>NC_045630.1:6562500-7812500 GCF_009829155.1 Mustela erminea | reverse complement strand
ACACAGGGCACTTAAGGTCCCTGCTTCTTCCCGGAGCTTCGGTTTAAACAGGGGCAAGTTCATGAGCATGAGGCTAGATTTTTGAATAAAGAGATTTGTGTGTGATTGAGATGTTTTTCCATTAGGCTCCCAAATATTATTTAAAATCTTATTCAGACGTCGGCTCATTTTTATTTATGTATAACTAGATCTTTGTAGAGCCTCACTGTACCCAAGGGACACAGCTTTGTGTGTGTGTGGGGGGGTGTATGTATGTGTCTGTGGTGTGTATAGATATGTGTGGCATATATATATATGTGTGTGGTATATGTGTGTGTCGTGTGTACATGTTTATTGTGTGTATTGTGTATGTGAGTGTGCTCTGATACCTGTGTGATGTGTATACATGCGTGTTGCGCATGTTGTACGTGTGTGCTGTATGTGTATATGTGCGCATATATTGTATGTTGTGTGTGTGCATATGTGTGTTGTGTGTGTTTCTTTGCGGAGGAACGGGCAGTGGACGAGGGAGGAAGGAGTCCCCTCTTCTTGTCCCCCCCCCCTTATGACTTGTGAAAGCCTGGGATGTTACTGGAAATTACGAAGTGCACTTCTGCCATAATTCACTAATCCCGTTTCTATAGATCGTAGAGTGCTTTTGGTTGAGTGAGTGGAATTTATTTATTTAAGTATGTGCAGAAAAAATAAGCAAGAGTGTTCTGGGCTTCTTTATGATGTTTTATTACAGATACTTCCTTTTCTGCAACACTCGGGATGTTATTGCTGTCCCCATTCAAACGCATTTATGGCAGGAATTAGACAGCCAAGACCTTGACCGCAGTGGCTAGTGGGGACGTTGGTCAGCTGAAGCCACGGGCTCCCTTGGAAGGGACAGCAGGCTCTTGGCTTCGGGTCTGTGTTCCACGTGGGATTGGAGGCTGGGAGGGGCCAGATCTTCTGATGTTTTCAAGAGAAACAAACCAAAAAACCCAAAAACAAACCAAAAAACTAGATTTCAAGGGAAACAAACCAAAAAACCCAAAAAACTAGATTTTAATGAGTTCTCATTTTTTAAATGTTGGAAACTAATTTCACTGTGTTTACAGTATGACAGAAACCAAAGATCTTCATTCCACAGGTGGCCTGCTTGAGACCTCTGATTTAGACTGTCCCCAAACATATGATAGCATTTAAGATGTTTAAGAACAGCCAGGATCACTCCAGACTGGGATTCCAAAGTGCAGACTGCATTGGGGTTTGTGCCCATACTGCGCACATGTCCCATCAACCCTAGGGCAGCATGGCCTGCAGGGCATGGAATGTTCTGGATGGGCTCTGTCCAACCCAGTAGCCTCTAGCCTCTAACACTGTGGGACCTTGGAAATGTGCCTGAGGTCATGGAGGCACTGCATTGTTAATTTTAGTTAATTTAAACTTCAATAGCCAAGCCTTCCTGCAAATTCTCATCCGCACAGAAGCCCAGCCTAGAGCTACTGAACAGAACCAAACCGAGAGACACTTTGATTCGCAAAATGATGTAAGGGAGAAAGGTGGGGTTGGTGGTGGTGGGGTCTGGGACAAAGTTTCATACCTCTAAATGTATGAAACGTCCAAGTCAAGCTGATACACTCTTAGGTAAGGTACGTTCCATCCTTCTATCCGGATGAGACTTTCTTTGTAACAGCCTAGGAGGCCAGGTTCCCATTTAGAATTCCTGGACTGTTGGGCCCCTGCCTCGGAGCGTGGTGGCATGGGCAGAGCTGGTCCCTCCGTCCCCACTCTGCCCCACTCATGGCCTGACCAGTGAGCCGGGGTAGAGTGGAACTTTACCTAACGGGAGAGCCAGCACCGCCGTCTTTGTGGATTTCTGTTCCTACTGCGTGTTCCGCCTGGTCCCCGTTTTGGCTACACCTGCCCCTGACTTGAGACCCTGTACCCAGCTTAGCAGACGTGCTGTGTGTATCACAGGTTCCCGCACTGATCTGGGTCTAGACCCACCCTCTGGGACCCGCACTAGGATCGGATTGACGCCTCTTGGGATCTCACGGAAGCCTCTCCCTCGTCGCCTCCAATTGGGGGATAATCACTTTGCTAAATGGGCGTGCGCTGAATTCCTTACAGGCAAATGAGAGCTGAACTTGACGGCTGCTTTTAAGGAGTGTTTAAGAACCCAAACAAGGAATGGGCACAGATGTGACTCCGGCCCGGGGTTAATAAGGAGAGTTCACTTCATTAAGCTGCTTATTTACCATCACGGAATCATCTTTGGCAATTTGCCTCGGGAGATGACGTTTCTTACTTGGGGCGATCATTTATGTCCAAAGAACTGGGCGGGCGAAGACCGATTACAGGTTGCTTTCATCCACAGGTAAATCAATCCAGTGAGCTCCGAGGGATTAAGGGCATTAGCTAAAAAAATCAGGGATCTTAATGCTGAGATGTGGACCTGGATTATCTTCATCGAAATAACATCTTTCAAATGATTTATAAAATCTGACAGTCAAGTAGGTGTGGGGGGAAAAGCCCATAGCCGTTGCCCTGTGTGCACACGTATTTGCAGGTGAACACCAGAGCAGGGTCCGTTGGACGGGGGCTTCGGAAGCTGATTTTGAACCACCGATTGCTCACGTTCTTTTCGGGTTGGAAGCATCTCCTCCAGGAGCTGGATGAAACCTGGTCACCGCTCCGGAAGCCAGAGAGCCCTGCCCTTGTTACACAGCAGCTCCCTCCTGTGGTGACAAGGGAGAACAGGCACCGAATCTGGGCCCCTTGGAGGAAGTCAAGATCCCAGGCACAGAACCCCGAGAACCCCCGCTCCTTAGCTGTCTCTCGAATTCAGGATTGTGGGTACAACAGGCTCCGTGTCCGCCGCTAGACCGTTCAGACCTTCATGTGATCGCTGTGTGTATGTGCTTGTTGCTCCGTTTCCTGGAGAACACTTGCATTGTCTCTGTGTCTCCTTAATTTCCTTCCTTCTCTAGTCACTATTCATGGTTAAACTGTCCCGTATGACTTCATAGCTCGTAAATAATACCGTGATCAAAGTTAGTGTCAGTATTTTGTTGTCGAAACATGTTGTCTTCTGGGTGACTGTTCTCGTGGTATAAATACTTGGCAAACCTGAGGGGTTTTAGGAAGTGATGGGTTCTTTTTCTCATTGCCGTGACCTAATTTTCCCTTTACCGACATCAGTTCTGGCTATTGAAACAGAAACCTTCGAAACATTATTAGAAGCTGAAGGACATCCCTACATGCTTTATGATTCCTAGACTGAGTAGGATTGCTTGAGATTAAATTTGAAAGCGCCTTCGTGCCCGTGTGCTTATTCCTAAGGGATCCAGCGATCCTGTGAACTTACCTCTAAGGGATCCAGCGATCCTGTGAACTTACCTCTAAGGGAACCAGTGATCCTGTGAACTTACCTCTAAGGGAGCCAGTGATCCCATTTGCTTATTTCTAAGGGATGTAGGAAACCCATTTGCTTCTTTCTTTTCTTTCTTTTTTTTTTTTTTAAAGATTTTATTTATTTATTTGACAGACTGAGATCACAAGTAGGCAGAGAGGCAGGCGGGGTGGGGGGGGGGGAAGCAGGCTCCTGGCTGAGCAGAGAGTCCAATGTGGGGCTCGATCCCAGGATCCTGAGATCACGACCTGAGCTGAAGGCAAGAGGCCTAAACCACTGAGCCACCCAGGCGCCCCCCCATGTGCTTATTTCTAAGGGATCTGGTAATCCGGTGTGCTTATTTCTAAGGGATCCTGTAATCTCTGGTCCATTCGAACTCTTGAAACCCTCCCTGTGGTTTCAAGAATTGGCTGCCTATGGGGCTGGTCAGGGGTGTGGATGAGGCCACATGTGTCCAAAGACAGAACAAACCCCTGAGGCAATGCAAGAGGATAGGGTTTGGGGGATAAAACTGGAAATAGGAGAATGGGGGAAGGATAAACAGTTGCCAACCCTTCTCGCTGCTCTTCTAAGGGGTGGACAGGCCTCATTCTGCTGCTGTGGAATAATCGGGAGTCTGATGCCCTTCATTTCCTCTGGGATCTTACCCACAGGGGATCGTGGCCACAGGGACGGGGCGGGGGGGGGGGGGGCGTGGCGCCTGCGGGAGCTTCCCGTCTCTCCTGGCTCCTTTATTTATTTATCTGTTAATTATTTTTATTCATGCAGGTCCGGTATTTCACATACTGACCAGTGAATAGCAAGCCCTCTTTGGAGGGAGGTAGTCTCATTTCTGTGGGCTTCTCGTATACATTTTACATATCTTTAAAGGATGTAATAAAGGATTCATAAAGAAGATAAAATGGATTGGCTCCATTCAGAAAACACTGAATGTAAGAGTATAGCTGTTTGTACACCTGTGTAAGAGAATTTCTCTTTTTTTCACCTTCCAAAACCCAACATGGCAGCCGCTTTACTGGAATTTATAGTAAGTGAGGAAGGAAAGGCAGGTGCACAGTTTAGCAGTTAAGAGCTGCTTCTGCTTATTGGCGCTATTATTTTCATGCATCCTGGCCTGAGCTTTGACCGCCACCTGCCTCTTCTGTGCGCTAGCTGTGTGGCTGAATCCTTCCGAGAGAGAGAGACATTTTAAAGCCATAAAGTGTTGTCAAAACATAGGAGGAACCCAAAGAGCCCAACGGTTTCCTGTGACTGAGCAGACGCGGCTAGATTTAAAGCATCTTGGCAGAGATATGGTCCCTGCATGTGAAGAACTTCTAGTCTATTTTGTAGGATAAAGCTCTGCTTCATGGACTCCTTTGATGCGCCAAGAACTTTGCTTCCCGCCTGTTTGGATCGGACAGCGCGACAGTGGACGGTGTAGCCTGGGCTTAGGTCCTGGGTTTGGTCCTGGGCGCACTTTGCAGACTCCGGCCCGTTACAGGGCGGTCGCGACCCTAATGTCCCCCGGGGCTCGCCGGTGTGGCCTCTCCCTCTCCTCTCTGATGGATGGGAAGAGGGGCGGCTCTGCTCAGCTCGGAGGTGTGCGGAAGCTGGCAGACTGCCTGCGTTCCCTGGGGTCAGCTTGAGCTCCCGCTATAATTTCATCCCAGAAAGCCACACGCCCCATCAGAGAGGGAGGGGGAGGGAGGCAGGGAGGAGGGGAGGGAGATCTAATGGAACGTAGCAGCCTTTGGTATTTGCTTAAAATGCTAAACAAGAGACCCGGGTCTTTAAGAGCAGGTTCTCAGGGAAATTCTGGAATTGCAAGCTGCAGCCCTTTCTCCCTGCGCTGGGTTTGGCTGTTTTCCAAAGCATCGAGGCCAGCGATTGAGGGACTGAAATATAATCAGTGGTGGCACATTTGCACCACACGAAACATTCTCTGCCTTCAAAGCCTCCAGTGGCTGTGGGACCGGCTCACCGGCAACAGCTCTTGCCTGCTGGCCTCTGCAGGGAGGGAAGATTGGATCACAATGGTAAGAACCTCCAGAGTTTTCTGCGGAGCTGGTTTGGGACCTGGCATCTGCCTGTGGCAACAGCTGTGGGTAGCAGGAGGCTGAACTTGAGCTCGGGGGTGCTTTCAGTGTCTTCCTAGAAAGGGCAGGGACCCCCCTCCCCTGTTGGCCCCAAAACCCTGACTTTTGGGAAAAATGATTCAGAGCCTCGTAATGAATAAGGACCATTTGCTGGGCTGTAGCAAGGAGGGACGGTCCAGTGGTGACCTCAGACGTGAGCCCCGATGAACGCAGCCGCTCGTGCGCGCTCGTCCTCTGGACGCAGCTGTAATGGCCAGGAGGCTGCCTTCCAGAAGTGATTGCTTTGCTCTCTCGGTATTTTCGTGCGGGGCTACAAACCCGTTCATTTGGAAGCAGCTCTCTTGCCCGACGAGTGAAATGTCACCGTTCTGCAAGTGTCCCTGTCGATGGGAGGCATTGGCACTAGTTACCCATGACTAGAGCAAACTTCTGAGTGATTTCTTTTTTTTTTTTTTCTTTCCTTCCAAACTGTCATTCCCGCACAGCGGCCAGAGGGGCCCAGGTTCTAAAACAAAGTGTAAGTGACTTTGTTTGGAGGAAGTCTGTTGGATTGGCCCTGGCAGAGCGAACATTGCCCGGGGGGAGGCATGCCTTTCTGGGAGCGTGAGGTCTCTGGACGGGGGGCAGGGTGGCCCCCGGGGGGAGGGGTGGGCCGAGCCCCTGGGTCCCCGCGCATTTCCTTTAAGGAATCCAGCGACGAAGGACATGGGTAATAATAAGATTATATAACATTTAAGAGAAAATATAACCTATTACTGTGTAGAGAGAATGCCTGAAATACATTTATTTGACTGCACAGCTGATGTGTGGGACACGATTATTCCGTTTATAATCCAGATGAATGAAGAGAGTGCTGATGAGGGATACGGGAATTTTTAGAAGTCAGTCTGCCTCTCCAACCAGTCAGAAAGGGGGACACTGGGAACCAGACTGATGAGACTTGCATTTCACTTCCTGCCCTCACCCTCCAGCCTCGATCACTCGCTCAGGAGCGGACAGACCGTGGAAACGGTCACAAAGCTCAGGGTCCGACGGTTCCCTCCTTAGTTGACGGGCTAGGAGGTCTTCTAACCCGGGGAGATGTCACATGAAAGAACCACCTATTCGTCCTTGCCCAGCAGGGTGGGTAACCAACCATCAGCTTCCCCGGCAGGAGGATTAAAGGGGCTCCTTAGTGCTTTCGAGTGTTTTGCCTCAATTCTGGAGGCATAGTAATTCTTTAACTTTTTTTTTTTTTTTTTAAGGATTTTATTTATTTATTTGACAGAGAGAGAGAAAGAGAGAGACAGTAAGAGAGCACCAGCAGGGGGAGCGGGAGAGGGAGAAGCAGGCTTCCGGCCGAGCAGGCAGCCGATGCGGGGCTCGATCCCAGGACCCTGGGATCATGACCTGAGCTGAAGGCAGACCCTTAATGACAGCCACCTAGGCGCCCAGTTCTTTCCTTTTTATTAGCCTGAGGGCGTTCCTTTAAGGATTAAAAAGGACCGAGCTCTAATGCAGGTGGGGTCCCTGCAGGCATCCTCGAAGCCTGGGCGCGAGCTGAAGCGTAGCGACAATCTTGTACGATATTCAGGGAGACGACAAGGAGCCTGCCAGGGACGGACTCACTTAATTGCAGTAGCACAACCTAAGGAAGGTATGTGGGCCTCTTTTTTGGATGGCGGGAAAAAAGTTGGGAACATTACCCAGTTGTGCATTGAAATGAAACCTTTGGTCTAATTGAGCTTTTCCAATCTCTAACTGAGAACACTGAAGCGGTCATGGTGCTGTAGGGCAGACGGTCTAACCAGCCGGCTTTTGCAAAGGGAGCTGTGCCTCCCCTTCCTTCTAGTGAGAACTCCGTCCAGAGAGCAGGGGGTTGGCCAACGGGTCTTTGATGGTCTAGGTTAGATTTTTCAAGAAGTCCCTCCATGAGGACGAGGAAACCCGTCGTGTTTCTTATCGTGCAGATGTGGTCAGTTACCTTGCTTATCGGAGAGAAGGGACAGTCATTGTGTTTCAAACCCTCCTTACTAGATCAGGAGCGTGTTGGGACTTGCTGGGCGGTCCACCAAGTAACTCGGCCCGCCACGGGCTCAGATCGCCTGTTTTCATTTTATTTACAGATCGGAAGAAAATGCAGAGTTAAATCCATCCCACAGAATTGCAAACCACTTTAAGTTATTTCCAAGCAAAGGAAATGTGTGAATGCTTTCCAGGAATATGTTACAAATATTGAGGTTGTTTCTGCTACGTGCCAAGTGTTTTAAATGCTTTAATACTCCCCATCCTTCTTTTTAAACAGATATTATTATGATGATTATGATTACCATTGTGCTGAGATAAGGTACAGAGAGACGTTAAATATTTGCTAAAGACACACAGCTAGGCAAAAGTAGTATGAGGGTAGGAACAATTACAAGGTCCTTCCTTCTTTTTTTTTTTTTTAAATTAATTAATTTATTTTAGAGAGAGAGAGGGCATGAGTGCTAAGGGCAGAGGGAGAAGGAGAGAATCTGAGGCAGACTCCACGCTCAGCACGGAGCCTGACACGGGGCTCTATCCACAGCCCCGAGATCAGGGCCTGAGCCCAAACCACGGGTCGGACGCTCAACCAACAGAGCCCTGCCCATACCAGGCACCCCTCTGGGCCCTTATTCCCTAAGCCACCTCATCCTCCAACCTTTTAAGGTCTGGAGGAAGGTAAGCCAAGCCAACACTTCGATGACCAGCCTTTAAAGCTTCAAATAATCTTTGACACTTCTCTTCCTCACATCCAATACGCTCCCGGGACAGGTCTGTTCTTTCTTGGTGTCCTCTGGTTGGACGCAAATCTTGTCATTTGATTCTTATGTTTCCACTGTGGCCAGCTTCCCTTCAACAGTTCCCTTCATCTGGGACAGGGTCTAATGTTATGGAAAGAGGATTTATTTATTTTTTTTAAGATTTTATTTATTTATTTGACAGACAGAGATCACAGGTAGGCAGAGAGGCAGGCAGAGGGGGAGGGGGAAGCAGGCTCCCTGCTGAGCAGAGAGCCCGATGCGGGGCTCGATCCCAGGACCCTGAGATCATGACCTGAGCTGAGGGCAGAGGCTTAACCCACTGAGCCACCCAGGTGCCCCATGGAAAGAGACCTGGAGCTCCATTTCTCTGTTCCCCACCTCTTTGTGTGGTTTGGGGGCAGTGATTTTTTTTTTTAAACTCCTTGACAGTTACTGTTCTTGTTTGCAAAATGGGACTCATGATTCTTACCACTGTTGGATCTCGGTAATCATTGCCTTAACGTTTGTGTAAAGTTGGATGTCCGATTAGGCCGAAGATCATGGTGGGGAGATGAATTGTGAGGAAGCTTTTGAAATTATCGGAGTTCAAGGCGATCAGGGTTTCCGGGAGGATGGCGGCGAGAAAATGAAAAAGAATCCGAGCAGGAGGACAGACGCATGAACCATGAACGGTTCACCTGTGCAGGCCACGGATTGGATGTGAACTTGAGAAAGGGAAACGCAGCCTCTCCCGTGAAGCAACAGACTCGACAAGAGGGAGGGAAAGTCACGGGACTGTAGTTCCTCCGCCACCAGGCATGACGCTTTGTACCCTATAGGTTGTGTGTGTTGTGAAAGGAATAAAGAAGACACCCATCGAGGAAGCAAAAGTAGGAGAGTCAGAACATATAAACCGATGACTTTTGTAGCCTGTCACCTGAAGTCCAGGGGTGTATTTAGAGGTGAGGGACAGGGTAGCGTGTTCTGGGACAAATGCGGAGGCCTGGGTTGCTAAGTGTCCTTTCGGTTTTGTTCCTGAAGAGAAGAAGGTGGGTTCAGAGGGTCAGGGGAGGGGACGTGTGCCTGCACCCAGACACATAGATCCGAAGGTTTTGGAAGTTTGAAGGTGACCTGTGGAGGGCTCACCGGAGGTAGCTGGAAATGACTAATGATTTCAGGGCCGGGTTCTTGATAACGGATGACCTAGCAGCACGTTGATAAGATGAATGGAAAGATATGGAAGAACACGAGTGGATAAAAAAGCCCCCTTCCCTCAAAAAAAAAAAAAAAAAAAGCACACAGAATAGAAGTATTTCATTAATTAGAATAGGTAGGATAAATTGTCAGGAAGGGGGGTATTTTGATGCACAGTTTCAGCGTGTCGGTTGGCTGTGAGTCTCTCCTTGAAGAGTGTGTCAGGAGCATTAAAAATTATAAATTGTCCTACCAGGGATGTAATGAAGACGAATCGTTCCTTTTGTGCTTTCTGTGGTCTTGTGCAAAGGAGCTGCCTTTGATGGGTTCAGGGAAGTGCAGAGCTGAAAATAAGCAAACGTGAGCTCCGTTCTGGTTTCATCCCGTTGGTCAGCCTCATGGGTCCAGATGGTTCACGTTGGATGCTGGACCGGTCCCGTCTGGCGAAAAGACGTAAGAGCAGGTGGATATGGCATGGTGGGTAAAACACCACAGAAGTCGTTGCCGATCAAGCCTCATGTTGACTGTGAAATCAGTGTGAGAGAGGAAGACCTAGGATAAAGAGACTAATTAGCTGGGTAACCTAGAAATTAAATAGGTTCCTGGGAGGAGATACTCCTTGGGGAGATGCTCAGAGGGTTACGGGAGAAATGGGATAGTTCAGGTTGTTAGCCTTAAATGCAAATTTAAATGTTCTCGTGTAAACGTGCACATGAGAATGGCACGAAGATCCTCCTATGTATGTCCGGTCCTGGCTGTATCTGGTACTCGGGCTGAGCTTACGACAGGCAGGCTCACGCTCCCCACTGTCTGCTTCTCTGACTTCTGCCCTTCCCATCGGTATTCCCAGATGCCTGTTAGTTTTTTCCCCTCCTCTCTTACTTCCTGTCTTACTCTTGGGAATTAGCAATCCAGTATGTGGATTGGCTGCCCAGACATCCCAGACCCCTGAGGATTTTTCGGTCGATGAAGGGCTCAGACTCCCCCAAAACCCACCACCCTGAGTCAGCCCCTCATCCTTGGCCGTGGCCCCACCCAGAAGGGCAAGTGTATTTGGAGGCATTGGTGTTTGGATTCTGAAATTCCGTGTTTGGATTTAAAACACGTTTTATAAAAGTACTTGGGTTAATTTCCTTATGTGGCTAGTTACTGTGTTTATTTCGGTTTCAGTAGGGAAATCGAAATATAAGGAAGCATGTATGGACAAGTTTTAGGAAGTGGGCCAAGTCTCTGTAGAGAGAAGGGAGAAATCAACACCAGTACCTACTTAATCAGTCTCTTTAATTAATTGTTACTCTGTTTCTATATGATTTGTATGTTTCCGACCATGACTGATGAATCAGTTCTTGCAAAGTGTGGTTCATCGGCTTTGGGTGTTTCTCGGGCAGACTACGTTGTAATATGTCGCCACACCTAAGACCTGCCCGGTTTGTATTCATGGAACACAGAAGTTCTTTGTAAAACTGTGTTTATAACGTAGGTCTCGTGACCCTGGAAAAGGTGAATACTGTTTACCCAGTCTGGGACTTAGCACTGCCTGGTAAGCTTGTGTGAAAGTGCATTGACATGGAGTGGATGAATTTTTAAAATGGACTGAATTGGTTCTGAGAATGTGTTTCCTCTCCCCCGTTCTCTCCTTCCTCTCCTTGGAGTACTGATTTACTTAATCAAGGGGTTTTAAGTAAGAATCTTTACTCAAGTGTAACTTCCGAACGGAAAAAGTGCATAAATCATAGTTGTATAAGGCGTATTTCTGCAAAATGAGCACAGTCTTGCAATTAGCACCCATTCAAAGAACAGACCGTCCCCGGCACCGGAAGCCCCTTTATCCCGCCTTCGTGATCTTGACTTAGAGCCCCCAAATCAAGTTTTACTTATTTTTTAAGCTTATATACCCTCATTCCTAAACTTCTCTTAGATCTCTGTGCATGGGTAGGGAGAGAGGAGTGTGCTCACCGCACTGAACGGTGGGGGATAATTCCACGTTTTCTTCTTCATTCTTTTCCTTACTTCAACGGTGTTCTTTATAAAAACGAGCATATGCCATTTACAGAAAACACATAAGCAATTTTTAGAAGAAACTGTGTTGCCTCAAAGTAAGCCTTTGAAACATTTTATCATGGGCAGAAGTCAGGACGTTTTTCAAGTCCCTTGGAGGGCAAGTCAATCTGAGGCTTTCTGTGGTCTCGTTGGAGATTCTTTGAATGTCAGTAAGAGGAGACAGGCAAAACCTTTCACTCTCACTTCTCACTGCGGCTTAAGGAGCTGTTACAAGTACTAGAAACTGTTGTAAACAGCAATATAAATTACAAATGGCAAAGGTTAAAATTTGTCGCAAGTTAATTGTCTGTATATCTTTGCAAGGCATAAGTCTGATCAGAATTAATAGTCTTGTTAGGATTTTTTTTTTTTCTTATTAGGATTTTCACATTGAGCTGATGTTTCAACTTTAGCTGAGTTGCCATGAACAAGTGTAATTTCCTGCGGGGCCCGAAGGAAGGTGGGTTTCGTGGTCCCCCTGCCTTACGTGGCCAACCATGTCCCCTGGGACAATGATGTCTGCCTGACCCGTTTTTTCACAGAGCTTCCTATTACTTTCAAATGCGTCAAAGTAATATACTCTTATGCACTGTAAAGTCAGGAAATCTAAATTCTGGTTTTGTGTTCAGGGAAGACAGAGCAGAGCACTGACCCAAACTCTACAGGTAGCCTGACATGTAATTGAGAAAACTAAGACAAAGGCACTTTTGTTGCGGGGATTAGTAATTCGACTTCCTTGCTGGTTATGAGTCTGTTCAAGTTGTCTAGTTCTTCCTGTTTCAGTTTTGGTAGTTTTGATGTTTCTAGGAAAATTTTCAAGATATTTATTTATTTATTTATTTATTTATGAGAGAGAGAGAGCGAGCGAGCACGAGTGCACACAAGCAGGGGGAGCCACAGGCAGAGGGAGAAGCAGACTCCCTGCTGAGCAGGGAGCCTGATGCAGGACTCGATCCCAGGACCCTGGGACCATGACCTGAGCTGAAGGCAGATGCTTAACGAGCTGAGCCACCCAGCCATCCCTGTTTCCAGGAATTTATCTGTTTCTTCCACATTGTCCAATTTGGTGGCGTTTAAGTTTTCATAATTTTCTCTTGTAATTGCTTGAATTTCTGTGGTGTTGGTTATTTCTCCTCCCTCATTTGTGATTTGATTTATCTGGGTCCTTTCTCTTTTCTTTTTTTTTTTTTTTTAAAGATTTTATTTATTTATTTGACAGGGAGAGATCACAAGTAGGCAGAGAGGCAGGCAGAGAGAGAGGAGGAAGCAGACTCCCTGCTGAGCAGAGAGCCCGATGCGGGACTCGATCCCAGGACCCTGAGATCATGACCTGAGCCGAAGGCAGCGGCTTAACCCACTGAGCCACCCAGGCACCCCTCCTTTCTCTTTTCTTTTTAATAAGCCTGGCTAGAGGTTTATCAATTTTATTAATTTTTTAAAAAGAATCAGGTCCTGATTTCACTGATCTGTTTTATTATGGTTTTTGTTTCCGTATCATTTATTTCTGGTCTAATCTTTACTGTTTCTTTCCTTCTTCTGATTTTGGGTTTTGTTTGTTGTTCTTTTTCTAGCTCCTTTAGATGTGAGATTAGATTGTTTTTTTTTCTGAGATTTATGCTTCTCGAGGTAGGCCTATAGTGCTATATATGCTTCCCTCTTAGGACCACTTTTGTTGTAACCCAAACTTTTGTACCGTTATGTTTTCATTTTCATTTGTTCTTTAACCTCCTTTTATTTGTGGTCTTTCCAGATTTTTTTCTTGTGGTTGACTTTAGTTCCCTCGCAATTATGGTCAGAGAAGGTGCATGGTAAGACTTTAGTCTGTATTTGTTGAGGTCTCTTTTGTGACCTAATTTTGTGGTCTGTTCTGGAGAATGTTCAATGGGCACTTGAAAAGAATGTGTATCCTGCTGTTTTAGGGTGGAGTGTTTGGAATATATTTGTTAATGTATATTCTGGCCCAGTGTGTCATTCGAAGCCATTGTTTCCTTGTTGATTTCCTGTTTAGGTGATCTCTCCATTGATGAACATGATGCAAAAATTCTCAATAAAATAATAGCAAACTGAATCCAATAATACACTTAAAAAAAAAATCGTTCACCACAGTTGAGTGGGATTTGTTCCTCGTTTGCAAGAGTGGTTCATTATTCACAATTCAATCAATGTGATACATTGCATTAACAAAAGAAAAGATCAGAATCATATGATGATTTCAGTAGATGCAGAAAAAGCACTGGACAAAATACAACATCCATTCATGTTAAAAACCCTCAACAAAGTAGGCTTAGAGGGACTATACGTCCACATAATGAAGGCCGTATATGCAAAACACACAGTTGATATCATCCTAGATGGGGAAGAACTGAGACTTTTCCTTGATGGTCAGAAACAAGGCAGGGTTGTGCACTCTCCCCACTGTTGTTTAACATAGTACTAGAAGATGTAGTCATCCAGATTGGCATGGAAGAAGTAAAACTTTAACTATTTGCAGATGACATGATACTCTCTATAGAAAATCTTAAAGGTACCACCAGAAAACTGCTAGAACTGATAAATAAATTCAATAAAGTCACAGGATACAAAACCAATGTACAGAAATCTGTTACATTTCTAAACATCAATAATGAAGCAGCAGAAAGAACATTTAAGAATCAATCCCACTTACAATTCCATCAAAATCCATAAGATACCTAGAAATACACCTAACCGAATAAGTGAAAAACATGTACCCTGAAAACTATGAAACACTAATGAAAGAAATTAACGAGGACACAAAGAAATGAAAGACACATGTTCATGGATTGGACGACCCAGTGTTGTTAAAACATCTGTACTCTTCAAAGCAATCTACACATCTAACGCAATCCCTATCGAAATACCACCAGCATTAGTCACAGAGCTAGAACAAATAATCCTGTAATTTGTATGGAACCACAAAAGAGCCCAAGTAGCCAAAGCAACCTTGCAAAAGAAAAATAAAGCTTGCAAAATAAAAAATAAAGAAAAAAGAAAAGAAAAAATTCAGATGTATTACGAACTTGTAGTTATCATGACAGTATGGTACAGGCACAAAAATAGACACATAGATCAGTGGTACAGAATAGAAAACCCAGAAATGAACCCCTCAATTACATGCTCAGCTAATCTTGGTCAAAGCTGGGAAAAATATCCAATGAAAAAAGACAGTGTCTTCAACAAATGGTGTCAGGAAAACTGGACAGCCACATGCAAAAGAATGAGACTGGACCATTTTCTTACACCACGCACAAAAATAAATCGAAAATGGATGAAAGACCTAAATGTGAGACCTGAAACCATAGAAATCCTAGAAGAGAACACAGGCAGTAACTTCCTTGAAATTGGTTGTAAGAACTTCTTTTTAGATATGTCTCCTGAGGCAAGGGAAATCAAAGCCAAAATAAACTATTGGGACTATATCAAGAAAAAAAGCTTCTGCACAGCTAAGGAAATGGTCAACGAAACTAAAAACAATCTATGGAATGGGAGAAGGTACTTGCAAACGACATATCTGACAAAGGGTTAGTATCTACAATCTACAAAGAACTTACAAAACTCAACAACCAAAACATGAATAATTAAAGAATAGGCAGAAGGTATGAATAGACATTTTTCCGAAGAAGACCTCCAGATAGCCACCAGACACATGAAAAGATGATCAATATCACTTATGATCAGGGAAATAAATCAAAATTGTAATATCACCTCACACTTGTCAGAATGGCTGACATCAGCAACACACGAAACAACAGGTGTTGGAGAGGATGTGGAGAAAGGGGAACCCCCTTACACTGTTGGTGGGAATGCAAACTGGTGCAGCCACTGTGGAAAACAGTGTGGAGATTCCTAAGAAATTAAAAATAGAGCTACCCTATGACCCTGCAATTGCACTCCTGGGTATTTGGACTACAAGAACACTAATTCAAAGCGATACATGAACGTTGATCTTCATAACAGCGTTATCTACAATAGCCAAGTATGGAAGCAGCCCAAGAGTCCATTGATAGATGAATGTTTAAAGAAGATGTTTTATAGATACACCATGGAATATTACTCAGCCATAAAAAAAGAATGAAATCGTGCCATTTGCAACAACAGGGATGGAGATAGAATTGCACTAAGTGAAATAAGTCAGAGAAAGACAAGTAGAACATGATTTCACTCATATGTAGAAATTAAGAAACAAAACAAAAGGGGAAAAGGGTGGGGGGGGGGAGAGAGAGGCAGACCAAGAAACAGACTCATAGCTCATAACTCGAGAGAACTGCTGGTCACAGGGGGAGGGGGGTGGGGGGTGGGGGATGGGTGGACTCGGAGATGGGGAGGAGGACCGCGCTTGGGCTGAGCGCCAGCTGATGCGTGGAAGTCTTAAACCACTCTGTCGCACACCTGAAACTAGTATGACACCATTAATTAACTAGAATTTAAATAAAAACTTGAAAAAAAGAATAAACCCAATTAAGACTTTATTTGACTTTTTGATGACAAAAGAAACTCATGATAGGGGCGCCTGGGTGGCTCAGCGGGTTAAGCCGCTGCCTTCGGCTCAGGTCATGAACTCAGAGTCCTGGGATCGAGTTCCGCATCGGACTCTCTGCTCAGCAGGGAGCCTGCTTCCCCCTCTCTCTCTGCCTGCCTCTCTGCCTGCTTGTGATCTCTCTCAAATAAATAAATAAAATCTTAAAAAAAAAAGAAAGAAACTCATGATAATTGAAGACGATTCAAAACATGCTGAAAACAAAGGAGAAAAGCACAGACATTCAGAGCTAATCCCTGTGGGTGTTGTATGTACGTAATTCTGGCCTTTCTTACATGCATACGTGTGCTTGCATCAGTATACACGCCACACACAGACTCATGCTTGCACGCACATATACACACCACATGTGTAATTCTTACTAAAAGCAGTAGGATAAGACTTTCTTTAATTATATATTCACAATATCCCACATGCTCCTTCCTAGCACTCATCACACTTTTAAATTATTTATACTATGATTTGATTAACATCTGCTTCCTCAACAGAGTGTAAACTCTCATGCATCAGAACCATGTTTCCCGTCCTAATCTTGATGGCTCTGCCAGTGCCTGGTGTGTTAAATATGTGTTGAAAGAACAAAAAACCAATATTTCCCTTAGGTTCGCAAGTAAATATTCATCTCTGAATATTATTCATAAACATGCTATTTTGTTCTTTTTCTTTTTTTAAATTTATCATGGCCATCTCTCCATGCCAATACATGTCACTCTCTGTCACCGTTTTGGTGGGCATGGATGTTCTTTCCAATCTTCCTGCAAAATCGTTGTTTACAATATGCTGAGCGAGCATTTTTGCACATGCAAGTTGAAGCAATTGCCAGTCGGTCCAGTTCTTTTGCTCTTTGACTGCCTGACATCCAGGGGATGAATGACCTAATTTTAAAAGTGTTAAGCAGAGTAATGGACAGAGCAGCGGAAGGAAACAGAGGGAGGGAAGAAGATGGGAGAGTGTTTCCAGAAAGGATATACGAGCATATAGTTCATTTTACTGTGCTTTGCAGATACTGCTTTTTTTAAAAAAAATTTTATAAATTGAAGGCTTGTGGCAGCCGTGCTTCAAGCAAGTCTGTCGCACCATTTTTTTTTACACCAGCGTTTGCTCGTTTGGTGTCCTCTGTCACATCGTGGTAATTCTCACAATATTTCAAACTTTTTCATTATTGTTGTGTTTATTGTGATCAGGAATCCATGATTACGACTGGCTAAAAGCGCAGAGGGTGGTTGGTATTGTTTAGCAATGAAGTGTTTTAAAATTAAGGTGTGTACATTGTATTTTTGGACATCATGCCAGTACAGTAGAGTATAAGCGTAACTTTCAGATGCCCTGGGAAACAAACAAACAAGTCACTTGACCTGCTTTATGACGATACTCACTTTACTGCAGTAGTCTGACATATCACCTGTAATAACTCACCTGTAACATTTCACCTGTAATAACTCACCTAAAATATCCCACCTGTAATATCACACCTGTAATACCGCACCTGTAATATCCCAGCTGTAACAACTCACCTGTAATATCCCAGCTGTAACAACTCACCTGTAATATCCCAGCTGTAATATCCCTATTGTAATATCTCTGGGTTGACCTGCAGCCTTCTGCACTGAGTCTGTGGATTGAAAGAGCACTGGAAGTACAGGAAAAGAATAATGTGGAGGAATCTAGCAAGGCAACATCTCGCCTCCCGGGGAGCTGAAATCTGCAACTAAATTCTGAATTATGAGAGCGAAGGCCCCCTTGTAGGGCAAGGAGCCCCTATCTTCCTTAGCTCTTTGTAGGGTCCAGCTGGCCCTTGGAATCAGACAGATGTATAGGCTTTGTGGCCTGCCCCATCAGGCTTACTCTACAATCAGCCTCACATAAATAATCCCCACTCCATGTGTCATTCCCATTCTGCCGTCTGAATGTTAACGTCCAGGGTTCTAGGAGCCACGTGAAGACGGCAGAAATGCCATCTCCTTCCGTCTCAGGAAGACCCTGTTAATAAAGGCACCTTCCCCCTCCCCGCAACTGATTCGGACTCTCACGAGTCAGAAACGCACTTTGCTTCTTTTTGAGCCTTTCTACCTGTTGGGCTATGTTTTAGAACAGGTAGCAGTGAGGTAGCCTAAATTTATCAAGTTTGTTTTTGTTTTTGTTTTGCTCTGTGCTAGGTAGTAGGGATAGAGTAGTGACCTAGCTAATTAAGATCCTTGCTTCCTTCTTAGATTCTAATGAGGGAAATAAACAATAAACATGTAAACAAGTCAGACATTTACATATAGAGATAAGAGCTATGAAGGAAATTAGCAGGGTAGTAAGAGCATCACGTGGTGGGTGCTGGCTATAAACTCCTCTTTGAATGAAGTGTAGGTCTTAATGCTAGAGAGGGATTGTTGATTCAGTTCTGAAAGTTGCACAATAACTATGAATTAAAGGAGGATGTAGGAAATTCATAGAAACCAGGACAGCAGCACAGATTACCTTATTCCCACTGCTTCCGTGGGTGGTAGGGATTTTTCCAACAGAATTCCAAAAATTTTTCAAGATCACTGTGTTCTGATGAGTTGAAGACCATCCTAGCATGAGGTTTGGGAGAGTGTCCTTGGGTTTTCTTGAAGAGCTCAAAAGCAGAGAGGATTGCTTCTTAGTGGCCCCAAACAACTTCACATTGATTTTGTGCCTCTTGATACCTTTAAAGATCAAAGGAAAAATATCATTGATTATCCAAAGGACTTCCATAAAATCGGCAAATTATCTTTTTCCAGTTTGATTTAATTCCTGTGATGTGGGAAGTTGGAATGGAGAGAAGTAATTCTTTATATGCTAACATCAGGACTTTGGCTTTCAGTTGACATTATAAACTTACCTATGTTATAGGTAACATTATAGGTAATTGTGGACATTTTTTTTTGGATCCAAGACCCAAACACACTCAATCTGACTTACGTTAAAGACAACTGTGTCGTGAGCAGTGAGGACTTAATAAAACACCAGCAGGAAGTACAGCCGTGCCTCCCATGATGGTGGACCAGATCTAGAGACTGTCTCCCTCTGGGGCCAGTATCTCTGTTTCCCAATGTCTACTCCATCTCCATTCTCCTGTTTATCTCTGAACACTCCTCTCTGAACTCATTCATTCACATGTTTTTACATAAGACTGTCCCTCACTGGGTATTTCCCAGATGGTGGCTTCAGCTCAGTGACTGAGATGTGTGTGAGCATCTGAATATCACACCCCCCGTGGCCTCACCCAGTGTGGACCCTGATTCAAGCAGCCATGTCCAGAGGCCAGTTGTGTAGGCCCAGTTCCCACGGCACACAGGAAGTGTGGAAGGGCTAATATCAGTACAAATAGGAAGGAGAACATACCCACGTGCTGAGAACATCCCCACGCCGAGGCCTGCATTACACACACGCTCTTTGCTTACACCCTCCTTCTACAGATAATCCCTTAGTCCTGCTCCTGCTGGCACCCAAGGAGTATAAATACCACCACACCCTCTCCGACTGCAGATTATGCCAGTGGACCACACATACTTAGCGCACCCAGAGGGGAATTTGGGAACCTTTAAAAAAGTTTCTTGTTACCGTCAGATTCCATAACCAAAGACACCTAATCAAAGAAGGCCCCAAAGCCCTTGTCTTACTCCCCACTATTTTGCAATCAGTGGGCTAAATGATAAACTCCCCTAAAAGGTGAAAAATGTAAACAAGTAAAAAAATGGGAAAGGGAGAGACGAGTCCAATTTTTAAGAGTCTTTCATTTTCAAAATGAAGAAGGAGGTAGGTGTCTGGGTGGCTCAGTTGGTTAGGAGTCTGCCTTCAGCTCAGGTCATGATCCCAGAGTCCTGGGAGTCAGTGGGGAGTCTGCTTCTCCCTCTCTGTCTATTCCTCCCCTGCTCATGCTCCCTTACTCTTTCTCTCAAATGAATAAATAAATCTTAAAAAAATAAAATAAAGAAAGAGGTAATACTCCTCCACGATAGCCGATAGCACCTTTTATTGGGTTACGAGTCTGGGAGCTCATACAGTACAGTAGCCTAGTGGTCAGAGCACGGACTTAGATTTGATGAGTACCTTGAGCAAGTTGCTTAACCTCTCTGCACCCCAGTTTCATTGTAACCATAACCGCCTCGAAGGGGAAAGTGGGAATTATTAACGAGTGAATATTTGCAAAGCACTTGGAATGTTAACAGACCACAGTAATTACTTACGTAGGTGTTGGTCAACTACCTAATTCTTACAGAGCAGGGAGGGGGGTAAATGATGAGGACGAGTGACCCAAGGGCACCCATTCTTTGTGCCATTTCCTTGAGGGTAGCAGCTGGTTTGAAATCACTCCTCCAGCCTCTGCCTACTGGGAAGACGATGTTGGGAGACTTCTTCCCCTCCCTTAGCCTCACTTTGCTGTCTTTGAGAGGGGCATTGGGTAAGATTTTCCAAAGCCCTGGCTGTGCCCTAAGCCATTATTTCTCAGCCTGAGGACTCCCCAAGAAGCCAGGTCTCTGGACTCTTGTACATAATAACTTCATGAAGTAGCCTTAGGAAACTGGTGTGTGATAATAACCATACATGCCTAATAATAAAATTTGATTTTTGTCTCTAGTCCCTGGCACAGAGCTTCCTAAAACCCTTGGGATCCCCTGAGGGATACAAGGAGCATTTGCAGCTTATAAGACGCTCCTTTCCACCGTACCCAAGTTTATGCTAATGCGCTGACTCAAGGCCAGGTCTCTACATAGCTGCAGGTTGGAGGCTGGGTATCAGAAAGACCATTAGAGCTCTCTTCATAATTAGAACTCTTTTCATATATATATATATGTGTGTGTGTGTGTGTGTGTGTATACATGTATATATACACACACATATATAAATGTATAAATATATACATGTATTTATTCTTGAAGTATAATTGTTGTACAGTGTTGTATTAGTTTGAGGTGTATCACGTAGTGACTTGATAGTTCTCTCCATTACTCAGTGATCACCAGGATAAATGTAGTCACCGTCTGTCCCGTCTGTCCGCATTCAGTGTTGCTGTAGTATTTGCTGACTATTCCCTCTGCTCTACTTCTCATTTGCCTGACTTCTTTGTTTTTTTTTTTTTATTAAAGATTTTATTTATTTATTTGACAGAGATCACAAGTAGGCAGAGAGGCAGGCACAGAGAGAGAGAGAGAGAGGGAAGCAGGCTTCCTGTGGAGCAGAGAGCCCGATGCGGGGCTTGATCCCAGGACCCTGAGATCATGACCCGAGCCGAAGGCAGCAGCCCAAACCACTGAGCCACCCAGACGCCCCTGCCTGACTTCTTTGTAACTAGAGGTTTGTACGTCTTAATCTCCTTCATCTAGTTTGCCCATCCCCTCCCCCACCTCCCTTCTGGCAACCGGGGTTCTCCATTTAGGAGTCTGGTTTTTTGTTTGTCTCTTTTTTCGTTTGTTTTGTTTCTTAAATTCCACATAGAGTGAAATCATGTGCCATCTGTCTTTCTCTACCTGACTCATGTCATTAGCTTTAGACCCTCTGGGTCCATCCGTGTTGTTGCAAATGGCAAGATCTCATTCTTTTCTTGCCACTGAGAATATATTAATAAATATTCCCCCTCCCCCATATATAATGAAGATATGACTATATATATATATATATATATGTGTGTGTGTGTGTGTGTGTGTGTGTGTGTGTCAATCAGTGGACACCTGGGTTGCTTCCATGTCTTAGCTATTGAAATTCATGCTGCAATAAACATAGGGATGCATGTATCTCCTTGAATTAGTGTTTTTGTGTTCTTTGGTTAAGTAAATACCCAGTTGTAGAATTCCTGGGTCATATGGTATTTCTCTTTTGAAGATTTTGAGGAAACTTCATACTGTTTTTCACAGTGGCTGCACCCATTTACATTCCCCCCAGAAGTGCTCAAGGGTTCCCTTTTCTCCACATCTTCACCTACACTTGTTATTTATCTTTTTGATATTCGCCAATTTCGCCAATGTATCTCATTGTGGTTTTTTTTTTTTTTTTTTTTTTTTTTTTTTTTTTTTAAAGATTTTATTTATTTATTTGACAGAGAGAGAGATCACAAGGAGGCAGAGAGGCAGGCAGAGAGAGAGGAGGAAGCAGGTTCCCTGCTGAGCAGAGAGCCCGATGTGGGACTCGATCCCAGGACCTGAGATCATGACCTGAGCCGAAGGCAGCGGCTTAACCCACTGAGCCACCCAGGCGCCCCTCATTGTGGTTTTGACGTGCGTTTCCCTGATGATGAGTGATGTTGAGCCTCTTTTTGAGTGTCTGTTGGCCATCTGGATGTCTTCTTTGGAGAAATGTCCATTCATGTTTTCTGCCCATTTTTTAATGGGATTGTTTGTTTCTTTGGTGTTGAGTTGTGTCAAGTTCTCCATATAGTTTGGCTATTAACCCTTTATTAGCTGTGTCACTTGTGAATATCTTCTCCCATTCAGTAGGTTATCGTTTTGTTTTGTTGATGGTTCCTTTGCTGTGCAAAAGCTTTTTCTTTTGGCCTTGTCACTATAGTTTATTTTTGCCTTTGTTTCCCTTGGCTGAGTAGAAATATCCATAAATATGTTCCTATGGCCGATGTCCAAGAGATTATTGCCTGTATTTTCTTTTAGAAGTTTAATGGTCTCAGGTTAGGGGGTTAGAACTTTCATCTCCAGCTAAGCCCATCACACATCTGGGATGGGAGAGAGATTGGAGATTGATGTTTTAATCACCAGTGGTTAGTGATTTCATCAGTCCTACCTACATAATGAAGCTTTGATCAAACAACAAACAGGCCCGAAATGATGAGGCGAAAGGACTTTCTGGGTTGGTGAACACAGTAATGTTTGGTGGAAGGCTGGCATGCCCCCAAGAGGGCATAGATACTCAGCACCCACCCACCCCCAATACCTTGTCCTAAGCATCTCTTCCTTTTGACCAGTCCTGGGCTGTATCCTTAATCGTGAAACTATAATCACACATAGAGTGATTTCTTGAGTTTTGTGAGCCATTCTAGAGAATTATCAAATGGGGGTGCAGGGAAGGGTTTGGGGGGGCATCTCTGATTAGGTAGTAGTCTAGGCAGAAGATCCCATCTTGGTAGGCCATATGGAGGGGCATGTGTGCGACAGGCAAGTAAAATACCATCTCTACCCTCAGTTAATTTCGGTGTAACCGTTGTGTGAATTTGGGCTGTCGCCGATCTTCCTCTCACCTCAAGTAATAGTGCCAGCTGTGCCAGCTGTGAGCCGGCTGTAAGCCCAGAGTTTTGAAACCAGGGAGGTCCGAAAGAGGACCTGGAAGCCACCCTTCAGAAGGATGCTTCGTTTATCTTCACAACACAGTGAAGCTTCTCTTTGCTCTTTTAGATTCCTGGACTAATTTTTATGAAGATTCTTAGAATAGATACTAAATGTAGTAGAAATATATGACATCTGGTCATGGTAGAACATAGTGTAATGTCCTGATGGTCCAAACTTATAGTTCTTCTTATCAAAGGGCTTTCTTCCAAGGTTGGACACTATACCGATGAGAAGACACGTGGCCCATGAGAACTGAAAACAAATCGTATCTGTGCTTGCATCCAGCCCCCTCCCGCCAAGGTGCACGTGTTCTAAAAACATGAGTCAATAAACATTAAAGCTGTCTATAATCAGCTTCCATTTATAGGCTAATTTTCTTCAGTGTTACTTTGTTGTCTTTGTTTCCTTTTAGATAAAAAGCTTTCTCTGTGTTCACTTGAGCTGTTGTCTTTAATAATTAATGTGGCTTCATTGTAAAGATATTTTTTATAACCAAAAAAAAAAAAAAAAAAGGTGACCCCCTAAGCCGAAGGATCAGTAGAACAATTACACATTAAAACGACTGCTAATGGAGATCTTGATAGGAAATGACCTTACCGGTTAAACATTTATGACCCACATGTGGGCTTTGGAGGCAACATGATGGAGATTGCAATTCATTATTTAACAGGGTAAAAAAGAAGACACGATTGTCCGTGTTTGAAAGCAGAAGAAATGCTGTTCGCATGATCCAAGGACAGAAAATAACACCTAAGAAAGAACTTGTGAAGTAAATGGGATTATGTTATTTATAAAATGGGAGAGCAAAGGGCCATTTAAGATGTGTTTAAGGAGTTCGTGAAGGACTGTTCTAACAGGAGCTAGGGGTCAAGCCTTCATTTCTACCATGGATGCAAAAAATGGGTGGCGTTTTAAGCGGCACGGGGGGCTAGGGTAAGACGCAAGGGTATTTTTCTGACAAGGAGAGCTCTTAGATACTTCTAGTGGGTTTTGGAAGTTGTCAGTGAGCATGTTTGTGGAGGTCCACTGTGCATGGGTCATTGTACTGGTTGGGGAGTGAGAACTACTGTCCCCTTCCAGGTCCTTCCTGCCAGATTAAGAATCAAATTGATAGGAGACAGATTAACAGGAGAAAATAAAATTTAACAATGTACATGCGGGGAATCCACACAGACATGGAAATTCCAAAGCCAGGCAAAATGAGGTGTATATGTCACTCGGAACTTAGGAGAAAGGGGGGCGGGGCCTGGGTCTTCAAAGAGAAATAAAGCAATCCTTGGGAAGAAGAAAGAATATGTGTTTGGTAAACATGTTTCCCGCCCCTGGGACACATGGGACAGAGAGAAGACTTTGATCCAAGTAGCCTTGCTGGGTTTCTTCCTGCCTACCATCCCTTGCTCATATCATACTGCGGTTGTCTGTGGTGGAAGGCTCCCTTCCTGGGGCAGGTGACCTATCTAGATTCTTTTTAAGTGGTTGTGGGGGACATAAAGAGCTTTCTCTGAATCTGCTGGGCCTTGGTTGCTTTTAACTCAAAATAATCTTTATGCCAAAGAGGGCCATTTGGGGATGGTCTTTCCTTTACCTTTACTTCATTATTAATGGAGCTCTTTCGGTTTTTGGTTTTCTTCTCTAGTACTTATTTAAAATAGGTCACAGCCCTGCCTTTCTGGGTTGGCCTCTGTGAGGTTTACCTTAAGGCACAGAGTAGTGGTAGCTGATTCCTCCAAGTAAGTTCCATCTGAGGCCTCCAGGTCAAGGGTAGAAGAGATCTAAAAAGCAAATTGGTTCATTGTCATTATTTGTGGCTATTATGTTCTGTAGCGTTATCACACATGTTGAATTAGTGCCTGCTGACCAGGTGCTCCTAGCAGAAATGCAGGGTTAGGATTCTACAAACCTCTGGTCCCTCTGTTTTCTTCAACCAGTCAACACGTAACTTTGGCTGATGTGCAATTCCGTTTAAAGACTCCTATTTATTTATTTATTTTTATTTATTTATTTATTTATTTATTAAGATTTTATTTATTTATTTGTCAGAGAGAGAGAGAGAGAGCAAGAGCAAGCACAGGCAGAGTGGCAGGCAGAGTCAGAGGGAGAAGCAGGCTCCCTGGGGAGCAAGGAGCCCGATGTGGGACTCGATCACATGACGCTGAGATCATGACCTGAGCCGAAGGCAGCTGCTTAACCAGCTGAGCCACCCAGGCGTCCCTTATTTATTTTTTAAAAAAGATTTTATTTATTTGACAGAGAGAGAGATCACAAGTAGGCAGAGGGACAGGCAGAGAGAGAGGAGGAAGCAGGCTCCCGGCTGAGCAGAGAGCCCAATGCGGGGCTCGATCCCAGGACCCTGAGATCATGACCTGAGCTGAAGTCAGAGGCTCAACCCACAGAGCCACCCAGGTGCCCCAAAAAACTCCTTTTTAAATATGGTTGATTCATTCACATTGGACTTCATTAACATTAGCCAACTATGCTGTAACTCATGCCTGGACCAAGCTCATCTAATGCATGTATTTGGACCGTAAGTCCCATCACAGCCTTCCTGTAGTTAAGAAAGCCAGAAAGCCCTTCAACGCTATGCTTGGGATGGGGGGAGGGGCAGGGGAGGTGTTGGAGAGTGAACCCACCAACAAAATCACAAAAATACCAAAAAAAACCCCAAAACAAAAACCAAACAAAACACAGTACTAAATAGACCACGAAGGAGGACACTTCTTTACGGTGTGAAAGCTACAAGACGCAGAGCGTCTTCTCGTCTAGCCTCAACTGGGAACATGGGTGTCAGGCAACTCCAAGTTTTCAGCCCCTTGTGAGTGCCTGCGAAAGCCTTGCAAGTGGTGATTTTGGGGGTACAAATAAATTTTAGCAAGTGGGCAAAATTTACCGATACAGAACTGGTGAATAATGAATCAGCCGTACTGTGTGTCCCCCGATCTTTTCTCCCAGCAGTGATCTGCATTTCCACATGAAGTTTCCTATTAGGGAGCTGGACAGAAAGAGCGAGCAGAGTCTGAGTGGACAGTACGTGTTGATGTGTCTCAGGGCACCCTCCGTAGGCTGATGGCTCCCACAGCTGCCTTCCCACACCCGGCCTCTCCATGACCTCCAGGCTCACAGATCCCGTGGCCGCCTCCTCTTGGAGGTCCCCTAGGCATATCACCCCTGCTGTGTCTGAAATCGGTGTCTCGATCACCTCCCCTTTCCCAGCCTTGCTCCCGCCACAGTAAAGAGCAGCTCGGCCTCTTCCATGGCTCAGGCTGGGACTCTTACTAGCGTGATCCTTGGCCCTTCTCTTGTTTCTCCTCTCTGTGCCCAGTTCCTGAACAGCTCAGCATTCCCGAGGCATCAGAATCTGGCCACCACCCTCTGTTTCCATGTCTCACTCTGTCCCCGCCAGCATCACCTTGTGCTTGGACCACTCCCACCATCTCCTTGCGTCCAGAAGTTTTGGCAGCTTGTCAGAAGTCAGAATGATCACTCTGAAATGTACGTCTAGCCTGTCACATCTCAGCTCCAGAGTGGCTGGTGACTTTCTGTCTCACACACAGCTGAAGTCAAGTATCTGACCACGGGCTGCGAGAGTCTACATCATTTGGCCCTTTTCCTCATTCTGTGGCCTTGTTTCCCATCACTCTCTCTTTTGCTTACTCAGTGTCACCCATGGTGACCTCCTTGCGGCTCCTCAGTTGGGATCGTCACAAACCTGTCTCAGGACCTTTACATATGCTCTTCTTTCTTTCTGAGCAGATATCCATCTGATACCCTCAGCATCTTCTCTGAGGTCAGTACTGCACCATTATCACTCAAAGCAAGGTTTCCTTCCTCCCCTTCACTGTCGCTCTAGCCTCTTCACCCAGCTCTACTTTTTTTAAATGATGCTTATTACCATCTGATGTAGTACATGTTTATTAGACTTACTTTTTTTTTTTTTTTTTTGGTATGATTCCATCTGCTAAGTGTATGCCCTCTCAGAGCAAAGACACTGTTAGTTCATTCACTGCTGTACAAAGTACTTGGACCAGTGCTTTGAAAAGAGTGGGGAAGTATTTATTGAATGAAGGAATAGGTAAAAAGAATAAATATAAAGTAAGACCCTCAATATTAACAAAACAATGTGAAGGTGCAGAACAATATATTTAGATCGCCCCATTTGCCTAAAAAGGGGGGATGATACAAACATGTGTGTTTCTCTGTCCCCTTTAGTTGGCACAAGCCAACTAAAAAAGAGCATCTTACTTAAATCCCCTCTACGGAGCATGAGCTGTATTTTGTGAAAGGAAGAGCGCTTCTGGGAACTAGTGTGCATTGCTCTATTCCTGTAAAGGAAGGGCTGTCACGGTTTCTTTTTGCCTTTTCTCTCCACTGTGTTGTGTATTTTTACTGCTCCTCTTTATTATAAGAAAAAAAAAAAAGAAGGATTGACATTTTGGGGTCATTTTGCTCCTTGCCATCTGCCATGGAAATTTTGACATGGGGATGAGATGGGCACACTCTCAAGTTGGCGGCATGTCGAGTGAGGTTTTTTTTAATCTGAAAAATTGCAACTCTGTCTCAATCCCATTTTAAATGGCCACATCTTCCCGGTGAAGTCGGCCATTGTCTTTCTTGCTTTTCCCCCACCTCCAGTTGGCTTTTCCCCTATGGTTTTTCTATCTGTGTTTCAGGCACCAAAATCTATCCTGAGTTCTAATTTAGAAAAACAGGCCAAGGTGCCAAGGAGGGTGTCCTCCATCACCCCCAGCCCCTGCTCTGTTCTGGCCCCCTCCGTGGCCCACCCATGGGACCCAGCCCAAGACACTCAACCGCTCACAAGACTTTGTGCTGGGGTGAGGGTTCCTGGGATTGTCTTAGAAAAGTGGAGAATTTCACTTGTTCCTGTGTGGCTGTGTGTCCTGTAGATAAGGCTCTCAGAGATGTATCAGTGTTCTAAGCTTCAGGCTTGGGGGACAGATTTCTAAAGACGTGGCTTCCACTGACAACCCTGAGCAGAGGCCCAGGCCCCACACTGGTGGAGGAGGACCGCTCCTGTATTACGTGGTCCCTCAGACCTGACAAGGGAGTCCCTATATGGGCAGGTTGTGTTGTGGCCTTGTCTTATGATAGGCTGTTGCTTCTTTGGCTTCCAATAGCAATCAGTGACTCACTGCTAGCATTTATCCTTGGTAATACCAGGATTCCCTTTCATATTATTCTGTTTCTTTCCTCCCTCCTGTCCCAAAGTCATTGGCATCTTTGGACTTGTAGGTATACTAGGGGAGCCGAGAACCATGTAAAACACAACAAAAATACTATGCCGCCGAGCAGCCACCAGAGTCCCTCCCACCGCCCATCTCCTCAGCCACAGGAAGCGGGCGCCCATTACATGTTCATCAGTCAGGGTTAATTACAGCACTCATCGCAGTGTGGAGCGTCCGCGCGTTCACGGTTCCATGAGCCCCCACTTTCCACTTCCAGACGCTCCTTTCGTATTTCTGGTGACATAGATCATTTCATATGAGCTCCTGGCGGCAGGCGGACTGGTGGCTTCTCAGATTCCCCTGTACGATTTTTGGGATCAGCGATGCCTTCCCTCCGAGGTGGGGATCAGGGCCCCCCTACGTGAGCCGACACAACCAGCGGCACAGAGAGCTTCCCTGAGCCTTCTGACTTGACATGCCTCTAACTTTGTGACCTTCGAATATAGCTGTGAATTGGTGGTCTGCTTTCCACTGGCACTGAGTGAAAAAGGAGTCCCTAAGACTTAGGGACTTTGAGAGCTCTTGGAGCCAAAGTGAACACAACCGAAGGGATGAACATTATCTTCAAAATAGCCCAATGCTTGACTCTTCTGATATGCGCGACTTGAGTTTCACCACCTGGCTGACAGAGTTAAATCTTTTAGGGAACAGCCAGCGTTGGCCAGTGTTGATGCCCTGCCCCTCGCACTGTTTCCTCCGGAAGCAGCTAAGACAAGCAAATAAGGCAAGAATGAGAAAGAGCAGGATCATGGTGTGCACTGAGCAGGGGTTACACGCTCCAGGCGAGAGCGGAAGGTGCAGGGCTTGGTGGCGTGGCCCGAAGATTGAATTACACCGGAAGTTACTCTTATCCTGATTTATCTCTGACCTCCATTTCCTAGAAAAGATCATCCCAGGAAGTCTCTTTTCTCCTTTAAAAGCAGCCGTGGCTGCACGAGACAGATATCTGTGTTCTTCAGAGCTTCTGAGATGACCCAGGCTTCTTGCACGCAGCAGCTTTTCAATCAAAGCCACAATTCTTGAGATGCACATGAATTATGCAGGGTTCAGACAGGCTCAGCCTGAGGACACATGGGGAAGGCAGGGCTGGGGCAGGTTCTGGGTCCAGGTGCGAAACCTCCTCCGGGAAGCAGAGCAGGTAATGACGCCTGTGGGGCAGGCAAGGATGTAATGCCCGTGGATCCAGCCATTTGTTGATTCTGTCCCTACTTACCAGTGGGTTGGAGCAATGACCAGACACCCGGTGGCAAACTGAGAATAGGAAAGTCATGCCCCTCGGAGAGATTACCACCGCTGGCTGGGGTTGGCCTGGGGCTGGGACAGATCCTGAGGGCTGGGGGCTGGGCTTGTAGTGAAAAGATCCAGACAGCAGGCGGGAGGCAGGGCTTTGGGTCCTATCCAGCTTAGGGTAAGGACCCTGTTATTGCAAGGAACAGAGGGTCTCTAGGGAAGACCCAGATGGCACTAGGAGGGGAACTGAGTGGCGGGGAAGGGCTATGTTAGGTGTGTGGACGCTTTGTGGTCATTTCTGGGGATTATGGATGGAATGTGTGTCCTAGTATTCATATCTAGAATCCCTGACCCCAGTCTGATGATGTTTGGAGGTGGGACCTTCAGGAGGTAATTACGTTTAGATGAGCTGGGACCCCCATGGTAGTTTAGAGTCCTTGTAAGAGAGACAGAGACACAGAGCTCTCTCCTCTGCCATGCGAGGACACAACAAGAAGGTGGCTGTCTACAAGCCAGGAAGAGGGTCCCCACTCAGAGTCAAATTAGCCCAGCCCTTGCTCTTGGGCTTTCCAGCCTTTAGAATGATGGGAAAATATGTTTCTCTGTTACAATAGCCCAAGGGGACTAAGATGTCCATTCAAGAGACCAGGGAGGGTTACCTGGGATTTCAGGGTGGTCCCTGGATTCCTGGTTCCTGAGGGACCCATAGAGCCTGAAGTGGCAGAGAGCCCTTCAGGGAACGTGGGCCTGAGCCACGTTGATGCTTTCTGTGGCCCCACTGGGCAGCAGGGGAAACCACTCCATGTGCTTTGTGTATTGGGGGTGGTGGGGAAGGAAGTGTGGGAGGAGTAGTTACTCAAAAAGACAAAACCAAACCAAACCTTGGGGTGCCTGGGTGACTTAGTCTGCTAAGTGTCCGACTCTTGATTTCAGCCCAGGTCACGATCGTGGGGTCAAGATCAAGCCCCAGGTTGGGCTCCAGGCTGGGAGCCTGTCTCTCCTTCGCCCTCTGCCCCTCCCCACAAGCTCACCTTCTCTCTCTCTCTTACAAAACCAAACCAAACCCTTGAAAATGGATTCTGAATTTTCCTTAGGGGGAAAATTACATTCGTATCAGGAATATATTCATTCATTATTGTGCCTATAAATGCTGTTTGCTTGGAGGAGTGTGGTCAATGAACATTTTAATCCATAAATTCAGATTTCTGCTTTTCCTTCATGGCCAGATCCTCACAGTGATTTAAACATGCAGATGTAGTGATGAATCTTGGATGTAGAAAGGTGATTTAGGTGCCGCTGGGAATGTGCTCATGATATGAAGTAAAAACGGTCATCCGTCAGGAAACCGATGAACATATTTTATACAATTTCACTGGAGTCCTGATGGTAAATGCATGAAGAATATTCCCAGTCTTACTTATAGTCCTTGCAGTTAAACTGAGGCTGGTGGTTTGCTTTCCTCCCTGTTAAATAATTTCCAGTAAGCTCGAGTTCTCGCTCCCGAGCTAAATGCAAAAGTTTCCTGCCAAACTGAAGTTAAACTGTTTTTGGCCGACGTTAAAGTTGGATCTGCCTCAAAGGGAATTCTGTTTGCCTTTAGGGTTATTTGAATATTTTCAAGACCAGGTTTTCCTTTTCAGTGCAATATCCTGTGTGACATCTTAATTCTCATTGGATGACTTTGTCGTGGTCGTTCACCTTTGAACTTGACTTTGTCATGGTCATTCACCTTTGAACTTGCGGCTTGCTGTTGACAGAGCCGTGACATCGTGAGGCTCAGGGGGACCATGAACCTGGCAAGACCACATCCAGCCTCAGACGAGGGTGGCTGCGTTTACCTAACTCAGAGAGCTGAGAACCTCTGCTCGGAGGCCTTCCAGAGGAAGGTGACTGCTGGCCCCGATGAAATGGGCATGCTTGTCATTTCTTTGGCCGGACTGAAAACATCTCTCCACCTGTTCTTCCAGTATAAATTCTGATAGTTGGGGCTTCCCCCACTCCACTCCCTTTTCTCTCCTGCTTCTTCTAACCATGCAATTTGTATAATTAAAAGTTTGTGGCACACTTTTTTTTTCCCTGTGTGGAACCATAGGAGATTATAAAGTACCGGGAAAACGTAGGGGAGAGAGCTGTGGGTTGTGGCAGCAGCTGCTTGCGTTACGTGTGACATTTAATGAGCCGGTGACCTGTGCTGAGTTTTCTGAGCTAACTCAGGTCATGTGCTGTGCTTCTGGGTTTGAAAGGTAACCTGACATTTTGCACGGATAGACTTGCCTGACTACCCCTTTTAAGGATTGACTAAACCAGGGCCAAATGCTGGTCCCTTCTTCTGATCACCATGGTACATTGGTAACTCTGCACCTAGTAAAAATAATTCTTGTTTAAGAATAAACATTGGAAGAGTAGCTGAGTTACTTTTCTTGCTGGAGAGTAAATATGCCCTCATAGAGAACAAAACTGTGAGACTCTCCAGTTCTTGGTTTATAAGCCAAGGCAGTTGCAGGCAAGATAGAAAGTGATTTTGGCTTTCATTTCTGTCCCCGCAGACGTCCATGGAGTGCATTTTCATTTCTTTTAAACGCTTACTGTATCAGACTGTCTAAAATAGCTGTTTCTTGGAGGAGGTTTCGGTAACACACTACCCTTCCCTAACAGTCTGTTAGAATTCACTGTGTCTGCCTAAAATGGAGACAATGAGATGGAAAATATTTGGAAGTTTCTGAAATTTTTCTAGGATAAAACTTCTAGTTCTTTAGCTCCCGGGGAGTCCGTGTTCTAGAATGAAGAGGGACGCGGCTCTGTTTCAGTCCCATGATGACGGTGTCCCCTGGTTCTCCCCTCTTACTGCTCACGGGTTTCTGCTTAGACCAGAGAAAAGGATTCATCAAGAGCGTTGGAGAGTGTCTGTTAGACATGTTTGCTCGTTGGACTTGGGGGGGAAAGGGTGGGTTTATTTTTTTATTATTTTTTAAAGAGTTTATTTATTTACTTGACAGAGAGAGAGAGAGAGAGACAGCGAGAGGGGGAACACAAGCAGGGGAGTCGAAGGAGAAACAGGCTTCCTGCTGAGCAGGGAGCCCAATGCAGGGCTCAGTCCTAGGACCCCAGGATCGTGACCTGAACTGAAAGCAGACGCCTAAGCCACTGAGCTGCCCAGGCTCTCCAAAGACAACCATTTTAAAGCATGCATCATTTCTGGTGGGCAGGGTGGCTAAGGTCGCCTCCAGGGGCTCCGGGCTGCCTGTTGGTTCTAGTAGACAAGAGGAAGCACTTCTGTCAGCTAATCTTCGATCTGCTGCAAGTGTTGCCCTGACTGGTCTAAGAATAAGTATGTTAGAAAGGGAAACAATTAGCTTTCCATATGTGGTGGCGGAGTTTCTGCTTTGTAAAATTTCTAGAGTTTAAGACCTTGCTGGATTCAAAAGTAATTTTTAAAAGATTTATTTATTTGAAAGACAGAGAGAGAGAGAGAGAGAGAGAGCATGAGCAAGAGGGGTAGAGCGGAGAAGGATAGAGAAAGTCAAGCAGACTCCGTGCTGAGTACAGAGCCAGATGTGGGACTCGATCTCACGACCCTGAGATCATGACCTGAGCCGAAACCAAGCGTCGGACGCTTAATAAACTGTGCCACCCAGGTGCTCCAGGGTTCCAAAAGTATTAAGATGAGCTAGAAAACGTCTCATGTGACCATTTGCCTTCATTGTGCTTTTCCACTTGCTCTCTAATCAACGTGGTGGGAAGTAGTTGATGGCTGTGAAGGAACCTTCACAAGATCTGTTTGTTTGCCCACAGGACACGTGGTAGTTGGGAGACCTTAGAAGACGTGATCCTTTCTTCTGATGAAAGTATGCAGGGGGCGCCTGGGTGGCTCAGTGGTTAAGCCTCTGCCTTCAGCTCAGGTCATGATCTCAGGGTCCTGAGATCAAGTCCCACATCGGGCTCTCTGCTCAGCAGAGAACCTGCTTCCTTCTCTTTCTCTCTCTCTCTCTCTCTCTACCTACTTGTGATCTCTGTCAAATAAATAAATAAAATCTTTAAAAAAAAAAAAAGAAAGTGTGCAGAAGGGCAGCATGGTGACAGTGTTGCTTTGTAATGTTAATGATTGTGTTAATTATTAATCACAGTATGATTCATGTTGACAATATCCCTGGAGTTCAACTCTAGAAGCTTTCTGTAGTTAGGGTATCATCATGACGTTTGATCCCCCAAACGAATGACCAAATGTTCTACTTTATAATCATCTGTTAATTAGGCTAATTCTAGCTGTTGCAACATATGAAACTCAAAATCTCTGGGCGCCTAGGTGGCTCAGACAGTTAAGCGTCTGCCTTCGGCTCAGATCATGATGCTCCCAGGGTCCTGGGATCGAGTTCCAAATCAGGCTCCCTGCTTAAGGGGGAACCTGCTTCTCCCTCTGCCCCTCCCCCTGCTTGTGCTGTCTCTTGCTCTCTCTTTCTCAAATAAATAAACAAAATCTTTAAAAAACAGTTTAAGTGAGTTTATGCAGTAAATTTTATTTCCCCCTCCCCAAAGTTAATTTATCATGTCAAAAGATGATGCAGGTTATTGTTTAAATTTTGTTACACTGAACCAATTCACAGAAAGACGTTCATTTCTTGTTCAACTGAAGTTCAAAACTGCATCTCCTGGTTGTCAGGTGCCTTTCCTGGGAGCCATTCAAGGACCTGGGCTCCTTCCATCTAGCTGCTCTGTGTCCTTCGTGCGGCTTCCAAGGTCATCAGTTCCCCAAGATCCAGAAGGGTAGAAAACATAGAAGGCCACGTGTGCCAAGGTTTTAATTGCTTGGACTGGCTGTGGCGTGTACCCTCATGTTCCGCAGGCTCGGACCCAGGCGCGCAGCGGGCACGTGGGCACACCTCACTCCCAGGACGGTTAGGGAGCACAGCCTAGCTGTTTTCCCATGAAGAGCAAATAGGTTTGGTCAACAATGGGTTAGTCTCTGCCCTGATCATCCGAGACCAGATTGATGTGAGCTACAGAAATGGATTTGTTTTGTTGTTACTGGTTTTATTGCATTTCCTGAGTTTTCAATGGGAGAGCTTTGCCTCACATTTTGTAGTTATTTTTAAAATATTAGGAGATATTGGAGTTGTTGGCATTTTATTTTATTTTATTTTATTTATTTGTCAGAGAGAGAACAAGAGAGCAAGCACACAAGCAGGGAGAATGGCAGGCAGAGGCAGAAGCAGGCTCCCCGCTGAGCAAGGACCTTGACGTAGGACTCGATCCCAGGACCCTGGGATCATGACCTGAGCTGAAGGCAGTCGCTGAAACAACGGAGCCACCCAGGGGTCCCAAAGATTTTATTTATTTATTTGAGATAGAGAGAGAGGTAGAGAGAGCACACAAGCAAGGGAGGGGGTGGAGGGGGAAGCAGACTCCTCACTGAGCGGGGAGCCTGACGCGGGCTCCGTCCCAGGTCCCCAGGATCATGACCTGAGCCAAAGGCAGACGCTTAACTGACTGAGCCACGCAGGCGCCCCTCGTCTGTGGAGTTTTTATTCCTGTAAGTCAGAGACCTCGAAAGGGAAATGTCTGGGAACTGCTTAGTGATATCCTGAAGCTACAGGCTTACTCTGTCGGTTTTGGAAAGGATTTGGCAAGTGTGGTGTCTATGCTTAGGCAGGGGCATGGGTTGGAGAGAGGGGACTGATAGGAGAGAGATTTTTCAGGTAAAATGGACAGAACTTGACATGCCAGTGGACTTGAAGTATCACAGAGAGAGAAGAGTGAAGGATCCTTCTGAAGTTTCCACACCAACGAGCAAAGACATTTGCAGTAACTTTGGGAGGAGGACAAGGTGGGATAGTGCCCTCAGGTTACACATACGCAACTTAAGGTTGCCGGAGGGAATGTTCTGGAAACATCAGGACATTCCGTCTGTAATTGATGGCAGAGAAGAGGCTTGTGTCCCCTGGGTACCAAGTCTTTGATGTCCTTAGCTAAGCTCAGTTCGCCCAGGAAAAAGTGAGAAGAGGTCCCTGCAGGCTGCTGGCTGAAAAGAGCCATTCGAGTCTGCATTTGGAAGAAAGTCTGTGACGCTCAGAGCGTCCGCAGGGGCTGAAGCCAGGGTGAAGCGGGTGTAAAATACATGGAAAATAAAAAAGGGATGAGAGAGTGCAGGAGCTGTAGGGAAAGGAATATAAACACCTGTTTTCCTCCTTATGATGAGCCGTAAGGCAAAGGGAAGCCAAGTGGGATGCAGGCGTTATGCAGCAGCATTATGATGGTGTTACTGTTTCTTCTCTGCTTTTTATATATAAAGTAACATAAAGTCACAGGGACTTTGTCCACATTACTTTCATCCAAGGGAGGAATGTTTAACCACCCCCAGCGTGGTAAGATTGTAGCAGATAAGGCTGGCAGGGGGAGAAGACACAATTGCTTGTACGATCCTGTCTTTTCTTGGGCAGCGTCATCTGTATTCTTTGAATTCTGTTATGTATGTGCTGGGCGCTCTGCAGAGCAGGGAAGTGGGGGGCAGTGGCCTTGACACTGCCCTTCTTATGGAGCCTAGCATTCCAAGAAATGCTGGGCATGTCAGCCTACGTGAGGGGGGACCCTGCTGAGACATTCACAGTGTGCTGCTGATGCGATCAACTGTCGGGATTATTCCCATTACACAGATGGAGAAACTGAGCCTTCATGCCTTGTCCACAGTCACTGTAGTCTTGAGTGGGTCAATATAAGGGTAGGGCTCATTTAATCACCCAGGTGTTTTGGCGTGCCGTCCTGTCCTCCGTGACGTGACACTTGTGCCCTTCACCCTCCCCCACTTCTGTGTTCCCATCTCCGCTTCCAGCTCCCATCAAGGCTCTTCTCTAGAAACTTCTTCACCTCCCACTCTTCTGGTGCCTTTGTGTTTCTTGACTGCCTGCCATAGCTACTCCTTATTTTTCGACTTTCGTAGTTTCTAATCGCTATGGACGCACATTTTAGGCCTTTCACGGGTACTCTTGGTTACCAGTTGTTTTGAAATCTGCTTTATCTACCTGCCTAGGTTCCCCCTCACCATGGGCAGGAACTGCCCCTGTGGTTCTTTTAGTCTGTAGGGCTTAGTACTGGAATGCAGAAACTGGGGTGAGTTTTTTTTTTTTTAACTTTTATTTATGAGAGGGAGAGAGAGCGAGCGAGCCTGTGCATGCAGGGGAGGGGTAGAGGGAGAGAAAGACAAGCCAACTCCCCGCTGAGTGGGGGCCCAAGGTAGGGCTCATCCCAGGACCAAGCTGAAACCAAGAGTCAGATGCCTTACTGACTGAGCCACCCAGGCACCCCTGGGGCGATTTTTTTATGTTTAGATTTTCTGTTGCCAACATTGTGCCCCCGAAACTATGTTCTCAGTCCTTTTGGTGGATGCCACGTGTCCAGATTCTACTGTAATCTGTCACTGCAAAAACATTTCCAAGAGCGTGAGATGACTTGGGGGAAAACTTAAGTCTCTTTCCCAAATGACATGAACAGATACTTCCCCAAAGAAGACATACACGTGGCTAACAGACGCATGAAAAAATGTTCAGCATCACTAGCCATCAGGGAGATTCAAATCAAAACCATGTTGAGATACCCCCTTTCGCTGGTTAGAATGGCAAACATCGACAAGGCAAGAAACAACAAATGTTGGAGAGGATGTGGAGAGTGGAGAGCCCCCTTACATTGTTCATGGGAACGCAAGCTGGTACAGCCGCTCTGGAAAAGAGTGTGGAGTTTCCTCAAAAAGTTAAAAATAGAGCTACCCTATGACCCAGCAATTGCACTACCGGGCATTTACACCAACAATACAGATGTAGTGAAAAGAAGGGGCACAGGCACCCCAGCGTTCATAGCAGCAATGGCCACAATCACCATACTGTGGAAGGAGCTAAGATGCCCTTCAGCGGATGAATGGATAAAGAAGATGTGGTCCATATACACAATGGAATATTACTCAGCCAACAGAAAGGATGAATACCCAACTTTTATATCAACATGGACCCAACTGGAGGAGATTATGCTGAGTGAAATAAGTCAAACAGAAAATCAATTATCATTTGGTTTCACTTACTTGCGGAACATAAGGGATAACATGGAGGACATTAGGAGAAGGAAGGGAAAAATGACAGGGGTCATAAAAGGGGGAGAGGAACCATGAGGGACTGTGGACCATGGGAAATAAACTGAGGGTTTCAGAAGGAAGAGGGTGGGGAGATGGGTTGGTCTGGTGATGGGTATTAAGGAGGGCATGGATTGCATGGAACGCTGGCTGTCATGCAGACAATGAATCATGGAATGTTGCATCAAAAAGGATGTACTGTATGGGATCTAACATAACACAATAAAAAAAAATCTGAGATTACCTAATGAATGGTTGTGGTTGCAATATAGACGGAATATAACGTATTGTAATATAATATATATTTGAGGAACGCTTTAAAAATCATTGCTAGGAAATTTACCTTATAATAATTTGCCTTGCATATCTGCTTTTTATAAACATACTTCTCAAAGGATCTGTCTTGCAGAGAGTCATGAGCTACATCTGTGTTCCCTGTCCTGGGAGGATGTGTTGCCTGAGTGTCCAGGAGGCAGCTCTCTGACAAGTGGGGCAGACCAGCCAAACCCTCCGCACCACGGATCCGGCAGTTCACTTTGCAACAGATGTCCTCTTTCTGTGCCTGCTCTTTCCCACCCGCCCCCTTCCCCATGGTTAACATGGAGGGAGTAGAACATATATATTTAGTGCTTTCCATTTATCTGGGACAGGATGAGGGCCCTGCCTGAAAACTAAGTATCTCTAGCAAAAAGGGACAGACTTTCTCCTCTGAAGACTTAGGAGGCAGGCTGAAAACTGAAGACCTTCTAGAACCTTCTAGAACCTTCTAGACCTCAGAATGTGGTGTGAGAACTGATGGACGGTGAATCTTTTGCACTAGTAACATCACTTCACCCTCTCCAGTTGAATTTCATCGCGCTTTTAAAGACAGGTTGGGGGTATTTTGCTTTAGAAAAATGTGGTATTTCCCCAAATCCAAGCTGTCAAAACACTCACTGGAGAAAATACTGGCATTTCATAAGGATTCCTCCTTTCCTGAGAAGAAGTATGTTATTTTCTTTAATGTTGGGTTCCTTTCATATGTTCGGAATATATTTAAATTTCCTGAAAGCACCGTCATCAACAAAAGTACATACAAACAACCTTTACAATTGGATAACACTAAACCCTCCAGACAGTCGTCGGTCTAGAAGCTTCCTTTGGAAACTCCTCTGAAGTCCTCCCAACTTGCTCTTCTGTATCTGCCAAGGACTGCGTGGCTATGAGTGGCCACGAGAGGCTGTATCTGGACAGGAACTATTCTTTCTACCTTGATCTTAGAATAAGAAGAGGCTTTTGAAGATCCAAACCCAACCTGCACCTGGGACCACAGTTATTTGTTCATTTCTTCAGTAAATCTTTCAGAAATGCCTCAACACTGGTGATAGGAAAAGAGCATGAAGCAGTGGTCTTCATTCTTATTCAGCTTGAAATTATGCAACTTAAAATCTTTTAAGGACTAAAATAATTATGAATGAATTGTAGGATGCAAAATTGAAATCCTTTGGTTTTTAAAAAAGGGGAAGTACTAGCCTGCTGATAACCCTCACAGTCCTGATTGGTGGTCCCTGTCAGACAAACTACAGATAGTCACGGCATTATGACCCTCTCGTTAGGGAAGTTTGGGAAGCATTGGCTGGGAGATAAGTAGATGAGGCTGATGTAATTAATGGTCCCAGATAGGCGTAGTAGAAAGATAGGGAAATTGGAGGCATTTGAGTGCATATAGCTATCCTTCCAAGGCTTCCGGTGACGTAGTTCTGTCCATGAAGGTGAAGGTCACTGATGTTTCCATCTTGTTCCGTCCTAAGAAATGGTGCAGAAGTAAACTTTTGGCGGGTATCATTGAGATATGTAAGCTAAAAGAGAGAGTTAAGCAATGACATGGGAGTAGAGTTCGGAGCTGTAAATAAGTACTGATTTTGACCACAAGAAATTCCCAGGAGGTGTACCACGTGGACTTCAGTCTGAGTGCCTGGGTTTAGATCCTGATTCTACTGCTTAATAACCGTGAGAACTTGGGCAAGTCACATAATCCTTTTTAATCTTGGTTTTCTCATCCATGTGATGTGTCCCCCCCCCCCCCCCGACACAGGCTTAGTGAAGATTAACAGGATAATGTGCATAAATCATTTATAATGGTGACTGGCTCATTGCAAGGGCCCAGTACAAGATAGTATGATTTGCACATGTTAGAAGGGCTGGAAGAACTTTCTGCAGCAATGAGCAGGAGCCTCAGATCGAGTAATAAAGAGTTTGCCAAGTGTCCCTGAAACAGTCTCATCCTTGGGTCCTGAGATAGTCTGTGACCAAAGAGAGTAGTTCGACCTTCACCCCTCCGGTCAAGGTTTGGCGCATGCCCAATGTGAACATGGGAGCAAGAGTCTTCTCCTAGCCCAGGGGACCACCTCATACCCTCAGGGAAGGACAGAGCAGACACACAAGTCATGGGCCTCATCCTTGCCATGGCTTGTGGTAGTGTTAAAGCTGGCTTGAGTGTTACCCATGCTGTGCGACTCCATGGCTCTGTGTGAAGTCCCACTCATTTAGAAGAACAAGGACCTGCTTTTGTTTCCAGAAAGATTGTCTTTGAGACAATCTAGAGCACAGTGGAACTTCTCTACTTGGAGAGACCACCATTCCAGTATTGTGCCAGTGTTGTCACATGAGTCTGGGATCAAGAACACCTCTTCCATGGACTCTTGGTCAAGAGCATGTGGCTGTAGCTTCAGACCCAGCGCAGGTGCGACCCCCAGGTGTGCCGTGTGGCTGTTGAGGGAGCATCATACACTGGGGACAGTGGGCAAGAGAGTAACGCCCCCCGCCCCATTCTCAGTTGTCATTTTGCTTGGTCTACTAGACCACAGCGTTTGAATTTGACACAGTAACTCACCGATCCCACCCCCACCCCCCACTGGCACTCTTTGCCTTGTTGGCAACCTCACTCTCCTGGCCTTTCTGTGATCTTCCCTGACTCCACCTCGTAGCCCTGACAGCTAAACAGTACCGTGCCCGAGGTACTTCTTTCTCCTTCCCCTGCTCACTGCCTAGGTGATCCGGTTCAAAGTCCTCCCTCTTCAAACTCGGCTGTGCGCTGACGGCTCTGACATCTGTGTCCTCAGCCTAGACCTTGTCCCTGAACTTCAGACTCACAACCAGCTGCCCGTGGGATGCTTGACGTGTGGGTCTAATGGGCTTTCCCCCCAACGCATCCAAGACAAAGCTGGTTTGGGCTCTATTCTAGGTCTGTCCTGGCTTGTGGCCAAAGCTCTGCGTGTCTGTCCTTGTCCCCGAGCTGTTCTCACCGACTTTCGTTTTGACTGGTGGCTTCTTTAGATCAGTCACCCTTCTGCCAACAGTTCTTCAGTGACTGGTTTCCCAATTTGCTCAGAGGGAAGCTAACGTCCTAGTCATGACCTTCCCTGGTCCGGCAGGCTCTGGCCTCTTACCCGCTTGCTGATGTCCTTTCCTGTCTCTCTCTCTCTGGCTTCATCCCGTGTCCACCAGCCCCGTCATCCACAGAAATGTCGAGAATGTTCCTGCTCCAGGACTGGAACTTGTTCTTTCTCTGCCTGGCCTATTCTTCCCGTGGATGAACACCATGGCTAACTTCCTCAATGGTCCCACATTTTTATACTCGCTTTCCCTCTTAGTAGCTGTCTGCAGGCATCTTTTGAAATTATAACTCTTTGCTCTGATTGCGCTGAGAACCACATGAAAACCATGTGTGTTTTTGCTGACCTCTAAAATTTATCTTTCTCATTTCCCATGACAAGGGAGCAGAAATGTTTGCCTCTTGTGTTCGCTGCTACGTATCCTCTGTCTGACATACAATAGGGGTTCCAGAAGGTGTTACCAAGTAAATGAATAAGTGAATGAGTGAATGAATGAGTGTCCGTGAGTGCTGCTGTATTGGTACAAAACTGACATTCGCTCATGGGGCTGGCATTCCGGCTTCAGGAGCAAACTGTTCACCAAGAAGTTATCAGGGGAATCTGTCGAATCAGCACCTTTGTTCACAAATGGGAATTTCTGTTTTCATGCAATGCAACAAGGGTGGTGGTTTTTTAAAAAATGAATTGGTTCACTCTGTGGCACTGAAGGTGTTTGTTTTCAGGGCTGCCAGCGCTCTGGTTTATTAGGAAACCATTTGGGAACCTGCTGAGAATGGAAGCGGATACACTATTGACTCGTTTCAAACTGTTCAGGGTATAAATACCATGTATAAACACAGGCAGAGTTGTCTCTAGCCCAAGAATCATTCCATGCTATCTGTGTTTGTGATGTAATCACATAGGCCATTGCTGCACATAAAATACCATTTTCCAAGCAATGACCAGAAACTGAGAAGTTGCTCTTTCCAGCGGAAGGTGGGGCAATTTCTGATCAGGTAATTGTACTTATTTTGCTCTTCTTTCCTGCTCACGTTATTAACTGAATTTGTTGACTTGAAGTTTCAATAATACTAATGATAGACTCATAAAAACTGAGAGATCCTAGCCTTCCTTTAGCCTTCTTTTGGGAGGATCATGCTTACATGTTCTGCATCAAATAATCATATCTGAATCCTTTTCTTAAAGACTAATTTATTTATTTGAGAAGGGGGAGGGAGAGAGAATCCCAAGAAGACTCCCTGCTGAATGTGGAGCCTGATGCCAGCCTTGATCTCACGACTCGGAGATCATGACCTGAGCCAAAATCAAGGGTTGGATGCTTAACTTACTGAGCTAGCCAAGTGCCCCCTGCCCCAAGTCCTTTTCTTAAGGCATTCTAGAAGATGAGACTTTCTCCGTTGGAGGTAGTTTCCTTTCTTTTCCCTTTTTTTTTTTTTTTTAACATTTTATGTAGAAGAGTTCAAACATACACCAAAGTAGATAGTAGAGTATCATGAACACTCCACATACCCATAATGCGACTTTAAAATTTATTTGACACATGGCCAGTCTAAAATTTTCTTTAACCTTTCCTTAAAATCTTCTGTCTTCTTTCTCCCACACTGAGAATCTTAGTTCTCAGCAACACTGGAAATGTTATAATTGGAATATTACATAACTACCTGTTTGCACCATCCCACAGGTACACCTGAGACAGCCTCAGACAACACCACCCAGCAACAATGCCCTTACCAGAGGTTGAAGAGTTGCTTCTCTCTTTGTCTATAGGATACATCCCTCTCTGTTGCACAAAGACACAGTGTTTTACCACCATTGGTAGTAGGCGTTCTTAGCACAGCCATGCAAGTGTGTACACATTTAAGCTCATTCTTTTGGTTCATTTTAATTGTTAGGCATTGCTTTTTAAAATTTAATTTTGCTGCCTAATCATGCAAAAATTTATGTAAAGCCAAAGTCAAATCCACTAAACAAAGAATTTTCAAAGAGGTCTAGCTTCTAGTCTTAACCATGTTATCCTAAACTTTCCTCCTCTTTAGGTAACTTTTTCTTTCCTTTTTTTTTTTTTAATAATTTTATGGTTTATTCTTTTATTGTTTATTTTTTCTTATTCCTTTTTTACAATTACATGATATTTGGTAGGATGGAAATTCAACACATGGTTGATAATTTTGAGTAAGGGATACGTACATCCATTGGTGAATGCTTCATGATTGAATCAGCTGGCCTCCTGATCATGGGCTTTGCAGTTTTTTGCTGTTTGAGAGTTCCATACATTCATCTTTTCATCTTTTATTGCCCGTGACTCTTCAGCATTGATTTTCCTAGAAGAGGGATAAGTGGGTAAAAGGGTAAATGCCTAAGTACATTTCCTTAGATATCATCAAATTCCCCTGTGCAGGAAATACATGCGCCATTTTGTTTTCCTCTCAGCAGCCTATGGGAGTGACTGCTTCCTCAGCCTCACCAACAGTATGTCAACAGATTTTGGGATTTTTGTCAATCTAAGTTGGATAAAACCATACCTCAGTGTAGTTCTACTTAGAATTTCTCTTTCTTTGAGTGAAATTGAATTTCTTTTTCATGTGGTTAAGAGACATTTGTATTTCTTTTTGCTTATGAATTAGGTTTTCTCCAGCCCATTTTTCCACAGTGGTTGATTTTTTTCCTCTTTTCTATTTTATTACTCATTCAACTGTGATGCCAGTAGCAAATATTATCCCCAATTAGACATTTGTCTTTTTGTTTGACTTACGGTAACTTTTGCCAGCAGTGGGTTTTTTATGTAATTAAATCCATCTACCATTTTCCTGTTCTTTCTGGTTTTGAATTGCTCTTAGAAAAGTTCCCACTCCTAGACTGTAAGGGAATTCGCACATATTTTCTTCTAGTTCTTACATGGTTTTGTTTGTTTATGTCAAAATCCTTGATCTGTTTGGAATTCATCCTGGTGTATGCCGTAAGGAAAAGAACCAACTGAAAAATTTTTCTAATCAGGTCTGCTTCTTTCCCAGTACAGTTTATTATAAAGCCTTTCCCTTTCCCCAAACTTCTGGGAGATGCAGCCTTTATTGTGTGCTAACTTCACATCAGGAATTGAGTAGACCTTTTTAGTTCTTGTTAACTTGAACAGGATTCACATACCTGATCATATGAGCCATTTACTCTGGGAAAGGCGGACGGAGGTGTAGCTGTGGTCCTCAGTCTGGAGTTTTTCCATAGGACTGAGGGTCAGAGTCAAATTGCCCTTTAGATTTATTCTCAGATTTTAATCTTCTAAAATCTCTTCCCTCTACCTTTTTTCCCCTAAGATTTTATTTATTTATTAGGAGACAGAGAGCAAGAGTGCGAGCATGAACTGGGGGAGGGGGAGGGGGAAAGGGGGACAGATAGGCAGACCCCCTGCTGAGTGGGGAGCCCCACACAGGGCTGGATCTCAGGACCCTGAAATCGTGACCTGACCCAAACCCGAGAGTCATATTCTCAACCAGCTGAGCCACGCGGGTGCCGCTAATCCCTCCACGTTTACAGAATGGGGAGTTTCCTCCTTTGACATTTCCCAGATCTTATTTTCTGGTTAACATTAACTCCCTCTTCTTAATTTCTCTCATTCAACCAGCACACGGTTGCAGTTCTTGCCTCCTGTTTCCCCAAGTCTTGCACCCACCCTTTCTTGCTTCCAGTGCCTTAGCACTTCTCAGAAGGATGATTTCCGTGGCCTTCCTCCTGGCACTCCTGTTTGCGCTCGCCTCCCTCTCCGCTTCACCTTCCCCACAGCTGCCAAGGGATCTCTTTCAAACAGCCACCGTTGTGCCTTCGACAGGCCACCATCTGGAGAACAGATGCTCCTTCCCTTAACCGAGCGCAGGACCGCGCCCGGCTCCCTCTCTGCCTCACTGTCTGACCTTTGTCCCCCACCCCCAGTCAGGCTCCAAGAGTCCCCTCACCCCCTGTCGGTTATCAGAGACTCTAGAATCCTTCAAGTCACTTCAGACCTCCTCCTTCCTGAGGCTCATCTCTCCCCAGTGTCTGCACCACTTCCTGGGCCTCCATATGAGCCATCTTCTAATACACTGCTTTCCCCTCCTGGTACCCCCCCAATGCCAGCCTTGCCCCCCGCCCCACGCTCTCAAACTGCATTAAAATTACATTGATGCATGAATCCTTCACTGTAAGGCTTGTGCGTGGTAAGACGAAATGCATCGGTTGTTTTGGTGAACCTCTGTGTGTCAGCGGTCACTGCACTGTCTAGGGTAGGTGATCGTGGTTTATGGGTTTGTTCCCCTTCTGGATGATGAGCCTCTCAAGAGACAGAATCTCATCTGACTGGTCCATATACCTCTAAACCCAGGAGAGAGTCCGTTACATGAAATAGAAACTCAAGAAGTGAGGGCTGTTGAGTGAAAGGAAAAGAGAGATCATAATGATGACCGCCTGCGAACGAGGAAATTGGAGAAATCCATGAAATAACTGAGAATGTCAGCCTCAGGGAGAAAAGAGCTTTTCCAAGATGGGATGAAGAGGTGCGGTCACGGAGAGAGGGCTGGAGTCCCAGAGAGAAGTAGGGTCAGCTTGGGAAGGGGCAGAGGGACACATCTGGGCTTCACGGAGAGGAAGCCAGAGGCTCTCTTGTCCTCAGGACTTGCGAGGGTTGTATTGGGGGGTTTCAGAAAAGCCTGGGCCAAGGTCCCAATGAGAACTTGCTACACACCCACCGAAGTGCTAAAATAACAAATAGTGACAACGCCCAATGCTGGTAGGGAGGAGAGAAACTGGATCACTCATACATGACCGGTGGGAATGTCACATGGGGCAGCCCCCTGGGAAACAGCGCGACAGTTTCTTGTGAAATTAACATGCACTTACCCTACGACCAGCAATTGTGCACTTGGGCATTTGTATCAGAAAAATGAAGACTTCACGTTCACCCAGAAAACTGTGCACAGAAGTTTTTAGCAGCTGAATTTGTAATAGCCAAAAATTGAAATCAGCCCCAAAGAGATGAATGGTTAAATGCATGATGGTACATGCATTCCATTTGTATTAGTCAGGGTTCTCCAGAGAAACAAAGCCCAGGAGAGATTTATTACAAGGAATTGGCTTATGTGATTATGGAAGATGGGAAATGCCAAGATCTAAAATTGGCAAGCTGGAGGCCAAGGAACGCTGAAGGTAGTTCTAGTCTAAAAGCCATAGGCTCAGAGCTAAGATTAGCTGACACGGCCGTTGCTTCATTTTAAGTCCAAAGAAAGAAAAGAACCAGTGTCACAGCTCAAATAGTCAGGCAGGGGAACCTACCTCTTATTCAGCCTTTTTCTTCTGTTCAAGTCTTCAGTTGATTGGGTAAGGCCCACCCACACTAGAGAGCGAGCTGCTTTACTTAGTCTGTGGACCAAGTACATGACTGAGGGGGAGGGCAGAGAGGGAAGGAGAGAGAGAGATCTCTCTCCCCACTTAGCATGGAGCTCCACGCGGGGCTCGATCTCATGGCCCTGAGATCATGACCTGAGCCAAACTCAAAGAGTTGGACGCCCAGCTGACTGAGTGATCCAGGTGTCCCTTTGGTATTATTTCTCACAACGGTCCGCAAATCTACAGTTGTCTCAATAAAAATTCCAACAAAACCTATGCCAGTAGTTTAAATTATCCTGTAAAATCCCTAAAACAATTATGAAATGGGTTATATTGAACTCTTGCTCCACATTAGGGGCTCAAACTCAGCTTTTGACCAAAACACAATCTTGAAAGTTCAAAACAAGCATGACTGGGCTGTCCCTTCTCGGGGATTCTGTTGGGAGGATGAATGGTTGGAGCAGAGCTGCCGTCTGTGACCCTCGAGCATCTTTCCATTGGAAGAACCTCTTATCTTACGATTCTTTCTGTTAACTGTAATCTCTTTCTCTCACTTATCTGAGTTACCTTAGATAGTCATTTTGTCCTATTGCCCATTTAGGAGTACTTGACATCCTTAAATGGCCTTTTTAAAAATACTTGTTTTATTTTGTAAAGATGGCATGGAACACAGAACAAAACGCCATGTACCACTCCAGTTCTGATTCGCTGATTTCCATTCTCTGCACCTCCGGAACGTTTGACCGCTGGAGACATACAGCACCAGAGAGGACATTAAGGTCCTTGGACGCTGGGCCTCCCCCCACCCCAAATAGCATGCCAGGCATCCAACAGCAGGTTTTCACAAGTCACTGGTGACTATTTAGTGGGATTCATTTGACTCCTGTTAGTCCCTGAAAGGAAGAAAATTGTCCTTTAAAATAATCTAAAAAACCCTAAACAGTAGCTTTCTTAACTCCTTTTTTTCCAGTATGTCAATTCGTTATGTTGGTTTTTTCCGTTGAGATACAGACTGAGGCACAAAGCAGTGTCTCTAGAGATTGGGAGATGATGACATCATACTCCAGGGAGCGTATTTCAGACGGTGAAGGGGGTTTGCACTGGGGTCTACCCCAGCAGACCTATTCATGTAGTCGCAGAGCCCTTGGGTGCTGAGCTCGTGATGGTTCTTACAGCAGCTCGGACAACACTCCGCTGCCCGTTCCTCCCTGAGGTCCCTCGGTTACGTACACGGCTGTGTATCTTAAGTTTTGCGTTTCAGCTTTTCCTGTCTGCCAAATGCGTTTAGCTTCTGTCTGCACCTATTACCAGTTTTTTTTTTTTTAATCAGTTTTTTTTCTTATGTGTTAAATGTGAACGGGAGACAGGACTTTCTTCATCCTTAATGACTGCTGGGATTGCCATCATCTGAAATGAAATGCATGTCAATTTCCTGCCCCCCAATTTTAAACTAATCTGAGAACTTGTCTTTTTTCAGCGTATTTATTGTGCTTGATATTGCGAAAACTGCTACGATAAATAACAGATGAGCAGAAACAGGCGTGGGAAGGTGGTTTTGCACAAGGTTAGGGAGGTAGTGATGACAGCGTTGGGTCTAGACTCGCGGCCAGAACTTCCTTCCATCTAACCCTGATCTGAAAGGTCTTTTTCCTAACATTTTCAAGGGATAGAAACACTGCCATTTTCCTGACTAGTCTCCGTAATAATTAATCCTTCCTGACATCACCCTTCCTTTCCTCCCTCTTCTCTGGAAGCGTGAAATCGTCCTTCACCAAGACACGTTAATCCTCTTCTAGGAGGAATAGCAGGACGTTCGCGTCCACACAATTTATGGTTGTAAATAAATTTACAAGATAAGTTCCTCACTGGAGAATGTTTTTTAAATGTTTGGATCTTTTAAAAGAAATTGTGACGATCCATTATACTTTGAAGTACTCGTCAGCTATTGAAAGAATAACGGATAGGGGTGCGTAACAACGTAGCAGAAGCTCAAAGGCTTAGTAACGAGAAAAAGCAAGTAGCAAAAAATGTGCAGAGTTTGATTCCATTTTGCTTAAAAAAAACAAACCAACAGCAAAACTCTCTATTTACATGGGAACATAGATGTATAAAAGTGCATGAAGATCGGGGTGCCTGGGTGGCTCAGTCGGTGAAGCGTCTGCCTTTGGCTCTGGTCATGATCTCAGGGTCCTGGGATGGAGCTCTGCATCGGGCTCTCTGCTCAGCGGGGAGTCTGCTTCTCCCTCTGCCTGCTGTTCCCCCTGCATGTGTGCTCTCTCTCTCTCTCTGAAAAATAAATATGATCTTTTAAAAATGCATGAAGATCTCTATAGAAATATGGCAAATCATCAGCTCGGATTATCTCTGGAGAGCGGGGCCATGTTGGAGTAGGAGGAATTTTGGTGGAGATGATATTTTATAGTAGATTGTGTTTCAGTCCTTAAAACTAGAAATGTGTAACACATTACTTGAGAATTTTTTAAATACATCGTGGGACCAAAAAGTGGACCAAACAACAGCAGCAAACACTAAACCCAAAACCAAGAGCAGATCACAGTGCACGTACCTTCCCTTAAATGTCTGCTCTAAAGGGCAAGTGCCCTTCTAACCCACTGACAGCTAATTGAGGGCTTTTGTTTCCTAGCTAACCAGAAAGAACTTAGGAGTTTTTTTCTAACCCTAGTTCAGTACCTCTGGTTAAATCTTATCAAACAAGTATTATTTTCAAGTTGTATTAAATTCTCAATTCAGACAGTATTGCCTAGTTCCGGAAGCAGTTAAGTCTTTGTCCAAAGTCTTGATGAAACCGAGCATTTCTCTCAAAAGGACCATCAGAGGTGGATTCTGTAAACCTTTCCCAGGTGGTTCTGAGTTTTTTAGCGAAAGCTTTTTTGGCAGCCAGCAAGAAACCTGGACCACAGCCGGCTAGCTTTATGCTGCTGAAGGCACACCGTGTTCTGATTCGGTGCTTCGGGGCCCACGGAATCGTTGGTTGTGTATATGAGGCCCATTTTCCTGTAGCCTTTAGAAAATGTTGGTTATTTATCTTCCCTCCAATTATAGTGGGAGAATTTCTTAGTATGGTAGCACTGCTCTCAGCTCTCCAGCGGTGTCTTGGGGAATGAGTGAAAATCTAGAACATGCTCTTTTTTTTAAAAGTCAGAATTACCAAACGTTGCCAAGTTCCTCTGGTGCCACCTTCTAGTTCCTTCTGACCGGAGCAGACGTTGGCACGTGTCCCTTGGGGGTAAAACACGCCCAGCGGGGAAACACTGGCATAACAAGGAGAGCCCCAGGGAAGCAGTGAAGCCGTTCGTTGAGACACCAGATTTCTCTGGAATAAAACGGACGAGCAGGGAACGGACAGGAGGGCATGGATGTGCCGATCTACCGCAATACTCAAGAAACAGTATGAGGGACAATGAATTACGGGAGCGTGTGTGAGCGTGGGTGGGGGGGGGTCCGGGGGAGGGTGAGGAGGTGATTAAAGAGGGATTCTCTCATGATGCCAGCACGAGGACTGAGGGCGACAGCGTAGCGACCGTAATGGCCGGCAGGGCTTAGCTGGGCAGCGGGGGGCCTCGTCAGGGACATGGCGTCCGAGGAAATTGTATACGGGATGGAGATGTAGCCCCTGGAAGTGTTCCTGAGCTGGACCGGCTTCAGTCCCTCCACCTCGTCCCAACCCCTTCCTGCTGGTAGCGCGCGACAGCGGTCACAGCGTAGACACTACGCATGCCCATGGTGGATTTCTGACACGATCAGATTGTGCACATTGGATGAGCGTTGAAAAAGGAACAAGGAAAATTCACTGGGGCGGGGGTAGGGATAGTCCAGGAGGCACCTCTAGGGGGTGGGGATAACCCCTTCCCACCTCTCCTCATCCGCCCTTTTCCTTAAGGTCTTCAAGAGAAGTCACCGGGGAACCCTCCCGAGACCTCTCCCTGCACCCCAGATTGGTATAGGTCCCCTCTTTTAGTCTTTCCTGGCATCTGGTACTTCTGTAGTGTTTTACCTCCTGGGAAGCATTTGGTGAGCGCCCCTCTCCCGCTCTGAGCCACCAAGTCCCCGAGGATGGGCCTGTCTGTCCTGCCCCCAGCTCTGTCCCAGTCCCTGCCAGTTACAGTCAGGAAGTAGTTTGGACCAGTTAATCAAATTCTGGTGTATCTCAGAAACCTTGGGAGGTTAGAAATGCTAGATTCTACATCTGGAATGTGGTTTTCTTTTCTTTTACTAACACAGACTCAGAAGGAACCTTGTGCTTGCTGTAGCTCAGACTCCCAGAAGAGGCCATGCAAGTTGTTGAGGTCTCCCTGTGGGCAGATAGGACTCATTCCCACCCAGGGCTTCTATACCTGGAGGACAGATGCCTCTCAGACTGGCCCACCCGGCTCCCCGCCCCTGTGGTCCGGACCACCCGTCCCGAGTCCTGGGGTGGAGAGCTGCCTCAGGGCACGGACCCCTTCGTGCATTTCCACTTGTAGCTGTGCCTTTGAGCCACAGGGAAATCCCCAGGATGGGTTTCAGGACATCTGGTGTGGTGTGCTGGAGGGGAGATGCTGTGTGCGGAACATGCAGCCAGAATCAGAGACCACAGCTGGTGAGCCAGGGCTCTGGGCAGTGAACGGCCTCCCCACCGTGGCAAATGGCCGGCTTCCCCAGGGAACTGTGGGGTCCTGCACCACACCAGGGGCACTGCCTTACCCTCCCCGAAGGGGCAATTGAACATGATTCCGGGAGAGCAAGCGGCCTAGGGTCGCTGTGTGACTCAGTCGGTTAAGCATCTGCCTTTGGCTCAGGTCATGGTCCCAGGATCCTGGGATGGAGCTGGCTCAGCGGGCTGCCTGCTTCTCCCTCTGCCCCTCACCCTGCTTGTACACTCTCTCTCTCTGTCTGACAAATAAATAAATAAAATCTTTAAAAAAAAAACACACAAAACAAAGAAAGAGCAGCCTATCCCCACATGTCTTCTGTTTCTTGATCTGGTGCTAGGAGGGTTGAGTGGGTAGGGTGACAGGAGGTTTCTAGAAGATACTGCTATAGAAGTGGTGGGGAGTGGAGCCTTTAATGGTCTCTCCTGGGGTTTGGACGCGTCCCTGTGGAATTTATTACTGTTGTAAATTGCTTGTAACTCCTGGCATCTTTTCTGGATCTTAAAGTCTCTCTCTTCGTTTGCTAATCATAGTGCAGCTTTATTGATTCATGCATCGGGAATTATATTCTCCCCCACATTTTTCCCGTCTGCCCTGTATTCATTGCTTACTATATACGATGCCATTTTTCACTTTTAAGGGAAACTTGCTCTCATACACATTCATATTAGAGGGGAAGAAAACAAGCCTGGACATTAAAGAACAGAATGTACTGATTTATGGGGAAAAATTAGCTCAGGGGTGGGCTTAGTAAATAAAAACCTATCTTAAATAGGTCCATTAAGTCCATATTTTATGGAATAGCACCAACAAAAATGCATATTTTTTTCTCTTTAGCCAGCTAAATAATAAATTAATACCATAAAGCTTTCAATAAATCAGTGCTATATAAGTAGGCAACCTTATCATTTGTTTTGTTATTCACATTTTAAGTTATTTTCTTTTGTGTTATATAAATAGAGCAACCTTGACGTTTATAATTATTTTTCTTATAACTCCTATGTTCCTGTCTTTTCATAACGCACAAGAAATCTTTTTAAAAAAAGAGCTCTTTGGGAAACTTCTGATTAATGCAGCGAAAGTCAATCTGGTAAAGATTTGTGCAAAAAGACTGTATCTTATTTGTATTGTTCGATTTTTTTTATTATGGGAGCTATACAATTATGAATAATCTTATTTGTTCCAGCTGTTCTCAGGTTTATATAAATTACATCCTGCGGGGAGCCTGTCACCAACATAATTGACTAACTTTGCTTCTGAAATGCATTCCATACTGTTTTCTCGGCAGGAATGGACTTGCAATCTCTTAGTCGTTTTCTCAGCAACGTCGATGGTCGGGAGAAAGCGCAGACCTACGACCCAGGCTGAAGCCCCGTGTTGGAGAATATGCTGTGCAGGGAAAACAAATATGTTCTTTTCTCTTGACCTTGGAACAGGGACTCTAATGTGATACACTCACTCCTGAGTAAATGTTTACTGAACACCCCTTTGTGCTGGGAACTACCCAGCCACTGGGGATGCAGCGATGAACAGGACAGGTGCACGGGGGAGGTGAGCCAGTACGGAGCAGTCAGCCGCAGCTGTGGAGGAAGTTTAGCAGGACAGAGATGCTGACCTAGTGCGGGGGCTTCCTCCGTTTGGATAGGACTCTCAGTGGCGGCCTCTCTGAGAGGTGACATTGGAGCACAGATCAGGGTGACAGTGTGCCAGGGTCCGGAGGTGGGAAACGGAGTAGTACATGGGCTTGAAGAGCCTGCAGAGGCCAGATTGCCGAAAGGAGTCTGGATGTTATCCCAAGTGTATCAGGAAGTCTCTGGAGGGGGAGAGAGGTCAACAGGACCCTGTTTCTGGTTGCAGAAGACCAGTTTGGCTGCTGGGTAGATGAAAGACCATGGGGCCAGAGCAGGCCCGGAAGCTGTCTTCTTGCCACTGTCTTGAGTAAGGAGTCCAGGTGGTTTGCACAAAAAATGCCAGTGTTAGGGCTCCTGGGTGGCTTAGTGGGTAAAAGCCTCTGTCTTTGGCTTAGGTCATGATCCCAGGGTCCTGGGATCAAGCCCCGCATAGGGCTCTCTGCTCAGCAGGGAGCCTGCTTCCCGCCCCCCACCCCGCCTTCCTCTCTGCCTCCTGTGATCTCTGTCTGTCAAATAAATAAATAAAATCTTAAAAAAAAAAAAAATGCCAGTGGTGGGGGTGTGAAGACATGCAAAGCCAGAGTACATTTTGGAGGTACTATTGGTGGGGACCAATGTTATCAGTGGGGAGAGGAGCAAGCTGTGGGGGTTGGTATCCCAAATTGGGCTCTGCTTATGTATTTGAGCTGGGTGTTAGACACTGGAGTGGTCGTGTTGGGTGGGCAGTTAAAGATGTGGTTTGGAGCTTAGGGGAGGGAGCAGGTCCAGAAACAAATCTTTAGGAATCAGTGACCTGGAGATGATAGTTAAGGTCTGATGAACTACAGGACTGGTTCTCTTCACTGTACTCTTTGTAGCTTCTGCTAACTCCAGAAACTCCTTCTGGCTCCATGAATGTGGGTTCCCACCAGGCTCATGCCTTGGCTGGACCTTTCTTCCCTATGCAGCCTGCAGAAGAGATGTATTCAGGTGGAAACATGGACAGAAGGCTCTTGGGCCTGGAAATGTAGCCCAGGGAGGCATCTTGGGAATCAGAATTCGAGAACATTAGCTTTAGGTCCATGATGAGCCACTCTTGCCTCGAGCTCCAAGTTCCTTACCTGAAAAATAGGGGTAATGATAGTATTCAGCTCCTGGGAAGACATGAGACTTTTTGTATATTTATATGGTTGTAAATAGACTCTATGTGTAGTAGCCGCTTGAGAAATGAGAGTTAAAACAGGATTTTAATCTCCTTATCTGTAGTTGTAGGGCCCATGCATTCATTCTGCAATTGAGACCTTTCGGACAAGTTGTTTTTGGTCAGAGGCAAGGTACCATGACTTCCTTTATTTTGCCCTTCATTAAAGGCTCAGCATTGAGGCCTTTACTATATATTGGACAACAGTGAGAATCAATATTTTTTTTTAATAGTTTGCATTTTAGCCTCTGTTGCCCACCCCCCCAAATCTGGAGGCACCAACTGAAACTGACCGAGAAGAACTCTTTCTGTTTTATGATGATTTAAAAATATTTGGGGGACAAAATACGGCTTTATGCACTGGTAGCCTGGCTTCCACTTCTAGGAGAGAATGTAGAGGCTCGGCTAATTTTCCATATCCGGCATTTTCTTAGTTGTGTCATGTGTTTTTGTCCAGAATGCATTTGATTTGGAAGGATTCCCAAGACATGTGAAAGTGAGTGCCAACATCTTTTTCAGATACAAATTGGATTTGATAATGTTTATGTTGGATGCATGCAATTTAGTTATTTCTTTTCACATAACTTCTCTCTACTCATGCTGAGAAAACCTCCGGAGCAGGGATACTTACTACAGCTTTTTGCAGTCAATTAACAGATACTTACTGAGCCCCTACTACGTGTAGAACACAGTGCTAAGCCTGTGACGAATGCAAACCGTATTATGCACAGTCTTGTTCTCGAGAGGAGGTTTCACTTTGGGAGGAAGGAGAACTGTCCCAGAAACGTTAAGACTTGGGGGAACTAGAGAGGCACTGGAGAACTCCGCCTGTTGCTCAAGGCACGTGCTCCTTCCGCGGCAATCCCCAATGCCCTCATCTGTCTCGCTGGGCCCCTTTTAGTGAGCAACTCACCACCTCCCTAGGTTTCCTGCTGGAATTTTGGACAACTTTGATTGTTTAGATCACATCCCGATACTGATACAGAGACAACCTCTGTGGCTTCTGCTTGGTCTTTCTGTCAGATGCCATGTCTATGTGAATTTGAAGATCCCTAGAAGGGCTTTCTGTCTGAATCATTTGCATCTGTGCAAGGCTGGAAGTGTGCAGATGGCTTTCACATCTCTTCTTGCAGCAATCTTGAGTGATAGGCGTTATACTCCCTATTTTACAGAGGAGGAAAAAGGGTCTGAGAGTTAAGTGAGTCAGCTCAAGGTTGCACAGCTCGTGAAGCAGAATTCTACAACTTGAAGTTGAAACTCCAAAACGTATGTTCTTTCCCCCCCAGCAATGGCATCTGTGACTTCAGAAAACATTTCGTTATGGATAGATGAATACATTGTCTAAGCAGAATGTGAGGCAAGACATCAGGACATGCTGGACTTGGCTGGGATTTTGTGGAAGTGGGTAATAAGCACATTCTTTCTTGCCATGGGCTGGGTGATCACATTGGGTGGGGGGCGGTTCTCAACAAGATAGTAGAATCCTCAGCAGAAAAAGCGTGTTCCTCTTGTAAAACATCTCATGGTTTTGACTGAGCAGTGAGAAATGTCCCTGGAGAAACAGCCCTTAAGATTTTAGTATGGATGAGCTGTATAAGGTCCGTGGAATGGAAGGTTAATTTCCCCCCGTAACGCTGGGTTGCACATGTAAGTGCTATCTTGCTGGGTCTTCTATGCTCCTGGGCTATAAATACATACGTTGCCCTCCACTTATTTGAGCTTTCTTCCTGTGGCCTTGATTTATCTATTTCCTTTGAATCCGTGCAACTTTTGTTTTCTGCCATTCCTAGGGAAGTCCTAATTATGGAAAATACACTTCCAAATGTCTTCTCAGGAAAGGTGCTTGAGTTTAAATATCTCTAGAATTGGACTTTTTTCTGTCATGTTTCTAATTTAGCTCTTCAAGCCATTGTCAAGCCTGTTGAGTTAACCGATAATGTGCTCCTTCTTTCTTTTAGTAAATATGTATACACATTCCTGCTCTAGTCTAGGAACTCTGTAAGATATTGAGAATACAAAAGAAAAAAAAAAAGAAACACGTGTCGGGAAGGGCAAAGTATTCATTGAAAAAGTGATGTTAGAATGGCCTTAAAAGTTTAGGTAGAGTATATTTTTGTAGAAAGACTTTCTCTGGAGCCTTGGTCTGACTTATCAGTATAATCTCCAGTCTTCTCTCATCCCTGCTGAAACAGAGCCCATATCAGGGAGGAATTGCCAGTCTTGGCCCTTATTAATATTGCTGGTCATAATTTCTCAGTCTCTCAGACTTGTCCCATGGCTTGCTGCATCTTGTTTCTTCTCTAATGATGGTGATCAGGATCAGGTTGATACTGCTGGATAAAAGGCAAAGGTGATTGGACTATGCATTGATTTTGAAGTCAGAATTGGTAGGTCTTGAACAATTAGATGCAAGAAAAAAGAGAGAGAGAAGTCAGGGGTATGGCTCAAGTGACAGAACCGTGGACTTGATAACTTCCATGCTCATGGGAGGAACAGGCATGTGAGTTTTGAGATAGCTATTAGATATTCACTTGGCTCTTTGAGTCTAGAGTTTGGAGGGGGAGGCCCAGGGAGAGAAATAAATGTCAGGGTGAGTGGTATTTAACGTCATGAAATTGGATGAGATCATCAATGGAACCAGAAAGAAGATGTCCGCAGGCCGATTCTTGGAGGCACTCTTAACATTTAGAAATGTGAAAGATGAGTAGGAACTGATAAAGGAGACAGAGAAAGAGGAGCCAGACAGGAAGGAAGGGAATCAAGAGTTCCGTCCTCAAAGCTAGAGACAAATTTTCAGGGAGGAGAAGAGATGCCATTGGAGGTCACTTACATTGAAGACCAGTTGCTGATTTATCAACATGGAGGCTGTTGATAACCTTGATAAGAGAATCTCCTATGAAGTGGGAGGAATTGGAGACAGGACGAGCACAGCTTGAAGTACTCTGTGAAAGGAAGAGAGTAATGAGATAGTAGCTGGAGGGGAAAGTAGAATCAGGAGGGTATTTCTTTTATAAACGTTATGTGGACGCTTCTGTTATTGAACCCATCCAGCTCCTTACTCTTCCTTTTCTCTGTCCATGACCAACTTTTGTGTTACAGTAATTTTAGTAACTTTTCCTTTATCCTGCCAGTCCTCCTTACCTGCTGTGTGAACCACACTTACTCTCTGTTTTGTACATTTCCAGTATCTATCTGTGTTGTGTTCTGTGGTCCCAGGATAATTAGAGTGATCCTTCTCTTCTTAAAGCCTTGAAGTTTCAGTACTTCCTTTCCCAGTTTGGTCAGCCTTATCTTATCTCCAAGAGTACACATTGTTTACTAAGAATCAGCTTTCCATTTGATCATATCTCTTTGATTTAGCCTTAATTCTCTAGGGATTCTTCCAAAAAAACTTGCAAGCAATCACTCCTTATGACAGTCGGTGTAAATCCCCATCTTGTCTACATTTCCAACTAAGGGCAGACTGTAGTTAGCACATACTTGGGCAAGAAGACATGGAATTCATTTATCAAGCAGAAAGCAAACCAATTCCCCATTGGAAAAGGGATGAGGAAATAACCCTCAGATACCCGTTGAACATAGTGAAAGCTAACTGTGGCTTAGGAAGACAAATTTTAAGGTTAATTTCAAGTTAAATAAATGAAAACATTTCTTAGTAAGGTATTTTAATTTGGGCTTTTTTATTGCTTGCCGGGGTCGCACCCCTAAGATGGCGCCGGTCACGCCTCTAAGATGGCACCAGCTACATAGCCAGAGCAGCACGGACAGCCTAAAAAACATCCGCCCTGGCCACACGTGACCTCGTGCTCGTCACATGAACACCATATGCCACCACTGCCTACGAGCCCCAGATACCTCCTGTTCACGTGAACACCTCTGTGATTGGCTGTTATGCCCTATATAAGGCATGGGAACTTCCCCGCGGGAGGAGGAGAAAGATCGACCAGGGAATAAACAAGAGCCTGTGCATCGACCTGCGTATGTGTTGGTGTTGCGTCATCTCTGCAGGCAGGGAGCGCACGACAATTGCTAACTTTCCACAACATGCATTCCCTTCCTTCCTGGTGAACCTCCAATGAAAGAGAGAAAATACGGGCAAAACAGCCCCAAAGACTTCTCAGACAGAATTCTTATTACCAAAACCCCCAAGATGACTTCATGGTTTTCTCCCTGCCTCCCTGCCTCCCACCGGACCTATGAGGAGATGGTTGCAAACAGAGACTTTTGCTCACAACTGTTTCTGCCTCAGGTCAGCTTAGGCAGGGAGCTTGGAAGGCTCACATTCATGTTTAAGTTCAAATTATATATTTTGCTATTCCTCTGCATGGCACTGCTCCTTGATGGCTGGACATAGTTTTCCCAAACGCCTCCCGAAACATTCCCCAGGCAAAGCCGAGGATACCATGCGTGCCCCTGACTCTGATTACTATTTGCATCAAACTTTTTTTTTTCTTTTTCTTTTTTCATAAGGTGATTGTCCTGATTTTTAGGGAAACCAGATATGGACTAGGTTTTGGTCATCCTTGTGGAAACCTTTATTCGGTCAGATTGCTTCTTGGTTTTTGGTGACCTTGACTCACGTGGGTGAGAGAAGACAAACCTTTGTACAATAACTTCTCGATGTCTACTCCTCCTCCCATAATCCAGGCTCCCTCCCTACATAATACTTTTCTTTTTTCGTTCCCCTGACTTTCATGTCTTCCATACCTTATTTTTCAGAATCGGTTTTAGAAATTCCCCATTTATCCTTCTTTTTCCATTTGTATTACTTTGCTGCCTTATGGTAATACTAAAATAATGATCATCCTATTCCAATAAACTTCCATACGAAACTTAAAAAAAAAACAAAAAAACCAAAACAAAACAATCTGCCACCAAGAAAGACCCTTCTTCCGTGAGGTGATCGTCCTATAACCAGGCACAAATACTAAAGCCAGAGCCGTGATCTGGGACCACCAGAGAAACTTCGACCTCATTCTTTGCTCATCATGCCAGGTCCTGCCATGTTTCCCTGCCCCTTCGCAGTGTCTTTGACATACGGGGTTGAGATCCTCTGTTGCTGGGGAGAAGATAATCTTCCTGAGGGCTGAGCTGGGCAATCTTTCTAATCAGTCAGACTGAGCAACAGGCAGCATGGCGAAATGCAAAAATTTGTATTTTCACTCTGACAGTATCAGCACGGAATCAGGTATTTTCATTCTGTCCCTTTATCCCTCAGCTGTGAACACATCATAGCTATCATTTTCCACCTCTCCGTCATTGGAATAAATAATTACACCAGGGTCACTTCGACCTTGGCCTGAAATCACTGAGGCTTTGCAGTCCTTTGCCCATGAGAAAGCTTTGAAAGCATATTCTCTTATTTGCCAACCGAGTAGAGTGGGTGTAGAGAAGGAATCCAAGAATTGCGTGAGCATTAAAAGCCAGAGCTCAAGCAGAGAACCTGGAAACAAATAGGAGTTGAGTGTATTTCTCCTGTTCGCTTTGCGTAACTCCAACTTTAGGAGCTCTACCCCATGGGTTTTTTAGTTGACCAAGGTCTCTGCTTATCTGGGTAGTTGCCCTAAGCAGGAACATCAGTAACTCACAGCGTTATTCCCCCAGGAGGGCAGCACACCGTGTGCACGCTCTAGCAGACCCCAAGAACCTGCCCAACTCCACACCTCTGCCGCAGATGACATTATACGGCCTCTGTGGGCTCACAAAATTGAGAGGTAGCCAACACCCAAGGTCAGTGTTCTCTAATTCTGTGGGGCTATGGACAGGGATGTTCTTGTACGATGGGGGTCTAGTGTGATCATCTTACTCTCCCGTGAAACCCAGCTCTTGCCACTGTAGACAGACTGCTGGAACAGATGTCTGCTTTTCAAGTCTGTTTCGCCCGAGTCTTACATCATTTTCTGTTACCCAGGAAAGGGCCTTACGAGTGCGGGGGCCATATTTATTTCCCAGTTTGCTGCTTCAGTACAGCTCACAAAATCGTCGATGTTTCATTTTCCTTCAAAGAGTATTCAAGGGATTTTTTTCCTCCCCTAGCAGAGCGAGATACTCACCATTTCTGGGGGGATTTTATTGATGATAAAATTTATTATTTTTATTCATTTGTTTAAGTTATTTATTTGTTTTTTAGAGGGCGAGTGGGGGCAGAGGGAGGAGAGAGGATCCTAAGCAGAATCTGTGCTGAGCTGGACCCAGACTTGGCGGTGCAGGGGTCTCGGTCTCACGACCCTGGGATCCCCAACAGTCAGAGGCTTAATCCACTTCACCACCAAGGGGCCCCACTGGGGGACACTATTGATACCGTTTTAGATGCCACGGGTTACCAGGGTGGTATCATAAATAATACCTAATCCGGGTCCTTCGGAAGAGATAAACACACTTACTATATGGATAACCCCACCTGCGAAAACTGTTGGCATCCATCTGTAAACCCTTCCGGAGCACAGGCAGTTAACAAGAGGCATTCACCTGCAGATGCTCCTTGGATGAATTAGGAGACTGGCCACCGTGTAGCATGTACACCAGGGGTTGACGATTTCAAGTTTGTGAATAATTGTATTTCCACAGTAAAAAGCCTTCAAGAGTAGGACATTAGTTATTACCAAAATCTGAAAGGTGGCTTGCGATTTCTCAAAATGTCCTCTTGTTCGGGGCTCATGTGGTTCTCCCTGGTGACCTCCGCGTGTGAGTGTGGAGGCCCCGCGCAGCACCCCGGCTTCCTGGGGATTCACTGTCCATGGTCGTGGCCCCGCGCCGTGTCCGTCCTGGTCCCCCATCCCCGACCCCGCCTGCGATCTGATGCTGCGCGGACCGCGCCGCCCATGAGAGCCCATGAGAGCGCATGCGCGCTGTTGCTCACCGCTCCTGGCTCCTTGCCAGCCGCAGAGCTCCGCCCCCTGCTCCCACAGCTGGCCACACCCCTCCGACTTCCGCTTCCCGCCTTGCCCATCCTCCACTCCAAGGTGCATCTTTGAATTTGCAGCCGCGGCAGAGCCCTCGACCTGCACCTGCAGGCCTCCTGACATCTAAGGTGGACGTCGCTGGAGAGAACGGCCCGGCTCTGCCGACCTGCATCTTTTCGAATTCATGGTCACACGGTACCGGCCGGTGCTCGTCGAGGCACAGAGATCCTGGTGCGTTTCCCTGCAGCATTGACTTTGGAGCACCCTAGAAAGGGCCTTCGATGACTTCTCCTCAACCTCCTTGCCTTTTGCAATCACCCCACCTCCTGGGCTCATGGCTTTGCTACTCGCCGAGGGAGAAGAGGCTGAGAGTCCTGGGCTCTCCAACTCCCGGCAGCGGAGCGGAATCCCTGTCCGCCCTCATGACAGTGCCTCCCGCTGTCCTGGATGTCCAGAGATGGTCCTCATCCGGTCCAAGGCAGCCCCGTGTTTGTGTCCGGTTCCCGTCCTCTCTTTGCGGGTACTTCGCTCCTGGGATGGCTGCCTTTTCCTCCTGCATGGTCACTGTCTCCCTTTCTGCAGGATCCTTTGTGACAGTAAATAAACATGCCAGCAAACATGTAAACAAACCGAACTTGCCTCTCTTAGGCTGTCTGTAGAGTCCGAATACTCCGATTTTTTTTTTTTTAAGATTTTATTTATTTATTTGCCAGAGAGAGAGAAAGCGAACATGAGAGAGCCTGAGAACACAAGCAGGGGTAGTGGCAGGCAGAGGGAGAAGCAGCCCCGGCCCCCCAGCAGGAAGCCCAATGCAGGGCTGGATCCCAGAACCCTGGGGTCACGACCGAGCTGAAGGCTCGGGACCTAACAGACGGAGCCACCCAGGCGTCTCGGTTTTTATTTTTTGACAAAAGTTTCTGAGTTTTCTACGCTTTTTATTGCATTTGTGGTGGGGAGGCACTTACTTTGTTCTATATGTTTTCTTTTGTTTATTGTGATATACTTGATGGTGTATATAGTTGTGTTATTTAAAGAATAATGAGTTGAACACTTACACATCACCCAGCTTATAAGACAGACCATTTCTAGTGCCTTCGAAGCCCTTGTAGGTGTGTCTCCCATTGCCTTCCCCCTTCCCTGTCACCTTCCTCATCGTCCTGAATTCTGGACTTCAAGACCTTTAGTCTCTTGCACCGAAATCACACCGTCTTAAGCATTCTGCCCTTACTAGAAGTCTTGGTGTCTGCTAGGGCATGTCTCACATTGTTAATATCCTGCAGGAAAATCTTGGCTACTCCTGATCCTTCTGAAATTTGCACGTGAAATTTAAAATTAACTTATAAAGTTATATACAAATACAACCCTGCTGGGATCTCGATTATAATCGCCTTGAATACATAGGTTCTCCTATTTATGGACACATGAATCTCTCTTTAATTAGGTCTTTTCTCTTTCAAATTTTTATTGGGAGATTTTTCAAAAGGGGTGAATGATCACTTATGTACACACCACCTAAATTCAATGTTTGTTAAGATTTGCTATATCTGCTATGAATATGACTGTCCTTCCTAGAAAATCAGGGTCAATGCTTAATGTTTCCTCTTCAGCTACCTGTCTTCTGAGTAAGGAACTGGTGTAACAGTCTCTTCGAGGGCTGAAAAATCAGTGTAACTGAACCCATTTGGAAAGACACGGCAGACATTATGTGGATGTCACTTTGAACCCCTTCCCTGAAAAACAAGGAATTCTTTGTACAACACGGGCCCGTATCTGTTGTGGCTCATCAGGACGCGCACAGCCCACGACTTCTCTGTGTTCAGTCTGCACTCAAATCTCAGTTGTCTCCAAACTGTATTTTAGAGCTTCCCTGCCCCCCCACTAGCAGGTACCCTGGCCAAGGACCATGTATTACCTCCTATCAGTATGGCTTTTCTTTTTTTAAAGATTTTATTTATTTGACAGAGAGAGATCACAAGTAGACAGAGAGGCAGGCAGAGAGAGAGAGGGAGGCAGGCTCCCCGCTGAGCAGAGAGCCCGATGCGGGACTCGATCCCAGGACCCTGAGATCATGACCTGAGCCGAAGGCAGCGGCTTAACCCACTGAGCCACCCAGGCGCCCTCAATATGGCTTCTTATCCTGTCTTACTCTAGACAGGTCCTGACACATTGCTTTTCACAGAATTAACTCTCCCAGGTCAGATGGACTGTGGAATGTCTCGTAGCCTGAATTTGTCTGCATAGGCCCGAGCGAGGCTGTGAATGCCATTTGGGTCGTTTCTCCCTGCTGTGGACTGAGCTAGGTCCGAGGGCTGGCTCCGGCTCAGTGTAGACACACCTGGCCAGCAGACTCCATCGTGCTTCCCAGGGCATCATAGCAGGTGGGGGTGGGCAGCTTGTCCCACCGTTATGATGATAGTGTGGGTCCTTGGTGAAGCTTATGATCACCAAGTCTTTTTTAAAGATTTAATTATGTGTTTATTTATTTATTTGAGAGAGAGAGAGAGAATCAGCAGGGGGAGGGGGAGAAGCAGAAGGAGAAACAGCTGCCCTCCTGAGCAGGGAGCCCAATGTGGGACTCAATCCCAGGATCCCCCTTGGATCATGACCTGAGCCGAAGGCAGACACTTAACCCGCTGACCCACCCAGGCGCCCCACCAAGTCTTTTTATTATCAAAGTATAGATTTCCCTTTAAAATGAGGAATCAGCTTCACCCCTAAGGTGGCTTTTTGGGTTAAACTATGCCCCCCCCCGAAGAGAAACTACGTTGGAGTTCTAACCCCTAATACTTCAGAATGTGACTTCTTTGGAGACAAGGTCATTACAGAAGTAATCAAGTTAGAATGAGGTCACTAGGGCGGGCCCTGATCCAGCCTGACGGGCGTCCTTATACGGAGGGGATGTATGGACAGAGAGACAGGCATGCGCGCAGGGAAGAGACCATGAGGGAAGTCAGGGAGGAGATGGCCGTCCCTGAGCTGAGGCGAGTCTCCCGGACACATCCTTCCCTTGCTCCTTCAGAGGGAGTGTGGTGGTTAAAAGCTTTGCCTCATCATCTGGACATAGAGGAATTTCCTACCGTTCCTTCCGAGGAGTTAGGGTAAATGCATACTTCTCCTTTAACTGTCAATTTGTGGAACAAGGAATCGATGTAATAATTAGAGTCAGCAATGGAAAATTCGTTTTTTTCCTCCCTCTGTTTCTTTATTACTGTGGGACTTAATAGACTTTTAAAACTTAGTCCCTGTTTTGCAATAAGTTATAATTATTACTATTTTTTGCTCCTCAGCCAAACTTGGTCAGTGGAAACCTCTTGAAGAATGTTCTTGGCGGGGGGGGGGGGGGGGGGGGGTGTGGGAAACCCAACAAACCAAACCAAAAACCAAAGAGAATATTCTTGGGTCTGTTAGTCCTGTCCTCAGTGGTCCTTGATGGCTGCTTTGCTTTGGCAGAGCATGCCCTAAGCTCACCTTGTTCTTTTCCAACTTCAAAACCCCCAAATCAGCCATGTGTCCCAGGAATAATGGGCTGCCTTTGTTTTAGGCCTTTTTGTTGGATAAAGCCAGGGTTTATGTTTTTAAGACTCGTGAGTAAATTTTAATATTCCATTTTACCTTTAACATTACAAGGATTTTTCTTAAGTGTGATTTTGTACTTCTTTTCTCTTACATCTAAAAATCTTAGTTTTTTTTTTTTAAGATTTTTAATTTATTTATCGGACAGAGAGATCACAAGTAGGCAGAAAGGCAGGCAGAGAGAGAGGAAGGGAAGCAGGCTCCCCGCTGAGCAGAGAGCCCGATACGGGGCTCCATCCCAGGACCCTGGGATCATGACCTGAGCCGAAGGCAGAGGCTTAACCCACTGAGCCACCCAGGCACCTCTAAAATCTTAGTTTTTAATAAAATTAACATGGGGGGACGCCTAGGTGGCTCAGTTGATTAAGCATCTGCCTTCTGCTCAGGTCATGATCCCAGGGTCCTGGGTTTGAGTCCCACATCAGGCTCCCTGCTCTACGGGAGTCCTGCTTCTCCTCCCTCTGCCTTTCACTCCCCCGCTTGTGCTCTCTCTCTGTCAAATAAATAAATAAAATCTTAAAAAAAAATGTAAAGACAGAGTCTAGAAATCACAAAGGGGAATTTTAAAGTTTACTGATGTGTGGCTCAGGAAATAGCCATTCCTCAAGCAAAGTGAGTTTTTCAGTAGATTCCACTAACAATGCAAATTAAAAAAAAAATTTCATTTTTTTAATGTATGTATGTATGTGTATATGTATTTATTTAGAGCATGAGTTGGGGGAGGGGCAGAGGGAGAGAAAGAATTTTTTCTTTTTATAATTTTCAAAAATATTTTGTTTATTTATTTGGGAAAGAGAGAGAACGAGTGGTGGGGAGAAGCAGAGAGAGAGGGAGAGAAGCAGACTCCCTGCTGAGCAGGGAGCCCAAAGCAAGACTCCATCCCAGGACCTGGAGATCATGACGTAAGCCAAAAGCAGATGCTCAGCCGACTGAGCCACCTAGGTGCCCCAGGAGAAAGAATCGTAAGCAGACCACGAGCTGAGCCAGGAGCCCTGCGCAAGGCTCAGTCCCAAGACCCTGAGATCAAGACCTGAGCTGAAATCAAGAGTAAGATGCTGAACGGACTGAACCACCCAAATGCCCCACAAATGCTTTTGTCCTATACCTGTGTGGCTGGATGATCCACTGTGAGAGAGGAAGCCAAGCTTTGTGATTTTTACTTTCCAGGAGGAGTCATACATCAGTTTTCTTGTGTTTTAACAAACAGGCAGATGAAAACATACATGGAAGAATCCTCTGCAAAACACAGTGGGGTGTTTCAACAAAGCCTGGCCGTTCCATGGCCCCTGAAGGCAGAGCTGTTTAGAAGGAGGAAAGCTTTCCGTGTTGCATATTTAAGATTATGCAAAGCATGAAGGCAATGTCTTCAAATTCAAGAACCTTGAGTTTTTCAGTCTTGGCAGGATTCTGCCCTCCTAAGGATGCCCAGAATGCTGCAAGGCAGGGGAAAGTTGTTAGCAGATTTTGCATTTATGGACATGGAAGCAGACAGCTCCATTTAAAGATAAAACGAGACAAAAGCAGTGGCAGAAGCTTCTGGAGCAGTAACAAAAAGAAAAAAAAAAAACAAAACAGAAAACAGAGAATAAAGTTGTGAAAATAGACTTTGGTGAAAGCAGATCCCCCTGGAAAGGAAAAGACGGGGAAACGAATGAATGAAAAAAGTAAATGAAAAACAAGGAAAAGGGAGATGAGAAGGCAGGACCTAGAGCAACTTCCGAAAGACACAAATGACTTGAAAGTTAAAAAAGAGATAGAATTAGTGGCTCGGAGAGCCTGAGAAGAGCTTGCTAACACGTGGCAAGAGAGAACCGAAGCTACGAGATGTGGAACTTCTGACTGAGAGAATAACCGATTCCAGCAGGTTCTGTGGTTCTGTCCTTACAAGAAGCAGGGGCCCGGGGACCATGTGCTCGACGCAGACCTGGGAGACCACCGACGTTGGTCTTTCTCCATCACACGTTCTCTGAAGAAGCCAGCTCTGCCCTCAAAGCTATCGCTTCAGACTCACGAGGAACAACTGCATGTTGTAAATATCTTACTAGAAACCTATCAGTCCTCCGTGAGATTTAACGCAATGAAGGTTTTGAATAAATGTCTTTTTGAACGTGATGAATAAATGTCAATATCTCCAGTGGTGAAATACATATAATTCTTTTATTTTCCTGTTGATGAATCATATCTATCTAATATGAAGACGCTAACATTAAAAAATATGTTATTGGGGCGCCTGGGTGGCTCAGTGGGTTGAGGCCTCTGCCTTCGGCTCAGGTCATGATCTCGGGGTCCTGGGATTGAGCCCCGCATCGGGCTCTCTGCTCGGCGGGGGGCCTGCTTCTCTTCCTCTCTCTCTCTCTGCCTGCCTCTCTGCCTACTTGTGATCTCTGTCTGTCAAATAAATAAATTTTAAAAAAAAGTTTAAAAAAATATGTTATTGATGATTTCGTATGTTTCCTGTGGGGAAGATCGGTATTGCCAGAAGAACGCCCCTTCTGTTCCCTTTCAGCATGCCCCATCCCCTCGTAGTGAATGCTCTTGTCCATGTCCACCAGTGATTCCCACGAACCAGGCCCAGTGGGCGCCTCTCTGAACAAGGTCAGCAAGTTCCAACACCATCAGGGGTTCCAGCACCATCCCACTTAAAATGCTTTCTTCTCTCCATTTTCAGGACACCACGTCTCCTGAGGACGCTTTCTCTCCATTTCCAGGACACCACGTCTCCTGAGGACGCTCCGTCTCATAGCTCCCTTCTGTCTCCCTCCCTGACGCATCCCCCCTACCCAGCCCAGCCGACTCTCCGCCTTAGGTCTTGGCGTCGGGCACCCTCTTCTTCGTCAGCGATCTCTTTTAGCCCCGTGATACTCGGTACCACGTTCAGGGCTGAATCCACACACCTTCAGCCCCGACCCCTCCTCTGAGCTCAGACTCGCACATTCAGCTGCCATACTCGGGAATTAACTAGAACTTTCCATTAAGATTCCAATAAAGGACTCTTGGTAACTTCCAGCACTCTACATCTTCGGCCCTGGTGTCTTCTTCTGTCTGAAAGTCCTTGCCCTCTGTCACTCGGATCGAACCCTGGGCACCAGCCAGCTTCCTCCTCTCCCCTCCTGCCAAGGCAGCTGACCCATCAGCCGCTTTCCCAGCTCTGACCCCCAAACATGCTGTGGATTCTTCCACTTATATTTATCTTCTTATGTCATTTATCTCTTGACTAAGTTGGGGACTCGGTGGCTTCCGGACTATTCTCCCTGATCGTACTCGTTCCGTCTTAACGCTTATCCTCCAACAGCCGCCGTAGACATCGTTTTGAAGAGTAAAAGCATCCTCCGTCCTTGCCTGCCCTCAGTGCTTTTAGGAGAACGTAGCAGGTCTGACGCTAAGCGAGGAAGTGGTCAGGGATGTGGTGGCCCCGCAGGGTTGGGCTGTTGGTTACCCACGGGGAACAGAACAGACACTGTACATGTATTGAGGCTGCTGGGAACCGCCTGCGAAGGAGGTTACAAGTATAAAAGGGAAAAGTGAGACAAATCTGCGATGTGGATTGACATTTGAGGTATTGGAGTGAAGTCAGATTTTTTTTTTTTTAAGATTTTATTTTATTTATTTGACAGACAGAGATCACAGGTAGGCAGAGAGGCAGGCAGAGAGAGAGAGGAGGGAAGCAGGCTCCCCGCTGAGCAGAGAGCCCGATGCAGGGCTCGATCCCAGGACCCTGAGATCATGACCTGAGCTGAAGGCAGAGGCTTTAACCCACTGAGCCACCCAGGAGCCCCTGAAGTCAGATTTTTTATAGAGAGAGATCGATGTGAGGATAGTGTGTGTGTGTGTGTGTGTGTGTGTGCGCGCGTGTGTGTGTGCGCATGTGTGTGTGTGTGTGTGTGTGTGGTTTCTAGCTTCGTCACAGGGAGGGTCTGGGAGAAGTAATACTATAGTAACAGTGAGCACGCTTAGCACTTAGGTCTTGGTTTCTAAATAGTATTCTCTCCCGAAAGAAAGGAGGAATCCTTCGGGGAAACCCGGACTCTAGGAAAGAGGCAGAGATAGTACAAGATGGGCCTGGAACATTTCACTGTGGAATGAATAGGGAAGCTCCCACGTGCAAATGGGACAAGCAGGAGAATGAACAAGTTGGCTTGGAGGCGCTCCCAGGAGCCAAACTGGTGACATTTAAGCATCAAAATAAGTAGGAGAAGAAACAGTTATAACACACTGAAAAAAAATAGGAATCTGTGAGTCCCTATCAGATAGGTAAGTCCGTGAATGAATGAATGAACGATTGAAGAGAAAGTCCTTCGTGTCAGGACAGTGCCGGCTAGTGTAGAAGAAGACTGCCATGTGGCAGCCATAATGGTAATCGTTGTTTCGGACCAGAATTATTATTATTTTTTAAAGATTTTATTTATTTGACAGAGAGAAACACAGTGCGAGAGGGAACACAAGCAGGGGGAGTGGGAGAGGGAGAAGCAGGCTTCCCGCCGAGCAGGGAGCCCAGTGCAGGGCTTGATCCCAGGACCCCAGGATCATGACCTGAGCTGAAGGCAGACACCTAACTGACTGAGCCACCCCGACGCCCCCAGGCCAGCATTACTGATGGCTGCTGAAAGCAGCAGGGGAAAGTTTGCTGAAGAACACGATACTTGCGGAGTCTCAAAGTACATCCCTAGTGGAGGCAGGGAAGTGGGGCCTTACGGTGGAGACCCCTGATGGGCCCTGCCATGATCACGTGGCCGAAGTCGGCCCTCTCAGTAACAGGGCAGTGCCGAACCTCGTGATAGAACAATGGGAACTCAGCATCCCTTCTGATACTCCGACACGAAATTTTGGCCTCAGTCTACTCCTTAGGAAACATGACACAGATCCTTATCAAGGGACATTCTACAAAACAGCTGGCCCATGATATTCAAAAATAACAAGGCTGTGGGGCACAGGGTGGCTCAGTCATTAAGCATCTGCCTTCAGCTCAGGTCATGGTCCCACGGTCCTGGGATCGAGTCCTGCATTGGGCTCCCTGCTCAGTGGGGAGCCTGCTTCCCCCTCCCCCTCTGCTCCTGGCCCTGCTTGTGTTTGTATTCGTGCTCTCTCTCTCTCTCTCTCTCTCAAATAAATAAAAACTTAAAAGATAACAAGGTTATGAAAGTCAAGGAAGGGCTGAGGAACGGTTCTAGGCCAAAGGAGACTGGAGACGTGTGACATCTGGGGCGGCGCACAGTCCTGGATTGAATACACTTGTGATAAGTCGCAAAATTTTTTTTTTTTTTAAATATTTTATTTATTTATTTGAGAGAGAGACAGTGAGAGAGAGCATGAGCGAGGAGAAGGTCAGAGGGAGAAGCAGACTCCCCGTGGAGCTGGGAGCCCGATGCGGGACTCGATCCCGGGACTCCGGGATCATGACCTGAGCCGAAGGCAGTCGTCCAACCAACTGAGCCACCCAGGCGTCCCTAAGTCGCAAAATTTGAAAAGGGTCTGTGGCTTGTTCGGTGAAGCTGTATTTTCTGATTTTGACAGTGGTGCTGTGGTTATGAACGAGGATTATATAGGAGAGTGTTTGGGTTGGTTTTTGTTTGTTTGTTTGTTTTGTGCTTTTTTTATTTTTTGAGGTTTTTTTTTTTCTTATCTTTTTTTTCTTTTTAACCATTCAGGGGCAAGAAGACTCATGTCTGCAACCTATTCTCAAATGGTTCAGAATCAAAACGAGTCTGGTGACATCAGGCCAGCTTCCAGCCCTAAGTCCTTCCAGGGTTTCCTGTCTCGCTGAGAACAAATGTGTGCCGTCAGCCCTGGTTTACAAGGCCCTTGTGCTTTGCCCCTGCTTCCTGCTGGTCTTGTCTTCTGCATTCCTGCCGATTGCATTTCCATCTGAAGCCGCAGGAGGGAACATGCCGCACCTGCCGCCCACATTCCCTGGAATCTTCCTCCTGACTTCTCTCTCGGTTTCATCAGTTCTTAGATAAAATGGCACTTCTTCGGGGGCAACTGCCTCATGTCCCCTCATCAGAAGTGCCAGCCCCGTCACCACCGTGACAGCCCATTCGTTTTCAACATTGCACACGACTTAGCTGTCTCTTCCCGCATTTATCATTTGCCCCTTCTGTTGAAGAGAAGCTCCCGGAGGACAACCCGTATTGGTCTCATTTCATACTCAGTCTCAGTATCAGGTAGGATGCTGTTGAGTTAGGCGCTGTGTAAATATTTGTTTCACGAGTGAATTTTGTTCAGCTCTGCATTTTGATCATCAGGCAGTCAAACTAGTGCAGCACCTTCGTGCCGAAGTGTTTCTGTGTCACATGTTCCACGATCTATGACTTGATTCATTTTAACGTGGGGAGCTGACGTAGACCGAAACATATTTCATTCATTTTTTTAGTGTTCCTTTCTGCTACAAGTTCTTATCGAAGGACTTCAGCCTTACTATGAAGCGACAAATAACGTCCTTGGAAGTCTTGATGTCCACTGCTAGAACCCTTCACTGGACCTGGGCTTTGGAGGAAAGGCTCCCTCCCCTGCCATGAGTGCCCCTTTTTGGATCTTATACCAGCCATAGACACAGCCCAGTCTCTGCTGTCCGAAAGCAGACTAGTCGTTTTAATATCAGTTCGAAGGAGGGCCTTTCCTTCATTTAAATAGTTCTTTTTCAACAGAATATCATTATGGAAAATCCATATTTTTATTAATGCGTGCATCACTCAATGTTAAGAATAGCATAGAAAATAATACAGAATGTTCTGTTGTTAAACAGGATAATATGTAATTCATATTTCTGGCCTTGGCCATGTCCTCATAAATGTGGCATAGAGAATGATATCATTCCATCAGTTGGATTCCAGTGCTGGTGGAGTTTTCCATGTTAATAAGACACAGCTTTTGGCTTATTAAGATAAGGTATTCTGGGGGTGCCTGGGTGGCTCAGTGGGTTAAAGCCTCTGCCTTCGGCTCGGGACGTGATCCCGGGGTCCTGGGATCGAGCCCTGCGTCGGGCTCTCTGCTCAGCAGGGAGCCTGCTTCCTCCTCTCTCTCTGCCTGCCTCTCTGCCTACTTGTGATCTCTGTCTGTCAAATAAATAAATAAAATCTTTAAAAAAAAAATTAAAAAAAAAGATAAGGTACTCTGGGTTGCTCTGTAGGTTAAGCATCTGACTCTTGATCTTGGCTCAGGTCTTGATCTCAGGGTCAAGAGTTTAAGTCTGGTGTTGGGCTCCACGCTCAGCATGGAGCCTACTTTAAAAGAAAGATTTTTTTAAATTATTAACGTATTAATATTAATGTAATATTAATTAATTAATATAACATAATATTATTAATGTATTAATATTATCATATTCCTTGGCCGGTGTGGGTGTGTGCTGCGGGTGCACAGACCACAAACCATGGGGTTGTGGGCTCAAAGGGATTCATTAGTTTTGGTTTATACTATCTCTGGGTTGAACTTGGTAGATAGGCTACTGTGCTGTAGCATTATTATTTTTTAAATTTTCTGTATTTTATGGTGCTGTCACATATTAGAGGCCTTGCTAATCCCAGAGAGACTGCCTTTCCTAGGGTTAGTAGGGTTCTAGAGGTAGCAAACACCTTGTCTGTAAGCATGACTTTCATATGTGCACCGACTGATCCAAAGCCCCAAGCCCTCAGCTACCACCTGGGTGTAACCCTCACAAACCGAGCCAGTCTTTCCCCTGCCCCAAATCCCCCAAGGGCCAGGTACAGGCAACTGGTGACCAAGCCCACTAGCCCAGAGCCCCCCGAAATGTTTCAGGTTATCCTATCCTGACTGTCCAGTCGTTGCTCAAACTCGCCTGCCCTGCCTGGCCCGTTCCGTCCCATGAAGCCCCAGAGCAGGCTCTGGCCCGTATTCTGTCCTCACTCCTCTGCGCCCTGAATGACCCTGGTGCCTTCCCACGCGGCCCTGCGTGCTGGATCACGTCCGCTCCTCCTGGAAGTCGTAAGCAGTGAACTCTTCTCTTAAGACACCTGTCTCCTTGTCTGTCACCTCACTCTGCCTGACAAAAACAAATCCCAGGTACATTTTTAAACAGTCACACAGCAGAGGAAAATAGAAGGAAGGAAGGAAGGAAAGAAAAGAAATTAATTCTCCTTTCTGTCCCATCCTCAGAATCCCAGAGGACATCTGGTATTGTTGATTGACCCATTTGGCCGCGGACAGAAACTTCTGCTCTCATTCTTTTTCATTCTTCCCCTCCCCCCTTCTTTTTGGGCAGACTTGTCTATAGCGGCGAGCTTGGGCAGGAGGTAGGCCTGGTTGTTCTGTCGCCTCCAGGAGGGCTCATTCTCCAGTCCCCATGCACCTGGAGCTCAGCGCAGAAGGAGGGCATTTGCGCCCAGACAAGCCCTTGACTCGTCACAAGGGCCCAGCGAGTGATCTGTGTTGGAAATAAAGCAAAGCCAGGGAGGTGGAGAAGGCGTCTCCTTCCCCAGAGCCGCAGGAAGCCAGGCCCTTGGCCGCATGTGATGGTGGCACGTGCATTTGTATTAAGAGCTTCCATTGAAAAATGTTGTGGGGGATCAGATAGCGGAAGGACAGACATGGGTTGATTTAAAAGATTTCCCAAGATTTTGAATGCAGGGGTGATAAAGTTTGAAAATGAAACGCTCAAGGTCAAAATTGTCCTGAAGATGGCTGGGCTTTCATAAGCAGCTTAGAACCTGGATGAGGGAATGCGTAGGCATTTCTGTGGTAGGACAAAGCAGAGGGGGAGAGAAACTTCCAGGAAGGGAATTTGGGACGAGGGAGTTTCTCTAGAGCCCTTCAAGTATTACCGGAGGGTGTTGCTGCTTGCTTGTGGTTTGGGAAACTCGCCGTGCTCATGCGTTCACCTGCCCCTACCAGACGCTGGTCTCCAGGCAAACTACTCATCATGTGCATTTCCTAAGCTGTGACAATGACGGCGGCCTTGTCGGGGTGCCCAGGAGACAAAGGCTTTCCGCTGGCAAACTCCGGAGGCAGAAAAGAGCAGATTCCCCAGGACCTGAGAGCATACCCACTGGGAGTGAGAAATTTCTTAGCAGACTCATGTATTATCTTTAAACGCAGATGACGATTTCACTCTGCACCACATTCAGAATAGCAAGGAACACCAATAAGTCCTAGATTTGACTCTTTTTTTTTTTTTTTTTTTTTTGCATAGAAATGTCATCCTGTTGGTTTGCAATAGATTCCAACAAGCCCCAGTGTTCGGGAGGGTCCCGGAAAGCCACCGCCAGCAAATGAAGTGCGGCGGGGAGACGTCGTAACTCCCACTCAAGTACCAGTGCGGCTGCATTTGCGCGTTTTGTTGAGAATTGATGAAAAGATGGATCTGCTGCAAGGTCGAGGGGGTTGAGAGAATGAAAGCAGGTGTTTGGGGCAACGAACGGTGCAGAGTTAAGGGGTCTCGGACTTCGAGCTTGGCCTTCTGCATAAATACGTGGACGGGAAGGGCAGCAGGAAGCGATGGGGACACACACCCGTGAACTTGCCGTAGAAATAGTGTAACTGTCCAAAGCAGACAGAAAAGAAATAGCAGCTACAAAACATGTGGAACGTAAAATGTGCTTCTGTTTGATCAAAGACATTATTAAACTGGGAAAAAGTTGCTTTTATAAAGGTAGGAAACAAAAAGAAGCAATGAAGAGAGCTTTGCTGTAAGTCAGCTGTCGAGGGTTTGTCAGTTTGGAATAACCCCTCCCCCTTCATCAGCGCCTGATACCTTAGCAATGGCCGCCCGGCCCCCCATCTCCTTCCCTGCGCGAGCCCACACACCGGCTTTGTTTGCACAATCCCTCGACGTGAGGGGAATGGGCTGAGACTGATTGGAGAGGGGGCCGAGGCCAGGTACACGCAGAGGGGCATAGGCTGAGAAGGAAGGAAGGGTGTGCTCAGTCTCTTCTGGAATGGGGGTGTTGCGGGGGGGGGGCAAGTAATGGGCAAGAACACAGATTTCATCTGGGGGCTGGACCCCGTGCAGATGGGTGACCTCAGTCAACTGTGTATGTGGTGGCAGAACGGAAGTGCTTGGTCTCTTAGCTGGGGTGGGAGACTTGGCTCTCCCTCTCCTGGATCAGTGAGTCATGTAGCTAGTTACGTCCCGGGTGGGGAAGCAGGGAACGCGTCTAAATCAGCCAGCATGGACTTCTCGGAGTGTAGAAGAAAGTGTCTGAGGTGTGGAAGACCCATGAGTGAGACCAGAGGAAGCCAGGGGTCAAGGCAAGGGCTTTGAACCATTTAGGAGAGACCTAGTGGGGAGGAAAACCTGATAAAGCCCCAACTCAGCGGTGGTTGTGAGCTGTTGGGGTTGTCTTTTAAAAAAATTTTTACTCTGGTAAAATGGACATCACGTTTGCCATTTCACCATTTTTAAGTGTGCAGTTCAGTGGTGTTAAGTGCACTCACATTGTGTGCAACTATGACCACTGTCCACCCGTAGGATCCTTTCCATCTTGCAAGACTGGGACTCTGTACCCAGTGCACAGTAGCTCCCCATTTCCCTCCTGCTGGCCTGGCAACTTGCTTCTACTTTCTGCCTGTGAATCTGGCTACCCTAAGGCACCTTGTGTTAGTGGAATTCTACCGCATCTGTCTTCTGTGACTGCTTATTTCACTCAGCATAATAATGCCTTTAGGGGTCATTCGTGTTATAGCTGAAGTCAGAATTCCTGGCTTTTTCAGACTGAACAATATTCCATTGAAGGGATATATCCAATGACTTGGATGTACCCAAAGAAACATTTTTTTTTTTAATCCATTCATCCATCGATTTGGATTATTTCCACCTCTTGGCTCTAGTGAATGATGCCGTGAAGAAGGTGGGTATGTACATCTCCGCTGGAATCCCAGCTTTCCATTCTTTTAGGTAGATGGCTAGAAGGAGAAATGCTGGACCATATGGTGATCCTACTTTTAATTTTTTGAGGCACTCACTGCCATACCATTTTCCAGAGTGGTTGCACCATTTTACATCACCACCAGTAAAGTACAAGGGTTACAGTTTCTCCACATCTTCGCCAACAACTTGGGTTTTTTTTTGTTGTTGTTGTTGTTTTTTATTTTTTTCATCCTAATGAGTGTGAGTTCGTATCTCATTGTGGTTTTGACTTGCATTTCCCCAGTGATGTTGGGTACCATTTTTATGCCATCTTTGGAGAAATGTCTATTCAAGTCATCTTTTGATTGTTACTTTTGTTTGTTATTGAGTTATTCATCTAGTTGTTTTTTTTTGCCACGTCTCTCCCCCTCTCTCAAGATTTTTTTTTTTTTGTAGAGGCAAGAGTCTTTTCTTCTTTAGTTAATTTTTAAAAAATTTATTTATTTTTTATTTATTTATTTGACAGACAGAGATCACAAGTAGGCAGAGAGACAGGAGGAAGCAGGCTCTCCGTTGAGCAGACAGCCCGATGCAGGGCTCGATCCCAGGACCCTGGGATCATGACCTGAGCTGAAGGCAGAGGCTTTAAACCACTGAGCCACCCAGGCGCCCCTAGTTAATTTTTTTTTCTTTTCAAATTTTTATTTAAATTCTAGTTAGTTAACATATACTGTAATATTGGTTTCAGGAGTAGACGTTAGTGACCCATCACTTACATGTACCACCCAGTATTCTTCACACCTGCCCTCCTCATGCCCATCACACATATACCCGTCCCCTGCCCATATCCTCTCCAGCAATCCAGTTTCTTTTCTATAGTTAAGAGTCTCTTATGGTTTGGTTTAGTCCCTTTTCCCCCCTTCCCTATGTTCATCTGTTTTGTTTCTTAGATTCCACATGTAAGGGAAATCATATGGTATTTGTCTTTCTCTGACTTATTTCCCTGAGCATAGTACACTGTGGCTCCATTTACATCATTGCAAAGGGCAAGGTTTCATTCGTTTTGATGGCTCAGTAATATTCAGCTATATATACAAACCACATCTTCTTTATGCATTAGTCTGCCGATGAACGTTTGGGCTCTTTCCACAATTTGGCTGTTGTGAATTCTGCTGTAACATCAGGGTGCACATATCCCTTCAAATCCATATTTTGTATCCTTTGGGTGAATACCTAAGTAATGCAATTGCTGGGTCATAGAGTACTTTTTTTTTTTTTTTAACTTTTTGAGGAACCTCCATACTGTTCTCTAGAGTGGCTGCACCAGTTTTTATTCCCACCAACCATGCAGAAGGGTTCCCGTTTCTCCACATCCTCACCAACATCTCTCCTGTCTTGTTATTCGTAGCCATTCTGACTGCTGTGAAGTGGCATCTCATTGTGGTTTTGATTTGTATTTCCTTGAGGATGAGTAATGTTAGACATCTTTTCATATATCTCTTGGCCATCTGGATGTCTTCTTTGGAAAAATGTCTATTCATGTCTTCTGCCCATTTCTTAACTGGATTATTTGTTTTTTGGGGTGTTGAGTTTGGTAAATTCTTTATAGATTTTTGCATACGAATCCTTTATTGGATATGGCATTTGCAGATTTCTTTTCCCATTCTTAGGGCTGCCTGTTAGTCTTGTCGATTGTTTCCTTTGCTGTGCAGAAGCTTTTTATGTTAATGAAGTCCCGATAGTTCATTTTTTATTTTGTTTCCCTTGCTTCCAGCAATGTGTCTAGTAAGAAGTTGCTGGGGCCGAGGTCAAAGAGGTTGCTGCCTGTGTTCTCCTCTAGAATTTTGTTGGTTTCTTATCTCACATTTAGGTCTTTCATCCATTGTGACTGTATTTTTGTGTATGGTGTAAGTGATCCAATTTCATTCTTCTGCATGTTGCTTTTCGGTTTTCCCAACACCATTTGTTGAAGAGACTCTTTTTTCCATTAGATATTTTCTGCTTTGTTGAAGATCAGTTTTCATATATTTGTGGGTTCATTTCTGAGTTCTCTATTCTGTTCCATTGATCTATTTGTTTTTGTTCCAGTACTACACTATCTTGATGACTACAGCTTTGAAAAATAACTTGAAGACTGGAATCATGGTGTCTCCAGCTTTTCTTTTCATTTTCAGGATTGTTTTGGCTGTTTGGGGTCTTTTGTGGTTCCATACAAATTTTGAGATTGTTTGTTCTAGGTCTGTGAAAAATGCTATTGGTATTTTGAAAGGATTGCATTAAATGTATAGATGGGTATACATTTAATGTATACTTACATTACAAAATACTTTGGGTATGATAGACATTTTCACAATATTGGTTCTTCCAATCCATGAACATGGAATGTTTTCCCTTATCTCTGTGCCCTGTTGAATTTCTTTCATAAGTGTTGTATACTTTTCAGAATACAGATCTTTCTGTGCTCTGGCTAGGCTTATTCCTAGGTATCTTAAATGGTTTTGGTCATTGTAAATCATAAATGGAATTGATTCCTTGATTTCTTTTTCTGCTGCTTCAAGTGCAAAAGATTTATGTACATTGATTTTGTGTCTTGCAACTTGTTGAGTTCATGTATCAGTAATAACAGTATTTTGGCTTTCAGGTTTTCTACACAGAGTAACAAGTCATCTTCAAATAGTGAAAATTTGACTTCTTCCTTCCTGAGTTGGATGCCTTTTGTTTCCTTTTGTTGTGTTATTGCTGAGGCTAAGAATTACCCTGCATGCATAGTAATGGGGAGAGTGGACATCGCTGTCTTGTTCCTGACTGTAGAGGAAAAGCTCTCAGTTTTTCCCTGTTGGGGATGATATTAGCTGTGGCTCTTTCATGTATGGCCTTTACGAGGTTGAAATATGTTCCATCTATACCTCTTTTTGGATGGTTTTTATCTAGAATGGATGTTGTACTCTGTCAAAAGATTTCTTTGCATCCATTGAGAGGATCATATGGTTCTTGTCCTTTCTTTTATTAATGTGGTGTTTCATGTTGACTGATTTGCAAATATTGAACCACCCCTGCAGCCCAGGAATAAATGCCACTTGATTGTGGTGAATAATTCTTTTAGTGTACTGTTGGATTCTATCTGCTAGTGTCTTATTGAGAATTTTTGCATTCATGTTCATGAGGGATATTGATTGGTCTATAAATCTTTTTAGTGGTCTTTGATTTTAGAATCAAGGTAAAGCTGGCTTCATAGAATGAGTTTGGAAGTGTTCCTTCCATTTCTACTTTTTGGAACAGTTTGAGAAGAATAGACATTAACTCTTCTTTAAATGTTTGTTAGAATTCTGGGAGACCATCTGTCCCTGGACTTTAGTTTGTTGAGAGATATTTGATTACTGATTCCGTTTCTTCGCTGAATATGGGTCTGTTCAAATTTTCTATTTCTTCCTGCTTCAGTTTTGGTAGTTTGTATATTTCTAGGAATTTATCTGTTTCAGGCTGTCCAGCTCATTGGCATATAATTTTTCATAATATTCTCGAATAATTGTTTGTATTTCAAGATATCAAGCCCCCTATGTGAGGTGTCCTGCGACTGGGATCATGTCCCTAATCTAGATTATGAGATTCTATTGCTCAGCCTGAAAGAAAAGGCAGCCCTTCTCAGATGCTTTTGTGGGAAGAAGTTGTGTTTACTATTAAATAAAGAATTAGACTCTCCTCTGTGAGGCAAGCACTGATGAAATCCCTGATTGATGTCTTGCTGTACAAGGTAGGCTACTTAGACCACGTGGAAGATTATAATGCAGCTTCTCAACCTAGGACCCACATCACAGAAGATTGCAGATCCTTTACACTTAGGCGAACAACACAGTTGACCTCACAGAGGCACCTTGACATACATGTGCCAAAGTGATTCCATTCCCTCTGCTCAGAAACAGCCCAAGACAGACCTCTGGCCTGATTCCACTGCCTGCAGACTCAGGGAAGGGCCTGGATGTGCTTGGGAGGGGAGACTGGATGGTTAGGCAGCTCTGAACATTGCCTTTAAGAGAGGGCATCAGTGAAAAAGAGAGAGAGGGAGGGAGAGAGAACAGAATGACGGATGCGTATGCAAACAGGTGCTAGTTATTGCTGTTCGGTTCATGGAACCTTCGAAAGGAAGTAGAACCCAGGCCAGGCTCTGATGAATGGAGAAATTGAAGGTGTGTTGCGTTAAGGAAAGAAAGAAGAAACATGAAAAGTATGCTTACTCTTCTCTTCCCTGTTCCACGATCTTTTGATAATTTATCTTGTGGCTTAGGCATCTGGAAGATGGTTTGTCTTGCTTTTGAGGGATAATAACTAGGTTGTGGTGGGGAGCACGAAGGACTGAAAAAGAGCAGTTCCTATCAATGAACCGAGCGAAGATCCCTCAGCTCCCTCTCAGCCTGAGAGCACAGTCAGCAGTACTGTCCTTGATGGGGGTGACTGTCCTGTGGCTCGGCACGGGGCATTGTGCAGATGGTCTTGTAGTCTGCCCACTCACAAAGCAGTGTTCTTACAGCGCCCTGTCCTGTGTGGATATAGTGTGCCGTGTACATGACTTGGGATGAGCTTCTACTTGAATCTTTGAAGAAGGGGGGTTGATAGATTAATGGTGAGGAGAAGAGGAATGTTTAAAAGCAGTAGGTGGCATTCTTCTTAAATGCTGTTAATGAGCTAAGATTTGAATTCTGTTAAAATGTCAACTAAAGGGGCGCCTGGGTGGCTCAGTGGGTTAAGCCTCTGCCTTCGGCTCAGGTCATGATCTCAGGGTCTTGGGATCAAGCCCAGCATTGGGCTCTTTGCTCAGCGGGGAGCTTGCTTCCCCCTCTCTCTCTGCCTACTTGTGATCTCCCTCTGTGTCAAATACATAAATAAAATCTTTAAAAAGTGTATTTTAAAAATGTCAATTAAAATGTTGAACTCCCACCCCTCCCCCTTCTACTACTAGTGACCTCAGTTGTCTCTATTAGAAAACTGTATTTTCTTATCCATTGCCTTGGGACATTATCATTTTTGTGGACCCTTTGCAGTCAGGACAGATGGATTTTCTGTGGGAAGAGACCACATCAGCTTGGAAGTGGTTGGGAGCGGGAGCAGAAGACCAGGCAGACATCGGGACTCGGGGAGTATTGGCAGATTTGCAGCAGAGCAGGAATGGTGACAGGGTTGGAAGGCAGTGGAGGGATAAGGGACCAAAGGAGCTCCAAAAAGAGAGAGAAAAAGAAGAATAGAGATGAGGGATTCGAAGGAAGAGCAGGAAGAAGAGCCATAAGGGAATTAGGAACCAGGACAGAAGGAAAGGGGTCTGGGTGGGTGTTCAGTCATGGTGGTTTAAGATGGGTTTCTGTTCTTCATATGTCTTACCATATAAATAAGGACTTTGAACTAATTAGTGCTGACTCATTAAGCAGTGAGCTTTTGCTAGCTCAAAGTGACCAAGCAGAAGAGGATATTGTGGTGGGTCATTTGGTGCTGAGGTGAAATCCTTGCACTGAGTGGCTGGTTGGGTTGAATGCCTTTAAGTTCCTTCCCACTCCCACTGTAAGATTCCCTAACCACACCTTTTATAGATGTGTGTGTGTGTGTACATGCATGTGTACGAATGTGTGTACAAGGGTGTTTGTGTGAATGCACTCTGTGTGTGTGTGTGTGTGTGTGTGTGTGTGTGTGTTCCTTTTTCAAATAAGAGGGAAACTAAACATTGGCAGGACCAAAGATAAATCTTGTCACTCTTATACCCAAAGTCAAACCTGACTTTTTTCTGACTTTGAATTAGCTTAAAATATAGATTATTGTGGTACCTGAATGGCTCAGTTGGTTAAGTATCTGCCTTTGGCTCAGGTCATGATCCCTGCATCTTGGGATCAAGCCCCACATTGGGCTCCCTGCTCAGTAGGAAGTCTGCTTCTCCTACCCCGTGCTCTTGGGCTCTCACTTGCTCTCCCTCTCAAATAAATAAATAAAATCTTTAAAAAAAAATTAAGTATAGGGGCGCCAGGGTGGCTCAGTGTGTTAAGCCTCTGCCTTCGGCTCAGGTCATCATCTCAGGGTCCTGGGATTGAGTCCTACATAGGACTCTTTGTTCAGCGGGGAGCCTGCTTCCCCCAACTCTCTGTCTGCCTCTCAGCCTACTTGTGATCTCTCTCTCTCTCTCTCTGTGTCAAATAAATAAATAAATAAAATCTTAAAAAAAAAAGTTTAAAAAAAAAGCATAGATGTTTGAGTTTTGTCCACCATGTTTTTTTCATCTATCTAAATAAAGTATCGTCCTTTACAGCAGTCAGGATCAAATAATGTAGACAAGAAACAAAAGTCTTTTTTTTTTTTTTAAGATTTTATTTATTTATTTGACACAGAGAGACACAGCTAGAGAGGGAACAGAAGTAGGGGGAGTGTGAGAGGAGAAGCAGGCTTCCCAGCGAGCAGGGAGCCCGACACGGGGCTCGATCCCAGGACCCCAGGATCATGACCTGAGCTGAAGGCAGCTGCTTAACGACTGAGCCACCCAGGTACCCCAAGAAACAAAAGTCTTAACCAGTGGTCTTCAGACCACTTCAGGTCACAGTACATTGGAAGGGCTTGGATTTATTTTGATAGATTAAAAGATGCAAATTTTTTTCAGCTCATTGAAGCAGAGTGTAGGATACAAGTCACCAAAATAGCCTTCGGCTTATCAAAGACCAGCTGATAATTGGTTGTCATTTTTCATTCACCGTTATCTGTACCGGAGGCAAACAGAGGGAGGGGAAAACACAACATTTCCGCTGGGACATGTTGGCTGCTCCATGTTGACTCTGACAGCGTGTTCTTGTTCGCTCACTGCTTTCCAGAACAACTCATTTTGCTTTATGGTGAGTACAGAGGAAATCCCTGCTTCCCTGTTCTAAGGAATTAAGCATGCATGGCAGGGGACACGGTGACACCAGGATCAGTCTTCTCCAATGGGGTGGTCACCATCCCAGCCCCTCCTCGCTCTCTGTACCATCGGGACACCGTGCTTCACACTGTGTTGTCCTCCACCGTCCGTCCTCTGCAACACACACCCACAGCCCTCAAATGTGAGTTCCTGAAGGGCACAGACCTCCTTAAGAGCCTACTTTCTGCATCGCCAGTGTTTGGATAGCATATAACACATGTTAGATGTTCCCTACCTATTTTTAAACCGAAGTAAACACATTTTGCTCCTCTTATCTAATGCCACCAGCAACTGCAAGCAGGAGGAAAGGGACAGAAGAGGTTCACTGACTTCTCAAGGACCTCCTTTCCCTCAACCCCCCACAACCCCCGTCAGGTGTGCCAGACATGCCTACCCTCAAATCACAGCCTTCCAGTGCCTTCTTTTTGTCATTTTTGCAAACTCTTTTGTTCTTTGCATTTGCTGATCTGTCATTCAATTGGCCAAATGCTGGTAGAGAGAGGAGGGCACATTGGCTCATCACCTCTTACCCCCAGCATTTTCTTACCTGGAAAATGATACAATGAAGGGTTGAACTAGAGGGTCTCCATGTATTCTCTATGTTCAAATATTCTCCAGAATTGTCCTGTTATCCTCTGCAATTTGTGAAACTTGGGATTATACCTATTCTCTGCTTAATAATATGGAGGACTTCGAGTAAATATAGACTACCCATGGACAGTGGCTGGTGTTGCTCACTTGTGTCTTAGGAAAGCGAAGCTGAGGATAAATAACTTGCCTTGGGGTGGACATAGTCCAAGAATGGACAGCTTTCTTCCTCATTGCTGTGAGAGATGATTTGGATGAGAGCTCATACGAAATTTTATAAATAATACAGAAAAATATAGAATAAACCATGAACATCCCAAACACTGCAGTGCCCCCAACCTCATAAAACCTCTCCCTTCCCAACAGAACATGACTTCCAAGAGTTTTGGGGTGAGTCCCTTGAGACTTTTCCCTCATTTCCAAACATATAGTGGGTACAGTATTCTGCAGAAGGACTCTTTTTGACTCTCTCAATTCTTCTGTTTGTGGATAGTGAGATAATTTTTCCTAGATCCCCGCCCCCACAATGGCATCGCAGTCTTGTATCTTCGTGTACTTGAGTAAACATTTCCATAAAATTGAGTGTTGGAAGTAAAATTGAGGAGCTGAAGGATATGCACATTTAAAATTCTGATAAGATCATGATAAAAACTGCCAAATTGCCATCCAGACAAGCTCTGCCAGAATTTTCTCAGACAAACACTCATTTTCCCCAGTCCTTGCCAAGTGGAGTTGTCAATCTTTTGAACGGTTGCCAAACGCAGGTACAAAACAAATGTACTTACTTGGAAGACATGCGTTTTTAGCTATTAAAGTTTCTTCTTTCTCTGTTTCTTTGATTATTTAGAGTCCTGTGTTCTCACTCTTCTCTTGCTTAGGAACAGAGATCTGATAGATCCTGGTTTTCTAGGTTGGTTCTCTGTTTCTATTGAGTTTTCTCCCACAGGTGTTAGGATTCTGTTCTTTTGTGTTGCATTGTGGGAGAATCCCTTGACTTAACTAAGTGTGTGAATTTGCTCTTCACCTGTATCTGTTTTGATATTCAGCCCATGTATCGAGATCTGTCATTTTCAAGATCTCTTTTGGCTCATCTTTCTTAATAATCTCTCCTGATGTTTCACAGGTGCAATTGATCCCCACATCTGCCTGAAAACTTGGGTTATCCTGCTTTTAAAGGCTCAGATGTGTCATTTGTTTTTCTCCAGAATTTGTTGCCTGGGTTGAGTTAAGTATCTCTCTCATAGTTTTGTTTTCCTTCAAACTCTTGAAGACATTTAATTGTCTGTCCACTTCTGTACTTGGCACTTCCTGTTTGCATGTCTGTGGGTGGTGGCTGAGCACAGTGGTTTGTCCCCAGGTCTTACAGGATGGGCTGCAGATGCTGCCCAGCTACGGAGCTTGCCTTGCAGTTTCCTCCTGAGAATCTTAGCTCTCTGAGAAAATCGCCCTGTTCCTGGCTTATCTTGCGTATGACACTTCCGAAGAAGAAAGCAGTAGTGGGAAGGACTGACTGGCAAGCCTGCTCTGAAACATACCCCAACTAATCACTGTCAGCCATTCCAGTTTCTTCCAGATCTTTCTGTGTTACCTCTATACTTGGAGCTCTCTGTTATAACAGTTTGTGTTTTCGTCTATGTGTCTTGGGTTTTGATCTCCTTGGTTTATCTAATTTAGAGTAAATCTTTACAATTTCTTGTCCATCGGTGATCCCGTTTGTTTGTCAAGCACTATTAGAGAATTATTATTATTAGATATCTGTTTATCACCTGTAAGAATTTATGTGAGATTGGGAGCCGTTTCCTGTGTTCAGTTGATTCAGACTTGAATTTTTATTCTGTGTCTTGCTGTTCTGGATAAGGTGCTCTCTATTCTGCAAGTTACCCTCTTTGTTAGGCTAATTTTGAGCTTATAGTACTTAATATAGTACTTAATTTTTTGCATGTTTTTAATTTACAAATAAATGTGCTTCTGTGGTAGGAATCAATGGAAACACTTCTAGGGAGGAAATAAATAACAAAGGCTGTAAAACACAAAAATTGTCATTTTCATTGTATAACTCTTGCCATGTTTTACCTTTATTCACTTATTCATCACTCATTCAACACGTATTTATTGAACATGTTTGCCAGGCATGATTTTTTTTTTAAGATTTATTTTTTTGTTTATTTGTTTATTTTAAGGATTTATTTATTTATTTAAGAGAAAGAGAGAGCGCGCGCTTGTGCCCACACAAGCAGAGAGAGAGGGAGAGAGAGAATCCTCAAGCAGTCTCCCTGTTGAGCTCAGAACCCACTGCAGGGCTAAATCCCAAGACCCTGGGTTTATAATGTGAGCTGAAACCAAGAGTCAGATGCTCAATGAGTCCACTCACTGAGCCACCCCCACACCTCTCTCTCTTTTTTTTTTTTTTTTTTTTTAAGATGCCAAGCATTATGGATCCAGACAAGATCCTAGAATTCAAGGAGCTCAATTTAGTGAGAGAGACCGAAAGGTAGAAAACTAACAAATGCATGGTCCAACAATGAATTTGCATGTCTTTAAAAGGGAAAGGACAACCTGGACTGCTAAAGAAATAATTTACCCTTATTGGTCTGGTAAAAATAGCGAGGATTTCCTCAAAGAGGAATGTGGTTAAGTGCCATTGGGAGAACTCTAGCAGGCATGAAAAAACCAATAAGCAGACTGTGGAGCTGATGATTCATCTTTCAGTTAAAGGCAAGTTGAAATAATAGAGATCTGAAGTCCCCTGCACTTTTTTTTTTTTTTTATTTTGCACAGAGTAGGTATTAATTACCTGCAAAATGGATGTAGTGTCTTGATTTCTAGGTAGTGCCTTGTTAAACAGCAGGACAAAACATATTTTTAAAGTCTCTATCAGGTATTTGTGTCAGGGTAATGTTGCCCTCATAGAGTGAGTTGGGAGGTTTTTCCCTCTCTTTGGTATTTTGTGTTATTGTTATTACTATTTCTCAGATGTTTGGCATAATTTATCAATGATGCCATTGAAGCCTTGAGTTTTCTCCATGGGAAGGTTTTTAACTAAAAATTTATTTTCTTTAATTAACACATTAAGGTTAACACACATTAAGGTTAACACACATTAACACATTAATTTAACACATTAAGCTTATCTATTTCTTTTTGAGTGAACTTTAGTAATTTTTATCCGATAAAAATGTGTTCATTTTATTTACACTGAATTTCTTGGCATGAATTTACTCATATTATTCCCTTATCCTTTTATTTTTTGTGTCATCCATGGTGATGTCCTGTGTTTCACAGATATTTATAATTTGTGTCTTTCCTTTTTTTTAATTCATTTTTTAAATTTAATTACTTTTCAGTGTACCAGAATTCATTGTTTATGCACCACACCCAATGTTCCATGCAATCCGTACCCTCCATAATACCCACCACCAGGCTCCCCAACCTCCCACCCCCCGCCCCTTCAAAACCCTCAGATTGTTTTTCAGAATCCATAGTCTCTCATGGTTCATCTCCCCCTCCAATTTCCCTCAATTCCCTTCTTCTCTCCATCTCCCCATGTCCTCTGTGTTGTTCCTTATGCTCCACAAATAAGTGAAACCATATGATAATTGACTCTCTCTGCTTGACTTATTTCACTCAGCATAATCTCCTCCAGTCCTGTGTGTTGCTACAAAAGTTGGGGATTCATCCTTTCTGATGGAGGCATAATACTCCATAGTGTATATGGACCACATCCTCCTTAACCATTCGTATATGTATGGCTGAAAGTTTATCAATTTATTGATCTTTTCAAAGAACCAGACTTTGATTTCATTGAAATTTTTTGTATTGTTTTCTGTTTTCTCTTTTATTGAGTTCTGCTCTTTATCATTCCTCTGCCTATTTTGAGTTTAGCTTGCCCTTTTCTCTTTCTACATTTTTAAGGTAGAAGTTTAGATCATTTAAGGCCTTATTTATTTTTAAATATACATTAAATGGTATATATTTCCCTAAAGCATTTATTTTGCTGCATCTCCTGTATTTTCATATATTCTATTTTTATTTTCATTCTATTTAAAATTCCTCCCTGAATGTTTATTCTATCAGTTAATGAGGGAAGCATTTTGACATCATGGAGTAGTTGAAGATTTGTTCATTTCTCTCTATATTTCTGTTAATCTTTGTTTTATGCATTTTGAGGGCCTTTTATTAGGTGCATAGAAGTTTATTATTATTATGTCTTTTTGATGAATTTATCCTTTTATCATTCAGAAGCAACTCTATTTTATCTTCAACAAATTTGAATAATTTTTGGCCTTTATATTTTTCAAAAAATTTTTTCGTACCTTCCTCTCCTTTGGAGACTCCAAGAACATGTATATTAGGCTGCTTGAGTTGCCTCATAGCTCACTGATCTACTGTTCAAGTTTTTCTACATTTTTTTCTGTTTTCATAGAGTTCACTAAACTGTTTTTATGTTGTGTTTAATATGCTCTTAATCCTATCCAGTATATTTCCCATCCCCAGAATTTTGAAGTGCACCTTTACTTATGTCTTCTTTATGTCTCTTTAACATACTTATTTTCTCGAACATTTGAAATATAGTAGTATTTGTTTTAATACCTGCATCTACTAATTTAATCACCGCTCAACTCCTTTCTGAGTTGATTTCAGTTGACTGAGTTTTTGCCTCACTTGGGATTGTGGTTTTTGTTTCCTTGTATGTCTGGAAATTTTTTACTGGATGCTGGACATGGTGATTTTTGATTTTGCTGTGTGGTGAATATGACCGTATATTTAAAAAATATTCTTAAAGTTTTTTAAGGTTTGCTTTTATGCTTTTTTAGGTAGGAGAGCAGCCTTGAGTCTAGGGCTAATTTTTGTGATTTCCATATTTTAGATAGAGTATCCTTCTGATTACTTGATGCCCCATGTATTGAGATTTTAGCACTCCAGATAGCGGGAACACCAACTTTTCCTGGTCCCGTGTATTCGGGTGGGGATTGCTTCATCTTCTCCTTTCAAGTGGTTCTTTTTCCTGACTTCAGACAATTTTCTTATATGCACCTACTTATCAGTACTTCACTGAGGATTCAGGAGACTCTGAAGATTTCCCCAGCTCTTTCCCTATAGAGGTCTCCTCTCTCTACTACTCTGTCCTGTCAACTATAACTGACCTGGCCTTTCTAAAATCCCCACTTTGTCTTCTCAACATAGACTGGTAGACTTAGATTGGTAAACTCTTCCAGAGAAACTCATTCAGTATGGATCTGGTACTCAGCAAGTCCTCTAAGCTGGTGATATACTCTTGGGAGTTATCAGTATATAGAGCCGGTGAAGATTTGGGAATAAATTAGCATCTTTCAGGGAGAGGGTACAGAACAAGAAGAGAAAAATTCTAAAATAGAATTCAAAATATAAGAATAATTTTGAAAATAGAACATCAAAATAAATGTGGAAAGTGAAGTAATAATTCTTGTAAAAGGATTTTCTAAGCAAAACTCTTAAGTTATTTATAGTCTAGATTTTCTACGTGGATCCAGAATGTGGTCATTATTCAGGAGATTGATGAACTATCAGCTAAGAGTCCTATGAATCTTCTGGGTCACCTACTTTTTTTCTGGGAACATATCTAGGAATTCAAGCTAGGAACGCATTTAGAATCATAAGAAAGTTCTAAAGGCCCAAGAATGCCCTGTCTCCACAGGTTAGAGCCAAATGTTCAACATTCATTTTCTCATTAATGGGCCATGTGGGTATTGGTTAACTAAAAACTAAAAATAAAACTAATAAAATAATCATAGCAAAAATTAAGTAGAAAATGAAGTCAAGAAAAGAAAACCAGAAAAGGAAAAAGTTTGGATCTATAGACTAGGTCTAGAGATTTCAGTTTCAGAGACCTAAGTTAAATCCCTGGGCTGTCTCCAACTGTTTGGGTCACGTTGGACAGTAACCCAATGTCTTTGAGTCCTAATTTTGATGTCTTTCACATGGAGAATAACCATACTAGAACTTCCAGCTCTGTAGGTATTAAAAGCCGCACACAGGGGCGCCTGGGTGGCTCAGTGGGTTAAGCCTCTGCCTTCATCTCGGGTCATGATCTCAGGGTCCTGGGATGGAGCCCCGCATCAGGCTCTCTGCTCAGCGGGGAGCCTACTTCCCCCTCTCTGCCTGCCTCTCTGCCTATTTGTGATCTCTCTTTGTCAAATAAATAAATCTTTAAAAAAAGCTGCACACATAAAAATGGTTATTTTTAAGACTTTGCCTTGATTTTGTTAAAAAATATTGTCATGGTAAATAAATGAAAAATAATATGAATAATTTTAATTTATGGTTAATCTTTGCAAATGTATATTTTACCCCTAGGCACATAGGTGTAAATTCCTTTTAAGAGTATATCAAATGGTATAAAAGCTCAGGTTGGAATAGATAGTACGTCCAAGTTTCAAATTTAATACTCTTTACCATTTAGAGGTCATGTACCTCGTTGGTGAAATTTATTTGATAAGGATATGTTATTTAACTATTTTTAGCATTAGCATAATGGGATTTATTTCTTGACCAAGCAAGCAATTCTTTTTAAAACTCTTTCAGTACACACTCCTATGAAAAGTACAGACTGGGGACACCTGGGTGGCTCAGTTGGTTAAGTAGCTGCCTTCAGCTCAGGTCATGATCCCAGCGTCCTGGGATTGGGTCTCACATCAGGCTCCTTGCTTGGCAGGGAGCCTGCTTCTCCTTCTGCCTCTGCCTGCCACTCTGTCTGCCTGTGCTGACTCTTGCTCCTTTCTCTCTGACAAATAAATAAATAAAATCTTTAAAAAAAGAAAAGAAAAGAAAAGAAAAGTACAGACTAATCCTGGATAATAGCATTCCAAGTTTTGTTTTCTTTTAACTGGTTGAGCTCATTAGTGGAATTGAGGTTGTAATCATGTTAATGGGTTCTCCTTAAAACTTTCCATAGTTTGATTCTATTCAATAAAAACAGAAGAGTATGTTTCAAATTGATTCCTGAATGATCTGAAATGATCTGTTAAGGATTTGAAAATGAATAAGTGTCTTGGTAGCCTGGAATCTGGTCTCATTTGTGAGGCTCTTAGACTGTCCTTTGCACAGAATCGTTCATTTTTGATGAGGTGGAAAAGAAAGGAAAGTAGTGGTCTGACCTTGTAATTTTCTAGTACAGTCTTTCAAGGAGACATTTAAAAATGAATATCAGAGTCTGCATTTCTCTTCTTTGATGAATTAAAATGAAAATAACTAGGTCAGTTCATATTAATAGAATAAGATAATATAGAATTAAATGAATAGATGTTAATAGAAATTTGTGAGGGTTACTACATCAAAGTACTTCCAGTAGCACACAAATTAACTAGAGCTCTTACTGACTGTTTCATTGTAAAATTCAGAATAAAGGGAAACAGATCAATATTGTTGTGGATGAAGTATTTAGTATTCATTAGGATTTATTCATTAAGTACCCACTAATGTACCTGACACGATATCTTTATGCTGCTCTCTTCAGGATTCTTTCTGAGATAATGTTTAATTATATCATCCTAGGTTAAAGTCTCTTCTGGACTAGATTAATGTGTTACGATTGCATTGTTTTAAACCTCTCTAAAAGCTTTTTGTTCATTTCTGTTTATAACATATAGGGACATAAGGTAAAATGATAAAAATGTTTAATTATTTTTGGTGTTGTTAAACTAGTGGCTTTTTAAAAAAAGTTCTTGGACTAAAGGAGACGGCGACATAGCCACACAATGGAATGTGATGCAACAATGTGAAACTCTGCTTTAGAAGAATATTTAATGACCTTAAAGCATCATCAAGTGCAAAAAGCGGAATGCTAAATTATATATAGCATGACACCAACATCTTTAGATTGTTAGATCTGTAGACACAGTACATGGGAAAGAACAAGAACAAAATACTAATGGCGGTTTGGTCTGCGTGGGACTGGGAGTGATTTATTTCCTTTTTTTGTATTATGTAGTTTTTTTTTTTTAAATAGTTAATAGCAAACAGTTTCTGATTATACAAGCAATGAATATTAGTAAAATAAATAAAAAGTAAAGGGCAAAAGGAAACCCATTCAAAATTTTAAAAATATTTAAAATAATTTCCTTCTGAGCCCCCACACTGGATGTATTTATCACGCTCCCTTTATTGGAACTAAGGGAAGGGCGCCTGGGTAGTTTGGTCAGTTGAGCATCTCATCTTGATTTCAGCTCAGGTCATGATCTCAGGGTCCTGGAATGGAGCCCCTTGTTGGGCTCTGTGCTCAGGGGGGAGTCTGCTGCAGATTCTCTCTCCCTCTCCTGCTTCACCCCCCCCACCCCTGCTTGTGTCCTCTCTCTCTCTCTCTCAAATAAATAAATAAACAAACCTTTTTTTAAAAAATGAACTAAAAGAGGTACGCTTGAAGATCAACATGTATTAAGCAGGATTTCAGGGGCACCTGGATGGCTCAGGTGGTCGAGCATCTGATTCTTGATTTCTGCTTGGGTCATGGTCTCAGGGTCCTGTGATCGAGCCCTGAGCCCTGAGCTGGGCTCCACGCTCAGTGCTGAGTCTGCTTGGGATGTTCTCTGTCCCTCCGCCCCTCCCCCAACTCTCTCTCTCTAAATAAATAAAATCTTAAAAAACTTTTATGCTAGACAATGTTGGTCTCACATTTCCCTTCTCTCTTTCTTATTTCTCCCTCTCCTTCTCTGCCTATGTCTCTCTATCACTCTGTTTCTCTCTTACATGTATAGTTTTTGTTGTCTGTTTTTCTTTTATTCTTTTTTTTTTTAAGAGCAGGAGAAAGAGAGGTGGGGGAGGGGCAGAGAGAGATTGGGAGAGAAGCAGGGAGACTCTCAAGCAGACCCTACGCCCAGCGCAGAGCCCGACTCAGAGCCCGACTTGTGTCTCCATCTCACAACACTGAGATCAGGACCTGAGCCCAAATCAGGAGTCAGATGCTTAACCCACTGAGCCACCCTGATGTCCCTGTATGTTTTTTATTTTTTCATATCTTTACTTTGTTTCTCCCGAATATTTGAGACAGCTTCCAGAGGGCACATATACTACAACAGCAAACACCCATCCCGTACTGTCTGTTCAGATACTGTTCTAAGAACTTCACATAGAGTATCTCATGTAACTTAATCATCAGCCATTACCCTCTGAGGCTGTCAGTATTATTATTTGATGATTGTCCTCTCCATCTGACAGACAAGGGATCTGAAGCACAAACTAAATAATTTGCCCGAGGGCATAGTTAGGGGAGGAATCCAAGCGGTCTGGCCCCCAAAGTCTGTGCCCTCAACCAGTTCGCTATGCTGCTTCTGAAAAATAAAATTAATGAGGATGATGGAAAATAAAGGGGCAGGAAGAATGCACAGACTATTCTGTGGAGTTGGGTGGAGTCGGTAAACGCAGCTCTGGGTTCTCCTGGGGCTCAGGTAGAGCAGGAACAAGGAGAGGCCGCAGGATTCACAGTCACGGAAATGGCGGAGGCAAGCGAATGCTCTGGAAGGCCGCATCTGATTCTCCAAGAACTTTCCTGTCACCCTGCCTGCTCAGAAGTGTGCCCTCGGGATGTTCCTTTCATTCATTCGCTTTGTTTACACGGTCATTATTTCTTGGGTACCTTCTCTCTGTTGGGCCTGTGCTGGTTGCTCGGGATGAGAAGAGTAAAACGTGTGCATGTCTTAAAGATCCCGGGGGCCTCGGGGCAACGAACAGCAGTTGTGTCTCGCTTGGGCTCCCCCCCACTTCCTCCCCAGGTGTGAAGTAATCGAAGCAGGCAGTGAGGTCAGGAAGGGACTCAGAGCAAGCTTCTCTTGGGAGGGGACCGTGGAGGGAAGTCAGAAGACAAAGCCTTCAGAAGGAGCCACGCATCTGAGCAGACAGCGTCTGGTCACGGGGCGTCTTCATTCTTTCTCTAGAATCTGTCATCCGAGCCTGTCCCTGGACAAACTGGACCCTGAGCTTGGGGAGGTTCCTCCATTCTTTGGAGATGCAGGGATAAAGGGCAGGGGGGTGGCGGGAGAAGCAAAGCCAGCTGGTTTCAACAAAGCTAGTGTATGGGTGCGTGTGTGTGCGTGCGCATGGGCATACGTGTGTACACACGTGTGTGTCTCATCACTTAGGGAATTTCTCCTGGCTGTCTGACCAATGGTCACCCTTTCGCCTCCTGCAACTAATCCCCAAAAGCTTCGGCAACACTTTGAAAAATTAAAAGTAAAATTGAAGTTTGTTCTTTCTCTTCTTTGAGCCATCTAGATTTTTTAAAAAAGATTTTATTTATTTATTGGACACAGAGAGAGAGATCACAAGTAGGCAGAGAGTCAGGATGGGGGGGCAGGCTCCCCACTGAGCAGAGAGCCTGATGTGGGGCTCGATCCCAGGACCTGGGATCATGACCTGAGCTTAAAGGCAGAAGCTTAACGCACTGAGCCACCCAAGTGCCCTCAGCTTCTGTTTCTAAGTGAAAATCGTATCAAAAGTGTGAATGTTGGTTATGACTGTGTTCAGTGTTTCAAAATGAGCCATGTCAGTTCCATGACCCAAGATGCCGGCATCTGATGGATCTAATTTCTGATCCAAGTTGGGAACACATCCTCACCTGCCAGGATCCTCTCTCCTGAAGCCATCATACAAAAGACCGTAGAGCGAGACAAGGTGGGAGAAGCCAGAGGCTGCAGAGTTTAAGGGCACAGACTTTGCATAGGGTATGAAAGGTGGTGACAATAACAGGGGACAGAGAATCATTATTGCGCCACTTTTCATTTTCAATTTGCACTCATGGACCTCAGACTGCACTTGGTAGAAGATCTTGTAGAAGATCTCCAGATCTCCCGGACTGCTTTTGATGAGAAAGAGGGAAAGCGAACTAGTTCAGAAGTCTTGACACAGCACTTGGATTATTTGGCAGGTTCTGACCTACCGAGTGGGGGGTTGAAGGCTGTGTTGAGGAAGGAGCATCAAGATTTCCCTCCGCGGGCAGCCTTCGCTGGCAGCAATGCAAGTGACCCTTTCCCAGAGGTTTTGAAAATCTATCCAATCCCGAGTTTCCAGAATGAAAGCTGCTTCTCACTTCTCTTTTCCTTCTTTTTCTTGACAGTCCCAGCAGAAGTGTATCGTGATCTTCGCCCTGGTGTGCTGCTTTGCCATTCTCGTGGCGTTGATATTTTCTGCCGTGGACATCATGGGAGAGGACGAGGATGGGCTCTCAGAAAAAAATTGTCAAAATAAATGTCGGTAAGAGGTAACAAACAAAACTTCTCTTTTAGGGGGCGGGCAGAAAAGCAAAGAGAGCGCTGGACAGCAGAGAGAAACGTATCCTAAGTACACGGGTGTGCCTCTTGCTTTTTAGACCAGGGGACTAAACACGAGTAACAGTTTCATTCAGTGAGTTCTTTGCAACTTGGGCATATCCTGTACAGAGGGCTGGTGGACAGGGTGAAATTTTGTACAGTTGACATTTCTGGAGACCCCTCTCTGTGGAGGAGGTTTTGGTTCGTTCCATGATGAGCCTGGCAAAAACGAGTGCCCCAGACGGACAGAGGACACAGCGCTAGTTGTCACATCAAGTGGATGTTAGGAAGGCACACATCTCATGAAAAATTCCAACTCCAGACTCGTGATGAAATAAGTCAGGATGTCTATGAGAAGCCACGCACATCCTCTGTCTCAATGTTGCACATAGGTTTATTAATCTAGAAATGGATTACATTGTATTTACGTATTATGTCTCTTCCTTTACCTTAAATATATGAGAAGCCACGCACATCCTCTGTCTCAATGTTGCACATAGGTTTATCAATCTAGAAATGGATTACATTGTATTTACGTATTATGTCTCTTCCTTTACCTTAAATAACGTTTCCTTGGGGATATTCCTAACTGGCTAGGTCACTGCGACATGGTTTTATCCCCATAAATCTCCTTATCTCTTCCATGAACTACAGTTTTAAAAAAATTTTTCATTTTTTCAGGTCATGGGAAGGGTAGGCAAGCACCAGGGCAGGGGGCAGATAGATAAGAAGTCTGTTTTTAATAGATGTTCCTGCAGAGCTGAAGTCAGGACACACAACCACCAGAGTTCTTACGAGTTAGAGCTTACAATGCATTTTCTTGTAGTTTTTCCCTGTGGCAAGGTTTAGCCTAAGTGCCCCTCTTTTCCAGCTTCAGATCAACAGTAACGTGGTAATGTGTATGCAGGTTTTTATCTTGGAGACTTTTTGCTGTGAGGGCTGAGTGTGGGGCACCAGAAAAGGTCTGGAAAAGGCCATGGACGTATAGGCTACTCGCCGGACAACAGTGTTAGACACAGAACGAAGGATACGAGAGAGAAATTAGCACGTCTTAGATTTCTTCTAACAGGTTTGAAAGGGGTCCCTATGTATATTTACTTCCCAGACCGAATTACTGTGTTGGGATAATCAGGAAGGCGATAGAACAATGACAGATTGCCACCGGCTTCGTCCTGGACACCCCTGCGTCAGTACTTTCTGAGAACCCTAGACACGACAGATGGAAACATCTGTGGACAGGGCACCGGTGACTCACCTTCTTCCGTGGATTGGCTCGGCCCCTTCTCACCTCATCCGTGACGAGGTCTGCTGAGTACTTGATGTGAAAATCCCAGCCCCTAGAAAGCAACTTTGCAAAGTCAAACTGTAACAACTTCTGTAAGACGAAATCCACAGGACCTTTTAGCTCACATTAGCAGGTATCCGAAGGTTTCAACAACAACAAAGAGGGAAACTTAGAACTAACTATTCCTCTTTTCGCTTGCGAGAAGCTATAATTTAATCCAATGTTTACTTTCAGCTCATACAGCTGGAATCTGCGTCTCCTTTCTCCTTCTTGATCAGTCATTGAATCCCAGTGACTCAACAGGGCTTCTCCCTTGATCCGGAACAGGTTCTTCCCATTACCCACCATTCCCCGGCTGCCTTTCCCCTGTAGCGTTGGGAGTCACTGTCTGGTTACCGGTTACTGGTTACTGGTTACTGGTGTCTGGTTACCGGTTACTGGTTACTGGTATCTGGTTACTGGTTACCGCTCCATGCAGCCATGTTTTCTAGAACCTGCAGCCCCTCCAGTCTTTCACTCTCCCGCGGCCCCTCCTCCTCTGCCCTGTGTGTGTCCTCTTGCGTTGTCAGCCACGCCATAGGAACTGTCCGTTGGTCTACCACTCCTGACTCCATCGCGAAGAGCTTTTGCTTTGTCTCTTCTTTTCAGTGCACAGGACGGTGGTGGGTGATGGCCATGCCTTCCGCCCCGTCCAGCCCAAGTCTCCAGTCTGGTAGCCACTGCCCCACCCTCTGCTCACAGTAGTTCCTATTTTAATTTGATGGAACTTTCCTCCGTTGTCCACTCACACCATATTTTAGGTGACATCACCTGCTAATTCCAGGACTCTTTCCCACCTTGTCTTGTCCCTGGCTGACAGCCCCGGACTGTCAGTACCATCCTTGCCCTCCTGCTACACGGGTACTTCCCAGTGCCGGCCCGACTGTTCCGACTGCCTCAAGTCAGTCATTTAATGTCCATTTCACTATCGTGTTTCCAAGTAACCCGGATGTGGAAAGATCGGGATTCAGATCTGCACGATACCGCTTACTGACTCTGTAAATAGGGACAAGGTATTCATGTCATTATTTCATTCCGTGCCTGTCTGCAGAGCAGGGCGGCACACAAGGACAAGCCACAGGACGGTCCGTGAGGAGACAGTTGAGGCAACGGCGCACAAGGGCAGTGGCAGAGAACTCTTGGGGGCGTTGTCTGGCATGGGAAAAAGAGGGACCTTGGTTGGCCTTGGCCTCCACTCCCCACAGTGGGTCATAAAGGCTGTTTTAGTTTTGTTTCTCTTGAAAGTGGTAGATGGAAAGAAATGTGTCTCATGGGGCTTTATTGGTAAGTTGCACACTCCATAAGAATGCGGCAGGAAACTCATAACAAGCGATGGGTCATGACAGACCCGCTCCCCGTCCCTTCCAGAGTGTGTGAACCCCCCTTCTCCCTTCACAACCAACTTCCCGTTCCTCCTGTGTCCTCACTTACCCCGAATCTGCTTTCTCCTGGCTGTGCTCTTGGGCTCTGGGGAAGGGGACGAAGACAAGGAGGAACAGAAACTGTTCGTTCGGGGCTGGCTCTGGCAAAGCAGGCAGGTGGGGAAGCCCCACAACAGGCGGAGGCCCCGGAGAGCTTTCTAGTGGGAAAGGGGGAGCCTTCAGGTGTGTCCTGATGGGGGCTGTGGCCAGGGGGGGGAGGGGGGGAGCTGGAGGCGGCCAGCTTCTGGAACCGAGGTATTTTCTCTCCTTGATTAAGGGGTGCGTGTTTGGCTTTCTCTCCTTGGTCCCGAGTTGGAAGTGGATCAAAAATTGGGGAAGCTGGTAGTTCTTAATCAAGTCATGGCCATTTGGGGCACAAGGTGACAGGGTTACAGAAGTTATTGTGTGGCAGCTTGGGTGTCACTGGAAATAGCCTGCCTTACCACGGGCTGGCTTCCTGGGCTGGTTATTGTGGATGGGAGGCTGGTGTCTGGGTCAGGCGGCCGCAGCTGCTGGGGCAGTCTGGCCACGGTCCATTTGCATATCTAATCTCCCAGCTTCCCGAACCTCTTCCTACAGCAGCCCCTTTTGTTTTCATTTTCTTCCTCTCCATCTGCAGGAGCCAGTGTGTTAGAGGTCGCTAGAGGCCAGTGTGCACGAGGTCCACAAGGCTGGCTGCAGGATCCTAAAGCCTTCACTGGCCTCCTTGGATCTCTTGCCTCAACCACACTGATGCTGAGGCTGGTTGACTCCTGGGTCCGCCTGTCCTTGTCCTCAGAGCTCCAGTCCCTTAACAACCTGAAGAGGAGAGGGAGTTGCACTGTGCTTTAGTCCTGGGTCCCCCCAGCCAGCCCCCGGGGGTGCCCCTGGTGAGAGACGCACCCACTGAGTACCCCGTGCTAACGCAGACTGGGTGGGGCTGCCTCCTGCAGAAGCTTCCAGCAGCAAGCCAGTCTCAACTTAGCCCCTCTGCACGAAAGCCCCCCTCTTCCTCTCCTGACCTCCTCCTCCTCCTGGCGCTGAGCTCCCCAGACTGGAGCCCAGAGCAGCACTAACGGGATCACAGGATGCTTACCTTCCAAGTACCATTTACTCCCCCACAAGAGTTCCGTCTTTATGCTTTTCTCCTTCTGGCATCGTTATCCCGAAGAGCGCTGCCCGCTCCCTGCAACCTTTGCTGAGACCTTGCTGCTTCGGAATTGAATCCCCCTGTGCCTGCTGCTCTCCTCACTCCGAAAGCTGAGAGTGTCAGGGCCTTCCCTTCTCCCTGTTTTGACAGCCCCTCCCCGAAATCTCATTCACTGGCTGGGGGAGGGGGGCAGTGGAGAGGTGGGCGCATCAGCCTTTCCTAAATCCGCCTCTGGAACGACCAGGTTTGACCAGCGCGGGTCCACGGATGTGCGCCTTTTTTTCGATAAATACGGTACAGTCCTGTAAATGCATTTTCTCCTCCGGATGACTTTCTTAATAACATTTTCTTTTCTCTGGCTGCCTTTATTGTAAGGATACCGTGAATATTACGCGGAACATAACAGAATATGTGTTCCTCGACTGTTGACGTTTTCAGCAAGGCTTCTGCTCCTCAGCAGCCGAGTAGTTAAGTTTTGGGGGAGTGAGGGTTAAAAGTGGTATTGGGGAACTTTGACTGTACGGCCTGGTACCCCTAGCCCCCACATTGTTCAAGGTCATGTGTGCATCACTTTAATTCATCTTAACTCTACTAACTAGCTGAGATGCCTTTCTAGCCTCTGCTGGGTTACTACTCGGAATCCTAGCGCCCATTCAGTGTTTCCCAAACTTTTATGTCTTTCTGGAAAAAAAAAAAAGTATCCCCCTGTGAATTTATTTATTTATTTGATATTTGTATTATATTTATATTAAATTTATTTATATTTTTCCTGGCATCATGTTTTATTTTCCCCTTTTTGTTATTTGGCTGCTAAAATACTGTACCAGTGGTAGGGTAGTGATGCTCTCGATGGTCATAATTTCCCACATGAATCTGTGAATTAACAACTGCTCTCATCTTTCCAAGTGCCTTTTAACTGACCTTATTACACCAGGAGACCAGATCTTTGACCTCAGTTAGTGACTTTGACCTATTTCTTTGCCTTCTTGTACCGGATTTCAGAGTAGTTTCCATCACTTTCCCATGTGTTTAATTTGCTGATTCAGTCTCCGTAAATATCGACCTCCATGTCACATGTCACTTGACTTACAGAAGGGGGTGAAGGACATATTTGCTAGTTTCGGCTGGAAAACTGTGCCTCCGTGAGCTCCAGGGCATCACTGTGTAGTCAAGTGTGGCTTCGCGTGCGCTGGAGATCGCATCCGTCCTGTGGCTTGGCTGTTTTGTGATTCACGGGTGCCTCCAGTCATCATTTCACACCACGGTGTGAAGAGGTCGGGGCACGGTGTGGTTTCGCACACATCGCATCCCCAGGGACTAGTGGGGATGCTGGCACTTCCATCCTGGGGACATCACTTGTGGAACACCTGCTCACGGATGAACTGGCCGGCCTCTCAGGTGAGAGGCAAGGCCTCCACTTTGTAATTCGTATCTCTCTCATCTCTCATCCCTTACTGTAGGCCAGAGAACACCATTACACACTTACTGGAAGACCACCCCTCTCTGATAAATGCCCAAAGAACCAGTCCCCGCCCTCGTCCTCCTGCACCTCAGGCCCAATAGCTGTAAACAATATGGCAGCCAATTTCTGCAAACGATCATTAAACAAGCTACAGAAATATAAAATTGGTGGCAGGTCAGCAGCAGCTTCTGATCTGTCCACAGACAGTTGCCACCTGACCTGTCACAGCAGTTATGACAGTCGCTGCTCCTGGACCTCCTCAGGCTTGCCCCCGTCCTCTTGAATCAACCCCATGTCTGTGTGGCTCCTGTCCTGGTGGGGCTCACTCTTGTCCACGAGTGTGCATATCCCTTGTAGCTCATTATGCCTACTTGGCCCAAAGCTGGAGGGAATATACCAATAGTGGCTCTGTACATGATGCCCACTGTCCTGAGCCCAGGGAGTTTCTTTCATTTTGAAGTGGAGAGAGACTTGAGTCTACACGGAATGGGACCCAGGAAAGATTTAAGCCTGGGTAAGCAATGTATGAATTACCGTAGTGGTTCCCGAGTAGAGAGGGGCCTCGAGCACTGTAGGAAGTACAGCGAGAGCCAGACTCACTTGGTAATTTCTCACACCTCAATATGTACCCTTCACATCTGCTTTCTAATTTTTAGATTCCTCTATTAAAAAGCTGTCTTCTAGGGGTTCCTGGGTGGGTTGGTCAGTCAGCTAAGTGTCCAACTCGATTTCAGCGCAGGTCACGCTCTTAGGGTCATGAAATCGAGCCCTGCATCGGGCTCCTTGCTGGGATTTTGATCCTGCTTGGGATTCTCTCTTTCCCTCCCCCTCCACCCCTCCCCTGCACATGCTCACACTCTCTCTCTCTCAAGGAAAAAAAAAAAATCTGACTCCTCTATAATTTTCATATAGTTGGTTTTATGGATTTCTTCTTCTAATCCATTATTTTCTTATTTAAAATATTAAACAACATCTAGGGATGCCTGGGTGGCTCAGGTGGTTAAGCCTCTGCGTTTGGCTCAGATCATAATCTCAGGATCCTGGCATCGAGTCCTGCATTGGGCTCCCTGCTCAGTGGGGAGTCTGCTTCTCCCTCTCCCTCTGCCTACAGCTCCTCCTGCTTGGGCTCTCTTTGTGTCAAATAAATCAATAAAATCTTTAATAATAAATAATAAATCAAATTTAATAATAAATAATAAATAAAATAATAAATATTTAAAAGATAAAATAATAAACAACATCTATAGATATATCTATATTAATGACCGAGTTGCAGCTCCCATGTAGGGCACCCATAATTTAGTCTATTGATAGGTAATATTTCTAGAAAACAGCATTGAGAGACCACTGTGCCATGACAATCACCTCCTAATGTTTTGTCCTTTCTCTTTGAGTATCATGACCTTAGAGCTATCTTCGGAGACTCAACTTGCCCCAATGGACTTTACTCATTGTTTTCCCTTTTAATGCCCAAATTGTCACTACTTGACCAGGGGGAGCTGTCTTTTTATTTTTTTGACACTATTCCAGACATCTCTGAGAGCAGCCTTGCTTCTGGCACCAAAAAGCTGTTCTGGCCCTGTTTAGAATTTTCTTGCTCTGGGGCATGGTATTATCTACTCTCCAGTAAGCTCTGGTTCCTTTTCATGAAGAATTCTATTAAGAAACAGAATCTAGGGGTGCCTGGGTGGCTCAGTGGATTAAAGCCTCTGCCTCCAGCTCAGCTCCTGATCCCAGGGTCCTGGGATCGAGCCCCACGTTGGGCTCTCTGCTCAGTGGGGAGTCTGCTTCCTCCCCTATCTCTCTGCCTGCCTCTCTGCCTACTTGTAATCTCTCTCTGTCAAATAAATAAATAAAATCTTAAAAAAAAAAAAAAAAAGAAACAGAATCTAAGTTCTAGGGTATCATTAGATTGTCCCACAGGCGTGTTGGTGGTAGATAAGATGACACCAGAGGAAATATTCTTTAAATTATCTTTATGGGTGAGTAATGTCCTTCCTCCTTTCCCTCTTTTCGTACGATAGATACGAGAACATGGACCATGGGGTCAAATTACCAGGGTTCGAGTCTGGCTTTACCACATAGGAGATTCTCAGTCTTGGACAAGTTTTTTGATTTTATAGTACCACTTTTTTTCATCTGTACAATAAAGACAAGTCTTACTTGAAAGGCTTCTGGAAGGTCTAAATATGTTAATGCAAGTGCTTTTCATATAATAGCATCTGTTATATCATAAATGCTCATTAAATGTTGGCTGTTAGTCTTTTTGTGAAGGGTCATGAGTTCATGCATTACAACCCCTTTAAAGTTTCACCGTATTTTGCTCCAAAGTAAGGAAGACTTTATCATCCATTTTCCATTCCCTTTTTAAGCTACACATTTTTCCCTTTATGTACATTAATTTTAATCTACCATGCTTTACAGTGACAAACCCAACCATGTTTTTAAATTAGGGTGTTGTCCAGTTAGAATGGCCAAAATTGAGATGGGAAACAACAAGTGTTGGAGAGGATGTGGAGAAAGGGGAACCCTCTTACACTTGGTGGGAATGCAAGTTGGTGCAGCCACTTTAGAAAACAGTGTGGAGATTCCTCAAAAAATTAAAAATAGAGCTTCCTTATGACCCTGTAATTCCACGACTGGGTATTTACCCCAAAGATACAGATGTAGTGAAAAAAAGGTCCATCTGTACCCCAATGTTTATAGCAGCAATGGCCACGGTCGCCAAACTGTGGAAGGAGCTGAGATGCCCTTCAGCAGATGAATGGATAAAGAAGATGTGGTGCATATGTACTATGGAGTATTATGCCTCCATCAGAAATGATGAATACCCAACTTCTGTGTCAACATGGACAGGAGTGCAGGAGATTATGCTGAGTGAAATAAGTCAATCAGAAAGAATCAATTATCATATAGTTTCACTTGTGGAGCATAAGGAATAACACTGAGGACATGGGGAGATGGAGAGGGGAAGGGAGTTGGGGGAAATCAGAGGGGGAGACAAACCATGAGAGACTGTGGACTCTGAGAAACAAACTGAGGGTTTTGGAGGGGAGAGGGTGGGTAGTGGGTGAGCCTGGTGGTGGGTATTAAGGAGGGCACGGATTGCATGGAGCACTGGGTGTGGTGCATAAACAGTGAATCTTGGAACACTGGAAAAATAAAGTAAATTTTTTTTTTAAAAATTAGGGTGTTGTTCCCAAGTTTAGAAAGGTCCATTTGGTTTTTGACTTCAGTCTTTGAGCATTCTTCTGACTGAAGAGGAAGAGAAACTTTAATCTGCACCTGCATCCAAAAGGAACACCAAAGAATTGAAAAACCTGGAGCACTCGGTCCCTTGAACAGATTTCCAATGTACCAACCCAACAAAGACGGTGAAAGGTAGAAGAAACTGGCAGAACTGGCTCTAAAGATTTTCTTTTACATCCTTCCCCAGTTTGTCCATATGAACACAAAATGAATCTAGTTCCTTTATGATTTTCTTGATGTGTTCTTCTTTTTATAGCACTGGTATCCATTTCTTATGAAATCTTTTTTTAAAAAAAAGATTTATTTACTCATTTGGGAGAGAGAGAGAGTGTGCATGCAAGCAGGGGGAGGGGCAGAGGAAGAGGGAGTATCCCCAAGCAGACCCCCTGCTGAGTGGGGAGCCCGATGTGGAGCTTGATCTCACAACCCTGAGATCATGACCTGGACCAAAATCAAGAGTCAGATGCTTAACTGACTGAGCCACCCAGGTGCCCCTTTTTCACCGAATCTTGCAGGATCTGAAGAAAGAGAGAAGATGGCTCTCTGCATAGCCCACTCTGTTAGACAGAAGTGAGCATGTCCCCCATTTCTGGTTGGCTCCGTCTTGTCCACTTCCAGTTCTGCACTCCTCTCTCTCTCCTGCAGCCCCGGCCTGCCTTCTCCTGAGTCTGCGATCAGAGGTTATTCCATGGGAAGATGGCGCCCACCTGGTAGGACTTCGTCAGCTGTCTTTCCAGCTCAGACCCCAAGAGTCTTCACTCTTCCTTCCCGCTTCCCATTTTTCCTCAGGAAGAGGTTTCCTCTTACCCTCTCCAGGCAAACCTCTCTGTCTCTGCATGTAGTCCTGTGGAAATAAATGAAGACTAATGAGAAAAGCAAAAGCTGTTTGTTTGGAGCTTGCGGTTCACAAGAGTGTCAGCCACTGTCACTTGCATTCAGAAGTTCAGAGTCAGGCAGAGGAATGGGGGAGTGTTGTAGTGCAGTGGGGAAGGCTTCAGGTGTGCCCTGAAGTGGAGGGGGAAGGGGAAACGGGGTGGGGCTAACTCAACGCAGGGCATCCTGTGTGATTGGGTGGGGAGGCCTGCTTGGCTCTCCCCAGTTGGTCGTAAGTTGGAGGCAAAAAATTAGGGAAGCTGTCCCACTATTAATCAAGTCCTACCATCTTGATGTTGGAAGTTATTGTTTGGTGGCCTGGGCCGTGACTGGAGATAGTGGCCTGCCTTTCTGCAGGTCTGACTTAACAGCAGGTTGGCTTCCCTGGCTGCTTGCCGTAGGTGAGATGTTGGCATCTTGGTCAGTTTGCTGCCGGTTGTGGGTCAGAGTCCAGATTTCTAGATAGATGGTCTGGCCTTTGCCCATTTGTATATTCAATCTCTCATATCCTTTGTACTGCCCGTTTCCATAGCCGGGCAGTACCTTATTGGGTTATTCAAATCTTCTTTCTCTTCTCCCACTCTCCACTCTGGCACTTTCTAACCCATTCCCGTGATTTCATCCCCAGCTTTTGTCAAGTGATGCCCAAATCCCTAGCTCGGGCCATGGTTTCTTTCTTTTCTCATCGTGCACCCACTGGCCCAGCTCTTTCTACCAATACAGTGTTAGTGTAGAGCTCCTGGAACCTGCTTTGTCTTGGTGAGGCGCTCATCACATGCTGCTTTCTTTCTGCGTTGAGCTTCTACTCAGATCAGGGCAACATATTCTCCCAGGGACCTGGGCAAAGGTACCCCACCTGCTTTGATTTCTCACTCCTTATGCCCACTTTCCAAAACTCATGGTTTTGGTATCATAGACCATTTCATTTCTGTAATGGCGGCTTGGGCCTTCCGTTGGTGTTACCAGCACTTCTGTCTCTCCATTGACTCCTCCACAAGATCAAAACCCCCCTGAGAACTGGGGATCCCATTTGTTTTTCTCTTTTGCATCTTAGTGGCTCATACAAGTAAAAAATGCAGAAGTAATACTGTTCATTGAGATAGTATGCATTATCTAGATTAATTTATTATCCCTCCATGGTGGAATTATCTTGGGGGGAGTAACTAAGGATTATGAAAGGAAGGGTTGAGGTTTATACATTACATACCTAAAGACATCATATGGAAATGAGTTAGAAGAAGAAACCCGGAGAATGGCTAAATATAAATAGAATAATCTGACACATAATTTTTCTCCCACTAGCACTGAACAACTTTTTATAATAATTGGGAATGGAAGATAAATGCTTATAAATGAAGGAAAATAGAAGTTCTCAGCCTTTCAAACACAGATAGTTGTACCTTTTAAATACAGATAGTTTTATTCTTCTGAGCTCTACTCTCAAGTGAAATAGCACATAGTAACATCTTGGTTTCACCACTGAGTCAAATTAAAAGGCAAATTTCGTGAATCTTGAGAGAACTGATTGCCCAGCACCCTGAAAATGCATTTGTTTCCATACCTGAAATCTCAAAGATTACTTTTAAAATAATCTTTTATCTTTAGCATCTAATGTTTAAAGGAAGACACTTGAGAGTGTGATACTTGCTGATGGTCTATAATTACCACTTGGGGAAGAAGCCAAAGCTAATTATTTCAAGGTTTTAATTATAATGAAGCTTAATATATGATTAATGATGTTGACATTTCCTGTTGCCAGTTTTGTTCTCCAAGAGGACTATTTGAATGTGATATATATTTTTCAAAAAGTTCACTGAACCTTTGCAGGCACAGCCATATTTGATAATCATGAATAATAGCCTTGGGGACAGAAAGCACAGCTGATTTTCCCACAGGTAGCCGTGGATAGCCCACCCCTTACATGAGGCAAGAGAAACACTGACCCAGACAGTGGGGAGAAAAATAAAGAGAAAACCTAGGTAGAGTTGCTTGGCGGATATTCGTGTATTTTGCTGATGGACCTATAGCTGGAAAAACTTGGGAATCAGAACCTTCTGTTAGACAAATTGCCTGAAAAGTCTATTCAAAGATTCACTGGAACTGAGCTTCCAAAGTTGTAGAACTTTTGGTATTTGGGACAACTTGCAGATTGGGAATGCAATGTTTAAGAACAGGGTCATGTTTTAAAGGAAAGCCCTAGAAGGGTGAGCCTGGAAGACATGGCTGCAAGCAGTATGAGGTTGTGCAACGAAGTTTTGAGTCTGAAGCTAGTTTTCAGATTTGACTCCCGCTTGGTGTGGCGATCCGTGTGGAGCACTGAACTTCGGCTCCGAGGACTGGGGTTGCCCCACTCCTGTGCCTTCCAGAGCTAGTCACCTCAGTGGAGCTCCCAGTATCTCGTTTTAAAACTGACAACTCTTCCTCTGTGCTGTCATGAAGTCCGTCGGTGCTCGTGTCATCCACTTATTTTCTGAGTCACACTCACAGAGATGGAGAGCATCCTGGGCCAGAAATGTCATTATATACACACACACACACACACACACACACACACACACACACACACATTTTATATATATATATGTATATGTATATGTGTGTATATATATGTATATGTATATATATTTCACCATCTTGTGAGTTTTTGCTTTTACTGAAATAGAAATTTTAGTTTTTGAAGGCATCGCAAGCCATGGGGAGGTTTTGGAGCACCAGCCCTCGCCAGGCAGTAGAGGTCAAGGGTTCAGTGTCCGTGTGACACCCACGCGCACGCTTTTGGCTTGGCATCCCGGACACCTGGTTGTGCGTCTCAGCTCGGCCACCCGCTGGGTCAGCTCGTTCCCTGAGCCTTCACCTGCTTCACCTGTAAAATGATGGTGGCGATAATGGTACACAGTCCACAGTGGAGTTTTACACAAAATAAATGAATTAAAATCTGTGGCTCGTTTGACCGAAAGGGAGAGACGTCCACGCGCCGGAGATCTCGTCCCTTTAGTTTCATCTGCAAAGCTCATGCACTTAGATCTCCCTCAGTCACCGTTGCTTCTTCTCTTGCACCCATATTTCCAAGCGATTCCATCAGATCCTGGCCTCTTTAAACAACTGTTTATGCAGTTGAAAAACTGATGTATACAGATGAACAAAGAAATATGCAAATGCAGAGTCTTAGAGTGAAATCATCTCCCACTGCAGACCCTGGGTCTCCTTGCCCAAGGACAAACAGCTAACACATTTTTGTGTGTCCTCCCAGAAATAGGATTTTATGGATGCATGTGTGTATATGTGTATGAATTTGTATATGTATGTATGAGTGATGTGTCTGTCTACATATCTGTCCCCCTTTTCCTAACAGATGACAGCACATGGCTTTGCATCCTGCTTTTGTACCTCAAACAATTTTTTTTTCTGGACGTCTTTCTTTACCTATTAAAATACATGGATCCGGGGTGCCTGGCTGGCTCAATCTGCAGACTGTGCGGTTCTTGACCTTGGGGTTGTGAGTTCAAGCCCCACATCGGGTGTAAAGATTGCTGAAATGAATAAATGTAAGGAAGAAGTGGGTAGATTGATGGCTGCGTAGCGCTCATTGCGTCGATGTAATATAATTTCTCAGTCCTTTATTGATTTGAAAGACATTTATCATCTTCGGGGGTTTTACTGTTATTGGAACAGAAAATGCCGGTGGCTATGCTTATATATATGCACTTAGGCGTATGTGGGACCATACTCGAAATTCCTAGAAACAGAATTGCTAGGTCAAAAGGTAAACACATTTTTAATTCAGATAAATAGAACAAACTGTATTCTAGGGGTTCTGTGTCAGTAAGATGTAATCCTACTTGGTTTCTTTAATACTTGAAAACTACAATACTGCTTGATTGCAGGTTATCAAATCCCTTATCTTTGCCAGTTTGATAAAGGCAAAAAGTGGTATTTTATTTTATTTTGTTATTTTTTATTTATTTGACAGAGATCACAAGCAGGCAGAGAGGCAGGCAGAGAGAGAGAGGAGGAAGCAGGCTCCCTGCCAAGCAGAGAGCCCAATGCGGGGCTTGATCCCAGGACCCTGAGATCATGACCTGAGCTGTAGGCAGAGGCTTAACCCACTGAGCCACCCAGGCGCCCCAGTGGTATTTTATTTTTTAAGAAAATCATGGGTAGGGTTGAAAATCTTAAGCCATGTTTATGAACCATATCTACTTCCTCATCTGTGACTTGGCTGCTCATGTCCTTTGTGTAACAGAGCAGGGAGAGTACGGCTTGGTAGAAGAGCCAGTAAAACGTAGTAAAATATCCGAGACCAGTACAATACTCGTCTCAGTGAGAGTAATAGTAACACAGTAAGTGACGCCATACACAGCTGATCTGTTTTGGCAGAGCTGTAATGAGATTTTTGAGCCTTTCTTCTCCATCGATTTAGAAATATCAGGTTGTAGGAGATGGTCACAGGTAATTACTCATGTGTTTTACGGAACACTGAAATGGGTCACTTGTGCCTTTAGAAGGTGAACTTCCACTGTGATCTCTTCGCCTCAGTAACTGTGACATTTCCTACGTGAGATGAGCCTAGCTTGTCCCACACTATCCATGAAGTACTTTATTCGGAGCACTCTTAGAAATATTGCAGGCTGGGCTATTTTGTTATCTAGCTTTTATGCAAATGCTTTTTTAAAAAAGATTTTTATTTATTTATGTATTTATTTGAAAGAGAGGGAGAGTGCATGCTCAAGTGTGGGGAGGAATGGGGGAGAGAGTCAAGCAGAGTCGGGGTCCGATCCCAGGACCCTGAGATCACAACCCGAGCTGAAATCGAGTCCAAGGCTTAACCGACTGAGCCACCCAGGCGCCCTGCAAATGCTTTCTTTTCTTTAACATTCTGTTCTCAGTGATGCTATTTACCGGTGGGGGCGGTCAGAGTGAGCTGTTAATGTTTTCATCAGCTCATCATGTGACCCTGGTCGGTAGTTCTTCTCACATGCAGAGTCCAGAGCTGGACTTCAGGTGGTGGTGGGCTGTGACCCGTCCCAGGTGACCACTTTTCAAATATTACGTGGCTTTATTGTGGCAGCTGTCTCCTCGTGTGCCTGGAATACACCAGCTACTCTGAAGGCTATCTAATATCATCTCATTGATTCTTCCAATAAAGCAGATGTTATTGTCCTTATTTTGCAGATGAAATGCTGGGTTCAGATTATGAAGTCATCTACTCACATAGTAAGAGTCACTCTGAGCTCAAATTCAGAGGTGTCTGACCTTTTCCTTATTTTGATGCTCTGAGGCCCCAACCAAGGGCTACTACGAGGCTACAACCAAGGACTACCCACCAACGTGCGGGAGCCGTGCTGGGACGGTGGTGTGCGTTCTTGGCCAGCACATACCACATGTCATCCACTCAGTTTCTGCAACCCACGCCCGGCTCTCGGCCTCTGTGTCCATTCTTGGCCCTTGTTTTTAAAAACCCTACAGCTTGAGTACCTTCCATCGCAAGACTCGGCTGTTGATGCATACCCTCCCCCCCCTTTCATTTCATTTCTGGCACCTGCTGGGATTGGCTGGAAAAGTTCAGGTTAAGATTCCAGTTGACTAAGTGTCTTGTGCCCCAGAAATGAGTCCTGGGAACGTATGGGTTTTGCGGCATTGTGCCCGCCTCAGAGAGCTTGCCCACTTGAAGCTGTGTCCCAGTGCATGGCTCGAACTTCTCTTGGGACCTCCTGCTGAGAAGCTCTCCCTAGCCAGACCCTGGTCCACTCCCGTCCACTTCATCCCACATGGGCCTCAGCAGGCTTCCTCAGGACCCACCACAGATCCCACAGAGAAGCAGCACTTTTCAGGGAACACACAGCGGACTGTCGGAACTTCCCCACTGATTTCAGTCCTCCAAAAAAGAAAAAAAAAATTATACCTCCCTGTGTTCTGCAAGGCTTTGAGACTTAAACATTTGCACTGCATTTTTTAGCCCAAAATTTATCTGAAGGCTTGTGTCAGGAGATTGTTTTTCTGCACGAAGTAGAGACTGGCTGGCTTTAAACCGGAGAGGGTTGCTCTGTTTTGTTCTCAGGTCCCCAGCCTGCCGTGTCTGGACATTCTCTTCTTTCCCAACTTCCACCCTATGTTGTGGTCAGTCCAGAGGTCTGCCTGGGCCCACCTGCCCGTCATTTCCTCTCCTGGGCACATCCTGCCTTCTGTCTCTTCCTTTCTTGTCTCCTTGATGCTGCCATGCCTGAAGGAGGTCTTCCCTGGCCACCCAGGTCCCAGTGAGTTACCGTTCTGCATGTTGCTGCAGCGGCCAGAGCTGACCACCCTGAGCGTACCTGTACTCTCCCGGTAGACGCCAAGTATTCATTTTCCACTCATTTAACCAATATCCAAGGGAAGGCGTGTTTCACAAAATTGGCATCTTGAAGTCACTGAAAATTCTCCTTAGATAAGTGAACTATAAGCACTTCTAAGTCTAACTCAGTCCATAGGGTTGAACTGAGCCTTTATAAAGGGTTTGTGAATTTAGTTTTATATTTTTAAAAAAGGGGAGATCAGTTAGGAGCCACAGATAAGAGGGAGAATCCCTGCCCCTCCCCCCCCCACCTCATTTGAAGACAGAGTGTTCTAGAGTCGGGAAGGATTACACCAGATGCCGTGGATTGAGTTTGGCCTTTGGTTCAAAATGGAGAATTAATGCAAATGGCATCAAAGGATATTTTAAGAATCTAAGACACTTTCAACTTCTGTGTAAATCACTCTAGCCTGGAGATACAACAGTAAAGGTTAATTATGTTGCGTAGCTACTGTGTCTGTTTTCAGGTTCAGGCATTAATAATTATGGTTTTAGAGATCTCGGGTTTTATTCTGCCTTGGCAGTAAGGGGATATTAAAATGGCCCCTTTACAAAGTGCTGTTGGTTTGGCCATCCTACCACAGTTGAGTTAGGATAAGACATCTTATGTGTATGCTTTAGTATTTTTTTTCTGATTGACCCTATTGCCATTTGGTAAAGAAGGAAGAGGTGAGCGCGCCTGGGTGGCTCAGTCCTTAAGCATCTGCCTTTGGCTCAGGTCATGGTCCCAGTGTCCTGGGATCGAGTCTCACATCGGGCTCCCTGCTCAGCGGGAAGCCTGCTTCTCCCTCTCCCGCTCCCCCTGCTTGTGTTCCCTCTCTCACTCTCTGTAATAAATAAATGAAATCTTTCAAAAGAAGAAGGGGGAGGAGGAGGAGAAGAAGAAGGAAGAGGTGACATTTGTCCTTTGTGTACATGATCACTAAATTTTCATCGGACATTTAGTCTCAAGGATGTCGTGGGGTATCCATTTGGTGAGGCTGGCAAACCCGCTCCTTAATCACTACACATTTATGCGTCTTCTCGACGGTGAGCTTGTAGAGCTAGGGAGCTCTGATGAACGCTCACGGGTCTGGCAGTGGGCGCGGTGCTAGCGCTATCCGGCCCAGTGCCTCTGCCAGAGGGTGTTCAAGTAAGTGTTAGTTCTTAGAGGAGAGGAGAAATGGAAGAAAAAGAAGAAGAAAAGCAATGTTATGGTACAGCAAAAGGGGAGCTAGGCCAGGGAAATCAAAGCTCTTGGTCTCCACAGAACTCTCTGGGTAAACTTGGGAAAGCCACTCGACTCTTTCAGGTTTCTGTTTTCCCATCTGTAAAATGGAGCAGTCATCTAACCTGACCGCCAAGATCCTTGGTTCCGTGCGGCTGGAGAGTGGAGTGCCAGAGGGAGAGGCAGGGGCTGAGACTAGCACCCTAGTCTCAAGGTCAGAGGCGCCCAGGCAGGAAGTGGGCTTCATTGTGAAAACTGGCAGGATGCAATTTGCATATCGTGGGAAAATAATCATACGTGCCATGAGCCAAGCAGGTCTTCAAGCGTAATCTTAGCGGCCTGCCGGAGACTCCCCGGGTGCTTGTTAAAGGGCACAGTCATGGGTTCGAATCTAACCATATATGCTGAGAATTTCTGTAGGTTTGGCTTAGGAACCTGCATTTAAAAAAAAAAAAAAATCCACTTCAAATTTAAGCAGTTGCAAGTCTGGGAACTATGGGCACTGTGATGGGGGATGGGCAGCGAGTGGCGAGTGAGTGGCAGGGAACCCAGAAGAGCACGGGTTTGGGTCCGATGAACATTCAGTCTCAGCTCGGTCACTTAGGAGCTGACTCATCTGAGCCAAGTTCCTTAGCATCTCTGAGGCCGAGGTTTCCCTTCTATAAACGGGCTTAAAAGTGGTACCTGAATTGGGATGTCTGGGTGGCTCAGTCTGCCTCCGGCCCAGGCCATGATCCCGGGGTCCTGAGATCAAACCCCACATCGGGCTCCCTGCTCTGTGAGGTGTCTCGCTTCTCCCTCTCCTTCTGCCCCTCCCCCTGCTTGTACGCTCTCTCAAAAAAATAAAATCCTAAAAAAAAAAAAGTGGTACCTGTCTCATTGGGTCTCAGGGTTAATTGAGATAACTTACGTCAAACCCTAATGTGTTTGGAAGCGTACAGGAATCACCCCGAGAAGTTACTCAGGCTTTGTGCTCCCTCAGATTCCGGCATGGGCTTTGAAGGATTCAAGGATTTTGGTTAGGGGCCAGTAGGAATCACACAGAATCTGTTCCGTCCCCTTCCTCTGAAGTAGTCCAGTGAAGGTATAAAATAATAATATAATACTAAATACTAAATAATTAATATAATAATAAAACTTCCAAGAATTTTAGAAGAGAGACTATCTAGGACCTGCAAGAATTTTCTAAATGCTCTTCAGTCTGTCATTTACACGGCTTGTGTGCCCAGACATGGCAGGCGGACGCAGCTCTGTTTTGAACAAGGTGGCATCTGTGGTCATCTCAGCGGAGGTGTCCAGAAGCTGGTGCTCACTCTTCGACAGGGGCGTCAGGAAGAAGTCTGGGGTGGTGGTAAAGTGTGGGGGGTAAGTGGTGGCTGAAAAGGGCATGATCCCCCTGGGACGGGGTAGAACATAAAAAGATAAAAAAAGAGCCCTCGTGACTCACCTTCATGTCAACACCAAGTTTCAGAGGTTTTCAGAAAACACATTCAAGCGAGCAGAATTGGAAAGAAATGAGAGCAGGAAGAGAAACTGGAGAGGGTTTTATTTTAGAAGCACAGGAAAGAAAGACAGATGCCACAGAGAAATCTAGTAAGACGGGAAGTTTGGTTAAAGCAGACCTTGCGGCTTACCCGTCATTGGTGGGCACTCAAGACCTGGTTGTCGGTCGCCTGGTGGGTTATTGGGTAGAAATGTTCATATCCTTGGTCTTCTGCTTGCACCTCAAGTCCCCTGTGAAGCCCCAGAGGCAGAAACTGGTTTCTTACTGTTCTCGAGTGGGACGCATACCACCAGCACCTCTTCTGGGGATGTATTTTATACAAAGAGTTGCTATTGGTTATCTAGAGAAGTCTGTGTCCTCTGGAAAATTAAAACGATAGTTTTTATTTATTTTTTAACATTTTATCTATTTGAGAGAGAATGAGAGAGAGCATGAGAAGGGGGAGAGGCAGAGGGAGAAGCAGACCCCCTGCTGGGCAGGGAGCCCAGTGCGGGACTCGATCCCAGGACTCTGGAATCATGAACTGAGCTGAAGGCAGATGCTCAACAGACTGAGCCTCCCAGGGACCCAAAATGATAGTTTTTAGTACAAAACAACACGCACTCCCAGTGGTTTCTTCTTGAGTTCACTATTCATGATTCCATCTTTATGCCTGAATAGAATTTTTCGTATGAGGGGAGGCATTCTTCAGAGGTTGGCCCAAGAACATTTTGGGATGGAGGAAGGTTGACATCCCCAGAGTGTACTGAACCGCACACAGCAGGTGATTGTAATTACGGTGCACATGAAATGCACTGCTTTGCACTTTTAAGGATGATGGTCCTTTTGCCTTCTATTAAATTTGAAATGTGTAGCTTTGACGATAACATTTTCAAGGAACCAACATATTTGAAATGTCCTGTCTTGGGTTTTATTATTCTGCACTAACTCCATTAAAAACTACTAACAAACACGGAGAGATTGTTAGAACACCGTGTTGTTGAATGTAGACACCAGGAAGTGCAGCTTATTATTTTTTTTTTTTGAAGATTTTATTTATTTATTTGAGAGACAGAGATCACAAGTAGGCAGAGGCAGGCAGAGAGAGAAGAGGAAGCAGGCTCCCTGACGAACAGAGAGCTCGATGCGGGGCTCGATCCCAGGACCCTAAGACCATGCCCTGAGCTGAAGGCAGAGGCCACCGAGGCACCCCAGCTCATATTTCAAGTGTGAAACAAGAGATACTAAGAAATCTAATTTATATTGTGAAAAGATAGTTCAATTCATTCACCCTCAAATTACCTATCGATCAAATGAGCTATGGGCAGCCATATTTTTTAAAATCTTGTATAAAAGGTGGAGAGAGAGATCTAATCCAAAAGAGAATATAAACAAATGCTAATTTATTTTTTTAAATAGTGCAGCATTTCAAGCACAGAATGGGCAGTACTTTTCAGTTATTTTTTTTACCAAGCTGGGAGATGAGGAAGTTGCCACCATTCAGTTAATGTGGATGTATGTCAAGAACTTTAAAGAAGTAGTATCTTTCCTGCTTTGATTAGGCTAAGTCACGTAAACTAGCCACGCATGATCAGGGCGTAGCTGCCCAGCCAGGAATCCATCCCAGCCCTTAGGACTCCACATCACCCCATGCCTCCAGCCAAGGGAAGAAAGATTTTGAGGAACCACACTCTTCTCTTTAGTTCGCAAATAATAGTGTTGACTTTGGGAAACTAGTAGTTCTTTCTAGGAAACATGTTTTAAGAAGCAAATTACTAAAAAATTTACTAAGCAAATTACTTAGTATAAGTAATTTGATTTTTTAAAAAACATTTTATTTTTTTATTTGACACAGAGACAGAGCGTGGGCACAAGCAGGGGGAGCAACAGAGGAAGAAAGAGAAGCAGGCTCCCCGCTGAGTAGGGCACTCAATGCTGGATTTGGTCCCAGGGTCCTGGGACGGTGACCTGAGCCGAAGGCAGGTGCTTAACCGATTGAGTTACCCGGGTGCCCTGGGAATTAGATTTCTGATCCGAGATGCTGTATGACTATAACAGAGTTAAGACTCTGGCTTATAACTGGCCCTCAAGGTATTTGCAAGGAGTTCCCAGTGAGGTCTGAGAGCTGCAGGATTGGCAGGTCGGGGGGCAGCTCCCCAAGGTGTAGGTGCTGTGATATCCTGCAGGATGGTCTCTTTATCAGCCTGGTGACTCCAGGATGCAAGAGGCTTTGTTTGAGTCCCAGTGGGAGAAACTGTCAGCTACAGCAAGGGCGGGGGTTTGCTGAGAACTAGAGTTCATGCGTGCTGGCATGAAAGGATTCAAGTATGTGACTTAAAAGAAAAAACAAAAACAGGCTGAACCTTTGTCCTGTATGGAGTGAGCCTGCCGGCCATCACTTGGATCCCTGCTCCTTGGTTAGAGCAAGCTGGGGTGCAGAGGAAGTTAACTCAGAACATTAAAGGAGCCTGGAAAATAATAAACGAGAACTTGTGTTTGTTTGATGGAGGATTTGGGAGGCCTTTCTTGATATGGAGGAGGTTTGCCAGCTTTAGGCATAATAAATGTGACATCAGCTTTAAGTGTGGACTCACAAATTCACTTACTTAGTTTTTAGCAAGGAGGCCTCTGAATTGCTTTTGCTTAGCGTGCAAATTAGCATTTTAATGGAAATGTACTGCCTTAATGATTATAATGAAACCAGCTTGCTTTTGACTTACCTGGTCTGCCATCATGGAGATCGGTTCCCAGATATCTTGGATTAGCCCTGAGAGCTCCCGAGCAGGTGAGAGTGGCCTGAGTAAACACATCTGCCATCTGTGGCCCTGTTAAAAAGGGGAGGGCAAACCCGAAATTGATCATGTTACCTTCTCTGTCAAACCTTACAACCCGAAATTGATCATGTTCAAATGTTACTTTTCTTGTGTGCATCTGGCACCGATAAAGATTTTAATGCTTGAGCCTGAAGATCTGACTACGCTCTTTGAAAATAATTTCACAGCGTCCTGCCGGGAGCACGGCGCACTTGTCAGCGTGACTTCTTTCTTCTTCGAGTCCTCCCTGGCTTTCCTGCTTCCTCCTTGCCTACCGTAATCATCGTCCAACCATCCGGAAAGCCTCTGATCCTATGTGCAGAGCTCCTTTAAGTACCGTAGCACTAGAAGGGTGGAAATTTTGTAAAAATGTAAATTTGTTTTCTCTCCTGGGAGCAAAAATGAATGTTTTAATGTGCTTTCCTGCTGAGTAAGGATTTTAGAATTTACAGGCTCACGGGCAAATCCTGTACGGGGACATTAGCACCAACACGTACCTAGAGGAAGGGCTGCAGGCGCTGTCAGCGAAGGGGACCCAGCTTTCTGTGTGCCCTTCATTATCCAAATAACTCTTGGTGAGGATCCGGGAGGCACAGTAACCCTTCCAGGCAGCAAGTGCCCTTCTTGCTTTGTTGTGCCAAGTCTGGGGGTGGGTTTCTGCTTTAAAGAGCCTTGGGATGTCACATTCCTCTGGATAGATTGAGGGAGGTGCCTGTCAGGTGCCGCGGTCGGAAACTACAAAAGAACATTAAACTAAAGGGAAGGCAATGAAGCTGACAAGTTCTAAATCACCTACCTTCAGCTTCGCAAGGACACATGGAGCCTTTACCTTTCCAGGAATTAAAAAACCCCTGATTTTGTGATGATACCAACGTTATCCAGAGCTGCCACGGTTCTCTTCCCATCTCCCTCTTTTCTCTTCCCTGCGTTGTTTTCTTTTTCTTAAGCAATGGTTTTTTTTTTTTTTAATTAAACAATGTATAAAGCATCTCTTTATAGCACAAAAGATACTTCTATTAATGAAAATAATTATAATAGTGATAATAAAACTTACTGCAGTAGTACCGAATCTTTCGGTACTTACTAAATGTCAGGGATGGTTAGACACTGTTCAGTGGGGGGGAAGAGAGACAGACGGCCAGACGGAGGGAAGGGGGGGCTGCCCTAAGGGAGCTCAGATTCTAGAGGAGAGACAGGTGAGCGATCGTAGAGGGAGAGACGGGTGCTAGATGATAGACACAGAGATGACAGGTGATAGATACATGATTGACAGATGATAGGCAGGGCGGTTGATAGATGATGGGTTGATGGCATATGTGGAGAGGGAGGGGTGGCAGGAAGCCATGAATGTGGAAAGGAGCGAACCCGCAAGCGAAGGCGGGGTGGGGAGCAGGGAAGGAGGGTCCGCTGAGCGCTCACTCCCGCAGCTCTCGCGTTGGAAGGGACGTGCGGGAGGCGGGCGCCCGGAGGACGAGGGCTGGGAACCCGCCTGGCCTGTTTACGGAGTGAGCAAACATGTCCATTAAATGAGACCCTTTGTGCCATGAGCGCGTGCCTGGCCGAAAATCAAACCTGTGGCTCCAAAGTTTGGAAACTTGCCCCCACCTGCAGCCCGCTTTCGCCCTGGCGAAACGTGTGGACACGTCCTGGGCTAACCCGCGCGCTCCTGCGGGTCTGCGGCTCCGCGGCTCGGCCGTGCGGGATCCCTGCGCCCCCGGCGCTCCCGGCACCTCGCCAGTCCCACTGCTGCTGCGGTGAGCGGAGCGTCTTTCTGCCTGCTGACCACAGCGAGGTTTTGTGTGAGAACTGAGAACCGCTAAATGGTTGATTATGGGGTATTTTGTCCAACTGCAGGTACTTGACAAAGGCAGGCACACCTCGGAGATACTGGGAATTGGGTTCCAGACCACGCCAGTAAAGGGAGCCCTGCGGTAGAGTGAGTCAAATGACTCTTCCCATTCCCAGCTCATGTAAAAGTTCTGTTCACACTATACTGTAGTTTATTAAGTGTGCAATAGCATTATGTCTAAAGAATATCTTAATTATATATTATATGTTTATTTAAAGAGTTAATTGTATATAATATAAATATAAAAATATAAATATAAATACATATAAATATATAAAATAAAATAATATAAATATAAAATATATAAATATACTAAAAATAAATATATATAAAGTATATATGGCTAAAAAATGCCAACCACCATCTGAGTTCTTATCAGTGAGTTATAATTACTGATCACAGATCACTGTAACAAATAAAATAATGAAGAAGTTGGAAATATTGTAAGAATAGCCAACATGTGACACGGAGACATGAAGTGAGCAAACGCTCCTGGGAAATGTCTTCAGTAGACTTGCCCAAAGTACAGATGCCACAGATCTTCAATTTGTTATTTGCTGTGTACTAGAATCATCTGGATAACTTAAAAAATAATAATAATAAGGATATCGCTACCCAGGCCCCTCCCCCAAACCCATTAAATCCCAAGTATTTTATTTTAAGCTTCTCCAGTGATTCTCACAGGCCACGTTAGACAAGAACTCCTTCCCAAGTGACCTGCCTTAAAAACATCACTAAGCTCCTTAGGTTGGTGCCAGATCCGTTTATTTTCGTCTAATGATGCTTTGGCTTCTGCCTCCTGATAGTCTCGTGCCTCCCAGAGTCAGACCTTGAAAACTTTAAATCTGTGTGTCTTCTCTATGTTGTCTTCCCAGCATGGTTTATGACTGGTGCACAGACTTCAAGTTCATCCGCCTGTGGCAGCTTTCCCATTCTCCTTGGTTCAGAGCCTGAGCCCCTCAATGCCACCCAGGGGACCACCCCCCACCCTCGCCCCCGCTCACTTCCATACCCACCCCCCAAGCCTGCCTCAAGATCAGGTGCGATTTCACTTCTTCATCTCTCCTCACTCTGTGCTGAAAATCATCACTTTATCCTTTCTTTCCCTCTTATCTTTTTGACACCTATTTTCTTCATTTTGTCTCATTAAAAGCAATACTCTCTGTTAAAATGCAAACAAACAAAACTTTTTATTTACGAATGTATCCTACGGCCGGCATCCCACAGTCCCACTCTGGGATTCACCAAGGTGCAGCAATAGTTCTGCATCGACTAAAATGCAAAAATAAACAACTTGCCTAGCAAAGCAGAAAGGCCATCTGGTCATGGAGCTCTTTCCTTCTGCCCCTCAGCACACTTGCTTGGGAATCGAACCAAGAGTGTCCAGGTCTTGGCAGTGCCCACTGGCAGCATTTGGCAGGGGTGACAGACCAGGAGTCTGGAAAAAGAGCAGAGCAAACCTTGTCTCCCACAGAAGGAACACCGTGGGACTCAAGATCCCAGCATCTCAAAAGGGCGCGCTCCCTGTGGATCGCCTCCCTTATCTCTTTCTCATATGGGCCCAGGAGTGCATTCAAAGCCAAGTGTGTCTGGGCACCAGCCTTTGTTTGCCCTCACTTTCCTTCAGTGTCCTGAGGCACATCCTTTTGTCCTAGATAATGCCCCTGTTATTCCCTTTTATGTTTTTCTTCTGGAAAGGCCGCTTTTCAGGAAGATTCCAACATCCCCATTCCAAGCCCCCGCTTTCCAAGCTACAGATCAAAGTACCATCAGTAAAGGCAAACTCAGTAATGTTTCCTTGACCAAGTACCCGGGACCTCATTCCCATGGACAATACTTGTTTGGAGGCATTGAGAAAAAGTGGAAAGTGATTTGTCATTGTCCTAATGGTCAGGTGATCAGGATCTTGACCCTTACTCTCTCCATGGAACATTTCCTTGGCTAGGATTCATGAAGCACTTTTCTCAGAAACATCTCATGATTGCCCCAGAATAGAGAAGAGTTTATTTTGAACACGGAACATGGCCAAGTTTTTTCTGTTGTTGTTTTAAATGAGATTCTTAGCTATGGACCTTTTTTTTTTTTAAACTAACTTCTGACCTAGTTCATAATATTATCACCAGAAGCAGAGCCAACAGAGAACATGGTTCTTGCTTCATGAAATTAAAAAATGAACAGGGCATAAAAATTTTAAAAGAAAATCACAGTTCACTTTGATTTGCACTTACATTGTTAGAAGAAGACAAGTAAGAAAAAAGATGGGCTTATCTTTTTCTGGAGAAAAAGTATTGGATGAATTCTTGAATATTTTCCAACTTAAAGAGTCTTTATAAAAATTATTTGAAGTTTGTATGTTACCTTACTGTTAATAATGGTAGGTTTTCTAATCAGAGATCAGTACAAGTCATCGAATGAGAAAACCAAAAGTGGAGAAGAAACTTAAGACACATCTCACCCCAGGTCTTCCGAGTATATGAATCCCTTCTCCCCAGCCTTGACCGGAAGCCAGGAATGTCCATCTGGTCATCTCCAGTGATAGAGTACTGTGTCCTGAGGCAGCCAGTTCCACTGTTGGACTTTTCTGTTAAAGGCTGTATTGAAAACAAAACGGCATCTGTGAAAATGGCTGCCGCCAAAATAGGCACTGATTTTAATTGTGCTAAGTGTTTAAAATGCACTAAGTCATTTAATGGTCAAATAATAATTGGTATTTGCCGTGTGGTCACTGTGTTCTAGACACTGTGCTGAGCATGCCATCATTTACTTCTTACATCAGTCCTGTGGAAGATGATTTCCCACCCCTGGTCCCCTTTTACACATAAGGAAATAGGCAGAGAGGACATGAACTCAACAAGATAACTCCAGTGGCAGTGACTGAAATAGGATTCAAGCCCAGGCCTGTGTGACTGAGCTCACTTGTCTAAGCAATTTTCCCAGGATATGTGGAACCTTAAAGCAGGTCTCTCTGATTCTGAAGCTTACAGTTGATGCCAGAGTAGTTAATTCCGCATGACATCAGCAGAGAGAATCAAATGATCAATATCAATAGTTGATCAAAACTGATCAAATGGTCAAGAAATGATACATTCAGGGAATTGTCAGTGCAGCTGGAGTTGAGAGTCTGAGCGTCTCGGTGCCTGTTAGCACGTGATACTCCAATAATAGGAGTATTGAATTATGGCATGAGGAAGAGTGTTGAAGACTCTCCACGTACCCCGAGGGTGAGTCAGCCTGAAGGGTAGACCTGTGTCTTGCCTCTGTTTTTCCCCAACATCTAGCATAGTTCTTGTCACATTGTAGATACTCAGTGTTTGCTGACTCACGAAATACACCTACCCCCAAATTTACAACTAACTAAGTAACTGTCTTGTCCAGAATTGCATGTTGATTGAGGCTCCATCCATTTCCAAAAGAAATGTAATGCACCAGCCTTTCCAATTTGTTTTTTTTTTTTTTTTTTCTTTTGAGTGATCTGGTTTTAACAAGTTAGTTAAGTTTTGGTGCCTGCCTCATTGTCTTGTTTACTCTGTAAGAAAGCCTCGGCCGCAGAGAATCCCAACTCCAGCTGCTGGAATTCTGACCATGAGCTGGGGGGAAGCACCGCCCCTGTGGTTTTCAGTCGTCCCATCGCGGTGATGGCAAGCCTAGCTGCATGTTGGAGTACATAAATCTTCAAGTCAGTAACTGCTTGACCCAATCATGCATAGCATGAGAAGGAAATGTGTTGTTTTGCATTATGTTTAATTTAATTATGTTTAATTTAATTAAGTTACAGAAATTATGGAGGACTCCTGTATAGAAATTTCGAAGTTTTCACTTTTTTAAGTTATTAAACACAAAAATGTGACTTCGTATTTGTTGGCGTCCAGTAGGGGCTATTAAAGTCACCCCATCAAGGTGATCTGGATGTATTTTCAGCAAAGCAGAGCTAGTATGTGATTGGAAATTGTATCTTTTTTGGAGGAAAAATAAGAGAAAGAATAGGAAGGGAGTTGATCTGTAGTGGAAACAGAAAAAGGACCAGGCAAATCATGTTTAGGAGGGAAGGGAGTTTTTCAAGGGAACAAGAGAACTCTGGTAAATTAGCTCCTTTGGTAGATGAGCTGATTCAGATTCCTTTAGATGAAAGAGAGCTCACTTCTGAGGACTAATAAGAATCTCCTTTTCCCAAACTGCATTCTTACATAAGACGTTGACTCTTTGACCTTCCAGGTAGCTTGGGGATATACATTGGCTAGAACTACCTGTTCATTCTAGGCTATGGGAGATCAAGGTGTGGTCATCTGACTTGTATCTCTTAGAACTTGGCTAATGTAGTTTCGTATTGGAAGACATCTCATTTTCAGCATGCTGACCAGTTGGGTTTCTAGGATGCAAATTCACCAAGTCTCATGCCCCTGGTGGAGATATGCTGGATGACCAAGATAATAATGCAGAACCTGAGGTGAGAGGTTTTTTTGAGCAATAGAAGTAGGCGAGGCAAAAAAGCTTATGTTCCTGGTTTTCTTGCTGGTTGCTTCTAGAATGGCAGGTTATCACTAATTCTATGAAGTATGCTTGTGACATCTGGCTCAGATAAGTTCTCTAGGTTATGGTCCTCACTGTCATTTCCTGCCCCTGGGTTATAATATCCCAAGGTGGTCTTCAAAGATAGCTTTGGACCTCACTGGCTTAGCACTCTTATCCCAGTACAAGACCAGTGAAATATATTCTGGAGAAAGATAGCTAATATCTTTTGTGAAAACCATTATGTATGTTCATCAAAATGGCATATAGGAAAAAAGAAAAGGGAGATGAAGTGCATGTTGGAAAGGATAGAAGACTAGTCTCAGTATTTGGCCAAAATGTAGGAAATGAGGAAGCCAAATGATGAATGTGTTATTTGAGAAGTATGAAGTACAGTTTCAGAAAGAAAGAGGTACTCCTCTGCTGTTTTCTCCTGCATGAGTGTGTTAAAATTAAACTGACCATGCCTATATTAAAGATAAGATTTGTATCTATATGCAGCTTTTTCACATTCCCACCAAAACACACACACACACACACACACACACACACACACACACACACATTATAGACCTTTAGATCAATGAGAGGATGGAAACTTCCCTTAAAAGTTGTGAACAAGGGACGCCTGGGTGGCTCAGTTGGTTAAGCAGCTACCTTCGGTTCAGGTCATGATCCCAGCGTACTGAGATCGAGTCCCACATCGGGCTCCTTGCTTGGCGGGGAGCCTGCTTCTCCCTCTGCCTCTGCCTGCCACTCTGTCTGCCTGTGCTTGCTCTTGCTTCTCTCTCTATGACAAATAAATAAATAAAATCTTTAAAAAAAAAAAAAAAGTTGTGAACAAGCATGATTTTAAAAATCTAAAACAAGAGTAAAAAATCTGTTTCAGGTATTTAGTAAAACCTACCCATTATGGATAATGAGTATAAAGTAGCACTGTAGAGGAAGGTGGGCATAGATTAGGCAACTGATATTTGTGGGAGATCTAGGGTTTGTATAAAACACAGTTAAATCAGCACTCTATCTTCCAGCAATGAAGTCTCCCAGCAATGGTGACATAGTTGTACTAGTCTTATGGTAGTGATAGTGGCCAAAATTTATTGAGCTTTTACTATATGCAAAGTTCTGTGCTAAATACTTGTAGTATGTTATCTCATTTAATTATTCCAACAACACTGTGAAGTAAGTATTATAGAGAGCTGAGGATTAAGGAACTGTACAATGAAGATGTCAGCAAGATGGTAGATTAAGAAACTCTGGGCTCTGGTCTCCATAGAAAGCTCCCATGGAAATATTTAAGTAAGCAACTAGACAGTGGCTAAAGAAATTTTATAAGAGCTCTAAAAGTCAAATCTACAGCAACCAAGTGAATGCCCAAGCAAGAAAAACCCACATTCAGAAGAACAAGGTGTTTTATGGTGTTTTTAATTCATTCTGGCCCCAACTGCTCCGTGGCTTGGCATGGTATAGTTTAGAGGAATTAGTGGTTTAGTTTCCAGGTCCCTTCCACAAACCAAAGAGAACAGAACGACTGCATTTGCAGTGTTCTAACCTGTCTGAGGGCTGCCTGAGGGATTATTCTCTGTGTTATCTAACTAGAAGCTCAGACAACCAAAAGCTGTACAGGTTAGGTCTCAGTCTAGAGGAAGCCACAGGGAACAGTAGGCATGATTCATGAAAACCACAAAGGGGCTGTAGACCCACAGGTGCCTACAGCAAGAGATATTTGACTGAAGAATACAGTAGAACAGCTGAGTCCTGAAGCAAGGGTGAAACTCCTAGGGAAATTGAGACATTTAAAACTAGCCATGTAGACAGTGGGGAAGAAAAAAATATCATAGACACAGGCCCAGGGAAGATGCATGTCAAGAAAAGCGCTAAGGAGATGTTACATAGTCTGTACCCTGGACTGAATATCGACTGTCTCCCTGCCTGGAGCTTGTTTGTAATACTGAGAGGTGGTTGGAATTTTAAGTGTTCAATTAAAAAAATATATATCTATATATATATCTATATATCTATAGATATATAGATATATATATGAATGATCATAGGTATATAAAGAAACAGGATAACATGGGTCATTCAGAAGATCAAAATAAATCTTCAGAAACCATTTCTGAATAAACACAGCTATTAGACTTACTAGACAAAGACATTAAAACAACACTCTTAAATATGCTTCAGGAACTAAAGGAAATGAGGAAAGTGATACATGAACAAAATGAGAACATAAAGCAAACAAATTATGAAAGAATGAAAAATTCTGGAGCTGCAAAATACAACAGCTTATTGAAAAAGTCACTATAGGGGCTTAATGTACTTGAGAAGGTAGAAGAGAGACTCAGGACAGGTCTTTTGAAATTACTGAGTTTGAGGAGCAAAAAGAAAAAAAAAAGAGTGAAAAAAAGTGAACAGAACCTAAGGGACATATGGAACATCAGCAAATGTACCACTATGTGCATTATGGGATTCTCAGAAGGCAGAGAGAGAAGGAAAGGGGTAGGGTGATTATTTGAAGAACTAATGGCTGAAAATGACCTAAATCTGAGGGAAGACTTAGCTATACTAATACAAATTCTCAGTGAACTCCAAGTAGGATAAATTCAGAGACTCACACCAAAACACATTATACTCAAACTGTCAGAAGCCGCAGACATAGAAGGAGTCTTGAAAACAACAAGAGAAGAGTAACTTGTCATGTTACAAGGAATCCTCAGTAAGATTCTCAGTGGATTTCTCAGCAGAAGTGAGCCAATTTGCCTGAAAATACAACAGCTAAGAAATGGTAGATTTGAACACAGGTCTGTCAGTGCAAGGCTCATGGGCTTAACCATTGGTTCTTAAAGTGTGGTGTTATGGACCCAAGCTTCAGTACCATCCAGGAAAAGTCCGAGGAACACAGCAAAGCTTCTGACTAGTTAGACATGACACTTCAACGGCCTCACCTCAGCTGTCCTGAATCACAGACTGTGGGAATGGGATGCAGCAGTCTAGCTTTTAACTAAACCCTTAGATGACGGGTTTCTCTTAACTACCATAGTATCTGAGATGTGCTGCTTTTAAACACTTGAGGGCTTTTTCCTTTCCTTTTTACAAGGGAAGCCTCGTTCTATAGGACCACCATCTGTTATCTGCAATTTTTGAAAGTTAAAAAACCCTGAACACCAAAATAAAATTTTCCTTAATAGCGTATGGTGCCAAAATCTAATCAAACTAGCAATTGGCTACTTGGGATCTTACCCGCTTTGTGTGAATACTCATGTTCACTATAAAGATGTGAATGGGTTTGATCCCAGAGCTTTACACTTGACTGAGGGTGTTGGATTTACAGCACATATACTACAAACACACATAGCTCTAAGGAGGTTCACATAACAGATGTGGATCTATCGGGTGAATAAAGATCCTGGAGGGTGGTCCTGGAAGCCCGAGTTCAAACTGGTTCCAGCTCTGCCACTGGTTGGCCTGGCTACCTTGAAAAGTTATGAGATCTCCCTCTCCCTCTGTCTGCCTCTGGCTTCTTCCCTATGAAATGGAGGACTGAAGTTGTGAATCTCACAGTCGCTTCCATCACTAACCAACTGTGGGGGCTATCCTGAGAGAACAGATTTAAGAGGTTTTCTTGATCTTCATATTTCCTTTGCAGATTACTTTTCACTTCATGCTAAGATGCTGTCCACCTGCTTCTCTTTGTGGCACAGAAGCTACATGTTCTGACTACATCTATTTCTATGAATTGAAAGAAAGGAAACCTTTTGCCCCCATAGAGACCCAGTCATTATTGTTTGTGTTGAGGGGAGACTAGGAGGCAGGTGTGACAATTTTTTTTTTCTTAAGGCAGTGTTACTGTAACTTGCTGCATTCAGGAGGATTTTTTTCCATTACGTATGTCGGAAGAGAAGTGAAAGAATCTTGTTGGTCTCTCTGGGATGATATCCAAGAGACAGGGGCCACATATGTCTGCCCACCGCTTGTAGAAGAATGAGACAGGTGCCAGAATTACCGACTGTCTGTTCACAGTATGTGTGTTGAGGGAGCCTGGGACCAATCTGAAGTCTGGCCTACAGTAGAGTCTAATACTTGACATCCTGTTACAATTCCTGCTGCTGACGTTTGTCCCAGCCACACAAGAATGCTTTTGGTTTAGATCTCCTGCTGAGGGTGACTTTTTGCTGAAAAGAAAAAAAAAAAATCAATCCTATAACCATGGAGGCTTTGGCATTTCAGTGGACACTAACAAAGCCGTTGAGTGTGCTACTATCTTGATTCAGATTTTTATGTGGTACCTTTTACCTCGTATTATGACAAGATGTTCTCTTTGACTTTCCCCAGGTACTATAGTTTTCCATACTCTAAGAACAAGAAAAAAAAACAACAATAAATTATTTATTCCACTCAGACAGGACCTTGCTCAAAATATGCTTGTTGAACAATAATAAAAGCCTTGGAAATTTCCTTTTCATGCTTACACTTGACCAGAAATGACTGACTGAATTCCAATTAGAGAATTTTTCCCATGGCAGAAAGGAAAAGTGGCGGAGAGGAAGGAAAAAGTATTTTGTGTAAAAAAGTTTGGATTCTAGAAAAACAGTCTGCACATCCTCCATAGTCTACTTTGGGGTACATCCTCTCCTAGTTCAAGGTTCCGTTTGCTAAGTGTCATTTCCTCTCATGGAAATGCCAGTGTTGACTCGACTGCTCCTAAGTTTTTTTCTCCTTTCTATTTTTGCCTTAGGCCGTAATTTTATCCCTTCTCTTCCCTTCCTGCTTCTCCCCCCCTCCCTCTCCAACCTCACTCCTCCATATCCCAAAATACAAATGCAGAAGAGGGGACTCGGCATGCTCAAGTCTGAGAGTGGTGGTCGGGGCTAACTAGGAGAGGAGCGGAACCTTTCTTTTATTTTTCTACACTGGAGTGATCAAGCTAGTCCTGTTTCCCTACAGGATAAAGATTATGGATTGTGTTAAAAGGTTTTAACTGCTCAAAAATGACTAATTATTACAAGTGACCCCCAATAACAGAAGTCTGGAAACATCGAGATCGTTACAATTTAGTATCTTCTTTTCTCTGCCTTTGACATTTAGTAGCTGTGGTTTTGTTACATCAGCAAATTATTTCTCATACTATATATAAGAGCATCTACCTATAGAGCTTGTAATATTTTTAATACATTTAAGTAATTTTCTGAGTGTAAGAGTTTATAACTCAGAATCTTAACTCTGGGCCTTAAGGAGTATCTCTGGGACCCTAATTGTCTTCTAGGTGAGTAAATTGTGTGCAAAGAAATAATTTGAGTAGGAAACAGACTCTGGCCTTGAACCAAGCTCCTGTGACTCCTGGTTCAGCATTTCTTTTACTAAACCCTAATGTCTCCTACGCAGATTCTAATTATGTCTTATGAATTTTTAAGCTTCCAAGATTAGAGAATTGCAAGATTGAAGTTTTTCATAGACTAGTTGTAATGAGAGCAAATATAAATTAGAAGGTGATTGAAAATGAATCAGGATCCCAAATTTATAGCTTCTTGGTTGCTACTTAAATTAAAAAGTTAATTATAATGTGAATATGAATGAAAGGTTTATTGCTCATTATTTAAAATATTTACATATTTATAAGAAACTTTATAGAAAGTGCTTCAGTGTTCATTTTTCTTGTGTCTATAATACACAGTAACTCTATCATACTTTATAATAGAGTTCATGAGCTTTTAAATACATCTAAATCCATCAAGAGTTCAAGTAGGGAAATTAGACCCCTTGGAGCACTGAACAGTCTTTTAAAGGATTGATAACAGCTGCTGGCGGAAATCAGAGCTAGCTTCGGGTAATTAATGCCGTCCGTTCAGGATTAAAAATCCATCAGTGTATTACTGGAGTCTAGACAGTTACTGGTGGAGGTAATAAATATGTCTTATTACGGAGTTGAAGGAGAACAGAGAAGCCTGGCTCGCCAGTGTTCATTGGTGTCAGCACGCGCGCAGTTACCCCCACCCCGTCAGCAGCAAGGCTGGGTTTGTGCTCTTGGCCTAGCAATCATCTGCCCACACGAGGAGGGTGTGTTGAGCGGGGCAGATCTGGGTACTGGAAAGAATAAGATTTGAAACCGATTCTGCTACTGACTTGTGGCATTGGGCCGCCCACGTGATACCATTTCCCCAGGTCTCATCGTCTTCCTTAAAACTGGGAATGCTAATACTTGCGTCGGGAGGTGGCGCGCACGTGGGCATTGCGGTGAGTGGCACCGTGACTGTAACTGTCATCGTGATCACTTTTGCTATTTTTTACTAAACGGATGTATCGGGAAAAGAACTAGTTCCCTCCTCTACCATCTCCTTTGCATGCAGAACACTTCCTTTTTTTTTTTTTTAAGATTTACTTATTTATTTGAGAGAGAGTATAAGCCTGGGGGAGGGGCAGAGGAAGAGGGAGAGAGAGAATCCCAAGTAGACTCCACGTTGACTGTGGAGCCTGACACAAGGCTTGCTCTCCCCACCTTAAGATCATGACCTGAGCTGAAATCAAGAGTCAGATGCTTAACTTACTGAACCGCCCAGATGCCCCCATGCAAAACCCTTTTGGTACCTCCGGTCCCCAAATGTGTGCGGGTTTTCCCCACACCAAGCAATTTGATGTGACACCAGCTGGTTGTCCTGCAGTTTAGCTCCGTCCTGGCTCTGTCTGCCTGGAGATCATATCCCAGAGGTTTGGGGTTCAGTCCCTAAAGACTGCCTGCCCGTTGGGTGCCAACAGGTCCCCAGTTGGCCTGCAACTTCTGTGTCCAAACTGGAGGTTCCTGTGACCCCTTCCTTGAGTTCAGTTGATTTCCTAGAACAGCTCACGGAATTCAGGAAAACTTTTCTTAGTTTACCGGTTTATTAGAGGGCACGTAGCCACAGTCCGATGAAGAGCGGCATAGGGTGAGGTGTGGGACGATCCCAAGAACCTGCGAAGTGTCTAATCATGGCTTGGTCTTTCTGGTGACCAGCCCTCGTCCTGAAGCCACTTACTTCACGGTGGGTGTAAGGTCTTCATGGGCATTTTTCACGAACAGTTTCAGAAATAGTTTCTCATGTTCATGGGTGTGCCCATTCCTTAAATTTCACCATTTTCTAAATTGGGCGTCCTTTGACGGAGGTCACTTTTACAGACTGGAAGTTTGTTCAGCCCTATGTGACACTGCAGGCTGCTGAGAGAGTTAAACCACAGGGGGATTTGGCTTAATCCTCTGTGTTCAGACCACATACCCCATTAGCACCTGGAAATTCCTTTCCAATTTCCATTTTAAATCTCTCACCAGGAAACGAGTAAGCCATTGAATGAGACTTTGCCCTAAAACTCATAATGAGAAAAGAGCACATGGAGGTGTAGCCCAGAACCCAATTCCCTTAAATTCCTCAAGTCATCCTCTGGGAAGCTTAATGCGATTTCTCTATCAAAAATTAATGGGAAATGCCATTTCCTGACCAGGGAACGAGTGTGTGGATGTCCTATAAAGGGTTTCATGGGATGAGTTAAGCCTTATGTGGGCTTCCTGTTTTCAGTCTGTACCTAAACAAGAAAAAAAAAAAAAACCTGTGCATAAGTATGTGTTTATTTTAACACACTTGTATTTGCCTTGGGACATGAGTGGGAGTGGGGTTTTCTGTTCGTTGCATGGCGGGTGAGTTTTTTGTTTTTGTTTTTTTTTTGTTTTGGGAACATTTTAAATGCCAATGTTGTATGTGCTTCTCTTTGACTTAGAAAGGTATCAGCAGGCAGACAGGCTGGGTCATGTTCCAAATAACACTGGTCAGAGACCCTGGCTTCTTGTTCCAGCGCAGTTTCCCAGTGTAGCCTCCCACCCTTGCCTCCGTGAGCCAGGCAGAGCTGCAGGAGGCTTCCTATGAAGCCGGGCGAATTCCTTGAATTTAGTAAGCTCGGGCAGCTGGAGCGTGGTGTGGGGTCACCCACTAGAAGTAGACCAAATGCCCCATTTGTTGGTGGGCTCACATCTCAGCCCCAAACTTAGACCGAACAGAAATTCCAGACACATCATGAAATCAGACCAAATCCTCATTGACAGGAATCAGCCTGGCAGGAACCCAGCCTCAGACATCCCAAGGCCCCTCTGGTAAAGCTGCTTGTCCGCCCTGCTTATCTCTAGACTCCACTGGCTCAGCGTGGTGGCCCTTCCACCTTGACTTACAGTGGAACCCACAGACCCCCAGGGCCTGGGGTGCAGCCTCCCTGCGTGCAGCATACGACCTCTGACTGCTGGGCGTTGGGCATCTTCCCAGGCAGCCCTGGGACTACGTGGTGGGTCCTATGCTGCCCCACAGACTAGTCCGCCCTCTCTGATCATGGGGCCTCCTCTCTACCTTGGAGTGTCTCAGAGTCACTCCTCTGTGCCCTTCTACTTGGGGATGCACAGCGTCTTCTCTTGAACAACCCAGGATTTGGGACAGCAAAATGTAGAAAGGGAAGTAGCTCATGGGCAGCCTCTGTTTGGGCCCTGAATTGGACTTCTCTTGCCATCTTGACTTCTGCCAGGTGAGTCAGTGAAGCGGTGATGCCTTCTGTAACCCTTCCGAGTTAACCGGCATGCTTTGGAAGGTCCAAACACAGAAAGAAGGCAAGGTAATGCGTGTGTGTGCAGGCAATAGCTTAGTTGCAGAAAATAACAACTGGCTGTGTGCCACCCTGGGGCAGGGAATCGGAAGACAGAGTGGGGAGCGTTTACCTGGACCGTCTCTGTGTTGTTGGCATTCTCTTAACCTCTACATGTCGTGCTTTGAAACATGGGAAGAAGTGTCCTTGGATCTTACAAAACTAGGTCGATTAACAGAAGTCCCCCTCCCCTTTGCCCCCAGCCCTCGCCCAGTGGTCTTCGCATCGATCTGTCTCCCCATGGCCACCCATTCCCTATGAAAGTCATTACAAAATTGTCTCATCCGCTTTAGTATCTCAACTCAGAAGAAACTTAAGCCACATTTGGACTGTGAAAGGACACATTTAGAAAAACTATTTTAAACCTCTGGAAATGGCACATATTGTGCCAGATGCTGCTGCCCGCCCTTGGTGGACTTAGAATATAGCTGGTGGAATTATCTTCGCCAAGTGGCTGTGCCCTGCAGCCCGAAGGGGCCCCCATTGGGGAGCGCACAGTCTAAGATTGCGGTCTTCCAGTGGCTGACCTCCAGGGGGGCTGGCTGGTTGGTAGTCTGCTTGCTTCTCAGACTCATTCTTTGGTTCTAGAAGCATTATCAGCTACATACAGCCCTCCTTACCAGGAAGCTGCCGTGCTCCTCCTAGGACCCCTGACCAGGTCTGCTTTATTTAAAGGTTTTCATTGTGGTATAGACTTTATCCCAAACAAGGTGTTGGGCTCCTGCATGGCCACCAGGCAGCTTCTCATTTAGCTGGTGTCAGTCTGACGTAGCCCGTGGTGGGCAAACGAGAATTGGCCAGGACCACTTGGGTGGTTCCGTTGGTTAAGTGTCTGCCTTCGACTCAGGTCATGGTTTTGGGGTTCTGGGATCAAGTCCTATGTTGGGCTCCCGACTCCGTGGAAGTCTGTTTGTTCCTCTCCCTTACCCCCTGCTGATGCTCCATGTTTCTCTCTTTCTCTCAAATAAACAAAATCGTAAAAAAAAAAAAAAAAAAAAAAAGAATTTTCAAGTAATGAGATTCACTAATGTGGCCTCAAAGTCTGAGATTTGCTGAGATTCAAGATAGAGAAGAAGGAAAGGGAAAAAAGTGCATATAATCTCCCACACAATGAAAATGCGCTTACCACCATCCCTTAGCAATGATACAACAAAACTTAGCAAGTTCGCAGTTATTAAATAAGATCTAGTAATATTAAGGACATGAATGGTGGGCCTATCTTTCTTGGTCCTTACTTTGAAAACAAGTACTAGAACTAATAGATAAGTCTTAAATTACTAAAAATTTCACTGCTTTAAGGAGACAACCTGAATTATGAAGTGAGTCAAGAACTTATTTTAGAATAAGTCAAGGAATAAATCTTGAACTCTACAGAGTTGGACTAACTTCTTATATATTCTACCAAGTAGTATTTGGGGGTCCTAAGGGAAAATTTAAAATCATAAAAAAATTCTACGCAGTGTGTTCCAATTCCAGAAAAATTATCTTTATCCATTTTAAGAAATATGCTCAACAAATTTGAAATAAAAATGATTTTCTGAGTAAGTTTGCCTTAACTAGAAAATGTGATCAGCTTTATTTTCTAGTTGGCCTCAAAGCTGTAACTTCAGTTTCATCCTATCTGCAGCCCTGGTTGTCAGTAGGTGCCTGGATCGTATTTGTCTGAGAGGGATTGTAAGGCCAAGGCCAAGGCCAGGCCCAGGAAAGAATGTCTGGATTGATTTTCAGTGTCCGTGTTGGGCATGGAGTCGGGAAGGGAAACATATATTTGTCTTGCCGGCTGTGAGCTCTGTCAGAAATAGAATCAGGGGTGGGGGTTGGGGGGTGGAGCCTGGTAGTACAATCAGTTGAGCGTCTGGTCAGGTCATGATATCAGGGTTGTGAGATCGAACCCCGTGCTGGGCTCCAGACTCAGCTTGGAGCCCACTTGAGATTCTCTCCCTTTTCCTCTCCCTCCCTCTCTGCCTTTCTCCCCACTCACACGTGTGTGTGTGTGTGTGTGTGTGTGTGTGTGTGTGTGTGTGTACAGACTCTGGTTTAAAATAAATTAAAAAAAAAAAACTTAAAAAAAAAAAAAAAGAAATAGAGGGACACCTGGATGGCTCAGTTGGTTAAGCATCTACCTTCATCTCAGGTCATGATCCCAGGGTCCTGAGATCGAGTCCCGCATCAGGCTCCTCTCTCGGCGGGGAGCCTGCTTCTCTCTCTGCCTCTGTCTGCCACTCTGTGCTCTCTCTCTCTCTCTCTGACAAATAAAAAAATAAAATCTTAAAAAAGAAAAGAAAAGAAAAGAAATAGAATTGGGATTCCTGAGTCAATCAGTAAAGCATTAACTAGCAACAGGGTCTCCCTCATGATCATTTTCTCAATGTATTTTTTCTGTTGCGCTTGTTCATCCTAGATTCTGACCTGTGGTCCCTCATTCCATCAAAATACCCAGAAGAATTAAATCAATAGAATTCCAACACATGTCCTGATTCTAATTTTGGGAGGGTCTCTGTGGGGGCTTGGTAAATAGCATCCTTGTTCCTGAAGAAAGTGACAGTTCTGACAAGGAGTAGCAGGGGGAGGCTAAAAGATCTCCTTTTGGGTAAAGGCTGCAGGCTGCACTGGGAGATGTAGCTTAATATGAGATCACGTGGTCTTCCAGATTGAACCTGTTGCAGCCAGCCTTGTCCAGGGCAAGCTTGGACATGGAGGGGCTTGTTCAGACAAGGCTGTGGTGTTGCGGCCGAGAATGGGATGGCTCTCTCAAGAGGAGGAGGTGAGGGATCAAGCTGAATTGTCTGTCCATCTCCTAGTCAGGTAATTCTCTCCTCCTCCCTTGGGGCAGGGCAAGAAAAGGTCTGCAGAAACTCAAACTTGTGTCACAGCACCCACTGGAACACCCTTGAACCCGAAGATGACATCAGGAATGGGCAGAAGAATTTCCCCCAGCAGTAGCCATGTTCTTATCTGCTTTGCTTTCAGCCTCTGTTCACATCTCTCCACTCTTCTCCACCTCCAGCATTCACACCCTAGTTCAAGCCATCATCGTCTGTCTCCCAGGCCCTAGACTGTTGCAGGGTCTTCTCATCTGTCTCCTGCTGTGATGCTCTTCCCCATGCAGCCCCGTGGTGGTTTTTGCGGTGAAACTACAAGTGGCACGTCCAGGAAGGACTTTCTGGCCTTCCCCTGAAATAAGTCATAAACCCCTCACGTTAGTGGTGCCTTCCCTCCACTCGAGGAAAGGAGCATCCTTATCTCTCCAAAGACAAAGGGACACAGAGAGGATTCTGAATGAACAAACCTTGCTAACTTTCCCCCAGTTTACTACACTTACTTCATATCCCTTACCCCATCTCATTTTCCTGCAGCTTCTTCAAACTCTTACTCTTCATCAAACCTGATAAAAAACTGTGAAGGTTCAACCATGTTTTTGCGTCTTCATTTCCTTATGAAGCTTCCCTTGCCGTGAACATTAATAATATCTGCATGCCTTTCTCTTGTTAATCTGTCTTTTGTTAGAGACCCAGCCAAGAAGTTAGAAGGGTAGAGGAAAAAAAATATTTTCTTCTTCTGTGTATTCTAACCTTGACCTACCCCTTTGATGTGTGCTCGTCCCTCTCTACTTCACTCACTAGGTTGCATCACACTGGTCTCCTGGCTGTTCTTCCCATACTCCAACCTCACTTCTGCCTTGATTCTTTCTTGACTGTTGGTTCATTCTGCCCTGACACTCTGCCCCCATGTTACAGCTTCAGAAGGGTCGACTGACAGTCTAAAGAAGCAGCCCTTCTCATGACCTCTACCATGTGATCCTGTTCCCTTCTCTCATTTGTCCCATCTTTTCCTCTGTCTGCTTGCTCATGCATCACCTGTGACCTCCACCTATAGAATGTGCACCTCACAAGGGCAGGGCTGCATCTGGCGTGCTTACTTTTCAGCACCGCGGACAGAACACGCCATGAATTTGGCTCTACACAAATACCTGTCAAATGGAAAACGCATACATGACCCAGAATTGCTGGACAGATTGTCCTGAATTTTGATTCACAGAATATGACTGCATAGGGAAAAGACTGTCTTTGTGAAAAACACTGACTTTGAGGGAATAAATCCTAAAAGAAAGGGATTCCGCCAGTCTCTCTACCATTTGCTGTCATGGACATTGTTCCTGGGTGACTATGGACCTGATTCACCGAAGATGTGTTGCTGGTATCTCCTACCTCTGCCTGGTTGCTTTGCTTTGAAAGCTGGGAGAAACAGTGAAGGATAATGATGAAAAGGTTATTGTCTGTAGTTATACTACCCAACCTTAATTCTGGGCTCCAAAACTCACTGGCTGTGTGCCTTTGGACACATGATATAAACCTCTTGGGTCTCAGTTTCCTCATTTATAAAATGGGGATAATAACAGTACCTACTTCTGAGATCATTGTAAACATGTATTAATATTGTCAGTAAATTTGCTGAATATAGTGCCTGACACAAAGCAAATACATAATAAATGTTCAGATACAGTAGTGATGATGGTATTGTTGTTCGGATAGGTGTCTAAGGGTAATGACTGTCTTGAATGCAAGCCTGTTCTTGTTTTCCATCATCTGCTTTTCACTGCATGCTAGCTCTTTGAGTGTCACGGACGTTACATCACTGAACATCCTGATTCTTTGTTCACATCTCATATTGGTAAAATATCAAAAGGCACTGCATTTACTTCTGCTTTCTTCTTTTTAAAAATAAAACATTAGGCTATAGTTAACAATGGTCTTTATAAAGAATATCTTGTTACAGTTCTGCTTCTCTGAATAACAGTTATTTGTGCATACTTGTATGTAGTCAACATTTTATTTATTTATTTATTTAGAGCGAGAAAGGGAGAGAGAGCACAAGCGGGGCAGGGCAGAAGAGAGGGAGAAGGAGAAATCCAGTCAGGCTGTACACCCAGCATGAAGCCCACAGGACTTGACCTCACAACCCTGAGCTGAAATCAAGAGTCGGGCATTTAACCTGCTGAGCCACTCAGATGCCCCAGTTTTTAGTTTATTTTTATTTATGTATAAGATAGTGTTCTAGTTTCATTCTTACGCATGTGGCTCTTCAGTTTTCCTAACATCATTTGTTGAAGAGATTTTCCCATTGGATATTTTCGCCTCCTTGGTTGAAGAATTATTGACCATAAAATTGTGGGTTTATTTTAGGTCTGTTTTGTTTCATTGATCTATGGTGACTGTCTTTGTGCCAGTATCATACTGTTTTGATTACTATAGCTTTGTAGTGTAACTTGAAATCTGGGATTATGATACTCCTGGCTTTGTTCTTCTTTCTCAAGAGTAGTTTGGCTATTCAGGATCCTTTGTGGTTTCATATAAGTTTTAGCATTATTCGTTCTGGTGAAAAATGCTATTGGTGTTTTTTTAAAAAAATATTTTATTTATTTATTTGACAGAGAGAGATCACAAGTAGGCATAGAGGCAGGCAGAGAGAGAGGAAGGGAAGCAGGCTCCCTGCTGAGCAGAGAGCCCGAGGCGGGGCTTGATCCCAGGACTCCGAGATCATGACCTGAGATCATGACCTGAGCCGAAGGCAGAGGCTTTAACCCACTGAGCCACCCAGGCACCCCTGCTGTTGGTATTTTGATAAGGATTACATTACATTTGTTAATTGCTGTGGGTAGTACAGACATTTTAACAACATTTTTTCTTCTAATCCATGAGCATGGAGTGTCTCTTCATTTCTTTGTGTTGTCTTCAATTTCTTTCTTCAGTGTTTTATGGTTTTGAGAATATAGGTCTTTCAGTTTCTTGGTTATGGTATTTTATTATTTTTTGTACAATTGTAAGTGGGGTTGTTCTCTTGTTTTCTCTCTGCTTCTTCATTATTAGTGTACAGAAATGCAACAGATTTCTGTACTTTGATTCTGTATCCTGCAACCTTACTGAATTTACATATCAGTTTTAGTAGTTTTTTTGATGGATTCAGGTTTTCTATATATAGCATATGTCCTCTGAAAAGAGTGAAAGTTTCACTTCTTCCTTACAATCTGGATGCTTTCATTCCTTTTTCTTGTCTAATTGCTTTGGCAAGGACTTCCAGTACTATGTTGAATAAATGAGAATGGACATCTTGTTTTCTTCCTGACATTATGCAAAAAACTCTGTTTTTCACTACTGAGGATGATGTTTGCTGTGGGTTCTTCATATATGACATTTATTATGTTGAGGTATGTTCCCTCTAAACCTCCTTTGTTGAGGGTTTTTATCATGAGTGGATGTTATACTTTGTCAAGTATTTTTCTCTGCCTATCGAAATGATCATATTGTTTTTCCCCTTTCTTTTATTGATGTGGTGTATCACGTCAATTGATTTGTGCATACCGAACCACACTTGTACCCTGGGAAAAAATCCCGCTTGATCATGGTGAATGTTTTTTTTAATGTATTGTTGGATTTGGCTTGCTAATATTTTGTTGAGGATTTGCATCTATGTTCATCAGAGATATTGATCTATAGTTCTCCATTTTTGTGGTGTCTTTATCTGGTTTTGGTATCAGCGTAATGCTTAGCTCATAGAATGAATTTGGAAGTTTTCCTTCCTCCTCTATTTTTTGGAATAGTTTGAGAAGAATAAGTAACTCTTCTTTAAATGTTTGGTAGGATTCACCTCTGAAGCTCTCTCATCCAGGATGTTGGTTTGTTGGGAATTTTTTGATTACTGATTTAATATCATTTCAGGTAAATGGTCTGTTCAAATTTTTTATTTCCTTCTGATTAAGTTTTGGAAGGTTATATGCTTTTAGAAATTTATCTATTTATTCTATATTGTCTCATTTTTTGGCATATAATATTTCATAATATTCTCTTATAATTTTTTGTGTTCTTTGGTGTTGGTTGTTTCTACTTATTCATTTCTGATTTTATTTATTTGAGTTCTCTTTCTCTCTCTCATTTTTGAAGAGTCTAGTTGACACTTTACCAATTCTGTTGTTCTTTTCAAAAAACCAGCTTCTGTTTTCACTGATCTATTCTATTGTTTTTGTAATTTCTATTTCATTTATTTCTGCTCTAATCTTTATTACGCTCACCCTCCCCCACCAACCCCTGGTCTGCTGGTTTGGAGTTTTGTTTGTTCTTCTTCTTGCTCCTTTAGGTATAAGGTTAGGTTGTTAGAGATTTGTCTTGCTTCTTGAGGTAGGTCTGCATTACTATAAACTTCCCTTTTAGGAGTACTTTTGCTACGTCTCAAAGGCTTTGGGCCATTGTGTTTTTATTTTCATTTTCTAATTTTTTTTTTCACTTCTTTGATTTCTTGGTTGACCCATTCATTGTTTAGTAATATGTTATTTAACCTCCATGTGTTTGTGTTCTTCCCAGATTTTTTCTTGTGGTTGATTTCAGGTTTCATAGTGTTATGGTTAGAAAAGGTACATGGTACGACTTCAGTCTTTCTGAATTTGTGGAGACTTGTTTTCTGAATTTGTGGAGACTTGTTTTGTGGCCTAACATGTGCTCTGTCTTGTGGAATGTTCCATGTATATTTTAAAAGAATGTGTTATTCTGTTGTTTTAGGATGGAATGTCCCAAATGTATCTGTTAAATCCATCTGGTCCAATGTGTCATTCAAAGGCACTGTTTCCTTGCTGATGTTCTAGTACGATGATCTGTCTACTGATGTCAGTGGGGTTTTCAAGTCCCCTACCATTATTGTATCACTGTTGATTACTTTCTTTATGGTTGTTATTAACAGCTTTGTGTAACTGGATGCTCCCATGTTGAGTATATAAATACTTAAAATTGTTATGTCTTCTTAGATGATTCCTTTTACTGTTACATAGAGTCCTTCTTTGTCTCTTGTTACAGTCTTTGTTTTAGGGGGGCCTGGGTGGCTCAGTGGGTTAAAGCCTCTGCTTTCGGCTCAGGTCATGATCCCAGGGTTCTGGGATTGAGCCCCGCATCAGGCTCTCTCCTCAGCAGGGAGCCTGCTTTCCTTCCTCTCTCTCTGCCTGCCTCTCTGCCTACTTGTGATCTCTGTCTGTCAAATAAATTAAAAAAAATTTTTTTAAGTCTACTTTGTCCTCTATTAGTTTTGCCACCCTCACTTTCTTTTGACATCTGTTTGCACGATAAATGATTCTCCATCCCTTCACTTTCAGTCGGCATGTGTCTGTGTGTGCAGCATATAGCTCTTGTAGCCAGCATATAAATGGGTCTTGTTTTTTAAATCCATTCTGTTATCCTAAGTCTTTTGACTGGAGCTTTTAGTACATTTACATTTAAAGTAAGTATTGGTAGGTGAGTGCTTATTGCCATTTTGTTACTTCTTTTATGATTGTTTTTGTAGTTCTTCCCTATACCTTTCTTCTCTTGCTCTCTTCTGTCACCACAAGTGAGCTGTCTTTAGTGTTATACTTGGATTTATTTCTCATTAATTTTTATATATCTATTACTGATTTTTGATTTGTTGTTACCATCTTCTGTATATAGGAGTCTATAGTAAGGTGATGGTCATTTAAGTTTGAACCCATTCTTTACTCCTCTCCTCCCCATGTTTTAAGAATATTGTATCATAATTTCTATACTTTTATTTTATGAGTTCCTTGACTGATTTTATTTTTTTTTATTTCCTGCTTTTCTTCCTCTTACTTATAGTTTTTTCTTTCCTCTCAGGGAGTCCCCAGTAACATTTCATGTAGGGCTGGTTTCATGGTCGTGAATTCCTTTAATTTTTGTTTTTTCTGGTAAACTCTAGCTCTGCTTCTGTTCTGAATGATAGCCTTGCTGGATAGAATATTTTTGGCTGCAGATTTTTTTCCTCTCAGCACTTTGAATATATCATGCCACTCTCTCCTTGCCTGCAAAGTTTCTGCTGAAAAATCCACTGATAATCTTATGGGGTTTCCCTTGTATGTAAGTTTTCTTTTCTCCTGCTGCTTTTAAAATTCTCTGTCACTACTTTTTGCCATTTTAATTACTATACGTCTTGGTGTGGACTTCCTTTGATTTTATTGGGGAATCTCTGTGCCACTTTGGTCTGGATTTCTGTTTCCTTCCATAGATTCAGACAAATTTCCAGCTATTATTTTTTCAACTAAATTTTCTCTCTCGTCTCCTTCTGGGATCCCTAGAATGAGAATTTATTATGCTTGATGGTGTTGCTGAGTTTCCTTTATCTGTTCCCATTTTGCATAGTTTTTTTTTTCTCTCTTCTCCATTACTCTGTCCTCTAGGTCATTGATCCTTTCTTCTGCTTCCTCTAGTTTACTATCTATTCCATCAAGTGTATTTTTAATTTCATTTATTGAGCTTTTAATTTCCGATTGATTCTGTTTTCTATCTTTTGTTAAGGGTCTCACTCATATCATCCACTCTTATCAAGCCCTGTAAGTATCTTTATGAAAATTACTTTAAATTGTCTATCAGGCAGATGACTTATTCTGTTTTGTTTAGTTCTTTTGCTGTAGTTTTGTCCTGATCTTTCATGTGGGACATATTCCTCTGTTTCCTCATTTTGTCGAACTCTCTGTGTCTGTTTCTCTTTGTTAGGAAATTCAGCTATTATCTCCTGCTCCTGAAAGTAGTGGCTTTATGAAGAAGAGGTACTGTCATTACATTCAGTGCAATGTTCCCTGTTCACCAGAATCTGATGCTTCATGGGTGTCTCCTATGAGTGTTACATGCACCCTACCCTTGAGGCTGAGCTGCTTTTTTCTTCAATCCAGTTGTCTGCAATGGCTCTCTCTGCCTTTTGTGGGCAAGGTTTTTTCCCTGTGGGCTTAGTGGGCCAGTCAGGGGCCCCTTGGGCCTAGGTTGAGTCAGATCAGATATTCGCCAGAGATCCAGTAGCCCTGAACTACAGGGCACTTTCCTTGTGTTGTTCCCTGAGAAGCTTTTGTTGGAGGGCCACAGTGTGACTGATGTGTGTGGCTCTCTTTCCCTGTCCCTTTAGGAGTCACTTTAGAGTGGTGCTAGCCCCAGTGGGGGCTGCTTACACACTACCAGACTTGTGGCACCACCTTAGATAGGCTCTGGCGAAGAGCATATTGGATGGGGAGGATCCACGAGGTGCATGGGTTGGGAGGTGCCCTGTTAGTAGATTTTGCTCTGGTTCCCTGGGGGAAGGGATCTGCAGTGCTGGGCAGGCCTGCCTGGATGGGGTGGAGCTGCCAAATCTTGGGGGTTGGGGCATAGTGTAAGCAAGTTAGGTATGGAGCATGGGGGCTGTGCTGGTTCCTGCAGGTGACTGTGTGTTTATACCATGTCGGGGAGGCAGGTACATGGTGCCTGCCAGGCCCTTTGTTCCTGGAGAGGTCTCCCAAGGATTCTGTCTCTCCAGCACATACTTTGAGATTAATAAACAAATCTCCCTCCCATATAGCCCATGTGTTTTTCAAACCATTGCTTCTCTGTGGGGCTGGGGTTTTTTGGCTGTCTCTTTAAGGGTAGGGACTCAGCTTCCTCTCATCCTCCTGGCTCTCCCCAAGTCAAATAAAGTTCCAGGTTTGAAGACCTGGTGGTTGTAAGAACTCAAGGAATTCAGCTCCTCTGATTTTCAGAGCCAAATGTTTATAAGGATTTGTCTTCCCCTGCAGGCTCCCTGACTGAGGGTCTGTCGCTCACCCCCTCTGCACCTGCAGGTCCCTCCCTCCCACAGATGGTCCTGCTGTCCCTTTAGCTCCCCACTGCGTCTCTGTCCTTCTTACCCTCTTCCATGTGGCCTCTTCTCGCCTTTAGGTGTGGAATTCATTCTGGCAGTCTTCGGCTTGCTTTCTGGGTTATTTACACTGATAGGAGTGGTATCTTTTATTCACGGGACAAGGTGAGCTTAGGGTCCTCCTGCTCCATCATCTTCCCCAAAAGTCCTCTCACTTTCTTTTTTTATCTCCATCCTTCTTGTGCTTCTTTCTCCCTTTATTCTTTTTTCCTTTCTGGGCCCGAATCTGGAAATAGTGAACCAAGGAAAATGTGCCTTCCTGTCACTAGATTGTCTGGTTGAGGTGGACTGACAGGGTGGAGTGTAAAACAAGGAGGGGGCGCGGGGAGGCTGTCGCTCATATCTGTCGCTCATATCTTCCCCTCTTCTCTGGACAAGATTGGGACTGGGACCCAAATGGACATTCCCCTCTAGGGTGGCGGCCTCTGTTGTCTGATGTGAGTCTACTTCCCCCCCTCACCCCCCCCAGAGATCCAGGGTGTGCTATGCAAACCTTCTGGGATAAGCCCAGTACCTAATCTGGTGTGAAATGCACATGAGCTCAGGCGTACCTGAATTTACATCCCAGCTCTCTAGCATTCCATCTCGCTGATGACACCTGGCTAGAACCTCCCTTGCTCACTGATGGTGATGTGTAAGGTTAAGTGTGAAAGTACTTGTGAACTGTGATATGCAGACAAAAGATAATCACTACAGTTATAATTCTTCCTCTACTGCCCTACTGCCTCTCTCTTTTAGAGGGAGAAAGCTTTAGTTGCTCTTCACTTAATACCTTTATAGGCCTGGAATTAATGAGGCTATCATCAGAACTTTCTAGATTTATGGAAACAGGGATCTGCTGTTGCCTACTCAAACTCACTATTGTGTTCTTTGCCACTATTTCTTCAGAAGTCAATTTAAAGGTTAATGCGAATGAAATACTTAGTGACAAAAAATATGAAAGTATTCAAAAACTGAAAGAGACCTCAAAAAACACAGGAGAGAATTCACAGGAGCCTCTATTGGCAGTACTTGCAACAGTGTGAGCAGCACAAGGAATGATGACAGAATAGAGAACTATACTTTACATTAAAAAAGTGAATCCATGAGTCCACACTAATGAAACATTTAAAAAAAAATTTTTTAAGGGTGATAGGAGAAGGAAAAGCTTTTCCTGGCAGAATAACACCAAATAACAAATACAGCATTGATGATAGAAAATTGTCAACAAGGGAAGCCTGAGTGGCTCAGTTGGTTGGACGACTGCCTTCGGCCCAGGTCATGATCCCGGGGTCCCGAGATCAAGTCCTGCATCGGGCTCCCAACTCCACGGGGAGTCTGCTTCTCTCTCTGACCTTCTCCTCACTCATGCTCTCTCTCACTGTCTCTCTCTCAAATAAATAAATAAAATCTTAAAAAAAAAAAAAAAAGAACATTGTCAACAAGATCGGTTCAGTCAAGAATCAGAAGTGGATGGATGGCAGATCAGTGAGTGAAATGTTGGGTGATAGGATATTTTCAGGTTCCTCTGTAACATTTACTTATTCCTTATAGAGGGAAGAAAGGTACTGTTATTGGAGAAATCTGGCAAACACTCCCTTCCCCAAGGGATGAAACTTAGCATCTCCAGTAGAGAGACAACCCGGTATCATGTCACCTCTTACGATGCACTTGGAAGGACATGTTATGTGGGTAGTGTTCCTGCCAAAAATATTTAACCTAAAGCTAATCATGAGGCAACAGTCAAGGAAATCAAATCCAGGCCTATTTAGCAAAACAACAGTCTTCGGCTCTTCTAAATTAGCAACCTCAAGGAAAACAAGGAAAACTAAAAAAAAAAAAAAGGCTAAGGAATTCTTCTAGGCTAAAGAGACCTGACAGCTAAATGCAGTGAGTGAACATTATTAAATGGATCTTGGATCCTTTAAAAAAAAAGGAATTAAAAAAAAGGAAAGAAAGAAAAGAAACTGGGATAAAGGACTTTATTAATTACCAACTAATATTGGGAATAGCTCTGTATCAATGTTAAATTTCCTGTGTGATTATTATTTTCATTAATTTAGAAACATGGCTTCCTTGTTAGAAATACACACTGCAGATTTAGAGATAAATTATCCTGATGTCTACAGTTTATTCTCAAATGGTTTTCTAAAATGTGTGTGTGTGTGTGTGTGTGTGTGTGTGTGTGTGTAATATTACATATATATACGTAACTTTTTTGCAATGAATATATTCAGTCACTCTGTACACTTCTAGCAACTTTTCTGTGGATTTGAGATTTTTTTCAGAATAAAAAGTTGACCTAAAATTATTAAAACAATTAACAATTACTTTACAGATTACTTTAATATTCAACAGTGTTAATCCCTATGCCGGATCAAGAATTATCAGGACACTGTTAGCCTGCCAGACCTCACTGATCTTTTTACTGCTATCTTTCACAAGTAAACTCACTGTGACCCAAATTCTTGGGAAAAAATGAAACCTATGTCTCAGCCTGCATTAGAGCAGACTGACAGAGGTCTGTATCAATTATTTTCATGTCCAGAGGTGGCCATCGATGCCAGACACCCTAGTGTCTTTGGGAAGGTCAACTTCTGCCTTGTCTGTCCTGGGCTTTACTTACAGCCAGGTGACCCCAAATGAGGGAACAAAATCTGCATCCTTTTACTTTGAGTCCCCATCTAATTGTATTGATGAACTAAGGCTCTCTGTTCAGTTTCATCAATTAACGCCATCAGAAAGCTAACAGGTATGCTGTGAAAGTCACTGAATTGACCAGCCATGCCCCTATGTATATAATCAAGTCCTACTAAGAGCTTCATTGCAGTAGGCAATGAAAATAGATTTCACTTTGAAAATGTCACACAGGTCCTAGTTTACAAGCCTCCTTGGAGCCAATATATGTAGACTCTTCCTACTTACTGTGTTTTATCAGTTTGAAAACCTCGAGAAATTTTTAATTAAATAAGTTTTCAGACTCGCAGTTACTTGAAAAAAATATCTTTAATTTAGAGCTTCCCATGAAGCCAGCTCTGAGAAAAGCACTTGACAGAGATCATCTCCTGTAATCCTCATAGTAACTTTTTTTTTCAGAAATGGAAACCGAGTTGAAGAGGTTAATCATTTGTCTAACGTCATACAGCTAATAATGGGCAGAGCTGGATTTGGTCTACCTTATAACGAATCCTTTCCTCTTAAATATTTCTCTGTTATATTTCCAAAATCAAGGGTGAAAATGTATTTATAAACATCTTTTAATTTGCTAGCATACACACACCATGTTTTAAAAACTTGCAAAGGCAAGGACTATATTTTTTAGTAGCTTAGTGGAGGGAAACTGTAGGTAGTTCTTTAAGAAGGTAAAATATGTTTCTGGATCTAAAGAGAAGTTTTGGTGATTGCATTAAGTTTGGAGAGTACATCCATACTATTAATAAGAACAGCTAGAGTTCTATTTTAAAAATCTATTAAAAATGTAAAATGCATTTTTTGAAAATGTGTTTATTCTACTCGAGCTCCCTGGACTCACGGTTCAAATCATTTGTAGTTTATCTCAAAGTACCATAAAAAGAGGCACAAAAAGGTTTTTGCTGGATTGTGACTTTGTATATTCAGCTTTTCCCCTTGTTGTTAGGTGTCAAGAACCGCGTTACAGCCTTTGGGCATAGTTCTGTTAGAGAGGGTGAAAGCAGGCATTCCAGGGATTTGCCCAGAGGTGAATTTTAATGAGGTCTGCCTCCTTCTCGCCTTGCTTGCCAAGGAGGAGGCTAGGGAGGGCTGTCAGTGCACAGAAGTGGGTTCTGTATGTATGCTAATTACATCAGGGCCCTGGAGAGTAGCCAGCTGTTGGCCGTTAAAGGGAATAAAATGATAGGTCACAGAAAGTAGTCATTTTAAAGGCGATTTCTGGAGGCGGCTTCTAGCCGGGCGTGGGAGCCCAGGGCTGTGTCACAGAGGAACCATCACGGTCCCCAGGTCTCGTGGAGGGGAGAAGTGAGGAGGTGAGCAGGGTCCTCGTGCAGCGGCTTTCCCTGGAATTTGTTACAGATGCACCAGTGTGTCTGCAGACCTGGGCTGGTGTCTCTATTTTTATTCTTAGTATGAAATTGTAGTTGACTTTGATAGTAAGAAACAAATAATGATGACACATTCGGGTTTCCTTGGCTTCTAGGCTGTTTTCTTCCTCCTCCCCTCAGTCTTTCCAGGCCTTTCTTCTGTGTTCCTCCCTTGGCACACTTTCTCTACCAGGCGCCAGTGATCGGATGTTTCTCGTAACTGGCTTTGTCCCAATTCTCTTCTCTTGGAAATCTCTCTTGGTAATCCTACCCACTTCCAAGGCTTGAGCAACGGGGGGAAAAAATCTTATTAGAAGAAAGAGTAGATGATGCACGTTGGCCGAGGAAAATGGGAGGCTGAAGAAGAACAAAGGCTTTTACTGGGGGAATCTCAGAATTGCAGAGATTCTGGAAGAATCCAGAAAAGTATCGTGACCATGTGGGGAAAGCAAGAGGTTTTTATGAGAAAGAGGGAGGGATTAATTCCATGAGTTAGATAAAAAAGAGGGAAAAAATGCCATTAATTTGGTGCTGACCTGTTGAGCTGTTTTGAGTTCTTAGCTTATTAATGATTTTATGAATGTCCCTGACACATATTAATTAATTTCACTGTCCTTGTGTGATCCAAATGTCAGTTGCTCCACTGAAATTTTATGAGCAAAACCGTTCGTAAAACGGTCACTGGTTATGGCTCATTTCAAGGGTTTATTAGTTGGAGACGTAAATGGAACTTTGCAACGGAGTCATCGTCTTCTTTTTTTTTTTTTTTTTAGATTTTATTTATTTATTTGAGAGAGAGAGTGTGTGTGCACATGAGCAGGGGGGAGGAGCAGAGGGAGAGGGAGAAGCAGACTCTGCTGAGCAGGGAGCCTGATGTAGGACTCAGTGCCAGAACCCTGAGTTCATGACCTGAACTGAAGGCAGCTGCTTAACTGACTGAGCCACCCAGGCATCCCTAAGCTGAGTCTCTGATGTGCAGAAATGTTATACAATCCCACATGCGCTGTCAGGCCTGGAAATGCTCTCTAAAACCCTTCCGTGCCACAGAACTTTGCATTCAGGGGCAGCCTGATGAGGGTATAGTGCTCTGATGAACCCTGCCTTGAATAATGTTTTTATTTTTTAATTAATGAAATTTTAAAAGGTTTTCTTTCTAAGTAATCTCCACACCCAACATAGGACTTGAACCTACAACCCTGAGATCAAGAGTCACCCGCTCTACCAACTCAGCCAGCCTGGTGCCCTGAACAGTGTTTTTAAATGCATGAATTAAACACATAGGATGGCAACCAATAACGCTGAAATAAAGTTATCAAAATATTTTTTAAAAATCTGTGGGGGAGGAAGGTATATCGTGCACTACCTCTTCATGAAACAACAAGATCTGACAATCCCCAGAATTTCAAAGCAATGCTGAGTACTCGGAGATGTTCATGGCAGCCATACCGTGGTCGGCTGATTGTCCCTGGGGACGGACTCCTAAGTGCTTCTAGTATTCCTGTGGGGTTTTGCCTGTCTTCGTAACTGGGGGGAATGTTGTATTTCAGTTAGAGAGCAAGGAAACTAAAGATCAGGTTCACAGAGTCCTGTGACTCTTATCCATGGATCCAAGGGTAAGAACACCTGGTCTGAAGATTTCTAGAGGAGACTGGAGATCCTTGTTTGTCTGCCTGCCAGGTGCCGCAGGGTGTGCCTCGAGGAAAGGGATGGCGAAGAGCCAGTGACAGGTGGGTACTTCCTCCACATCCTCATCCCATCTGCTCCGTTTGTCTGGGCTTCTTGGGTCTTCTCTCGTCTTCCTGAGCTTCCCTGTTGCCCTGAAGTGAAATCAAAACTAGTGGCTTCTCTTTATCAGCAGCTGTTCTGTTTTGGTTTTGTTTGTTGGAGGGATTCTCTCTGGTTTGATTTCTAAATATAGTCTCTAGGGGCACCTGGGTGGCTCAGTTGGTTGAGCATCCGGATCTTGGCTGCTGCTGAGGTCATGATCTCAGAGTTCTGGGACTGAAACCCTCTGTGGGCTCCGCACTTAGCGTGGAGTCTGTTTAAGGATTCTCTCCCTCTTCCTCTGCCCTTCCCCGTGCTCTTTCTCTAAAATAAATGGATGAACCTTTTTAAAAAACATATCATCTGGTTATAGAGGAGGCTGAAACTGATCATTGTCTGGGGGTTCTTTCCCTCATGCTTCAGTGAAAACAGATAATTGGGCTTTAAATGTGGATAGAGGTTAAAAATACCAAACATCAACCTCTGTCAAAGGTTGTGAAGTAGATTTTTTTAAAAATTCCCTCCCTCCACCTTTTTGAACCTCGTCTTCTCTTGGCTTCTCAAACACTGAATCCTCCTGGATGTCTCTTGCTTTCCTGCCTCTGTATTGGTCCCTTCTGAATCCTTGTCCGTTTCGCTCTCTACCAACAGAAATGCTCCCCATGTTAGGCTTTGGGCTTTCTCTCTTCATTTGTTCCCCCTGATGATCTCTCCCAATCCTTGGTCTATTTGATCTACCTCCTTCCCATGTTCCTTGTCCTTTTCAATGGACCTGCCCCCCCCACCCCCATCTTTCCAGTTGTTCCGATTTCAGGAACACTCAGCAGAGATTCTTTGGTTACTTCCTGTGCCCTGAGCAATAGGTTAGGCACTAGGGCTACAATACTGAGCCAGTGCCTTCCTGTACGCCACCGTCTATCAGGGAAAGTCAGCCTTGAACAAGTAATTTCAAGAGGGAATAGGTTGGAGGGGGAATAGCCGGTCATGCAAGGCTTGGTCATAAGGGAGAGCAAGCCTAGTTGCCGGGGGGTGTGGGGGGTGGGGGGGTATGGAGGGAAGTCTCTCAGAAGAAGTAATATTGAAATCAGGACCTTGTTGGTTAGTTGAGACACAGCAGCGTGGGATTGGTGACTTGGAAGATCTGCGTGACGTGTCTGGTGTGGCTTTGGTGTAAAGTGGAAAGAGGGCATTTGAGTTCAGTGAGGCTATGAGGAGGCAGGACCGGACTGGTTGTAAACGCTTGCCACCCATCTTAGGGGGCTGGGGTAGGCATCACCCTAAGGGCACTGGGGAAGCCCGCAGGAGGTGTTCATCCAGCAGCAGACAGCTAAGGTTTACATTGTTAAATGATTACCCCGAGTACCGTATGGACCACCGTTGGGAGGGGCGAGAATCCAGTAAGGAGAGAGTGGAAGATGGTTATGGTCGCCCCCTTAAGAGACCATGTGTCGACCTTACAGGAAAATTTCAGTCACCCTTGGCTCCTGCCTGTTCCTCCCTCACCTTCTCATCAAACACATCAAACACTAAATCTTTTCAGATTCGGTTCCTAAAACTGCATTGACTGCACGCCTCTGCTTATTCCCACTGACTGACTTCAGATTTCTCATTTACCTTCCTGAGGTGGCTCAGCCATGTCTACGCTCTACCGACTTTTCACTTCTGGGTCTCCCTTTTCTCCTTCCGGTGGCAGGCAGTGGGCCTGCGGGGGAGCCCCTGGTGTACTCGGCTGCTCCCAAAGGCACCAAAGAGAAGCTCAAGCCACAGTGTGGGCCTTCCTGGTGTCGTCCGTCCATTCTGCCAAGACAAGCTCCTGTCCCTCCCGCCTCCCCCCTCCTAGGCTCACTTCACAAATATCCAAGGATCCAGTTCGGCAGGCTCCTTCCTCTACCTAGACCTCCTGTCCCCTCCAGCTCATCCACAGACACATTTCAAGTCCCTCCTCCTCCAATTTCCCATGCCCCCAAGCCTCAACCAGAATTAATCTCTCCTTCCTGCCCGTGCACAGTCGTACTTTGGATGATGCATTATCTATCTAATTAAACTTCCTACTCCTGTTTCACTGCCGCATAGAGCCTGCCTCCCGTTTGAATTATTATGTGTGAGATAGGCTCGCTCTCCAGATTGTAAATTCCAGAGGACTAGGGATATTTGTCACAGTCATTTCCGTGCTGCCTGGCCTCTGCTTATCAGACCCCAACAAACGTTAAATTTGATTGTGGATGGCAGCGGGATGATTGGGAACCCCAAATCGTGGAAGTCTCCGAGTCACACACTCAACCCCATTCTAGCTGTGATAGTCATCAAATGCACAAGAACTAAAAAAAAAATTTTTTTTTACTAAGACTACTGCTTTTGTTTCTAAAATTGCTAAATGGGACAAGTCTCATTAGGAGAAACAGCTAACGGTTTTAGTGAGGAGTACCAGGTTCCCTGTTGGAAGATGAAATTCATTCTTTAGGTATTTCTTGAGCCCTGATTATGTTCCCAGCACTGGGGAGGCATAGCCACGAATGAAACGGATCTCTATACTGGGAGCATTTACAGGTGTGCAGTTTTCCATCAAGAGTTGCAGCATAATTTCCATTTCTGAAATGGGGGGGAAATAGTTCAGTCCTTTATTTAAACATTATGTGTCCCGTGGCTGACTCAGGAGTGAAAATCATACCGTCTTCTCCTGCGTACTGACCAGAAACAGGACAGTGGATGTATTGTTAATATGCATGGGACTATCAAAGGACAAAACACATTTATTGGGATGCTTTTGTTGTATCTTATTTAAGTTTTGATTATTGTGATTATTTTATCCATTCCTTATCACCCACTTTGGTAAAATTCTCTCACAGGCAGGTTTTGAATGTTTCCTCTTATCATTTTATGCTTTTGGGCTGGGAAGCATCAGTAGATACTAAGCAGTAATAATAGTATGTATTATTTTTATTTTCTAGTAGTAAAAAAACTCATAATATTTTAGTTTCAAAATTAGTTCTATATACGCCCAACATTGTCCTAGAAATGAGGTATGCGAAATGTAACTTATAGCCGAAAGTAGCTCGCAGAAGTGCTCTTGTATGTAAGAACTGCATGGCTATAGGAAAAAAAGGAATATATTACTAGAGGAAGTTGCTTGTGTAGGAAGCTCTGAATTTTTTTCAAAGCTAGTCAGAAACTGGACTTTAGGACATATGCAGTGATTTTCTGAAATACGAGCAAAACCTGGAGAAAACCAGAGCATCTAAATTCTCACAGCTGGGAAGTTTAGCAGAGGGGACATATAAGAGGCCTCTGGCCAAAAATGTAAATAATGAGGAACGTGTCTATTCGAAAAAAGTAGAGTATGTTCCAGATGTCTCTGTATGCATGTATAAAGATCTGTGGCTTCAAATTTGACTAGATTTTGTTTGTTTGTTTTTCAAAATCTTTTCTAAGAATTGCCCTGGTGGAAAATATTCCTGAAGGCCTTAACTATTCAGAAAATGCACCATTTCACTTATCACTTTTCCAAGGCTGGATGAACTTACTCAACATGGCCCAAAAGTCTGTTGACATAGTGTCTTCCCATTGGGATCTCAACCACAGTCATCCATCAGCATGTCAGGTAAGCTGCATCCTCTGTGTGTGATGATTCTACTTTCGTGCATCTCCTGCGCCTTCATGTTTCTTGCCTTCGCTTCTCCAGTTCAAGGTCTCTTTTTCAGTCCACCCCCCCCCCCACAGTACCCGTACATCATCGCGTTCACGTGTATGTGCCTTCGTTGATCATGTGTCCGCTCAGCTCCTGCTAGAACGCCAGGTTTTCAAGGGCAAACTCATGTTTTGTCTGTGCATACTCTAGGCTGTCTGTTGATTTGGACCATTTTGGGGGACGCTGTCCACACCGCAGTATCCGTTGACAGCACGCCCCCGAATTCTGCTTTGCTCCTCCCGCATGCTCGTGGCGTGAACCCCATGCCTGCTTGCCGAGGCATTTATGTGGTTAATTGGTGTCCTATTTCGCCTGGAGGACCCAGAGCCAACTTTTTTTTTTTTTTTAAATAGTGGAATCGAACTTCCCATTATACTTGTATATTCTTGGCTCTGTCCCGTTTGAGTGAAGAGGAGAGAGAAATGTGTTAATTCCAAGAACAGCCTTGAGAAGTCTGCTGAAATGATCTAAATGATTTCTGAACGAAGTGTCCTGGAGCTAGGAAAGGGATCCTGGTTCTCTTGAGCAGTTTTTTGTTTGGTTTCTTGTAATTTGTGCTGGTATGATCACAAGAACACTAAGCTACCCAGGCTCTTCTACCCAGGTATTCCAGCGCTGGTCTGCACGTACGTGTCCTATCTGGGTCACGGAGAAAATCAGTTCTGTCACCGTATATAAAATGTGTTGGCACTAAGCCTATAATCACTACCTCATTGGTACTTTCAAACCTTTCATTCAGTTGTACTATTTTAAAATCAAAGGAAATCAGAAAATAGGTTTAAAAAAAAAAAAAACACCAAAACTCACAAAGGCCATACTGAAGAAGAAAATAAATTTATTGATTGTGTTCTGCACTTTTCTCCCTCCCCTGTTTATGCAGGTAGGTCAGGTGTTTGCTGCTGCATAGATCATTTCAAAATGTAGTGGGATCATGATTCTGGATGGTGTTGAGCAGAAAGAACTCATCTTGGGTCCACATTGTGCTGTTTGGGGCAGGCTGGAGGGTCTGGGGACCACCTGGACCTCTCTCTGCATATGTCTCTTATTCCATAAGCAAGCCTGAACTTGGGGTAGTTTAAGGGGGTGGTTATATTGTAAAAGGCCCAAAGCAGAAAGTATGAGGCCTTTTAAGATGTGGGCTCTGGGATCACAGCTGCTTCTGTCCCATTCTATTGCTCAAAACAGGTCATGATTCAAGGTGGGAGGAGTAGCATCTATACAGGAGTAAGGAGAGTTGTTGGCAGGCCTCTTTGGAAATTATATACCATAGTCCACTCTGGCCATCACAATCCAGATCTCTTCCACTTACTAAATGCAGTCCTCACCGCCCTCCCCCATTATAGCAAAGGCTCAAAGTTCAGGGTCTCCTCCTCTGCACCAAGTCTGAATCGGGTTGAGCCCCCTCGTAGGGGCTTTTCTTGATTTAGAAACTTGTGAACTAGAAGACAAGTCATATGCCTCCCAACACACACACTCCTGACCTCTAATGGGGAGGCAGGATAAGATAACCATAGTACACACTTTGGTTTAAGTGGTGGGGGTGGGGATGGAGAGCACAGACCAGTCCTGAGCCCATAGCAGTTTTGAAATCCAGCCCAGCCCAGCATGCCAGGCTTCCAAGCTCAGAAAACTGGGAATGCTGCTGGCCTAGGATCTAGTTCTGCTCCCTGGGTGTGCTTTCCTAATCTGTGAAGCTCTTTGTTCCCCTCTGTGTTGTTCTTTCTTTTCCATAAGAAATAGCCTGTGTTTGCTTCCGACTGTCTTAGTTGGCTTCCTGCTGGTAGAAACTGAGGCCCCAGAGGACCTCTGTTCATTTTAAAGCAGCTCTGCCCTCTTTTTTTTTTTTTTTTTTTTTTAAACAAAATGGCACAATCCCTTCAGCCTTTATAGACTTAATTTGTATCCAGTCATAAACCACTCTGGTCGCAAAAACTCTGACCCCAAACTCTTGGCAGTGGGTCTTCTCTGCTTTGGACTGTGATTCAGGATGCTTTAGGACCTGACCCTTATAAAGTTTCTGGGAGCTTTTCATCTGGTCAAGGGGGCCTGTGAACCGCCCGCCACTTTCAGTCTTTCTGAAACCTTGACAAAGAATCTTCCTGCCACAACTGTCATTTCGTCTTTACCCTGAGGCTCTTTCTTCCTTGGTGAGTATTTTGTTGAATCAAGAGAGTCTTCTAGATTTTCTACATTTTCTCATACTTCTGCATGAATACAGAACAGTGCTTCTTACCATAGACCACTAACAATTTGATAACCTGCCTGAATGCTCCTCTTAGCCAGGTCCCCAAACCCATTAGACACCCTCTCTGTTTTCTGCTTTAGGGCAGGTGGCAATGTTGCCAAGTCGCCCACTGTCACTCCCTCAAGGCTCCAGATCCATTTCTTTCCTGTTCCTCCAGTCTTGAGTGGGAATGAGATTCCAGCATCCACAATCACCCAATCCCAAAGACTGTGTCATGTGGCTTATGTTTTTGCTACACTAGATACATTTCCTTAATCCACTGTGGCAAGACGGGCAACTCCAAAACTTACCGAGTATTATTTCCTATGATTCCGTGAACAGGACACACAGTTTGTGCCCCAGTAGCTATTGGCTGGGACCACTCATGTGGTTGTGTTTGGCTGGGATAGTGGCTGAGTCTGGGCTGACCCTCTGGGGACTGGACAGCTCATGACCCCAAGTAGACACTCATCACTCAGTAAGCTAACCCTGGCTTTCTAGCGGGCTGCTGGATCCCCAGAGGATAAGAGTGAAAACAGCAGGACCTCTGAATTCCTGGGCTTCTAGAATATGACTTTGGCCACATTCTTTTAGCCAGAGCCAGTTCACAAGGTCAGCAGCCCACGTCCAGGGGAGGGGCAAGAGAGTCTAGGAGAAGCATGCCAGTTCAGGAAAGGGAGATTGTTGGCAGCAAACTCAAAACAGTTTACTTTCACAGGTTTGATGGTGTAAGTGGGAGATAGTTCAAGATGTCTTTCCTTTGTGCGGGACAAGACCAGCTCATTCCACTGAATTTAGCAAGAACTGCAAGCTTTAGTTTGACTCACTGAGCCATGCTCTATGCTAGGACCCAGACCTGCACAGGTGTCCATGCTGTGTGAACCCCAGGCTGCCAACCTTGTGGGCATCCCTGAAGAGCTGGGGGGTGCCAAACACACAGGGGGGAGATTGGCATTTAGTCTTGGACTTGGTGACCCAGTAGAACTCTTTTCTGAAATGCAGTGCCCCCGGAATGATGGATTTTTCTCCCCAGCTACAAAGTGATTTTGCTAACAGGCTTTATTTTTCCCAGTGACTACTATTTCTCTCTGACTCTGCCCTCAATCTCGGTTCGCTTCCAGGATTTCTGTAATCAGTCTAGACTGGGAGTTGATGAAGCTTGGGGGTCCCAGGGAACCTACAGTATTGTCCATGGAAGCCATTAAATCCATTTGCAGGATTCAGGTTGATTCTGGGGCTGAGTCAGTAAGCGAAGTATCTGGTAGTCCAGGCAGGTGGCTCTGGGGACTGCGGCCTGGTGGTTCAAACCAGTGGAACAGAGGCGCTCACATGGCTTTACAAATAAGTAGAGTCCCTGGATGAGGGGTATAGATGGACATCATTCTCAAATGAGGACTTCTGGCCTCTCCTTGCTTTTACCCTAATCCTTCAGGGTAAGCCAAACTCTTGCCACTCAAAGTTTGGCCCTGGGACTAGAAGCATCTTTATTCCCTGGAAGCTTATGAGAAATGCAGATTCTCAGGATTCACCTCAGCCCTACCTGATTCAGGATCTTCATTTCAACGAGATCCCAGGCTGATTCCTATGCTCAGAAACGTTTGAAAAGTTCTGAACTACCCCCTTTGGCCATAAGGCCAGCCAGCCCTCCTCGGCACTTATGCTATGGGGTAGAAGATGGGCCACAGAAAGGCTGGGTCCTAGTTCATGGTCAGAATTCTGTTCTGTCCAGGGAGCATGAATGAGGGTCTGGGTCTGCTTTGAATAACAGTGCCAGGTGTGACGCTGGGCGCGTATTAGGTGCTCAGGAGATATTTGCCCAGTACTCGAATGGATTGTGTCAAACAAAACAGAGCCAGACACTGGTTAACGTTCTAAGGACAGATTTGAAACAGGATATATTTTTGCAAAAGGGAAGAGGGCCCCAGTGAACTGAACTTCAGAACTCAGATTTGTACAGAGATGATGGAGCATTTTTTTTGGGAGAATGAGGGAATGGGGTGGGGGTCAGCAGGGGCTTAAACTGGACCAGGGAAATAGACGTTTATAAAAAGTGGGGAGGAGGGTTGGTCCATAGGAAGCCCATCTGGGGTGTGCTAACTGGCGCTTATCAAAGTTAGGTTCGTCGCCTCCGCCGAGACTGGGAGACAGAGGCCAGGTGCTGGCGGGAACAAACAGCAACTTCTCTTGGGCCTTTTTGAGCTTTCTGAAGTGGGCACGTTAAGGGGGCGGGGTCATCCTGGGGCGCGGCCTTGAGCTGTTAAAAACTGTTAGCATTTTGTTCAGGCCTTTTAAATGAGGGAGGGGAGGGGCCTCTGGGCGGGGTTGATAATTTGTGCTGAGAGCCCACAGTTTTTACAAAGCAAGGTTGAGCCCAGGGGAAGAGGAGGGCTCAGAGGGAGCGTGGCTGGAGATGGGTCAAGAAGAGAATATCTGTAGGTCGTGTGGCTTCAGGTGGGCATTACTCTTGTGGAAAGAAGGCTGCACCTGGAAGCTTCGTTCGGGTCACTCCAACAACCTGCGTCCTGGCAATAATGGAATTTTTCAATTTACTGCCAATAACCTGGCTGTGATTGAGCTCACACCCACCCCTGCAGGAAGGAGCCCGGTTAGAACTGAGGTCTTCTGGTGGGGCCCTAGGGCTCCCTCCAAGGAGACGCCTCTTGGCTGCCCCTCGGACTTCTCGGACCTCTCGGACCTCTCACAGCACAAGGCGTCTTGCAGATTCAAAGCAGTCGGTGTCTGCAGGTGCGGGGTCTAACTGCCTGAGTCTGCACGAGGAGGGCTCCGCATGCGCAGATGAGGAGGGCCCCCGCCTGCGCAGACGAGGTGGGCCCACGCATGCGCAGACGGGAAGGAGTGAGGGGCTTCACCTGCTCCCACTTTAAGTGGATTTAAACCCGCTGTGAGAGCGATCTGGGGAGCAGTTCTTCCATGCTTGCGGCTTGTCGGTGCTCAGTGCCAGGGTGGAGGTTCTCCTCGTTCTCCAGTCTGGTCCGTTGTTGGTCGAGGGATGATGTGGTCTCCGCCCTTCGAGCACCAGGTCTGAGGTGGGGCTTTGAGGTGGGGCATGGGCAAAGGAGGGGGAGGGGATTAAAGATGGAGACTCGCAGGTATAAAGTCAGGAAGTCGCCGGGGTATCAGGTACAGCAGCGGGACTGTAGTCAGTAACATCGGAACACTGGCGGTGTGTGCTGAAGGATGGTTCTGGACGTACGGGATGTACTGTCGAACGTGTGCAGTGTTGAAGCCCCACGTTGCACCGCTGAAGCGAATATTGTGCACCAGCTCTGCTTCCATTTTTTAAAAAAGTGAGGGGAAAAGAACAAACCGAGAGGATACAAGTTAGAATGTCTGCCCTGCCTGCCTCCGTCCCACAGAAGTGTTAGCATTTTATGTGGGCGCCAGGCTTCTAGAACTTACAAGCCCCACGGGGAAATCAGAGTCTACACACAGGTTTGCGCTCTGGCGAGTCAGCCCAGCGTTACCTTTGAGACAAAAAGTGTAAATGAAAGGGGGGTTCTTAGATTAATAACGTATTTGCAAGAATTCTGTTCGTGCCTTCATAGTATTTTACATGATCACATTTGACCCTCTCACGGGCCAAATAATGAAAGCAAGCCATCAGGTGTTGCTGAGGTCGCTCTGTGCGGGCCCTGTTGAGAGTGTATGGGATACAGCAGGGGACTAGATCGAGATCCCTTCCCTCATGGGGCTGAGATCCGAGCAGAGCTGAATCCGTTCCACTAGGATGAACGGGAAAATCTTTTTCTCCTTCTTCTTTTTTTTTTTTTTTTTCTTGTATTTTAGAATTTTTATTTTTTTATCTTTTTTTTTATATAAACATAGAGTGTATTATTAGTCCCAGGGGTAACAGTATCTTCCCCAATGTCCATAACCCCACCACCCTCTCCCTACCCTTCCCCCCCAGCAACCCTCAGTTTGTTTTGTGAGATTAAGAGTCACTTATGGTTTGTCTCCCTCCCAGTCCCCAATCCCATCTTGTTTCATTTATTCTTTTCCTACCCCCAAACCCCCAACGTTGCATCTCCCCTTCCTCATATCAGGGAGATCATATGATAGTTGTCTTTCTCCGATTGACTTATTTCACTAAGCATGATACCCACTAGTTTCATCCATGTCATCGAAAATGGCAAGATTTCATTTCTTTTGATGGCTGCATAGTATTCCATTGTGTATATATATATATATATATATATATATATATACACACACACACACACACACACACACACATACCACATCTTCTTTATCCATTCATGTGTTGATGGACATCTAGGTTCTTTCCATAGTTTGGCTATTGTGGACTTTGCTGCTATAAATGTTTGGGTGCATGTGCCTCTTCAGATCACTAAGTTTGTACCTTTAGAGTAAATAACCAGTAGTGTGATTGCTGGGTCGTAGGGTAGCTCTATTTTCAACTTTTTGAGGAACCTCCATGCTGTTTTCCAGAGTGGTTGCACCAGCTTGCGTTCATTCCCACCAGCAGTGTAGGACGGTTCCCCTTTCTCCACATCCTCACCAGCATCTGCCATTTCCTGACTGGTTAATTTTAGCCATTCTGACTGGTGTGAGATGGTATCTCACTGTGGTTTTGATTTGTATTTCCCTGATGCCGAGTGATGTGGAGCACTTTTTCATGTGTCTGTTGGCCATCTGGATGTCTTCTTTGCAGAAATGTCTGTTCATGTCCTCTACCCATTTCTTGATTGGATTATTTGTTCTTTGGATGTTGAGTTTGCTAAGCTCTTTATAGATTTTGTGGACAGGAAAATCTTAAAAGCAAAACGAATACATGAAAGTAAAGAGAGAGCAAGCAAGCCTGTAGAATAGAAATGGTTCTTGGAGCCTGAGTAGCTCCCTATCCCATCTTCCTTCATGCCCCCCTTGACCTCTAGAGCAGTATTTGCAAAGGGACCCAGGAGAACTTGTCTAAGTACCACATGTCTTGGGTTCTTAAGATTTGAAAGAAGCTGGTTCCCTTCTTTCTCCCCTCCCTCCTGCCAGTGGAGGGTAATCTTGCAGAGGTCCAGAATGAGGCCAGGACCAAAGTCCTGAAAGTAGGTCCTTAACCACCAACTTGTTTCTCCAGGTGCAGTAAGGCCCGTTTGATTTAAGTTTTACCTGATCTTACTTTTCAAATGCAATAGGAGATTCAAGACTCTGGATTTAATATTTAACATTGTTCCGCACAAAACAACAAAGGACCCAAATTTGTAATAAATTCCCATGGCAGTTTTAAAGTTGAGCTGCTGTAGTAAAAAATGGGACATTCTTGGTATGTGAACATGGATTATGTGTGCGGGGAAAGGAAATAACATTATACTTTATAAGCACTATCTTGAGAGTAGAAAATGCAGTGTCCTCAAAACAATTACATTGCCTCCGCCCAAAAAAAATTCCTTTCAGAGTTTGGGTGGCTAATCTTTGGACTTTTTTTTGTTTTTATCGAGACCTTATAAATACTGTGATGTAGTCATTGATTGGCTTGTTGCACTCTTAAAAAGATGCTAAAAAAACTTTCAAACCCTAATACCCAAGGGAGAAAATCTGAAGTTTTTTTTTTAAAGATGTTCCAATATAATGCAAATTGACCCAGGTTCACAGCTTGTTTTCCCTGAATATGTTCTTATAAAAGGCTTTTATTTTGAGGAGTTAAAGAGTCAAACGTGGTATTTACTTCTAAACCAACTGAGCCTGAAATGTCCTACATGGAAGCCATACATGACACATGAATGAACAGGAGCCCTAACTGAGATTCAGCCCATCTACTCATTATAATACGTAATAATACAAAAGAATACTGTAAGCAAAATACCCTGAGAAATGGGCACCGGGTGGCAGCCAGGCCCCAGCTCAGCAGAAAAGAGACACAGATCAGCATGGCACAGGACACCTGTGTCTTCTTTGGGTGAGAAGCAGTTTCAGCAGAGGGTGTAGTGGTCATGATCTACAGGATGGTGAATGTTGGGCTTGTGTGTGTGTGTAAACACATGCGTTAAAAATGCCGTTTTAATCTGTAGTTCTAAGAGGTTGCTGTTTCAATTCCTACCCTGAAAAACTCTCTTCTTTTCCACCTTGCGCTATTATTGTATCTGTTCCCTTCTGTGACTTTCCTGTGTGTGAAAGCCAGGTCAAGGGCTAGTGATCTGTGTTTCCATGGTAACCATATTTTAAAATGTGATCAAAGTACGTGGTCGGGCAAGGGATTTTGTTTCTTTCTGTCCGGATGATGAATTTCGACCCCAAAATACTGAAATTTCTAGGACAGTGTGATTGCTAATTTATGGGCTAAGGAAGTGGGGATTTATGAAATCAAGACTGTTTGGGAAAAGCCAGGAAATGTGATGATTTCAGAACTACCTGCTTCATTGGGGAAAAAAAAAATCCCTGTTCTCTGCAAGTTTGTTGTCCGAAACCAAATGAAATAATTAATGGGCTGCAGCGACTGAATCTTTGAGATGCTTTTATATGGAATCAGTTAGTTACTTGTCTACCGTGAGTCACGATTGCCAATTCATGGTACATTACAATTAATTTTGAAAAATCCTGATTTAAAAAAAAATGGGGTGGTATTTGCTCAATTTAGTGGTACCACAAATGAAAGTTGGGGGAGCCATGGGTCCTTTGGGAGAGTTCAAGCCAGGATCCCATCTCTACACCGTAGGTAGTAGGCAGAAGGAAGAGGTGAGTGAGGAGGGAGTGGCTCAGGTTCCTTTTTATCTACTTATCCACTGTGTGACCTTGAGTAAGGTGCTGAACTTCAGGCCTCAGTTTCCTCATCAGCAAGACCAGGGGCCCAGAGCCTGCCTTGGCTGCTGTGTAGATTGCACTAGTTAATGTATGTAAGAGCATAGAACAGTGGCCATTTTACTACGTGTTTGTTAAGCTCACGAATGTTACTCACGTGCACACTGTAGCTCCAGCTCAAATCAGTTTGATTTTACTAACAGATAATGAATTCGTCTTCTATGCTTTATGCTCTGCTGGAAACCGGGATGGGTCCATCAAATTGAAAGAGAAACCATTTCCAAAAATGTGAAGCTCTGGGTAGACAAGAAGGATTATGCAAATTATCTTTAAATATACAACTGTAGATTTCATTTATTAAGTACGTTAAGTACATTTATTAAATAAATATCACTTGTTAAGTGCAAAATCACAAACACACAGTCTTGCTTCTGTCCATCTGCTCATGCACACCTGTGTATGATATCTCGAATTTTGAACCCAGAAGAAGCCATGTGGTCTTCTCAAACCTGTGGCCACTTCTGATTTTTGCTGATTGATCAATTGGTTGGTTTTCTGCTCCTTGTTTTGGTTTTAAATGGAAGATCCCTACACCCAGGCAACACTGTGAAATCTCACCTTGATGTTGATGGGACGCGTTCTGCTGTCTGGACCAGGGTATTGCAGCCGGGTGTGACTTGGTTGGTCCCTCCTGTAGCCTTCTCTTTCCTTGCCAGCGGTATTCCTCCTAATGGACTAAAGATGTGTGCTAACCAACAGCCAAGGACTTTTGTTGTACCTAACTTAGAAACCTCTTCCTTGTCCCATTGGTTTCATAGCCATGTTCATAGCTGGTTCCTAAATGGTATTATTAACATTTTCTATTAGAATCACTGTATGATTCAAGCTGTCCCAGGAAACCTGTCGTCTGAAGGGGTCAGCTAGGGCTCTGTGCTCTCTACATCTCTTCCATTCTTCCTGTCTTTCTCACTCCTCCTGTCCCAAAGTGGGTCCATTCCCTTCCCAAGTAGTGAAGGAGGCTTCATTCATTCATTCCTTATGCAGACAGTCAGCATCCACCGTCAGCAACACAGGGGTATTTCTGGAACCAGGAGAATTCTGTTTTTGTCAGGGTCACTCCCATGTAAAAGTCAGGAAAGGACCCAGTACTTTTGCAGCCTCATCATAATGTTTAATTGGAATTTTTTTTTCTGAAATTTTTTTTTCTGAATTTTTTTGTAGTCTAGGGAAAAATCACAGCAGTTCCTGCTTTTCATTTTGTCTTAAAGGAGATGAGCATGGTTGGTGGAGGCCGGATTCTTTAAGTGATTAAAATTCTTTGAGACTGTTGGCAATTAAGAGATTGGTGTATTGTAATTAGTAGGTTGGCGTGAGGCAGCCAGAGAAAACAGAATCTTCTTTTACTACCTGGAAAACACACATTTCATCCTTTGTTCTGTTGTGGAACTGGGGGCTTGCTTGCATTTCTACTATATGATGGCCAACTTCTTGCTGTCTTTTTTTTTTTTTTTTTTTTAAGCAGGGATATAGGGAAAAATAAGACATGTGTAAATTAATGAATACAAAATTAGGATGCATGCTAATGTTCTGTTAGTTGGCTCAGTTTAGAATTCATTATTTTGTTTATTTTCAGTTCTCAGGGTTTGTTTCTGTAGAAAAGGCACCCAAGCAGCATTCCTCAGGAGACTCGCCTGGCAGGACTGCAGGGTTTGGCACCAAAGGCGTCTGATGTGCCCTGTAGTTTAGTACCTGTGGCCACACTGGGCAAAGGTCATAACTTATCCGATCCTCAATTAACTCATCCATAAAATGGGTGTAATAATGCCAGTCTCCTTTGATGGCTCTATAAATCTGATTTAGATCATGTTTATAAAAGAACAGATAATGGAGCTCATAAAAGAGAGTTGCTGTTTTCATTTTTATTTTTGTTTTTCTGGTGAAGGGCAGTTAGTTTCAAATTTACTTCAAATTTACCTTGCTTTCTGTGTCATCTGAGAGCAGGAATAACTTTATGCTGTCCATCAAGCTCTCAACTTCTGTTAAAGGAGGTTCAGGATGTAGGTGAAGGAGGAAGAAAGAGAAGTGTGCATATTTTCAGGGAGATCTTACCCTCCTGTCCCAGGAGGGCAGTTTTCAACCATGACTACCTGTCAGCATTACCAGGAGTGCTTCTAGAACATACTGATGCTCGGGCCACCCCCAGACCACTTAGGTTAGAGGATCTGGAGAGGGGCTCAGGCTTTGATACTTTTTAAAAAGAGGACTTGGAAGCCAGGATTGAGTATCCCTGTTTTAAAACCAGCCCAATAAAGTGTCTGGTTCTTGTAGATTTCACAGCAGGCCCACACTGGTTCCTTCCCATCTGGTCTGTGGACCCAGTTTTCTCTGTTTCAGTTTAACCCTGTTTGTCCCACTTGTTCTCTCCGCAATGATATAAAATGGTGGCAGCTTCTACTGGAATATTCCTCACCTTCCTGGTCTCTGGAACATGTGTCATGTATTATTACTGTAGCTTTATTGTCTAGCATGTGGCTTGGAAGAGAAGGGAGCCCAGTGATTGCTTTGAGCTTTGAAACCGTAAATTCCTCTCCAGCCCTCACATCTCTAGGCTAAATATGATTTCAGTCAAGCTCCTGGTATGCGGTGTCAGCATGAAAATAGCACAACCTGATGGAAAGGGTGTCTCTTTTTTGCAAAATAGCGTCTCTTCCCTGTTCCACAAAATCAACACTCAGCGGAAGCTTACAAATTAGCATTCTTGCATTGGAAATGTGGCCATGGAATGATTTTTGCATGGGCCTTTGTTGCACAAATATTTAGCAAGGTACTGTGTTTGCTGAGGATGCAAAGTCAAATGAGCAACGGTCCATACCCACTGTGGAACTCAAAAGTTGAGTGAAGGAGATGGAGAAATGGGTGACGAGAGCGCAGAGAGATAGAACAGCAGTTGGAGCCAGCAGTGAGCAGGCTGGGAAGGCTGTCCTCGGTTGGCTCTTGGTGGCTCAGTGAGCTCTCCGGCTCCTGTGGCTTCTGGTTCTCCCTCAGTGTTGCTCTTTCCTGGTAAATTCCTGTTGCTTCCCTGTGCTTCTGTTCCCCGATCTGTTGAGCGATCCTAATTATGCTCTTGCTTGCTTTCCAATATATTTCCAAGGGAAATCATCATTCTCATATAAACTCATAAGCGCTATGATTAGCAAGAGTTTAACCTCTTTGATTCTTTTTAAATCCAATCATATAGGCATGAATAAATCATGAACCCCAAGATACTCTTCCCAATTATTTGGATTAAATAATGATTTTTCTTTTTAAGTGGTCTTATCTTAGATTTGCTCACCTAAATTCTCGCCTAAATGTCTCTCTAGACCTTCTTGCTGAGCTTCCAGGGTCCCATTGGCCAATTTATGTTTTTGCAACTTTTTTTGAAAAATCATGAGTTGGATTTTTCTCCCTCATTATAATAGTAATAGCATCGCACTATAGAAAATTTAAAACTAGAGAAATGATGAGAAAAACACAATCCACCATGGGACCATCAACAAAACTTTTTTTTAAGTTTGATATTTTATGCGTAATTACATACCTATACTCCTATTATACAAAGAAATGTGTATCTTGATTTTGAATTTAACATTACACCATAAGCACCTTTATATTATTTTAACATTTTAAACCTTATTTTAAATTGGCTGCATGATATGCAGGGTAGTGAATTAAATTGACGTAGCTCTTTCCTCTTGGACTTGCTATCTATTTTTTGATCCTTCTTTTCCTGAGGAACTTCCACTGCAGGAAATACCTTTGTGCAAAACATTTTCTTTTTGCTCGTTAACTTGGGATCAGTTCTCGTAAGTGGGGGCAGAGGGCTACGGAGGTGAAGCTGCTTCCTTAAGACTGTGGGATTTTCAGGGAGCATGTAGGGCGCCCTAGTGGTTACGGGCAGGGGCAGTGGGAGTCGTCAGGAGTGAGGACCTAAAGGAAGTCTGCCTTCGTGCAGTGTGGGGCCCTCTACCCACTCAGAACAAGTGATTGGGAAAGAGCTGGAGTGTCAGGCTTATGCCCGTGCCTGTCCCTTCCGCCTTTTCTGAAGCCAAGGGTGCTGACCAGCTGTGCCAGCCACCTGCTTCCAGACATGGCTGACTGTGCCGCCAGAGTGACCTCACCCACCTCCCCTTTGCAGCTAGAGGTGATGCTGGAGCGCTCCACCCCCGACCCACCCCAAAAGCTACATTCTAGTTACTGTAGATCTCCAGCTGCCCAGGTCCCCGTTATAAACCTGCTTCTCCCAGTGTGAAGTCCTTGCTGTTTCCTGACCTGTTATTGGCAACATGAGCTTATTCACTCTGCTGTCTGCATCTCTCAGCCCTGGATAGGGGTGGCTGTGTTCCTGCCCACAGGCCGCATAACTGTGCTCACTGTCATTAGGCAAATCCTTGATGAGTAACTGTTCAGAATAATGAAGCTCCTGAGTGGGATGGAACCTGGATTAATGAGTGGCCTCGGCTTGCAGGCCTGCCTAGCAGATCCTCTTGCTAGTGGCGGCCGGTGAGCCTTGTTGCTCATTGCCCACAAGGCGGGCATTCTCTAAGATGCTGGACATGTGCCCTAGGCTGGGTTATTAGTGCCCCTGACACCCTGACATCTGACACCCTGGGCTCCATTTAATTACTTATCATTTATTTCCAGCACTTATGAAGGTCCCTAACCCTTAGCAAAACCCAGTGAATGTGTTAAATGAAATTGCTTTAAACACCCTTCTCTCTGTTTTGGGCCTCCTTTTATTTGAGAATAATAGCTGATGCTGGGAAATAGACAAGAAAATGACTGCCTGACTTCCCAAAGCTGAGATTTATCCCCGACTTCAGGATGCTTATGAACTCCTGTGCAGGCCACCATTTTCTCGCTTTGGATAAGGAATTCCGTGTTCCACAGCCATGTTGAGAGAGCTTCTGGGGCCTCTGGCCACATTCCCTGGCTCTACTGTCTCCCCCCGAGCCCAAGCCTAACCATGGAGCTCATCACTGTGCTCTCCCATAAATGCCTGAGATCTTCCCATTTTTCCGATTATCTTGGACATGCTCTGTCCCAGTCCACATTACCTCCCACTGGACCGTGCGCCAACCTGATTCCCCATTCAGCCTCCAGCCCTGCCCTATACTAGTTCTTCTCCAATTTGTCATCAGGATTTTATTGATTTTCAATGATTTATTTATTTTAGAGCATGCGTGAGTTGGGGGAGGAGGGGCAGAAGAAGAGCATCTTCAAACAGGCTCCACGCCCAGTGCAGAGCCCAAAGCGGGGCTGGATCTCATGACCCTGGGATCACGACCTGAGCAAAACCAAGTCTGATGCTTAACCAGCTGAGCCACCGAGGTGCCCCAGAGGTTTCTTTTAGAACAGAAAAACAGAACTTCAGTTACATTCTTTGCTATGTAAGATCCCTCAGATCCACGGAGCTTTCCAGACTGGGTCCAAATTACATCCAGGTTTACAAGAACCTCCTACTTTGCACTCAGACCTGGACCACTTTTTCTTGCCTTCCTTCCTTTGGCAAACTCTCCCTGTGTGCCCTAGGCTGGGTTATTAGTGCCCCTGTCACATTGTCCCCAGGCCTGTAACTCCTACACCCTGACATCTGACACCCTGGGCTCCATTTAATTACTTATCATTTATTTCCAGCACTTATGAAGGTCCCTAACCCTTAGCAAAACCCAGTGAATGTGTTAAATGAAATTGCTTTAAACACCCTTCTCTCTGTTTTGGGCCTCCTTTTATTTGAGAATAATAGCTGATGCTGGGAAATAGACAAGAAAATGACATATCTTTGTTTATTTCCTGGCAGACTTTGTATATTTCAGTAATTATAGTAAGTAAATAAAATTTCAGTTAAGTTTTTTAATTAAAAAAAAAGAAAACTCAGCAAATACAGTACTGAAACTTTCAGTAAATATAGAGAGTAAATAAGAGATCAGTCTTGTAGATAATCAAACTAATTGGTTAAATAAAAAGCTAGGAAATTGAGTCCAGAGGGGATCCACGTATATGTGGTTTTATGTCTTAAATCATAAAGAAAAAAAATCAAGGGAAGTATATTGCTTTGAAAGGACATTGTGGCTTACAGTAAATCCTAGTCTTGTTTTCTCATGACTGGATCATCACTTGCTTAGTATCTTTAATCAGTCCTTTGAAACTTTGATTTAAACTTTCTGTGCACATATAGACACATGTACATGTATGTGCACGGGCAGATAACAGCATCCCTAAGACACAAAGTCTCTTTCTCTCTCTCTCTTTCTCACAAACACGCACACGCACATTCTGGTGCTTATGTTAGGATTAGGGTTTGGGGAATGCATTCTAGGTGTGGGATTGCTGAGTGGAAGACAGCAATGTCAGAGTACCCTTTCCCCTAGTCGCCAACAGGAGTCAAGGTTGCCACTCCTAAGTTGTTTCCCATCTCTTGAGTACACAGCTCCCCACATTTCTTCGTGTTGGGCTTCCCATGAAGGATCTCTTCACATCCGCCAGCCTGACTTTGCCCAGATTTGATTAGGCTTTTGGCTTTTCCTCATTTCTAATATTTTTTGTAGAGTACACCCACTAACCCTTCCCCTCTTGTCTGCATGGCAAATATTTTATTCCAGAATTTTACTATTTTTCATCTAGTTGGTGGTATCTTTTGCAATATAAATTTTTTTGTCTTTTGTAACTCTGTATATCTTGTATCGCTTCTATGTAGCTAATTTGTATATTAGTTTCGAGGCCACGCAAAGTGCCACAGACAGGTGGCTTAGAACAGCAAAAATTCATTTCGTCCCAGTTCTGGAGGTTCTGAGTCTGTGATCTCTTTCCCTGGCCTGAGACCTAGGTGTCACCAGAGCTGTGCTACCCCCAGAGACTCCTGCAGCCTCCACTACTGGGGGGATTATACTTCCCACCCCTTCCTGCATGTGGCAGCTGCCAGTGTACCCTCGTGTCACTTGCTGCTGTGTCCCTCCAGTCTTCAAGGCTGCCATCCTTGAATACCTCTGCGCTGTCTTCATGTACCCATCTCCGCAAGGGGTGGCCATTCCCTTCTGCCTCTCTCCTACAAGTACTGCTTGTGTCTAGGGCCTTCTTCAGTGATCTAGGATAATCTCATCTCCAGGTCTTTAATCATCCCTGTGAAGATCCTATTTCTAAAGAAGGTAAAACTTACATCCTCCAGGTGAGGATGTGACATCTTGGGGGGGCATTATTTAGCCTCCTGTAACTAAGCTAAAGTTCTCCCTACTTGTACTATGTACAAGACTGTACATACCTGTGCTTGAATAGTTTTTTCTTGAAAGGGTTGGTATGATTTTTGGTTTTGCTTTTATTTTGTCAGAGTTTTTTTTAAAGATTTTATTTATTTGGGAGAGTGAGCAGAGTGAGACAGTATGTACTGAGTTGAGGGAGCAGCAGAGGGAGAGGGAGAAGCAGACTCCCTGCTGAGTGGGGAGCCCAATGCTAGGCTTGATCCCAAGACTTTGGGATCATTACCTGAACCCAAGGAAGATGCTTAACTGACTGAGCCACCCAGGTGCTCTTGTTTTTGTTTTTATTTTGTTTTGTTTTGTTTTAAAAGATTGACTTACTCATTTGAGAGAGAGAGCGTGGGCAATTGAGTGGGGGGAGGAGCAGAGGGAGAGAGAGAATCCCAAGCAGACTCCCCATGGAACATCAGCCCAAGCTCTTGGGGCTCAATCTCATGACCCAAGATCATGACCTGGGCTGAAATCAAGAGTCAGATGCTTACCTGACTGATCCAGCCAGGTGCCCCAGTATTGCTATGTTTTTATTCTGCCTGAAACATACTTTTCTCTGTGGTGTAATATAAGGATCCTTTCACTTATGCCAGATTAAACTACTTGATCTTTTTCAGACTGAGTTAAAATAACACCTTTATTATTGATAGAATTGTGTGTATACCATTTTTGGATCTTCTGTTCCCTTATCTGTTTATCTATTCCTGTGCTTCTAACCATGTTGATATGATTACTGTGACTTTGTAATTTTTTTTTAAAGATTTTATTTATTTATTTGACAGAGATCACAGGTAGGCAGAGAGGCAGGCAGAGAGAGGAGGAAGCAGGCTCCCTGCTGAGCAGAGAGCCCAATGCGGGGCTCGATCCCAAGACCCTGAGATCATGACCTGAGCCGAAGGCAGAGGCTTAACCCTCTGAGCCACCCAGGCGCCCTGTAATTTTTTTTTTATAATGCTGAAGGCATGTACACTTATAAATTTCTCTGACACCAGATACTGCCTTCATTTCATGGCTTTGCTGTGAAGTTCTCCACTATTTATAGCTTTCTAGAGAATATAGAAATTCACTTTTCTTTTCTCCTGTGATGTACAGATGATCTAAGAGTGAGTTTTTAAATTTTCAAGTAGATATGATGTGTTTTATGTGTCACGCGTTAATGGTCTATTTCTCATTTTCTTAAATTATGAGTAAAGAGTGAAGCTGGTAGAACATCTCCCCGCAACTGGTTTTCTTGGGTTTTTCTTTAACAGCCGTTACAGAACAGATTTTTATAATGTTCTCAGGACAGACCTTCGCTTGGAGGGATTTGATATATAGAATGAGAAATATGTATAAATGTAGACACATAATCAAGTTTACTGATAATATTCAATTTTCATATATTCTCATTTATCCCTTATTAGATCTACCCCTTTTTGAGAGACCTATTTTGAAGCATTATATTGTGGTTGTGTTTTAATTGCATTACTGTTAGCTTTTGCTTTACATATTTCGCTGCTGTGTTGTTTGGCACATACCAGTTGATAGCTGTCACTGCTCCATAAATCGTGCCACAACAGAATAAGGCCGTGCTCTTTCCCATCTAGTTCTTTTAAGCCCTCCTAACTCTTACTCTAATTTTTACTGAGATTCTTTGTCCTGTTGGCTGCAGATCAGTGTTCCTCGGCTTCTTTTCACTCTCACCTTAATAAGGAGACTTCTTACACATTTTTTTCCCTAAACCTACCACCCTGTGAGATTGTAATACCACAGATACATTGTGTGTTTGTTGTATTTATATACATGTCTTATTTATAGAATAAACTTACACACACACGAACCAATGCAATCCCTTCTTAAAATATTTATTTATTTATTTATTTATTTATTTGATAGAGAGATCACAAGTAGGCAGAGAGGCAGGCAGAGAGAGAGGGGGGAAGCAGGCTCCCTGCTGAGCAGAGAGCCTGATGCGGGGCTTGATCCCAGGACCCTGAGACCATGACCCGAGCCAAAGGCAGAAGCTTAACCCACTGAGCCACCCAGGCGCCCCAACAGAATCCCTTTCAAATAATAGTGCTTCCCACTGAAAATCACGTAATAGGTTCTCAGTACAACAGTAGAACTTCCCTTGTAATGTGTCTGTCCTATTTCAAGAATCCTTCTGTAGCAGCTACGTCAAACACATACCATTTTCTCCTGTTCATCACGTGTTCTCTCCCTTTCATCCTCCTCAGTGGTGGGTAGTATTATTTACAGTCTGATTAGAGACTTTCCTTGAATATGTTCCTCATATGGGTCATGTAGGTAATACAGTCTCTAAAAGAGATTTTACTGTATATATCTGCAAATATTTCTTTCTTCCTTTTTTTTTTTTTTTTTTTTTTTTGACCCTGGCAGGTAAAATCTGAGTAAAACATTCGCTTGTTCTAGTTTATTCTTTTTTTTTTTTTAATATTTTTATTTATTTATTTGACAGAGAGAAATCACAAGTAGTTGGAGAGGCAGGCAGAGAGAGAGAGAGAGGGAACAGGCTCCCTGCTGAGCAGAGAGCCCAATGCGGGACTCGATCCCAGGACCCTGAGATCATGACCTGAGCCGAAGGCAGCGGCTTAACCCACTGAGCCACCCAGGTGCCCCTGTTCTAGTTTATTCTTTATTGGAGTCTGTGGCCACCCTGTACTGGCTTAATGCTGCAGGTGACTGGCTCCTGCCCATCCGATCCATTTTGCTCGGGAGGTAGCTTGTTTTGTTCTGTTTTGTTTTGTTTTTGGCCAGAAGTTTGTAAGAATTCCTCTTTCTCCTTGGTATTGATCGATTGCATCGACTGTGCCTAGATGGGTCTTTCTGCACTGCATTGCCTTCATCCTTCAATTATCTTTTCAACATGTAGATTTAGGCCTTCCTAGTAGGACAGTTTCTCTTCTGTTACTTGAAAGCTTATTCTTTCTGCCTCTTGTTTTCTTCCAACACATCTATTAGCCATGTGTTATATATCCTTGATTTATCTATCACCCTTTTCTTCCCTTATTACCTTTATGTTTCTGTGTGCATGCCCCTCTGTGCTTTGAAATATTTCTTCCGTTAGATCTTCAAGCTGTAATTTGGGTCTCGACAGTGGCCTTGCTGTTCTTTAATTATACTTCTAATTTAATTCTAAAATCGTTAGAGTGTTAGTCCCAGCCAGACTTATCTGTCTTTGCATATAACAACGTTGTGTTTTAGCTCCAGTTCCATATTCTCCAGTAGCCTGTCTCATCAGGTGCTTACTGTGTTCAAGCGTCTTCTCTCTTATTGGGCCCCTTACATGCATCTGTATTTGACTTTATCAGATTATTAGTGGCTTCTTCCTTTTTAGGTGAAGAAGGGGCAGTATTAGGTGGTTAACTAGTCCTCCCCCCCCACCCCCGTACTTCATACTCCAACCCCTTGGGCTTAATCGGCTTAAATTGCTCAACGCGCCTCAACCACTGACTATCTTCAAGATGATTTATTTAACTTGGAAATTTTGCCTAATGTTTCTCATCAGAAAGAGCACATTTTTAAGTTAGTTGACCCTTGGGGGCATCTGGGTTACTCAGTCATTAAGAGTCTGCCTTTGGCTCAGGTCCTCATCCTAGGGTCCTAGGATGGAGCCCTGCATAGGGCTCCCAGCTCCACAGGGAGTCTGCTACTTCCGCCCTGCTTGTGTTTTCTCTCGCTTTCTCTTTCCCTCTGTCAAATAAATAAATAAAATCTTAAAAAAAAAAAATTAGCTGACCCTTGAACAACATGGGGATTAACGGGGGATAACCCACTACATAGTCAAAAATCTGCATGAAACTTTTGACTCCCCAAAACTTGATACTGATAGCCTCCTGTTGACCAGAGCCTGACTGATAACAGAAAGAGCCAACTAACACATACTTTGTATGTTAGATGTACATTAACGTAAGCTAAGAAAATATGTTAATTAAGAAGATGCTAAGGCTGGGAAAACATTTTTACAGGACTACCCTGATTGTTGAAAAAGAAAAAAAATCTGCATATAAGCGGACCCATGCAGTTCAAACTCCTGTCGTTCAGGAGTTTCTGATGTTTAAAAACCAAAGAGGTTTTTGTATTCCTTTATGAAAACTCAGCGAGAGGATTTTTTTTTTTTTAAAGATTTTATTTATTTATTTGACAGAGATCACAAGTAGGCAGAGAGGCAGGCAGAGAGAGAGAGAGAGGAAACAGGCTCCCTGCTACGCAGAGAGCCCAATGTGGGGCTCAATCCCAGGACCCTGGGATCATGATCTGAGCCAAAGGCAGAGGCTTTAACCCACTGAGCCACCCAGGCACCCCTCAGCGAGAGGATTTAACTCAGCAGTGAAGCCCTCAGAGGAGATCTCTCTCAGTGTTTCATACTCTCTGTGCTTCATACTTTTGTTACTACATTCCGAATGTCTTATCAAAAATGTGCAGATAGGAAGGTAAGACACTGTAAACAGGGGAGAACTTCACCCACCCAGGCCCAAGTTCATTACAGTAAGTACTATAATTAACAATTTTAAGAATCCTTGGGGTAAGTCATCAGCACGTACTAACAGGAAAAATTAGCTTTATTTAATGACAGTCTGCCAGTATCTGTGAACTTGGGAGTTTCTATTTTCATCTATGTTTGAGAGCTCTGGTCTTCATTTTAAATCTCACAAAAATAACATAGTGGGAATCAATTTAAGGCACACAGCCAGAAATACAGATAGGTTAGAAGATCTCTTACATTTCACTGGTGCAAGATCTATTGTTAACTAAGAGCAGGGGAAAAAGAAAACATGCATTCGTGTAAAAACTGTGGCTTGTTACCGGTGGAGTCTCCCAAAACACAACGCACATAAGCCTTTTCTCTGTGTGAAGGGAAGAATACAGACAGTTTGACCGTGAGGCTGGGCTCCAGAAATCTGGGCCATGCAGACATCCCCAAGCCTCCAAGGGTGTGTGACAAGATTACAGTCCGCAAGTCCATGGGGTACCAGAGCTGACGAGGAAGGCTGTGTTGGTGATAACCCTGCAGGAGAACCACAGCTCCCCGCCACCTGGCTATCCTTCTCCGCCGCTATCTGAGCCCCTGGCTGCCGGGGACTTCCCGCTCCTGCAGGAAACCTGAAATCCACATAGACCCTGCAATCTACAAGGCGGCTGCTGTTTTCTTTCTTCCCTCCTCTGCCTCTCTGTGTTTCTCTCTTGTTCAACACCCCCCCCCCATCTCTTTTAAATAAATAGTGGACACCAGCCTGGTACACTCATTCCACCCCTCCCCAGAACACCTGCTCCTCAGGGAGCCTGCCTCCAGGCTCTGGGTGCGGAGTAATTCATGAGCTCCACTTTGGGCCCCTTGATTTCCATGCTTAGTTAGAGGAAGGGAGGCTTATGTCCCTGCCATGGGGTGCAGTTCCCGCTCCGCCCTCTGGTACTCAGGGATGAGAGAGCACTGGCCATCTGGGGCCCCCGCTCCAGGCCAGCAGGGCTGGATTACACCAAACATTGCCCTCCTGCTGCGTGGCCCTAGGACTGTCCTGCCGGCTTGCTCTCCTTACCCTCCAAAGTCTCGGACTTGCATCTTTGGCTTCTCTGCTTTCTGAGGCTGAAGTGCAGGGATCCTGCGTCCACACCCTCCCTTCCCTCCCATCCTTCGTACCGAATCGTTCTTAGTTATGAATGGTCCGTCCTTATCAAAGCAGGATAAGACTTTGCCACCTGGGGGCCATGAAGACCAAACCTTACTGCCTGTCCGACCCCGGAAGGCATTTGAGTTTGTGGCTGAATAACAAAGTTCTCCAAAATCAATAAAAGAAGACCAGTTCCTTTTATGATAGGAGAGGGAGTCTGTGAACACACACAAGGGAAAATAAACGAGCTAAGGTTGCTGTCCCCTCACCTGAGACGGTGTAATTGCTGAGGACCTGCCCCAGCGCAGTCTCCTGGAGATGACAGTTTCTTATAAAAATGTAATGCTTGTGAAAATCTTACGTAAGCAAAGCTTTATGTTTTATTTTTTATTTTTATTCCAGTCATTTTTGGGTTGTGCTAGTAATGACAGATGGCTAGGGCAGAGCGTTAGTTGAATTCTGTAAAAAGGGGTTTTAAACCAGAAGGTGAATTCAGGCAAATCACCTATAAGTAGCTGTGACTTTCCCCATCAGAGCTTCCACTGAAAGGATACTTACCTACTACTAATTCCTTTAATTCTCACAAAAAACCTTTTAAAGTACATGTTATTTTTATCTACGTTCTACTGAGGAAGAAGCTAGAGATTAGTGAGAAGAAACACAGCTTATAAATTGGAAAACCAACTGGAATCCAGGTCTCTCTAGGCCCAAACACAACTTTATAATAGTCTCTGCTGCCTCTTCCAGTGTAGATAATGTCAGAATGGAAAAGGAAAAGAAGAGTAGATTTGCACTGTAGCATTGAACTTGGAATTGCAGTAATTGTCACTCGGAAAACATAATGTAATCTGTGTTCATGCTACTGCTCCGGTTCTAGAACTCTTCTGAAAGAATTTTCCACGAACGCTAACTGCTGAAACGCTTCCCTTTTAAAGTTTGAATGAATAAGGGCACCTGGGTGGCTCAGTGGGTTAAAGCCTCTGCCTTCGGCTCGGGTCATGACCCCACGGTCCTGGGATTGAGCCCCGCATCGGGCTCTCTGCTCGGCGGGGAGCCTGCTTCCCTACCTCTCTCTCTCTGCCTGCCTCTCTGCCTACTTGTGATCTCTGTCAAATAAATAAATAAAATCTTTAAAAAAAGAATTTGAAGGAATGGTTTTAATTGTTAATACATTTATTTATACCTATCCTAAGTAGCATACTTTAGGTTTTCTGACTTTCCTCATCTCTGAATATTTTTTTCTAGGGTCAACGTCTTTTTGAAAAGTTGCTCCAACTGACTTCACAAAATATTGAAATCAAGCTAGTGAGTGATGTGACCGCCGACTCAAAGGTATTAGAAGCCTTGAGATCAAAGGGTAAGGCCGAGGTCTCTGCGCTACTCTAGCCCCGGGGTGGGGGGATTCCCTGAGGACAGCTCTCATTCTGCCTAAAATAATATGTGATTTCTTGATGGTCAGCCCATTGCATGAAGTTCACTTCTTGTTTCTCCTTTGAAAAATAACCCAATTAAAGCCTATAAATGAGAGACCTAATTAATCAATACTACTGGGAGGTTTTAAATAGTGTTGTTGCATATTGGTTGTTGCAAAATAATCTACTAGGCATTAAAGGATAATTAACTAGAAAGAAGACTCTTTCCCTCTCTGAACATTGCAGTGATAGGATTCAAGAGCCACTTCTCATTCGAACAAACATTGGATTTCTGTTTTTCTCTTGCCCTTCAAATGGAAGTCCTCCTCATGCCCCAACTTCTTTTAAAATAGTACAGTCAGATGGAGGCGTCTGTGAAACCCAACGTAATTCCACAGAGAATATCATTCACAGGCCACTTTGTGATTTGTCTCCAAATCCCACAAAGACCTGGAGGAATCCTTAGGAAATAACTTCCTTGACTTTGCTGTGTCTTCACTAACACAACTCTTCCTTCCAAATACTTCACGGGTTTATCAGAATGTTGGCCCTGTATTTTACTACTGGAGCTGTAAGCCTCTGAATGGAAATGGCAGGTGTGGGCCCATGAAAATGCTCGCGCTACCAAATGTCCCCAGGAGAAGACGAGGCTTTGGTCCCAGGGAACAGCGTTGCGTCTCCTGTGTGTGCTATTTAAACATGCTGGGCGGTGTTGCTTGTTATCTTCCCTGGATTATTAAGTGAAAACACTTTCTGAAAAATGTACCAGGCTATGAAGCAAAGGGTTGAGCCCAAGGAGTCTTGCCTTCTGCAAGAGAAAACTTGGAAGCAATAAAACCTAAGGGACGATATAAATACACAGAATACATAACTGTGGTCGGACTCAGGTGTATTGTTTTTTCTATGCATGGGAAAATCAGGGTAACTTAGGAGCTACTGTTAGGCCTGAAAAGCTTCACTGTGCTTCCTGAGCACAGGATATTTTTGAAGCACTAGAAAATACATAGTTCAGTGGATTAATGTGAATTAGAAATGTGTTCTTTTTTTTAATTGTGTTATGTTAGTTACCATACAGTACATCATTAGTTTTTGATGTAGTGTTCCATTATTCATTGTTTGTTTCTCACACCCAGTGTTCTGTGCAATCCGTGCCCTCCTTAATACCCATCACCGGGCTAAGCCATCCGCCCCCTCCCCTCCCCTCTGAAACTCTGTTTGTTTCCCAGAGTCCACAGTCTCTCGTGGTTCATCTCCCACTCTGATTTCTCCCCTTTCATTTTTACCTTCTCCTCTTATTCTCCATGCTATTCCTTATGTTCCACAAATAACTGCAATCATGTGATAATTTACTTTCTCTGTTTGTTTTATTTTACTCAGCATAATCTCTTCTAATCCCATCCAAGTTGATGCAAAAGTTAGGTATTCATCCTTTCTGATGGCTGCCTAATATTCCATTGTAATTATGGACCGCATCTTCTTTTTTTTTTAATTAAATTTATTTATTTTCAGCATAACAGTATTCATTATTTTTTCACCACACCCAGTGCTCCATGCAATCTGTGCCCTCTATAATACCCACCACCTGGTACCCCGACCTCCCACACCCCCGCCACTTCAAACTCCTCAGATTGTTTTTCAGAGTCCATAGTCTCTCATGGTTCACCTCCCCTTCCAATCTCCCCCAACTCCCTTCTCCTCTCCAACTCCCCATGTCCTCCATGCTATTTGTTATGCTCCACAAATAAGTGAAATCATATAATAATTGACTCTCTCTGCTTGACTTATTTCACTCAGCATAATCTCTTCCAGTCCCGTTCATGTTGCTACAAAAGTTGGGTATTCATCCTTTCTGATGGAGGCATAATACTCCATAGTGTATATGGACCACATCTTCCTTATCCGTTCGTCCATTGAAGGGCATCTTGGTTCTTTCCACAGTTTGGCGACCGTGGCTATTGCTGCTATAAACATTGGGGTACAGATGGCCCTTCTTTTCACTACATCTGTATCTTTGGGGTAAATACCCAGGAGTGCAATTGCAGCGTCATAGGGAAGTTCTATTCTTAATTTCTTGAGGAATCTCCACACTGTTCTCCAAAGAGGCTGCACCAACCTGCATTCCCACCAACAGTGTAAGAGGGTTCCCCTTTCTCCACATCCCCTCTAACACATGTTGTTTCCTGTCTTGTTAATTTTGGCCATTCTACTGGTGTAAGGTGATATCTCAATGTGGTTTTAATTTGAATCTCCCTGAGGGCTAGTGATGATGAACATTTTTTCATGTGTCTGATAGCCATTTGTATGTCTTCATTGGAGAAGTCTCTCTTGATATCTTCTGCCCATTTTTTTAATATGATTGCCTGTTTTGTGTGTGTTGAGTTTGAGGAGTTCATTATAGATCCTGGATATCAACCTTTTGTCTGTACTGGCATTTGCAAATATCTTCTCCCATTCCATGGGTTGCCTCTTTGTTTTTTTGACTGTTTCCTTTGCTGTGCAGAAGCTTTTGATTTTGATGAAGTCCCAAAAGTTTATTTTCGCTTTTGTTTCCTTTGCCTTTGGAGACATATCTTGAAAGAAGTTGCTGTGGCTGATATCAAAGAGATTACTGCCTATGTTCTCTTCTAGGATTCTGATGGATTCCTGTCTCACGTTGAGGTCTTTTATCCATCTTGAGTTTATCTTTGTGTACGGTGTAAGAGAATGGTCGAGTTTCATTCATCTACATATAGCTGCCCAGTTTTCCCAGCACCATTTATTGAAGAGACTGTCTTTTTTCCACTGTATATTTTTTCCCATTTTGTCGAAGATTAATTGACCATAGAGTTGAGGGTCCATATCTGGGCTCTCTACTCTGTTCCACTGTCTATGTGTCTGTTTTTATGCCAGTACCATGCTGTCTTGGTGACCACAGCTTTGTAATAAAGCTTGAAATCAGGTAAAGTGATGCCCCCAGTTTTATTTTTGTTTTCAACATTTTCTTAGCGATTCAGGGTCTCTTCTGATTCCATACAAATTTCTGGATTATTTGCTCCAGCTCTTTGAAGAATACCAGTGGAATTTTGATCGGAATGGCATTAAAAGTATAGATTGCTCTAGGCAGTATAGACATTTTAACAATGTTTATTCTTCCGATCCAAGAGCATGGAATGGTCTTCCATCTTTTTGTGTCTTCTTCAGTTTCCTTCATGAGTGTTCTGTAGTTCCTCAAGTACAGATCCTTTACCTCTTTGGTTAAGTTTATTCCCAGGTATCTTATGGTTCTTGGTGCTATAGTAAATGGAATCGATTCTCTAATTTCCCTTTCTGTATTTTCATTGTTAGTGTATAAGAAAGCCACTGATTTCTGCACATTGACTTTGTATCCTGCCACGTTGCTGAATTGCTGTATGAGTTCTAGTAGTTTGGGGTGGAGTCTTTTGGGTTTTCCATAGAAAGAATCATGTCATCTGCGAAGAGAGAGTTTGACTTCTTCATTGCCAATTTGGATACTTTTTATTTCTCTTTGTTGTCTGATTGCTGTTGCTAGGACTTCTAATACTAAGTTGAACAAGAGTGGTGAAAGTGGGCATCCTTGTCTTGTTCCTGATCTCACCGGGAAGGCTGCAAGCTTTTTCCCATTGAGGATGATATTTGCTGTTGGTCTTTCATAGATAGATTTGATGAAGTTCAGGAATGTTCCCTCTATCCCTACACTTTGAAGCATTTTAATCAGGAATGGATGCTGGATTTTGTCAAATGCTTTTTCTGCATCAATTGAGAGGACCATGTGGTTCTTCTCTCTTCTCATATTAATTTGTTGTATCACATTGATTGATTTGCGAATGTTGAACCATCCTTGTAGCCCAGGGATGAATCCCACCTGGTCATGGTGGATAATCTTTTGAATGTGCTGTTGGATCCTGTTTGCTAGGATCTTGTTGAGAATCTTAGCATCCATATTCATCAGTGATATTGGTCTGAAATTCTCCTTTTTGGTAGGGTCTTTGCCTGGTTTGGGGATCAGGGTAATGCTGGCTTCATAGAAAGAGTCTGGAAGTTTTCCTTCTGCTTCAATTTTTGAAACAGCTTCAGGAGAATAGGTGTTATTTCTTCTTTGAAAGTTTGGTAGAATTCCCCAGGGAAGCCATCAGGTCCTGGGCTCTTGTTTTTTGGGAGGTTTTTGATCACTGCTTCAATGTCGTTACTAGATATCGGTCTATTCAGGTTGTCGATTTCTTCCTGGTTCAATTTTGCGAGTTTATAGTTTTCCAGGAATGCATCCATTTCATCAAGGTTGCTAAGCTTATTGGCATATAACTGTTGATAATAACTTCTGATGATTGTTTCTACTTCCTTGGTGTTAGTTGTGATCTCTCCATTTTCATTCATAATTTTATGAATTTGGGCTTTCTCTCTTTTCTTTTGGATTAATGTGGCCAGTGGCTTATCGATCTTATTGATTCTTTCACAAAACCAACTTCTAGTTTCATTGATATGTTCTACTGTCTCTTTGGTTTCTACTGCATTGATCTCAGCTCTAATGTTGATGATTTCCCTTATGTGCGGAGTTGGTTTGATTTGTTGTTGATTCTCCAGTTCTTTAAGGTGTAGAGAAAGCTGCTGTGTGGATTTTTCAATTTTTTTGAGGGAGGCTTGGATGGATATGTATTTCCCTCTTAGGACTGACTTTGCTGTATCCCATAGGTTTTGGACCGAAGTGTCTTCATTCTCATTGGTTTCCATGAATTGTTTCAGTTCTTCTTTGATCTCCTGGTTGATCCAAGCATTCTTAAGCAAGATGGCCTTTAGCTTCCAGGTGTTTGAGTTCCTTCTGAACTTTTCCTTGTGATTGAGTTCCAGTTTCAAAGCATTGTGATCTGAAAATATGCAGGGAATAATCGCAGTCTTTTGGTATCGGTTGAGTCCTGATTTGTGACCCAGTATGTGGTCTATTCTTGAGAAGGTTCCATGTGCACTTGAGAAGAATGAGTATTCTGTCGTTTTAGGGTTGAATGTTCTGTATATATCTATGAGGTCCATCTGTTCCAATGTGTCATTCAGTGCTCTTGTTTCTTTATTGATTTTCTGCTTCAATGGTCTGTCTATTTCTGAGAAGAGGCGTGTTAAGATCTCCTACGATTAGTGTATTCATATCAATATGACTCTTTATCTTGATTAACAGTTTTCTTATGTAATTAGCTGCTCCCATATTGGGGGCATAGATATTTACAATTGTTAGATCATCTTGGTGGATAATCCCTTTAAGGATTATGTAGTGTCCTTCTGTATCTCTGACTACAGTCTTTAGTTTAAAATCTAATTTATCTGATATCAGAATCGCTACCCCAGCCTTCTTTTGAGGCCCATTGGCATGAAAAATGCTTCTCCATCCCTTCACTTTCAGTCTGTGTGTATCTTTAGGTTCAAAATGGGTCTCTTGTAGACAACATATGGATGGGTCCTGTCGTTTTATCCAATCTGCAACCCTGTGCAGTTTTATGGGCGCATTTAGGCCATTCACGTTGAGAGTGATTATTGATAGATACGTTTTTATTGACATCAAATTACCTTTGAAGCCTTTCTTTCTCTAGACTGTCTCTATATTTCTGTTCAATGCTATTCTTAGGATTTTTCCTTTTTTATAGAACCCCCCTTAATATTTCCTGCAGTGTCGGCTTGGTGGTTCATAGTCTTTTAAGCCTTGCCGGTCTGGGAAACTCTTTATCTCTCCATCCATTTTGAATGTCAGTCTTGCTGGATAAAGTCTTGGCTGCATGTTCTTCTCATTTAGTGCCCTGAATATATTTTGCCAGCTTTTTCTGGCTTGCCAGGTCTCTATGGACAGGTCTGATGTTATTCTGATGGGCTTTCCTCTGTAAGTAAGGAGCCTCTTTGCCCTGGCGGCTTTCAAGAGATTATACCTACAATTATAATTCCTCAATTTGACTATCAGGTGTCGTGATTTTTTTTGGAATGTATAATCTTGGGTGGAGACCGTTGAGCCTCTAGTACATGAACGCTGGTTCTATTCGCGAGATTGGGAAAATTTTCATGAAGGACTTGTTCCACTGTATCTTCTAGACTTCTTTCTTTCTCCTCCCCTTCAGGGATTCCAATAATTCTGACGTTGGAATGTTTCATGGCATCATTTATTTGCTGATTCTGTTTTCGTGGTTTCTAGGCTGTTTGTTCCAGGCTTCTTCCTGATCCTTTCTATCTGTTTGTCCTCCAGATCACTAATTCTATCTTCTGTCTCAGTTACCCTAGCTTTGAGAGAGTTTAGATTAGATTGGAACTCATTGAGAGCATTGTGAACCTCCTCCCTGGTAGCTTTAAGCTCCGCCCTATTATTGTGAACATCCTGTCTGGTCGCTTTCAGCTCAGCCCTAATCAATTCTGTTTGGTCATGCATGGCTTTCTCCAACCTAGCTATTGCCTGGATAATTGTTAGCCTGAATTCTCTTTCTGACATATTGTCTATGTTGATATCCATTAGCTCTGTTGCAGAAGGTCCATCTTCTGTATTTTTCTTTTGTTGGGCATTCCTCCTCCTAGTCATTTTGGTGGGAGATGACTGAACAGATGTAGCTGGATGTATAAACCGTGGTGTAGTCAAGGTGCACCCTGGAACACTTCTGAGCAATCAGGATTCCCCACCCAAATGAGAGACCAAAGAAAAGGAAAAGGAAAAAAAAAAGAGATAGAGAGAGAGACAGGAAAGAAAGGGAAGATGGAAGAGAAGGTTCAGCCCAAATGGGCCCCAAGGTAAGATTTATGAAGTAAACAAACAAAAACAGACAAACAAAAAGACTGATAAAAGTATATGACAAGGGAAAATTATATATATATATGCAAATAAAGGAAGAACCTCGTCAAAAAGAACCCCAAGTGTAAGATTTATATACTATCAGGACAAACACAAAAACACAGAAACACTGGTGGAAGAAAAAGTTGGGAGAGTGGTTATAAATTCTCAGTGTGTGCGAGGAAGGTTGTTTTGATTCTTCCTGGATGTATCTTGATATCGTTGTTAAAGGACTCAACTTTCCTAAGATAAAGGGGGATTAAAAATTAGTTTACCTATAGGGGTAGTATTGATTGGGGAAAGGGGATTACTTTGAAGTTTAACTCTATATGAATATTAGAAGATAAAAATAAAAAGGAATAAACTAGACTAAACTAAATTAAAATTTAAAAAAAAGGAATTCAAAAAAGAGAAATGCAAAAGAAAAACATAGGTGTATGTATCAAAAAGTTCAGGTTAGAAGGTTATTATGGAATTTGATGTACTGGATAGCTCGTTGTGATGGTTATTAGGTTTAAAAAAATTACCTATATATTAAAAAAAAAAGAACCAGAATAGTGGGAATGAATGAAAAATAAAAGTTTTCCTACGAAGTAGTGGTTGTTCTCTTGTAGTCCTTTTTTTTTTTCTTTCTTGGTTTGTTTTCTGGGGGAGGGGCCTGCCACGTGGGTTTTCAGTCAGTGATGTTTCTGACTTAAGTCTTCCTGCCCCCCTCAAGGGGGTGGGCTCTGAGGAAACTGGTTTTTTTTTTTCCCAGGCTTTTGTTCTCTGGCAGGTTTTTATGTTTGTTCACTTTTTTTTTTTCCTCACTTTGACCGCTTTTGATAGTTTTTGTAGTTTTAGAGGAAAACAAACAGCACCCTGATCTCCCTCTCAGAGAGAAGCCTCAGTCTGGCTGCAGAGCCCAAATAAGTTCCCCCTTGGCAGCTGGCAGAGCAGGTTCCAAGTCGCGGTCCCTGGGGATGCAGGATCTTTTGCTTGTACCCAAAACCTCAGCAGCAGCGGCTCTGGGCACCTCCAGACCGCTAGAGAGGTTCCAAGCAGCAGTCGCACACTGAGATTTTCCCGCGGGCCCGGGCTGGGAGTGCCTGGTCTTTCTGGGTCTAAGAGCGTCGGGCTTGCGCGCACCACTTTCAGGGGAGGCTGAGGTTCGCGCGCGGGTCTCAGGCTCTGAGACCCGGGTGCAGGTCCGAGAGCACCAGACTGGGCCTCCGCGCACCTCTCTGGGCGCCCCTCTCTGGGCGTAGAGTTTGGTGCAGGCTCTGAAACAATGGCGCATATCAAAGGGCACCGGCTGGGCCTTTATACCTCTCTCAGGGGAGTATCTCTGACTCTGCAGCAGGGCTCTCGCGTTCTGCCCCCTGCGTGGCTTCCATCCCCTCACAGGAAATGGACTGCTGTAGGCTTAGGGACCAAGAGCTGGTTTCTCTGCCACACTCTCTGTGCCCAGGACAGCGGAGGCTGTCCTGGGACCGGGGACTTAAGCCCCTGTCCCTAGCCGCCCGGATTCCCACAATCTCCCCACCGCGATCCTTTGCTCATTTGGAGTGCTTTCAGCCAGTGTCCAAGTTAATGCTGGTCCCCAGACGCAGGGCACCCTTGCTCGGACTGGGGTATTACTTTCCAACCGGTCGCCTCTGGAGGCTCCCTCCCCCTTTTGTTTATCTTCCGATATCAGTCCGCCGCCGTTCCCATTTTGCTTTACTTGCCCACTGGCGTCTTCTGCCCCTATAGAGATCCAGACGTATATAATTCTGATCTCAGGCTGATTTCATGGCTGATCGGAGTTCTTTGGTAGGTAATCAGCTCACTTTGGGGTACAAGTTGAAAAGGCGCCTCCTCCTACTTCCCCGCCATCTTGTCCCCTGGACCGCATCTTCTTTATCCATTCATCTATTGAAGGGCATTTCAGCTCCTTCCACAGTTTGGCGACTGTGGCTGTTGCTGCTATGAACATTGGGGTGCATATGGCCCTTCTTTTCACTACAGCTGTATCTTTGGGGTAAATGCCCAGTAGTGCAGTTGCTGGGTCATAGGGTAGCTCTATTTTTTACTTTTTGAGAAACCTCCACACTCTTTTCCAAAGTGTCTGTACCAACTTGCATTCCCACCAACAGTGTAAGAGGACTCTCCTCTCTTCATAACTTCTCCAACATTTGTTGTTTCTTGCCTTTTTGATTTTTGCCATTCTGACTGGTGTAAGGTGGTATCTGGTTTTGATTTGTGTTTTGTTTGATTTGTGATCTTACTTTTCCTGTTTAGAAAACATGAGATTGGGTTCCCACTACCTGAAAATCCACGAGCTGCCACATTTTTAGGAACGGATTACTTTGGGCTAACTCCGAGTGCCTGTATTTGCTGATAAATTTCCCATGGTGTCTACTTCCATACAAACCCACGTCGTATATACACATAGACACCACATAAGACACAATCACACCCCACATATATACACACCCCAATCTCTTCTTTCACCTGAAAGGAATGAAATATTGTATGACAATTGTATGTCAATTACAACAATTAAAAAATATATATACCGACTATGAGGACTGAGGGGTATGTCAGGTACTGCTGAATATTTGGCACCTAAGATGTTCATTCACTATAAATGAATTTATAGGTGAAGTCCTTGACTATGGTTCTAGAGTGAACTATGAATTAAAGTTTCATTATAACCATTACTTCTCACAAAGGAATTTCACAGCAAATTGGGTATATTACTACAACTTAGGCTCTGTTAATGTGTGATAGGAGTTCTTACCAGAACAGATGACTTACTTCCCTTTACAATCAGAGAGAAACGAACAGGACCCCAATTTCCTGTCGCTATCCCCTGTGTGCTTCTGGTAGGCCTGTCCGACTTCTATTACTGCGCCTAAATGTGGCACCACACATAGTCATCACAGTGACTGTATTTCTCTCATCCTCTGGCAGAGACAAATTAGATAATAACTGTGCATTGTAGAAATATTTGTCATGAAACCGTTTTATTTAATGAAGTTTTATGAAATCATTTTCAATCTGGGTCGGAATGCCCTTCTTTAGGTTTATCGTTTCTTTTTTTATGGAGAGATCCTGGTCTTCCGGTGACTTTCCAGGAAGGTCTGGCCAGAAATAGTCCACGAGTGACAGATAAGCATGAGACTAGCTATGAGCAACTTCAGCTGTGAGAAGTCACTGGGAATAGAAACTGGTCACGTACAAGGTGAGAAGGGGTGAGTGAGGCTTCCCCAGGAAGTGGCGAGGATTTAATGTGTGTGTGGGCCCAGCAAGGGCAAGGCTGGCCGGCCAGGCCTCCGAGCCCTTCCTGGAGCGGGGGAGATCCCAGTAGCTTACAGATCCCAGCTCCCCACAACCCCCCACTCCTGCCCGGGACCGCTCCTCCACTCACAGGAGTAAAACATCAGAAAGGTCACCCCCCCAAACGCCTCACACTGTGGCCCAGGGGGTGGGGTGCATTTGAAACCCTATGCTCAAGAAGCCCGCGAGCCCGGGGAGGGATTTCATTTTAGACAAGGCTCCCTGTTGGTTCAAACATTTACGCCACTGACTGACCGTTAGCACTTGTCCGCGTAAGCATCTGAAATGAGCATGTGGGCTTAGCCGACGCTCTTCCTCTCCTCCCTTCCAGCCACAACCCCTCGATCTGGGTTCCCACGTGCCCAGCCACTCCTGGGCACATCCACATCAGAGAAGGCACTCTGATGTGTGGGAAAGGACCCCATAAATGGTTTTTCATAGAAGTAAACTTGTTCTCTAAATCTGGAGGCCTTTCCGATGGCTTCACGAGTTTTGTTTCTGGATTTTATCCGCTTCCAGTTGTCTTGGCTGGAGGATTAGTCAGAAAGCGATGAGGTCAGAGCTGAACGGCAGCATATGGGAAATGGCTTCTGGCTGCCTCATTCCCCACAGACAAGCTGATGCGATGTGGGATTGTCACCAGTCTTGCTCCTTCCTATACCCCTGCCATACGTGGGGCCCACCATGGCTGCAGGTGACTTCACCGAACCAGCTCTTGTCTCCCAGCAGGTGCCTTGGAAGTTTCACCTCATCCAGCCACACCAAGGCTGTTTTGTACTATAAACCCTGTTGGGTTTTTGTGTTTTTTTTTTTTTAATTTTTATTTCTAGGTGTGTTTGTTAGTCATATGCAAAATATTATTTCTCAATCATATTACTGCATTTTTCTAAGGCTGTGTTTTTTGGAGCAGTTTGAGGTGTACAACAACAAAGAGGGGAGGATACGGGAATTTCCCAGGTACCCCCTCTCCCAACACACACACCTGTCCCATCACCGTCCTCACTCACCAGAGGGGGAGGGGTGTCCCCAAGGATGAGCCTGTGTCGACACTTCATCGTCACCCGAAGTCCACAGTTTCCCTTGGATTCATTCTTGGTGTTATACATTCTGCGGGTTTGGACACATAGGTAGTGACATACATCTGTCATCATAACACCATACAGAGTATTTTCATGGCCCAGAAGTCCTCGGTCCTCTGCCAGCCGTCTCCCCACTTACTGCATTTTTAATCCTTATACTCTATTATTGTTGCAATGAAATACATAATAATAATTTTTTGTCTTTCAAAACCATAGCAATTCAGTGTATGTTCTAGAATATGATGAAAATATTTGCTCCAGTAGCCTACCAAAAATTAAGACTAAAATAATGTTAAAATAGAAAATATAAATTTCACTTTGGGAAAAGCCAGGCTTTGACTCGTTCACTGTCAGACGATAACTCTTTTATATCATGAGTCATTCTATTAAAGTCAGAAAGGATTGAAATCTGTGATCTAGAAATAAAGTCCACATGAATTTAATAAAAGTGCTTGAAACTGGTCAAGGTTCAAATGTCCTTTTCACTCTCATTCATACCAATTTCTCATCTTGGCTTTCCAGAGAGCTGAATGATAGTTGTGATTTTCCAAGCGCAGGCCGCTTTCCTGGGCCTCTGTTTTTAACACATACTTTTCCATGAACTTGAAATACCCTCTCTCTCCTCATCAGTTTGCGAGCTCCTGTTCAACCCTCAAGGTCCATTTTAAGCCTCACTCATAACATCGCCTTCAGACCTCCTTTCTCTTTCACAGTTGGTCTTCCCATCTTCTTTCCCTCCATTGTGCATTCATTAGTCATTCAACAACCACTCCTTGAACATCTGACAGGTGCCAGGAAGCTGGGCTTGAAAGCTAAAAAACTCTCCTGCAGACTTTGGAAAGTTTACAGTTTGCTAGAGTAGGTTGCCGTGAGTGAAATAAAATGATCAAGGAATTCTTGAAACATTCACGCAGAGTCCAAGTTTTCCAAAACACTTTCGCATCTGAGTCATGCATGCCTATGTTTTCCACCTGGCACCGTCTGCACCATCGAGATGCGGAGGGTGCTCTAACTTTAGAAACAGACGCTCTACTATTGTCTCTTTTCTCTGAGCAGACTTCCGTTCTGCTTGTTTCTGAACATTATCAGAAAATGTCAACGAAAGATAAATTCTGACAGTAACCAGGCCACACAATCCTTCCTCAAAGAGTCCTTAAGTGTTTTGCCGACTGAATATTAAGAAACTTCAGAAGCCCTGTCACACCACCCGGAATAACAGCCAAGACTTGAAGTGACAGCTCAGTCACAACCAACGCCTGCTCTCAGCAATCCTAAGAGGCATCCCAACGTCAGAGTTGTTAAAACGTAGAAACATCAGGTATTAGAACCAGTGACATAGGGTAGCGAAGGTTACTTTAAAATTCAGCAATAAATTTCAAAATCCAACTGAGAAACCCTTAGCTTTAATACTTAAGTTAAAACTGACCATTCCTAGTACTGCACGGAGGGAGGTGGCTGCTAGACCATGCCTCTCGTCCCAGGGATTCTTGCTGGGGCAGTAGCCATCCTCTGAACAGAAATTCAGAGAATTGAGGCTCTGCTCGTGCTTCAGGAACACCAGGATGTTTTTACCAGAACTCCTGATGGCAAGTGCCTTCAGAGATAGGAAGTGTTTCTGTCCGAACGAACCAAAAAGAAAAATTGTGCTTTATGACTTGAAATGGGGAAGAAGTTCTGCAAACCAGATTTTTATACCAAAGTTTTATGGGAAAACAACATAATGAAATCAGAAGCCCAAAATACACCAGAGACAAGACAGCCTCCTGGGGTAGACAAAGAAGAAGTCAGAAACCGTATCCAAAGAATACAGCACTATGAAATCACAGCCCAAATGAAAAGAGAAGTGGTCATCCTAAAAGCTTGGTTTTGAAAAGGAGAGGACTCTAAAACACTCCAAACTGATAGGTTAAATTCTGGCATGGATGCTGCTTGGATTTCCTCATTGCTGGTGATCAGCCCAGCTACACAAGAGAAAGAAATTCATCTTAGAGCTTGGGGGGACCTCCGACTGGGTCTGCGCGCTGGGCCCCTGTCTTCTGATGGTGCAGCTCATTGTGGGCTCAGGCCTTAGCCCAACCCTGGGTCAGCTGGAGTTTCAAGCTCTCAGTCTGTTAGAGTCAAACCTGTCTTCCTCTTGATCCCTTCTTTTGTGCACATGCAGACATACGGGAGATCAAACCTTGAGCCTAGACCATTCTGCCTGAAGATGCTTGTGACGGCATTAAGGAGATGGTAGCAGAGCTATTTTCTTATGGAGTTGTATTTTGTTTAGCTAGAGCATTAAGGTGTCAAGAATTTCTTCCCCTCTGGATTCTTTAGATAGGTGGGTAGATGGATAACTGATAGGTAGACAGACAGGCAGATTTTCAGATCTTAGCCGTAGCATTAATGTGTCGAGAATTTCTTTCCTCTTTGGTTTCCTTAGCTGTATAGATAAATAGACAGATGAAAACATGGATGGATGGATAGACAGATCTTCAAATCTGCTATGAGATTTAAAAATTAAAGTTCTAGGCTTGACAAGAACTTTTTGGTTTTTTTTTGTTTTTGTTTAGATTTTATTTATTTATTTTGATAGAAATCACAAGTAGGCAGAGAGGCAGGCAGAGAGAGAGGAGGAAGCAGGCTCCCTGCTGAGCAGAGAGTCCAATGCGGGGCTTGATCCCAGGACCCTGAGATCATGACCCGAGCCGAAGGCAAAGGCTTTAAGCCACTGAGCCACCCAGGCACCCCTTTCACTATGTTTTTATCCACGTTGTTTCATTTCTGTTACTCTTTGTGAAGGCAGAACAAAGCGTGGCCTTTGGACTCTCGACTTCTGTATTGGCCCGCAGCCTCCCTGACCATGTGCTCCTTTTGTGAATTTATTTTTTATTTTTTATTTTTTATTAACCTATAATGTATTATTAGCCCCAGGGGGACAGGTCTGTGAATCACCAAGTTTACACACTTCACAGCACTCACCATAGCACATACTTTTCCCAATGTCCATAACCCAACCACCTGCTCCAACTCCCCTCCCCCAGGCAGCCATCAGTTTGTTTTGTGAGATTAAGAGTCTCTTATGATTTGTCTCCCTCCCAATCCCATCTTGTTTCATTTTTTTCTTCCCTACCCCCAAAACCCCACTTTGCCTCTCAACTTCCTCATATCAGGGAGATCATGTGATAATTTTCTTTCTCTGATTGACTTACTTTGCTCAGCAAAATACCCTCTAGTTCCATCCATGTCATTGCAAATGGCAAGATTTCATTTCTTTTGATGGCTGCATAGTATTCCATTGTATATATATACCACATCTTCTTTATCCATTCATCTGTTGATGGACATCTAGTTTCTTTCCATAGTTTGGCTATTGTGGACATTGTTGCTATAAACATTCGGGTGCACATGCTTTTTCAGATCACTACATTTGTATCTTTAGGGTAAATACCCAGTAGTGCAATTGCTGGGTTGTAGGGTAGCTCTATTTTCAACTTTTTGAAGAACCTCTGTGCTGTTTTCCAGAGTGGCTGCACCAGCTTGCATTCCCGCCAGCAGTGTAGGAGGGTTCCCCTTTCTCCACATCCTCACCAGCATCTGCCATTTCCTGACTTGTTAATTTTAGCCATTCTGACTGGTGTGAGGTGGTATCTCACTGTGGTCTTGATTTGTATTTCCCTGATGCCGAGTGATATGGAGCACTTTTTCATGTGTCTGTTGGCCATCTGGGTGTCTTCTTTGCAGAAAAGTCTGTTCATGTCCTCTACCCATTTCTTGATTGGATTATTTGTTCTTTGGGCGTTGAGTTTGATAAGTTCTTTATAGATTTTGGATACTAGCCCTTTATCTTACATGTCGTTTGCAAATATCTTCTCCCATTCTGTCAGTTGTCTTTTGGTTTTGTTGACTGTTTCTTTTGCTCTGCAAAAGCTTTTGATCTTGATTAAATTCCAATAGTTAATTTTTGCCCTTGCTTCCTTGCCTTTGGCAATGTTTCTAGGAAGAAGTTGCTGAGACTGAGGTGGAAGAGGTTGCTGCCTGTATTCCCCTCAAGGATTTTGATGGATTCCTATCTCACATTGAGGTCTTTCATCCATTTGGAGTCTATTTTTCTGTGTGGTGTAAGGAAATGATCCAGTTTCATTTTTCTGCATGTGGCTGTCCAATTTTCCCAACACCATTTGTTGAACAGATTGTCTTTTTTCCATTGGACATTCTTTCCTGCTTTGTCAAAGATTAGTTGACCATAGAGTTGAGGGTCTATTTCTGGGCTCTCTATTCCATTCCACTGATCTCTGTGTCTGTTTTTGTGCCAGTACCATACTGTCTTGATGACGAAAGCTTTGTAATAGAGCTTGAAGCCTGGAATTGTGATGCCACCCACATTGGCTTTCTTTTTCAACATTCCTCTGGCTATTTGAGGTCTTTTCTGGTTCCATACAAATTTTAGGATTATTTGTTCCATTTCTTTGGGGGAAAAAAAAAAGGATGGTTTTTTTTGTTTTGTTTTGTTTTTTTAAGATTTTATTTATTTATTTGACACAGAGAGAGATTGCAAGTAAACAGAGAGAGAGAGGAGGAAGCAGGCCCCCCGCTGAGCAGAGAGCCCAATGCAGGGCTCGATCCCAGGACCCTGAGATCATGACCCGAGCCGAAGGCAGAGGCTAAACCCACTGAGCCACCCAGGCGCCCCAAAAAGGATGGTATTTTGATAGGGATTGCATTAAATGTATAGATTGCTTTAGGTAGCATAGACATTTCACAATATTTGTTCTTCCAGTCCATGAGCATGGAACATTTTTCCATTTCTTTAAGTCTTCCTCAGTTTCTTTCATGAGTACTTTATAATTTTCTGAGTACAGATTCTTTGCCTCTTTGGTTAGGTTTATTCCTAGGTATCTTAAGGGTTTGGGTGCAGTTGTAAATGGGATTGACTCCTTAATTTCTCTTTCTTCTCTCTTGTTTGTGTATAGAAATGCAGCTGATTTCTGTGCATTGATTTTTATATCCTGACATGTTACTGAATTCCTATACAAGTTCTAGCAGTTTAGGAGTGTAGTCCTTGGGTTTTCCACATAAAGTATTATATCATCTGCGAAGAGTGATAGTTTGACTTCTTCTTTGCCAATTTGGATGCCTTTAATTTCTTTTTGTTGTCTGATTGCTGAGGCTAGGATTTCTAGTACTGTGTTGAATAGCAGTGGTGATAATGGACATCCCTGCCGTGTTCCTGACCTTAAAGGAAAAGCTTTCAGTTTTTCTCCATTGAGAATGATATTTGTGGTGGGTTTTTCATAGACGGCTTTGATAATATTGAGGTATGTGCCCTCTATCTTTAGATTTTGAAGAGTTTTGATCAGGAAGGGATACTGTACTTTGTCAAATGCTTTTCCAGCATCTGTTGAGAGTATCGTATGGTTCTTGTCCTTTCTTTTATTAATGTATTATATCACATTGATTGATTTGTGGATGTTGAACCAACCTTGCAGCCCTGGAATAAATCCCACTTGGTCATAGTGAGTAATCCTTTTAATGTAGTGTTGGATCCTATTGGCTAGTATTTTAGTGAGAATTTTTGCATCTGTGTTCATCAAGGATATTGGTCTATAATTCTTTTTTTTTGATGGGGTCTTTGTCTGGTTTTGGGATCAAGGTAATCCTGGCCTCATAAAATGAGTTTGAAAGTTTTCCTTCCTTTTCTATTTTTTTGAACAGTTTCTACCATCTGACCCTGGGCTCTTGTTTGTTGGGAGATTTTTGATGACTGCTTCAATCTCCTTACTGGATATGGGTCTGTTCAGGTTTTCTGTTTCATCCTGGTTCAGTTGTGGTAGTTTATATGTCTCTAGGATTGTATCCATTTCTTCCAGACTGTCAAATTTTGTGGTGTATAGTTGCTCATAATATGTTCTTATAATTGTTTGTATTTCTTTGGTGTTGGTTGTGATCTTTCCTCTTTCATTCATGATTTTATTTTGTGGGGTCCTTTCTCTTTTCTTTTTGATAAGTCTGACCAGGGGTTTATCAACTTATTAATTCTTTCAAGGAACCAGGTCCTAGTTTTGTTGATATGTTCTTTTGGGGTTTTTTGGTTTGTTTGTTTCTATTTCATTGATTTCTGCTCTTATCTTTATTAATTCTCTTTTCCTGCTGGGTTTAGGCTTTGTTTTTCTTTCTCCAGCTCCTTTAGGTGTCGGGTTAGGTTTTGTATTTGAGAAAGGCTTGTATCACTATCTGTTTTCCTCTCAGGACTGCCCTTGCTGTGACCCACAGATTTTGAACCATTGTGTTTTCATTATCATTTGTTTCCATGAATTTTTTCAATTCTTCTTCAATTTCCTGGTTGACCCATTCATTCATTAGTAGGTTGCTCTTTAGCCTCCATGTATTTGGGTTCTTTCCAACTTTCCTCTTGTGATTAAGTTCTAGCTTCAGAACATTGTGGTCCGAAAATATGAGGGAATGATCCCAATCTTTTGGTACTGGTTGAGACATGATTTGTGACCCAGGATGTGATCTATTCTGGAGAATGTTCCACCTGCACTAGAGAAGAATGTGTATTCTGTTGCTTAGGGATGAAATGTTCTGAATATATCTGTGATGTCCATCCGGTCCAGTGTGTTATTTAAGGCCTTTATTTCCTTGTTGATCTTTTGCGTGGATGATCCCTTCATTTCAGTGATGGGGGTGTTAAAATCCCCTACTATTATTGTATTATTGTCAATGTGTTTCTTTGATTTTGTTATTAATTGGTTTATGTAGTTGGCTGCTCCCATGTTAGGGGCATAGATATTTTAAATTGTTAGGTCTTCTTGTTGGACAGACCTTTCAAGTATGATATAGTAGTATGATATAGTGTCCTTCCTCATCTCTTATCATAGTCTTTGGCTTAAAATCTAATTGATCTGATATAAGGATTGACATCCCAGCTTTCTTTTGATGTCCATTAGCATGGTAAATGGTTTTCCACTCCTTCACTTTAAATCTGGAAGTGTCTTTGGGTCTAAAATGAGTTTCTTGCAGACAGCATATTGATGGTTTTTTTTTTTTTTTTAAGATTTAAAAAAAAGATTTTATTTATTTGTCATAGTGAGAGCACAAGCAGGTAGAGTGGCAGGCAGAGGCAGAGAGAGAAGCAGGCTCCCTGCTGGACAAGGAGCCCAATGTGGGACTCGAACCCAGGACCTGGGATCATTTACCATTGTATGTTACAGACTTCTTGTCCTAGGCTGCTTTCAGGATTTTCTTTGTCACTACAACTTGCAAGTTTTGCTATTAGATAACTCAGCGTGAACCTATTTTTATTGATTTTGAGGGAAGTTCTCTGCGCCTCCTGGATTTTGATGCTTGTTCCCTTTGCCATATTATGGAAATTCTCTACAATAATTCACTCCAATATACCTTCTGCTTCCCTCTCTCTTTCTTCTTCTTCTGGGATCCCAATTATTTTGTTGCATCTTATATCACTTATCTCTCGAATTCTCCCCTCGTGGTCCAGTAGTTGTTTGTCTCTCTTTTGCTCAGCTTCTTTATTCTCCATCATTTGGTCTTCTATATCACTAATTCTCTCTTCTGCCTCATTTATCCTAGCAGTAAGAGCCTCCATGTTTGATTGAACCTCATTAATAGCTTTTTTTATTTCAGCTTGGTTAGATTTTAGTTCTTTAATTTCTCCAGAAAGGGCTTTTATTTCTCCAGACAGGGTTTCTCTAAGGAAGGAAGATTCTGTGCCTTTTTTGAGCCTAGCTAGCACCTTGAGAATTGTCATTCTGAACTCTAGATCTGACATACTGCCAATGTCCGTATTGATTAGGTTCCTAGCCTTTGGTATTGACTCTTATTCTTTTTTTTTGTGGTGAGTTTTTTCACCTTGTCATTTTATCCAGATAAGAATATATGAATGAGGGAGCGTCTGGGTGGCTCAGTGGGTTAAAGCCTCTGTGTTCAGCTCAGGTCATGATCCCAGGGTCCTGAGATTAAGCCCCATGTCAGGCTCTCTGCTCAGCAGGGAGCCTGCTTCTCTCTCTCTCTCTCTCTCTCTCTCTCTGCCTGCCTCTCCGCCTACATGTGATCTCTGTCTGTCAAATAAATAAATAAAATCTTTTAAAAAAAAAGAATATATGAATGAGAGAATAAAATACTAAAAGGGTGGCAAAGACCCCATAAAAATGTGTGTTAACCAAATCAAAAGAGACCCCAAATCATTGGGAGAAGAAGGGGTAAACAGAAGTTCAGAAAAAAATTTAAAAAAGAAGAAAGAAAATATAGGTATTAGACTGGTGAATAGAACAGAGCCACCCACTTGATTTGGGGAGTATTTTGGTCTCTTAGAAAAAATTACCTCCCAAATTTTAAAGAAAGAAAAACATAAATACACACACACACACACACACACACACACACACACAAATAAGGGTAAACACGATAAAGGTATGGAATATGACTGTAAAGATGAAAATTTTTAAAAAAATTCTAAAGAAGGAGTTGATAAGATAAATTGGTTGGGAAAAGAAAGAAAAAGAAAGTGGAGAGAATTTGCTCAGGCTGGAGACTAGAACAAACCCTGTGCTAGATTTAGGGTATATTTTGATCTATTAGAAGAAGTTGTATCCCATAATTTTTTAGAAGAAAAAACCTTATGTGTATAGAAAAGATAAAGTTAGATACAATGAAGGATAAAATATGACTAGAATAATAAAGGTTCAGAAAGTTTTTTTTTAAATAAAGATATTAAGATAAACTAGTTAAAAAATGTTAAAAGAGGAAAGAGTAAAAATTTTAATAATTAGAATAAGAAAAAAATAAAATAAAAATTTAATTAACTTTGCCAGACTAAAGAATCATGGGGAGAAAGCCATGAATTCCATGCTTTGCTTTCCCCTCCTCTGGAATTCCTCTGTTCTCCTGGATCAGTGAACTTGGTCTTGGCTGGATGTTCTTGCTGATCTGGGGGAGGGGCCTGTTGAGTGATTCTTAAGTGTCTTTGCCTGAGGCGGAATTGCATCGCCCTTGCCAGGGGTCTGGGCTAAGTGATCTGCCCCCTCCCATTCACTCTAGGGTGCTTTTGTTCCCTGAGCACTTTCCGCTTTCTGTAGAGCGCTGGAGTATAAGATGAAAATGATGGCCTGCCAGTCTCGGGCCTGGATGAGCCGAGAGCTTGGGGCCCCACTCCTCAGTGCGTCCTCCAGGAGAAGCTGTCAGTCCCTCCCGTCTCCCTGGTCTCTGGCCGTGCTCCGAGCTCACCCGGCCTTTAACGGAGTTTTTCATTCTCTGGTGCACAGCACCATTTGGAGTCTCTGCCACTGTTCCAGAGGGGGTCTCCCCGGATCTGACACTTGTGGCGTCCCTGCTCAAAGAGCAGTGGTCCGACTGTGCTGCAGATCACAGTTTAAGGTAACCCTGAGCTGAGAGCTCACTCCTCTGCTCTGTCTCTCTAGCCGGCTTCCCCGCTTTAATACCTGTGAGCTCTGCTACACTCAGACAGCCCTGATCCTTTTGTGACCACGTGGAACCTGAGACCACACTGTCCCCAAGAGGGCTCCACCCTGCTTAGCCTCTGAAGTGATGTCCCTCAGTGGAGCAGACTTCTAAAAGTTCTGATTTTGTGCTCTGCTGCTCCTCTGCTTGCCAGGAGCTGGGCCCTTCCCCCCGCGGTCTCGCTTCCCATCACTTCGGATTCCCTTCTCCACAGGTCCTACCTTTCAGAAAGTGGTTGATTTTCTGTTTCTAGAATTGCTGCTCTTCTCTTCGATCTCCTGTTGAGTTTGTAGGTGTTTGGAATGGTTTGATAAACTCTCTAGCTGATCTCCTGCTGCCTGTTCCTCCTCCGCCATCTTCTCCTTTTGTGAATCTGTCATATATTTTCTGGGTGACGGGCTCAAACAGAGTCTGTGGTTTGAGTAAACCTAACCTCAGTGGTCCCTCCTTACCAGCGTATGTCAACCACATGAACTAATCAGAGCCTTACCCATGTTGGTGAACAGACAAGGGCAAAAGGATCCTAAGGAGCCGGGCTGGGCATCCCCAGCTTGTCTTGGCTTCCCACCCACAAAGCATGGAACAAAGAGCAAATATTTAGCTGACATTTTCTTGTGACTAAGTCTATGCCTTTAAGTCAGAATTTTAATATTTGCAATAAGACTAAAGCCCTTGCACTCATAACAACAACTTCCTTTTTTCATGGAGCATCAATTATATTTTATATCTGTGTGGTTGTTTAATAACCTGTTTTAGGACAAGAAATGAAAATAAGCAGCTACACATATTAAACATATCATTATGCTTTTCAAAGTGTTCAGACTTGGGGTTGCCAAGTTTTACTATTGTCAGTAGTCTTCTGAAACTCCCAAAATATTTCTTGTAAAAGAAAATAGGGTTCTAACCATGAGAAAATTTATCAGATTTATAGGTATGTAAAATAGAGAGAGATGGTTTCAAGTCAGAAGGGTAGCAAATAACTTTGATAGTAAACCTCTTTTCCCTTAATTCCTGATTTCATTTTTGAATTATTAGCTCAAAATACTAGGAAAAAAAAGATTACTACAGAATAGTCTCATAGTTGATAGAGCTCCATCTGGGTGATTCTAATTACTTTTCTAGTCAGCTAGAATGAATGCTAGTTCTGGAGAAGTTACCCAAGCTTATAGGAATGAAGTCTCCACATTTTAATTATTGGGCGACTAGTACCTGTTTCTTATCACCCATCACCGTGTTCATAAATTATCCATAATGTGGAGCTTGGCCTATAGAGAAGCTGGCAACGATTTGTGTTTGTCAGTGAAACTGTTTTTTTTTTTTTTTTCCCTCCAGCTTTATTGAGCTGTAATTGACAAATGTATGTATTTCAAGGGTACCATGAGATGATCTGATAGCCATACTTCCGTGAAACGATTACCACAGTCAGGCTAATTAACATATCCATCACCTCACACAGTTACCTTTATTTTTCCTTTTTGTGATGAGAACACTTAAGACCTACTCGTGGTAAATTTCAAATACACAATATAAGAATAACTATAGGCGCCATGCTGTGCATTAGATCCCCAGATGCATTCCTTTTATAACTTTACCTTCTGACCGCATTTCCCCATCTTCCCCCACCTACCTCCACCCCCGCCCCTGGTAGCTGTTTCTGTAACTTTGACTTTTAAACTTTTTTTAGATCCCACATGTGAATGACATAATACAGGAGTTTTGTCTTTGGCTTGTTTAAGTTAGAATAGCGCCCTCTAGGGTCATCCATGTTGTTGCAAATAACAAGATTTTCTTTGTTCTGGCTAAATGGGGGGTGTGTGTGTGTGTGTGTGTGTTTGCTTATGCATCATATCTTTGTTCAGCTATTGACAGACTGACTGTTTCCGTATCTTCACAATTGTGAGTAATCCTGCAACGGACATGGGTATCCTATCTTTGAGATACTCATTTTGTTTCTTTGGATGTATATACCCACAAGTGGGATTGGCTGGATTGTATGGTAGTTAATTTTTTTTTTTTAAGAGATCTCCATGTTGTTTTTCATAGAGGCTGCACCAGTTTACAAGAGTGCAGAGGTGTTCATTTTCTTCACATCTGTGCCAACACTTGTTATTTCTTGTCTTTTTGATAAAAGCTATTCTAACTGGTGTTTGGTGATATCTCCCTGTGGTTTTGACTTGCGTTTCACTGATAATTAGTCATGTTAAGAATCTTTTCGGTGTATACCTGTTGGCCATTTTTATGTCTTCTTAGGAAAATGTCTATTCAGGTTTTTATCTTTTTTTTTAATTGTTTTTGTTTTTGTTTTTGTTGCAGTTGAGTTGTATAAGGTCTTTATATATGTTTAGATATTAGCCCCTTACCGGATAGATACCTAGCAAATATTTTCTGCTGTTCTGTAGATTGCCTTTTCATTTTGTTGATTCTTTCCTTTTTGGCACAGAGCTTTTTAATTTGACATAGTCCCACTTGATTATTTTTGTTTTTGTTGCCTGGGTTTTTGGTATCAAATCCAAAATCTCATTGCCAAGGCCAGTGTTAAGGAGGTTTTCTTCCCTCTGTTTTCTTCCTAGAGTTTTATGGCTGTAGGTCTTACACTTAAGTCTTTAATCCATTTTGAGTTCATTTTTCAGTGGTGTAAGCTAAGATAGAGGTTCTGCTTCATTCTTTTGCTAATACTGTATTTTTAATTATTATATTTATTTGGGCCACATTATTAAAAACAGGAGGCGGAAATGCTGTGTTCATTCTGTCAAATTCTAAATGTGATCCTCACTGTTGCTTATTTAATTCAAGAAAGCTGTATTCACATTAGTAATCTGTATTATTATTCTCACACTCATGGACAAGGCTGAGCAGAACCTAACGGGAATATATATTCCAAAATCCAAGAACAAGGACTTGTGTAAATTTTAAATGGAACACAAGGTGCCCCACTTTCCAAGTTGGAAATTTTGCAAGGTGGTTTTGGTTTTTTGTTTTTTGTTTTTTGTTTTTTGAACTGCTTGTTCCAAACAAGTGTGGCATAATTTGGGGATTTTATGCTTGTCAAGGCTTTTTTACTATGGCTTTGTAATTTTGTTTTTATAATTTTCCCCAAATCTAACTCTACAAGTAGGTATGGTTCTGTGTGTTAATGTCCAGTAGTATGGGTTAATCTAAGGTAACATTAGCAAGTATATTTTAGTAATTTCCCCAGAGTAAACTTTATATTATTCTGGTTTTTCAGCCCACCATTTGAGAGGTTGCCATTGTTAAAGATAAGGTTTTTGGTTTTCCAAGTGAAGGCCTGTTCTGGTGACTCTCACAAGGGGAGGGTCTTCCTTTGGGCAGTAGCCTGCTCCGGGAGTGGCCTGGGCAAAAGTCACGGTGCCCTTGCCGCCATCCAGCGTGCTTGTCATCAGGCTCTGCTCTGTTTTCAGACCTTCTCAAGGTGGATGCCACTTAGGCTCATGCTCAGTGCCTGAAGCCTGGCACCTTTGTTCATCTCTGTTCATTGCAAGGCTTTCTGTCTTCCACCTTGCTTTACGGAACACCAAAGAACTTGGCAGCAAGGCGGAGCTTCTTCAGAGCCATTATGCTTTAAAAATCATTAGCAGAGTAATAAGGACAGCATTTAGGAGCCCACACTCTGCTGTCATGTAGACCTGTGCTAAAAATCTGGACCTTTCATTCATTGTGGGATGCAAGCGTCGGCAAGTTACTCTGACCCTCGGTATCTTCTTCAGTGAAATGGGAATAATAATAATCCTTTGAGGGTTATGAGACTCTGATTAGATAATGCATAAAAACCAGCCAGTGCAGGCACCTAACTCACAATGAACCGTTAGTCATAAGTGACCTCCACGTACAGCCGCTGTCTCTTAGCCGGGAGTGTTATTTTTGTGTCTGATCTGTCAGCCCCTCTTAGTCCAGATTGAATTCGTGTCTACCCTGAAAGCCCACACCCAGCCCTGTGATTTGCAGTGAAAGGAAGGCCTGGTTCTGAACACAGTACACATCATCCTTGGGAATCCAGCTGGTTCATTTGCCTTTATAGTTTTGCAGTAACTTGGGCTGGCTTCAGTTTGTGATCAGAATTCTCCAGCTGGCAGCACCAGTGACGCTCCATCTGTATTTTCCGTCACTCTTCTAGGATCCACCCAGATTAGGTTGCAGTTCAGTGTGTTTAAACTTTCGGAGGGGTTCATCTGGCACAGAGAATGTAAGATGTCATCCGTTTGCTCTAAAATGTAGGATCTTGAGCCAGAGGCTTTATTTTTATCCTTAATACAGAAGAACTTTGGCAGGAGTGGCATTTTTAAGGCAAATTATATGCATATTCAGCCATGTGACATTCTAGAAGTAAGGAGAGTTTTATCTGTTCAACCTAGTGATGACTTTATGCATTTCTATCCTTGTGATACTAGAATTTGGAGGGGGTGTCCTTTAAGAGAAATACAGGCATACATATAAATAAAGGAATGAATAAAAATGTTCCCGAGAGCCTCATGATTCCTGGGGACCCCGTGCCCATCATTTTTAGCAACTGGTTTCCTGTTTGGGGGTGCCCGGGAAGCTGAGTGGGGCTTCACTTATGTGTGCTGTGAAGATGACTGTGAGCTGGCTTTCCTCTTCGGTTGGCCACCCACTGACTCTGACCTGGAAGCTTCCATGTAGGGAGGAGTCCTGCAAGCCCTAGTGAGTGAGATCTCCTACTTCTGGGACTTTGCGTCCATTCTCAAGTTCAGTCTCCTGGTCACACCCGCTTTTGAAATCAACGTCATAAAAGCTCATGCGGGTTAAGTTGCAGAGCCCCTTCTATTGTTTTTGGCGTGCTGAGTGCCGGTTACACAGTTGCCTAGAATTTCTGTGCCCTTCTTCTTCTCCTGCATATTCTGTCCTTTTCTTTTTTGAACTACCTTTTCCTATGGCAAGGGACCACCATGCCTCGGTGATTCTACTGGTTTTCTCTCCCTCACCCACAGCAGGTCGTGTACATATTCACAGCTCCTTCAGGTCCCCCAACCACATTTTTCCCCCCAAGATCTTTGGTTATGCTCTGCCTCATAGAAACAGGCTCAAGTCAACTGGTGAAAAGGAAAAAGAACCCAGTACACCCCCCCCCATGGCCCACTCCCTGCTGCCCTCTTCCCTCCTCCCCTTTCCTGCGGGTTCCTTTGTGCATGCCGTCTCTCCTCCCCGCCCCCATGCAGCCCCCCAGCCACAGTTTGGCTTCTGTCCCTGCTCCCCAGAAACCGCCTTGACGGTGAACTCACTGGAGACATTTAGACCTTCTCTGTCCCTTGGTTTTCATGGCTCCATTCACCATACGCTTCCCTCCTGTCCCTGGCTCTTCTTCCCCAGTCTCCTCTGCTGGTTTTCATACTCTCTCTGCTCCTTAAGGTTTGGTCTCCTCACCTCTCCTCTCCCCTCCCACTCTCCACACCCCTTCCCTGCTAATTGCTCTGGAGCCCGCCGCCCCGTTCGTCACCCGCAGGAGATGGTCCACGCGTGGTGGCTTCTGAACCCCAGGCTCACAACATTCAACATCAAAGTTCGTATTCCTACTTGGATATTCTTGAACTACTTCAGAAGCCACTCATCCAAGATTAAGCGGCTGCTGCTACCCCTTCCCTTCTCTCCGTGTTCTCCTTCCTTCATGTCGTGTCTCAGAAAATGGCCCGTGTCTTTCCGCCGGTTCTGGACAGAGCCCTAGGGTTATCCTCAACTCCCTCCTTTCCCTAACCTCTAGAACCAGACTGGACTACAGTTCTCACAGACACACAGTCTCGGCATCTCTGGAAACGGGTCCCTTTTCCTGTCTACCACCACCACTTGGCTTAGGCCTTTGCAGATTCCCTCTGGAATGATCACGGAAGACATGCTAACAGTTTCTCCTGCCTCTGGGCTTCCTGTCTACTCCTCTCTACACAGAATTGTTAAAAGATAAACTGAGGCATAGTGTATATTTTAAGATTTTATTTGAGCAAAAATCATTTTAAACCAGGCAGGGAAACCTGGAGATGGTTAGCGGCGCTCTGCAGATGGGAGCCAAGACTTGTCCAGAAAAGGAGGCAAAGCAAAGGAAGGAAATTATTTGATTGGTTGTAGCTTAAACCCTACTAACTTGTCTCTTTATTTCTGGTTGCCCTGAGGTTTCAATTTCTTTTTTTTTTTTTTTTTTTTTTTTTTAAGATTTTACTTATTTGAGAGAGAGAGAGAGAGTGAGCAAGAGAGAGAAGGGGGCGGGTGGAGGGGAGGGTAGAGAGAGAGGAAGAAGCAGGCTCCCTGCTCGGATGTGGAGCTCCATCCCAGGACCCTGAGATCATAACCTGAGCCGTAGGCAGACGCTTAACCGACTGAGCCACCCAGACCCTCCCAAAATTTCAGTTTCTTAAACACAAGACATTGACAGGCTTAGGTTTTGGTTTGTGTAGACTTCCCAGGCATCAGGGTCACCCCAGCCCAATGGCCTCCTGGTGTAGTCAGTTTAACAGAATGGGCTCCTACAAATCAGCAGACACCCCCTGCCTTTCCTTACTTTGACCTTTGTTGGTGACTGACTGTCATCTGTTGTAACGTGGGCTCATATGCCATCGATGGTGTGTGAGGTGATTTTAGGTCTTCTTGGCTTTTTTTTTTTTTTTTAATTGTGTTATGTTAGTCACCATAAAATTCATCATTAGTTTTTGATGCAGTGTTCCAAGATTCATTGTTTATGCACAACACCCAGTGCTCCGTGCAATATGTGCATTTAACATGTGTTGGGATAAAATAACTAGCACATTAGACCCATTATTTTGTGAATATTGAATGCTTAGGGAATAGTTAGGTTAAAAGAATAATGACAATAAAATTTTATTTAAATATAATCAAGTAAATGATAGCTCAGGTGAGACCCAGTCTTGGTTAAAAAGACAACCTAGAATTCAAATGACAACTTAGAGAAGACACTCCGAAGCCTTCATTGGGTTTTCTCCACAGGCCTATCCCATAGGTCTCCAGTCTGAGTCATGCCCACTCCCATTAGGTCCCAGGGTGCTGCCAGGCCCATTTCTACCTCTAGACGTCACCGCCAGTAAGGGCAAGATGGAGACTCGAGGCCCATATAGGCAATAAGTCAGTGTTTGTGGGATGAACAGCCCAAGCTTTGGCTGTGGGGAGCATCCCATAGCTCAGCTTTCAGATTGTCCAGATTTCAGATGAAGTCTTGGATTTCTTACTCTGTTTTTGTGTGTGTGTGTGTGTGAAAGACCCTAGGCCTTCTGGTAAGTTGCTAAATGTAAAATCAGAAGATTTAGAAGAGGTTGAACCATTTTGTCTGACATGACAAAGATCTGGAGGAGGGGGTGAGTGGATGCGTTTCTCTGTACTAAAAGAACCATTTTAAAAATAATTTACCTATATTTAAAACAGATGATGGTTCTCAAATGTTATATCAGTAAATGATGGTACAAGCATTTTGAAAATATAAAATGCTGCAGAAATGCTGATTTCTATAGAAATTTACATAGTACCTTTCTCCTGATGGAAAACAGTGAAAGGGCACTTGAAGGGCACTTTGAGCTATTTTGGTGTGCATTTCTGTTCTTTAAATAAGCTCCCACGGAAATCAGATACAGGAACACTATTTAGTACGTTCTTCACCCAAACAGGCAAAGACATTATGTGATTTCCTTCTCAACAAAGGGTTGAGAAGACCACCCTGCCTGTGGGGTTTTGTGGACTCTCGTTCAGCCCTCCTTGGAAGAAGGTTTGAGAATGTGCAGAGATACATAATCTTGTCCAATTATTCAGGAAACTAATAAATTATGGTTTCTCTTAAAGGTAGATGCAAAATAATTATATAACAAATGTAGAATAACTAATAAAGGTAAAGTAACCACATAACCATCCCATAACTATATAGAACCAAAATACTGCTTAATAACCACCTGGAGAGGAGTTAAAACAACTTGATTAAACAGCAAGACCAGAGGTCCTGCGTCATGGCGGGATTTGTGCCTTTGCCTCGCCAGAGACGGGCGTCACCTGGGATAGGGTCTGTCTTCCTCCTGCTCATTGTTCTCCAGACCTGTCCCCCTGGGCCCCAGGCCCCAGCGGCGGCTCAGTTAGGTTCCCAGGGATGATGGGCAAATATGTATAGTGCAGCCCAATTCCTGGGATTAGAAACGGATCTGGTGGATAAACCGTGGGACAGTCGCGTGATGGATTATCACTCATCGTCCTAAAATCATGCCACGGGCAGAGAGCCTGTGACCCAGGTAAGATGGTAGGACGGGTGAGACCTCAAGAACAGAATGCTCAGTAAAAATCAGGAAACGGAAGCTCCTGTATTCTTTCATTTTCATTCAATGATAATCTGATATTTTACATGTGAAAAGATCTCCTCTGAGGTATTCCTGCAAGTTACCCGTGGGTGGTGGGATTACAAGTCACTTTGCTCTGAGGTGTGGGGTAAAAGCTAAAAGCTCGGATTCCGGGTGGGAATAGTGGGACTATGTCGCAGGCTCTGCCACTCGGGTGCCGTCTGTGAATTATGTCAACCCTTCAAACCCGTCTCCTGGCTCCGGCAGCGGGCTAGTGATAGTAACTACTGGATGGGCTTGTTCCGAACGTGAACGAGATAACCCGTTAGGAGGTATTGTACCCGGTACGTGGCTCACACAGGTCCCGGTGAGGATTTTTCCAAGAAACTCAGCACATTGTACAGGGGGAGAAACATTGTCAATGAAGGAAGGGAAGCAGGGAGATGAGAAGAGGGGGCGTTAGTTCACTTCTGTAGATGCTCCCCTGAGAGAAGCCGGCAGGGGTGAGGGGCCAGTAGGGTGAGGGGCTGCAGCCCACGCGGGTTGGGACAGATCCTCAGCAAGAACCAGGGGCGCCTGAGCGGCTCAGTGGGTTAAAGCCTCTGCGTTTGGCTCAGGTCATGATCCCAGCGTCCTGGGATGGAGCCCTGTATTGGGGGCTCAGCAGGGAGCCTGCTTCCCCCTCTCTCTCTGCCTGCCTCTCTACTTACTTGTGATCTCTGTCTGTCAAATAAATAAAATCTTAAAAAAAAAAAAACCAAACAAGAAGCAGGTGGCTCAAAGAGCTTCTCCCCACCCCCCACCCTTGTCCCCACTCCCTTGTCTCCCAGGGAAATTCCCTCATTTGTAGCCTACAGGGTTTCTCAGCTGAAAATGCCAACACTTTATAAATAATGGATGAGAATGAGTTAAAACTACCAGTGGGGGCTAGCTCTTTCCTGCGGGTCTGAGGAGGAGGTGGCAGAGATGGGCTTTAACTGCCTGACAGGCTTGGTAATGGGTCTGTGCTCCCCCTCAAAGCCCGGCCCACCTTTCCCCAAGGAACCCTCACCACTGAGGCCCACTGCATGCCAAGCAGGCCTCCCCCCGCTGGAGGCTGTTCCAGTCAACGAAGAGGCTGAGGAAGGGATCTAATTATTCATGGAACAAAGCTGATGAGAAGGCAGATGCCAACCTGGGAGCGTGGAGAGTCCGTGCTGCTGTGTTCCCCTAAATGAGTTCCCCCTAATTATGCCGGAGGAAAGTCTTTTCCTCTGCTCAGGCCACAGTTTGGGGAAGGCATTATGAGTCTCTGTAGCACATTTACTCTTCGTTTCCTTGAGTGCAGATTCTGCTTATCTTTCGAATTAACCGTCTCTAAAAACTTCCTCCCCCCACCTTTTCCTAATCCATACACGTCTTAGAATAATCGGTAATGACAGAACTTTTCATAAGCTGACGGGAGCTTCATGTGATTCGTTTAAGGTTGTATAATAACTCAGTAATGTTTGGGAACTAATAGGGGGCTGATGAAGTTTCTGAGTTCCGGGGGAGTTTCCGAGCTTATTAATCAGGATAATTTGTATTATCCTGATTTGGAAGTTCAGCTAGAGCTTTATTTTCTGTTCAGTTGTTGCTGAGACCGAACTTGGGAAAAAATGTCTTTGTCTGGCGGGGGCAGGTGATGAGGGAAGCACAGCTCAACAGAGCAGACGCATCCAACAGGTGGTTGACCACCTACTGAGGCATAATGAGACGTCCAGGTCTTGACCCCCAGAATCTTGAAGAAACCACGAACTACGTGGACATTCCGGTAGCCATTCTCCAAAGGAAGCCTCGCTCTTTTAACAGCTTATTCGCTAATGGCAGACAGAAGTCTCACCCTGGCCATACTCCTCCGTGAGTCCCCTCTAAGCCTGGAATTCCGTGACGGACTTACGTGTGTCTGCACTCGTTTACAGCCAACCCTTGGCTGGGTGACTCTGTTCTTTATTTCTTTTAGATTTATTTGAGAGTGAGAGGGTTGGGGAGGGACAGAGGGAGACTCCCAAGAAGACTCCATGCCCAGTGTGGAGCCCAGTGCAGGGCTCAATCCCAGGACCCCAAGATCATGACCTGAGCCAGAGTCAAGAGTTGGACGCTCAACCGACTGAGCCACCCAGGCGCCCCTGAGTGACTTGGTGGTCACCAGCCCCAGGACCCAGTGACTTTGTCCGTTGTGTCACTTTCGGCCATTTTCTAATCCGTGTCTCAGATGCAGTAACTTAGCTGCACTAGACCCTACTTTGTTTCGTCTCCTTGTTTTCCCTTTCTCTCTCCTGTTCCTGGGACTGGCCCCCACCTGGGACTGGGGGCCACGACCTGCAGGATCACTTCTGCCCCATCACGAGTACTTTGCAGCAGCCAAAGTTCCTCAAGGTCATCTGCCTAGGACCTTGTCCTAAAGAACAGGCCGGGAGTGCAGGTGCCTCGTGTCCCCCGATTCCCATGCCCTTGTGCAGAACAGGCATTCTCTGCCTCCCCACAGGGCCCCACCACGGCTGACACAGCACATCAGGGGTTATGCACTTGCATTTCATCCCAAATGGAAAGTATATCCATTCTGAATTTGTTGTGAGACTAGGAAGATGATCTAGAAAACCTGGTTGCCTCGAGGTCCAGAGAAGAGCTGTCCCCCTCCCTCCTGAGTGACCTCCCACCGTGACCAGGACACAGAAACACCAGCTGGTATTCCAAAAATCACATTTCTGAGGAACATCATTATTCATTTTACAATCCAAGAAGTACATAGGGTGTGAATAGGCATGATAGTCCACTGTTTCGGGTTAGAAAGCGTAAGCTCCAGAGAATCTTGAACAGAAAAATGGTAGGAAGGACTAAATCACTCCTCAGGCAGAGAAGGCCGCCCAAAAGCTCTGACAGGTGTACCCCACTTTTTTGATTTCATGGGCAGCAAAGAGCCCTCTGTCTGCAGAAGGTCCGGAATGGACAGGAGCTGGCCCAGGAGGACTTCCAAAGCCCACGCCCTCTTCCATCGTCCCGTCCACGGTACCCAGAACCAGAAAGCCCTTGGTTGGTTGGATGGAACTGAATTCCCTGCTCTGTACCCACAACTACCAGTGCTCACTGTTTATGGACTTGAGTTTCCGGACAAGGCTGGATTTTAGCTCTCTTAAACCGAGAGCGAACATCTCTGGTAATAAACGTCTCTTCCTGAATTATTCATTTCATTGCCCTCCAGTTCAGCTGTAAGCTCTTCCCAGCCTTTTTCTCTTGTCTTCATGGCTGCCATTAAAACCCACCTCATTTTAACTGCTCTTTAGGAGAAACGGAGAATGTCATTCATTTCTGAATTCCAGAAAGAAGCTAGCTATACACGCTGTGGGCCCCTTCTTTGACCGACTTGGTCCCAGACTCCCCTTAACCTCCTTTTCCTGCCTGAAGTGTGCCCCCTGCCACACCCCTGCCCAGTCCTTCTGGTCTCAGAAGTCAACAGCAGGCGCCTGGCCAGCGTGTACCAGGGACGGTGTGCACAGCAAGCTTTCTGATTGGCAGCGTCAGATGCCTTCTTCCCTCTTTTCCACTGTTGCAGGAATGTCATTTTTGTCGCATGTCTGTTGATTCTTGCTGGGCCCAGGAGTGGGGAATGCGCTTTTAGGAAGCAAAAGAGAGAAGGTCCGGTAATGAAAACCCGCCTGTAATCCCCAAGACGTGGGGTCGGGATTCCACTGGGGACTTGCTGGGAAACCTCCATAATAAGTCTTATTATGACCCGGAAACCTCTGGGGTCATAATAAGACTTACTAAAAGTCCTGCCGCAGAGCAAAACATTAGCCATTAAATAAAGAAATGAAAAATATTTTCTGCAGATCTGCTGTGTAGTTGGAGCTAAGAATAAAGTTGCAGTTAGCATTCAGGCATTTCAGGTACTTGGGTTGTATTTTCACTTAACCCTCAGGCATCCCTAAGAGATACCGTATTATTTCCATTTTACACATAAGGAAATGGGTATAGAAAGGTGAAGGCAGGTGCCTGTGGTCCCTTTGTAATAAAAGGTGTCTATTGTTCTAATTCTTGGCTGAGTGCCCTCTGCATGTGATTTTAGTCAATATCATCACATCTTTGTAAATTACACATTTAGCAAAGACCTTAGAAAATGAGAAGAACATCCATCATCTTCCGTTTAGCTCCTCTGCTTCCTAAATGGAATTAAATGAAAAAAAATTGGTAAATTATTGTAGTATTTCTATGCATAAAATGTAGCTGTTCTATAGATTCTGCTTTGAAATTTGGCAAAGTGTGGTTGGTTGTTCTCAGCAAGGTTGCCGAAAGGTAAGGGCTGGTGCCGCTCCAGATCCCAGGTAAAGGTGTACGCTCTCATGAAATAAGAGAGACCCAGGTTTTGGTTGTAGCTCTCACATCTTGAACAAGTTTCCTTCCCAGTCATTCATCTGTCTGTGGACTCTTACAATGTGCTGCTGATAAAGCACAGATAGAAATGACCTGATCTGGGGTGCCAGATGGCTCAGTCGTTAAGCATCTGCCTTAGGTTGTGATCCCAGGGTCCTGGGGATCGAGCCCCCCCCCCCCCATCGGGCTCCCTGCTCAGTGGGAAACCTGCTTCTCCCTCTCCCACTCCCTGTGCTTGTGTTCTTTCTCTCGCTGTCTCTCTCTCTCTCTGTGTCAAATAAATAAATGAAATCTTTAAAAAAAAGAAAGAAAGGATGGGATCTGATTCAGATCTTTAAAAGCTCCTTCCGGCTGTTGCGAGGAGAAGAGATTGGAGAATCGAGGCAGGAAAACCAGCCGGTGGGTGGGGCTGTCAGGTTTCCTGCAGGCAGGGGATAAACATGGCCTTAGCTAGGGAAGGTAGAAAGAAATGAACATATTCAAAAATATATTTTGGAGATGGGGCACCTGGGTGGCATAGTAGGTTAAATGTCCAACTGTTGATTTCAGCTCAGATCATGATGTCAGGGTCATGAGATCAAGCCTGGTGGGGCTCCATGCTTAAGTGTGAAGTCTGCTTGAGATTTCCTCTGTCCTCTTCCCTCTGTCCTTCCCCCCATGACATGCCTGTGTATACTCGTCTCTAAAAAGTGTGTGTGTGTGTGTGTGTGTGTGTGTATGAAATAGATCTGGCAGACCTTGATTATGTATTTGCCTGGGTGGATGGGTTGGGGGAAAGAGGGAAATCAAGGATGACCCCCAGCGTATTAGTCTGAGCAGCTGAATGGAGGGAGTTATCATTTACTGAGATGGAAAGGATAATGGAAAAACAGGCTTGGCGTCTGGGGAAGATGAAGAGCTCTGCCGTGGGCATAGCAAACTCTGTTTTGTGCTTATGAGGTATGCAAGTGGGGAGATTAATGTCGGTCTGGCCTCTCCTAGCAGTCTAAAGCTCTACGGAGAGTCAAGCCTGCAGATCGGATTTGGGGAATCATCAGCATAGAGATGGCATTTACAGCTGCAGAGTTGGATACTGTCCTCACGGGAGGAAGAACAGCTGTAGAATGGGGACTGGGACCAAGCCCATGGGCTTTCCAACATTTTCTCTTTGTAGAAATGGAGAAACTAGTGAGGGAGCCGGCAAAGGAGGAACAACTGAGGTGGGAAAGAGGAGGAGGAGAGAAAGATTTTTTTCTCTGCTTTCTGGGAAGGAAAGAAGGAGCCATTCAACCTGACAGCAGAGTTCTCTGGTGAATTTAACAGGAACAGCATCAGCCAGATTGAAGTGGATTGAAAAATGCATGGTTAGGTAAAGAGGCTGAAATGAGTATTGACAACTCATTCCAAGCATTCTGCTTTGAAGAGAAACAAAGAAATGGGGGCATAGCTATACGGGCAGATAGAAATCAAGCTTATTAGAGAAACGAAGGATTGTCTGCTAGGACTGCATGTTCATCAGAGGTTTGTGATCATAATTTTATTTTTATTTCCTTAGGGAGTGGGAGGGAAGAGGGAGAGGGAGAGACAGAATCTCAACTAGGCTCTAGGCTCAGTGCATAGCCTATGCAGGGCTCAATCTCAGGAACCTGAGATCATGACCTGAGCTGAAATCAAGTCAGACACTTAACCAACTGAGCCAGGCGCCCATGTGATCATAATTTGAAATTCAAAAGAATCACTATGGCTGTGGGATTTAGCTGGAAGGATAGGTTGAACTCCTCTGGGTTGAGTTTTTTCCAGGAAAATGTTACAGAGACCGAGATGACCATGAAACATAAACTCGATAAGGGGGAAGTCACCAGAAGGGATGTGTGATGGACAGTCAAGTCATGATAAGGTCGGTGATTTGGAGTTCTCAGTGAGGTCAAAGTGAGGGCGTGATACAAATGAGCTGGAGGGAGGTATAGTTCAGAAACAGAGTCTCTTACAATCACCATTTCCAATTACAGTTACTTGTAATAAAATCTAGACTCCTATGGGGGTGGTTACTAGAGAGAAAAGCAGGGAAAGATCAGTGGGGGTGGGAGGGCAGAGTCCTCAAGGACCTACCCTATTGAGTGAGTGCTTGTCCTTGTGGTTCTGGGAGTCAGTGATGATCTTGCAGGAGAGGAGGTAAGGAATGGAGAAGGCAGTTACTAGAGTCTTTAATGAATGAATGAGAACCAGGAAGTTGACAAAGGATAGCAGCAGGCACCAGTGTTGGGGGATCATTTGGGAACATAGCCAAATGTCCTGCATTTCAGTGTAGCTTGGGATTTTGAAAGATGAAGGAAAAGTAGTTCAGAAGTGGCAAAAGCAATCAAGGAGAACACTTACCTCACTTTGTAGTAGCCTTGAGGTACTAGGAGTGTAAGATAAGACAGCCCCCCAGGAAAGGGTCTGCAAATGGATTAATGGCTTCAGAAATGCTAAGAAGGACTTTGATAGGATGAGTCTGAAAGAACCCATTCCTTCACAGAAGACTAGAAAAGCTAGATAAGATACAATCACATAAAAGAAAACCATTTGAATCTATCAGAGAGCAATTAAAGGCTCTAGTCTTGGGGTCCCAGACCTGGCAGACAGAGAACTCCTTAGGCTGAGCCCTGTATTCACCGCCAGCTTTTCTTTGGAGACATTTTTCACTTATATCTCAGGGAGTAGAGGTCAAGCAGAAAGCAGAGACCTCGACTTTTTTCCTATATCAGTGGATCGAGGGGACAAAAAATGCTATTTATCTACACAAAGCCCATTATGCAGTCAGAAATTACCAGGCATGCTAAGGCACAGGAAGAAAAATGAGTGAAGCCTATAGAAGAAAGTCATTAGAAACAAATCCACAGAGATCCCCAGATATTGGAGAGGGACTTTGACATCATGGTAATTTGTATGTTTAAGGAACTAGATAACATGGTAGAGATTTTCACCAGGGGACTAGGATCTAGGGGTGCCTGGGTGGCTCAGTTGGTTGGGCGACTGCCTTCAGCTCTGCTCATGATCGCAGGGTCCTGGGATCCAGCTCTGCATCAGGCTCCCTGCTCAGTGGGGAGCCTGCTTCTCCCTCTCCCTCTGCTTCTCTGCCTGCTTGTATTCTCTCGCTTTCTGTCAAGTGAATAAATAAAATCTTTAAAAAAAAAAAAGAAAGAAAGAAACTAGGATCTATTAGATCAACTAGGATTCTAACACTGAGAAATAGGGAAGCTGTAAAGTAGAAATCAATAGAAAAGTTTAATTGCAGGGTAGATTCACAGAAGGGAGTTACTGGATTGTTAGTCTGTAGAACATATCCATAGAGGTAAGTCAGAGAAGAAAAGGATAGAAAACACAGGAAAGAGCTTAAGAAACATAGAAAACATGGTTCAGAACTCTAATGTTAGTTGGGTGGCATTGAAGAACTATAAAGAAGAGGAAGTGGGAGGAAGCAATATTTGAAGATATGCTGTTTATAACTTTCCCAAAATGAACAAAAAGCATCAAGGTAATGTAGGAAGCCAAGAAAAGCAGATACAAAGAGAAGTGTATGTAACCGTAACATCGAAAAACTGATGGAAACCAAACATAAAGAGAAAAAGCTTTTTAAGTCATCAGCAAAAGGCATATTACATCCAAAGGAATAATAATGAAATGGATAATTGATTTTTCAGCAGAACTTACTGAACGCAGAAGATAATAACATGACATCTGGAAAGATCTGGAAAAAAATATTTGCTGACCTGATATTTTGTGCCCAGCAACCATAGCCTTCAAAACTGAAGGCAAAATTAAGATATTTTCATACAGTCACAAAGAGAATTTATTGGCAGAAGATTCGTTTTTAAAAACCACTAGTAAGTGAATTTTTTGGTCAGAAGGAAACTGATTGTGTGTATGTATGCAAAGTTAGGAAGGGAGGAATGAAAATGTTGGGAAGGGTAAATAAGTGGACAGTTATAAATGAATTGTCTTGTAAACAGTGCTGTACTGAATATGGGGCACATATATTTTCTCAAGTGAGTGTTTTTGTTTTCTTCAGATATATACTCAGAAAGGGAATTGCTGGATTGTATGGTAGTTCTGTTTTTAATTTTCTGAAGGTCCTCCATACTGTTTTCCATAACGGCTGCACCAGTTTGCGTTCCCACCAACAGTATACAAGGTTGACTTTTCTCCACATCCTAGCACTTGGCTCTTGCCTTTCAGTCATTTTAACAGGCGTGACGTGATCTCTCATTGGGGTTTTCATTTGCATCTCCTTGATGATTAGTGATGTTGAATATCTTTCCATGTACATGGTGGCTATGTGTATGTCTTCTTTGGAAAAATGTCTATTTGGATCCTCCACCCATATTTTTAATTGGATTGTTGGATGTTTATTTGATCTGAGGACTGAGGGAACAAACTGAACAGCTAGAGGGAGATAAGAAGCCACACTGTGGAAGGTAGGGCATGTGGAGACATGATTTGGGGGAGAAAAGAACCATGAGTGGTGGGAAGGTGAGGGATCCCTGACCAGGGAGAGAGGAGAGAGGGGGGGAGAGAGAGAGAGAGAGAGAGAGAGAGAGAGCAGTGTTAGAAGAAAAGCACTTCTCCAAAACCACCGACAGGCAAAATCAGAGAGGCTGGTTATCACAAGGTTGTACCAGAAGCAGAGCTCAAAGTCTGAAGTTCTAGAAGTCCATGCCGCTGCCAGGATAGAGCCTGGCACGCTTAGTGCTCCCGTGGAGAAGGAGGGCAGAGGCCCGGAACCGACAGTGTGATCTGAGGATCCCCTGAGTCCCACTGAGATAGACGGTTCCCCTTCCTGGAGTGCATTTGGGAGAGGTGGTACTGCCTCTCTGGGGACAAAAGAGCCAGAGGCAGGAATACCTTGAGCTGCCCTTTTTGTTAACACAGGAGCAGAGACACCTGCCGAGGGCAGCTAACATGGATGCCGGCTTTTTGCTGTGCTTTACCACAAACTCTGAGCCCCGGCATGTCCATATGACTGTCCTTCTGGGACAAACCAGCACCGGCTACAGGCGGCAAGACCCCCAAAGGATCGTGCAGGCCTGAGCCACACTGAGTCCCTAATATTTGGAGTTTTGAGAATGAGCTGGTGGGCCTAAGATAAAACACAGGAGCACTGCACCACTGGGTGGAGAAACAGCTTGGACATGGATAGGGTGAAGGCAGGGATCTGAGAGACGGCTGGAACACACAAGGGGAAATTGATCACTCCTCTCTGAGGGCTTCCTGGACCGTGGTGGGCATGAACTTTTTCCTCTGGGGAAAAGAGAGCTGGCTGATACCATTTTTACCCCTACTCATCAGCCCAGATGGACTTCAGTGAGCCGCAGAGTGCCCACACTGGAGATTTGGGTCGAGGGCAGGTGTGCCCAAGAGCTGGAGTGGCAGCAGCCTCTCCATCCCTCAGAAGACCAGTAAACCTACCGCACATACCAAGTCTGCTGACCATAGAGTATTGCAAAGCTTCAGCTCCAATGGAAACAAGATCTAGCGTCTTTTAATAAGCAGACCAAAGCACACCTAGTCAAAACTTGCCATACGCCGGGCAAGGTCTAAACACTTCCTAAAGCAGGCAAGGAGGAACTCTGCAGAGGACTGACCTGTGGGAAAGAGCAACCAGAACACAACAGCCGAGTGCATGCAACACACAGCAGAGACACTTCTGGCAGTGCCAGGCCCTGGTCAATATACGACCTCTTCTTAATATAGCCATTACTCTCAGAAACAGGAATTATAACAGGCTTTCCTAACAAACTGACGACAGAGACCTAGATGAAATGCCAAGACTGAGGAATTCATCCCAAAAGAAAGAACAAGAAAAGGTCATGGTAATCGAAAGAGATATAAGCAATGTGTGTGAGCCAGAATTTAAAACAACAATCATAAGGATACTAGCTGGGTTTGAGAAAAGCATAAAAGATACCAGGAAGTCTCTTACTGCAGAGATAAAAGACCTAGTCAGGCCTAAATAAAAAATACTGTAACCAAGATGTGGAACTGATTGAATGTAATAACCATAGGGATGGAAGAAGGAGGAGGAATGAATAGCTGATACAGAAAATAAAATTTGGAAAATAATGAAGCTGAAAAGAATAGGGAAAGAAAAATATTGGATCATGATTGTAGGGAGCATAGCAACGTCATAAAGCATAGTAACATACAGGAGTCCCGGGGTGGGGGGTGGGGGGGACGGAAGGGACAGAAAGTTTATCTGAGCAAATTATAGCTGAGAACATCCCTAATCTGGGGAAGGAACCAGACATCCAAATCCAAGAGGCATAGAGAGCTCCCATCAAAATCAACAAAAGCAGGCCAATACCAAAATATATCATAGTAAAATTTACAAAGTACAGAGACAAGGAAAAAAATCCTGAAAGTGGCAAAGGAAAAGAAATCCCTAACTTACAAGGGAAAGTAAATCAGGTTTGCAGCCAATCTGTTCACAGAAACTTGGCAGGCCAGAATATTCAGTGTGCTGAATGGGAAAAAAATATGCAGCAAGAATAATACTTTATCCAGCAAGGCTGTCATTCAGAATAGAAGGAGAGATCGTGAGCTTCCCAGACAAACAAAGCTAAAAGACTTTGTGACCACTAAATGAGCCCTGCAAGAAATATTAAGGGCAACTCATTGAGTGGAAAAGCAAGAAAAGAAAGAAACAGAAAAAATATCCAGAAACAGTGACTTTCCAGGTAATACAATGGTATTAAATTCATATGTATCAATAGTCATTTTGAATATAAATTAACTAAATTCTCCAACCAAGATACATAAGGTATCAGGGGTGCCTGTGACTCAGTCGGTTAAGCATCCAACTCTTGATCTCAGCTCAGGTCTTGATCCTGAGGGTCATGAGTTTAAGCCATGCTGGGCATGGAGCCTACTTTAGAAAAGAGAGGGTAACAGAGTGGATTAAAAAAAAACAACAACAACAAAAAACCCAGCTATCTATGTTCTGCTTACAAAAGACTTACTTTAGACCTAAAGACACCTACCGACTAAAAGTGGGGAGATGGAGAAACATTTATCATGCTAACAGATGTCAAAATAAAGCTGGAGTAACCATACTTACATCAGACAAACTAGATTTTAAGCCAAAGACTGTAATAAGAGATGAAAAAGGACATTATATCATAATTAAGGGGTCTATCCAAAAGAATATCTAACAATTGTAAATGTTTGTGCCCCTAACTTGGGAACAACCAAATATATAAATCAATAACAAACGTAAAGAAACTCATTGATAATAATAAATAATAGTAAGAGACTAAGCGTTCAGTAAGGACAGCAATGGACAAATCATCAGGGCAGAAAATCAGTAAGGAAATAGTGGCTTTGAATGACACAATGGACCAGATGCACTTAACAGATACATTCAGAACATTTCATCCTATCATCAGACTACACATTCTTTTAGAGTGCACATGGAACATTCTCCAGTATACGTAACGAGTCAGACCTCAACAAATGCAAAAAGAAAAAGATTGAGATCATACCATGTATATTTTCTGACCATAATACTATGAAACTTGAAGTCAACCACAAGAAAAATTTTGGAAAAACCTCAAATACATGGAGGTTAAAGAACATCCTATGAAATAAATGGGCCCACAACTCTATGGTCAACTAATCTTCAGTAGAGCAACGAATATTCTATGGAAACCAGATCGTCTCTTCAACTAGTGGTATTGGGAAAACTGGACAGCAACATGCAGTAGGATGAAAGTGGACCACTTTCTTATACCACACACAAAAATAAAATTCAAAATGGATGAAAGACCCAAACGTGAGACAGGAAGCCATCAAAGCCCTAGAGAACACAGGCAACAACCTCTTTGACCTCAGGCTCAGCAACTTCTTACTAGACACATTTTGGAGGCAAGAGAAACAAGCAAAAATGAACTATTGGGACTTCAGCAAGTTAAAAAGTTTCTGCACAGTGAAGGAGACAACCAACAAACCTAAAATGGAAGATACTTGCAAATGACTGATCTATAAAGCATTAATATCCAAAATCTATAAAGAATTTATCAAACTCAACACCCCAAACCAAATAATTCAGTTAAGAAATGAGAAGACATGAATAGACTTTTCTCCAAAGAAGACATCAAGATGGCTAACAGACACATGAAAAGATGCCCAACATCACTCATCATCAGGGAAATGCAAATCAAAACCATGATGAAATACCACCTTGCACCAGTCGGAATGGCTAAAATTAACAAGTCAGGAAATGACAGATACCGGCAAGAATGCTGAGAAAGGGTAACCCTCATACACTGTTGGTGGGAATGCAGACTGGTTCCGCCACTCTAGAAAACAGCATGGAGATTCCTCAAAAAGTTAAAAATAGAGCTACCCTACAACCCAGCAACTTCCCTACTAGATATTCACCCAAATCATACAGAAATAGAGAGTCGGGGGGGGCACATGCACCCCAGTGCTTATAGCAGCATTATCAACGATAGCCAAAGAGCCCAGAGGTGCTTCGACTGATGAGTCGATAAAGATGTGGTGCAAATATCCAAAGGAAAATTACTCAGCCATCAAAGAGAATGAAATCTTGCCATTAGCAATGATGTAGATGGAGAAAGACAAATACCATATGATTTCACTCATATATGGAATTTAAGAAACAAAACAGATGAACATAGGGAAAGGAAAATAAAAGCAGGAGGCAAACCTACGAAACTCTTAACTATAGAGAACAAACAGGGTTGATGGACAGGAGGTGGGCGGGGAACGGGCTAAATGGGTGATGGATATTAAGGAGGGCACTTGTGTCGAGCACTGGGTATTCTATGTAAGTGATGAATCACTAAATTCTACTCCTGAAACCAATAGTACACTATATGTTAACTACCTAGAATTTAAATAAAAACTTAGTTAAAAATAAAAATAAAAACAAAAAATCTGTCTTCTTTCCCCCTTCTGAATACTGTTACAATTTGAGATATAAAGTACTGTGTGTTGGAGAATGGAAGACAACATTGTAATTTTTTCTTTTCTAGAAGAGGAAGAATAAATGTTAAAACCCTTGGTTCTGAAAGGAAGAGACAACTGAAGTTTGGGGAGTTTTGTTTAATTTATGCTAGAAAGTCCTGTCAGACTGCTTCAGTTTTCCTTCATTTTGAATGTGACCTAGAGTGGAACCTGAGTTCCATATAACTATTGAGGTTTCCTCTCACCATATCTCCCACCTATAAAAAGTGTGTTTCTAGTGTATTTTCTTCACATTGCTGGGTTCCTTGCTGCCCTAATATATTTACTCAGAATTTACACTGGAAATCCCCACAGATTCCCTTCCATTGATTATTGGGGGAGGGAGCTTTTATAGGACAAGTGCTCAGAAACACATTCACTCATTCATTTCTTCAGTTGTTTTTCTGTTTATTGAGCCCCTAAACCATGCCTGGCACTGTGCTACCTTCTAGAGTTAGGGAAACGAGTAAGACGCAGCCTCTCAAGCAGCTCCCACATTCCATTTTCTTTTTATTTTTTTTCCCGTTAGCTTCTCTTTCAGAAGAAAATTGAGTAGGGACCTCATTAGAAGATAGGTTCCTTTTGACGGGCTCATGTCAGACATCACCATTTGCAAGAGTCACATCCAGAGAGTGAAATAATAACGCAGAGAGTGTCAGAATAACGCAGACTATTCTGTAATTCTGAGCAGGAGGGCAGGTAGAGCCCCGAATTTGAAGGAATAACCTTGAGTCTCAGCTTGCTTCCTAGCTGTGTGCCTTCAGGCAAGTCATTCACTTTCCCAAGATTTAATACCTTTTGCCTCTTCTACGTGTCTCTCAAGATCCTCATGGTATCATCCCACAGAATGACCCTGTAACTCTGTCATTCTTTGCACTAGTGTGTTAAGTATGATACAAACAAGGGAGCATTGTTGACTAGTATTACCGTTTTTTCTCATTTAATGACTTAGCTGAGGACTCATCTTTTCTTGAACTAGCATGAGCAAGCCCTTAAAAAACCCTAAGATCTTGAATGGTTTTTATTTCCTTTCCAGTATATATGTGCGCGCATGCGCACACACATACACACACACACACACACACACACACACACACACACACTCTCACAAGCATGGAAAAAACATAATGGCAATATACATTTTATGCCCTTAATTTATATTTTTCCCTTCAAGATACAAAACATCCCAAATTATATACATATATCCCTCCAATTTATAAAAAGTATTTTAAAAATTGATCATTTCCTGGAGGAATTTGTATTTTGGTTGGGAAAACATAACGATACCTTGACAAATATAAGAAAATATCTGTATTAACCTGAATGTTAATGTTGGGGGCTTTAGAAGGGAAAGAGATCTCAATTTTATTTCATGGGGCTGGAGGGAGGCAGAGCTACAGAGTGACTGGAAGAGGCAGGGCCCTTTCACAGAAGGAGAACATGAGAGTTCAGGCATGTTTCATGACATTGTTTCATAATATCAGACTATAGAGAGAATGCTACATATGTATTTTTTTTTAATTAGAAAGGTATTTGTAGGCTTTCTTAGTTTTGTGATTATAGAAATAGCATGTTTACTTTCTGAAAACTGGAAAAACAGAAGTATAAACATAAAAATAACAATATTCCGGGCACCTGGGCATGATCCTGGAGTCCCAGGATCGAGTCCTGCATCAGGGTTCCCTGCTTATTGGGAAGTCTGCTTCTCCCTCTGACCCTCCCCTTTCTCGTGCTCTCTCTCTCTCTCTCTCTCTCTCTCATTCTCTGTCTCTCAGATTTTAAAAAAAAAAAAACCTTAAAAAAATAATAGTATCCCAGTCTTCACTCCAGAAATAAGTCCCTTTAACATTAGAGTGAAAAGTCTTTCACATATTTTCTCTCCCTCTCTCTCTTTCTCTCTTTTTCTCTCTCTTTCTCTCTCTCTCTCTCTCTCTCTCTCTCACACACACACACACACACACACACACCTTGGAATATTTTTCTATTTGTCTAGATTTGTAAGTTCTTCAGTAAGATTTTATAATAATTTTTATATATTTATACTTTTTTGACAACATAAATGGATTTTTAAAATTCAAGTTCCTGATTATTGATATTGCAGAGAAAATTTTTTTTTATATATCTTTTATCTAGACACCTTATCTTTTTAAATTCTTGAAGGCTTTTGGTACACTCTGTTGGGTTTTTCAGATCTATAACATTCAAACCACTATAAAAGAGAGAATTTTATATCTTCAGTTTATAGGTTTTTTTTTCATTTTTAATGTATGTTTGGAATTATTACATAATTATTATTTCTACTTATAATGGAAATGGAAATGGAATTATTATTTCTACTTATAATGGAAATGGAAATAATTTCACCAGTAAAATGGAATTTGTTTGGAATTTTGGTAAATAGTTCATAAGATTTTGGGGTAGCTTTTTTTTTTTCATCTGCATATCCTTTTTATTTATATATTGATCAAAGTAATACAGAAAAATAGAAAATAAAAAATGGCCAAAATGTTTGTATTAAAGAAAGGAGTTCTCTGAGCTAGGTCAACCTACTTCCAATTCTTACTTCCCAGAAGGAACCATCTTTCTTACTTTTATCCCTATCTTCTAGTATTCCTTTCATTTTTTAATGTAACCTGTTTACATTGCTATTTCTTGATTTCCTAGTTTCAAAGACGACCTGTTTAATTACTGTTGTCGAATATGAAGCATTACCTCTCTCCTGTCTCGCTTTCCCCTCTCTCCCATTCCCTCCCCCACTGCAAGCCCGTACTTCCTCTCTCCGGCGCCTCCCACGAGAGGTCTGTCATCTTGTCTTGTTGCTGCTGTTAAATCAGTATTTACTGTTCACACCAAACATTATTAACAAGTGAGCTATGCACAACAATCCCATTTCTTCTTGTGCAGTCACTTTTTCCATTTTACTTAATGATGCTGCGTACCTTGTATTAAATCCCCTCAAACCACTCCAGCATAGAACTTGACCATTCTCTGACACGTCGCATATTCTGTCCATCTGACCGTTTCTTAGCAATGCCCTTCATGGATCTCTCCCTCATGGTCCAGCCTGGAAACTGTTCCCCAGCTTCTCTGGGGCTGTTGCACAGAGACTTGTCCTCATCATCCTGCTGGGAATTCACTTTGTGTCTGTCTTACGCAGGGTCTTCTACGTTTATTTTCCTTTTTTCTTTTCCTTATTATGTTGGAGGACATTCACCAGTCTTTATTAGATACACAGATTTATTTCCCCTCAGACTATTTCCTATTTCCTTTGTTGTTACTGTTAAAATAGCTGGTATAAATCATATTTACTAATCTTTGTATGTTATCATTTCTATAAGTTTACTTTCTCTGACAGCTTTTGGGATCTTGTTTATTTCCAGCGTTCTGAAAAGTTTTGATGTGTGTTTGGGTCTTATTTTACTTCTTGCCCCAGGACTGATAGGCTTTCATCATTTAGAAGTGTATGCCCTTTGAAAATAAATAAATAAAATAAAATAACATATAGGTTCTTTAGTTCTTAGAAATTTTGCTTCGCAATCTGATGTATAACTTCTTCCTGTCTGATTTTGGTTCTCTCCAGAACTCTCATAATTGGATTTTGAGTATCTTGGGCAAATCCTCTAACTTCATACTTTTCCTGTTCACATTAATCATGTTTTTTTTTCTACTTGGAGATATCCCTTTTCCTCCCTTCCGAGACTTTGAGATATTAGCTCCTGCGATATATCCTTCATGCATCAACTTTTCGGTAATCATTTCAGTGTCTCTAGGCTCATTCTGTGTTGGAAGCTACTGTATTTGAACTTGTAGGTCACTGTTTCAGTTTTCAGCTTCGCCAGTGCCGTATTACATTGCCTTCATGAGATTCATATTTTGGATCTTTTTAATTTCCAAGAACATTTCTTTGTTCTTGGATTATTCTTTGGAAATCTCTTCTTAACTGTCCTTAAGAACCCCGGTTTCTTCATTTAATCTGCCTCAATGATAGCCATATGCTTTTCCTACTTGACATGCCTCCCCTAAGCGGCCGACTTGTGTTAGAAGAAGTGCCATGTTCAATGAAAGCAGGCTTGTTACAATGAAAGCAGGCTTGTTACCTCAGAAGCCTGTCAGATTGGGCTCTGGATCTTCTGTCACTACTAGCACAGCAAGATAAAGTAAAGAGAGTGATTCAAACTTTGCCAAGAAAGCAAACTCCCTTCAGAGCTTCCAAGCCGCCGTCTTCCCTGTCATTGCAACAACTCCGGTGGGCCTCCTCCTTCTGGTGACACGGGCACCAAAACAGAATCTTCAGGAGTGACCCTCTTTCTCTGCTCTCCATGTTGGTGTCCATGTCATTAGTTGTGTGAACTCAACGTGGAGGGGCAAGAGAGAGGAAGCCGAAGCACTTGCTTTAGACATCAACCTCCAGAACTTACCATGTCTTAGGAGAAGTGAGGAGCCATTGTAGATCATGTGTTTGCTTATGATCTATGGAATTTTTCACTTTTATGCATAACCAAGGAAGTATAATTTAAGCAAGTTTTATTTTTAAGCATAATTTTCCATTTTAAGCCTAATGGTTCCTTAAATCAACCATTCCTATAGATAGCTTGCCTGTTGGACTCTAAGGCAATAATCAATGCACAGAATTTCCCTGGAAGCAGAATATTCTAACTGTAAGAAAAATAGGGGGAGGAAAGAGACAACACATAGAAATTCCCCTGTTGGGTCCAAACCTGTGGACTAAAGAAGGAAAGTACCAAGGGCAGCCTATGAAAAATTCTACAACACGGTTTTGACAATATTTGAATAGACACATTAGAACTAAAAATGAAACGTGCACTGAAGATTCACTTTTTCTACAACAGAACATGTAACTGATTATCTTACAATCTTTCTGGACATTACTCGCTGAATGATTGAAGAGCCAAGCATATGTCACCACAGCTGATTCTTAACCCCTGGGGTTCCCTGTAGCCCTTAAGCCCAGTGGATTCCAAAATGCTGTTCATTAAACCAGTTAAACTGCGCTGGTTTTATTAAAGCTCCCCAATGTGGGCTAATTATGACCTTTTTCATTGCTCACACAAAGCAATATATTTAGAAGGGCTTGATCGATAAGACAGATTTCTGCTACATGTTTTGCTTTGAGGGTACATCTGCAATCCTTCCCAAAAATCTATACTTATTGATACTAGTGCATTTCCTCTTGATACACACTTGATGCTCATTAACAATCTGTTCAAAAGCTGGTGGTACACTCATTGTTTATAATGCCGATGAGGATACGTACCCATACCATAAACTTTTGAAGATCAAGACAGTAGTAAACACTAATTTCAGGGGAGCGGTTGCATCCGAGGAGAGTGGCAGGGGTCTGGGGTCAAGCATGAACACGCTAAGGTCAGTGCGGGATTTCTCCCCCCTTGACACTGTTGTTGTTTGGGGTCATCTGTCCTGGGGGCTTGCCCTGTGTATTACAGGATGTTCAGGATCCTTGAACCCTACCCACAGGATGCTGCTGGCACCTCTCTTCCTAATGGTGACAACCAAAAAATGCCTACAGATATGGCTGTGTGTTCCCGAGGGCAGGGAAAGGGAATCCCCACTGATTGGGAAGTTGTGCTTTGATCAGAGCGGGAATGCTCGGTTGGTAGTGGAGTGGAAGGCTCACAGGTGTCCATTTGTACGTGGCGCTTTGTAATTTGCTTAGAAGTTACGTACATGTACTCGAGAGAGTGCGCCTCCGTGTTCTCTCCTAAATGTCCTAAAGCTGCAGATAACCTCCTTGCAGCAGGTGACTTTCTGGAAGTCACCTTGGAGACAGATTCTGTTTGATCTGCGTCACGATGATTCACGGAGAGTGTGGAACTTTATTTTTCACTTTCCAACCAGCGCACCAGCATATTTCCTCGTGTGTCATTATGATGCGTATTTTGACAGGATGTTTATTTTAAATCTTCAAAGTCTGAAACATTTAATTATGCAATTTGGGCAACCGGCTCTTGCTAAAAATTGCGCGGCTTTTAGGCCAGAACTGAATATTCCCGTCAAATATCAAAAATGTATGTAGAAAGGGGGCAAGACGTCAAGTCATGTGCACACAAAATAAGGTACAATCTTGTCTGATTAATACGATAAGAATAAGTCGGGAAACAGAACCCTTCAAAAACCAGCTTAAATAACAAGGAACTTATTCTAGGGATTGAGAGGAGCTCAGGGTTCGAAGTGACACTGGGTTTGGGGGTTTGGCCTGCCAAGTATTATCTCTCCTCACCCCCCGCCCGACTCATTTTGTGACTCATGATTGAGGAAATCGTATTGGCTTGGCATAGGTCAGGTGTCAACCCTTGGTCTAGCTCTGAGATGTTGAATTAACTACTGTTCAACAAATGCCTAAGATTATTTGTAAAACTTTTTTTTTTTTTTTTTTTTTTTTAGGAGCGGGAGAGAGCAAGAGCATGCGAGTGTGGGTGGGGGAGTGGGGTGGGGGAAAAGGAGAGAGAGAATCTCAAGCAGGCTCCAGGCCCAGTGCAGAGCCCATTGGGGCTCAATCTCATGACCCTGAGACCATGACCTGAACTGAAATCAAGAGTCAGTCACTTTACTGTTGACTGAACCACCCAGGAGCCCTTTGTGAAACTCTTTCTGATCAAAATCTGAGTATACAGATTTTTAAGCTGTTGATAATGGTGCGGAAATACTGACATAGTCGTATCCTCGAAATCATGTAATAGGCGCGTTTGGAAGGATGGTCCCCAGGGGTCTGCAGTGTAGGGAGGCATCAGTGACCTTGAGGTTCACTCATGTATCGTCATCCACAGCCGAACAACGAGGTACTCTGAAATCTGACAGTAAAGCAAATTAGGGTCTCTGAAAAAGAACAATGCTGTAGGTGAGATCGCTATCCATTCCACTAAATGGGATATGGGACAGATCTCTGATAAGCAAATTTAATGCTGTCCAGTCTTAGGGGAAGGCTTTTGAGAAAAACACATTTTTAAATGTGCGCTTGTGGCAGTCAGCTTGATTCCCCAAAGTAGTAACATTAATCTCCAATTCATTGTGATATTATACTTTTTACTTTAAATAAATTTTAACTATTACATTTTTAGTCCCGATTTTCATTTTCTTTACTAATTTCAGTGACATATTTTCTTCATTGAAATTATGCACAAAATAAGCATAGTATTATCTGGCTAATACCATAAGAATAACAATTTTGGCAAAACAGTAAAGAAGCAGACCTCCCTGAAAGCAGAAGCATTCTCTTACATTTCAACAGAACATCTCCGTGAAAGCTGAAAGTGGTTGTAATTAGCAGTTTGAGATTTCTTTAATGTTCTACTTTCCATGAAGGATATAAAACATGGGAATTTTCTGTACCTCTTTATCTTGATCGGTGCAACCAGTTAGGTCCTGGCCCACCACCTTGACCGTGGTAGCATGTTGGTAGCTTTTTTTTTTTTTTAAGATTTTATTTATTTATTTGACAGAGATCACAAGTAGGCAGACAGGCAGGCAGAGAGAGGGAGGAAGCAGGCTCGCCGCCGAGCAGAGAGCCCAATGCAGGGCTCGATCCCAGGACCCTGGGATCATGACCTGAGCCGAAGGCAGGTGGCTTTAACCCACTGAGCCACCCAGGTGCCCCACAAGTGCACATTCTTGATTCATCACTTTGGGCATCTGGAAACACTCTTTGGAGTTGGTAATAAGTCCTGCTAACCATCGGTCAAACAAATAGATGACGGGACTGAAATGGGAGGGTCTTGGAGATTCAGACCCCACCACCACCGACCTCGCATCCACCAGCCAGGGGTCCTCGTGGGCCGCAGGTCCTGCGATGAGCATCTCTTTGGCATCCTGGGGCCTCGGCACAGTGGGTCATGGACTGCAAACAGGCTGAAGGAATAGTCTTCCCTCTTAAAAATCGAATCTAAGAAAGCAAAAACTTTTCGATGCTGTTGAAGAAGATGTATTTCTTTGCGTCAAGCGAGCCTTCAAAGATATTCTGTGATCTTGTTCGTCTGTAATATTTAAAGGGCAGTTTCATAACATGAGTGACCATCCTTGCCGATTATTCTAGCAGTGGGGCACCTGGGTGGTTCAGTCGGTTGAGTTTCAGGACCCTTGTTCCTCTCAGGTCATAAGTTTTCATGGATCGTGGACCCCATACTGGGTTTTGCCCTCAGAGGAGATTTTGCTTGATTGCTTGACAACAATCTTCTCCTGCGCCTCCCCCCTACTTGAGCATGCGCTCTGTCTGTCTCTCAAATAAGTAAGTCTTTAAAATTAGAATTAAATTAAATCCGTAGAATTAGAATTCTCTAGCACAGCCCTAGGGAATAAAGTCAGATATAGTTTGTGCCTATAATACTGCCCCCGCACGAGTGGTACATTAAAAACTCTAGTGAGGGGCGCCTGGGTGGTTCAGTCAGTTAAGTCGCTGCCTTTGGCTCAGGTCATGATTCCAGGGTTCTGGGATCGAGTCCCGAATTGGGCTCCGTGCTTGGCAGGGAGCCTGCTTCTCTCTCTGCCTCTGCCTGCTACTCTGCCTGCTTGTGCGCTTTCTCTCTGTGTCTCTGTCAAATAAGTAAATAAATAAAATCTTTGAAAATTCGAGTGATTATATTTTATCATCCAGAAACATTGAATTTTAACTGTATCTTTCTAACACATATAAAAAGAGAGTAGGATGAGGCTAATCTCTGTGACCAATCAACAAAAGTATTTCTTAAGTGCCTGTAAAATAAATTGTTCGGCTAAACATTGAATAATATGCATGTAATAAACAGGGACATGTTGGCTATGACAACGTACCTATTAGGTATAAATTAAGATAAAGGCATATATCTTCAGAGACAGATGGAGGATATATTGACAGAAAAACAGCATTCTTCCTGGGAAAGTAATACTCCACAAACCATACACAGGCAAGCATTTTCCAGCTGTACCATCAGACAGTTTCTGTTGACTGACTGATGACACCACGTCCAGTAGTTTGTCCCTTGAAATGGGGAAAATACAACAACATCCCCGGAGAGATTGCCCCAGCACAGCTGTGTTGGTGCCGGGCACACATGGTGTTGAGCAAAGGGTCGTTACCGTTACTGCGCGTTGCTTAGTCATCTCTGCACCCAGCTCCGCAGGCCTCCCGGCAGCTGGCCCCAGCCCCAGGCAGAACTCTGAAGTCATTTGTGTCTTTTGTGCCCCTGGCCCCCCCTTGGAGTTCCCTCTTGACCTTTTGGATACTCACTGCCCTCTCACTGTCTGAACAATCCCAATCTTTTTTCTCCCCTCCCCTCCCCTCCCCTCCCCTCCCCTCCCAAGGGGGACAGTGGGGCAAGGACAGAGGGAGAGAATCCTGAGCAGGATCCGTGCCCAGCATGGAGCCCGATGCAGGGCTCAGTCTCACGACCCCGGGATCGTGAAAACAGACAAAACCAAAAGTCGGTTGCTTAATTGACTGAGGCATCCAGGGGTCCCAACAATCCCAGTCATTTTAAATATTACGCTTTAGGAGCCCCTGGGTGGCTCAGTCAGTTAAACTTCTGGCTTTGGCTCAGGTCATGATCCCAGGGTCCTGGGATTGAGGCCCGCATCAGGCTCTCTGCTCAGTGGGGATCCTGCCTCTCCCTCTCCTGCCCACTCGGGTGCGCCTGCTCTCTCTCATTATCTCTGTCTCGCTTTCTCAAACAAATACATAAAATCCTTAAAAATTGCACAAAATAATTGTGTGCCTGAACTTGACTCAGCCACTTGAGGTCTTGTGTTCCTAATTTCACATATCATAGTAGCTGAGGTATATTAGATAGTAAAGGTTTGCTCAAGGGAAGCTGTTCCTTTATAGGATAATTGTAGGCATCAGTATGTAACTGTAGAGGCTCTGGCTAGAGCATCACACAAGCCCCATCCATGGTCGCTGAAATCACACTGTTTAGGCTAAATTTCCAAGTAAAGTGCCACAGTACCCTTAGGGCCACAGCTGTGCGGTGTGCTACAGAGAGGTCAGAAGGGACAGTCCCCGTGGGCCCCTCAGATGGCTCGGGGTTCCCTCCCGGGGACCAGCAGGTTGGAGCTGCAGCAGACCCGAATGAGAGCACAGGGATCTAAGAACTAAAACACAATCCAATGCCAGGTTTGTGTTTTGACCCAACTTTGTGGGTCAAATTTCAGGCCCAGTGTCCCAGGCCAGGAGGCGAGAGCCAGCCAGCATCACAGAGGGATGAAGTTGTTTCTAGTCCGAACGTGAAGGCAGGCGAAGGCTTGCCCGGAGACCCCTGTCGTGGGTAGAGTCTGAGGCACGCACCGGGGTCCCCTGCATTATCTTCCTTCCAGAGATGAGAAGATGCTTCCCTCAGTGCTGCTCAGCCTAGTGGGCTGAAGGGCACAGCCAGCCAATGTGGCCTCGAGCTCTGTTGGTGGATTGAATTATGTCCCCCAAAAAAGAAGAGCTAAAGGCCTAACCCCTAGTCCCTCAGAATGTGACCTTATTTGGAAACAGGGTTTTGGGAGATATAATTAGTTAGGTGAGGACCCATGGCCGTGGGGTAGTCCCTGGTCCAACAGGACTAGTGTCCTTGTGAGTTCAGGAAAAGCAGACACAGGGCATGCCTCCCTGGGACAGTGGGTGGAGGTGGCAGGAAAGCAGCTGCCAGCCAGGGGACAGCAGAGATTCGCCAGAAGCTGGGGAGACACAGGAGGGAGTCCCCCCTGTAGGTTTCGGGGGAAAGATGGCCCCTGCCAACACCTCGATTGTGGACTACCAACCTCCAGGACTGAGAGACAATCACCTTTTTTTGTTCCAAGCCATTCAGTTTGTGATACTTTGTTAGAGTGGCCATGGGAAATGACACGTCCCCAAGACACATGCTCTTCTCCGTCCGCTCACGGGCGCTGGCAGCTGTGTGCTTGGGGGACACGGGGGATACCACAGCGTCCGCGCAGATGTGGATCTCTCCATAATTGCCATGGCCACCACCCACTGGGGCCATTCGGACCCTGCTCTCCCCAACTGCTCCTCCTCTCCGTAACCCTCCCTGGATGAGACGAGGCCTGCGTGCCCGGAGGCTGAGGCAGCCCACCTGCGCACTCTTTTCCCCTCCATCCTGCTCCGGCCCCGCAGCCTCTCTTGCCATCCCCCTGGCACAGGGCCGGGTGCACGCTTGACCTTCCTTCTCCCAAGAGGAACAGATGAAGCGCAGAGTACACCCCACTCTTCCTTTCTGGTGTTCTGGAATATACCTTTATGCATACGATGTTCTGTCTTTCCCTGCTAATGAAGATCCTGACGATGAAGTAGGCCACCAGAATACATCCGCTTCATTAATATCCAGCGTCTGAAAACAAAGTAGCTTTCTTCATTAAAAATATGCATATAGGCCTATTCTTTTAAAGATGTGGAAATTTAGGATTTCTTTAAGGAGCATCTGGGTGGCTCAGTTGGCAAAGTGTCTTGACTCTTGATTTCAGTGGTCTCAGGGTCGTGAGATCGAGTCCCACATTGGGCTCCATGCTGAGTGCAGAACCTGCTTAAGATTCTCTCCCTCTCCCTCTGCCCCTTCTGACCACTTCTCTTTAAAACAAAAAAAAAAAAAAAGAAGAATTCATTTAAACTGGATTGCATTTCTTTAAGTTTAACTGCATTCAGGCTTCCAGTTATGGAATGACTAATTCATGGGAATTAAAGGCACAGCATAGGGAAGAGTCAGTGATGTTGGAACAGCATTGCGTGGTGACGCATTGACTTGTGGGGTGCAGGACATCAGGTATAGACCTGTTAGGTCACTATGTTATAAGCCTGAAGCTAACATTGTGTCAACTACACTCAAATAGAAAAACAACCAGTAAATAGATTGAATTGCATTCAGTGGACAATATGCTCTTTTTGAGAAGTGGTGCATGCATTGTTCTGAGGCAGGACTAGGTAACAGCATGACAGCTGATTTTTGTAAGGCTTGAATAATTGTTGCTTAAGTTAAGAACCATCAGATAAAGACAGGGCAGGAGGAGGCCAAGTTCAAAGTTCATAAAAAGGGAAAATGAGGAAGGAAAAGCCACTGCAGGGTCAAGGGTGAAAATAGTGCATAGAAAAGCACAAGATAGCTAGTTTTTTGCTGAGGAGAGTTGTGATACTAAACAGGGTGATCCTTTGACTGATTGCAAATTTGTATGAAAATGACTGCAAAACTAGAAGAGTCTGGTGCACGGATCTCACCAGCTGGGAGGCCAGCGGTGGAGCTGGGATTTGAATCCCATCTGACTGGAGAGGCCGTGTCCTTGCCTCTTGACTCCAGCCTCCTCTGCACAAGTGTCCCTTCTTATTTTCCTTTGAGAACAAAGTAAGTTCTCCAGGGCTTTCTATGCACCAAACTAATGCAGATGTTGGGCCGGCCTGAGTGCCAGCTGCGATCATTGCAAATCATGAGCAGTGTTGCCATGTCTGGTTGCAAGTTCAAGGCCTGACCATGAGGCTGACCAGGATCTCCTTGAACCCCCCAGGCGCAGAGGTGACCTACATGAACATGACGGCCTACAACAAGGGCCGGCTCCAGTCCTCCTTCTGGATCGTGGACAAGCAACATGTCTACATCGGCAGCGCTGGCTTGGACTGGCAATCGCTGGGACAGGTAAGCTTTCCACGTTCCGTAAACTCAGAGCCACGTCGGCGTCAAAGCTCCCTGCTCCATAACGCACATGGGCTGCTCCGTCAGGGTGTAGGAAATAAAATACAGTGCCGATTATTTTTCACTGGAAGTTTTAATAGGCTCCCCTCCTTTTGATATGAAATGAGAACCCTTTCCTTGACAGAGTCACCTTCCCCCCAAAGCAGCATGGTTTCAGGGCTCTTATAATTCAGATGCTACACCCAGATTCTGTAGGTGGGTTGGTGTGTGCTTTATGTTATCCGGACCGAACTGTTCAGCATGAGATCACATACTCTATGAAACAGCAGAAAACATCAATTCAGCGTAGACCGTATGTTTTAGAACAGTGATCATTTGTGTTATTCCTCGAGTAGATCTTCACATGACGGTGTTACCTCCTCTTGGCAAATAAGTCATTTCAAATGTTTTGAAGATACACTTGAACCATTTTCATGTATTCATTTCTGTCGGGTGATCCCTGGAGGATGGCAAACCAGCTTCTTCCCACTAGTCAGCCGGTGGCTGGAAGGTCTCGATCCTTGGGGGACATAGGAGGATGGGCAGGTCAATCACACATGCCACGTGGCCCATACACACCTTTGGTTGAACTCTTAATGTTCAGATCCCTGAAATTACCAAGTGAATTATACTGTGTTTCTTATGGGAAAGAGAGCGTGGATGTGTAGACAGACACAAGGGCCATAACTTGTAAAGAAAGATACCAACTATGTAGGATAAACCTGAGAGAGGGTAACAGGGTGTTGGTACGGTCGGCTTCCAGCTGATTCACCATTTGCCTCCCAGTTTCCACCATTGTCTTGTTTTTCTTCTTAAAATGCTACCCTTCGGGCACGCAAATTCTGTTCTTCCATTTTTCCGGTGGAGGCAGCTGTAAAAGAAGTAGCCAACGGGCAAATCAAATACTGAAATAAAGAACTAATACTTCCCTCTCCAGGAAACAGACAGTGTAGAGCCCAAGTACAACTGAACTAAGGTGGATTTTCCTAGTTTTGTGTTTAAAGGATAGTCAGGGTCATCCAGTCTCGAAGCTCAAACTGTTGTTTCTGAGAAGATGGCCTCACCCCAGCAAGAAGGAACACTGAAGAAAGTTTCCCAGTCAGTTTTGGGAGAAGTCACCATCCAAAGTTGACAAAACATCCTTTATTTTATATTTGCTTAGGAATTTGAAGGTGCTTCCTACTGATATAAAAATGATTCTGAACAAAATAATAGTATCGATTAGCAATCGTGACAGTAATAACTCTCGAATATTATACACCAGGTGCTCTGCTAAGCCATTTAAGTAGATTACTTAAGTCTCACGGTGATCCTATGACGGAAAAAGATTTCTGTTCCTGTTTTGAAGATAAGCAGACCTGTGCCCAGAATTGAATTTTGGTATTAAAATTTTTAGGCCGTTCCTTTGAGTATTAATTCTGATATGAACAACATAAATTTTGATTTAGTAGATCTCATGTCTGATGGCCCTTCAAACGTGGAGAGAAAAAATATGGATTAGGGGCACCTGGGTGGCTCCGTTGGTTAAGGGTCCAACTCTGGATATTGGCTCAGGTCATGAGCTCAGGGTCCTGAGATCCAGCCCTGCATTGGGCTAGATGCGAGGTTGGAGCCTGCTTGGGATTCTCTCTTCCTCCACCCCTACCTGCTACCTCCCATGTGTGTGTGCACACCCTCTCTCTGTGTCTCTTAAAAAAAAAAACACAAAAAACCTAATCAATTAGAATAAAAAACATGGATTACAGCAACTTCGGCTGTACAGAAACAAGAAGTAAGGCAAGGATAGTATTATAGTCTGATTTATAGAAATATCTGAGTTCATCTTTTGCTAATCATTTTTTGCCCAGAAATTCTCAGCTGAGCCTTTTATAATAAATAGATAAAATTAGTTCTGTAACAATATTGATTACATGTAAATTCTGCTGCTAAGCAATTTTTAACTTAAGGATCATTTGCTTTTTTTTTTTTTTTGCTTCAGAAAAATGCACTTCCCCACCACCAAACTTTATTTCATTTGATATTAAGTGAAATTATCAGATAGGGTTTAAAGTTCTGTGAATTCCGTTTGAATAGCATTTGAATAATTGAAGTTTAGTGACATTTTTCTCCAAATTTTTGAGTAAATTATCTTTCTAATTTCCTCAGACAGGTGTTTCCCTAAAATATCCATGTGTCGGTGTCCCTCCTTGAGGCTTACTCCTTTGTCTCTGATTTTTGCTGTTTGTTCCGTAGAAAAGTAGGTCGATCTTTTACATATTCACTTTTTACCTGTGTCGTCATTTAGACATGGATCCCTCGTGAAATGTGACACTTTCCCTGCTTTAAATATGGTAAACGCAGATGAAGGCGGGGCTGCATGAGTCCAGAGAAGACTCGAAACCATCCCCGATCTCTCCTTGTGTAGCCATTCTGCAGGCGTAGCTAGTTTCCCTTCCCCAGCACAGAAGACCCGAGTTGCTCAGAGGACCAAGCGCAGAAGTGCCAGGGCCCGGCTCTCTGTTAAACAGCTAGCCAGGCTCCTCAGCTAAGGGTCAACCAGCTCCTTGCGATTCATTTACTGTCCTCTGTAAGGAGAATTACCACCTCTCCATTACGCCATGTGTGACCCGGCCCTCCGGATCTGTCCCTCCAACCCCGTCCCACGGCTGGCTTGGGCTCAGCTCGTAAGCCATGGAATGAGGGAGAATAAACAGTGGATTCCTGAGATTGTCTCCTTCAGAGGATCTGCCCAGCTAGAGCAGCAGAGTTTCCTTTTGAAAACACAAATCTGTATCATGATGCTTCTTCAGGATGGAGTAAGTGTAAAGCAGGAATAAAAAATAAACTTATTTTATGATCCATCCTCAATTCAGAAAGGAAGCCCTGATAAAAACGCTCTGCACTCTGTGTTAAATAACAGAAATTCAACCGAGTCATTTCAGAGATCAAATTGGCTTTATTCAGCAGTTGGCAAGTCGGGCGGCGTCCCACCTAGCAACAGAAAGGAGCTCTGCCAGGCTGCAGAAAAGAAAAGGTTTTTAAAGGTGGAAAGGGGGTGGAAAAGGTAATTATGGGCAAAGAATGAATTGTTGTAGGCAAGCTCACCTTCCTAAGGGAAACGGGAGAGATCCATCTGGTGGAGTACTTCACTGAGTGCGGACAGGTATTCCGTGGAAACTGGTTTAATGTTACGTTCCAGGGTGGGTGAAACTGCATTTAGGTTTGATATTAAGTCTTGGTTCGCTAACATGGGATTTAACATAAGTGACTCCATTTGGGGCCTGCTGCGTCCTTTTTAACAATTCCAAACTTGCCCATGAAGAGAGGGCAGGCGAAGCGTCATGCCCGCCTGCGGTCTGTGGAAACAGGCCTTGGAGGAGAACACCCTCGGGCAGGCTGGAGAAGAGGCTGCAGGCCGGAATACAATGTACACGTTGGTGACGAATGTTTAAGCCATCGGTGATTTCAGGGCACATGGACTTCTTTTGCGGAAATCTGCATTCTTCGCCTGGCTGTAAATTCAGTAACAGGTTAAGCTCCATGGGGACCAGGGAACGGGGAGGAGGTGAGTGGAAGAATTCTTTGTGTCATTTTTCCCAAGAGGCTCCTGTGCATGTGCTGGGCCCTGGGCTAAGAGCTTCGTAAGGCTGTCTTCAGTCGCCATCTTCCAAATGAAGATAATACTGGAAAAATAACAACAGAACAGATTCTGTTCTGCTGCTCCTCTCTCGTAACCCAGGAAAACACTCTCTAACCCGTGTAGGAATTAGGCAGTTGGAGATGCGTTTCCCTTTAGGTGGACGGTCCGGTTGGTCGAGTCTGTATCTTTTATCCATTCCTCGCAGTCTGGGACGCAGGTGGGCGTCAGCACAGAGTTGCCATTTGCTGCCAAACAAACACTTAAAAATTAAACTAAATCCTATTCCTCTCTCTTGACACTCTTTCCCATGTTCCTCTCAGCAGAAGCTATATTCTCTGATGGGGGCGGAGAGGCGCCAGGCTGGTGGGGGGCACAGGGTTTCAGACTCTTCTGGGAGAGCATTTAGCACCTTTCAGCTCCCCGCATCTGTGTGTCAGCTGTGACTAGGACTGAAGACTTCCTTCAGCACCCGCCCCTCTCTGTCCCCTGCACGCGGACACCCGGGTGCTGTCGCCTACCGTGTCCACCGTCCCCCGTAGCGCTCAGAACTTGGCATCACGTTGCCGCACTTAACATCCACCTGGAATTAGTTTGCTTTTCACCCGTGCTCGACTGTGTGGGATTTTTCTTGGTCTGCCTCGGCGTGGCATAAAACCCTGCTCAGCGGGACCCGTGCATGAGAGCGGATTTTCATTTGAGCAGAGTTGTGTGTGAGGCAAACAATTACGGGAAGAATTACAACACATTTTCCAAGTGTCGGTGTCAACCCATCTCATCAGTTCTGTGTGTTGTGAAGCTTCCTGCGCAAGCAGGTTGCTGGTACCCACTCTTGCCTTCACTGTGTGGTTAAGTAGGAGAAATAGTACTAGTGCTGATAAAAGCCTCAGTGTATTGAGGGTTTTCTCTGTACTAGGCATTCTTCTGAGCATTTAAGGAATATGAACGTTCTTAATTTTCACAGTAACCCTTCCTTGCAAACACTATTATTGCTTTGTTTTACAAAGGCAGAAACTGAGGGACAAAGAAGTGATTTACTCCTTCCCGGAGGTAGTAAAGCCAGAATTCATAACCAGACAATCTTTCTCTAAATCCCTCACTCTGATTTCACTGCTAATCATTTAAAAAAAAAAATAGTAACATCACATTGATGAAAGATCATTTTCTTCCGTGCTCTAGCCGGGATGCTAAGCTATAGAGTCCATCTCACTAGAAGAGCTGACAACACTGTTCACCAAGAAACCCTTCCCTCACTCACATCTCTCTGATCGCACACCCACGATGACACGATGGCCACAGATGGACAGATGTTCCTTGGTACCCGAGTTCTGCAAACTCTCTTAAGCTCGGGGTTGGAATTCAAAGACTAGGGAGTCACTATGAATGCTTCTCTATTCGTCTCGTCCCAAGGTTCCGGGTGCTCCCCTAGAATCCGCCGCCACAGGGAATCCTGTAGGAGTAAAGGGAACAACCCCATAGGCTTTCTGACACAGGGGTCTGGATTTGGGAGTCTCAGGGACGCCTAAAACCACCACCGTGGGTGGGGGGCAGGGAAATGCCAAATACAGTGCCCGCAAAGCAAACAAAAGACTAACTAGCGTGCGGAGTAGAAAGAAAAGGGCACGGCAGCCTCCAGACCACACGGGGCTCAGAGGTGTGATGCTGAGGGGGGAGCAGCTGGGAGGGAAAACGGGAAAACCACGTTCGTAGAAATGTTACTTTTTTATTTTTCGGACATACCCTCTTAAACAAATACTAGCCTGGAGTTCAAAGCAAGGTTCCATAGGTTTGTTGGTCCAAGAATCCAGCAACTCTGGAGGGAGACAGATTTTTTAAATATTTGCAAATACAGGGCACCTGGATGGCTCAGTAGGTGAAGCGTCTGCCATCAGCTCAGGTCATGATCTCAGGGTCCTGGGATCGAGTCCCAAGTAAGGCTCCTTGCTCAGCGGGGAGCCTGCTTCTCCCTCTCCCTCTGCCTGCTGCTCCCCCTGCTTGTACTCATTCTCCCCGACAAATAAAGTCTTTAAAAAATATATTTGCAAATGTAATTAGAGTGAACAGGAATAGGCCTGTTTAAACTCTGTTAATATGTACTCTAATCTTAGTCCACCTTTGTTCTGAGAAGACCTAAATACGGGTACGTTGGCACGGCGGGCTCTCATGGGGGGCACGAGCCCCGTGACCGTGACCGTGCTGGCTGTGAGACTGTTGCTGACCTGCCTGGGGTGGTGGTTCAGCAGTGCCGTGCACCTAGACCTGTCCCTGTCCCGGAGCTCAGGTGGGAGAGCAGACCTGGCCCAGGATCTGCCTGGAGTCCAGGATCACTAAGGCTGTTAATCTCGCAGCTGGCAGTTAACTCACAGGAGAATGAGTCTAGTGTTCCTCAGGATGTGTCTTAGGAAATGCTATTCACTGTGGACTCTAACAGGAAGAAACTGTGGTTCATTTGTTTGTTTTAAGATTTTTATTTATTTATTTCTCAGAGAGAGAGAGGGCACAAGTGGGGAGGGGAGGTGCTGGTCAGTCGCCCACGACCCCACATCGCTTCCATCAGGTTTTAGGACTCGGGCACACGCTCTTTTCAGCACATGTGCTGCCTTAAAACATATGTGATTCCAGAGCTGGTAATTGTAGGTTCTGTCTCCTTAGCAACAGAACGACTGGACAATTGGCAGACCAGGGCTTACTGGGAAAGATAATTGACCGGAATTGTTGCATGTCTATTCAGAGATCCGCACTAAACACATAAACTGGCAAAAAGTCTATAATCCAGCCTGAAAACCAAAATATTTCAGCTGTCTTCAAGGGAAAATGACCATCCAGGATATTTGCCAAGCGAGGCCAACAGCACCATTTGCGGGACCCAGTACCAAATGAAAATGGGGGCCTCGTGTTACGGAACGATCAAGAACCTCAGGATGGCGAGAGCAGAGCCAGGATGCCAAGCGTGGGGTCCCTGTAAGTCAGGTCCTCCGCATTCCGCAGCCGGATGCCAGGAACCCAGGTGCTGAGGAAGGAGGGTCGGCAACAAGTACTGTGGGGACTCAGGAAGCAGAAAATCCCCGCTGAGTAAACAGTGGAGACCACAGTGAGATGCTGGGATCTGATCTGAGCCTGGAGTGGTAAGGGAGCCGAGGAGAGAGAGGATGGATTCTGGGCAAAGAGCCAGAGCTGGGAGCAAGCGTGGTGTGTCAGAAGGTCTGTGATCAGTTTCTTGCTGACCAGCACGTTCCCGCCGCAGAGCCCTTGGATGCAAAGCTAGGAAAGACCTGGATAAGCCCGGGAAGGCCTGTGCGAGCCCAGCACGGGGTGGGGGTGGGGGAGTGCGATGTAGTCCTGCAGGCTACAGGGGACACTGAGGCTCGTGACAGGGGCCAGGACCTGGCAGCTCTGGAAGAAATCTCCACGAAGGGTGTGCATTGAGGGAAGAGGAGAGTGGGGAGACAGCCTGTGGCCAAGACGAAAGACAGGAGAGACTTGGGTAAGAGTCTCTTGACTCTTGACTGTGTCAAGTTGATGCCCTGTTGTTTCATCAAACAGCCTAGATACTGCTGTGAAGGCATTTTTGAGGCCTGATTAACATTTAAATCGGTAGTCTTAAGCAAAGCAGCTTATGCTCCATACTGAGGGTTGGTCTTATTCAACCAGCAGCAGATCAGAAGAGCAGATCTTTGAGGTTTCTAGATGGAAGGAATTTGGTCCCAAGTCAGCAACATAGCAGCCTGAGTTCCCAGCCTGCCAGTTTGCCCTGTGGATGTCCGACTCACCGGCCCCTATGATCAGAAGCCAATTACTGAAAATAAATTGTGTGTGTGTGTGTGTGTATTTATTTATATATCCCCATTGGTTTTGTTTCTCTGGAGTGCACCGACTAGTACAGACAGTGACTGTGAGAGCTAGAAGGAAACGGAACAGAGAGACCTGGCAAAGCTGTGTCGTAGTGACTGGCAGGCCATAAGGAATGAACCAGAAGGCACAGTGGGCATGTTACCAGTCCCTGAGCTGGGCCCATCAGAGAAGGACCAACCTGTCGACAGAAATGGGGGACATCAGGAGAAAGGGGCAGTTCTGAAGTCCAGTGGGCATTTGGAAAAACGGCCAAGAGGTTGGCTGATATTGATGCTTTTTATCTAATAGTGATGTTTCTTTACTGCCCCAAACCTACGGATCTCATCTGTAGCTACAATTTCCTGGCAATGACCGCTGGGTGGAATATTGACGGGAGTCACACTCCCTGTGTGCACCCAGCCGGGCCACTCTTTTCAGGTCTCCGTAAGGTTAAGGTTGTGTCCTGACATTAAGAATGAGAAAGAGCACTTTAAAGTGTCTTTGGTTGTGGCTTCTGTCCCCTTTCCTTTCAGTTAAAAGGACAGAGGGCAGAGGCGGACCTTGAAGACCCAGTGGGCGTGCCAGTGGGCCGGAGGAGTGCTCTGTCCTGTAGCGGGTCTCCTCATCCCCATTCAGGGCTCGCCCCACGCCTACATCTTCCCCAGAATTTATGAGTTTCTAAGGACATGTTCAGCTCCCAGGGAAGTAGTGCACTGGTAATACAGGTAACGAGATGTCAGAAGCAAAACAGAAATGAACCAAAGCGGAAGGCAACTCGAGTGGAAATGCAATAGAGAATAATTAATAATCCTTCAGCAATGCGAAATGGAGGCCAACAAAGGATTAATCCTGCAGGGGTTGATTCAGATTACCGGGCCGGCTCAGAAAGGTCAGTTTTGGGGCAGTTGCGTCTGAAGTAAACGAGCGAGTGGGAGGCCCAGGGTGTTACAAAGGAACCGTATTAGCAGACCACGACGGCAGCGGCAAAGTCATGCTTATCTGCTGCAGGTTTTCACGCACTGGTTTGGCAGGTGGTATTGTTCCAAGGAGGTGTAAGCAGGAAATGTCTTCTCTAGGCTCCCTTGGGAGACATTCTTACAAACCAGTCTGCTGCCTGTGGCGAATGGGCTCCGCTTGTGTAATTCCGTGAAGAAATATGAGCATCCTTTGCCCTCTCCTGCTTGCCTTTGCCAGGCTGGGGCTTCGTAGGTCTTTCCTGAGTGAAACGTACCATGTCCCTGTGTCCCTCCAGACCTACTTCCTGAATAAATATGCTCTTTTTTGGTCTTAAAAAAAAAATTTAGTTTAGAGAGAGAGAGCATGAGCAGGAGGGGGTAGAAGGAGAGAGACAGAGAATCCCAAACAGACTCTACCCTGAGCTTGGAGCCCAACGCGGGGCTCGATCTCAGGACCCGAGATCACAACCTGCGCCAAAAGTGAGACTCAGAGGCTTCACTGACTGCACCGCAACCCCCAGGCACTCCTGAGTAAACGTGTTCTAACCGGCATGATAGTCTGAGAGCTCCATCATGGCCGCTTACATGACATGTCTCAAGGTCTTTATCCTGGCCACTGTTTTTTGTTTTTTGGGTTTTTTTAATTATTAATTTTTTATTTTTGTAGATCGAATCCCATTTGGTTAAGTTCCCTCTTAAAATATGATTGCCAGAATTCAGTACAATACTTCAAAAGTCACCTCCCCATGTGGACTTTGGCTTATTGTCATATGAGCATTTCCCCTGAAAACAGGCTAAATCTAGACTCACAGGTTTGTAGGATTTGTTATTTTTGTGGTTTCAAGTTCCTTGTCTCCCAAGACAGCATAGTGGTTGGAGTCAGAAATGACTTGACAGTGAATTTTCTTTCTACCTTTTACCAGTAGATGACCCTCTTTTTTGTTTGTTTGTTTCCCTGAGCTTTAATTTCTGTATCTCTGTGATTAGACCAATAATATGAACCTCATATCATTGTTAGGAATGGAATAGGATGTTCTGCCTTGGAGCTCAGGACAAGCACACTTTTTCCTCCTCCTAAGTTACCTAGATCAAGGTCAAGGGAAAGCCAGAGGCACTGGTGGTTGTTTATGATCTTTGGCAAAGATTTCATAAGTCTCCAAAGCATGCAGCCTCGTTAACAGTACAGGGACGTGGGGGGTGAGTACCGAGGGGCACAGGCGAGGGGTTATCGTTCTATATCCTGTGCTATGTCAACGTTATCAGCAGGGGTAAAAGACACAGAGGGTGGTCAGCCAGATTTACACATAGTGCAAGTCTGGGAGACCTAGCTAAAACTGTAGTTTTCAGAAACCAGATGTAAAGAGATTTTAGCTAGTTAATCAGATTGGTGCTAATGAGGGGACATTGAGCAGGGGTGTGAAAGTAAATGCAGGCCACCCAGTGAAAATCAGCAGAAGCTGTTTATTCAGAGCGAGCTACAGGGAGCTACAGGGAGGGGGGGCGGGGGGAAGCCCGTCACTGCCCAGGCTTTTGGTAGAGACTTAAAGGCAGGTGGCAAGGGTAGGGGGTGCTTTGTAGCGGGAGGGGGAAGGCGGCAGATGTGCCTGGCTGCAGGGGGCGGTAGCGGGACTAGGATGTGCTGTGCTATCGATCGTTAGGGATGTGTCTTTGGCTTTCTCTGGTTGATCCTGAATGGAGAGTGGGCAAAATGAGATCAACTACAGCATTACTAACCAAGTCTGGGCCATTTTGGAGCCAGCTGCTCCAGGAGTTAGGGTTCGACTTTGGGGCTGGCTGCTGCACGTCGTGTGTCAGAGATCTGTTCTTACATGTGCTCTGTCCAGGGGACCGTTTGTATGTTCAGTCTCTGAAAAAGCCCTCTCCCGCCCTCTGCCTGCCTGCAGGAGATTTTTAGAATCCTGAACGGGTGTCTGGGAGCCAGTTCTGAGGGATGGGGGTCACTCGACTGTGGGTTAATACAGGAAATCCCAGCACCAACGTCCGTGCCCGGCCCCATAGTCAGTGCTTAAAATTGTTTTGTCCCATAAATGCATGAACTAGCAAGCGAGAGTGTGTTCAGGAACCACATGAGGCTTAAAGCTGTTTCATGTGAGAACCAGGATCCAAGACTGGGAAAGGGCTTATGTCAGTGTGAATGAGAAGTGTCTCACACTGGAGTGTTTCAGCAACAGACAGGCCAGCCCCCTGAGCGTGTTAGCTCCCTGTCGTGGGCAGGGGCTAAATGGTAACCTCTCTGGGAGTCAGTGGAGGGAATGTTCTGGAAGCTGTGAATGGTGTGCCATCTCCGGATCATGTGTTTAAGGGCAGGAAGAGAGGGTGAGGGTAAACATTGTCTCTGGTCTCTTCACCACGACTGACACATTGTGAGCTCGGTGAGCGTGAGCGAACGTCGTCTTCGTCCTCATTACGTCACACAACTCACGACACACGACGCCTCTGCTTGCCCATTTGACTCCGGGGTCCCAGCACAGGTGTGGGCACCCCCAGGGGCCTGGCCACACCCTGCCTCCGCATGTCGCGCTGGTGACAGAACAGTGTCCTACCCCCAAACCTGGCTCACAACAACCCAGTCGAATTTCTGATATTGCCCCTCAGGGTGGGTAAAAATACACTATGTGTTACGACAGGCTTTGTGTGCAGAAAAATACCACTTGAAACCATGGAGTTTTGTTCTGTTTTTAATATTGAGGTAAAACTCTAATTGGCAAAGCTTGTTGAATACATACCTCCAGATTCTGTTTCCGTTAGCAAAACTTGATTAAAAACGTTTTACTGGGTTTCTTTGAGAGCTTAGTCAGACCTAAGAAATGCATTGATTTTAACAACTATATTTAAAAAGACTCATTTAGGTGAATTTTATTGTCTCTCTTTTTTTTTTTTTACTTCATGGCTTTCATATTTTAATTGGAAGAAATTGGAATGTATTATCTTGATACAATGACTTTCAAGAATACTCCTCACACCCATAAATCATTCTGCATACTTCAACTGTTACAGCTCAAGCATCTTTTATTATAATGAGCTGTCACTTCAGTCCTTTATTGTTGAATTCACCAAAATGTAACTGTCATATTCGTAAAAAGCTTTCCTGAAGTTTAATTGCCCCTGGAAACTGCATGTAGAAAATGAGCTCCATTGCCTTGCCGCCCTTATCCGATGGCCTGCTTAACCTCCTGCCCCCACACTGCGAAACTGCTTCTCTCTTGTCATAGCCAGAGTTGAATGTACCATATTCGGACCTTAAGAACAGCCTCAAAATACTCCTCCACTTCTGAATTAATTGCCTACGGTATGGGATATGTTTGTTCTGGAAATGGTGGGTCTGAATGTCATTCTCAGAGGCCCGTGGGAGAACTCATGCTTCACAGTAAAGCAAAATTGAGATAAACCAAACCTATAGATTCAAATGTTAATAGTTTTCCAGCTTTCAGCAGAGCTTTCTGGGCTTTTTTCTTAAATTTTTTAAAGAGAGAGAGAGAGCAGGGGAGGGGCAGAGGGAGAGAGAGCGTCTCAAGCGGACCCTGACCCAGGGTTTCGATCCCAAGACCCAGAGGTCAGGACCTGAGCTGAAATGAAAAGTTGAACAATTAACTGACTAAACCACCCAGGTGCCCCCAGACCTTTATACCTTTTAAAAATTTCCCTTTGATTTCTTCACTCCTCACAGCCATCTGTGAGCTCACGGATTTAGAAACTTCGTTTCCAGACCAGGAAACTGTTTCTGAGAGGCCAGTTAAAAAATGTTCTGAAATTTTTCTGTCAGTTAACAGCAGAGTTAGGACTGGAACCTAAACCTCTGGTTTCTGGAACACTCTTTTTCCATGGCATGCTCTTTTTCTTACTTAATAATTGTCTGAGTCAGTGGTCCAAACAGAGCAACATCCCACATTTACGGTAATATCCCAGAGACCTAGAAACTGGATACCTGAGAGCCTTCTCTAACTGGAGTACAGCCAACACCTGGGGAACATACATAAAGACCCTACATGGCCTTTTCCTTCCTAGAATACCTCTTTGGCCTTGTGACAGATCTGTTCGATCTTAGGTTCACCACGGGTCTGATTAACGCCCAAGCTGTGGCCAGTTAGAAGTCACAAGTCTGAGAACACCAACGGCTCAGACAAATGAGAACTGTCCTTGGGGCAGGAGTGAACACTGACCATTCAAAGCAACACACAGGGGCGCCTGTCAGTCAGTTAAGCTTCCGACTGGACTCTTGGTTTCAGCTCAGGTCATGATCTCAGGGTTGTGAGATCAAGCCACACGTTGGGCTCCACGTTCAGCACGGAGTCTGCTTGTCCCTCTCCCCCTACTCCTCCCATTTCCATGCTCGCTCTCAGGCTCTCTCCCCCTCAAAGAAGGAAAGAAAGAAATGTTTTAAAAATAATAATAAAATAAGTAAAGAAAAATAAAAGCAACACATAGATTTGAAATTCCTAGTCCTCATGAACCAATCAGTCTAAGCCAGTCACGCATGCTTCTCAGCCAGCTCTGGTGGCCCTGGGCTTTCAGAATGACCTCGGCTTTCCCTTTAGGAAGTGGGAGAACTGTCCATTCACTGTTTCCCATTCCAGACACAAGAAGTATGCTTCCACTTCGTGCAGAGCTGTCTGTCTGTCTGTGTGTCAGAATGGTGGAAGGCGTCATCTCCGGTGTTCAGCTCCCAGCTCTGGGCAGCTGGGACCTCAGTACCAGAGCTGACCCATAGATCTATCCTGTAAGCCACTAATGAGAGCCATGGGTGTAATTTAAAATTTTCTAGTAAAAAAAAAAGAGAGAGAGAAAAGTCAAATTGACATTAGTATATTTTATGAATCTCAAATTCCCTAAATATGATGATTTCAACATGTCATTAATGTGAAATATTAATAGTGAGATATGTTTACCTTCCTTGTCATGAGTCTTCAGGAACCAGTGGACACTTTACGTCCACAGCATGTCTCAGCTCTCCTTGTCCAGACTTCCAGTGCCTGCTAACCACACGGCACCGCTGGCAGTGTGGGCAGTTAGCCTGGGTCTTAGAGCATCTCTCTTGAATTAGGAAGAAGACTGCTTTTTCTAACTTAATCACAAGCCTACAGAGCTAAGGTGTTCATGCTGAAAAGCTAGCTTTGTATCAGCCAAACGAACCAGCCACAGCCACCTGGAAAGTCCGAGGGCCCAGGACTCCCCAGAGCATCAGGACGATGAAGTGGAAGCCCAGTCCCTTTCCTTAAGGAGCTCACATTATACTAAGAAGATAAGCAAATGGGAAAATATTTTGAGTACAGTTTGATGTGCGTTTAATTAACTGAACCTGGAGGAGGGGTCAGGGATGGTTCTCTGGAGGAGGTGACATTTGGGCTGGACCTGAAGGGTCCGTGGAGAGGAGTGACACCGCTGGTTCAGAGAAGATGTGCTTGCCCACGTGGCTCTTACAGTGTCGCCTTGAGTAGAGAGGTGCTCGGGGTCTTGGGGGCCTCTGGTGTCACGCGGAGAAGGGTGGACTCCGCCTAAAGTCGTGCAGGAAATCTTCAGAGTTTCTAGGCGGAAGAGTCACAGCTGTGGGGACGTGGATAGGAGGCTTGAAGACTGGAGTCTATTAGGGACCCCCCTGGGGAGACGGCTGCAGACGGGGTGGGGCAGGAGGGGCTCTGGAGAAGGTGCGTTCTTGAGCCAAGCCCTTGGCAATCAGGAGGGGTTGGAGGGGCCCCAGGCTCTCACCACGAGTCTCCACTTTGGGCTCCTTCTTGTCATGGTCCCCTGAGAGAAGCTTGAGGTTGAGTCAGGGGTCATGAGTCAGATCAGCCCCTGTGTCTACTTAGAGGGTGTAACACTACCCGTTTCTATAAACAGGGACACCCTTAATATTAGCGGCATACATGAGCCAAAGGACACACAGCAGACTGTTCGCAGCGATGACCTCTGCAGAGGGAGCAGACATAGCAGAAGAAGGGCTTCAGCTCACTCTCTAGGGACACCCACATGCTCCAAAGTACTCCTTTGTGTTGAGTAAACATGCACTCAAAGTGAGTGACATTCTAAAATGTATTTAATTTTAATTCAATAGTAATTGCGTATGTCATAATAAGTGTTTATGTGTGTGTGTGGAGAGTTTGTAGAGATTATCGATCTATCATTGTGTGACATGTCACATAGAACGGTAACCACCCAGCAAGGGGAAATATTTAAGTCCCGGATCCTGCATGTAGGGTCCATCATCAAAGACCTTCCTTGCTTCCAGTTGTAAGATGAGTGAGTTCTGGGGATGGAATGCACCGCACGGTGACTGTAATCAACAATAGTATATACCTGAAAGGTGCCGAGAGAGGGGATCTCGCAACAACAGAAGGTAAGGGCCTGAGGTGATGGATATGTTAATTAGCTTCATTAGGGTGATCGTTTCTTAGTATGTACAGGTATCAGGTATCAAACCTTCCTGCTGTACGCCTTGAGCTACACAGTGGTGTAATGTCAATTACATTTCAGTAAAGCTAGAACAGGATCTTTCCGATCTCTGAAGCCCCTGGACTGTAAATGCCCCACCGTGCTGGCGGGGCCTGCCCCCAGGGATGTGGGTCATGAATGGCTTGGAAGTCGCCCACCTCCCCTTCCAGCACGATTGACAGCGAGCAGCATGGGAGTCCGGAGTTTCCGTGATGCTTTCATGTATAAACACAGACATAATTTCTTTTCAGATTTGTTCACTAGGAAGATTTCAAAGGTTGTATTTGTCTCCTATTAAAATGTGCAGGACAGATTAACATGAATACTCAAACAACAAAAATAGTTCAAACCACTTTAATATTTTATAATTTTAATAGTATGGGGTGCCTGGGTGGCTCATTCAGTTAAGTGTCTGACTCTTGATTTCAGCTCAGGTCATGATCTCATGGTCCTGAAATCGAGCCTGATTTCAAAGCCATGTCGGGCTCTGCAGTGGGCGTGGAGCCTGCTTGAGGGTCTTAAGGTTCTCTCTCCCTCTCCCTCCGTCCCTCCCCACCAACAAAACAATAATAATGTAATATTAGAATTACTATTCAAGAAGATTGCATGTTATCCTCTACCTCAGGGCCTGTCTGGTTCTCATTTAACTTATCTCTGCCCTTCACCTTCACATGAATCTGTTCCCATTCCTCTTCCTCTCTCTCGGCCCCTGACCTCGTTCACTTGGGTCTCAACCCAGTGTTAACTCTGGCCTTTCAGGCTTATTTACCCATTTCTAAACTTAAATTCTGAGCAAAACATAGGATCTAAAACAAGAGAGTTCGTCCTCTTCCCTTTACTTTCCATTCAGTGACCAGGCTTCTCAGAAGGCTCTTTTCCTTGGGGAAGAAGCAGCCAGTCCCTCCCGAATCCCGTCTGGGTGTCTCTCCGGGCTGAGGTCCCCGGACGGAGGCCTCGTGAAATGCAGAGGCGCGTTCTCGTGGAAGGGGCCGGGACGCTGGCCCTGGATGCCTCTCGGTCTCTGAAATGCCTGCCAGACAATGTGAGAGATTGCGTCTATAACAGATGGAAAACACCATATTTAAGGCAGCCGTAATGTTTTTATTTTCAAGTTATTTTTAGTTGGCATTGTCAGTTTCTTGGTGTCAGTTGGCATTTATACCCAGAAGCAAGAAAAAAGAGACAGAAGTTGTCAGAGAGAAGACACGCCTCACCCGCTGGAACATAAGCACCAAAGTGGAAGAGGCTCGGGAACCAGGGGAAAGCCCCGGGACAGTTTCCTGGAGAAAGAAGTTCGTTTTGTGGTGCTGTCTTCTCAGCACCTTACACCAGGAGTCGCACCGAGAACTCACCCAGGTGGGGAAAGGAAAAAACAGAATAACCCCTGATGCGGAATGCTGCTATGCAGCACTCCTCACCAGTGACCAGCCTCTGCTTGCACACCCCCCCATAATGGGAGGCTCACTCCTGCCTAAGCTGATTTTACTGATGAATTTCTCATTTCCTTAGAAGAGTTTTCCTCCATGTGGCCCCAAATCTGCTTCCAAACCAACCATTCATCATTCCAAGTTCTAGAACAGACATTCTCACAGGCCTCGAGAAAAATTCTGACATAATACACTACAGACCTTGTGAGCAGAGAACAGAGTGTGAGAACCCACATACTTGGGACCAGGCATTGCCAGGGTGTCTGGAGCGTGGGGCAGACAGGGGAGCTTTCATTCCCCTCTGTGGGCGCCAGATCAATACTGCCCTTGCAGAAGGGTGGCCTTGTGTCCCTAAGGCCAGAACTCGCGGCAGATGGGCATAGGGGCTATTTTTTGCTAAATGTTGAAGAGATTTATTTTGTGTTCTTCTAAGTACTTCCACGGCTTGTTAGCTCCTCCGAAGATAAAATGCAGATGAAATGCTTTTGCAGCAAATAACCTGACAATGAAGACGTCTGAAGGATAACCAGTCCTGTCTGTTCTCTGTACTTTGTTTATAAAACACTTTCTTCCACATTAATTTACCTGATCCTCCTACAGCTGGTGACGAGACAGGGGCCTGTGTTACTGTCCTGAGGTCACAGATGTGGGACTGAGCTCCAGAAACACCAAGTGATGAGCCCGAGGACGTCCTGGGAAGTGGGTCCCCGGAGGCGGCTGTTCTGCTCGCCTGTGTCTCCTCCAGAAGGACCCTGGTTTTCCTCCCCCAGGTGACACCCTAATGAATGGCCCTGAGAATAATGATTATCAAACATTTCACGGTGAATGAGCAATGAAGCAAATGCTTCCTTTGGTCCCAGTCCCAGAAGCCAGTGATGTGTCGTGTCTCCGGCTGTGTCTGTCCGCAAGGTGGGCCCCTCCATGGGGACACGGCCCTGCCCATGGCTGTCCTCCTTTGCGGAGGTTTTTCTCACTCTCCAGCAGTGAGGGACGCAGCCGAAAGAGCCTCTTGAATTCTCAGACGCTCCCAGAGCGATGGGATGTTGTCTGAGGCCTCCCAGAAGAGCGAAGAGTGACAGTTACTCTACTTTCCTCTCCATTCCTCTTTTCATCTAGACCATTACCAGGCATTGGAAAAAAAATAAACCAAGAAAGAAAAAAAAACCTGCCTTCAGCAAGCGTACAGTCTGAGGGGAGAGTCAGCCTACAGATCAAGTGAGCAAAGAAATAGAGTCATTACAGTGAAGGGTGCTGAGTGCAGCACAGAGGGTGTTGTGACAGATGACAACGGGAGGAAGGTGTCGGGGACAGAGAATTCCTGGAAGCATCCATGATTGGCAGGAAGCCTGGAGAACTTCCTGGGCTGGGCTATGGAAGAGCCATGGACTAGACCCCCGACAGAAGCTGGCGGGAGGGGGGCAGGAGGGACCCAGGGCACTCCCTCTTCCAGATCCTCTTACCCCCGTGAGACCCCGTGGTCCTCGCATCCCTCCTCCCTGCTCACGGGCTCCGCCATCTTCAGTATCACAAGCAGCCCACTGACCTGCGTCCATTTCATAGCCCAGAATCTCGCTGCCCTCGGCCACCTGCCGTGCCTGGGATGTCACGCCCGCTGCCTTGGCTGTCATCTCGGCTCTGGGCAGTGCCGCTTACGGCTGAGCGCCTCCAGCTTCGGGGCCCTCGCTGACTGAGCTCGGATCTGCAAGCACACACCCCTACCCTGTGCGCACACTGCCGTGAAGCCTTATCTGGGACTCCCAGCACAACGGGGCTGCATGCGCTCCTGCCCGAGCTCTCATTCCTGATCCCCCCATTCCTCTGTGGCGCGTTGCTGTCCGGCCACTTCACAGCCACTTCACCTCAAGCTGCAGCCGCCGGTAACTTCTCTCCATCTTCCCTTGGTGCGCAGCCAGCTGATGGCCAGCGGAGGAAGAGGCAGGCTTCACGCTTGCCACCCACACAGTCATTCTTCCGTTGACAGGGACGCGGGAGTGAGCGCTCAGTGGTCTTTCCTGGGACTCATCAGTGCACAGTGGCCTCTTCCTGCTTCTGGCTCCACCCCATTGCCATTAATCCCTACCTTTACCCGAGGTTCATTTTCCTAAATTAATCGTACCCCTTCCGCACTCAGACATCCCCGGCGACTCTCCTCAGCTGACAGTCGAAGCTCTTCTCAACCCTCACCTCCATGCATCTTTCTAACCACAACGTCCATCACCGCACACACCAGCCACACACCAGTGACACAACAGCCACACACCAGCCACACAGCGTGACTGTTTCTGGGCAGGATCCCCGTTTCTCTTCTCTGTGTCTCTGCACACATTCTTCCCTCTGGAAGGGGGAATGCGCTCCCTCTCATGCTGCCTGGGGGCGTTTCTACCCATGGGGTGCTCAGAGATGTCAACAGTGGCTAAGAAGGGAAGAAAGGCAGTAAACAGGAATGTAGTAATGGAACACCATAAAATAAATTAGCTCCGTGCACTTAATGAAACACCAGGAAGGCATTTAATATTTAATGACAAAAAGCAAGTTTCAAAATTCTATATGCAGAAGTATATATATACACATATATAATGTGCATATATAAATAGTGTATACCTATGTATGGCATATTAACAGGGTATAAATCAGTTAAGAACTTGCTCACCGCAAACAACAATAAAAGCCACGCTGGCTGGAATGGCCCCCAGCTCGGGAGTTTCACGCAGCAGAAAGGCCACGAGCAAACAGCCGAGGGCTGACACCGTGCCTCCGTGAAGCCATCAAGGACCAGATTCTCTCGGCCCTTATTCTCCTGTTTGAGGCATCATGGTCAAAAGGCCGCTGAGACCCGTATCTCTCTTCTATTGCATTCTGGAAAGCCACCAGTGGGAAGAGAGGGGTACAAAGGCCGAGGGCAGAAGGGTTTCTCTCTCCAAGTTCAAGTCTTCATTTGGGTAGGGGAGCTCCCCAGGCCTTTCTGTTGTATCCCCTTGGCTCCCCATGGCCACCCCAGCTGGGGAGAAGGGGCTGTGGCTGGTTGTTGTTACATCAGACAATCCACAAGTATTTGCTGTAGTGGATATGTCCTGGGGGATTAATTTAAATGTTGATTTTATTCTCCTTGGATACTAGGATAATATACATGTTACTTTGGCTTGAGTGAGAAATTAAAATTTTTAATAAGGAACTTTATCCTTCCTATTTTAGCATAGGTATCTTAAAGCCTTCATTGGAATACGTGAATAATATGCCTGTTCATGTGTTTGCCCCGAGTCACAGGGGCAAAGAACAGAGATCGGCTCTAGGGTTGGAAAACCATGCGTTCTGATCCCTTGTGCTGTCCATGACTAAACTGCGTCATCTTTGAAAACCTCAGTGTCCTGGGCTGTGAATTGGTGATTCTGCTGTTTTACGGGGCTTTGACAGAGATGACACAAACTTAAATGAGAACATAGAGAAAGGACGGAGTAGCTTTTTCTGTAGCTGGTTGTCTTTCTTCTTCCGAAATTCATAAAATGCATCTTTCTCGAGCTGCCTCCATTTTGCAGCTCTTAGGTTACCTGCTTGCATAGTTTTTCCCTTCTCAGCTTTCCCTTGTGAAAGGCAGTGACCATACCTTTAAAACTACATATTCTTTACAGAATACAGAGTAGTGCCTAGCACATAGCATGTGACCAACCGGGGCATTAAAATTGTATTCGTATTTTCTTAAAACTACTTCACTTACACATCAGAGCATGACGGCCAAGAAACTGACCCTGTCGCTTCTTCCTCCGCACTCTGGGCTGTGATGTGGGTAATGGACTGGCACTGTTGTCAGGCACGTTTTTATGGGGAATCACTCTGAGTCGGGCTGACAGATGCTGGCCCTGTGATCGTCATCAAGAAGCCACAGGGCTCTGGGGTCTCCTGGAATACTGTCAACACCCCAAGCTGTGAGGCTTTTCCATTCTTTGGGGGGGGGGGTGGTGAGGAGGAGCATCTCAAGTTAAATTTAAAATGCCACCCTTAAAAATAAAAAGCAGAGGCATATTCTTTTAATTTCTTTAAGCGACCTAGCCAGCATAGCTTAAGAAGATGTAAAAGACACCCGTGAAAGTTGCAGTCGGGGGCGGCAAGAGACCCTTAACAGGACCATGAGAATGATTCTGCCAAATAAAGTTTTCCTTCTGTAATATCTCTGTGCCCCAGGCGAGCCTCTCAGAGCTGTCTTCTCCATGTTCTTGTCTTCTCTGAAAATAAAACAGAATCTTGTTTATGGCCATCGAGAAAATAGCCACAGTTATTTCTTTGCCCTCCTCCCCCGCGCTGCACCGCCCCAAATGAGAACTGTGAAAAGAACATGCAGTATTCACAGTTTGCTTTATTAATATTCCTGGTTATAATTCTCCTAAATAATACATGTATCTATTACTCAGTTTTAGCTTACAGTCTGATGCATTGATAATTGCTTTTATTATTTTTTTCATTAACACATACTGTATTACCTGTTTCAAGGGTACAAGTCTGGGAATCACCGGTCTTACACAGTCCACAGCACTCACCATTGCACATACTCTCCCCGACTGATAATTGCTTTCAGCCAGCTTCTTCCTCCCTCCCTGTGTGTAGTTGCTCATTTTGCAGAAGCTCCTGGCCCGTGGTAGGTTTCCACTGGATTTGGCAAAGGCAGCCTCATTCACCATCGTAAGCGCCGTGCGGCTGGGCAAGCCGGTTAGGGCACAGCCTCATTCTTCCGTCGCAAGGAGCACACTGTGGCAGATGCATGTGTTCCCGGGTGGGTTCCAGATGACAGAGCAGAGGCCGCCAGCTGTCACAGTGGGCCCCCATTGCCCAAGTCTTCATCATTGCTTCGTGTGGCGCGCTACTTTGCTTAAGAAGCAGATGTGGTGATTTGGCGGGGGGCGGGGGGGGGGGTGGGGGGGGTGGGGTCCCCAGCTTAGTAGGGAAGTTCTGTGGTCCACCCAGGCTTCGACTTTAGGAACACATCTGCTGGTTGCTTTTCATCTCAGGACCCCATTTGTCCGATCCTGTGGGAAAAACAGCCAAGCACTTACGTGCCTCCTGCCCTTCTGTCCATGGGTCTCACACTTTTCCCGACACTTGTTTTTTTTCCAACAGTGCTGTGGGATTTGAGTCCTAACAGGGGAGAAGAAGGCACTGACTCAGGTGGTACTCAAACTCACTTAAGGTTTTAAAATCCTTTGAACCACAATGTTGCAGAGGCAGAAGATCGCAGAGCAGTGGTTTCCAGACTGGGTCCCAAGGCACCCTGAGTCACCAGCCCATTCACAGAGGTGCTGGAGGATGCTTTACATTTCAGGGAAAACACAGCAAAATCTGTTGGTCTGGTCACCGCATGAGTTACTGTCTCAAAATAGTTTATGATTTCAGTGTTCTTTGTGAATCTCCCTTTCCAGGGATTACTGTGATCAAAAGCATGTCCTGGGCAAAACCTCTGTGAAGCAGGTTATGAGCCAGGGTCTCAGCTGGTTCCCAGGTCTGAGAGGTTGGGTCAGACAGGTGCACACATCCCATTAATGAGTAATTGTGATTATTTAGAAGTGAAAATAATTTCTCTTAATTTTTGTGTGCATTAAAAAAAAAAAAAAGCTAGTACATTGTTAGGACATACCTACAAGTGAAGTCATTTGGACCTCATTACTTAATAAGTCAAATTCTTAGTTTCTCTTCTGGCTTGAGGTGACCGTGCTGCCCTGAGTTATTGAGACACCGAGGATGCCATGAATCAAGCAAGTTTGGGGACCTCTGTCTTGCAGCTCTGCTAGTCCCACTAGTCTAGACCCCCATTTGGTAACATTACTAATATTTAACAAGGAATGGTGCTTTAATAAAATATTTAAACTGCAGTACAGCAAAAACATACTGTAATTTATAACCAGCTGCCCTCATTAGGGGAAATTACAAGTTATGCTAAAAAGTGAATGCTCGAGTTAGGGAGGGAGTTCGTAGGCATATTATTAATATTTAACTTTCTTCTTGCTGTTTTTCCTACCCAAATTAAGATAAAATAAAATAAACCCCTATCACCCCTCCCCTGCTGCAGTAGCTTCTGTATTCGAGAATCTGGGACCAGAGACTATCACAGAGTGAAATGATGTGATCGAGGGATGGAGGAAGAGTTAGGACTGAGTCTTGGCAATGATAGTGAATCGGGGAGGACTCCCTAGTTCCTGAACCCCAGGGCTTCCTCCCCTCGAGGGGGCAGTTGGGTAAGAGTGAAGACAGACCAGCGATCCCTTACGAAGAGGACCTGACATGTAAACATTGGTCCTGCGTTTGTCTTCATTAGTATGCAGGGAAGAGAAGGGAAACCCCCCAGGTCTTTATATAGCTAAAAATTACACTCAGACCTCATGTCAATCTTCGAAGGTAGAAATTATCATCTTAACTTTTACCGCTGAGTAGAGATCAAAGCATTTACCCTAAAGGACTGATGTTGGGTGAGGCTGGGTTAGAAATCCACTTTTTTTGTTGCTGATCGAAATCGTGAATCTAACGATCAGCAAGTCACTTCCGTGCCTTGTGCTTTAGGAAAGTTAATTGTACACAAACTGGAAAAGGAGATTGGAAAAACTATGGATGGCCTGGGCTGCTAAATTTAAGAGCTCGAGGTCTGTCTTTTTAGAATATATTTATTTTACGGAGAGAGAGGGAGATTGTGAGTGGGGGAAGGGGCAGAGGGAGAGAATCTCAAGCAGACTTCCCAGTGAGCACGGAGCCCAACCTGGGGCTGGATCTCACGACCTTGAGATCAGGACCATGAGACTGTGATGGGGGCCAAAACCAAGAGGCACTTAACTTGGGGGTCTGTCTTTTAAACAGTGGAGGGCCGGTGAAGATTTTTTTACCTTGACTTAATCAAATAAGTATTTTTTTTCCTTTTTTAAAAAAATATTTTATTTATATATATGAGAAAGAGAGAGAGAGAGAGAGAATGAGAGGGGAGGGGTCAGAGGAAGAAGCAGACTCCCCACTGAGCAGGGAGTCTGATGTGGGACTCTATCCGGGGACTCCAGGATCATGACCTGGGCCGAAGGCAGTTGCTTAACCAACTGAGCCACCCAGGTGTCCCTCAAAGAAGTATTTTAGAGATGTGAAATTGAAAGCAACATCGAGGAGGCATGAAGGCAGCAGGCTCTAATTTGAAATCCTTGCATGGTGCTGCTTCGAGATTCGCGTTGGGCTCAGGAGGCAGAGGGCGTGTTCACATTCTCTCCAGCAGTGCTATCCCGATAGAAGTGTAATGGGACACACATTATTTTATGTCTTTTACATTTAAAAAAAAAAGTTTTTTTAAAAAGGTAAAAATCATCAATATTTTATCACCATCTAGCTAAAATAAAATGTCAGCATCTCAGTATGCAATCAATATGGAAAATTGAAATATTTTTACTTCTTTTTATACCAAGTCTTCTAAATCCAGTGTTTTACCCTTATAAGAACTTCTGAATTCAGACTGCATTTTAAGTGCTCGAGAGCCACACGTGGTTTTTAGCTACCATCCTGTGCGAGGCAGCTCCCACACCACTTTGCCAAAGCCATGCATGATCTGTAGACCAGAGGAATCAACACTATTTGGGAGCTTAGTAGAAATGCAGAATTCCCATGTCCCGTCCCCAACCTGTGGAATCGGAGTCTCTGTCTTAGTAAGACGTTGCATGTAATTGGTGCCTGTGTTAAAGTCTGAGAATCCCTGCCTTCTAGAACAGTGGTTGACAGCATGGGATCTTTGTGTCTGTACCAACAGCAGCAGCACCACTTGGGAATCCGTGGGCCCCAACACAGACCCATTGAATCAGTAACACCAATGCCAGAAATCCGAGTTCTAACAAGCTCTCCAGATGGTTCTAACACACACGCGCGTTCAGGACCAGTTTACCAGAACATCTTTCCCTGGCAAAGATAGCACTATGGTTTTCCCCACAGGCATTCTATTTTGAGAGAGTTTTTTCCCTAATCAATTCCACTTGCTAAGGAACCAGTGTTGTTTCCCACTGTCGTGACTCAAATATGGACCTCTTCACTGATGTCAGAGGATGGGGAATGGAAACCCACTAGGATGTTAAGTGATCCCATTAAGTATATATTGAAATACCTATGTTAAAATTAGTGTCAAAGACTTGGTGTGCAGTAAAAGCAATCATTTGCTCAGCACCACTCGTGTCTTGGGCTGTGTAGTAGGTATTTTACACATATTTTCTTGGCTCCCCCCCGACTCCCTGCAGAGTAGGCATGAATACCCGTATCTCATAGATGAGGGCCCTGGACTTCAGGGCCTGCATGTGGTCAGTGACAGAGCCAGGAGCTACTCTAGAGCCACAGTTCAGAGCAGCGAGGCATCGGCAGACCCAAAGACAAGTGACCCGGCCTCCTGTATCCTCACAGCAGTGCAGCGAGGGGCATAAGGAACGAACTGGAATGGGAAGGATAGAGATGAGCCCGCCACCTCTTGAGGAATGGTCTTTGAACTAGTTTAGAATCCTTGGCACAAACCGACTTTCTGTGAGTCTCCTTGCTGTTTTCGAAATCTCTGCCGGTGGTGCCTCCCCTGTTGCCTGATGGTCTCCCCCTGTTCACTCCCCCTTGCTGTACTCCCACCTCAGACAGTAATGGGGCATTCCTGATGTTTTCTCAGGGCCTGGAACGTTCCGCTGACTGGCACCTAAGAAATCGGCTCTGTAGAAACCTTCAAAAGAAAGGGGAACTCCCCCCGAGCCTCTCTGTCACACCCACACAGCCCCCTCTGAGTCCTCATTGTGAGTACTCACGCGTTGTTTTAAAATGGTTATGTCAACAGTTACAGCAATTCACATATTTTCTTAAGGGTCCCAGGAATATCCGGCCCACCCTCAAAGCTGTCTGTGTGTTTCCTGGGTAATTTCTGGATGTATTGTAGTACCGAAGAAAGCTCTAGCAATTAGTCTCAAATTTTCAGTCCCACAGCAAAGTGTCTTTGCACTGAAGTAGAATGTGCAAGACTCAGAGCAAGCCATTTCCTGAATTATAAAATGTGTGTACCCTTTCTACACAAGTGGAGAGATCAGTGGCTTCTTGATGGGGTCAGATTTAGTACGTATTTTTCTGAAGTCAATTATTTTTGTTCTGTTCTACAATAACACAGATGCTGCGGCATGACAGCAGCTTGTAACGCGGTGGAAATTACATTGTGGTCTGAGTGTTAATTAATGCATTCGTAGCTGGCAGCATATGTGAACATCCTCCTCTCGAAGCCGAGAGAATCATGGAAATGACATCTTGTCTTGCTTGAAAACCTGTTTGAAAATAGTCAGGGAAGTTCAGCACCAGAATAGCAATTGGAAATGATCTAGGAGGAAAAAGATGGCCCTAGAAGAGGTTCACGGAGAAAATTTCCCAGCTTCATTTCTCTCCAGGACAGAGTGACGACATCACAGATAGGAGAAATGGCAGGTGAAGTGTGTATTCCCAAGCACGATGCTCAGAAGCATGGTGGCGTTGTGTTACGACCTAGAGTTGTGATGAATGGGGAGTTGTGGTCTTTGCTGACGTGGGCCACATTTCCTGAGTTGGAATGTGGGCGAGGTGAGGGCTGGTTATACTTATACAAAGAACAGTTGGGGGTTCAACAGTGAGTGTATTTGGCAGGTCGGTGATGTGGGCAGTCATGGCAGCATTTCAATCCATAGGGACTGGAGGAAGAGCTGATTCTAGAAGCTGGACAGGCTTTAACCTGGAAGGTTGGTTCAAAGCATTGGTAGGAACCAAGGAGAACCCAAGAACCCTCAATTAACCCATTCTGTGTAGATGCACACTGTAACTGATGCCCGTTTCAAGGAGTGAGCACAAGCTGAGCAGTGAGGGGCTAGGCTCTTAGGTCTTGTCCGGGTCCCCAGTGTCAGACCCTTAATCTTCATTTGCTCCAGCCTCTCCCTGTTGGTCCCATCTTGTCCTCCAGACTGGGCTGTAGACCCAGGGCAAGGTCCTGTGAGAACATGCTGCCCAAGCACTCCTTGGTGTTGTAATGATGAGGAGTTAAAGGAATTCCATTGGTTGGCTTTCCACTGGAATCCTCTGTTTTGAGGCCTCATTAGCAAATAGAATCTTGAGCCTAGCGGGGGTGGCGGGGGGAGTCCTGGTCTGTTCTTGAAAGAGAATAGTTATTTACAGCTTTTGTGGACAATTACGAGATTCTCAAGCGTTCCCATTCTGGGGGGAAAGCAGTTCGGTTGATCTACGCTAATTTAAAACCATTTGGTTGGAATTGTTCCCTGTGTTTGGGGAGCTACTAGTGGATGGACTGGGAGAGCCTTAGTATATGAATCCGCTAGTAATCGACACTGTTTATGAGGAAACTAAAGCACTCTGAGACATCTAAAGTGGTTTTAAATTCTTACCTACATGGTGGGCCTAAATTCATTGGAATTTCTTCCCTTCTCTCATTTCTTTGACTTTATAATAAGTAGCAGAGTCCCAGAAGCTCATTCTGTAAAACTTACTGGTTAGATGTGACTACAGATAAACTCAGTGCGAACGAGTGAAGTCTCCTCTGAAGAAGTACTGCTTCATTATTTTCAAGTGCATGGCTGATGTAACACATCAAACGAGATGTACCTGCAGCTTTCAGGCTGATGTTTAGCAATAATTGTTACTTTAGTGAGCAGATAACTTCTCTTTATCCAGCATGGTTTGCTCAAAGTAAGTTGGTGCATTTAAGCAGGTTAACGATGTGCGCCTAAAAACCTTTAAAAATCCTCTCACCTCACAAATAATGCGAAAGTTTACTGCCCTTCTAGCCCAGTTACAATCTTAAATGTGGTCGTTTCAATTGATCGAGGAGGTATTGTTTATATTCTTCTTCTCGAATAAATTTGTACGCGGGAAAAGCTCTCATCCCCGAAACTATTTTAAGGAAAAGACTGCCTTGGAGTTGTTATAGTTTCTAAGTGTTTCTTTGTCTAACATCTTTGACAGGTTCATAATTAACTCACCGTATTTGTAGCAAAAAAAAAAAAAAAAAAAAGTCATTAAGTCAGAAATAAAAGTTGGAAATTTCTTTTCATTAATAACATGTTTCTATTACTCTGGTATTCAAGACATGCGTGTTTCATTTGTTGGCCCAAGTCATCTTTTCCTGTGCTCAGCCAAAGGCTTACTCTAAATGCTACAACCATTCCATCATCCACAATAATAAAATGGATAAACAGATGTCTATAAGGTTATTAAGTCTTAATTTTATCTTAATTTTATCTTAATTTTTATTATTCTTAAGGATTGTATCATTACCACTTGCTTTTTGCTTGTTTATGTTTGTTGTTAAAAGGGCTGGAGACTCTGACCCATAGATTTGGGGCTGCCCCCTTGCATATGCATTTGGAAAATGCTTTCCCAAAGTGTCTGTTGTCTCACACAACCTGGTGGAGAGCCACCTTCTCCTGAAGCTGACATTTTCCACCCTACACTAATGGGAACTTATCCTCTGGCTGCGTAAAAATTACTGAAATATTTCAAAGGCAAACGGCAGTTCACCAAGAAAGCACAAACAAGGAGCCTCTCTGAATCTTTGGAGAAACGGGGGTCTTATGGTCATTAACTCTGCCATGATCTACTTCAGATTGCTTTCGCATAAGCAGTACATGTATTTTCTAGATGGGTGATTTGGATAAGACCCTGTCCCTCTCCTGGCCTTGGTTTCTCAACCCATAAAATGGGGATTAAAATGCTATCAACCTCGTCGTGTTATTGTGAGACTGAATGAGACAATACTAAGAACTCAGACAATTATTAAAGATGGCCTAAGTGTGCGTGATTTCTGTCATCCCTGGGAGCTCTGACTGTCACTGCTATCCCCAGGATCCTGCTGTAGCCTACATGCATCCTCCTGCACAGAAGCTACCAGAAGACAAGTGACAGGGACCTTACAATAAGAGTGAGCTTAAATCCACTCTCATTTGTGAAGCCAAAATATGTTTCAGTGTTTTTGGTTCTTCTCTTTGATCCATAACGGGGCTTCACGTACAGCCCACGACTCGGGACACGCAGACACATCCTGACACGGGCCTCAGTAGCCTGTAATGGATTGCAAGTCTGTGGACTGTTACGAAGGGTGAATTCTGCCATTTTCCCCAAGGTGGCTTTCTTCCTGAACGACTTATCACTGTCGGCCAACACCTAGTTAGTGGATAATTTCGAGTAACATTCAGTTAATTATTTGAAGGAACCTTATTAAAAATTGTGTCTCTCCACTGGAAAAGAAAATGGGGAAGGATTTCAAGAAACCTTTAGTCACTGCAGAGGTGGCAGATCACTTGCTGAATAAAGCCAGCGTGTCTCTTAACATGGCCCCGCTCGCGGTAGGTCTTGGGCTTGGTGGGGAGGTTGAGCGTGGGCCAAAAGAGAAGAGGCTGGTGGTATTCGGCCCCAGCAGGGTCTGGGACAGGGGTGGGGAGCGGGTGTGCACTCATGTGCCTGGGCTCGTGTGGGTAGAGGAGAGTGTTCTAGAAGGGCATCAGCTTTCACCTCTTCTTAATTATACACATCACTCCAGTAAGGATCTAAAGCCCTCTCGTTGGTTCCCATGTGTTTATTATGGGGGTGAAGATTTGAAAAAAGCTGTTTTGCATAGTCTACTTTTCACTTCCAGCTGGAGGCTGGCGGGCATCTGTTTCCTTCGAGCCACAGACAGGCTATGTATCAGACTGAGGAAGTAAAATGGCTTAGATTAATTTTCCGTAAATACAAGTTACAGCGTGTTCTGGAGAAGATGCTGTCTTGCAAAAGGGCATCGAAACCTCAAGACCATGAAGGCAGTTCATTCTAGAAGTATTGCTGCGTGTGGTAAACACAGACTGTGATCACTCCATTTCCTTGTTTCAAAGTACTGAGTTCTGTTCTTGCTCCCTCTCAAAAATGAACATTTTGCTTGCGGGGAGAAGAATGTAAGGAAAGGCAGGACTGGAAACAGGAGGGTGGGAAGCTGTTCCAACTGGGAAAACTCCTCTCCCCTTTCACTTGTCTTCTTGCTCTGGAAAAAGCCCTTTGCAGGGTGATGAATTGTTTCTGTGAAGGCTAGGCTGAGAGTGGCGGGGGAGGAAGCAGACAAACAGTGGAAGACTGTGAAGGAATGGAAGCAGAATTAGCTGCTCTGATGGAAATCAGAGCAGCACGATACCCACAGAAGAGAAGTGCCTTCAGAGATCTAGAAGCCAACATAGGAATCCTTGCGGACACATCGCGTCTAAACCAAGTAGAGAAGTACTAAGCTCTGTAATAAGCTGCAGGAGGAATTGGACACTTGAGTGACGTCACATAGGCGGGGCTTCCCCAAGGTCACAGAGTGAAGGTTTTAAAAGTGAAAGTCATGTAGATGTGAGGTCCCTTTCTGTCCACCCTGCCGTACACCCATCACATCTATCCGACAGACACCATCGTATCCAGTGTGTGATTTGGTTCCACACATAAAAGCAGACATTATGAGTTTGAATTTGGGTTCTTAAGAAGGTCGTATCTAATACTCCCTTTCTTTGCTTCTGCTGTCTTTCTTATATTTACAAATAAAGTATCCTGATGTGCTGGTAATTGACATGGCTTCGTGTTTGCACGACATCAGTGAATCTGGAGAGTAGACGTCCCTCGAGAGCGCTGCTGGAAAGCGCTTTTTAATTTTGAAATCATTTGGCAACCCACTGGAAAAAATTGATCGAACCTTCCAGGGGTATATACAGTTTCACTTGCATCAAGTACGGACATTTTTCACATACCAAATTAGTCTTAACGCTACTTCCCCCACATTCACTTGGGTTTTTGACATTACTGGGGATAAAGGAAATCTGATTCTAGGAACATGATTTTCTGTACCTTCCATAGTTGTATGAAAGTGCACATAGTTCTTTTTTTCTGTTTTCAGATGCATGACCAGTGGCTGGGTGTTGAGGGGTTTTTTTTTGTTTTTTTTTTTAAACCTCCTTTACCCAAGTATCTCTTTAAAATATAATAGCAGTAATGGCTTTCACAGACATTTATATGCATTTATATGGTTTTCTAAATCAGCTCCCTAAATAGCCTCAACCTTTGCCAACATCAAGGAAATTTAAGTGATGAAATTACCTGTAGACGGCTGGCGACTTACTCACACCTGCTGCGATTTTGATGTTTTTTAATCCATATTTCTCTAAAATATAGGCATGTGAAATATATATAAAATGTAAAATATATGTAATTAATTGTGTCATAACTTATGAATTAAAATTATTCGGGTCCACCTGCAATAGAAGACACTGTTCCTTCGTGCGATGGAGAGAGGCCCCGCCCCGTGCTGACGTCCCTTCCTCCTTCCTTCCTCTCGCCCCGTCTCGTCTTTCCCCTTTTCCCACCTGTTGTAAGTTCAGCCGGCCCAGGCCAAACGCTGAGGCGCAGAAAGAAAGAAGAACGCCTGGGGGCGGAGACAGCAGGTCTCACATTATGCGCTTACTCAGTGACGTACCTTTCCAAGCTCAAATTTAGGAGAAAATTTCCTTTTTTAATATGTTGATCAACCGTCCTTAGCCCCTATTTCCATCCTTTTTTTGTTTTTGTTTTGTTTGTTTGGATTTTAATTCAATTTAGAAAATCTGCACAGACCATCAGGGAAATCAAAAGCAAGCCCACAGAATAAGAAAAGAAAAATCATGTGTCAGATAAGGAGCATATATCCAGAATATATAAAGAGTACTTATAATTCAGCAATAAAAAGACAATGCAGTTGACAAATGGAAAAGAATCTGAATAGAGATTCTCCAAATATGGACAGATGGCCAAAAAGCACAGGCACAGGTACTCAGCATTTTAAGTTCATTCTAAAGGAAACACAAATCGAAAATACATGGAGATATGCTGCACACTTACTGGGATGACTAAAAACAAAAAGACAGTAACAAATGTTGGCAAGGCCATGGGGAAATTGGAAATTCAACCACTTTGGAAAGCAGTTTGATGGTTCCTAAATATGTTTAACAAATGACCCAGCAATTTAACTCTTAGATATACCTCAACTTAACTGCAAACTACAAAATTGCTTTATGTAAATGTCGATAGCAGCATTAGTCATAATGGCAGAAAATGGAAATAACCCAAATATCCCTTATCTGATGAACAGAAAAAAAATGTTTAATTTCTCTACAAAAGAGTATTTATTATTCAGCCATTAAAAAAAAAGAGTGAAATACCAATAACATGCTACCATCTGGATGAAACTTGAAACATTATTCTAAGTGAAAGAAGCCAGGGAGGGAAAATCCTGCATTACGTAACCCCGTTTATGTAGACTGTCCAAATTAGGAAAATAGAGGCAGAGCAGACTGTCGGTGACTGGGATTTCAAGGCCTAAAGCTGTCATCAAAAACCAAGCAAAGAGGGGTGCCTGGGTAGCTCAGTCAGTTAGGCACCTGACTCTTGATTTTGGCTCCGGTCATGATCTCAGGGTTGTTAGATCGAGCCCATGTTGGGCTCCATGCTGGGTGTGGAGCCTGCTTGACATTCTCTCTCTCCCTCTCCCTGGGCCCCACCCCTCCGCTCATGTGCACACTCTCTTTTTTTTCCTCTCTCACTAAAACACACACAACAAAAATAAAAATTACCTGCCCTCTCAGTGACAATTAAAACTTGAGGAAAATGCTTCCCTCTCTCCTTTGCTTTGCTTCTATTTCCATGGATTCCTTAATTTTTTTGCATAGCCCTAAGATGTCTATGGCATCCTGAGCCAACACACATTTAATGAACAGCACTGGACAGAAGGATTGGGATGGACTGAAGCAGAAAGTTCCAGAGTCTCTGCCAACTGTTTTGGGGAAAGATGGTATTGATTATTGCTAACACAATTTTTTTTACACTTACTAGATTTCTTCTTTTGTGTTCAGTACATAAATGGGTGACTCTGAGTCTCCTTCTTCATCTTGCCAGGCTGGGGGTTAATTTTGCTACCTTGCTACCATCTGCTTCCCACTTGCAGATACTTCTAACCGAAAAATAAAGCATATGCTTTATGATTCACGAATGACTTATGCTGTTCATTTTTTCTAATTTAAAGGAAACTTCTGTTGCAAGACTTACTCTCTTTTGGGAGCCATAGCAAAGCTCAGTGTAGCTCTTTCGTATTGCAACCTTGATTCCAAAAGAGAAGGTGGAACTCAATATTAGAAATATTCAGATGGGGGATACCTGGGTGGCTCAGTGGGTTAAGCAACTGCCTTCAGCTCAGGTCATGATCTCGGGGTCCTGGGATTCGAGCCCCGCATCGGGCTCTCTGCTCAGCGGGGAGCCTGCTTCCTCCTCTCTCTCTGCCTGCCTCTCTGCCTACTTGTGATCTCTCTCTCTGTCAAATAAATAAATAAAACCTTAAAAAAAAAAAAAAAGAAAAGAAATATTCAGATGAATCTACAGTCAGAGTCTGGGTAATTAATTGTTAGGGTCTCATTCCTGAGCTATTTTCTAATACTTTAAAGTTGTCTACAGGACTGAGAAAAAGAAAGCTAGAGAAATGAACTCACACTGAATTTGGGAATTGGGGATGAGAGAGTTTTCTTTCAACTGAGAAATGAGTGCCCTGCCTAAGAAAAATGACTGATGGAGTAGAACGGTGACAACACTCAGCAAAAAACTTCCAGTTTATTCAGAGGGAGAAGTGCTTTTTCCTATGGAATAAAAACCAAAGATCCCTACTTTAAGTGTTCCCTGTTCTTTCGTTCAGTGACATCCATCTTTGGAAACTTTAATTGGAAGTTTAATGTTGTATAAGTTTCAGAGGAGAATTTAGCTTCCAGTTGAATAAATGTCCTCATCTTCTTGAAAATTCATGATATCTATATTTTTTTTAATTATGCCAAGTATTTGTTTCTTTGAAACATGCAAATGATGACAGTGCCATGGTTGAGTGACTGGGATATTCAGCCTGAAAGGGCCCAAGCATAACCCAGAGAACAATTTCTCCTTCCCCTTTGCTGGGGCAGCTGAGTCTCCATATGGTTGCACATCCATGTTTTTTATCTTGATTGAGAAATTACCAAGGGCACCAAATAGATTTCCAACAGCCCTTGCTAGAAATCTGTAATCTCTTCTTTCTCGATGTGCATTGCTTCATTTGTTTTGTGTATTCAAGATTTTTCTCCTTTCCCCTTGCTTTGTTAGAAGGTTTTATTGGCCTTTCTTGCTTTTAAGCGCCAGTCTTGAGATTTGTTTCTGTCTTTTCTCTGTTTTCAACCTAACCTCAACTTGTTTTTATCATTTTATTTTATTTTTCATCATCATAAGTGTGATCTTCAATCACTGCCTCGTGTCCCCCTCCCCTCTAGTAGCCAAGTTTGTTTTCTAGAGTTAAGAATCTGTTTCTTAGGTTGTTTCTCTCTTATTCTTTCTCTTTGCTTGTTTTGTTTCTTAAATTCCACATATGAATGAAATCATAGAGTATTTGTCTTTTTCTGACTTACTTCACTTAACATAATACTCTCTAGTTCCATCCATGTTGCAGATGGCAAGATTTTATTCTTTCTATGGTTGAGTAATATTCCACTGTGTGTGTATGTGTGTATCTATGTATGTATATGTGTGTGTGTGAATATACACACACACATACTATAGCTTCTTTATGCATTCATCTGTTGAAGGAAACTTGGACTGCTTCCATATCTTGGCTATTATAAACAATGCTGCTATGAACATAGAGGTACATGTATCCCCTTTGAATTAGTGTTTTTGTATTCTTTGGGTAAATGCCCAGTAGTGCGATTACTACATCAGAGGGTAGTTCTATTCTTAACTTTTTGGGGAACCTCCATACTGTCTTCCACAATGGCTGTACCATTTGCATTTCTACGAACAGGGCACAAGCGTTCCTTTTTCTCCACATCCTCACGAACACCTGTTGTTTCGCCATTCTGACAGGTGTGAGGTGCTATCTCCTTGTAGTTTTGATTTGTATTTCCCTAATGAATATCTTTCCATGTGTCTGTTGGTCATCTGGATGTCTTCTTTGGAGAAATGTCTGTTCGTATCTTCTCATTTTTAATTGGATTATTCTGTTTGGGGTTATTGAGTTGTTTCAGTTCCTTATATATTTTCATACTAACCCTTTTTACTGGATATGTCATTTGCAAATATCTTCTCCCACTGAGTAGGTTCCCTTTTAGTTTTCTTGATTATTTCCTTCACTGTGGAGAAACTTTTTATTTTGATGTAGTCTCAGTAGTTTATTTTTGTGTTTATTTCCCTTGCCTCAGGAGACATATTTAGAAAAATGTTGCTAAGGCTCATGTCGGAGAGATTACTGTCTGTGCTGTCTTCAAGGATTTTTATAATTTCACGTATCACATTTGGGTATTTAATCCTTTTTGAGTTTATTTTTGTGTATGGTGAAAAAAGAGGTCCAGTTTCATTCTTCTGCATGTGGCTGCTTGGTTTTCCTAACACCATTTGTTTAAGAGACTGTCTTTATCCCATTGGATATTCTAACCTGCTTTGTCAGACATTAGTTGACCATGTCATTGTGGGTTAATTTCTAGGTTTTCTTTCCGTCCTCTTGACCAGTGTGTCTTTTTATGCCAGTACCGTAGAGATTTGGTTACTGTAGCTTTGTAATATAACTTGAAACATGGAATTACGATATCTTCAATTTTGCTTTTCTTTTTCAAGTTTGTTTTGGCTATCCAGGGGCTTTTTTATCCCATACAAATTTTAGGATTATTTTTTCTAGTTCTGTGAAAAAGGCTGTTGGTATTTTGATAAGGATTGCATTAAATATGTAGATTGTTTTGAGTATATAGATACTTTAACAATATTTGTTCTTCCATGCCATGAGCTAGAATGTCTTTCCATTTTTTTGTATTATCTTCAATTTGTTTCATCAGCGTTTCATGGTTTTCAGGGTACAGGTCGTCTTCACCTCCTTGGTTAAATTTATTCCTTGATATTTTACAGGTTTTGATGCATTGCAAGTGGGATTATTTTCTTAATTTCTCTGTCTGCTACTTCATTGTTGGTATGTGGAAATGTAACAGATTCTGCACATGGATTTTGTGTCCTGTGACTTAACCAAACTCATTTATCAATTCTAATAGAGTTTTGGTGGAGTCTTAAGGGTTTTCTATATAGTATCTACATACTATATAGTATCTTGTAGCCTACAGAGACTCAAAGTTTTACTGCTTCCTAACCATTTTGGATTCCTTTTATTTCTTAATGTTATCTAATTTCTGTGCCTAGAACTTCCAGTAACATGTTGAGAGTAGACATCCTTATCATGTTCCTGACCTTAGGGGGAAAGCTCTCAGTTTTTCACCATTGAGTATGATGTTCGCTATGGATTTTTATATAAAGACTCTATTATGTTGTGATATGTTTCCTCTATACCTACTTGGCAGGAGGTTTTTATTGTGAACGGATATTGTACTTTGTCCAGTGCTTTTTCTGCTTACATTGAAATGAAAATATGGTTTTTATCCTTTCTCTTACTGATGGGACCTATCTTGTTCATTGTTTTGCAAATATTAAACCGCCCTTGCATCCTGGGAATAAATCCCACTTGATCATGGTGTATGATTTTTTTAAATATATTGTTGAATTTGGTTTGCTAATTTTTGGGGGGGGGATTTTTGCATCTAGGTTCATCAAGGATATTGGCCTCTAGTTCTCTTTTTTCTGTGGAGTCTTTATCTGGTTTAGGTATCAGGATAATATTGGCCTCATAGAATAAATGTTGAAGTTTTGCTTCCTCTTGTAATTTTTAGGGTAGTTTGAGAAAAATGGGTGTTGACTCTTCTTCTTCAAAGATTTATTTTATTCATTCATTCATTCATTCATTCATTCATTCATTTATACAGTATGAGCAGGAAGAGGATCATAGGGAGAAAGACAGAAAGAATCTCAAGCAGACTCCACACTGACACAGGGCTCAATCTCACAACCCTGAGATCATGATCTCAGCTGAAGAGTCTGATGCTTAACCGACGGGGCCACCCAGGGGTCCCAGGTATTAACTGTTCTTTAAATATTTGGGAATTTGCCTGTGAAGCTATCTGGTGCTGGACTTCTGTTTTTGGGGATTTTTTTTTATTACCAGTTCAATTCTCTGTTCAAATTTTCTATTTCCATCTGCTTTAATTTTGGTAGGTGAATGTTTTGAGGAATTTATCCATTTCTTCTAGGTTGTCCAATTTGTTGGCCTATAGTTTTTCATAATATTACCATTGTTTGTATTTCTGTAGTGTTGGTTGTTATTTCTCCTCTTTCATTATTAATTTTGTTTATTTGTGTGTGTGTCTCTCCTTTTCTTTTCTAATGAGTCTTGATAGAGGTTTATCAATTTTGTTGATCTTTTCAAAGAACCAGCTCCTGGTTTCATTGATCAGTTTTTATTTCATTTATTTATTTATTTGTTTGTTTGTTTGTTTGTTTATTCTTGGGTTTTATTTGTTCTTCTTTTTCTAACTCCATAGGTATAAGTTTAGGTAATTTATTTGAGATTTTTCTTGCCTCCTGAGGTGGGCCTGTATTGCTATAAACTTCCCTTTTAGAACCACTTTTGCTGCATCTCAAAGATTTTGGAGCACTGGGTTTTCATTTTCATTTGCTCCATGTAATTTTTTATTTCTTCTTTGATTAATAGCATGTTATTTAAGCTCCATATATTAATAGCATGTTTTTTGAACTCGATGTATTTGTGGCCTTTCTAGATATTTTTCTTGTGATTGATTCCTGGTTTCATAGCATTTTGGTTGGAAAAGATGTGTGGTATGACCTCAATCTTTTTTAATTTCTTGAGATTTGTTTTATAGCCTAATGTGTTATCTGTTCTAGAAAATCTTCTGTATACACTTGAAAAGAATATGTGTTCTGCTGTTTTAGGATGGACTATTCTGAATATATCTGTTAAATCTGTCTGGCCCACTGTGTCTTCCAAAATCACCATTTCCTAGTTGATTTTCTGTTTGGATGGTCTGGCCATCAATGTAAGTGGGGTGTTAAAGTCCCCTTCTATTTCTGTATTACTATTGATAATTTCTTTATGGTTGTTATTAACTGTTTTATATATTTGGGTGCATAGATATGTACAGTTGTTATATCCTCTTGTTGGATTTTCCTTTTTATTGTTACATACTGTCCTTCTGTGTCTCTTGCTACAGTTTTTGTTTTAGAGTCTATTTTTCTTATATAAGTACTGCTGCCACAGCTTTCTTTTCGTATCCATTTGTATAATGTTACTCTACCCCCTCACCTTCAATCTTCAGGTGTCTTTCAGTCTGAAATGAATCTCATTTAGGCAGCATATTGATAAGCCTGCTTTCTGGCACCTTGTGTCTTTTGTTGGAGCATTTAGTCTATTTACATTCAAAGTAGTAATTGATAGACATGTCTTTATTGCCATTTTGTTCCCTATTTCTGGTTGTTTCTATAGATTTTCTCAGAACCTTTCTCCTCTTGTTCTCTTTCATGGTTTGCTGGCTTTCTTTAGTAATATAGATTTCTTGGATTTTTTAGTAACTTGCATTTCTTTCTCTTTGTACTTTGCATATCTATCACTGTTTTTTGCTTTGTGGCTGCAGATTTTTCCCTTTCAGCACTTTGAATATATCCTACCACTCTCTTCTGAACTGCAGAGTTTCTTCTGAAAAATCTGTTCATAGCTTTATGGGTTTTTTCTTGTATGTAACTATGTTCTTTTCTCTTGCTGCTTTTATTTATTTATTTTTTCTTTATTGCTACTCCTTGCCATTCCCTCCTTGGGTTGATTGGGGCGGGTGGTGTGGATCTCTGTGCTTCCTGGGTCTGGATATCTGTTTCCTTCTCCGGATTAAGGAAATTTTCAGCTATTATTTTCTCAAATAAATTTTTCGCCCCCTTATCTCTCTCTTCTTTTCAGAGATTTCTGTAATTTGGATGTTATTTCACTTGGTGGAGTCACTGAGTTCCTTAAGACTAATTTCACTTTACATAATACTCTTTCCTCTCCTTTTCTCAGCTTGGTTATTTTCTAGTATTCTGTCTTCCAGTTCTTTAACTCATTCCTCTTCTTCATCTAGCCTGCTATTTATTCAAGTATAGTTTTAATTTCATTCACTGTGTCCTTGATTGATTCTTTTTTATCTCTGTGGTAAGGATGTCACTGATGTCCTCCACTCTTTTCTCCAGTCCAGTCACTGTCTTCTTTTTTTTTTTTTTTTTTTTAAGAGAGAGCACAAGTAGGCAGAGAGGAAGGTAGAGAGAGAGGAGGGAAGCAGGCTCCCCGCCAAGCAGAGAGCCCGATGCGGGGCTCAATCCCAGGACCCCGAGATCATGACCTGAGCTGAAGGCAGAGGCTTAACTCACTGAGCCACCCAGGTGCCCCCAGTCACTATCCTTTTGATCATTACTCTGAATTCTCTATCACACATATTACTTGTATCTGTTAGCTTAGGTCTCTTGTGGTTTATTCCTGTTCTTTCATTTGGGATATATTTTTCCGTCTTCTCATTTTGTCTGACTCTCTGTGTCTGTTTCTCTGTGTTAGTAAAGTCAGCTATATCTCTTGCTCTTGATGGTAATGTCTTTATGAAGAGGTTCTATAGTGCCCTGCAGTACACTGTTCACTTGCACCTGCTGCTTCAGGGAACGTCTCCTGTGTGTGTGTATATGCTCTGCTATTAAGTCTTGGCCTCTTTTTTCCTCAATCCAATTGTCTGCAGAACCTCCCTTTACTAAACTGTTGTAGGCAGCAAGCTGTGTGGTGATCTGCTTGCCAAACCAGACCTGCCCCTGCTGCTCCCAGAACTGAGATCCCACAAAATGCATAGTTCAGGAGACATGGTGTTGGCAAGGTTGGCACAGGTTTTCTGGGGGAGGGGCCCACAGCGCTGGGACTGAGGTGAGTGGGAAGGGTGGATCCACGCAAGTGTAGGGGGTCAGAGCTTGGTGCAAGTTAGGTAAGGAATGTTGGTGTGCACTAGTTCCCATAGGTAGTAGTTGTTTATGCTGGTACGGTGGAGGGGGCGGGGGGATGCTGCCTGCCCTCTCCTTTGTTCTTGGAGGGATTTCCCTACCATACCTGTCTCTCTGGGCCAAATTCTGAGATGAGCACATCACACTACCTTCAATTTGCTCCCGGAGTTTTTCAAACTGCTGCTTCTGGGCTGTATCTGAATGGGCTGTTTGTGATGTTGTCTCTTTAAGATGGGGGCGGGGGCGGGGGGATGACTCCACTTCTGATGCCTTCTGGGTGCTTCCAGAGCCAAGCCTGTCAATTTTTTAAATTCCAGGCTTTAAGTCCTGTAGGTTTTAAGAACTTGGGAAATTCCAGTCCCTCTCACTTTCAAAGGCAAATGTTAGGGAGACTCATCCTCCCCCATTCATGGGCTCCCTGGTGTGAAGGTCTGTTTTCTGCCTTTGCGTGCACCATTGATTTCCCTCCCAGACCAAGTCTTCACCCTTCCTACCTTCTTTGAGGTTGCCTCTTCTCTGCCTTTAGTTGTGGAGTTCGTTCTGCCAGTCTTTGGGTCATTTCTTGGGTTGTATACATCGATATGGGTGCTACCTAGTTGTATCTAAGGGACAAGGTCATCTTAGAATCCTCCTTCTCCACCATCATCCCAACCAACCAATCTCTGCCATCCTAATTTTTTAAATGACAGGTTTCCAATAGTTCTTTATAAGGAAACTTCTGATTTTAAAAATCTGCTTAGGATGGAGGAAGCTGGAAAGAGCATTGCTCTAACATAGGAAAAAAAGGAAAGAAAACAAGGTAAACCACAGATTCACAGCTTTTCTTGAATACATCATGGAGTTTTAATTTCAGGGTAGACAGCAAATCTAAAACCTAAGGAAGGGGGACAGAGAGAGAGAGAGGACATAGCACTTGCTCACCTGGCCAAGAGAAAAGGAGATAAGATCCTTACTTCTTATATAAAGTGATATATTACTTGGAGTTGACTAATTAATTAAAATGTATATCTTAAAGTCTAGGACAACTAAAACCACTAAAAATATTTAAAATAGTGCACAAATAATTAACTCAGCATGGAAATAAAAATGAAATATTAAATGAGATTCAATCTGAAAGAAAGAAGGAAAAAATTTAAAGAAACCAAAAATTAAAAGGCAAGGTCCACGTATATATTATCTACAAGAAATCTACTTTAGGGGCACCTGGGTGGCTCAGCCAGTTAAGCATTTGCCTTTGGCTCAGATCATTATCTCAGAGCCCTGGGATGGAGCCCCACATCAGGTTCCCTGCTCAGCAGGGAGCCTGCTTCTCCCTCTACAGCTCCCCCTGCTTGTGCTCTTTTGCACACTCTTACTCTAATAAATAAATAGAATCTTTAAAAAAAAGAGAGAGAGAAATCTACTTTAAATTTAAATATATATTTTTAAAACTTAAATATATAATATTTACTTTAAACTTAATATATAATAGAATAAAAAGAACAGGATGGAAAAATATTTACCTTGCTAGCACTTGTTGGAAGAAAGCTGAAGTGGGCATAAGGATATCAAAGTCACCTTCAGAAAAGTAATATTACTAGGAATAAAGACAGATATTACAGATAATGGTAAAGGGCCAATTCTTCTAGATACCACTGATAATCCTGAATATATATGCTGTTCACAAGAGAGTTTTCAAATGTAGAAAGCAGCAAATAAATAAATAAATAAATAAAACCATAAGGAGAAATAAGCAAATCCACACTTAAAGCTGAAGACTTCAATATTCACCTTGCAATGATTGATTGAACAAGTAGAGAAAAAATCAGTGAGGATATGGAAAACTTGAAAAATACCATCAATACTTGAACCAATTGATGCTTCAAGGACATTTCATCCCAAACGAGTGGAATAGATATTTATAAGTACACATTGAACATTTATCAGGATATCCCAAGTCATCAGAAATAAAACTTAAATCTTTCAAAATTAAAATTATATAAAATACATTCTCATATAACAGTTAAATCTATGAATGAAAAAGTAGAAATCAATAAAAAATATTCCATACATTGACTAGGTACAGGGGAAATCACAAGGGATACTGAGTAATATTTTAATTGAATGAAAATGGAACTATGACACATCACACTGTATAGATGCAGGTACAACAGTGCCTTAATTTCACTTGTATTTATGTTTGTACTATAATTTATGATTATGTTAGAAAGATGAATGAAATCAAGTTGGTTCTTTGAACAAATTAATAAAGTTGATAAACCTCTGACCAGAGTAACCAAGAGACAAAGAGAAAGGACAAATTACAAATATCAGGAATACAAGATCACTACAGACTCTATAGACTCAAAAAGATAATAAGGGTATATCATGATTAACTCTATGGACATAATTTTGATGACTTAGATGAAATGGTTAAATTTCTTTACAGATACTACCAAAACTCAGTCAAAATGGAAAAGAAAATTTTAATGATATTTTATTTATTAAAGGGGTTGAATATATAGTCAATGCATCCCACAAAGAAAACTCTAGGCCCAGATGGCTTCATTGAAGAATTTTACAAAATATTTAAGGAGGGAAAAATGGCAGTTCTTTACAAATTCATCCAGAATGTAGAAGAGGAGAAAACACCTCCCAACTCATCTCATGAGGCCAGCATTTCCCAAATACCAAATGAAACAAATACATTTTAAGAAAAGAAGACTATTAAAAAAAAAGACTATAAAAAAAAGAAGAACATAAATGTGAAGTTCTCAACAACCTACTAGCAAATCAAACATAACCAAGTAGAGTTTACCTAGGAATGCAAGGCTGGTTCAATATTCAAAAATCTGCCAATGCAGCACTATATGTATATATAGTGTAATATAGAATGTAATATATGATAACTACAAAGTGCATATTTATAAGGCCTTTGACAGCATTCAGCATTCAGCATTCATTTCTCAGAAAATTTGAAATAAAAAGAAATTTTGTTAACCTAATAAAGAGTATCTACCCCCCTGCAAAAACAAAACAAAAAAACAAACAAAAAAACCCCCCACAAAACCAACCCTACAGCTATCATCATAATTAATGTTGAAAGACTAAATGCGTTCCTCCTAAGGTCAGCAACAACGCAAGGATATCCATTCTCATCAACCTTGATGCATATTGTTCTAGAGATTATAGCCAAAGCAGTATGATACGGAAAAATAAGTAACAGACATATAAACTGGAAGGGATGAAATAGAGCTGTCTCTATTTGTAGATGATATGATTATGCAAAAATTCCATGTGCTATTCCTTAGTACTGGGTGTTATACAAAACTAATGAATCATTGAACACTATATCAAAAACTAATGATGTACTGTACCATGGCTAAACTGAACTAAATAAATAAATAAATGGAAATAAAACTTAAAAAAATAAAAGTGAACCATTCCAAAAAAATTCCTGAAGAATTTATAAATAGTTATAAAAACTATAAGTTTAGAATACTTGCATAATACAAAGTCAGTACACCAAAATGAATGTGTCTATTTATAGAAACATTTCTTCTATATTCAGTGGTTCTATATACAAAAATAGTGTTCTTATATGATAGCAAGAACAATTAGATTAAAAAAACCATACCATTTACCAAAAGCATGAAATATTTAGTTATAATCTTACAAAATATGTTAAAGATCTCTATGCTGAAAATACAAAGCACCTTTTAAAGAACTAAGAAAAGACCTTTAAAACATACAACTATACTTATTTATGGTTTGGATTATGCAATATTTTTATTTCATTTCTCCCCAAACTGATCTATAGATTCAATGTAATTCCAATCAGAGTCCCTGCAAGACATCTACAGAAATCGACAAAGTGATTCTTTTTTTAAAAGATTTTATTTATTTATTTTAGAGAGAGAGGGAGAGAAAGAGAACAAGCAGGAACAGAGGGAGAAGAACAAGCAGATTCCATGCTAAGCATGGAGCCCAAAATGGGCCTCAGTCCCACGACTCTGAGATCATGAACTGAGCCAAAATCAAGAGTCAGACACTTAACTGACTGAGCCCCCCAGGCACCCTTATTCTAAAATTTATTTAGAAATTTTACTTGGTGGTTTCTTATAAATAAATACCCAAGTAATTAGAATAGCTAAAATAATTTTTAAAATACAAGAACAAGTTGGAAGTTTAACACTGGTTAATTTCTTACCTACTAAGTGTCAGAAAGTGTCCTACTAGATAAAGGATAGACATCTTGATCAATAGAACATAATAGAGAGTACAGAAATAGACCCATACATATATGGCCAATTGATTTTTGGGGGTGGGGGAGGTGCAGAGGGCGAGAGAGAATCTCAAGCAGTCTTCATGCCCAGGACCCTGAGACCATGACCTGAGCCAAAATCAAGAGTTGGATGCTTAACCAACCAAGGCACCTAGGACCCTCTGGCCAGTTGTTTTTTTAACAAAGATGCAAGGACAGTTCATTTTCAACAAATGAACCTTGATCCATACCTCACACCTATGCAAAAAGTAACATAAAATGGACCATAGACCTAAATAGAAGAGCTAAAACTACAAAAAAATCTCCAGAAAAAAACCAGAGTAAAATCACCATTACCTTGGGTTAGGCAAAGATTTCTAAACTAAAATAGTTTTTTAATTTAAATTTAATTAATTAGCATGTATTATTAGTTTCAGAAGTAAAAGTTAGTGACTCATCAGTCTTATGTAACAACCAGCACCCATTACATCATGTGCCTCTTGAACACCCATCACCCAGTTACCCCATCCCCACCCACTTCCCCTCCAGCAACCCTCACTTTGTTTCCTATAGTTAAGAGTTTTGTCTCCCTCTCTGATTTCATCTGAGTTTCAAACATCTGTTGGAGGAAAGTGGATAAATTGAATTTCATCAAAATTAAGAACTTCTGCTCTTTGAAAGACACTGTTAAGAAGATGAAATACAGGCCAGAAACTGAGAAAAAATATTTGCAAATCACAAATCTGACAAAGAACTTAAATCCAGAATATGTAAGATTCTCAAACTCAGTAAAATTTTCAAAATTCAATATAAAAAATAACAACCTGTTTTTTAATGTATAAAATATGTGAATAAGCACTTCCCATGTGGATGAAAAATAAGCATGTAAATATATTCAATATCATTGGTCATTGGGGAAATGCAAATTAAACTGCAGTGTGATACCATTATATAGCTACTAGAATAACTAAAATTTTAAAAAAATAAAGAATATTAAAATTAACCATGTTCCGGCAAGGATAGAGAGCAACTGAGGCTAGCATACATTGTTAGTGGGAATTCAAAATGGCGAAATCACTTTGGAAAACAGTCTGGAGGTTTCTTATTAAGTTAAACCATATGACAACAATATTGCTCCTAGATACTTACTCAAGTGAGATGAAATATACATTCTAAAAAAAAGTACATGTAAATATTTATAGCAGCTTTATTTGTAATCACCAACAAGTAAAGCAATTCAGATGTTTCTCAACTGGAGACTGGATACACAGACTGTGGTACATCCCAACCCATGGAATTAGTACTCAGTAGTGAAAAGGAACAAGCTCTTGCCGTTTGCAACAACATGGGTGGAGCTAGAGGGTATTGGGCTGAGTGAAATAAGTCAGTCAGGGAAAGACAAATACCATATGATTTCACTCCCATGTAGAATTTAAGGAACAAAACAGATGAACATGGGGAAGGGAAGGAAAAGTAGAATAAGACAAAAACAGAGAGGGAGGCAAACCCTAAGAGACTCTTAACTCTAGGAAACAAAGTGAGGGTTGCTGGAGGGGAAGGGGGTAGGCGGATGGGGTAACTGGTAACTGGCATTAAGGAAGGCGCTTGATGGAATGAGCACTGGGTGTTCTGTGCAACTGATGAATCACTAAATTCTACCCCTGAAACTGATAATACAGTATATGTTAATTAAGTTGAATTTAAATTTTAAAAATATGGGCGCCTGGGTGGCTCAGTTGGTTAGGCGACTGCCTTCGGCTCAGGTCATGATCCTGGAGTCCTGGATCGAGTCCCGCCTCAGTTTCCCAGCTCAGTGGGGAGTCTGCTTCTCCCTCTGACTCTCCCCACTCTCATGGACTCGCTTTCATTCTCCCTCTCTCTCAAGTAAATAAAATCAAATCTTTAAATAAATAAATAAAATTTAAAATCTGTTTTAAAAGGGAACAAACTAGTGTTCTACACAACACAGATGAATATGAAGTGGGTCATTCTAAATGAAAGAAGCAAGATTCAAAGGGCTACGTATTGTATGGTTTGATTTATAGGACATTCTTACAAAAACATAACTAGAGAGACCAAAAAATAAATACATAAAAGATGAGTGGTTGCCAAAGGCTGGGGTTAGAAGAGGAGGTGACTGCAAATGTGTCAGGGGAGTTTTGGGGTGGGTGATGGCATGTTCGGTATCTGGATTGTGCTGGTGTGCTGGTGCTGGTGCAGAGTGCTTATCAAAACTCGAGGTTGTATGCTGAAAAGGGTGACTTTTACTGTCTATAAAGTGTCCATTAATAAAAATGGAAACCATCTTTAAACCTGTGCTTTTATAATGGTTTTGGCTTCAAACACTGTCACCAAACTCAGTATTAGTTTTAGATAATTTAGCACAGGATTTTAGGAAAAGCTTCCTGGCAGGTGGGCGGGAGTCTGTGATTCCTATGGCAAAAACAAAATCCATACTAGGATAAAATGTGGCTAGTTTCCAGCATTGTGTTCTAAGTGTGTCCTGAACTTGAGTCACCTTGGTGCATACTGATGAGCCGCTGGTGTAAATTACCCTCCGTGATTTTTATACATAACTCTTACCGTCATTTTAACATAAGAACTGTTTAATACATAGGATCGTTATTCTCTGTGTCATAAAGATACAAAAAAAAGATCTGCAGTGTTCTTTTAGTGCTTATACAATCACTGTATTCTATAATTTTTCTAAGTGTAGGGCATGTTGTGAAAAAGAAAGAAACATCTGGGGTGCCTGAGTGGCTCACTTGGTTAAGTGTCTGACTCTTGTTTTTTGAGGTGCCTGAGCAGCTTAGTTGGTTAAATGCCTGACTCTTGATTTTGGCTCACGTCATGATCTCAGGATTTTGAGATCCATACCTATGCTGGGCTCCATGCTTAGCAAGCCGTCTGCTTGAGGGTCTCTCTCCCTCTCCCTCTGCCTTCCCACTTGTGCTCTCTCTCTAAAATAATAAATAAACCTTTTTTAAAAAAATAGAAATACCATCTGATCTAGTAATTTAACTACTGATTATTTACCCAAAGAAAACAAAAACAAAAATTCAGAAAGACATATGCACCTCCACGTTTATTGCAGCATTATTTATAAAAGCCAAAATATCAAAGTAACCCAAGTGTCACTCAGTGGATGATTGCATAAAAAAGAGGTGGGGTGTGTGTGTGTGTGTGTGTATGCATATACATACAATAAAAATAAATAATAAAACAAAAAAATAAAAAACAAAAATGATGAGATCTTGCCATTTGTGACAACATAGATGGACCTAGAGGGTAGTATGTTGAGTTAAATAAGTCAGACAGAAAGAGGCAAATACCATATGATTTCATGTATGCATGGATGCAGAGAAACAAAGAAGTTATTCCTTTTCTTACTTCCCTTCCCTTCTGGGCTTTGTGTTCACCTCATGTTGGTGAACAACACTGAGACTGTGCTAGGACCCAGCCTAACCTAGGAGTTCACCTGACCTCCCTATTTCTCTCTCTACCACCTGCTCAACTGCCTTCAAGAAGGAAGAGAACAGAAAGCTTTCTCAGAAAGAGAAGCAAAAAGCTTTTCTAGACACACTTAAGAAAATTGGCAAAGGTCAAAGAGGAGAGATTTCCCAGTTGCCAGCAAAGACATCAATGTGGGCTCTTCACTTACTCGTCTTAATGGAATTCTCAGCTGCATGGTCTGTGTTGATCTCTTCCTTCTTGAAACCCAACACCCCCCCCTTTTTTTTTTTTACTTTGAGTATAATTGACACACAATGTTACATTACTTTCAGGTATACAACATACTGATTGGACAAATTTCTACATTATTGCTAAGTTCATCACAAACATAGCTACCATCTGTCCTAATGGGTGGCTGTTACCATATGATTGACGGTATTCCCTTTGATATGCCTTTTGTCCCTGTTACTTACTCATTCCATAACTGGAAGCTCTAACTCCTACTCTCCTTCACCCACTTTGGCCAACCCCATACCACTACCCTTCTGGCAGCCATCCCTTTGTTCTCTGTATTTATAGGTCTGATTCTGATTTTGGTTTGTTTGCTTTTTCATTTGTTTTGTTTTTTAGATTCCACATTTACATGAAATCCTTGGGTATTTGTCTTTCTCTCTCAGGCTTATTTCACTTAGTATAATACCCTCTAGCTCCATCCATGTTGTCTCAAATGGCACGATCACATCATTTTTATGGCTGTGTATATGCCATTGTATGTATATACCACATCATCCTTATCTGTTTGCTGATGGACACTTGGGTTGCTTCCATAACTTGACTATGTTAAGTAACTCTGCAATGAACACCCAGGTCCATCTATCTTTTTGAATTGGGGTGAAAATTTTGAATTTTTCTCTGGGTAAATGCCCAGTAGTGGAATTCCTGGATCATGTGGTTAGTTCTATTTTCAGTTTTTGTTGGAACCTCCATATGGTTTTCCACAGAGCCTGCAGCAATTTGCATTTCCACCACCAGTGTCCAAGGGTCTCCTTTTTCTCCACATCCTCACCAATACTTCTTACTTCTGTCTTTTAATTTGCACTTTCCTGATGATAAGTGATGTGGAGCATCTTTTTGTGTATCTCTTGGCCATCTGTAGATCTTCATTAGAAAAATGTCTATTCAGGTCCTCTGCCCATATTTTAATCTGACTTTTTTTTTTTTTTTTTTTGCTGTTGAGCTGTATAAGTTCTTTATGTTCTTTATATAGATTAGATATTAACCCTTTACCAGATAGGTCATTGGCAAATATCTTCTCCTGTTCAGTAGGTTGGCTTTTTGTTCTGTAGATGCTTTTCTTTGTTGTGAAAAGCTTATTTTGATGTAGTCCCCATAGTTTACTTTTGCTTTTTTTTTTTTTTTTTTACTTTTGCTTTTTTTTCCTTTGTCTTTGGAAACATAAGTAGAAAAATGTTGCTTTCACCAATGTCAGAGAAATTATTGCCTATGTTCTCTTTTAGGAGTTTTATGGTTTCAGGTCTCACAATTAGGTCTTTAATCCATTTTGAGTTTATTTTTGTGATAGTGTTAAAAGATGGTCTAGGGCACCTAGGTGGATCACTCGGTTGAATATCTGCCTTTGGCTTAAGTCATGATCTTAGGATCGTGGGATCAAGCCCTGCATTGGGCTCCCTGCTCAGCAGGGAGTCTGCTTCTCCCTCTGCCCACCCCTCCCATGAATAAATAAAATCTAAAAAAAAAAAAAATTATCCAGTTACATTTTTTGCATGTATCTGCCCAGTTTTTCCAGCACCATTTATTGAAGACACTGTCTTTTCCCCATGTATCTTCTTGCCTCCTTCTTCATAGGTTGATTGTCCAAAATTAATTGACCACAAAAGTTTATTTCTGGGCTCTCTATTCTGTTCTGTTGATTTGTATGTCTATTACACTATTTTGATTACTACAGCTTTGTAGTATATCTCGAAATCCAGGACTGTGATACATCTAATTCTGTCCTTTTTCAAGATGGCCCTGGCTCTTTGGGGTCTTTCGTGGCTCCATACAAATTTTAGTACTATTTGTTCTCATTCTGTGAAAAATGCCACAGTTACTTTGATATAAATTGCCTTAAATCTATAGATTGCTTTGTATAGTATGGACATCTTAACAATATTAATTCTTCCAAGAATTAATTTTTGTTAAATTTTATTTTAGAATATTTATTTTTGTTTGTATCATCTTGAGTCTCTTTCATAATTTCTTTATAGTTTTCAGAATACATGTCTTTCACCTCTTTGGTTAAGTTTATTCCTAGGTGCTTTATTACTTTTGGTGAAAATTTAAATGGTGTTATTTTCTTAATTTATCTTTGTTACTCCATTCTCAGCATGCAGAAATACTACTGATTTCTAGGTAATAATTTTGTATACTACAACTCTACTGAATTCGTTTATTACCTCTAGTAGGTTTTTTTAGGAGTCTTTAGTATTTTCTATGTATAGTATCATGTCGTCTGCAAATAGCGACAGTTTAACTTCTTTACCAATATGGATGTTTCTTATTCCTTTTTCCTGTCTAATTGTGTGTCTAGGACTTCCAATACTATGTTAAATAAGAGCTGTGAGTAGACATCTTTGCCTCTCATTCCTGATCTTAGAGGAAAGCCATAAGTTTTTACCCACATTTATATCACATGTTTTTCTTGTCTCCAAGTTGAGCTAACGGTGATAGTCCCACTCCTTAAAATCCCAGCCTTTCAGGTAGATCCTACCGCTGACCAGGGTTACCCCTTCAATCCCTCCACTCTTTCATACGCTCCTGCTATTCTCACCTCCCTGCCTTTGTTCGTGTCCTTTCTTCTCTTGGGCATGTCCTCCCAGCTCTGCTGTTACAACTATAGAGTTGTAAGATCTTTTTCAGATTTTGCCTCCTCCATGAAGCTGTTCCATACCCACCTAATTTTCAGATATTTTCCAGTCAAGCTCTTGCTATTTTAATCAGAGTATTTGGCTAAAGCCTAAGGGTCTTCTTAGAAACCTGCAGATACACACATGCTCACTGAATTCCATTCGTGGTTCATGGGTTAAATCCTTCTAATCTGATGCAGTATCTCCCTTATTTGAATCCTACAGAGTGTTGCTGATGTTTTTCTCAAGATGCTTTTCAGATTCTGTCTTGTTTTATAGCTTGTTTTTGTTCTTCTTTCCCAGTTGCTACCACCCGTTCACACCCTAGCCTACCTGCACATGTAATTATCCATCAGAGACCATGACTTGCCCATAATCTTTCCTTGCTTGCCTCCTACAATGCCTTGTACATCAGACATGCTTGATATTTAATTATTGAATTGAATCTAATATTTATAAACCCTGGATACCAGCCTGTGAATTGACTAAGCAGTTGACCATTTCATAATAATTGCATTGCATAAAATTTTGGAGAAATTATCACTTTATAATTATACATGGGACATAAAATGCTTGGTTGCCAACTGTTTTGTGTGCTGTTAACTTCCAGGGCATCCAATTCGTTGAATTACTGATGACAGCCATGTCTTTGTAACCCATAAACATGTGGAAAGATTTGAATAATTCAACCTTCATTTTAGGTTCAAAGGAGAAGTTGAAGTTGGCAAACAAAGTATCTAGTCTTTGATGTCTTACTTTATTTATTTCTGCATTCAGTGGTATTGCTTTCATTTCTTTCCAGCAGGTCACACTTCTTGACCAGTTTTCTTTCCATGCATATTTGGTATTTCTGTGGCTCTAATACATTTTAAAGATGCTCACAGTCCACGTCTGTGTTTGAGCAGATCCTACTGTTCTCCTATGTTAGATCTGGCTATAGTTTGTGTAATAGTTTTCAATATCAAAGGATCCTACAGTTCAAACCACACTGGACTCGCTAATAGATAATCCTCAAGACATTTCCACCTGTAAGATTATTGGGAACATTTCTCCCCCATATAATTGCCAGTCTGGTTCTCAGTAAGATACCCTTAAGCCTGTTTTTTTATCGAAGCTGTTTTCAAGTCAATGTTGGTTATATTCAGAAGGAACAATATTATTTGCAGCAAGTTTCTCCCTCCCACACAGCTATCCCAATGCAAGCCCAATGTGGTGGTTTCTGTTTTATGGTTTTGACCAGCCAGTTACTGAGCAGCTGTTGAACTTCATCCCACTACTTAAGAAGGGCTTGTCCCACTCCAGATCCTTTAAAAGGTGACTTCCCATGAGATAAATACCTGCAAATAAATTGATGTCTTCAGTGTGAAATTGTTACATGATAAGGTTCACAGATTTCAATTTTACTCTGTTTTTGAATATTGACATTTCCTCGAGCATCCCATCTCACAAGAGAAATGTTAGTTCGATATGTAATGGAAAGAACAAGAAGCACCAAAAGGGAAAAACATGACACCACAGCATCAACAGAGGGGTGCTCTGGGTACTTTGTTGGAGTTAGGGTCTAGGAACTAACTGAAGAATCAGAAGAGGGTTTGTTCCATCTCAATTGTATTTTCATGGTGCAACCATGATTGGAGGTTAAGATATCAGTGGATTAAGCAATGTTGGCCACCTATTCAAAACACTATGATGGGGAAAGTGTGCTGAGAGCTAGATGAAAAATACAATGTATCTGTGAGCGACACAGATAAGTCATTGAGGATATAACATGGCACCAAAAAAAATCGTATCTTACAGGCAGTTTCTTTGACATCAGCTGTGGCAGTATTTTTCTAGATACGTCTCTAAAGACAAAGGAACCAAAACCAAAAATAAACTACATCAAAATAAGCTTTTCACAGCAAAGAAAACCATCTACAAAACAAAAAACCAAACTGCTGAACAGAAAATATTTGCCAATGACCTATCTGGTAAAGGGTTAATATCTAAACTATAAAAATAACTTACATAGCTCAGCACAAAAAAAAAGTCAGATCAAAAAATGGGCAGAGAACCCAAATAGACATTTTTCTAAAGAAGACCTACAGATGGCCAAGAGATACACAAAAAGATGCTCCACATCACTCATCATCAGGGAAATGCAAATTAAAAACCATGATGTGATATCACCTCAAAACTGTGAGAATGACTAGAATTAAAAAGACAAGAAGAAGTAAGATGTGTTGGTGAGGATGTGGAGAAACCCACGGAAATGGTCTCAAAGAAAGCCCTGAAGACTAAATTAGTTTAATGAATTAGAATCTACAAAGGAACCTCCCTTAAATTCTATCCACTTGCCTCTGTTTCCCACTATCAGATGACTTGGCTTCAAAGAAAAGTAGCCTGAAATTACAATTTTGTATTTTATTTCAGAAAAGGTTTTCTTTACTTTTCTGGTTTACTTAATTATTTCATCTTCGCATGAATAAAAAGAAGCTAAATGGTAAATACGTTACTGTTAATATCCCGGTACCGAAGTGGGGTGGGTGTTTATTTTTCAAACCTGGAAGGCAGACATAGTCACCCAGGTCTGGCCCAACATTTTGTCAAGAATCGAGCCTTGATGGGGCACCTGGGTGCTCAGGTCGTGATCCCAGGTTCCAGGGAGCAAGCCCCGCATCGGGCTATCTGCTCAGCAGGGAGCCTGCTTCCCTTCCTGCCTCTCTGCCTACTTGTGATCTCTCTCTCTGTGTCAAATAAATAAATAAAATCTTAAAAAAAAAAAAAAAAAGAATCGAGCTTTGGAGGGAGTTGGAAAGGGACTCCAGTACAGTGAGTTGAAAAGGATGATCTCAGCTTCCTTAATGCTCCTTATTGATGAGAGAAGACAAAGTCGGCATGGCCAGGGCTGTGGCAGTGCTCTAAAATCATTTGCAACTCTCCAGAAGACACAGGATGAAATTCAAGTACTTAAAAATAACCGAGCTGTGATCCTGATGCTTTTCATCCCATTTCCCTCTTGGCCCTACCCCTTCAGGAGTCCTTCCATTAACATTCTCTGGTCACCCGAGGTTTTATCTATTGATTTCCCTTTGACGAGATAAAGCCAAGCAAGCAATGTGTGAATTCCTACAGCCAGCAAAGATGCCAGGTAAATAAGTGTTACTTTGGAGAATTGTGATATCCTTGTTTTTAAAAAAAAAAAAAAAAAAATGAAGCATTGGTTTGTGTGAAAAGGAGGGAGGGAGCCAGTAAACACCAGCCCTCTTCATCCTGTCGACGGACCTTAGGTGGTATTTGCACAGCCTTATTGGGTCAAGGAGTCTGGGACCCAAAATCACAGGACATCCATTATTCTGTAATCTTGCGAGTTAGTCCCCTTTGGGGGCCTCAGTTTCCTTCCTTTTGAGATAAGGCTGAACCAGGTGCTCTCCAAGGTGCTTACACTCTGCTGTCTCTTCAATAGTCATGTTCTTTGTGGCCATCATTATTATTCCCGCTCAGTGACAGAGAAAATAAGACATCAAGAAGTGATGTGGTGTAGACCTCCGGCTGCCAGAAAGGAGAGGCCATAGAGCACATGTCTGAGTGGGAGGCTGTCTTTGAGATGCTGAGATTAAGTTCCTTATTTTCTATCCCTGGGCACAAAAATTTCACCTTGAGGGCAGAAACCAAATCAAGTTAGAGCTCCTACTAATTAAATTTCCTGCAGTAACTCAAAATATAAACCAGGAGCCAAAGGATGCATATAGCTGCTCACAGGACTGCTTCTTTTGTCTTTGTCAAGAGAATTAAAGAAATGCTTGTTCACATTCCTATGAAATCATGAAAAGAGCAAACTGGACATCTATACATGATAAATTGAGCTGTGGCTAAGCTAACTTGCATTAATTATTCTGAATTACAATGAGGAACAGCGCTCATGCCTCTCCCTTCACGTTCTGCTGACAGAACCATCCATCAGACGCCTGCTCTGGTTTCCGCAGGAGACGCCAACCCCAGCCCGTCTCCCTCTGCCACCGCTTAGGCCCTGAGCAGAAAGGGGCTGGTTTTTGACTCACCACAGTTCCTTCCATAACTGCCTTCCACTGATGTTGAGAAAACAAAGAAAAATGTTTTTCTGGTGTAATTGCACATTTCCCCTAATCTTTATTTTGTTTTCAAACTGAGATGACTAATATATACAGAACTTCCTGGACACACACACACACACACACACACACACACACAAAGACAGACCCACGTGAACAGCATGAACAGCCAGGCTGGTGTCTTATGGACACTCCATGTTGTGAATAATTCTACCCAAAGACGAAATAATAAGCTTGTCTCCGAGCTTCTAGGATGCCAGCTTCCCGGCTCACTGGCTACGTTTGGGCAAGTCCTGTCCTTTGCTGTTTCTTCCCTATGAGTTGTTGTGAGGTTTAAACAAACACAGGCTTAGGATTCGTGCTGCTGCTCTTTGTTCTCCCTCAGGGGCAGGATGGTCGCATCTCCTGAGTCGTGTCAAACCTACACTCCAGAAATTCCCATGTTAACATCCCAGTACAAGGGACAGATGGAACCACAGAGAGAATTCGAGCTGTAAAGTGAAGTCTTGAGGCCCCAAGCCACCTTACCCAAGCCACCTTAGCCCCATCGCTGGTCACCAACACAGCGGCCATTTTGTGGAAAAGACAATTTGTCTTTTGTTGAGCCTAATTCTCTTCCAAAGACACATTAGCTGATAAATCTCCAACTTTTTCAAGATTGTTTTATTCAAACAGTTGGACCATTCAATCAACTGTCAACTGTGTGATTGAACTGAAAAGTCAGGGTGGCCCCTCCGGAAGCTCGGCAGGCATGTGGCAGACGTGACTGGCATGTGGCCAGCGTGTAGCAGACATGTGACCGGCGTGTGGCCAGTGTGTGGTGGTATGTGAGCAGTGTGTGGCCAGTGTGTGGAAGACTTGTGACCAGCAAGTGGCAGACATGTGACTGGCATGTGGCTGGTATGTGGCAGGCATATGGCCATGCTGAGCTGAACTGCCCACCAGAAAGCAAAGGGCTGATCCCTGAGAGGTAAGGCTTGTCTTACCAGTACAGCAGCATTAAGAGAACCTCAGCCAATTCATCAGTCATTTTAGCTTTTTATTCCCTTCATGATCTAGACTCAGAAGCTTTTCAGAAACCCAAATCAGTTATTGTTTCCGTGGCCCTTATTTTAAGATTGGTTCACAAAGCTGTCCTGGATTTTTGCTCTAGCTGAAAAATCTGCAAAATGAAAGCCAGTTTTTCTTTTTTTTCAATCTTCAATCAACACCAGTCTGAACCAAATATATATAATTAGAAATGGGTTTGAGTCATCCTAAGGTTGAGAGGACGATACTCAAAGGAAGTATAATTCTTTTTATATCTCTAGAGGGCCAGGCTTGGCGTCTTCTATGGCCTTCAGATTCTGAAGCTATAATGTAGTCACCAAGCAGACTAATGTCAGGAGTTAAAGAGAAAAGCTCACCAAAACAACAACAACAACAACAACAAAAACCAGCTTACACAACAGAGGAAAAGGAACACTGTATCTTGTTTAGAAGAGAGTCATTAGCAACACTAGTAGCTGGAGAACATCTGGATAGTGTGCACGGAGAGCCAGTGCCACTTGTGTCCTGCTGATGATGAATGGTGTGCCAGGAGAGTCCTGGGGATAGTAAATGCCTAAAGTGTTCACAGACATGCTTTCATCCAATGGATCATACCTAAAGGGACAAACATCACTCATAATTAGGGTGCCAATAAATAAAAATTTTTATTTTTATACTTCTAGTTTTTCTGTTAGGTTTTTTAAGTATAATTAACAGTGTTATATTAGTTTCAGGTGCACAGTATAATGATTCAGCAGTATACATGTTACTCCAGTACATTACAACCAAACATATTTTACTCCAAGCTCATCATGATAAGTGTACTTAGCATCTGTCACCACGCACCGTGTTTACAGTCTTATTGACCATATTCCCTATGTTGTACTTTTTATCTCTGTTACTGATTTTGTAACTGGAGGTTTGTACATCTTACTCTCCTTTCTCTGCTTCACCCATCCCCCTAACCACCTTCCCTCTGACAGCCACCACTTTGTTCTCTGTATTTAAGAGTCTGAGTTTTTGTCCCTTTTTTTTGTTGTTGTTCATTTGTTCTGTTTCTTAAGTTTCACAAATGAATCAATCACATGGTATTTGTCTTTCACTATCTTATTTCACTTGGCATTAAATCCTCTAGGACCATCCGTATTGTTGCAGATGGTCAGATCTCATTCTTTTTTATGACTGAGTAATAATCCATTTTACACACACACACACACACACACACACACACACACACACCTTTATCTAGTCATCTGTCAGTGGACACTTGGGTTGTTCCCTTATCTTGGTATTATAGTTAATGCTGCAGTAAACATAGAGGTGCACATGTCTTTTTGAATTTATGCTCAGTAATGGAGTTAGTGGATCAAATGGGATTTCTATTTTTAACTTTTGGAGGAACCTCCATACTGTTTTCCACAGTAGGTGCATCAATTTACATTTCCACCAACAGTGCACAAGTGTTCCTTTTCTTCCACATCTTTTCCAACACTAACTATTTCTTGTGGTTTTGATTTTAGCAATTCTGACAGATGCGATATCTTATGCTTTTGATTTGCGTTTCCCTAATGATTAGTGACACTGAGCATCATTTTATGTATCTGTTTCCCATGTGTATGTCTTTCTTGGAAAGACATCTGTTCAGGTCCTTTGCCCACTTTTAATTGGATCATTTATTTCTTTGGGGTTGAGTTTAATAAGTTCATCATGGATCTTGGGTATTGAGTCCTTACTGGATAAATCATTTGCAAATATCTTCTCTTGCTCAGAAGATAATCTTTTTGTGGGTTTTTTTTTTTAATAGTTTCCTTTCTTGTGCAAAAGCTTCTTTTGAAGAAGTCCCAGTAGTTTATTTTTGCTTTTGTTTTCCTTGCCTTTAGGACACATATCTAGAAAAATGTTTCTATGGCTGAAGTCAAAGAGATTACGGCCTGTGTTTTCTTCTAAGAGTTTTATGGTTTCAGGTCTCACATTTAGGTCATGAAAGAAATTAAAGAGGATACAGAAAAAGGGAAAGCTATTTCATGATCATGGATTGGAAGAACAAATACTGTTAAAATGTTCATACTACCCAGAGCAATCTTCAGCTTTAATGTAATCCCTATCAAAGTGCAAACAGCATTTTTCACAGAACAAGAACAAATAATAATAAAATTTGTTTGGGACCACAAGACCCTGAATAGAAAAGGCAGTCTTGAAAAGAACAGAACTGGAGGTATCACAACCCCGGACTTCAAGAGGTACTACAAAGCTGTTGTAATCAAAACAGTATGGTATGGGAACAAAAACAGACACGTGACATAGAGAGCCCAGGAAGAAACCCATGATTATATGGCCATTTAATATGTAACGAAGCAAGAATATACAATGGAGAAAAGACAGTCTCTTCAATAAATGGTGCGGGAAAAAATGGACATGCCAAAGAACGAAACTGGACCACTTTCTTACATGTACACACAGAAAAAGTAAAAATGGATTAAAGACTTAAATGTGAAACTAATTTCACCAATTAGGTTTTAAAGAATTAGTTCTCTAGGTTTCCAAATTAAAATGTTAAACAATAGGCATTCCAAAACATAGTATAGAATACAGGCAGAGACAAGAAGACAGAGCAACACTGAAAATGTCTTGGGAACTTGAGTTGGCCTTAGGTTCTAATGGGTGTAGCTCCTTCCCAAAGTTCAGCCCTTCTTTATGCCCTCCCTTAAGAGCCATCAGTGTCTTCATTCACTCCTTGCCTCTAAATACCTCTTGCTCTGCTGTCTGGGCAGGTTGCTGTTTAAACTGGAACTACATTAAATACCTAACACTTACCTCCGTAGTATGACTCAGAATAGAAAAACAGTGAACACATACTGAGTACTGGTCACTGTTCTCTGCTACACCGAACTGTCTGTGCGTAAAAATCCTGTGAGGTAGTTGTCATGGGAATAAGGTGGTGGCATTGCCCTCCAGCCAAAGACCAGCCAAGTGAAGCTGAAGAAGTTGCTTGTTACAAGGGAGAGTACACACTGTGACAAAACGTGGGCTGTCTCAATAATCAGGTCCTAGGACTTATGGGATTAGGGCTTATGTGATTTGTGGGAGGATTTAGGAAGCAGGGCTTGGCTTAGGACTGAATGCTGTCAGGAAGTAGGGGGGAATTTTATGGTTGGGTCTCTCCATAAGACTCATTTATTTGAGCGAGGGAATCCAGTGAGGCTAAAATTGTAGTTAATAAAGAAGCAGCAGTCACTCATATGGGGGGATCGTTGGTCATTTTTGTGATTTGGACAGTGCTCTTGGTTTTGTCTGTGTCTAGACATGATCATGGAGTGGTCCTGTTTTTGTTTTGATGTTAGTGCACTAGAAATGGCTTATGTTTAACAAGAGAACACCAAGACACAGCTGTGAGTGCCAGGCCACTCCTGGAACTATCGAGGCCAAGTTGGCAGTTATGTGCCAGCTTCCAGATGTCAAGAACTGCTTCTGTCTGTCTCGGGGGCGTAAAGAAGTTGATGAGCTAGTCCAAAGTCATACAGCTTGAGAGTTAGAGAACCACAATGTTAATGCTATATCTGGTCCCTAAGCCCAAACGTTTGACAAAGATTTGCTCTCATTTGGTTTTCATGAAACATCTGTTTTCATCCTCCTGGATTTCCCAGAGGAATCCTGCCAAGTTTCCTGTCATATTCTGTGGGAAATTGGACTGAATCTTGAAAACAACATTGTCCATTGACTTTAGCAAGAATCCAAGCCTGGTGTGACACTCCGTTTCAAGTACAGCTTCTTTCCCTGCACCTTCCATGCCTCCGTCAAGCATCAGATCGTGTTTAGATACCCATGTTTACATTCACAAACTCCTCTAGTGGGTGATCTCCAGCCTCTAGCTCCAGATACTGTTTGATAGAAGTGTCCTGAGGTTAACAGAGCAAGCGAACCCCTCTTTAGAGAAAAATATTCTTTTTTAAATGGAAGAAAGTGCTAGGGATATTCCCCCCAGGGATATAGTGGTGCAGACAGCCTACGGCAGGAGATGCAATGGAAAGAAACAGATTAAGGACACCAAACATACTGGGTCCCATGTGAGCTCTGCCACATATCAGAAAAGTATTTTACTTATTTCACTTAGCCAAATACTCTCTTGGTCTCAAATGACTCCATCTCATCCCTTTTTATGGCTTTGTACTATTCCATTATACAGACAGACAGACAGACATACGTGTGTGTGTGTGTTTCTATTCACATCTTTCTTATTCATCTGTCAGAGGACACAGGTTGCTTGCATATCTGAGCTATTGTACATAATGCAATAAACAGGCATGCATATACCTTTTCAAATTAACATTTTAATTTTCTTTGGGTAAGTAGCAAATAATGAAATTACTGCATCGTAAGATAGTTCTGTTCTTAAGTTTTTAAAGAATCTCTATACTGTTCTCCATAGCAGCTGCCCCGATTTACATTCCCGCCAGTGTGTGAATGTTCCTTTTCCCCCTCATCTTCTCCAACATTTATCGTTTATCTTTTTTTTAATTTTAGCCATTCTGACAGATGTAAAGTGATACCGTTTTGTGCTTTTGGTTTACATTTCCCTGATGAATAGTGGTGCGGAGCCTCTCTTTATGTGTCTGTAGGCCATCTATATATCTTCCTTGGAAAAATGTCTATTCAGGTCCTCCGTCCCTTTTTAAATTGGATTGTTTGGGGTTTTGGGTGTTGAGTTGTATAAGTTCTTTATGTATTTTGGACCAAACCCTTATAGGATTTATCATTTGCAAATATCTTCTCCCATTCAGTAGGTTGTCTTTTTGTTTTGTAGATGGTTTCTTTCACTGTGCAAAAGCTTTTTATCTGGAGGTCCCACTAGTTTATTTTTTGCGTTTGTTTGCCTTAAGAAACAGAAACATGTTGTAATAATCAGTGTCAGAGCGATTGCTGCCTGGGTTTTCTTCTAGGAGTAATATGGTTTCAGGTCTCATATTTAGGTTTTTCATGAATTTTGAGTTTATTTTTGTGTATGATGAAAGAAAATGGTCTGGTTTCATTCTTCTGCATGTAGCTGCCCAGCTTCCCCAGTACCATTTAATGAAGAGATGGTCTTTCCCTATTATGTATTCTTGCCTCCACTGTCATGAGTTAATTGACCACAGAAGTGTGGGTTTATTTCTGGATCCTCTATTCTGTTCCCTTGATCTTTGTGTCTATTTTTGTGTCCATACCGTACTGTTTTGATTACCACAGCTTCGTAGTGTATCTTGATGTCTGGGCTTGTGATGCTTCCAGCTCTGTTCTTCTATTTCAAGACTGCTTTGGCAATTCAGGGTCTTTTGTCTTCGATGCAGATTTTAGTATTATTTATTCTTGTTCTGTGAAAAATGCTGTTTGCACTTTGATAGGGATTGTATTGAATCTGTCGATTGCTTTGGGTAGTATGAACATTTTAACAACATGAACATGAGTGTCTTTGCATTTATTTGTGTGATCTTTCTTTCATTAGTGTTTTATAGCTTTTCAGAGTACAGGCCTTTCACCCCCTTGGTTAAGTTTATCCCTGGTTATTTTATTCTTTTTGGTGCACTTGCAAATGGAGTTGTTTTCTTAATTTCTTTTTCTGCTACTTTCTTACTAGTCTTATTAGTGTATAGAAATGCTGGTTATTAATTTTGCATTCTGCAACTTTACTGAATTCATCTATTAGTTTTTGGTGGAGTCTAGGGTTTTCTGTGTTATAGTATCATGTCATCTGCAAATAATGAAGTTTAACTCTTTTTTACGAATATGGACGCCTTTTCTTCTTTTTTTTTATCCAAGTGCTGTGGTTATGGCTTCTAGTCCTATGTTGAATAAAAGTGGCAAGAGCGGATGTCCTTGTCTTGTTCCTGACCTTAGAGAAAAAGCTCTCAGTTTTTCACCACTGAGTGTGACGTTAGCTATGGGTTTTTCATAGATGGCCTTTATTATGTGGAGGTATGTTTCCTGTATATCCACATTGGTGAGACCTAGTTGGTAATTTAAACATTAGATAAAATTTTTTTAAAACAATTTATTGAAAATGATAAAATTCCCTGGAAACCCAATGACCAGAGCCTTTCATTATTACTCTAACGCTGGCTCCTCAGTAGGGTGACTTCTAGGGGCAGTTGGCTTCAAAGGTGTGAGCACTGAGTTCCACAGACTCAGGTAATGCAGGGAAGGTCCAAGGAAGGTCACTGTCCCTCCACTAGGTCTTCCTTCATGAACAGGCTAAACACTTTCACAAACACCCTGCATGTCCAGATTTGAGACTTCAGTGGAGAAGTCCACATAAAGCTCGTACGACCACTCTACTTCATCCCTGCCTTGCCCCAAACCTTCAGTCGTTCTCCCGGCCCCACGGAGACGCTTCCCAGCCATTGACGTTAGCCCATGGTGGTCTCATCTCCGTGGACTCCTTTTCCCTGTGGGATCCTGCTTCAGCTCTATCCAGGGGCACCTTCTTGTTTCACTATCACCCATTTTTTCCAGCTAGTAGGCTCTGCTTTTGCCACCCCCAACACCATCTGAGGAAGGCTTACATTTAAGACCAGCAAGAGCTGACCTTGAGAAGCAAGTGAAAATGTTGTATTTCATACATTTGAAATAGCCATTCTGTTGTGACCTTTCTGACCCCGAGTGCCCGCCACCAGTGGTCTCTGAGGAATGACTCCGTGCCCTCACAGTTGTGACTAAAGTGTCTGGAATCTGTTGGTGGTTAAAGCATAGTTGTTCACATAGAAAGAATTCTGCCGCCTCTCTTCTTTGATTCAAACAAACCTGTGCCCCTTTCAAGCAAGACTACAGCAGAGACAACCTTCTCATCCCTTCTCAGCAGAAGAGCGGGATCCTGGTGCAGCTGAAGCTAACACTGTTTGAGCCAGGCACTAAGAAAAACGTTCTACGTGCATTTTGTTCCTTTTTTTTTTTTTTTCATAGCAATTCTCTGATGCTTACCCATTCACAGATGAGTTCAGTGCCAAGCCCCGGGTAGAGCTAGTCTGTCTTCTGAGCTTCTTCTAGACCTAATGTGTCCCCATTAGGTCATATTGAGAGGCCTCTCATTTGCAGGAAAAGGCTATCAGAATTACCATCCTGGCACCCTTCCAGATGTCAAATTTCACATTAATGCTTACCCGTATTAGTCATGCTGTATCATACTAAAGAGTGGTTGTCTTCCATCACAGTTATGAGAGCTTGAAGCAGTGTTTGGGAGCGCATTTAATATCATTCCACGCATCAGGAAAGAGTCGGTGGAGAATGACAGGGAGTGGGAGGGAAGTGGCTTTGTTCCCCAACTACTGAAAGCTTTGATCTACCCCCAACCACAGCAGAGAGGATATAACCTCACCTGAAAACTAGGGGACATCTGTTCTTGAGAAAAATGTGGACAGGGAAGCAATGACATTCTTATTCAACCTTTGATCAGATATCTCCAAACATACATGTTTGCTATATGTGAGCAATTAACCAAAAAACACTACAGGTCTGATGTGGAAGGAAAAAAACAACAACAAAGGACACCAACAAGATTCGAGCATACCAGAAGTGAATAATGGCTGATGAGTTCACTTTTCAATGACAAAAATCAAATGATTCTCTGAATTTCTGCTTTCAGTGGTATTCTATCTCTGACTCCATTGTGTGTTGGATAGTGTGGACTCTTTTAAGGCAGTCAGCATTCAAAAGATGAGCTCATCTTGGTCTCTGTGCCCCGGTGCTGGCAGATGTGGGAGGCACATGTAGAGGACAGTTAGCCCACTGACCAGTGTGAGCGCTGCCACTGATACAGATCACGGAGAACCATGCTTGTGAATCTTCCAGGTGGGTCTCTGGGCATGGCCATCTCCAGGTTTTCTGCTCCCTTAACATCAGAAAAGAGATTTGTGTTAAATTCATTTGCTCAAGATCAGAGGGCATGAGGCTGACCTAGAGCTAGGCTCCTGAATTCAGAAGGGAACTTGTTTTCATATTTCTCCACCATTCACTCATTTCAAAGGCCAGGCATTCGTTCAATAAACATTTTCCGGGCAAGTACCATAATCCAGCACTGGAAAAAAAAAATTGGAAGCTGATATAGTGTCTTTGGAGACTACAGAGTCACTTAGGGGAAACAGACAGACGTATACAATTTTTTTAAACTATGATACAGTATAAAACATGCCCCATTAGAAATAGGGACCAGGTATAGTACTAGACAAAGCGGGAAACAGGTTGACCAGAAAAGGCATCACAGAATTAATAATAGGTCCCATGGATTGAATTCTAACCATGTGCTAAGTGGGGTTATTAGCATAACGGTTAGGCATGCAGGCTTCTGAGTTAGACCCAAGTTCAAATCTCAGCTGTGTCATTTACCAGTGAGCAAATAACTATCACAGCCTCCATTCCCCTGTGTAGAATGAGGATGAACACTGTCTACCAGACGCACTATCAAGGTGAGAGTCAGTGAGGCGCCCTATACGTTTAACACGTAGGGCTGCCAGAATGAATTACATACTTGGTGGTTTCAGAGAGCAGGAATGTACTTACCCAGTCACACTTCTGGAGGCTAGAAGTGTGAAGTCAAGGTGTCGGCAGAGCTATGCTCTCTCTGAAGGCTCTAGCGGGGGAATCTTTCCTCACCTCCTTCTAGCTTCCGGGTGTTGCCGGCAATCCGTAGCGTTCCTTGGCTTGTAGTGTGTCGCTCCAATCTGTCTTCACAGAGCCATCTCCCTGTGTGTCTGTACAAATTTTCCTCTTCTTATAAGGATGCCAGTCATACTCGATTTAGGGCCCACCATAATTCAGTAGGACTTCATCAGGATTGCAGCAGCAAAGACCATATTTCTCAAGGTCACATTCACAGACTCCAGGTGGAAATGCATTTGCGGGGAGGGGGCACTATTCAACACAGGATGCACGTCAACTAAACACTCCATCAATACTGGCTGTCAAAATTACGATTATTATTAAATTCTGACAGCAAACCTTAGAGATCAGCATTGCCCTCATCGCACAATAAACTGAAATGTAAGAATTAGGTAATTACAGGATTTCAGGAAGCAATCTGAAGCAAACTGCAGGACTAAGATACAATGTGCCTTGTCTGAATTTAAAATCTAGGAGGGACGGGGTGCCTGGGTGGCTCAGTCCGTGAAGGGTCCGACCCTTGGTTTCGGCTCAGGTTGTGAGATCCAGCCCCTCGTTTTCTCTGCGCTCAGCGGGGAGTCTGCTTGAGATTCTCTCTGTCCCTCTCCCCTGCCTCCCCACACTCACACTCCTCCTCTCTCTCAAATAAATAAGTTAATCTTTAAAAAAAATAAATAAAACCAGGGAGGGTCACTAGCCACCGTCATGCAAGAGCCGAGAGGAAGTCATCCTGTCACACAAGCACCTTCTCCAAGCAGCACTAACGGGGTTGATAGGGCATGGAAGGGGGGATGAAGGTGGCCAAGACATGGATGTCCTGAATCCCTAGAGGGCAAGGCCGAAAGACCCTTGTGGACTTGATGAACCCAGCCTCCTCACTGCTCAGGGGAGCAGACCAAGACTGAAAACGGGATGATTTCCCTAAGGCCCTGTGTCTGGGTGGTGGAAGATTTAGACTTCTATCCACCCTCTTTGGCCTCAGGTCCAGCACTGCTGTTTTCTTCCCCCTTCTCTCCCTCCCTCCCCATCTCTCTCCCTCCCTCCCTCTCTCCCACCTCCCCACTTCCCTCCCCTCCCCCCTCACTTCCTTCCCTCCTGCCTGATGGGGGCCTCAGGCAAGGCAGAGAACAGGGGCCGCCTGGAGGTCTTGGGGACAGCTACTTACCCACATGGGAGCCAGAGCTCAGCTTCTCCACCCCCCACTCCTACCCCAGACAAAAAGCCTGATTTCATACCTGCTAAACCAGTATAAAAGTTGAGATGCTCAAGTGAAATGCTCGAGGCTTCCCTGGAGAAGATAGAGTGGCAGTGTTGATTCAGTCTGCAAAAAGGTAAAAAAGCGTGAAGGTCAGATGCAGAGCTGAATGTTCCTGACACCCTGTCAGCAAACAGTGGGGTGGGCTCTGTCTTCAAGGTTAAATAAGATTAGCGATCACTGGCAATTACCCTGGACAATTTTTTGAAATCTCCGAGATTGGTAACCACAGAGGAACATGTAAGTCTTGTACCTGGCTCCTGCCAAGGCCTGGGGACTGAACGCCCCAGGTCCCTCACCCTGTCTTCTGTCTCCACACCACAGCCCAGGAGAACTTTCCAATTCACTGCCTGGTCATGCCCCTACCCTCACTGCCTGCTTCCCCATAACCTTCAGCATAATGTTAAGCTGTTTATTCCGGCTCGAAGGCCCTGAGGATCTGCTATCCACGTCCCTACAGTTTTACCCAGAAAAACACATCTACACACTCACATGTTCTCCCTAGCTCACTCTGCTTTAGCCTCCCAGCTCTGATCATATCCCACCCCCCACGAGCCACAGTACCTTTGTACATGCCCAACACGCCCCTTCTGCTCTGCCTTTGCCCACTTTATAGCCTCTAATTGCCCTGAATGTGTTTGTACATCCAGTGCTAGGAAGCTATACTAAAGGAGTACTTGCACACATGCACAAAGACAGATGATCAAGGATGCTCATTGCTTTATGTCTTGCATTAGAGAAAAATATGGCAAGTCTATCTGCAGGTGAAGTAGCATGTATGCCTCATTCTGTAGCCACTGTGGGCTGGTAGAATGAAGCCAGGCACGTGTAGATGCAGGGGGAAAGACCTCCAGGACATACTGGAGGAATCCTAGGGGGTCCTCTGCAGCAGGTAACGTCTTCTTTGTTCTTGAGTAGAGTCTTCAGGGGGCAGCTGGAGGAAGGGGTAGGAGGGAGTTTAACATCAGCGGACTCAGGTGTCCCTAGCACACCCATCCCTGGGTATTCAGATCTCAGAACACGCATCCTTGTGTTGTTCGTGTATGATCCATGTGTTACTGTGTCGCTGTCATTGACTGAATGAGAAAGCATCTGTAACGTTCACAAAGTGAGCCGGACGCAGATGAAGCTGGCGCTGCTGTGTTCTGGGTGTGCAGCATCGAAGGTCAGAAACCTGCGTTCATATTCTCAACCTGTTGCTGGCTAGGTCTCCCACTTGGGGCAAATGTCTTTGCCTGTGTGCCTGAGCTTTCCCCCCTTCATCTGTGCATTGCGAGAAGTGGAAGAAATCCTTCTATGGTCTCTGCGTCGCAGGGGTGTATTGGTGCATTCTTCTTGAGGCTTGTGCCGTGTTCATAGGAGTCACTTCTTGTGTATTGTTAACAAATTATTTGTGTGTGCCAAGTCATAGGCGCTGTTCTGAGCCTTTTAAATGTCCTGACCATTTTAAAAGCATCTAGCAGGTGTGTGGAATAAGTACTCTTAACTCCGTTTTGTAGAAGGAGAATGAGGCCCAGAGATTATGTGTCTTGTCCAACAAAATCATGCAGATAGAAAGCCATAGAACTGAACATAATTCCAGGCAGTCTGACTATTATGGAACCTGGACTGCATCCTGGCCAAAAAACCAAGCAGCCCTGGGAGACCTTGGAGGGTCGGAGGTTTATTTCATGCCAGCAGGCCCCAAGGAGAGTAATCTCTCAAGGTCTGAGCCCCGAGCACGAACAAAGGGGCAGTTTGTACACTTTTACTTCTGTATCTGTGCCACTCTTGTGGCCGTGGCCGGTGGGGCAGGGGAAAACCTGGAATGGCCCTGGGCCGGGACTGGGATTCCCTTGCTGGATTGGTCGGCCACCTCAGAACCCAGATTTTCCTTATTATTCCCCCCTCCATGCCCCTTTAAACACCTGGTTTAGAGGACATCATCTTTATCATCTACGGGGCAACAGGGAGTCAGGTGCAGCTGGAGTCTGGTCTTGGCAATCTGAGCAGTGTGGACCCGGTAAAGGCATTAAAAATACGAGGACCAAATGCTACTATGAGGAGGGGGCTGACGAGGAGGAGGCGCCAAGGGAGCCACTTTCCAGTAGTGGTAATGCGAGACTTTGCCCCCCTGCCAGGTCGGGCAGGCTAAAGGCAGTGGGGAGGAACAACACCCCAGGCAGCAGATGACCGGGACTGACTGGGCTCAGAAAGACCATAGTGAAATGCACTTAGGAGTAGACAGCAGAGGGCCAGCAGAAGTGGAGGGTCCCCGGCTTAGTTAGAGGGCGCCATCGCGGCTAGCTGGACAGCAGATCCAACCTGTGGACAAGGAAGTATACAGTACAACACCCTATGGTCACCCAAGAAACAGCAGTAATGGCAAGTCTCTGGGGGAAAGTCCAGCCAGAAGGGGCAACAGAGTCGAGTCTGACCCCTAAGATGATGGGTATCGTGCCGGTGAGAACTTGGGAGCACAGCAAGCAGGTGTCCCTTAGTCGGTGGGGTCTCGTCGGAGGTGAAGCTGGAGCGGGTGTGTGGAGTTTGGCTGACTTGCCATTGCTCTGGCTCTTTGTCTGAGGGATGGGCTTTTATTCACTCTGGATTGGTGGAGCCACAGGTGACACAGGAGACCTTACAGGCAGTAGGGGTGGTTAGAACAAAGAGGGAGGCCCTGTCCACTGTGGTTTGAGGGGGTCCCTTTTCTAGTTTTTGACCCACACTGAGTCTCCTGCCTGGAAGGCGTGCACCTGGGACCCTGCAGAGACCGGGGCCTCTCAGTGGTGCGACTTTGTCATTTATTTAGGGTGGCCCCCGGACCGGAAGTTGTTTTTTTACTTCTTTTTCTCCAATCTGATGTAAGTTTCCTGGAAGACTCCCCAACTGCACAGGGGAGCTGGTCCATACACTAATTCGAAAGGGGAGTAACTTAGCGTCCCGGGTGTGCAGTGGGCATGCCGGAGGCCGGGGGTGGCAGATTTGGCCTTGGGAGGCTAGTCTCCCGACAAAACTTGGCTAAGGTTCCCTTGAGGGTGCGATTCATTCACTTTACTTTCCCTGAGCTTTGGGGCCGGAAGGCAGTGTGCAGCCCCCAAGTGACGTTGAGAGACTTGGCTAAGACCTGTGCAGGGTCTACTACAAATGTGGGCCCATCGTTACCGTGGTTTGTGAATGGCGGGCTGGACTGGGGCAGAATCTCCCATAAGAGAACTTTGGCTCCTTCCTGGCTTCACTCTGTCCTGTTCGGGAAGGCTTTGACCCATCCAGAGAATGTGTATACTATTTTTTAAAATTTAATTTTATTTTTTCAGCGTTCCAGCATTCATTGTTTGTGCCCCACACCCAGTGCTCCATGCAGTCCGTGCCCTCCTTCATCCCCACCACCAGGCTCACCCAGCCCCCTACCCCACTCCCTCCAAAGCCCTCAGTTTGTTTCTCAGAGTCATAGTCTCTCATGGTTCATCTCCCCCTCTGATTTCCCCCAATTCACTTTTCCTCCCCATCTCCTCACATCCTCCGTGGTATTCCTTATGCTCCACAGATCAAAACCATATGATAATTGACTCTCTCTGCTTGGCTTATTTCACTCAGCATAATCTCCTCCAGTCCCGTCCATGTTGATACAAAAGTTGGGTATTCATCCTTTCTGATGGAGGCATAATATTCCATAGTATATATGGACCACATCTTTATCCATTCATCTGCTGAAGGGCATCTCAGCTCCTTCCACAGTTTGGCGACTGTGGTCACTGCTGCTATGAACATTGGGGTACAGATGGCCTTTTTCACTACATCTGTATCTTTGGGGATAAATACCCAGTAGTGCAATTGCAGGGTTATAGGGTAGCTCTATTTTTAATTTCTTAAGGAATCTCCACACTGTTTTCCAGAGTGACTGTACTAGCTTGCATTCCCACGAACAGTATAAGAGGGCTACCCTTTCTCCACATCCTCTCCAATACTTGTTGTTACTTACCTTGCTAATTTTGGCCATTCTAACTGGTATAAGGTGGTATCTCAGTGTGGTTTTGATTTGAATCTCCCTGATAGCTCATGATGATGAACATTTTTTCATGTGTCTGTTAGCCATGTGTATGTCTTCTTTGGAGAAGTGTCTGTTCAGGTATTCTGCCCATTTTTTGACGTGATTGTTTTTTGGGTGTTGAGTTTGAGGAGTTCTTTATCAATCCTGGATATCAGCCCTTGGTCTGTAGTGTCATTTGTGAATATCTTCTCCCATTCTGTGGATTGCCTCTCTGTTTTGTTGACTGTTTCCTTTGCTGTGCAGAAGCTTTTTACCTTGCTGAAGTCCCAAAAGTTCATTTTCACTTTTGTTTCCTTTGCCTTTGGAGACATGTCTTGAAAGTTGCTGTGGCCAGTGTCGAAGAGGTTACTGCCTATGTTCTCCTCTAGGATTTTGATAGATTCCTGCCTCACATTGAGGTCTTTCATCCATTTTGAGTTTATATTTGTGTGTGGTGTAAGAGAATGGTCGAGTTTCATTCTTCTCTACATAGCTGTTCAATTTTTCCCAGCACCATTTATTGAAGAGACTGTCTTTTTTCCACTGGATATTTTTTCCTGCTTTGTTGATTATTTGACCATAGAGTTGTGGGTCCATATCTGGGTTCTCTACTCTGTTCCACTGGTCTATGTGTCTGGTTTTGTGCCAGTACTATGCTGTCTTTGTAGTAAAGCTTAAAATCAGGCAACATGATGCCAGGTTTGTTTTTCTTTTTCAACATTTCCTTAGTGATTCAGGGTCTCTTCTGGTTCCATACACATTTTAGGATTGTTTGTTCCAGCTCTTTGGATAATGCTGGTGGAATTTTGATCAGGATGGCATTGAAAGTATAGATTGCTCTGGGCAGTATAGACATTTTAGCAATGTTTATTCTTCTGATCCATGAGCATGGAATGCTTTTCCATCTTTTTGTGTCTTCAGTTTCTTTCATGAGTGTTCTGTAGTTCCTGGAGTATAGATCTTTTACCTCTTTGGTTAGGTTTATTCCAAGGTATCTTATGGTTCTTGGTGCTATAGTAAATGGAATCGATTCTCTAATTTCCCTTTCTATATTTTTATTTTCAGTGTATAAGAAAGCAACTAATTTCTGTGCATTGATTTTGTATCTTGCCACATTACTGAATTGCTGTATGAGTTCTAGTAGTTTGAGGCTAGAGTCTTTGGGGTTTTCCATATAAAGGATCATGTCATCCTGCGAAGAGAGAGAGTTTGACTTCTTCTTTGCCAATTTGAATACATTTTATTTCTTTTTGTTGTCTGATTGCTGTTGCTAGGACTTCTAGTACTATGTTGAACAACAGTGGTGAGAGTGGGCAACCTTATGTTCCTGATCTCAATGGGAAGACTGTCAGCTTTTCCCCATTGAGAATGATATTCACTGTAGGTTTTTCATTGATCAGTTTTTTGAAGTTGAGGAATATTCCCTCTATCCCTATACTTTGAAGAGTTTTAATCAGGAATGTGTATACTATTAACTAGGAGACATCTGAACCCCTGCTTGACTGCACGGCTGTGAAGTCTCTTTTTAGCTCTTTGAAAGGGGTTACTCCCAAACTCTGGACACCTGGTGGGGGCCGCAGAGCAGGCTGGGCATTATTTTTTAGCACTTGTCACACACCACTCACTGGTTGCTCAGCGCAGTGCTGGCAGCTGGTGGATGCAGCCATGCTTCTGGAGAAGGGCCTCTAATGCAGTTTTTCCCAGGTGGGTGAGTCAATGGTATTTCTTGACTAGATGCCTTCCTGTTGCTGTTGGGATGAAGACGTGCCCATCTGGCATCACCCATCACCCCTTTTTAGTCAGGGTGGCCCCTGACTAAAAAAAATGGTGGGCCTTTTTTTTCTTCTTAGTGTAACTGGCCGGAGGAACTTCTTCTGGGGGTGTCAGGGCCATGGTGAGGGAAGGAGCTCTGTCAGTGTCCTTACTGGCTGTGGTCTTGGCAGCCTCTTTTGCCAGATGATTTCCCCATGCTATAGGGTCGTCTCCTTTCTGGGGTCCCTTATAGTACAGGATTGCTGCTTCTCTTGGAAGCCAGATGGCTTTAAGGAGTTTTAGTATCTCTTCTTTTGAAGAAAAAGTTTTTGATAGCTTTTTCTGCACCAGTTAGGAGGACCCTCTCCTTGTAGATGGTCCCCTGTAGACGCACAGTAGGGACGATGTACCGATAGTCAGTGTGGATGGTGACCCGCTTGTCTTCACTGAGGGTGAGGGCTCGGACTAAGGCGTATAGTTCAGCCCGTTGTGCTGACCGTCCAGCTGGTAATGCCTTACTTAGCTTCTAGGTAATTTCCTTGGTCATGGTCACTGCATAACCCGCTTTCTGGGCACCCTCTTGTGGTAATTGCTGCCATTGCCGAACAGCGTGAGCTCTGGATTCTTTATGGTTTAATCCTGTAAGTCTGGACAGCTCACATAGACTTTATCAGTTACCTCAGAGCAGTCATGGTCTAGTTCCCCCTCTTCCCTGGGGAGAGAGGTTGCTGGGTTTAATGTCCTTACTGTTCCGAGGGTGACCTATGGATTCTCCCAGAGGAGCCCTTGGTACTGTGCTAGCCGGGAGCTGGAAAGGAAGTGGTGCCCCTGTGTGTTCATAAGGAACACATGAGGGACCTGGGTGTTAAGTTCTTGTCCCAGGGTGAGCCTGTCTGCCTCCTTAATGAGTAGGACTGTGACTGCCAGTGCCCTGAGGCGCGGGCACCATCCTGCTGCCACAGAGTCCGGTCTCTCTGACAGATGGGCAGCTGGCCATTGTCAAGGCCCAACTGTCTAGGTAAGTACCCCGAGCGCTGTCTTTTTTTATGTACAACAAGATTGAAGGGTTTTTCTATATTTGGTAGGGCTAGGGCTAGAGCCCGCTGAGGGCAGCCTTAATCTCTGTGAAGGCGGCTTCTGCTTTCTCAGTCCAGGCAGGGGTTTTCGATTTGGTCCCCCTAAGAGATCACGGAGGGTTCTTGTTATTGCTGAGAACTCAGGAATCTGGATGCGGCAGAATCCTGCAGGCCCCAGGAATTCTCGTAGGCCCTTTTCTGGGGCTGTGGCAAGGAGATGGTGGCTTTCTTTCTCTGGCCCTAGTTCTCTCTTCTCTTGGGTGAGGAGGAAACCGTGGTATCAGACCTGTTGTTGGCAGATTTAGGTCTTCCTCCCTGAGATTCCGTCCTTTGTGCCTTCTGTGCCGTCACTGGAGGTCATTCACGTCCTGGAGGAGGGCGCGTGCATTTGGGACGACTGCATGCAGGGAGACAGCGACCTTGTTGATGGGCAGAGGTCTTGAACTGGTCGATATCCCCTCCTGGCTTCTTGACTGGCAGGAGTGGGGTATGCCAGGCCGACTGGCACTCAATCAGGATACCTGCTTTTTAAGTCTGGCCAGGTGCTCTTGAATGCCAACGTTAGCTTCTTGTGGGAGGGGGTACTGCCTTTGCTCTGGAGTTGGGCTCTCGGGATCAGTTCAGCAATGATAGGGGCCCGATTCTGGGCTAGTCGGGGTGGGTTTTCTTTAGACCATACTGAAAGGAAGTACCTTTCTGAAGTACCTTTCCATACTGAAAGGAAGTGAACCTGAACTCCAGCAGGCCATTCGGTTCGGCCTGGGCACAGAATAGCCTCCATTCTTTTTCCCTTGGTGTGGTAATTGCTAGTACCAGAGACCCTGTCTCCTCTTGCCCTGGGTTCATTCGGAGGCTGGTGTGCCCGGTGGGCTGAAAGGTTATCTGAACCCCAAGCTTGGAGAGTATGCCTCAGCCCAGGAGGGGGACCGGGCAATAGATATAGAGGAACTCATGTTGGACCTGGTGGCCCCTGAGTTTACACTGACGAGCCTGGCAAATTGCCAGTGTCCTCGTAGCCCCAAGGATGATTGCAGTCCTCTTGCTGAAAGGGGCCATTGGGGAGATGACAAGAGAATGCTCCGCCCCAGTATCAACCGTAAAAGTCACTGGTTGGCCCATTTTTATTCTAACCATGAGCTCATAGAGGCCAAGGAGGATAGAGCCTGGTTCCCCTCAGTCTATTTCTGCAAGGCCTATGAGGTCCCCCTTTTCAGGGAGCCTTTCCCTGGTTGAGACATACTTTATTTTAATGCCTCTTTTCTTTACAGTAGGGCACATTGATCCCTGGCCGAGGGGGTTCTGGGTTCCCCCGGTTTGGTGGTTGTGGCCTCTTCACCCTATAGACCTGTCAACAGAGCCATCCTGGAAACCCTTTCCCAGATCGAACAGGTGGGCTTGTGTGTCCACTTGAAGGGGTCGGTGGTGGAGAAAGGTTGATAATACATCATGCAACGGCCGGGCTGGACTGTCGGGTCTTTATGGTGCCGCTCTGGTTCTTGCTTCTTTTGTACCGGCATTTGGAGGGCACTTGGCCCAGCCTGGGAAACAACCTGGCTGCTGGTCTTAGAGAAAGTAGATCCTCTGGGCCTGGGGCGCCGGGGAGACTGATGGTGGCGGAGTGTCTGGAACTGGAGGCGGCCAGGTGTAGACAGCCTTGGGGGTGCGTACAGAGGGGACAGGATCGGTTTAGCCTTGAGATTTCTGGCTGGGATCTGTAGAGGCTGGGGCTTCTGTTGGTCTTTTTGGGCCACTTGGATGAGGCAATTAAGACCCAGGCCCATCCCTGCCTATTGCAAGCAAATGGCACCCAGGGGGTAGGGTCTGGGCAAGTCCTAGCCAGGAGTCAATGTAAAGAAATTAGTCAGGGTGTTTTGGTGTTCTGTTACAACGAGCCAAACCCGATGAGTGGCTGGGACAGCTAATGTCCCTTTTGAAGGCCATCCAGCATTGAAGGTGGGTCATTCTAACTCACATAGGGTTCTCTGTTGGCCAGGATATATTTTAACTTCATATTCTTCTGTAAACCCCTTTCTCGGATTTTGATCCTACAGTCTGGGACTGTAGGTTGACTCTGCCTTGGTCCCATAGTGATGTTTCCCTGTGTCGCCGGCGCAGAGACAGACAAAGGGTGGGTGTCCCTGCAGAGAGACCAGGCCCAGGCCCCCCTGTCCGCCCTCCTGGGGGACACCTGCATGCCTCTTGGCCACCGTGAGTCCGTATAAACCCCAAACTGGCACCCCAAGGGCTCGCCTTAGACCCTATGAGGTCACCCCGGAGACAGGTCAGGGCCCACTCGGACTCCGTGGACTTCTGGGGGCCCTAAGGGTGGAGCCACGGACTCGGGCCGCCTGACCCGCCAGGTCGAACTGCACATCCGCTCGCACTTTCACACCGAAGTTCTTACGGTTCCTCCCCCCAGGCCGGACCTGCGCAATTCCTTTCCCTTCGGAAGTTCTTTCCTGTCCCCCTTTCGGGGGTTTCTGACCTGAGGGAACCCCCCCCCCCCCGCCCCGAGTCCGTACCTGTGAGACCTCTGGGAGGAGATCGGTCTCCCCTTCTGCCCTGACGGGGTGGGGCCCCGGGCGTCACTGGAACCCGACCCCACGACCAGGTCCTCACCTGCCGAGTCTCCCGTGTCCGGGCGGGACCGGCGGAGCGGCCGGCTGCGCCCCGCGGGCGGCTGCCGGAAACCAGGCAGCGCGCCCTCTCCTTTACGACCCTCGTGCGTCGACGGCCGCAAACCGGTGGCCGCGATGGTGCCGGCGGGGGAGCCACGTGTTGCGAACCTGGACTGGGTCCTGGCCCAAAACCCGAGCGGCCCTCGGAGAGCCTGGAGGACTGGAGGCTCGTTTCATGGCGGTGGGCCCGGGAGAGAGTAATCTCTCCAGCTGTGAGACCCGAGCACAAAGGGGGTCGTTTATACACTTTTGCTTCTGTATCTGTGCCAGCCACTCTTGCACCACGACCAGCAGGGTGGGTGGCAGAGAACAAAGCATGGTCCCGGGGCCGCGACTGGGATTCCCCTGCTGGATTGGTTCGCCACCACACAGATTTTCCTTATCATGACTTCAGAATCTATGATCTAAACCATTCCATGAAGCTGCCCTTAAAACCCTACCTTTATATTGCTGGGTGATGTAAGGATTCATACAGAAAAAATATTCTAAGGAAATGACCCTGAAGATCTGGTATGGAAAATGGAGGCAGGGGCACCTGGTGGCTCAGTCAGTTATGCATTTGCCTTCGGCTCAGGTCACCATCCCAGGGTCCTGGGATTGAGCCCCGGATCAGGTTCCCTGCTCAGCGGGGAGTCTGCTTTCTCCCTCTGCCCCTCTCCTTGCTCATGCTTACACACTCTCTCTCTCTCTCTGAAATAAATAAAAATGGAAGTGAATATGGAAAAAATTGTAAGATCCCCAGTGCAAAATGGCAGGCCACAGTTCTCCTTAAATATTGAAGCACTTTTATACAACATCACTTCTGTATCCCAGACTGTGACTGTATCCACACACTTCCGTGTAACAGCCGCAGGAGACGAAGTCCCCAGGACCACATTCTTGCCCGTCTTTTTCCTCTGAAACGGACACCATCCGTTGTACGTGGCATCGATGCTCTCTGTTTTAATCCCACAGATGAAAGAGCTCGGGGTCATCTTCTACAACTGCAGCTGCCTAGTCCTGGACTTACAGAGGATATTCGCTCTGTATAGCTCATTAAAGTTCAAGAACAGAGTGCCTCAGACCTGGTCCAAGAGGCTCTATGGCGTCTACGACAACGAGAAGAAGTTGCAGCTTCAGTTGAACGAAACCAAATCTCAAGCCTTTGTGTCGGTGAGTCCTTGCCCTCCCGCTCCTCCTTCCTCCCAAGCTGGAACGTTCGAGTATGATCCGGGGCCGGGCCATCCCGAATTCCCCACATCCGTTCTGTCCCATCCCTCAAAGAGGTAAGGTACACGCTCTCAGGCTCGGCCGTCCCCAATGAGGGGAACAGTGATGAAGGTTAATGGTCGTTCCTAGCTCCCGCGGTCACCGTGCTCCTCCACTCTGGCCACGGAGTCCTCCTTTGATGAAAGGAGTCTGAGGGAACCCCAGTGTGTAACACAGATAAAAGGAGAGCTGTGTGTATGTCACTGAAGCTGAGGGCAGGGCAGGGCACAGCCTCCGGCCCCTGACTACACTGAAAACCACCACCCATCCCCCACCTCTACCCCCCACCCACCACAGCTGCCCCACAGTGTCACTGGGAATGGGCAGTGGGACCCTGTGCCTACAGCGCTGCTCCCCAATCTTTAATGAAGAACTGGCTGGGGCAGGGGCACCTGGGGGGTTCATTTAGATGTCTGCCTCCATCTCAGGTCATGATCTCAGAGTCCTGGGATCGAGCCGGCATCGGGCTCCCTGCTCAGTGGGGAACCTGCTTCTCCCCTCAACTTCGCCCCCTTGTGTTCCCTCTCTCGCGGAGTCTCTGTCACAGAAAAACCTTAAAAAAAAAAAAAAAAAAGGACTGGCTGGGGAGTCTGTTTAAAATGCAAATGTAGAGCCCCCCCTTCTCCTACCCAGGATCCAAGCACTGGTCTGGGGTAAGATCTTAGAATTTTGTTTTGAAGCAGGCTCCACAGCTCATCCTAGTGCTCAGATAAACTGCTTAAAACCATGCTCCTAATTCAACATGCTCATCATCCTTTTTGCGTTTCAAACCCAAAGCACAGTCTGAAAATTTAGCCAGGTAGCAATTGAGACAAAAGAGGGTGTTTTTCTGTCTTAACAAATTCATATAAATACAAATAGCAGAACACAGACTGCAAGATTTTCATCAAACCAAACTAAAAAAAAACCTTTTCTTTAAAATATGCAGCAGACCACAATGCAGTCGCAAGTAACATATTGCATAAGGCGTTTTACGAGCATAATTGTTTCATGTATTCGGTTTCATTTCCTCTCAAGACAACCCTGTAAGACGGGAAGGCCAACTCTGATTCTGAATTTGTAGACGACTAGCAATAGGAAATTGGCCAAGGAACCCTGAATCCAGAAGGTGACAGGGTGACACGACACCCCAAGGGACACTTGCTTAGCCAGTAGAGCAGATGGGAAGCAGCAAGGAATAGATGAATTCTCAGCAGATTTCAGACAATTGCTGGATTTTGAATTTATGGTTTGAATCTTAGAGCTAGGTGGATGTGAGTTTTGTGTACATTTATATTCTGACTCTTAAAAAGCTGGGGGAGTCCCCCCTTGTTGATCCCAAAGTTACCATACCTGCCCCAGAGAGAAGGCCAGACCCTTAATAAAATCTACTAAAACGAAGGCCTTTGTTGTATTCTAGGGCAGATCTGCCAGTTGCTTTTTATTAAATGATTTGCCCCCAAATAAATAAAGTTTTGAAACATGCCTTCAGGAATAGCCTTTTAAACTGTATAATGCCTCTGCTTTCTGTTTTTATTTTTCATATTATTACTTTATCTTCTATTTCCTATTAATATCAAGCCTACCTTTGAATTCCAGTTTGATAGATATTAATTGAACACAGTTTTTGCAGAGACATAAAATCCTGCAGGTAAAAAATAAAGTCAGACCTCCCCACCACTGGAATTGGTAACATTTGCCCAAAGCTCTTTGATCTCACCCCTAATGTAGCATTTATCACATTCTCATAACTGTTTGTTTATTGATCATCACTCCCACTATTTAAAAGGCTCCAAAGGCCATATACAGGGCCATCTTCATCATTGCTATTGCCAGCACATTACTTACAGCTCCCTAAAAGCAACAATAAATGTGGGATTGGTTTTATTAGTAGTTTTATTAGTAGTAATTTTAATAAAAAGTTCTAGGATGCATATAATTTTCTGAGTAATACATGCCAAACAAATGTCAAGCAAATTTATTGAAATTCAAAGTATTTGTTATAAAATATCTTAAAATAGTATATTTTTAAAAAAGATTTATTTGACAGACAGAGACCACAAGTAGGCAGAGAGGGGTGGGGGAAAGCAGGGCTCCCTGCTGAGCAGAGAGCCCGATCCCAGAGTTCGATCCTGGGACCCTGGGATCATGACCTGAGCTGAAGGCAGAGGTTTTAACCCACTGAGCCACCCAGGTGCCCCTAAAATAGTATATTTTTATAATCTCACAGTTCCAAGACTAAGTTAACACATGCACACACAAATATTATTGAAGACCTTAAGAATTCCCCAAATTAGATTTGGGATGATAAATAACTTAGCATGTTATATATAAATTTTAAGTTATGATATAAACGTGGATTATTTCTAGTTTTCTCATGGAACACAAGGAGAGGCCTGGCGAGATTTCACTCTGTGATCTCTAACCACTTGGAGCCACATGGTTTCGATTTATTTACTTTCCCCACTGAAGTCAGAAACAGGAACCATAGTTGACTATGTTTTGGTCTTATCTTGTAGATTTCTCTTTAGAACGCTTGAGATTATAAATTTGCTTTCCAAGATCAAGACTAGTTGGTTCAAGGTCTGTTCTTTTCATGAGCAGGGAGCCCACCATGGGACTTGATCCCAGGACCGTGAGCCTATAGCAGACGCTTAACCGATGGAACCACCTAGGTGCCCCTCAAAGTCCGTCATTACTGATCTGGGTGCTAGACAGATGTCATTTCTCATTACGGTTTCATTCACCCATCTAGTCCTATGGACTGAGATGCATTTAGTGAGTGAGCGCAGACATTAAGCAGAACGTGGTGCTGTGAAAAATACCCTGCTCTATTCCCTTACTTCGTTGTTAATTACATTTGATTATCTTTGTGGAGAGATGCTTTACATTCCATGAAATTCACCCTTTCCAAGTATATGATTCAGTGGGTTTCAGTGTGGCCAGAGCTGTGCTTACATCTCCACTGTCTCATTTCGAACACTGTCATCAGCACAAAGACCACACCCACTGGGGTCACTCTCCGTAGTCCCCTTCCCCCAGGCCCTGGCAACCACTCCTCTACTGTCTCTTAGGGTTCTCCTCTCTCTAGCATTTCATATTAGTGGAATAAGACAGTCTATAGTCTTTTTTTTTTTTTTTTTTAAGATTTATTTGTTTGAGAGAGAGCACAGGAGGGAGCAGAGAAAAAGGGAGACAGACTCTTGCTGACTCCCCACTGAGCCCAGAGCCCAACATGGCGCTCAGTCTTGTGACCCTGAGATCATGACCCCAGCCAGAATCAAGAGTCGACGCTTCACTGACTGAGCCACCCCGGCACCCAACAGTGTGTCGTCTTTCGTAATTGACCCCTTTCACTCAAAGTCTGTTAATGTTACAACATGAATCCGTACATCCCTCCTTTTTTATGGTCAAATAATATTCCAGGTATCAAATTTGGTTTATTCATCCACCCGTTGAACATTTAGGAGTTTCTGTCTTCTGGCTCCTGTGAAGAGTGCTGGTGTAAAGCTTTATGCACAAGGTTTTATTTGAACACCCGTTTCCAGTGTTTTGGGGATGTAGACTCAGGAGAAGTACCGTGGGTAGTGTGATAGCTGTGCTGCACACTCTGAGACTGACAAACCGTTCTCCAAACTGGCTGCCCCAATTGACGATTCCACCAGCAACAAATGACAGCTCCCGTGTCTCCACATCTTTCCCAATGCCTGTTATTTTCGATTTTATTTCACCCCTCCTGGCAGGTGTGTGGGTGTGAAATGGTATGTCCCTGTGGTTTTTACTTGTATATTTTAATGTGTTCGTTGGCCCTTTGTTCATCTTTTCTGAGACATGTCTTTCCGATCCTTTGCCCACTTTACTTGGATTTTTATTATTGAGTGGTGAGTGTTCCTATACATTCCACATACACAGTTTGCAAATATTTTCTCCCTTCCGTGGGGCCAGCTTTTTGTGTTTAATATATTTTAATTTATATATTCTTGGGATGGAGTGTGGATTCTTTACAAACCAGGAAACAGTTGTGAAATAAATCAGAAGCCTGCTAAGGCAAGTATTTAAAGACTATACAAAGCAAGTTATGTGAATGTTTAAGGCACTAGTTGATCTGAGAGAGAAACATATGGCCTAGATGCAGGTGCACAAGAGAACTGGAGTGGTAAAAGGTCATCACAGAGCCAAAACAAAGAATGTTTTCCTGCTCCTTCCCATAATAAAGGAGTACACAGTGCAAGGCTCAGAAAATTAATTCAGGGGCTGCCTGGGTGGCTCGCTGAGGTAAGCGTCTGTCTTCTGCTCAGGTCATGATCCCAGGGTTCTGGGATCGAGCCCCACATCCAGCTACCTGCTCAGCGGGAAGCCTGCTTCTCCCTCTGCCTGCCACTGCCCTTGCTTGTGCTCTCTCACTGTCAAATAAGTAAATAAAATCTTCTTAAAAAAAAATAAAATTAATTCAGGACCAGTAAGAGGGAGACTTAATAGCCTTCTGTCTAATTAAATTATTAGAACTAGGTAACTTCCTCTGTCAGACCAGTAGATCAGTCATTCTTTAGGTGGTTGTTCATTCACTTACATCTTAAGCAAATATTTCAAAGCCACTAGTATATCCAGACACTATTTTCAAAGGTAGTGGACTCTGGAATATACCCATCAGGCACCGCCACGCCCCCAGGGCTGGGAGAACTGATACAAATAGTCACGCATTTCCCTAATACACACGACACCTGCCATACTCCAGGCATCGGGTTCGGCGGAAGGAACGCAGCGGGCAAGTGCACATCCAGGGCTGTTCCCGAGTGGATGGAAATATCCAACGTGAAGCAGCTCCACTGGGAGTGAGGTCCGGTCCGGGAGTCCCTCCGACCTGCGGCGCTGGTTAACGCAGGAAGCCCTCTCACGTTCAGCCCACAGATACTGCTATAGAGCAGGGGCTAGGAGTGGCCTGGAGATAACCAGGTGCTGGAGATCCGCAGCCCCGCGGGGCACAGGCCAGTGCAGAAGCACCCAGCCTCATGAAGACGACCCCAGGTCACAGGCTAGAATAAACACCACCAAGCCAGCAACTTATTTTGGGCCACCGATGTACACCGAGCAGCCAGACTAGAGCTAGGATGTGGCAGGCGCTGAGTGCTATTGGGGTGAACAAAGTCCAGCAAGCACAGAAGAGAGGCCCGAGCCCAGACAGCAAGACGGGTGTGTCCCGTGATGACCCACCCCCCCCCACTTCAGCCACAGGGCTCAGCAGGTGGAAGGGACCCCGCCTGGACGCCGCAGGCTGTAAATGCGAGAGCCGGGCCAGGAGCACCGGATGGCACCGCGCACGACCAGATGTGAGGAGACCAAGGACACTGCGCCTCCATTTGCTCCTCCCTGAAACCAAAACTAGTTTTGGGAACACAAGGAAATCCGGGAGACTTCTGAAACAAAAACCGGGGCCTCCCGCTGCACGTCAGGGCTGGCTCAGGCCCTGGTCTGGGGCTGACATTTTTTTTAAAGATTTAATTTACTTATTTGACACACACAGAGAGAGAAAGTACAAGCAGGAGGAGCGGCAGAGGGAGAAGCAGACTCCCTGCCAAGCAGGGAGCCCCATGCGGAACTCGGTCCCAGGACTCTGGGACCATGACCCGAGCCAAAGGCAGCCACCTAACTGACTGAGCCACCCAGGCCCCCTGGTGCTAACACTTAAAGCAGACCCAACAGGCTGAGGGAATGAAGTCGTTTCCATATTGACTGTATTGATAGAGACAGAAAAATGAGTGCCTAGAATCCCTAAAATCCAGCCAGGGACTCAGCAGGCAGATGAGGCAGGGGCCATAGGCTAACTAATATCACAGATAAATCATATTATGAGAGGCCAGAGAAAGGAGAAGGAGCCTCTGGGTTCCACAGACGGGCTCGTCCTTGAGCTGGAACGTACAGAAAGTCGAGGACTCTGAGGGTCAGAAATGCCGACGGGGCAAACACGCAGAGCACACAGGTCGGGGCTGGGCCATTCCTTCCCTCTGGGGCACGGAGGGCACGGTGGCTGGCCCAGGAGGGAGGCAGAGAAACGGGAGGCCAGGGCACAGAGGGCCAGAGATAGACCCCTCCAGTGAGTTCAGGCAGGATTCCCAGACACCAGGAATGCTGAGCTGTGAGTGTGTGTGTTTACATCATGGTGACAAGGAAATGATGTGTTAAAGTCCCAGCAAAGAGCACTAGGGAGAAATGGCAGGAGGGACAGGGAGACACAGGAGACGCTGTAGAACAGGAACATCTGTCCCGCAGACAGCCGGGGTAACCGCCATGTGTGTGCTGGGTGAAGGGAGAGAGACAGCTCTGGGTTTTGTTTGTTTTTTATTGCTTTTGTGTGGTATGGTTTGTTTCTATTTTGTGTCCGTTCTTAGGGTTTGTTGTTGTTTTGGCGTTAGTCTTTTTCAAAGACTTTTCAAAGACTTAGAAGCTCACCCTCATTCCAAAGTAAAAATCATTTAAATAATCAAAAACCATTTGATAGTCAGCTGCCAAGGTGACTTTCTGAGCAGGGACTCTGGGGTGGGGGTTGGGGGGGTACCCTGACCAGGCTCCTTTCCTGCCCCCCTCCCCCACGCTCCGCATTCCTCCGCGTCAGGATCTAGAACACCCACTTCGTCTTCCCTAAGCACGGTTGAGGATTCCCAGCAGCGTGGTGTGGGGAGCCCCTGAACCTTGGATGAGAGACCCAATGCCCCCACAGCAGGGAGTTCCAGAAACCTGGTACAAAACACCCCTTGGATTACGCATGCCTCTCCACGTGCCATCTGTATAGAATATGTACTATACGGTAACGCCTGAGAAAATTTGCAGCTCTGCCTGACAAGGTGTCCGCCAGAGCCCCCTAAGTGTAGAGCTAGAGTGCTCCCCAAATCGGGTGTCGATATCGAACACTAGAATCCCCTCCCAAAACAGACGCAAAGGACAGCCTCGAGACCCGTCCTAGCACACCCAGATCTGAGCATGCCTCAGCTATGCTAGGATCGCATACGTATTTGTCCAGTCTCATCCAGAACTGCGAAGTTGGTTTGCAAAACTTGACCCAAAAGCCAAGCTCCATTAGAATACGTAAAAAACAGCAACAAAAGAGAGAAAGCCCCAGCTAACAAAAAGCAATCTAAACGTCGGGGGTTTTGTGTGTTTTTGCAGAATTCTCCCAAGCTCTTCTGCCCCAAGAACAGAAGCTTCGACATCGATGCCATCTACAGCGTGATTGACGACGCCAAGCAGTACGTCTACATCGCAGTCACAGACTACCTGCCCATCTCCAGCACCAGCACCAAAAGGTCAGTGAGTGCACAGCCTCGTCCTCGAGCCCATTCTCCAGGGCCAGGCACACATGGGGGACCACGGGGAGCCAGCCTGCACCCGGAGATGCTCTCTGTTCACCTTGGGTCGCTGCCCATCAGACCTCCTCGGTCTGCATTCAGATCTTCCCCGTGACATGTCTCCTCCCTCAGTCCATCGGCAGGACTCAGGGGTCGTCTCCTGCCAGAGTTCCTCAGTGCTCTACCTCACAGGCACGGGAACGACTTGCAAGTGAAGATGGGGGTGTTGTCATCCTGAGCGTTACTTGAAAAATAAAAATAAATGGAATAACCCAAACGATTCAGAAAAATACTACGTCTTGAAGATGAGTTCACAGGTGTCCCTGAAGGACATGCTGACACTGAGGAGGCCTGGCAAGACCTTCCGTGGAGGAGACGTCATCTCGTTGTGTCCCCCGCCAGTCTTCATTAAATGCTCAACTTTCATATGCTTTCCGCTTCAAGAAGGAGGAGACTCAGAACATGGATGTTCTCAGTCCATTCCTCTCTATGAAGAAGAAAGCATTTTAAAAATAAAGGGGTTTTTTTGCAGTAATTAATCACTTTTTGGGGCAGTGTGTAAGTCCCTGAATATTTACATGGATACAGGCGTGGCTCTGCCCCCAAATGTTTCCTGCTTTTGCTTTCTTGCTGGGAGTGCAAAGATTTGGGTGCTTGCGCTCTAAAGAACACATTTTGTCCAGGAAAAGTTTTCAAAGGGCACATTTCTGGGAGTACCACCTGAGACTTTTTAATATGGAAAATTACAATTTCAAAATAACCATTTGCTGCGGTAAAATGATTGTGCATGCTCTCTATTGCTTTAATGTTTTTTAAGTTGCCAACGCCACATAGGCATAATATGCTTCCTTATGCAAATGGCTGTAGGATTGCGAAAGCATGTTTCCCCCAGAACTGCTGGAGACACTATGAAAACACTTTTACTTTAAAATGCGCTACATCCTTGAATATTCATAGGTTTTTACCCATCTACTAGTGCACGGTTTCTAGCTCTCCTTTTCATTTTCCTCTTATTTATTGTGTGTGTGGTTTCAGATACCATTTTAGATGTCAACTCCCCCGGGGACGATTTTGAAACCTCTTAGATAGGTTTTATAAGATCAAGTTATGGACACGTTAGTATGGAGGCTGATTTCTTGGGATTGACAAAACCTTCATCCCATGAAGTCCCAGGAACAAAATTAAGCTCCTTTGTGGTTGGGGTGGGGGCAAGGAGTTAGCATGGAGAACCTAAAACATCTTGGAAAAGCAAAAGTTAGAGAAAACTAAAAGAATGATAAAGAACGGAAAACTCACATGAAGTTTTGCGTTTGGGTTATTAATCTCCCGTTTCAGCTGTTAGTAAAAGAAGAGTTCTTTTCTCATCCTTAAAATAATGTAAGACCTGCCCCTGTTGTCAAGGATTCTGATGAAAAGTCATCAGAGACATAAGAGATAGTTCAAACATCTAGGCTATAATTAAATATGTAAGAATGAAAAAAAAAAAAATTTGGAAAACTCCTGGGAAAAGACACTGAAGTTTGTGTCAGCTGAGAATGTCTATTTGGTTTGTTTTTTGTTTTGGTACATTTTACTTCTGGGAGTGGTGACATGACTTCATTATTCTGCTGCAGTAGAACAATGTAGCCACATAGAGCTACACTTTTTCTTCCTTTCATAGTCTCACCAAAGGAAAACAACAAACTGCTTGAAGCATTTAATGCCCCCACTCATAAATCTGAAAGTAGGACCATTAAAATCTCAACTGTAACCAGATGTGCTCTTGCCTTACTTTAAAATAATTACCTTTAACTATTTTCTTATCAAGTGTAAATGGGCTTTAGATATTTCATAATTATAAACATGCCAATGACATGTCTCTGTTCATTATTCATTTGTGGCAAAACATTCTTTTTTGATAGTATAAAAAAAATTAAGCAAGCTGGGTCTTTCAGGTTTGAAATTCAGACAACTTTTGAATAATATTACCACTAGCCAGTCTATGAGAAAATTTTGTTTTGTTTCTGTATATTAAACTTCCTTTTCATTACAGTAAAAAAAAAAAGAAAGAAAGAAAGAAAGAAAGAAAAAATATTTAAGTCAGCCTGACTCCTTGTCTTTACATTGTCCTAGAGAAATCTTTCAGGAGTGATTCCAACTTGAATAAACAAATAGATACTATCAAATATGCTACAGACTTAACTTTTAGTGTACGTGCTGCTAAACATCAGGAAACACACGATCCCAAAGTAGAAATAGTTGGCAACAAGTAAAAAAAAAAATATATATACACCGTCACTTAGCGGCAATGTTAGAAGTAACTTCTACTTTTCAAAGAAGTAGGAAGAAAGCAGAACAATGATGTGTGGCTAAGTACATCTTGCAGTAAAAAAACCAGAGGCCCTATTTCACTTCTTCGTGTTTTAGCCATCGGGTGCTCTTTCTTTAAGCAATTCACTTATTTATTTGGTTCTCAGTGTGCGGTGGTTCATTATTTATTTCCTCAGTCACATGCAATACATCTTTCAGAAGGAAATCAGTAAAAGTGTGAAGGAACAATAAAAATGTAGGCTGGCAGCCAAGAACCCCCTCTGGCAAAGTTACCTTTGGATGTGAAGGAGAAACAAAGGCTTTCCCAGAAAACAAAAGCTCAAGGCGTTCACCACTCAGAGACCTGCCTTACAAGAGGTGTTGAAGGGAGCTCTTCAAATTGAAACAACAACAACAAAATGAAAGCACACTAAGTTCCGATTAAGGTGATAAACAAGCAGTTGGAATTAGAATATTGTAATTGTAACTCCTTTTTGGAATAGTAGATTATACTCTTAACTGTATGTTAAAGGAAAAGAGCATTAAAATAACTCTCGCTACTAAAACTGGGGATGAAGTCACAGCTGACGAAGAGGTAACATCACAACATCGAAAGTACAGGAGGAGAGAAGCAAAAGGATGATAGGTGAAAAGAAAAGTGCAGTCAGTAGAGTTTTGGCTAAGATCAAGTATGTAGTAGAGAAAACTGTTTTTTTCTATGAGATGCCTTGTGTAAACCCCATAGTAACTACATGACAAAAATCTAGGGCAGAAATATGAAACATGAAAAGGAGGGAGAACGACCAAATCATCCTGGAAAACCACCAACTGGCAAAAGCAGACTGAAACAGAAAGAAAAAGAAACACGGAAAAACAAAACCAGAAGGCGGGAGATAAAATGGCCAGTAGTAAGTAAATGCTTACCTATTAGCAATCACCCTCAGTGAAAATGCACTGAACTCACCAATCAAAAGGCACAGAGTGGCTGAAGGGACAAAAAAGCAAATATGCTGCCTACAGGGGACTCACTTCAGCTCTAGAGACACGTACAGGCTCAGAGTGCAGGAATGCAAGATGACGCTCCAAGCGAACAGAAATGAAGGCAAGTGTAACCATACTTATTGGACAAAATAGACTTTAAGCCAGAAAGGGTCCCAGGAGACAAAGAAGGTCCTTATGTAATGATAAAAGGGCCAGTATATCAAGAAGATAGAGCAATCGTAAATATATGTGCTTGTTGCCAACACTGCGACTTCAAAACATATTAAGCAATTAATGAGGGATCATAAGGGAGAGATAGACAATAATGCAGTAATTGTAGGGCACTCTAATACCCAACATCAGCCATGGATAAACCAACCAGACAGAAAGTCAACAAGAAAATGTTGCAGTTGAACCTAGCTTTAGAACAAATGGACTTTAGCAGGCGTACTCAGAACATCACACCCAACAGCAGCAGAATACACGTTCTTCTCAAGTGCACATGGAACATTCTCCGGGATAAATCACATATTAGGCCACAAATCAGCAAATTTAAGAGAGTTGAAATCATACCAACTATCTTCTCCGACCACAATCCTATGAAACTAGGAATCAACAAGAAGACAGTAAAAATATCTACAAATACATGAAACTAAAAGCACTTCTAAACAACTGTTGGGTCAAAGAAGAAATCAAAAGGGAAATAAAAAATTGTCTTGAAAACACAACATATTGAATATTATGGGATGCATAAAAGCAGATCCAAGAAGAAAGTTTATGACTATAAATACATACACTGGGAAATGAGAAAGATCTTAAATAACCTCACTTTACACCACAAGGAACTAAAAAAAGAAAGTATCAGAGCAGAAATAAATGAAATAGAGATCAAATCAATAGAAAGTATCAACAAACCAAGAACTGGTTCTCTGAAAAGAAAAACAAAATTGAAGCCTTTAGCTAGACTAAGGAAAAAAGAGAGAAAGCTCAAAGAAATAAACATGAAAGAGGAGATATTACAACTGATACTACAGAAATACCTAGAATTATGAGACTACTCTGAACAATTATATGTCAAGAAATTATGTAAACTAAAAGAAATGACTACATTTCTAGAAACACAACCTATCAAGACTAACGCAGGAAGATGGAGAAAATCTGAACAGACCAGTTGTGAGTAAGGAGATTGAATCAGTAATAAAAAAAAAAAAACTCCCAACACAAGAAATCTCAGGACCAGATGGCTTCCAAACGTTTAAAGCAGAATTAACACCAGTCCTCCCCCAAACTTGTTCAATATACCAAGAAGGAGAAACACTTTCAAACTCATTCTGTGAGGCCAGCGTTACTTTGCTACCAAAATCAGATAAGGAGACCACAAGAAAGAAAACTATAGACTAATATCCCTGATGGATATAGATGCAAATATTCTCAAGAGATTATTAGCAGACTGAATTCAGGAACACATTAAAAAGGATTATACACACACAATGAACAAATGGGATTTTATCCCTGGGATAGGACGGTATTTCAACATATGCAAGTCAACAAATGCAAATACACTGCATCAGTAAAATGATAAATATGACATGATCATCTCAATAGACAAAGAAAAACCATTTGACAAAATACAACACCCTTTCATGATAATTAAAAAAAAAACAAAAACAAAAAAACCCTCTAACATGGGTACCGAAGTACTATAACTCAGCATGATAAAGGCCATATATGACAAACCAACAGCTAACATTACACTCACTGGAGAGAAATTAAACCATTTCCCCCAGGATCAGGAAAAAAGCAAGGATGCCTACTGTCAGCAGTCTTACCCAATAGAGTCTTCGGAGCCCTAGCCAGAGCAGTCAGGCAAGAAATAAAAGGAATACACATTGGGAAGAAAGAAATAAAATTACCATTATTTGCTGATGATGTGACCTTATATGTAGAAAATCCTAGAAAATCAGTTTGAAAAAAAAAAAACTGTTGGAATTAATCAACAATTTCAGTAAAGTGTTACAATACAACATCAGTTGTATTCCTTTACACCAATGATGAATCCTCTGAAAAAGCAGGAAAACCATCACACTCACAGTAACATCAAAAACAATATTCTTAGGAATAAATTTAACAAAGGAAGTGAAAGATCTGTACAGTGAAAACTACAAAGCTTTGCTGAAAGAAACTGAAGAAGACACAGATAAATGGAAAGGCATCTCTGTCCGTGGACTAGAAGAATTAATATTGTTAAAGTGACTATACTACTGAAAGTGATCTACAGATTCAATGCAAATCAAAATACCAAAAGTATTCTTCACAGAAATAGAAGAAATAACCTTAAAATTTGTGCAGAACCACAAAAGACCCCAAACAGTCAAAACAATCCTGAGAAAAAGAACAAAGCCGTAGTAATAAAAACAATACAAGACATCAACCAATGGAACAAAATAGCCCAGAACTAAACCCTGGCTTATACAGTCAACTAACGTTCAACACAGGCACCAGGAGCACTCAATGGGGAAAAGACAGTCTCTTCAACAAATGGTACTGGGGAAAACTGGAGAAAAACATAGAGAACAGTGAAGTTGGACCCCTCTCAACACGACTCACAAAAATTAACTCAAGATAGATCAAAGACTTAAGATAAGACCTGATACCATAAAACTCCTAGAAGAAGATATAGGGGAAAAGCCCATCAATAATGGTCTTGGTAATAATTCTTTTGGCATGACACCAAAGCCCAAACAACAATAACAAAAAATTAACAGATGGGACTATATCAAACTCAAAAGGTTTTGCACCGCAAAGGAAACAATTAACAAAATAAAAGGACAGCCTACAGAATGGGGAAAGATTTTTGCAATCCATATCACTCTGTATGGAATCTAGAAAACTTCTACCTGTAGAAAACACAGTGCAAGGATGGTTACCAATGGCTGGGGGATAAGGGACAAGAGTGACAGTGTTTAAGACTGCAAACTTGTGATGAGTAGTAAATAGGTCAAGGCTAATGTGCTGTGAGCATTTTACTGTGATTATGTAATCTGGTGACTGTCAGTACATGGGCAGTCATTACAATATAAGACTGTACCAAAGGAACATGCTGTGTAGCTTTTTAAATTTATACAATGCTATGCATCAAATTTATTCCTTAAGAAAAAAAGGAGGCTGATTGGTCCGTGGGCTATTAATATTCTTCACTTATACTTGCATTCAACAAACGTTTATTGGGCACTGTGCAGGAGTGAGTAAAGTCTGAGTGGTGTGTGGTCCCAGGAACTCCATCCCATAGGGCGAATGGACACAGAACCTAGTGTAACCGCACAGTGCGGTGAATGGTACAGTAGTATATCCATATCATATTATAGGTCCTCGGTGAGAGAGCAGCTGTGGCAGGTTCGGAGGTAGCAGAAGCTTACTGGAGGAAATGCTACCTGATTACATTTTAAAATACGCAGGAGTTGATCAAACAAAGGATAAGAAGGAGTTTTCCAGGTAGAAGGGACAGCTTGGGCAAAGTTTTAGGTGGGGAAAAATAGCCCTACCACATGCCAGGATCTGTAACGGGTTTGGTGCTGGGCACAGGCGGTGAGAGACCAAATGGGAGGGAGGGCAGGGACCCAGGACAGGAGGATCTGACTGTGAGGGAGTCTTGTGACTTTGGGGAGCCTCCACTATGTTTTAATCAAGGGAGATACGCTTTTAGACAGATCGCTTCGGTGGTCATGGAAAATGTACTTGACAGGGACAAGACTGGAGGCTGCGAAACCATTTTGGAGCAGGTACAGTGGCCCAGGTCAGGGATGATGATGACGGCCGCGGAGGACAGAATAAAGGACACACGTGCCAGCAGCGTCTCTGCAGTACACGGGGAGGAGGAGAGTGGGCGCAAGGACGGCCGGGTCTTTGCTTGGGTGATGAGATGATGAACATCATACAGAGTAGAAGGAGATAAGCAGATTTGTGACTTTAAACTCCTTATAAAGGTCCAGATGGGTAAAGATCTTACAAAGATATCCAGAAGGAAGTCTGAAGAAGGTGAGCCTGGTGATGTGAATTTGGAGCTTTTCAACTCTAGAGACAGTTGAGATCAAGTGCGTCGATGAAGCCGCCACGGAGACGGCCTGTCGAGAGGAGGACGGGATGGTGATGGAGTCTTAGGGGTGTATGGACCGCACGATAGATCCAGGAACACTGTGAGAGATAAGGAAGGGACAGACCAGCAAACCACAGGGTCATAGAAGCCAGGGAGTCCCTTTCAAGAAGAAAAGAACCATCAACAGAGACACATGTGGCTTAAACTAACAGGAAAATAAAAATGGAATGATGTCCATTAGATTTGGCTGTTGGCTGTTGGGATATCACCGCTGACTTGGAGATTTGCACAAAAATGGTGAGCTGGAGGCCAGGGGGCAGTAGGCTGAGGAATGGGTGGGGGCGGTCAAGTCAGAGGTTCTGGATTACACTGTCGAGAAGTTACATTCACAAAAAAGTAGAGACAGACCCACACAGACGGAGAGCAAACTGATGGTCGCCAGAGGGGAGGGGCAGGAGGACAGGCAAGGTGGGCAAAGGGAGAGGGAGGTACAGGCTTCCAGCTGCAGAACAAGTCTGTCACAAGGATGATGGCACAGCACAGGGAACATACTCGTGATCGTGTCACGGTGCTGTGTGGTGACAGATGGCAGCTGCCCTTGTGGTGAGCACAACGTACTATATAGAGATGCTGAATCACTGTGTTGTACACTGAGACTAACGTAAATGTGTGTCAGCTACACTCCAAGACAGATGTAGACAGATGGAAGTTTATTTAGTTCAAAAGGGAAAAGAAACTGTGCACCAGCCACACAGAGATGCAGTCAGGGGAGGGTTTTCTGAGCGAGATTTACATTTTGTCTCAAACTAAGAGGAAGGGGTGGCGGGGTGGGGGTGGGTGGTTGAAACTCTCTTTGGGAAGGAACGGCCAATGAAACACAGTTGCAGAGGGTCAGGGCAATAGCCCAGGGGGTAGGGTGGTCCAGGTCTGACCGTGAACAGGTTGCCTTATCCTCTGAGCTAGGGGAAAGGGGAGAAGGATGTGTGAGGCTCTGGGGGGTAGAAAGTTGTGAAAGATCAAAACAGAGAAGCTCTACCTTGTGCATAGAGGGAGAAACCGGTTTTTCTTGAGTGGGGTACAGCTTAGAGTAGCTACAGAAAGGTCCTAGAGGAAGAACTTGCCCAAGGCAAGAACGAGGTGATGGATGGCGGTGAGGGCCTAGATGCCTTTGTGATGTCTCCTACCTCACGGGGCTGAGCTGACCTTGTTCAGCAGTCCTTGGCTTTGTGGCTATAGAAACAGACCAAGGGAGGTGTGGCTCTGACCCAAGAGCTCAAGGAAGGGGTAGGGCATGTGTCCTTCAGGTGATCAGTAAGGTTGGGCTGGGTTGGGAAGGGGACCCGAAGCTGATGGGGCAGGAGAGCGCTCAGTGGGGATTTCACAGGGTGCAGGACACTGGGGGACCACAGGCTAGTCCATACGAAGAGGAGATATTTGGAGGTGCGCTGATTACAAAGCCAGCAGGCTAACGTTTTGATAATACTTTATTAGTCGAAACTGAGTTGGCCTGGAATGAGGGAAAGATTTGAACCAGTGAACAGAAGGTCTACGTGCATCAGAGCTGAGGGGAGAAAGAGAGATTTGGGGCCTGTCTTTAACATGGAAATGTTTGTTGTTTTTTCTTTTTAAATGAGAAATCAACAGTTCTGGAAGTGACAATGTGTGGTGTTGGGGGGGCCGACCCCATCTCCTAAACCAGATGGGTAAATTGTGGTGGCAAATAACATGGCAGAAGTTCTGGAGAAGCTGTGGCCTCAGGAGGAGTCAGGATTTAGTTAAGGCAAAAGGCTATGGATTCGGGGCAGAGGCTGAGCCTCCAGGAGACCCCATTGGCCTGGTGGAGTAGTCCAGGACCAGAGTAGCTGGCGGCTTGGTCAGGAAAGAGGAAGGCAGCCTGGAAATGAGAGTATGGGGAAGTTTGGGTAATCAGAGCAGAAGCTCACTTCGGGGGGTAGGGGGGGCAATTTCCAAAGAAGAAGTTCTCAAAGCCTTTGGGGACTAATGGGGTGCTCAAAGAATTCTGTTGGAAAGTTGACTCTCAGCGCACAGGTGAGCTGAGGTGATGAGGAGCGGTGAGGACAGCAGGTGGTGGTCAGTCTGCCCACACCCTCTGAGGCCCCGGTGGTGGGAGAACTCATTTCAGTCAGGGGGAGGACCCAGGAGAGTATCGTCTGTAGGTGCCCAGCCCAGGAGATCTGTGTGTTTTCAAGGTGTCCTATCAGGTTATGTCTATATTGAAGAATGAAGTAATGATCGGGTTAATATAAATGTTCTTTGCAGTCTAGTAAATTTCTTCCCCCAAACTAACTTATTTTCTTTATTTTTATCCACATGGATATTATTCCTACAGGACTTACTGGCCAGACTTGGATGGGAAAATAAGAGAAGCATTAGTTTTGCGAAGCGTTAAAGTTCGACTCCTTATAAGCTTCTGGAAGGAAACTGACCCCCTTACATTTAACTTTATTTCATCTCTTAAAGCTATTTGCACTGAAATAGCCAACTGCAGTTTGAAAGTTGTAAGTATGATGTTGACTTCAGTATTATTACATAAAAAGGGCTGATTCCCTCCCCACGTCCCTGAAAGCTGTAGGCACACGCATTTGCATAAACTGCCATTTAAGAACCAGGATTACAGTCTCTGACAGTGAGAAAATATTTCAAAAGTAGGATAAGTTTTTTTTTAAGACAAACACAGGAGAAAAAGAGCCTGGAACCCGTGTTTGCTGGAGCCCTCCCGGCCCCGCCCTGTCTTCACACACTGCCTGCTGAGTCTTCTCTGCTTTGCTTGAACTGCCTCGTTCACCTGCCGTTCCTGTTTCTAAGTCTGTGACCATCAGAGGAGCGACACGTGCTCCTCCACAGTGTCCCACCACCACGACCTGAGCTCCAGTCCGTCGGGCTGGGTGCTAATCCACATACTTTGAGGGAGGCAAGATTGGGACCGGGTTTTCAGCTCAGTGTAGCAATGCCTTAGCTCATCTTTGATTCTCCTCAGGTTCTCACATGTGACGCCCTCATCCTCCTCTCTAGGCCTTTGCATAGGCTGTTCCCTCGGCCTACAGCACTCTGTTCCTCTGTGCCTTATCTGACTAAGGCCCGCTAGTCCTTTAGGGCTCACCTTTTCCAACCCCCACTGCAGTCATTCGGTAAGTGTACCCTGACACCCTGCTCTGTGCCAGGCACCCTTCTGGGCGATGGCTCTGTGCTCCATGCAGTCTTTAGGGACCAAGATGACAGAGACACCACCATCTACTCTGACACATAGCTTCCAAGGTAGTCCCAAGCCTCAGCATCCCCAGGCCTGGAGAGAGAACGGAGGACTGCCCGGGACGCGTTCCCGGGGTGGACCTGGAGGGGGTGAAGATACCGTCCGGGGTGGACCTGGGGGGGTGAAGATCCCTTCCGGGGCGGACCTGGGGGGGGTGAAGATCCCGTCCGGGGTGGACCTAGGGGTGTGAAGATCCCGTTAGCCTTTCTTCTGCTGCTCAGAAGTCACCGCCCCGCCACACCTAATGGCAGGGGAGGGGCGTGTTCCCAAAAAGACAAAGGAACAGGTCTGTGGGTCATCAGTCTGCCATTCTGAGCACCCACACGGAGAACCCTCGTCCCCCATTGGTACCGCACAGCACAAAGTTCAGGACCTCCCGGAGACGTGCAGTTCTGGACCTCACAGTTCGATAAACAGATACTAAAAAGAAAACGATTATGCGTAAGACCCAAAACCCAGGCTGAAGTTACCTCCTCCCCATATAACAGGGACAGGGAAAGGCCAGTTAAATGTATGTACTGGTAGCCACAGCCAAAGGTTTTGTTGCACGTGATTCTGACACATGACCAATCTGCTTCCTTGCCCCTATGCCTCTGCCTCTGCCTCCTGCCGCCTCGCCCCCTTCGCCTCCGTTTCTCCCTCCCTCTCATTAGTGGTGGCTTCATTCAGCTCCATCAGACTTGGGTGGGAAGATTATACCGATTATGATTATTCCAGCTACCAGATTTTTGCTGCAAGATTGAGTCTTAACAGGCCTCAGTCACTTAAAAGTATTTTTCAGACTAATTTTCTGCTCTTAGGCTCCTGGCACAATCAGTTTTTCCAACCCTTTGAAATACCAAATTTCCAGTATTCTGTTCTCTTTCCTGTCTGCTTACAAGCCAGCACACCTGATCCTGAGCTCATTCATCTCCTCTGATAACTTCCAGAAAGCACTAATAACAACATACACCACTAAGAGTTTGTTCCCTAGCCCTTGCCCTGTAGCCAGAGTATTGGGGGGGGGGGGGGCAGGAGTGGGGGCAGTGCTTGGTCTTCCTTCCACATTAATGCAGGTTATGGTTTTACCAAATACTTTGCCACTGCTTTGTTCTCTATTCTTTCCATGTTGCAGAACCAATTTCCTTGTTGCCTGCTACCCATTGGGTAAACCGCTGTTACGTCTTCTGTTAAGTTTTTATCATTACTGTACAGCACCATCTCATTTCACTTTGCCTAGAAGTAGTAAGTGCTTAATTTTTTTTTTAAAGAAGGAATTTCTTAAGTTCATGAGTATAGACAGTTGGACAGGCACTGAATTACATACTTTCTATGTACTATCTAATATTCACAACTACAATATGAAACAGGAACATTTATATTGTAAAGACATAGAAATTTATATTGTACATTTTAAAGACTTGAGAAGCTATACATCTGACTTAAATATTTCTGGGATAAACAAAAATGTAGATAAAATGTTCTTTAACTCATTCATATCATTAAATTTTTTTAAAAGTTGAAGTTATCAACAATATAAAGACATAAAATTCTAGGATTTACCATCGATTTCAAAAAACTGTGATTCTCATGTAGATTACATTTTAATCTCCCTAACATTCTAATAATATTGATGGAAAACAAATTTTTATCTCCATTTAACTGGTTTTTATAAACTGTGGTAGCCATGCACATGTCTGAGTTCACAAATCAGTATTAGAAATAGAAACAGGTCTGCAAAGCCTAGAGCTAACATCTTACTCAATGATGAAGGGTTGAAAGCTTTTCCTTTAAGATCAGAAACAAGACAAGGGTTCCAGCTCTTACCACTCCTATTCAACATAGTACTGGAAGTCCTAGCCAAAGCAATCAGGGAAGAAAAGGAAATAAAAAGTATTAGAATTAAAAAGGAAGAAGCAAAACTGTCTCTCTTTGCAGATGACATGATTTTCTATATATAAAATCATAAGATTAACCCAAAAAATGTTGGATTTAATCAGTGAATTAAGCAAAGTTGCAGGATATGAAATTAAATACAGAAACCAGTGGTGTTTCTACACACTAACAATGAAATTTCTGAAAAAGAAATAAAGACATAGATTCCATTTATACTAGCATCAAAACAACAAAATACTTAAGAATAAACTTAACTAAGGAGATGAACCATTTCTATGCTGAATACTCTAAGACGATGAAATCGAAGACGATGCAAAAAAATGGAAAGGTATCCCACATTCACAGATTAGAAAAATGGATATTGTTTAAACGTTAATACAACCAAATCCATCTATAGATTCAATGCAATCCAATCAAGATTCCAATGGGATTTTTACAGAAATAGAAAAAACACTCACAAAATTTATGTGGAACTGCAAAAGACCCTGAATAGCCAAAGAAATCTTGAGAAAGAAGAACAAAAAAGCAAGTATTACACTTAGCGATTTCAAGCTATGCTATAAAGCTACGGTCATCAGATACGGTACTGGCATAAAAACAGACAGATAGACCAATGGAATAGAACCAAGAGCTCAGAAATAAACCCAAGCATATGCAGCCAACCAATATTTGACCAGGGAGCCAAGAATACTCAATGGGGAAAAAAATAATCTCGTCAACAAATGGTGTGGGATAACTGGATATCCACATGTAAAAGAATGAAACTGGACCCAGATCATACACCGATCACAAAAATGAACACAAAATGGATTAAAGACTTAACTGTAAGACCTGAAGCCATGAAACTCCTCGACATGGATTAAGGTAATAATTTTTTGGATGGGACATCTAAAATACAAGCAACAAAATTAAAAAGAAACAAAGTGAAAAGATCACCTATGGAAGGGGAAAAATGTTTGCAAAGCATATATTTGATAAGGGCTTACTACCCAAAATCAATCAAAAACTCATACAACTGAATAACAAATAACCCAATCAAAAAATGGACAAAGCACCTGAACAGACATTTCTCCAGAGAAGATATACAGAAGGCCAAGAGGTACATGAAAAGATGCTCAACACTGCTAGTCACTAGGGCAATGCAAACCCAAACCGCTGTGAGATACCGTAGCATGCATGTTAGGACAGCCGTCATCAAAAAGACGGGAGATGACAAGGATGTGGAGAAAAGGGAGCGTGTGTGCACCGGTGGCAGGATTGTAGATGGGCACAGCCACAATGGAAAACAGTATGGAGAATCCCCGAAAAATTAGAAATAGAACTACAGTGATTCCGCAATTCTATTTATGGGACTATATCCAAAGGAAACTAAAACACTAACTCAAAAAGGTATCTGTACCTTTGTGTTCTTAGCAGCAGTATTCATGGTAACCAAGAAATAGAAACAACTTAAGTGCCCAGTGGATGAATGGATAAAGAAGTGGTGGTATACCTATACAATGGACTGTCGTTCAGCCAGAAAAATGAAGAAATACTACCATTTTTGACAACAAGGATGGACCTTGAAGGCATTATTCTAAGTGAAATAAGTCCGAGAAAGACACATACTGTATGATACTGTATGTATAGTCTAAAATTAAAAACAAAAACAAAGAACACAAAGTCATGGAAAAAGAGATGAGACTTGTGGTTACGTGGGGTGGGGTGTAAAGGTAGGGGAGACGGGGAATTGGAGGAAGGTGGTCAAGGGTACAAATTTCGAATTACAGGATAAATACTAGAGATTTAACGTACAACTTGATGACTACAGCTAACACTGCTATGTGGTATGCAGGTAAGTTGCTAAGAATATAAATCCTATGAGTTCTCATTACAAGGAGAAATTTTGTTTATTCTTTTCTTCTTTCTTACCTTTTTATTGTATCTATATGAGAAGATAAGTACTAGCTGGACGTATTGTGAGTCATGCCATGATACGTGTAAATCAAAGCATAATGTGGTACAACTTAAATTTATACAGTGATAGAGGTCAGTTACTCCTCAGTAAAATGGAAAGAAACAGGTCTATGATCACTACTATGGATCTGTTTTCCACATCAGATTTGCAAGTGAATGTGATAACCAGGAGTGGGATTGGGGCACAATCTCAGTTTGGAATCAGATAATCAGAGATTAGAGGAAACAGTGGTATGGTACCACCAGAAAGCCAAACAGAGACCCAGGAGAATAGAGCCCGTTTGTGTTCAGTACCTTTCCATGGATGAGAGAATCCTGGGGGTTGTTTCAGCTCAGGGATGGTATTTTCTAGATAACTGAAGTGGCACGTGGGACACCCTGGAAAAGCAAGTGAAGCACCATGTTCCCAGTGCTTAGCAGGATGCTGGCACAAAGCATTCAAAACGTGTGTGTTGGGTGGATGGATGGGAGGGAGGAAGGAAGGAATCAAAAAAGGTAGCTGATGAAGGTTCAGGAAGGATCTGTGAACCAGGGAGTGAAGGGAGCAGGAAGCATGTGGACGTGGAGTCACTTTTGCACACTCAAGTGTGCTGGAAAAGGGTGAAGAATCTGCCGGGTAAGCTGATTCACTCCGAGCTCAGTACACGTGCAGTCAGAGGAGCGCCATTGCCAGACTTACCAAGTTCAGCAGGGTCATAAGGTACAGGCCTGATTATGATTTAGATATGACAGTACCCACAGATCAGGAGATGAAGGCCATTGGAAAGACCGTTTCATTCACAGATCTCAAGAGAAGGGAGCAAGCTGGGAAGTCCCAGGGTCATCGGGGAGGCAGGAGTGAGGGAAGCATGGACAAGAACTTTTGTTTTGGCTTATAGGGTTGGGGAAGGGGCAAGGCAAGATAAACCCAGTTAGGACTAGCAAGTTGAATGATTTCAGTGGGAGCCCATAAAGCAGGTGGTTCAGGATATGGACCATGGACTGTTTGGGTTATGTATGAGAAGTGTTCTCACAAGCAAGTTGTTTGCTATCTCCAGGAATTAGCCAGCCCCCGGGAGGGCAGTCCCCCAGGCTCAGCACAGCTCAGATGTCAAAGCATCAGAACACAGAAAAGAAGACATGACTAATACAGAAGCAGAGGGAAGAAAGTCTAGAGCCTAGCACACATGGTGCCTTTGCTCGCCCCCTTCTCGAAGACACTGTCCTTTGAAATCTCCATCATGGAATATTAAGTGCTCTCATTTAAGATTAGCAAGAAATTATAAGGAAAGCAGAATCCATCCTTTTGTTCTCTTCTTAGTCAAGAGATCACCCTGGATGGTGGGTCATCCTGTGAGCTCGGTCACGGTTCAGGTCTCATCTGAGCAATTACCAGTTCTAGCAGATTCTGGAAACACCAGCCCACCTACCTCCACTCTCAGCCCCCTCTCAGCCCCCTCTCAGCCCACCCGCCCCATGCCCCAGGCCTGAGAGGTGTTTTTGGGGTCACAGTAAAGTTGAAATTCAGGATTCACAGTCTGAAGTGGTGATTTGTCTTTGACTTATTAAAAGAGCTTCAAGACCAAGGTGTTGAGATGCAAAGCATTTGTTCTCTTGGCAAAATCTCTTTTGACCTTTGCAAATCCCCAGCTGAATCACCTAGTCATTGACAAAGGGCCTGCTGCTTTTATAATGCGTGCAACAGAGGAACATTAATTCAGTTCGTTAGCATGCGTGACAGAGAGGACCCTGAGGCAGACCTGAAATACCCATACATCCAGATGAGTAAGACAACGAGAATTAAAGAAACTTCTGGCCTTCACCCTGTTGAAAGAATGCATTTTATGCTCATTTTGCAGCTTAAAAGTGTTAATTATAGATCTAGTTGAGCATGCTAATTTTTCCTCTTGTTGCCTATATAGATGAGAGAACAAAAATAGCTTCCTCTATATGGAGCAACGAGATTGTGGCTTTGATAACCCAGGACGAGGTCGGCTGTGGGTATTTGGAGAAGAAACCCTTTTGTGCTCCTGAACAAAACCAGAGATGTTCCCTATTCACCCGCTTTTTTTGATTTGCTTATTTTTGTGTCTTACAGAAATTTTTCGATCTGGAAAGAGAGAATGTGTGTGCTACAAAAGAACAAAAGGATCACACCTTTCCTAAATTAAATCGCAACAAGTACATGGTGACGGACAGCGCAGCTTATATCGGTAGGTGTCGGGGCTGTCGGGCTTCTTGGGGGACCAGGCAGGCCAACGGTGGTCCCACCGTGGTCTTCCATGCCCCGCGGGCCCTGGAGGAAACAGGACGGGAAGGACAAACACCCCTTGAACTGAACATCTCTAGGGCTTGGTTCAAATATGAGGACATCATAGAAGATGTTTTTAACAAGTGTTTTCTTTGGCCCACTTGCTTCGTGCTATGGGTGAGGACGTGAGTGGCTCATGAAAGGCAAGTCCCAGGGGCACCAGGTGGCTTGGTCATTGGGCATCTGCCTTCGGCTCAGGTCATGATCCCGTGAACACAGTGCTCCCCACCCACCGTACCTCAGCCAGCCTGTCCTGAGTCCCAGGAGGCCGACCTGATGGCAGCTCAACACAAGGAGCGCTGCCTGGACAAGCATCCCTCCGCCGCCGCTCTGGAAATTGCCCTTGGAGAACCTGCTTACGCTCTCTAAGCCTCAACATCCTCTCTGTACAACGGGGCCCATAACAGTTTCTACTTTGTTGGGTGAAATTTAAGCAGAATAATATATGCAGGGTACCTTGCACAATTAGAATCCCGGCACATAGATAATAACGGATTTGTGTCAGCTGTTATTTTTAGGGTAATAATGCTCCAGATGCCGAAATCATACCAGCTGGCGGAATTACTAATGTGTCCATCTGTGCTCCTTTCCTACAGTGTGCATGAGTCCAGAGTAATCCCTTAACTGGTACCATCAACATCGGAGTGGAAATTGTTATCTATAAAAGAAGGGACATAAATCCCAGAACGGCAGTCTGGCTATTTCATTGTACAGAGGACATGGCAGGCTCAAAGCAGAAAAGAAAAATGTGTGTGGGATAGAGGAATGTGGAATATGGTGGTCCCCCCCTCCCCAATTCAGTGAGAGTAAAGAGTATGGCCTTTGCCTTGTAAAGCACTTTATCTCATTTGATTTTTTTTTCTAAGATTTTATTTATTTGACAGAGAGATAGAGAGGGAGCGTAAGTAGACAGAGTGGCAGGGAGAGGGACAAACAGGGTCTGCACTGACCGAGGAGCCCAATGAGGGGCTCAGTCCCAGGACCCAAGGATCATGACCTGAGCCGAAGGCAGCCACATCTGACCGAGCCACCCAGGCGCCCCCATGCCTCTGTTTTCTTATCTGTAAAATGGGTATAAAAGTATCCACCCTTTGGTGGTGGTAGAAAGATTAAAAGAGATAATATAGGAAAAGCTCCAAACACTGGCTCTCATGTGTCTCAATCCTTAGTAAATACGGATTTTTGGCTCTCTCTTTTCTTCTCCCTGTATGATATATTTTTAGAATAGACCTTTTTTTTTTTTTTTAGAGCAGTTAGTTTCACAGCAAAACTGAAGAGAAACTACAGAATTCTCACATCCCTGGGCTCCTCACACATGAAACACAACCTGCCCCATTATCAGCTTCCCCCACAAAGTGGTGCTTTGGCTACAGTGGGTGAACCGACACCGATACGCATGTACAGTGGGGGTTCACTATCGAGGTGACATTCTGTGGGTCCTGACAAACGTGTAATGACGTGTATGCAGATTACTGTGTCATAGTCACTTCACTGTCCTACCCGTCCTCTGTGCTCCCTGCCTCCCTGCCGGCTCCCGGTGACCACTGATCTCTTTTACAGTCTCCACTGTTTGGGCTTTTCCAGGCTCTCACATAGTTGTACTCAAATAGTGTATATCCTTTTCAGGTTGGCTTCTCTCACTTAGCAGTATGCGTTTAAGCTTCCTTGGGATCTCTGGATGGCTAGATAGCTCCTGTGTTCTTTGCACTGAATAATATTCCACTGTCTGGAGGGATCCGTTCATCCATTTACCTTCAGGACACCTTGGTTGCTTCCAGGTTTTGGCAGTTATGAATAAGCTGCTATAAACATTTGCACACACGTTTTTGTGTGGACATGTTTACAACCCCATTGGGTAATGGCAAGGAGCTTGACTGCCCTGTCGAATGGTTAGACGATGCTGAGTTTTGTGAGATACTGCCAAACTGTCTTCCAAGGTGCCTCTAGCATTTTGGATTCCCACCACCAAAGACGGAGAGTTCCTGCTGCTCCACATCCTCGCCAGCATTTGGTGGTGTCAGTGTTCCAGACTTTGGCCATTCTTGTAGGTGTATAGAGGTACCTCCTTACTGTTTAAATCTGCATTTCCTTGATAATAGATGGGGAGCACTTCTTCATATGCTTTTTTACCATCTGAATATCTTCTTGGATGAGGTGTCTTTGGCCCATTTTTTTCATCAGGCTTTTCATTTTCTTATTGTTGAGTTTTAAGAGTTTTTTGTATATTTGGAATAACAGTCTTTTATCAGGTGTGTCTTTTGCAAATATTTCCTCCCAGCCCGTGGCTTATCTCTCTATTCTCTTGACAGTGTCTTTCACAGAGAAAACATTTTAAATTCTAATGAAGTCCAGCTTATCAGTGATTTCTTTCCTGGATCGTGCCATTGGTGTTGTGTCTAAAAAGTCCTCACCAAACCCAAGGTCATCTAGATTTTCTTATTTGTCATTTTCTAGGAGTTTTATAGTTTTGCATTTTACATTTTTCTTTGATCCATTTTAGAGGTATTTTTTGTTAAAGGTGTAGGGTCTGTGTCAAGATTCCCTTTATTGCAGGTGGATGTCATTCTTCCGGCGCCATTGTTGGAAAGACTAGCTTTGCCCCCTCGTATTGCCTTTGCTCCTCTGTAAGGATGAGTTCACTCTATCTACATGGGTCTATTTCTGGCTCTCTATTATAATGCATTTTTAAATGAGTTCATTTTACACACAGCATTTTGGAAAAACATTTAATTCCCTAGAGCAAGGCATAGTCCTTGTATAAAAATATTTAAAGAGCATCCAGAGGGAAAATTCATTGATATTTTAAATAATTATCAGCACGTTCTGGAAATCTTAAGTCATCACATGGACACCTGCTGAGAATGTGGAATTAAGAATAATCCACACTAGACCTTGCGTGGAAGTATAGATCATTAAATCTTCACGAGACTTAACAGAACATTCCCCAAACAGTACTGTCTCTCTAATTTTGAATTCTCTGGAGTATATTTGAGTGTGGCTTGGTACATTTGTCCAGAAGATGGTTTGAATTGTTGGGGGGCTGACAAGGGGGTGGTAGGTTAATCGGAGGCACTCAGAAGGTTCACTGAGGCGCACATACCTTCCGAGTGAGCTTATCTGTACCTGTGCCATGGCTCAGGGATGGCCCTATAGCTCTCCGGCTGCCCAGCCCCACGCACGCATTCAGGAAGCCACAATGGCAGGCTCAGCCCTGGGGGAACCGTGTCCCAGCTGAGAAAACACGGACGCAGGTACAGGATTCTGAACTTGAGCCAAACCATGAGGAAGTGAAAGGTGGGAAAACATGATCATCCTGGTGGAGGGTGGCCTCTGTGAGCCTGAGAAAGTGCTGCCTAAGGCTGGAGTTGCAGAGAAGAACCTAATTAAAGCTTTGGAGAATCAAAGATGCAGAATCTTGGCTCCATCCGCTGTCTTGAAGGGAAAAGCCGAATCTCAAAAAATAAGGCTCCAAAATCTTGTCACTTCTCTCCCCTTATCTGTTCGTCTTCTCATGCGGCCCCCAAAGCCTATCTCCATCTCTGTGTCGCTCAGAGTGTGGTCCCTAGAGGAGAGGAGCTCCGTGCGGCCCGACGCTCCAGCCCTAGTGGCTGCCGCTGAAGCCCGGACGTGGGGGAGGGGAATGCACAGTGGGTACCACGCAGGCCTTTAGGATCAGACAGGACGCAGAACAGAAGCTGAGTGTGGGCTGTGGGCTCTGACCTGGCTTTGAAACTCAGCTCTGATAGTTTTCCACTCCAGTCTTGGACAAAGTACCTGACCTTTTTGTGCCTTCATGTCCCCATTGGTACAACGGAATATTATCACCTCACAGGCTCGCAGTGGGTATTGAATGAGATCATGTAAGGAGATAATGAATTCACCGCCTGGCACTTAGCGTCTTAGCCACAAGTCCTCGAAAGGCGTGCAGGAGCACAGGGGTCTTCTGTTTAGGGGATGACTCGAAGGAGCTGCCTGACAGCGGGTTCCAGAATAACTCTTAACCCGCATTTGCTGCTAATCCCCAGTGTAAGAGTCCAAGCCTGTATTTCCGTGGCCTTCAAAGTCACGCAAACCTGCCACCACTGAGCATGGCCGTGTGTCTGAGAGCACCTGGTCAGAAACGCAGCTCTGGAAGAGACTCCAGCACCGTATCGTGAACCGTTCAGTGGATGGTTCCCTCATTTATAGCAACAAAATTCATCCAGCGTCATGTCTGTCATGAAACCATCAGGGGGAACAGCGCGCTACTGGGGAATGGCGGGAGACAGTGTGAGATGGAGGACACAGAGAGAGGGAGAGGAGTTTGATCTCTATGCTGGTAATATTTTATTTAGGGACCTGGTATTCGGCCCCGAGGAATAAAGTCAAGGAGTGCAGTGGGAGAAGAGGGAACTACTTCCGCTGTCGCAGGAAGTGGCGGCGGAAAGGGGAGTTCATACGTGCGGGGCCTCCAGAGAGCGGAGGAGGGCCCACAGGACGAGCGCCAGGAAGGAGCGGGTATCAGCTCCCTGTGGGTGTCTCTTCCTGCCCAAGTGACTGCAGGGCCTTGGGTCAGGGAGTCCCAGTGTCTTATTCAGCAAATATCCCTACAGTGATTGCCGGAGAGACTCTGAGGGCCTAGAAATCAAGCTTCACACTTAACACGCTTTCCATTTTCTTTATGAAACCAGCTCTGAACCAGAGAGGAACGCAAAACTGAGAGCTGAGACCAGACCCAGGCCAGTAGTAATTCAAGAAATCTTTTTTTAGTGAGAACACTGCTTCCTTTATGGTTTTATAAATAGTCTGTGGAGACCTGGGTCCACCATTGATCAAATTTGCTCACCTCTCTGAGCCTCAGGCCTCTCATCTGTGGAATGGGTGTAAATCCTACCAACTATGAAAGATAATGGATACAAATGCCAAGCCCAATGCTTTGCTCATAGTAGGCACTTAATAAAGGACAGTTTCTCTCCCCAGTCGAGGCCCTTATATCCCACTTCTTCCCTAACTCTTGCCCATCATGTTCCAAGATCCTGATTGTATTTTTGTCCACATCCGTCTGCGGGTGTGGCTCTCTAACTTCCTAACTGAGGTTTCCGTGTATCTCTTCTGACTCAACAAAATGCTTTCCTGACTCAAGCAGCGAGAGTGGGGAATCCTTTCCCTTGCCCTCACGGCACTGTAGCATTCATCTCTCCGCGTTATCGTCCTTGTGTTTCCTTCCTGGACGCCTTGAAGTCAGGGACTGTCATTGTCTGGTTTGTATTGTGGCCCCAGGTACCCACCTGGTAGACACTAGACACTCAGGAAATGTGCATTTAATGAAGGACAAAAAGATCAAAGAAATGAACGGTACTGAACCCTCCTGAAGAGAAAACTTCGGGGAGACTTTTGGGTAGTCTCTGCTTTTATCTGCTTCCCCACTAAAGATGGACTAGACGTGAGTGACCTAGATACGATTGGCCCCTTCCAGGAAAGATTCCAGCCTTACTACCTAGGGGCTGAGCTGCGTCCCCTCCCCCCCCAAATTCATATGTTAGAAGTTATAACTCCCAGTACCACAGAATATGACCTTATTTGGCATGAGGGTCTATACAGAGGTCATCAAGTCAGAATGAGGTCATCAGGGTGAGCCCTGATCCAGTTTGAACGGTGCCCTTACACATAAGGGAAAAGTGGACCCAGAGATAGACATGCCTAGAGGGAGGAGCATGTGAAGAGACCCGGGGAGAAGCTGGCCGTCTTACAAGCCCAGGGCAGTGGCCTGGAACTGATTCTCTGTCCGGGTACGAACCAACCCTGCCGCCCTGTTGATTTTGGACTTCTGGCCTCCAGAACTATGAGACAGTAGATTTGTCTGGTTTAAGCCGCCCAGTCCGTGGGCCTTGGTTACGGCAGCCTTAGCAAACGAACAGCACACTGCCCACACCAGGCAGCTGTGCTGGGGAGCACCATCACAGCAGCTGCCTCGTTTCCCAAGCCAAGAAGCCAGCTCCTAGAACAGGGAAACGACCTACAGGCCGAGCAAGGAGAGGTTTGCCCGTTCAGACAGGAACCGATCCTCCTCTGGCTTCAGCCTTTCCTTCGACAGGCAAGCTTGTGAGCACTGTAATCAGAACCCCTCGTCTGTACGTCCGGATCAGATGTTGTCTCTCTGAGAAGGTAGTAATTGTTCACAGGATTTTTAAGTGTATTCCTATATATCCTAAATGTTGCTGTATTTAGTGTGTCTTGTGAATGTCAATAAGAAATAACATTTACCAAAAAAAAAAAAAACCAGCAGATTCCTTGTTTTGAGTTTCAAGTTGAGCAAAGCTGAAGAAAATGCCAAAATAATATGCAAATATTAATACGCCATATGTAAGGCCTCTTGGAATTTTTTTCCTCAGCTGTCAACACAATTCAATCTCCCTGTCATCATCATTATTATTATTTTTTTAAATAGAGTCTGCTCAGTGTTTCATTAAATGCGGACTGCTCCCCCGTGGCTCTTAACTCGGCACCGTTCTCTCCTTTGTTCGTTGGCAGGCAATTTTGACTGGGTGGGGAATGACTTCACCCAGAACGCCGGCACAGGCCTCGTTATCAACCAGGCGGACGTGAGGAACAACAGGAGCATCATCAAGCAGCTGAAGGATGTGTTTGAGCGGGACTGGTACTCGCCCTACGCCAGGACCCTGCAGCCGACCAAGCAGCCGAACTGCTCCGGCCTGTCCAGGCTCAGAGCCCCCACCAACAAAACTGCCACGTACCCCCTCAGCGCGAAGGACCCCGCCAGCGTATCCCGTGAAGGAACAAACTGACAGGACAGCTTGTCTTTCCTATTTATATAGAGAGGACTTGAGGAAAGTTTAAAAAAACAAAAACAAAAAACCCCACACAATTTAATATGTCTTTTTTAGGGAAAAAGCACACTTCCACAAAAATATTCTCCGCACGCCATGTAATATCTTATCTAACAGTATCTTAGCGGCGTGTACACGAAGTTTAGGACTTTTGTATTTGTTACTCCTGACAGAGAATGTCATTTCAGCTTGGAAGTTAGTTTTTACGTTTGCATACCGATTTTAAGACACTGATGCCTCTTCCTTCCTAGTTTTAGACCTTTTTCTGCCGACCCAACTGGTCGGTCCTTTCAAAGCTTAGCATGAGGTAAGTGCTTTCACACCCTTCTGAGATCTGCTTCTTAGAGAGGCGAGTGAGGCTTTCACCACAGCCAAGGGACTGATCCAGCCAAGTACTTAGCCCGTAAACCATCTCCAAGACCCATGCAGTCGTCCGAGCGTGAGCGGCTCACATCTCATGCCAGCCTCCGCACGCTCGAAAACCACTCTTTGGCCTCTTTGTTCATTTTCTTCAAATACCGTACCTTTTACTTGGTACCATTTTTTTCTCTTCTCAGAGAATGTCCTTCTTAGCATCAGCGTCCCTCTGTCCACCTCCACGCTAGTTCCAAGTATGGCAACGTTTCTTGGAAATGTATGAATTCCTCTGAATGGATACCAAGTGGAAATAGCAGTCTTTAATTTTCACCTTCCAACTGCATTTTCCCCTCAAATTAAGAGTTTAAAAACCACAGCCAGCAATAGGTATCTTTTCTCTCAAGCTCGGAAAAATTAGGTAGCTACCTGCGAAAATCCAGCAAGCGATTAGGTCTGCATTATGAGAATAAAGTAGTTTCTCACTGTTTTTTTTTTGTTGTTGTTAGCTTAATGGTATTATACCAGCAAGATCTCTATGCATCCGTGGATTTTAATTTCTTTAGAATCATTCATTATGCTGTTAAGGGTATGCCAGCAAACCTTTATAGAGCTATTTAATATACCAAATGCTTTTCAGAGAAATGCAATTTAAATACTGTGCTTCACATATTTTACTAAGAAACAGAAATATTGGATTATTGTTCTATAACGTCGTCGTGTGTTGCTGTTTTCTATCTATACAATATATAGCCCTATATTAATGGAGACCGTTGCCCCCCGTTGAGACAGGCATGGCCTCTTTAGAGCCCAGAGCAGGTGACCACCAGGATGCCAGTCTCAAGGTCGCTCCTAACCCCCGCGGACCTGGAACAGGGTCCTGATCTCCTTGACCTTGGGTTTCTGTTGGTAACGTAGGGACGATCATACCTACCTCGCGTGTAGATGTTGTCACGGTAGGAAATATTTATAACTTGTTTTGAAATCAAAAAGAACCTATATAAATGCTAAGCATTGTGCTGTATAATCTTTTCCTTGAACTAATCTTTGTGGTACCCTGAGATAATCCATACCGGGTTCTCGCAGAGAGCCTACAAGGGAAAACAAATCCACAGCCTTCAGCTGTCGGTGTGGGTGTCCACAGGAACTCCGAAGCTGTGCTGGAGATCAGGACTGTCATCACTGTGATGGGACATTTTGTCAGGTCACTTTGTCAAGTAACATCCATACAAAATGAGACATTGTGTTAGGGATCGTTCTTCAGGACCGGTATATATGTGTGTTTTCAGAGCAAGGAAAGGCAATCTCAATTACTACCATTTATATCTAGAGACTTGCTTTTCTAGAAGAAGTTCCAAGTCTCATCCTGTGGGTTCCGTTGGTGCAGAAGGGCCGTTGTGGGTCCGCTGATGGTCACGTAGCTTCTTTCTTTGTTGCTTCGAACATAGGCCTTACTGGATATATGACCCGTCAGTGAAGACAGCCAGGCAAGATGGGGAGGTCCTTCATGGAAGTCTTCACCATTAGTGGCTAGGCCATGAGACTCTAAATATTTACCATATCCCCAGTCCCTTTTGAGTAGGGAGACGGTCCTGCCAGCCATCTCGCTAAAGTAAAGGTGGTTTTGGAAATGATTTTTAAAAGAAAGAAAACTAAAGAACAAGCAGAGCGGGCATGGAGACAAGCAAACATACCCAGTTCGGTCCTGGGCAGAGAAGAGCAGCCGGGGCTGGGTTCGACAGGGCATCCGAGGGGGAGACGCTGTTGTCTCCTGGAGTGCGCGTCCGCTGAGGGACAAGCGTCGGCTTGGCATAAGGGGGCCCCTTCCACTGTCCCTAGCTTTCCCATGTGATAGGAGAGAACTGAATCCTTTATAAAATGACCGTCTTTGCCATTTTGCACTGAGCCCATTAGTAAGGAGGCACCAGGAACCGTGTCCTGGGACCTCGTGCCACCAGGGCCAGCAGCGGCAGAGCGCCCCCTGCCCTGTGGCCCAGAGGCCACCTCCTCAGCCAGGCCACTGACTTCAGGAGACAAAGCTGGCCTCCAGGCAGCTGGGAAAACAGCCCCTGCACAGAGTTTCATAAATGGGCCAGGTTTCTTGAGAGACTGTTTAATTCAGCAGAACTTTCTTTTGCATTTGGATGTTTCATGTACCCCTCTAGGAGTGGCCTTTCTCTCTTTCCAGCTCCATGTCTGTGCTAAATAGACGAGTAACTTCCATCCCACACTGCCCCCCAATGCCCCACCAATGATTTCCCAAGAAGGAAAGAAGGCAAAGCAAAAACACTTGAATTCAAGACAATCTGACGATGCCCTTGCCAGAAATTAGGAGCAAGAGGCTAACTGCTAACTTCCATTGTTTTTCTACATAAATATTCCAGGAGTTAATTTCCCAAAGGGGAATATGAAAAGGAATGCAAACACAGTTCAAGACCATAGTTTAGAGTTCTGTGTCATTTCCATTAACCTGGTGCCTTATTTATTCTCAATTCTTGATTTTAAACGGTGATTCACTCCACGAGAATACTTCTGCTTCCCGTGGGGTCTGGTGAGGCCTTCCGACGGGCCTTCCGGGCAAAGTGCGTGAGTGTCGATGGCTTTTCGGGCAGCCTGTTCCCCTCCCGAGCCTCACCGCACCGCACTGAGCACCCCCAGAAGTCACTGACACACAGGGTCAAACATCCACACTGTTGGCCTCCTATGCACTGCCACCGGCCACCACTGTATCCGCTAATTAAATCACAGCTTATCAAATTGCCAGAGGGGAAGTGGAATGTTCTGGATGATATCTGTGCTTTGTGAATGCCATGCTTTGCATAGTTGAAAATGACAGAAGTGAGGTGCGGTGAAAAATGTCCCCGCTGTCTTTAAAGGACTCGTCGAGAGATGCTCATGGACCTCGACGGTCTCGTGGAGCACAGCATGATAACTCGTGTCTCAAAGTCCCAGTAAAGAAAACGAGAGCTGCGGAAGCGGAGAACGGCCTGTCGTGTAGCTCTGGGCTCGCTCTTCTACCCGGATGTCTCTGCTGTGGGTCCCCCCGCCGACCCGGTTCCTCGGGACGGTCTGATCACATCGTTGGCTGATGTCGCCGTTTGCAAACTGTGTTTTGTGACTGCGGTCACTGGTCTGTCCAAAGTGCCTCGCGGAGCCTGGGACCGACAGAAGCTCACCTCCCACCAGCCTGAGGCTGTTCTCAAGTGGCTTTGACTCACTCTGAGCTTTCTGTTTGTTTTTAGAAGCTTTTATGGAACTAAGTTCCAGGGGAACACAAAATAAAGAGACTCTCAGAATTTCTTGATACGATCAGACCCAGGGTCCGTCTGTCTCAGGAATTCCATCCCAGAATCTGCCTTTTTTCCGTATGTGTAATCGCTTGTGTGTTTCTCTGTCCAGAATTCACTTCATTATCTTTTAACATTGAAGGGGTGTGAAGAGCTGCTGTCACTTGCGAGGGGACAGTTCTCTCCCGCCATGAAAGACACTTTGCTCCTGGCTACTCAGATGCCGTCCCTGACAGCCCCACGCACTGTGGACAAATGTCCAAGTGCTTGGATTTCTGTACTCAGTGAACTGGTGCACTTTATTATAAACCTTTCGAATGGGGAGATTCATATTTGGCCCAAGGTAGGTTGGATAAATGAATCCATAGTCAGCATTTTCCCATTTGCTGTGATTTAGCTCTTTTTTCTTTCTTTTTCTTTTCTATGCTAGTAACCAAATAGCTGTTCCTCATAAGCTGTTAGCCAATCGATTTAAATTGCTAGAGCTTTTTAATACCCCTGAAGTCAACCCCAGTTCACTGTCTGCCTTCCCTCTGAGAGACTCCCTTCTAGTGGCTGAATTAGGAAGAGAGAGCTTTTTAAGGTGACTAGATAGGTATTCTTTGGAAGCTTCTAGAAAGAGTAAAAACCGAATTTTCTTATTTTTGACTCATCAGCCAACATATACCTACAGAGTTCACGAAAAAAGGTCACTGGTCACTTTTGTTTCTTTTGGCAATTTGCTGAGAAGAAATGGGAAATTTAATAGCTATTCCGCATTTTCTGCTGTTAAGTTCAACTGCTGAACTTCTAATTCTGTTACAAAGGATATCTTGGATTTTTAATGTTTCTTTATGTAAATAGGATAAAGTTGTACCTGGACATATCTATCCTATTAACCTTAAGATCCCTAAATAAATCAGTGTGATAAAGGGCTGAATTTGGGGGCATCATTAAAATTCTCAAACCTTTCATATAACCAAATGCTCGATTTTTTCATAAGTGAATATTATACAGTTTTTTCATTGTGTGAGATGAGGCATTTATTTTTCTCCTCAGCTTCCAGACTCTACGCTCTAGCCTGGTGACAGAAAAGGAATTTGTGGAAACAGGCTCAGGTGCCTCGTGCACTTACCCACCACACTCTGTTCTTTCTAGGTTTCAACCCATAATCAAACACACCTGGTGTCCACTCAGCAGACCCAAATTTAATCTCAGGTCTGGAGCATTCCTTGAAAGCCATCCAAAGCAGCTACTCCAAATTCCCCTCCAATTTGGCCACTCAGTAATTGGGGACCTACTCAAGCCAACACATTGGGAGTGGTTACTACAGTCCCTTTCACGAGACCCACACAGAGTACCGCCTTAATGATTTGCTAGAGTCGCTTGGATTTGAGACAACATCTTACCCTGAAAGAAATGTACGCAGTGGGGACCCTTTCTATGCAGGGATGAAGGCTGAGGAGGCACACTTTTTTCAAATGAGCTATCATTTGAGAGCTTAACAAAGGTTTAACCAAACCAACTTGAAGAAGCTGCAACAGTCTATTGTAATTTGATTTTTGTCAGCTGTTTCTGCATCCTGCCATTTCAGGTTTTTTTTTTTTTAAAGATTTTATTTATTTTTTCACAGAGAGAGATCACAAGTAGGCAGAGAGGCAGGCAGAGAGAGAGAGGAGGAAGCAGGCTCCCCGCTGAGCAGAGAGCCCGATTCGGGGCTCGATCCCAGGACCTCGGGATTAGGACCTGAACCGAAGGCAGAGGCTTTAACCCACTAAGCCATCCAGGTGCCCCGCCATTTCAGGTTTTAAAACGAAATTGGCCTGGGGCGCCTGGGTGGCTCAGTCGGTTGGGTGACTGCCTTCGGCTCAGGTCATGATCCCAGGGTCCTGTGCTGGAGCCCCATATCGGACTCCCTGCTCAGTGGAGAGCCTGCTTCTCCCTCTCCCTGCTGCTCTGCCTACTTGTGCTCTGTCAAATAAATATAATCTTAAAAAAAAAAAAAAGAAAGAAATTGGCCTAACAATCTAATGAGAAATGATTGTAGACAAGGAGTCCAGTTAAATCACAGTAAGGGTGAAGAGGATTTATGATTTATTTTTATTTCATAGAAAAATGAATAAGGAAAAAATTCCTCCTTTTACAAAATGGATATGTGGTTATCAAACCTATTCCTTCTGACCTCAGACAAGTTGAAAAATTGTTAGTTCCTTTATGGACCCCAATGTCTTTCATGGGTGAAAGAAATCTTAGGAATAGTTGAGAAATACTGAGCTCCTTATAAGACACAAACATGGACAAACCTGGTTTCTAATTTAGAGTTTTCCCCCTCATAAGTATACAACAGATCTTGGGACTAAAGCCTCAATTTCCAGTATTAAAAATATTGAAATTATCTGTGACTTCCTAGTATTCTGGAGGAAGAAGATCTTTAAAGACAACTCAGAAAATATGACCCAACAACATGTGATTCAGAGCTTAATCTACAATTCCACTTCCTTTTGCTTAAAAAATGGAGATGATCAACTGTTCTAGAAAGTGCATGTTATTAAAGGCAACACTGTCCCCCCCAAAAATGTAGTAAGAGTAAAACACCATAGTTTTGGGGAAGTTACAGCATTGATAGAGCACTTTGAAAATCCTCCCTACGAAAGTGTCACTGGGAATCAAAAGCTTGCCTGTCCCCAGGGGTAAAGCTGTGTGTTATTATCCATATTTCCTGGGTAGATCTATAGTTTTCCTGGAGTCCTCGGGAGACCACATCCATGGCTCCTACATGAGCAGAAGCATGTTCCTATCCCATGAAACACTCCACACTGACCACAGTCAACTGCAACATCACTCAAAGAAATTCAGTTATGGGCTAGTGGGGTGGCCTAGGAAGAGAGAGGATCCCAGCTGTGCTGTTCTTGTTGGATGGCACCTGGCCCCACTATCCAGAACCCTGCTTTACGAGCCCTCCAAACAGGAGATAGAGAAAGGAAGTGAGCAGCCAAAATAGAGAGGAGCAGTCACTCTAATGATGCTGCCTTAGAGGAGTGACATGCCCAGAGGTGACATACCAAGAGCTCTCGTTGACTCACCGTGTCTGCTTTTAGGTTACTCGAGGAATGATTGATCCCCGAACAACAAGGGTGGACTTTGTGGTTCCTGGGTTGCTTTCTTATCTTTCGTACTTTCTTGTGTATCAACACAAATAAACTCACAATAATTGAGATAACCTGACTCTGTGTCTGTTCCTTGCCATCCAGAGAGGCCTAACACACTTCAGAAAGTCACAGCTATCCCCAGGAGAATGTTCTGAGGAAATAACAGAAGCACTGTAGTAATCGTGTCTCGATTAGACACAGGCCCACACTGGGCGATCTCCACAGAGAATCTTCTGGATCCCCTCTGCGAGTATGAACATCACATCAGTTGTTGCTAGATACCCCGGACTCAGCAAGAGGAAATGGAAGCACTAAGGACACAGATGAAAATGCGTTCAGGAGATGACCACTCCACAGACACAGAGACTGTTCGAGCTGGAAGAAAGAGGACTCCTGAAGCTCAAGGCCATCTTTTTGTAACTAGATGAGGAAAATGAGGCATAGAACACATGCTGAGTTAAGTAGAGGCAGTTGTGTTATGAATTTAGAAATGTTTTTTAAATACATATTCTGATTGACTTAATAAATGCAAAAATTGCTAATAATATGCTGAATATTTGGAGCAAGTGGGTAGTTTACAGGGATTTATGGAAGATGGAAGTCTCACTGTCCCTAAGCAGTCTGACAAGGGAGGACGGGTCTTCATGTCACCATGAGAGGAAGTGGGGCAGCATCAAGGCATATTTAGTCTGGAGTCTCTCCCTCCTAAAACTGAGTAAGGATTAGTAATATCAGAAGAAGGTCACGGGGGCGCCTGGGTGGCTCAGTGAATTAACCTCTGCCTTTGGCTCAGGTCATGATCTCAGGGTCCTGGGACTGTGCCCCCACATGGGGCGCTCTACTCAGCGGGGAGCCTGCTTCCCCCTCTCTCTCTGCCTGCCTCGCTGTCTACTCGTTGTCAAATAAGTAAGTAAAATCTTAAAAAAAAAAAAAAAAAGAACAAGAAGAAGGTCAACGGTTTTTGTGTTCTGTTTCACGTGTAACCCCCCTGGGGACACTCATTCAAAAGTGAAAAGAATGCCCTAAAAAACTGCCATTTCATTGATGGGCTGAAAGCAAAGTTCTTATTTTGAAGTTTGTCACTCAGCCAGTTTGTGGTCAAGTACATGAAAAGGATGTGTGAGGTAGATCATTCAAGCATAAGGTCTGCTGACAGTCAAATATTGCTAATTTAGTATTTTCATGTAATTAGGGTAGCCTAATCATGTCACAGCAAGTGCGATGCTCGGCTGTATGTGTCCATTCGGGTGGATATGGTCCTCAGGTATTCAGTAAACATTTACCTAGGAGTTGTTGGGAAGATACTATGTAGATGTGATTAAAGTCGATCATCAGTTTAAGTAAGGGTGATTGTTTTAGATAGTCTAGCCGGGCCTGAGGCAGGCAGGTGGAGGGCTGCAGGAGCAGAAATAAAGGCATCCCCACAAGGAAGAAATTCCACCTGTGGGATATACCACCAGCTCTTCCCTGGGTTCCTGGGACTTCCCCCCTGCTCCTGCCCCACAAAGGAGAAACCAGTCCTTTACAATAAATCAGTTTTTCTGATTTAACCCTAAAATATGGTCTGTGCCTTACTTGTTCCATTTTCATGGTAGAACCCTGACTGATAAACATAGTAATAAGCAATCCCAAAATCTTAGTGGCTTAAAACCACTTAGTGCTTAAAACCAAAAGTTTTATTATTATTATTATTTGTAATTTTTTCTTTCTTTTATTAAAAGTTTTTGATGTAGTGCTCAATGATCCATTAGTTGCACCTAACACATTTTTTTGAGTATTGGTGACACACAAAGTTTGTGAGTTTCAGGTATACGATTTAGTGATTTGACAAGTTTATATAGTATGCTGTGTCTACCACAAGTGTATCTACCACTGTTCCTTTACACCATCGCCTTACACCTGTCAGAATGGTTCAGATCGAGAAGATAGGCAACAACGAGCATTGGTAAGAATGTGGAGAAAAAGAAATCCCTGTGCACTGTTGGTGGAAATGCAAACTGGTGCAACCACTGTGGAAAACTGTATGGAGGTTCCTCAAAAAATTAAAAATAAAAAAACCATATGACCCAGTAATTCCATTATTGGGTATTTGCCCAGGGAAAACAAAAACACTAACTCAGGAAGGTATATGCATATATGCACCCTATATTTTCTGCAGTATTATTTACAATAGCCAAGACATGGAAGCAACCAAAGTATTCATCAATAGATGAACGGATAAAGAAAATTGATATATAAATGATGAAATATTACACAGCCATAAAAAAAGATGAGAGCATGCCTTTTGAGACAACATGGATGGACCTAGAGAGTATTATGCTAAGTGAAATAAGTCAGACTGAAAAGGACAAATACCATAGGATTCCATGAGATTTATTTTTTTGTTCAGACTGCATGTACTTGATGGGTCAGTGGGGATAATCTTTTCACCATGGCCCCTCAGAGTTCCAAGCCAGTATTGCTGTCACTATAAGAAGAAAGAGAGATTGCTGGAAGGTCTTACATCAGCGAGCAATTAAACTCTGACCAGGAAGTAACATATGCCCTTTTGATCACAATATAACAGCCACAAATAGTCACACGATCTCACCCAGCCTAATGCTAAAAAATTCAGTCCTACCAGTATTTCTGGAATGGTGCAGAATACAAATTATTTAGTGAATAGGATGAATGACTAATATAGTTAATTAGAAAGATAGAAACTTATAAATGAGCTTTTCATTTACAGTTGAAAACAAATTTATGAAGATGAAAAGTAAGGAATGCTTAAGGATATAAAGAATATGGGCTCCCTGATCAGAGAGGAGTCTGCTTCTCCCTCTCCCTCTCCCCCCATTTTGTTCACTCTTTCACTCATTCACTGTCAAATAAATAAGTAAATAAATTCTTTAAAAAAAAAAGAATATAAAGAATATAAGAATTCAAGGATCAGAATGACTCTAAGAAAAGATGAATGGAAACAATACAGTATACCATAACCTTCAATGTTGATAACTGCTTAAGAAGAAAAAGGCCAAAAATTTGAGTCAGAGATGTCAGCTAACTGACTTAATGCTTAGGCAATGGCAAAGATAATCGTGGATATAAAGGGCTCAAATTTCTTTCTTTAATGGGGTTGTATGTTCTAGATATTTGTTTAGGTGAACTTCATTGTCTGCCAACACCTAAAATAACAGATAAATAAGAGCATAACTAAAGAAAAGTGTGTTTTCAGCTGAGCTTTATGTGTCTGAAGTTTTCTGGCACAAGGAGCTTCAGTCTGTCTTTGAATTTCATGTTCTCATTTCTTGATGTGTGTGTGGTCTCTCCCTATACTGTCTAGGCTAGCTGCTTACTAATCTTTGTATCATTTCCCTCATGAAATAAAACCATCTCTTTTTTAAATATTTGTTTCCCTTTTAAGCAAATAATGCACTCCTAACTTATATATTACCAATTTCTCTTAAAATTATATCTCAGGAAGCAAAAGGCCTTTTATCAGGATGTTATATATTCCCTAAAAACTTATTCTTTACTCCTATTTATCTGGGTTTTAAGAATGAAAAATACAATGGATGTATTTGTTTTATATGTGAAAACACAGGAGAACTATTACATGTAACTAACATTTCTCAAGCACCAGTTCTCTGCAGTACTGGATTTGGTGCTGTGTAACAGACAATAATGGATGTCCCAGTCCTCATTGGAGCTTACAATCCAGTATGGAAAGCAAACCCAAGGGAGGCAAGATGTAGACTGACACCAGACTTATTCACAGAGACCCAGTTGGTCAGAAAGGGCTGGCAGGATATATTCAGGGTACTAAATGAGAAAAACACGGAGCCAAGAATACTTTATGCCTTTATACAAGGCTATCTAATTCAGAATGGAAGGAGAGATAAAGTTCTGCCAGGACAAACAGAAACTAAAAGAACTTGTGATCACTAAGGAGTCCTGTAAGAAATACTAAAGGGGAGCCTGTAAGTGAAGACAAAACTCTAAAGTAACATAGACCAGAAAGAAACAGAGACAATAGGCAGAAAGAGGAACTTTACTGGTAATACAATGGCACTAAATTCGTATCTTTCAATAGTTACTCTGAATGTAAATGGGCTAAATGCTCCAATCAAAAGACACAGGGTATCAGATTGGATTAAAAAATCAAGAACTATCTATAAGCTATCTACAAGAGACTCATCTTAGACCTAAAGACACCGCCAGATTGAATGTGAGGAGGTAGAGAACAATTTATCATGCTAATGGACATCAAAAGAAAGCTGGGAGTAGCAATCCTCATATCAGACAAATTAGATTTTAAACTAAAGACTGTAGTAAGGGATGAAGAGGAAGACTATATCATATTTAAGGGTCTATCCAACAAGAAGATCTAACAACTATAAATATTTATGCTCCTAACTTGGGAAAGGCCAATTTTATAAACCTATTACTAACCAATTTAAAGAAACACATTGATAGTAATACAATAATAGTAGAGGACCTCAACACCCCCACTCAAAGCAATGGACAGATCATCAAAGCAGAAAATCAACGAGGAAGCAAGGGCTTAGAACTACACGCTGGACCAGATGGACTTCACGATTATGAACAGAGAACTCCATCCTAAAGCAACAGAATACACATTCTTCTCAAATGCACATGGAACCTTCTCCAGAAAAGATCACATCCTGTGTCACAAATCAGGTCTCAACTGGTACCAAAAGATTGGGATTATTCCCTGCATATTTTCAAACCATAATGCTTTGAAACTTAAAAGTCAATCACAAGAGGATATGTGGGAGGAAATCAAACACTTGGAGGTTAAAGAAGATCCTACTGGGTCAACCAGGAAATCAAAGAATTTTTAAAACTCATGGAAATAAAATGAAATTGAAAATATAACTATTCAGGGGCGCCTGGGTGGCTCAGTGGGTTGAGCCGCTGCCTTTGGCTCGGGTCATGATCTCAGGATCCTGGGATCGAGTCCCGCATCGGGCTCTCTGCTCCGCAAGGAACCTGCTTCCCTCTCTCTCTCTCTCTCTGCCTGCTTCTCTGCCTACTTGTGATCTCTGTCAAATAAATAAAATCTTTAAAAAAAAAAAAAAGAAAGAAAGAAAACATAACTATTCAAAACCTATGGTATACTGCAAAGGCAGTCAGTCCGAAGAAGAAAGTACATAGCCAGCCAAGCATCTCTCAAAAAAATTAGAAAAATCCCAAATGCACAAGCTAACCTTACATGTAAAGGACCTAGAAAACGAAAACCAAATAAAGCCTAAATCAAGCAGGGGAAGAGAAATAATATAGATTAGAACAGAAATCAATGAAATAGAACCAGAAGAACAGTAGAACAGATCAACAAAACTAGAAGCTTGTTCTTTGTGAGAATTAATAAGATCAATAAACCCCCATCCAGACTTATCAAAAAGAAAACAGAAAGGACTCAAATTAATAAAATGAATGAAAAGAGGAGATATCATGACCAACACCAAGAAAATATAATTTTAAGAACATATTATGAGAAACTATATGCTGGCAAATTAGGCAGTCTGGAAGAAATGGATGAATTCCTGGAAACTGACAAACTACCAAAACTGAAACAGGAAGAAATAGAAAACCTGAACAGATCCATAACCAGCAAAGAAATTGAAGGAGTAATCAAAAATCTCCCAACAAACAAGAGTCCAGAGCCTGATAGTTTTCAGGGGAATTCTACCAAACGTTTAAAGAACTAATACCTATTCTTCTGAAGCTGTTTCAAAAAATAGAAATGGAAGGAAACTTCCAAACTCTATGAAGCCAGCATTACATTGATCCCCAAACCAGACAAATACCCCACCAAAAAAGAGAATACAGACAATATCCCTGATGAACATGGATGCCAAAATTCTCACCAAGATACTAGCCAATAGGATCCAACAGTATATTAAAAGGATTATTCACCATGACTAAGTGGGATTTATTCAGGGGCTGCAAGAGTGGTTCAACATTTGCAACTCAACGTGATACATCACATTAATAAAAGAAAGGACAAGAACCATATGATCTTCTCAATTGATGCAGAAAAAGCATTTGGTAAAATATAGCATCTTTTCTTGATTAAAACACTCCACAGTGTAGCAATAGAGAGTACATACCTCAATATGATAAAAGATATCTATGAACAGCCCACAAGGAATATAATTCTCAATGGGTAAAAACTCAGAGCTTTTCCCCTAAGGTCAGGAACGCAACCGGAATGCCCACTCTCACCACTGTTGTTCAACTTGGTACTAGAAATCCTATCCTCAGCAATCAGAAAACAAAAATAAAAAGAAATAAAAGACATCCAAATTAGATGCAAAGAAGAAATCAAACTCTCTGTCTTTGCAGAGGACATAATACCTTTTGGGGAAGACCCAAAAGACTCCACCTCAAAGTTACCAGAAATCATACAGGATATAAAATCAATGCACAGAAATCAGTTGCTTTTCTGTATATATACTAACAATGAGACATAAGAAAGAAAAATTAAGGAATCAATCCCATTTAGAATTACGCCAAAAACCACAAGATACCTAGGAATAAACCTAACCAAAGAGGTAAGGATCTGTACTCTAAAAACTACAGAATACTTATGAAAGAAATTAAGGAAGACATAAAGAAATGGAAAAACATTCCATGCTCAGGGATTGGAAGAATAAATATTGTTAAATTGTCTATGCTGCCCAGGGCAATCTACACATTTAATGCAATCCCTACCAAAGTACCATCAACTTTTTTTACAGAGCTGGAACAAATAAGCTAAAATTTGTATGGAACAAGAAAAGATCCTGAATAGCCAGAGGAATTTTGAAGAAGAAAACCAAAGTTGGGGACATCACAATGCCAGAATTCATTACAAAGGTGTAATGATCAAGACAGTATGGTACTGGCAAAAAACAGATATACAGATCAATGGAACCGAACAGAGAGCCCAGAGACCCTCAACTCAATGGTCAACTAATCTTCAACAAAGCAGAAAAAAATTTCCAATGGAAAAAGGAAAGTCTCTTCAATAAGTGGTGCTAGGAAAATTGGACAGCCACATGTAGAAGAATGAAACAGGACCATTTTCTTACACCATACACAAAGACAAACTTAAAGTGGATGAAAGACCTAAATGTGAGACAAGAATCCATCAAAATCCTAAAGGAAAACACGGGCAGCAATCTCTTCGACCTAGGCCACAACAACTGCTTGCTAGACATGTCTCCAAAGCAAGGAAAACAAAAGCAAAAATGAACTGTTGGGACTTCATCAAGATAAAAAGCTTCTGCTCAGTAAGAGAAAGTCAACAAAACTAAAGGCAACCTACAGAATGGGAGAAGATATTTACAAATGATGTATATAATAAAGGGCTAGTATTCAAAATCTATAAAGAACTTACAAAACTCAACACACACACACACACACACACACACACACACACACACAAAACAACAACAACAAAGAATCCGGTCAAGAAATGGGAGAAGGCATGAATGGATATTTCTCCAAAGGTGACATACAAATGACCAACAGACACATGAAAAGAATTCTCCACATCCCTTGGTCCCAGGGAAATACAAATCAAAACCACAATGAGATACCACCTCACACCAGTCAGATAGTTAAAATTAACAAAACAGGAAACAAATGTTGGTGAGGATGTAGAGAAAGGGGAACACCCTTACACTCTTGGTGGGAATTCAAGCTGGTGCAGCCACTCTGGAAAATAGTATGGAGGTTCCTCAAGACGTTAAAAATTGAGCTACCCTACAACTCAGCAATTGAACTACTAGGTATTTACCCCAAAGATACAAATGTTGTAATCTGAAGGGGCATCTGCTCCCCAGGGCTTATAGCAGAAATGTCCACGATAGCTGCGGAAAGTGCTGAGACATCTATCGACAGATGAATGGACAAAGATGTGGTATGTATATACAATAGAATATTACTCAGCCATCAGAAAGAATGAATACTTAACATTTACACTGACGTGGATGGAGCTGAGAGTATTATGCTGAGTGAAATAAATCAATCACAGAAAGACAGTTATCATGTGGTTTCATTCATGTGGAATATAAGAAACAGTGCAGAGGATCAGAGGGGAAAGGAGGGAAAATAGAATGGGAAGTCATCAGAGAGGGAGAAAAACCATGAGAGACTCTTAACTATAGGAAACAAACTGAGGGTTGCTGGAGGGGAGGTTGGTGGGCGGATGGGGTAATTGGGTAATGGGCACTAAGAAGGGCACGTAATGTGATGACCACTGGGTGTTATCCACAATTGATAAGTTATTGAACACTACATTTGAAAATAATGATGTACTATATCTGTCTAATTAAATTTAAATTTAAAAAAGAAAAAGAAAGCAAATTCAAACATGGGATCACTCCAGTTGGACCAAACAATTCTTTAACATTTGCCTGATTGTGCTCTGGTCCATCTCAACATTAGAAGTGTAGTTAAAAACAATCCAATCCTGAAAAATATTTCTCTGAGTCCCAGTAAAGGGCAGGACATGAAGTGTGTCCAAGCTGACCCCTCACTTACATGGACATAATCCTTCCATACACCCAACTGGACTGTCCCCCACAATCATCTCCTTTGCCTCCACTGTCATGAACCAGCCACAATAAGGGTTATGTGGTAGGGGCAGGCCACCCTACTTTGCAGTTAGTAGGGCATCCTTTATACTGGAACTTTAAAACAAAGAATAACTAAAATCATGTGCTTTTTACTAAGATGATCACTACTAGCAATTCTAAACAATGTCAATGACAAAATACTCATCTTGAGGAAAAAAAATTGGTTGGTCTAAATTTTAATCAAATGACTACATTTAGTGGGGTCAGCTCCCACTGCCCTCCCCTTGGTAGAGATACTACTGTTCATGAATGACACTCTTCCAGTTTCTGGTAAAGGGTAGGAACAATTAACATTAATTGCCACCAATTCCAAGCAGAATTTATGTTTATTCACTTATTCAACAAATATCTAATAATCCTGTATTGTACTCCAATTTCTGTGCTGAGTGCTAGCCATCCAAAATCAGTAAGATCATTTGTCCTGTCAGGGACTTCAGAGTTTAGAAAAGAGAAAGACAAAAGTGAAATGCTGTATTTTAAACTTATGGAATATTGTGCTTCCTACAATGATTGCATAGGTAGTACTGATCAATCCCGTTACAGAAAACCAGTTAAAAAGCTGAGAAAAGGTTGAATACGAGGTTTGTTTGAATGTATCAGAAATAGGGAGGGAAGAAAATTTCATGGTCAAAATGAGAGACAAAACTGAGAGACGTGAGGTAAGAATTTGCAGCCACTTCTCCTCACAGGCATCTGCTGATTCTAAAAGCACAGATGTCGAACAGCGTGTTCAGTGGACTCAAGGGACTAGAAATGAGATACTGGAAATCAGATCCACTAAGTGAGATGGGCCCCTACAAGCCCCAGGCTCACAAGTGGGACTGTGAAGGATAGTGTATGAGGAGTATGGATGAACTGGAAACAGTCCAACCGCATCGGGGGGCTTGCAGGTGGTCTCTGTCTCTGAAGTCAGATGGTTTGGGATTGTTGTTGCTTCCAGCTTAGCCACCTTCATTTTCAAAACCAATGAAAGATATGAACCCAAAGATTAAAAAATTTTATGAACCCCAAGCAAGACGAATGCAAAGAAAACCACTCCTAGGCACACCATAGTAAAACAGCTAACTACCAATGACAATGAAATTAGACAGATCTTTTAAAAATACACATTACCTTCAAAGAAGGAGCAGTGTAAATGATGGCTGAGCTCTCAACAAATAATGGAACCCAGCAGACAGTGGAATGAGTAACAACTTCAGAGGGCTGGAATAACGGCCTCCCTAGAATTCTTTACACAGGAAAAATACTCTCAAAGGGGGATGATGAAGTCAAATAATTTTCAATTAGCAATAATCGCGCCTCGGATAAACCTCATTGGCTACGATACTGCCACTGCGCAAAGCTGAAGTCAAATAATTTTCAAGCAAAGAAAACGGAAGGTTTTTTCCACCCACCAAAAGAAACATGAAACATTCTTCCTCATGCAGAAGGCAGTGAACCCAGATGGAAGTTCTGAGACAAAGAAGAATGAAAATTAACAGAAAGCGTTAGTATGTGGGCACATTTAAACAAATCTGATCTGTGTAAATAAATACTTATTTTTTATGGCCACACGAGACAGTAAGCACAGGGAAGTGAGAACTAAATGGAGTCCCCTTGTTCTACAGGGACTTCTTCATCCAAGAAAGAATGAGACTTTTTTAATTTCAGAGTTTAGTAAACCAAGGATGTATATTATAATCTATAGGGCAATCATTAAATGAGTAATAAAATGATATATAGCCAATAAGCTAGTAAATGGGAGGGAAGCAGATTAAAAAATAATTGAGTCACTAGAAGGCAAGAATAGAACGAAAAGAATGCAGAAGAGTCCAAATAGAAACCAATAATAAAAAGATAGATTTCACCAAATTTATTCAGAATGACCTCAATGTAATTTTTTTTGTTGTTCTGTAATCCCCATCCCCTACTTTCCCTGACTCCCCATCAACCTCCTCCCTGGTAGCCGTCAGTTTGTTTTCTATAGTTAATAGACTTTCTTGGTTTGCCCCTCTCTCTCTCTCTCTCTCTCACTCTTTGTTTTCTTTTGGTCATTTGTTTTGTTTCTTAAATTCCACATGTGAGTGATATATGGCATTTGTCTTTCTCTGACTTATTTTGTTCAGCATTATACTCTCTAGCTCCACCTGTGTTGTTGGGAATGCCAACATTTCATTCTTTTATATGGCTGAGTAATATTCCATTGTGTATACATACCACATTTATCCATTCATCTCTCAATGGACACTGAGCTGCTTCCAAAGTTTGGCTATTGTGAATACTACTACTATAAATGTAGGGGTGCTTGTATCCCTTTGATTTACTGGTTTTATATTCTTTGGATAAAAACCCAGTAGTGTGATTCCTGGATTGTAGTTGCATTTTTAATTTTTTGAGGAACCCCCATACTGGCTTCCACAATTTCTGCATCAGCTTGCATTCCCACTAACAGTACAAGAGGGCTCCCCCTTCTCTGCATCCTTGCCAACACCTGTTTCTTGTCTTGTTGATTTTAGCTGTTCTGACAGGTGTGAGGTGATACTGTAGTTTTGATGATTTTCCCTGATCATAAGTGATGGTGAGCATCTTTTCATGTGTCTGTTGGCCACCTGTATGTCCTCTTTGGGGAAATATCTGTTCATGTCTTCTTCTCATTTTTTTAATTCGATTATTTGGGGGAGTATTGAATTTTATAAGTTCTTTATATATTTTGGATACTAACCCTTTATCGGATATGTCATTTGCACGTATCTTCTCCCATTGAGTAAGTTGCCCTTTAGTTTTATTGACTATTTTCTTCACTGTGCAGAAGCTTTTTATTTTGATGTGTTTCCAATAGTTTATTTTTGCTTTTTTTTTTTTTCCCTTGCCTTAGGGGAACTATCTAGAAACAAGTTACTATGGTCAATGTCAGAGAAATTGTTGCCTGTGTTCTCTTCTTGGATATTATAATTTCAGGTCTCACGTTTAGGTTTTTAATCTATTTTGAATTTATATTTGTGTCTGGTGTAAAACCGTGGTGCAGTTTCATCCTTTCCCATGTAGCTGTCTAGTTTCCCAACACCATCTGTTGAAGAGACTATCCTATTCCCACTGGAATTACCATTGGAATGCTTAACTGCTTTGTTAAAGATTAATTAACCATAAAATTGAGGGTTTGTTTCTGGTTTTTCAATTCTGTTCCATTGATCTTTGTGTCTGGCTTTTCTGCCAGTACCATACTGATTTGATTACTACAGTTTTGTAATGTAACTTGAAGTCCAGAATTGTGATGCCTCCAACTTTTTCTTTTTCAAGATTGCTTTCGGTATACAAGGTCTTTTGAGATTCCATACAAATTTTAGGAATTTTTGGCCTAGTTCTGTGGAAGATGCTATTGGTATTTCAATAGGGATTGCTTTAAATATGTGGATTGCTTTGGGCAATGCAGACATTTTTAATAATATTTGTTCTTCCAATCCACAAGCGTGGAATGTCCTTCCTTTTTGGGGGGGGGGGCATCTTCGATTTCTTTTTTCAGTGTTCTATAGTTTTCAGAGTACAGGTCTTTCACCATCTTGGTTAAATTTATTCCTAAGTATACTAATATCCTTCTTGATTCAGTTTTACTAGGTGATATGTTTCCAGGAATTTATCCATTTCTTCTAGGTTGTCTAATTTGTTGTCATGTAGTTTTTCATAATATTCTCTAATAGTTGTTTGAATTTCTCTGATGTTGGTAGTTATTTTTCCTCTCTCATTTGTGATTTACTTCTTTGAGTCCTTCCTCCTTTTTTTGATAGGAGGACTCTGATTCTTTTTTTTCTTTTAAGATTTTATTTATTTGACAGAGAGATAGAGCACAAGCAGGCAGAGCAGAAGGCAAAAGGAGAGGGAGAAACAGGCTTTCCACTGAGCAGAGAGCCCGATGCAGGACTTGATTCCAGGACCCCGCGATCATGACCCCAGCCAAAGGCAGACACTCGACCAACTGAGCCATCCAGGTGCCCCAAGAGGACTTCTGATTTCTATGGTTTATTTGAGAACTGTTGTGCTACTAGTGTTTTCTGTTATTGCAAATTTTAACTGAAGCATCTTTCTCCTTTGTTTTCCAAGAGTTTCTGAAAGCCTTTGTTGGCTGTTTACTGACTCCACTGGGCTCCTGGAGAACTGTGAATTACAGCCTTATCCATAGGCACTAAGGTGAGGAGTTCAGTCTGAAAAAAAAATTAACACCACAAAACTGTGAAGAGCACACGGGTGACTGAGGTATGAGAAAGGAAAATGAGTATTTTGAAAAAGAAAATGGATAAGGACTGTCCAAGATGCAGAAGAGGCTGTGAACTACGGACACGGGGATGGCTGAGTCAAACCCAAGTCACATTCCCTCATATAGTGATGAACAAATGTTCAACCAAGCTATGCTTCTCTTTAAAAAAAAAAATATGTTCTACCTGGATTGCTCTTTTTACTCTTTTATAATACTCAAGAAAAAAAAGTCAAACTTAAAAAAAAAAAATCAGCACAGGAGATACACAGGACTCCTGTGTTTGGAGGACTATTTTTACCTAATGATCATCCTTATTATTATTTTTTTTTAACCTAATGATCATCCTTTCTTCTGCCTAATGTTTCTAAGTAGCTGAACTGAGCAGCTACGCGCAGGTGCTCACGTAGACATGCTCATGCTTACATGTAAACTTGAACTGACATTTCTGAAAATGAAGTTGCAAATAGCAGCGAACGGCTCTGTGATTCTCGTTTGGAATCTGAAATATCAATGTCCCGCTCCCAGGACATTCCCAGGGAAACAGCTTTCTGGGCAAATGACACATGCAGACGGAGAGTCTTCCGAGGAATCGGAGCTCGGTCACACGACCACCTGCCTTCCGTCCCACCCTCGGAGGGCTGGGCCACCCGCGGAGCTGCACCCGGTGAAACCCCGCCCCACCCTCCGTGGCAGCCCCAGCGCTCAGCACACACAGGCTCACGGTGACAGCTAACAAGCAACTGCATGAATGAGTGAACGAATGAATGAGGTGGCTTTGTTGCTTTCGAGAGCATTTTCTTACATGCACGTTAAAGGGCTACACCTCTGTAGGCGATGTGCTCGTGGACGAAGCTGCATGTGAAGCCACGATGTGTTTGCGGCTAATCCACCCGTTTTCATTTTCCAGACTCTACGCATTCCCGGTCAGCCGAGGGCGGAAGCCCCAGAGCAGCGCCGTGCATCAGGCTTGTTAAACAGCAGGGCTGGCTCCTCCGGATGGTCACACAGCCTCCGCTGGGACACGGGCGGGCTCCGTGACAGCACGTGGCGGCTGCAGAACATCCTGGCTCTGTTGGCTTGGCCTCAATGAGTGGCGTTAAAATCACTTGGATTTGGGGCCTGGAAAGACCAGCTGGCTGTTCGAACTGGGCTGTCACCGGAGCTGCCCTCCGATTTGTCCGGACACCCTGAAGTGACCGTGTTTGAGGATTCACCCAGGATCACCAAACTCAGGCGACTAATGTAGAACGAGCCAGAGAACTGACGCGCTTCCGGTGAGAAAACCCCTGTCTGGCCTCAGCCTGCGTGTGTCCCTTCCTCGGGGGGAGACTGGAGAGCCTCCTGCGATCATAAGCTTGCTTGGTGCGTGTGCAAATCCGAGTGAAGGGACGCAAGTGGACACAGGGAGCGACGCGCTCGCGCAGGAACCAGCGCGGTCCTGCGGCTCCCCCGGTGCTCCCGGCCACCCCCCAGCGGCGGTGTCGACGCGCTGGGCCTCTCGCTCGGTGTCTACCGCCTTCCTTCAGGGAGGACGGCTTTAGTTTAAGGGAGGAGCAAGGCTGATCTCCGGGCCGTATCCGTGTCCAGAGAAACTATCCCTCCTCCGTGCCCAGCCCCGCGCACCCCCGCGCACTCACGTGTGCCCTCGCCACGCCTCCTCCAGCCGCACCGCGCTTCCTGTCACAGCGACGGGCGCCACCACTCCGACCCGATCATCTGCTGCGCCCAGAACCAGCGAGTTACTCTTGCCGCCCCCGCCTCTCCCTGCCGTCCGTGGGGCAACGAGCGATTTTAACTCCTCCCTCTACCTTGTTCCGATCTGCGTCCCCTCCGCTCCCCCACCATAGCCCGCCTTCTTATTTCCAGGGTAGGAAACAAGTACTTCTGTCTTCAGTATCACCTGCGACCAGCCAGATGGGCCCCCCTTCCTAACGTGCCCTCGTGACCACAGACTGACGACTCTAGGTATTTTGGGGTGCACCACTGTGGATAAACTATTTCCTTCATCTGCCACGTGAAGAGCTCAGGTCTGACCGCTGCCCCTCGCGCCTTCGCCCCTGCCCTTCCCCGTCAGCCTCCTATGCTGTCCCTCCCAGCTCCTGACCAGTCCTTGGATTTATGACCCTTTCTGACATCAATCCTGGGCTGAAACCCCCATTTCCCTGCGTCTGCTCCTACTTGCCTTTATAACTTGGCCCAGGCACCCTCTGCTCGTCCCCGACCTCCTGCTTCCAGTGGGATGAGCACGGCGCCCACCGGTCATGCCCCTCGGACACCTACATCCTCGGACGCCCTGGGACCCTACAGCCCCACGGCTCACCCAGCACGCTGTGGGGCTTTGAGAGCTAAGCTGCCCTATTATCCCTCCTTGCCCCGGGCTCGATAATGTCCACCGAGGAAATTAATAAACATGCTGACGACAATAGCAGGTATTCTAGAACTGTGGTATCAGGAAACAGGATTTTCAGTTGCTTTGGGGCTTCTGAGCAACTGTCGGACCCGGGCAACCGGCGCTCACAGCACCCTCCTCTAGGAAAGTTTTACGCCAGAATGTTGACCTGGAGCAGGGTCTCCGGAAAGAGAGGAGTGTGGAAACACACCATTTGCTCTTTCCCAGAATAGCCTCTCCAGCTCCTGTGGTGCACACCCCGAGGCCGGGTTGAGTACAAAGACTGGGAATGCGGTGTGGCCTAACACAGAGGATGCCCAGACATGCAGAGGCTCAGGAACCAGGGGATTTCCCATGTGAAATCTTCCACGTCCCACTGGAAGACAGCAGAGGGACACACTGAGTGTGCAAATAGATTCAAAGTACAGAGGAGAAAAACAAAACAGCTTCATCATATCGAATTTCTAATATCTGATTTTTTTAAATTTTCAGCATAACAGTATTCATTGTTTTTGTACCACACCCAGTGCTCCATGCACCTGACTAATTTTTTAAAAGACTTTATTTGTTTGAGAGAGAGACAGAAAGAGAACGCAAGAGAGAGCACCAGTGGCAGGGAGGGACAGAAGGACAGGGAGAAGCAGGCTCCCCCCAGAGCAGGGAGCCCGATGTGGGACTCGATCCCAAGACCCCAGGGTAGGAACTGAGCTGAAGGTAGATGCTTAACCACTGAGGCACCCAGGGGCTCTCTAATACCTGTTTTATAATTGGGGTTCCCTCCCACACTGAAATACATGGTTCAATAATCACACATTTTTCTTATATATTTGAAATATTTCACTATGACAAAGCTTTATATAAATGCTGAGGCAGTACACATAATTTAATAGGATCTTGAAATGCTGTATTTTTTTTCCTTAACTTTGGCTTTTAAAAAAAAGCTATGTTTTTTTACAGTGTGACAAGCCATAGTGCTATTTTTGTGTCCATGCAGGAACGGGTCCAGTATCTCACACTTCATTTTAATACCCTACTGTATAATATCTGTTAAAATCTATTACTAGATATGTCCCGATGTCAATTTTTTTTTAGAAATGGGTTTCAAGAAAAAGATTTCTATTTGCTTTTTGGAGAGGGAACGGATTTCCTTATCACAGTAATGCTTCTATAATAGAAGTACCTGGACGTCTAGCTCTTTCTTTGCAGCAGATCCCAGTGGAAACAACTTTCCCAAAGAGCACGTACAGGAATTAAAGTAACTTAAGCCCCCATAACAGAAAAAACAAACAAATAAAAGCAAAAAACAGGCTTTTACTTAGCATAAACTTATTTCTTGACCTACAAAAATCCAGCCTCTTCTGAGTCCTCGGAACCCTCTCTTTGGTCATGGTAGACACAACAATAGGAGCTCCCCCTCATGGGAAGCGGGCCACACTCAGTGGTGTGGCCGCTTCTACCTTGGAAACCTGGTCTGACTATACACCCAGGGAGGAGAGGAAGTGGGTTTGGGGGACATGAGCCGCCTCTGTTTCAGTGCACAACAGTACTGGCTGAACACCCACCCATAAATCAAAAGAGGCGAGCTAGATTTGAAGGGGAAAAGCAGCCCTGCCCCCACTGCCGTAGACTGTCCGGGCTGCCGGTTGGTTGGATTCTAACTCCATGCAGTGACCACGACTGTAATGGGTTGACGGATCATGTGGACTTTTTAAAATTGTGGTAAAATATCCATCACGTGAAACTTGCCATTTTGACCCTTTTTAAGTATAGAGTTCAGTGGCTTTAAGCACATTCACATTTTTGTGCAACTATAGCCACCACCCGTCTCCAGAACCTTTCCATCAGGCCAGATCGAACCTTCCCAGCCATCAAACAGTAATTCCCCATGCACTGCACGCCATGGCCTCCTCATTCTACTCGCTCACTCTGTGAATTTGACTCTTCCGGGTAGCTCGCATGGGTGGAATCATGTAATCTTTGTCCTTTTATGTCCGGCTTCTTCCACTGAGCATAATGTTTCACATGGACTTTTAAGTAACCCCTTGTTACCTGATCCCTCTTTCCCAGAGGCAGTCAAACGTGAGGCTAAGAGCCTAGTCCCTGCACTGTCAAGTCTGTCCGGGACTTATGACCCCACTGCGAGGAGTTAGCATCTCCCATGGACTGAATTGTGCCCCCCTCTAGGTTCATACATTGAAACCCTAACCAACCCCCATATACACCATAGACTGTACTGGAGATGGGGCCTTTGAGGGGTGCTTAAGGTTAAATGGAGTCAAGAAGAAGGAGACCCTGATCTGGTATTTCTGGTGGCCAGAGGTATCTCTCCATCACGTGAGCACAGAGAGAAGGTGGGCGTCTGTCAGCCAGAGAGCTCCCACCAGGAAATAAACACTCACCAGCCTCCAAAACAAGGAGAAAAATAAAATCTCTTGTTTCAAACACCCTATAGTATTTTATTATGGCATCCTGAGCAAACTAAGACAGTGTCCAACTACACATTGGGAAGAAGAATCCACATGAGACCATCCTCTCTTCCGATACCAACTGCCAAGTTTAGGAGGTTCCAAAAACTACCCATAGGCTCAGTAATTAGCTAGAGGGACTCACAATGAACTCACCTGAAGCTATTATGCTCACATGGTTTATTACCAGGAAAGGATATTAATTAAAATCGACCAAAGAAAGAGACGAAAGGGCAGAGTCTAGAAGGGTTCCAAATGCAATGTTTCCATTGTCCTCAGGACATGTTACCCTCCCAGCACTGACGTGTGACAATATGTAGAGTGCTGCTGGCCAGGGATTCTCGCCTGAGCTTCAGTCTAGAGATTTTATTGGGGTTCTATTATGTAGGCATGACTGCCCGAGTCACTGACTTCTTAAGTGTTTGAATTTAGCTTCCAGGTAGACTGATATCACATGATCCCCAACCCCTAAATCACATGTTCGATCATTCTGGCATGACCAGTTTCTATCCTAAAACATCGGTGACAGCAACCTCTGCCCCGAACAAAGACATTCTTGTCAGGTATGACGTAGATAACTCCCCAGAAGCCAAGGGCAAAGGCCAGACCTCTCTTTGGCCAAAGCCAAATTCTTTATGACACACTTCGGTCAAAGGAATCATTATTAGACTCGTATCAGCACACGTACGCACACACTAACACTGGATACAAAAACCAAGTATCTCTTTCCAGCCGCATGGAGCCATATTTGTACAACAAACAGAGAGCCCCTCTTTTCTCTAAGGAGTAAGAGGCTCTGGCGGAGCACGGAGTGAGATGGCAGAGATCGCAGGTCATAGGAGGAAGAGATCTCGGGGCCTCAGGTGCTAGAGACGGTGCAGCCAAAGAATTTGTTTCAAAATTCATCTCCAATCCATCATCAGTTTTAACAGTTCATCCAATAAGTTACTGTTAAATTTAAATCTCCAAAGAAATGCATTCTACCTTTCATGAACCTTATAAACGGCAAATTAATTCTCAAAACCACACATTGTAACACGGTCCTGCTGCCCCGACCGAGAACATACCTTGCATCCCATGGGACTCACCTCTCGGGTTCCGCACCGCCCGAAGTGCTCTTCGGTCGTTCAAGGTGAGGCCCGCGATCTCATGCGTCAATGTCACCGCAACGTCAAATTTCTACAAAAGTTATTGAACAAGTACTCTCAGTTTCTTCACAAATCTTACTGTAGGCCAGTGGCAAACATCATTAGCAGATGAGCTGTGGTGTGTGGGCCATGTGTTGAGGGGCACGAGTTTAGACCAGTGATTCTCAAACTTTAATGTTTGTGAGACTCACCTGAGAGTTCCGATTAAAATAAAGATTCTGGGCGCCTGGGTGGCTCAGTGGGTTAAGCTGCTGCCTTCGGCTCAGGTCATGATCTCAGGGTCCTGGGATCGAGTCCTGCATCGGGCTCTCTGCTCAGCAGGGAGCCTGCTTCCTCCTCTCTCTCTCTGCCTGCCTCTCTGCCTACTTGTGATCTCTCTCTGTGGCAAATGAATAAATAAAATCTTAAAATAAAGATTCTAATTCAGGAGATCTAAAGTGAAGCCCAAGATTGTACATTTTCCATAAACTCCCACATGACCCTGGTGTAACTCCTCTGTGGACTACACTTGGAAGAGCTTGGTACTAGACAATTGCTTTGTATTTCACTGAGAAACAGAAACGCCAGAAGAAAATTTCCGCTTGCTCCCACCACCAAATCTACCCACAACCCAGCTGCAGCGTGCCTGTATGTTCTGTTCTCTCCTTTACTGTGGACAAATCCCCCCTGTTCTTATCTAAAACCAGACCCTCCTCTCTGAGCTGGAGCCCATCCCCCTCTCTCCCTCCCAGGAACATCACCCCAAGACCTGCTCTCATCACGTCCCACATTACCCCCCCTCCCCGACTAGAACACTCCCTTCGGCATTAAAACATGCTATAATATTTCCATCTTTGGAAAACAGAGCAACAAAAAGACCCGCTCTCAAACCCACACCCTCGGCCAAATACCTCCCCTATCTCTCCGCCACCCTAAAGCGCAGAACTCAACAGACTCCTCCTCTGCATCCCCACTTTCTCTCGTCCGGTCCCTAGAGCTCGCCTCAGTCAAGGCTTCACCCTCACTGCTCCAACCAGACAGCTCTTGCCACGGCCCCAGTGACTTGCACCCTCTTAGAGCTGATGTGCCCTTCTCAGGCACATTTCACATGACCGTGAAGCAGCAGACTCCATGACCTTGAAGGGCACCCCTTGCTCCTTCTGGAAACACTGTCACCAATAGGCTTCTGGATACTTCTCTTGTTTGGTTTTGCTCCTTCTCAGACGCCTTTACCAGTACCTTCTCATCTCACCAACCTCTTCATTTTAGAAGGCTCCAGAGCTTAGAGCTTGACCTCTTTCCTTTTCTCTCTACATTCACTCTTCTGTAGTATGCATCAGTATGCAACCGATCACAAACACGTATCTTCCGACCAGACCTCCCACTGAACGACGCACCTGTCTCCTCCCAAAGTCCTCTGGACCACTTTCAACACCCCCAAGTGGTCCAAATCATCATCAACTTCACCAGGACCACGGAAAGAGCCCTCGAACGGTCTCCTTGCTTCTATTCTTGCCATTATAGAGTTTGTTTTTAAAATAATAGTCACAGGACCCTTTTAAAACATCACCTTGAACACGACATTCCGCTCAGTTCTTCAATGGCACCCATCTGAGTTTATCAGATTCCTGTTTCTTTGGGTGCCCGGGAGGCTCAGTCAGGTAAGCATCTGCCTTTGGCTCAGGTCGTGATCCCAGGGTCACAGCATTTAGTCCCGCACTGGGTTCCCTGTTCCGTGGGGAGCCTGCTTCTCCCTCTGCCTCCCTCTTTCTCTGTCTCTCATGTATAAATAAATAAAGTCTTAAAAAAAAGGATCCCTGGTTCTCAGAGCATCTCTGAAAGGATTACACATGTTGTTCAGAGCAGAGCTCACACTTCGTTGTGTCCTTTATTGGCTTTTCTCCCTTCCCCTGCCTCAGTTCCCCTGCTCCTTCGCTTGTGTTTCCGGGATCAGCTCTAGAATTAACTACTTGTATCCAAACAAAACCACCAAACGGGGAATCACCAAATCAAACTAGCACATATTAGAGAGCTTATCCAGTATCAAGCTTTCCTAATAATTTCAGACTCAGGGAACACAAGGAGCGCACTGGGACACCCTGTGGTGCCTGGCTGCTTCCACATCAGAAACACGCTCTCTGGGCCAGAGTCAAAGTAGGGTTTCTGGGTCACGTCACAGAGCAGGAACTGGTTAGTTAGTGAAATGTCCCTATTTTAGTCTCAGATCATTCAAGGGCTTGTGACATTTTCCACAGAGTCATGCTTCATAAATCCACAGATTCTGAGTTTGTTACCACAAGCAATCCCAGACCAGGGAGGCTGTCTTGCGATAAGCCTTGCGTAGAAGACTTTCCTCTTCGCAAATACCAGGAGTCTCCTTGCCGGGAAATTCAGTGAACAGCACGTCTGTCCACCAGGGATTACACAGGTGACCTGCCTCTTCCTTTGGCCGGGAGCATCCTCCAGCCCGTGCCCAGCCCAGGAATGAGAACAGGTCAACAAGGCGAAGGCCAGCGGCTTTAACCCCCTCCTCCCAATCGCCTCCGGGTCATCTCTCTTGGAGTCAAGGTCAGACGACCTTTCCTCTCTTGTCCACCCCCCGCGCTTCCCTCACCCTGTGCTCATCCCACGGCCCCTTCTGAACGCTTTGCTGCTTCTCAGAGGCCGAGGATATTCCCGCCGTAGGACTTCCCCGCCTGCTCTTCCCCCCGAACTCCTTCTCCCAGCCCCCTGTCTGGAAAAACATAGCCCCGTTCTTCATACCTGACCTCCCTTTCCTGTTGTATTCTGCACCACAGCGTGTGCCATCGTCGGATTTACTTGATTGATTTTCTTCTTTTAATTTTGAAAGAGAGAGCAAGCAGGCGTGGGAGGCGCAGAGGGAGAGAGAAAATCTCAAGCAGGCTCCGTGCCCAGCACAGAGCCCAGTGGGGCGAGGGGGGTGTCCATCTCACCACCCTTGATCATCACCTGAACCAAAATCAAAAGTTGGACCCTTACACTAAGCCACCCAGGCACCCCTACCTGATTCGTTTTTTTAACTATCTGTCTTCCTCTCTGGAATGTGACGGCCATGAGGGTACTGAGTTTTACTGTTCTAGTTATCCTGTACCCCAAGAGCTTGGAAGCATGTTTGATGTATCAGCGTTTGAGCAATGTCGAATTCATCGGCAGGTCCTGTAGGTCCTGGGATGGCTCAGTGAGTTAAGCATCTGCCTTCGGCTGAGGTCATGATCCCGGGGTCCTGGGATCAAGCCCCATATCAGGCTCCTTGCTCAGTGGGGAGCCTGCTTCTTCTCCCTCTGCCACTCCCCCTGCTTGTGCTCTCTGTCAAATAAATAAAATCTTTTTAAAAATCTGCAGGTCCTCAAGGTCACTATGTCTCATCTGCCCCCAGCCAGGCCCTAGGAAGACTTAGCTGTGTTTTAAACCTGGGCCAGATACAGACAGGAGTCCGAGGGTTCAGCCTCCTGTTTCTACAACTGACTATGAATTTGCCCTCAACTCACTTGGTCTGTCCCGTAGCATTCCAAAGCATCACAGAGAAGATCTGAAAAGACTAACTTGGAGGAATTTTGACGTCTTTACTCCGCTGGCGGTAGGCCTCGCGACCACTGCACCCAAGGAACCCGAGTTCTGCTCTTACATTGGACAAATAAATCATGTGCTAAAACTTCATCGCAGGGATTTACAGACGGACCATTTGACCTTATTGTTCCATCATTACTGGTTTGTGCTACATGAGATCTTATCATTCACGTGCAAAAACAATGCCTTATTTCTAGAACCCTATCCCATGCACTTTGCCTTGGGGATCAGTAGCAAACCCCAAATATTGGTACAAGAACTTAAGGATGGAGAACTGTGGTGTTTGCCGGGACACAGGCAGTCACTAGAGCATACGCATGCGTCTTCTGGCGCCTTCTGCCTTCCTTCTGGCCCATCTAAAGGACTGTGAGCCAGAACTGTGTCCTCTGTTCCCTACACGTGAGTCTGCTCATCCAACCGAAGACAGCTTTTGTAGGACAAAGACTTCCAAGACGGCAAGCAGTCTAGGTGGTAAGACATCCGTGATCATGCTTGGCTTTTCCTCCATACAGGCTAACTTCATAGCTGGGGCTCAGAGGCTGTGGTTTTGCCCAACCCACCTTATGTTTCTGTGAGAAAGCGGGAAAAGCTGAAACAGGGGGAACGAAGCCAGGCACAGCCTGGTTTATCTCAGGGTGTCCTCCCGCTCGCCAGCCCCAGGAGTGAAGGGGCCTTTCGCCTCCCAGGAGGGCCACAGTCTTGCCTCGCCCCCTTGCAAGAAAAATACCCTGAAGCCAAGAGGGAGGAGACGACACAGGTGTGTCTTCCCTAGAAATGAACATTTCCACGATTTTCCCTCATTCTTGCTCCTCCATTTCAAGCCTAAATAATCATTTCTTCGCCCGTAAAGCGGACTTACAGGGTATGCTTAGAGAAGAAAAAATCCACTCTTCTTGGGCCACATGAAGATCATGGACCAATTATCCTAAACCGACACTCACAGATACTGAGAACATAAAATGACTCACGGCCCACGTGAAACACACAGATCCTGTGCGTGCATTTTACATGAATCATCTCCTCTAATTCTCATGATAACACTGTCCGGTAAATAGAGTCATCGCTATTATATGCGGAGGAAAGTGGGGTCCAGAGAGCTTAGAAAGCTTTCAAGGCCACTTATCTATGTTGTGGCAGAATCAGCACTGAAATTCTGCTCTTTCTGACTCTAAACCTCTGGGTCGTGTTCCATGTTGCATTAGTCCTTAACCAGGAGAGTGGTGGCAAGGACTGAAAGCTAAAATGCAGCCTCTGCTCTCTTGGACTGGAAACCTAGCAAGAGAGACCCATGCAGATACCAGTAAGCATGACGAAAGGTGTCTGTAAACATAAGCTCCCAAACCATCTGGCTCGACACTAGCCTTGGAACACTGCAGTGACTCAACTCTAGCCTGTTACTATCACACACAAAAATAAACTCAAAATAGATTAAGGACCTCAATGGGAGACCTGAAACCATAAAAATTATGGAAGAGAGCTCAGGCCATAATTTCCCTGACATCAGCCATAGCAACATTTTTCTAGATATGTCTCCTAAGGCAAGGGAAATAAAAGCAGAAATAAACCACGGGGACTACAGCAAAATAAAAAGCTTTTGCACAGCAAAGGAAACCGTCACCAAACAAAAAGACAACCTACTGAATGGGAGAAGATTTGAAAATGGCGTATCTGATAAAAGGTTAATATCAAAAAGAACTCACACAACTCCAAAAGCCCCCCAAACAATCAGATTAGAAAATGAGCAGAGAAAAAAATTTTAAAAGAAAGAAAAGGAGCAGAGGACCTAAATAGACATTTTTCTAGACAAGAGTACAGATGGCCAATAGACACATGAAAAGATACTCAACGTCACTGATCATCAGGGAAATACAAACCAAAACCCCAATGAGATATCACCTTATGCCTGTTAACATGGCTAGAATCATCAACACAAGAAATAACAAATGTTGGGGAGGATGTGGAGACCAAGGAACCCCCATGCACTGTTGGTGGGAGCACAAACTGGTGCAGCCACCGTGGAAAACTGAATGGGGGTTCCTCCAAAATCTAAAAATAGAAATTCTGTCTGATAATAATTCCACTATACCCAGGGGAAAAAAAATTAGCTCAAAAAGATATAGGCACTGCTATATTTACCACATGTTATTTACAATAGCCAAGATGTGGAAGCAACCCAAATTTCCATTAACAGATGAATGGATAAGGGAGATGTGTGTGTGTGTGTGTATGTATGTATGCTATGTGTATGTGTGTGTGTGTATGTGTACATATATATACACATACATACATATATATAATGGACTATTACACAGCCATGAAAAGGATGGGTTCATCTGAGACAACATGGATGGAAGTCGAGTGTATCATGCTAAGTGAAACAAGTCAGAGAGAGACAGATACCATATTATTCCCCTCAGAAATGGCATCTGAAAAACAAACAAACAAACAAAAAGCATAATTAGAACTATAAATACAGAGAACAAACTGATGGCTGCCAGAGGGGAAGGGAGTGAGAAGTTGGGCAGAATGGTAAAGGGAAGAGAGATACAGGCTTCCAGTTATGGAATGAGTAAGTCATGGGAATAAAAATCAGAGCATAATGTGAAGTGTGTAAGCCTGATGATTCACAGACCTGTACCCCTGGGGCAAATAATACATTATATGTTAATAAAAATAATTTAAAAAAAAATATCACTATCAAAAAAAATCAGAGCATAAGAAATACAGGCAGTGATACTGTAACAGGGATGTAACAGGACAGACGGTAGGTACACCTGCAGTGAACTGGACATAATCTATCCTGTCTAATCACTAACTTGTACACCTGAAATTAATGTAACATTGTGTGTTGACTACCCTCAAAAAAATAAAAGACAAGCAAAAACCAAAAGATAACCAGAAATGCCGACATCCCATTCCCCAGGGTCCATCTGATGAAATGAAGAGTCAGAGGCCACATTGCGAGCTACCCTGGCTAGGACGGGAGAGGGCACAGGTGAGAGGAGCGTGCGAGACGGTGACCCATGAGATAGAGAAGAGCATTCCGACCCAGAATAAACTCAAGACCAACATTACCGACGTAGGGATGAGCAGTGACCCTAGAAGGACAGCAATGACCCTGTAATACGGGGAGTGGTTGAAGGCAATGGGGTGTTCACCTGAAGGTGAAAAAACCTAGAGGGATCTGATAAATGTCTTTAAATATTTGTAGATCTTTTCGGTGGAAGAGATTCAACCTCCATGTCTTTGGAACTAGAATTAATGGAGAGGAGTGACAGACAGATCTTTGTTGAACAGAAGGAAGAGCTTCCCAAGGAAGTTCAGAATTTAAAAAGCACCATCCATTATCATAGGGTTTCACTTACTTGTGGAGCATAAGGAGTAACATGGAGGACATTAGAAGGAAAGGAAAAGTGAATTGGAGAAATCAGAGGGGGAGACAAACCATGAGAGACTGTGGACTCTGAGAAACAAACCAGGGGGGATGGGAGAGCCTGGTGGTGGGTATTAAGGAGGGCACGTATTGCATGGAGCACTGGTGTGGTGCATAAACAATGAATCCTGGAACACTGAAAAAAAATTAAAAAATAAATAAAATAAGAAGCACCATCCTAAGACATCTTCAGATATTGATTGGACACAAACACGGCAGGGAACTGATAGAGACCTTGTTGTAGAAGATCCTTGTTATTCATTCATTGCATGGGGTGTGGACCTGGGAACTGGGAGGAAATGCAGAAGCTCAGCACCTCCTCCCCAACGCAGGCCACGGAATCAGAATCTGCGTTTGAACATGCCCAGGTGATCCGTGCCCCGGTTGTAGTGTGAGAAGCGTGGCCGAGAACGGTCGTTGGACCTGGGATTTTGTGCGGTAGGAAGTGAAACTAGGAAAGAAGACTGAAATTAAATCAGAAGAATCCTGAATTTAATTGTAAGGTGTTAGGACTATTTGGGGCATCAAGGGAGAGAAACTTCAACTTCGTTTTCAGGAAAAGAATTTGCGGTGATCAGATCATCCTTCCGAGCGAGAGCCAGATCGGTGAGATTGTGTCGCTGGCGAAATAATTATTTGCATTCTTTTTTTTCTCTTTATTGAGACAGAATTGATACTTGGCACTACAGAAGTTTAAGATGTACAGCATCATGACACGACTGCCCTATACTGTGAAATGATTATCATGGTGAGTTTAGTTAATATCCAACACCTCAGATGGACAGATGGACGGATGGACAGAGGAGGAGGGGGAGGGGAAGGGGAGGGGGAGGGGAAGAGGGAGAGGGGGAGGGGGAGGGGAAGAGGGGGAGGGGGAGGGGAAGAGGGGGAGGGGGAGGGGAAGAGGGGGAGGAGAGGAAAAAAAAGAAAAAGGTGGGTTTTTCTTCCTGTGATGAGAAGTTTCAGGGTTTACTCTCTCAACAACTTTCAAAATTACCATACAGTAAGTTAACTAAGGTCTTTTTTGCATTCTTACAAACAGTTTCCATGACTTTATCTCCCAGATAACCCGCCTGTGGCTGTCTGGAAAGCCTGAGAGTGTCAAGGACACCGGTACGGATTCCCGACTCAGCCCTCAGAGGCGTGCACGGCTCTTCCCGGCTGGGAAACGCCTGCCCGTGCGGAGAGCCCACATGCAGCTGTCCACACTGAAGCTGGAACTAAAACAGAGAACGGAAGAGCATTTGTTGCGTCTTCGGCACCTCGTGTTCGTGGCTCATTACCACAGGTGCGTAGGGTCCCCGCCTCCAGCCACGGCCACGGCAACTTAAGAAAAGCCCCAAATCTATAAGATGCCCGTTATACAGAAGGAAGCACTTACTATGTTCTTCTAGCTTATTCTCTGACGGTCTACATTACCATCACGAGCGACCCAAATTATTAATAGCTCTTCTGCTGGAAGATTTTTATCTCCCCTGCCCAATGGTGTCGAACAGCTGTTTACTCAAAACAGAGTGAAGACAAGACGAATGAGGGAAGAGGGACCAGTTGTCAGACGTGACAAATTTCTACAAGAAATGCCTTTTCCTGGCCATCACCTCCGCCACGTGGGGTCTGCCACGAGCACACATGCGGAAAGAGGCACCTGTGATTTGCTAGAAGTCCTCCAGAAGGCTGAGTCTCCTGAGCACACTTAATACCGGATTAAGCCTAAAAACACCATTGCAATACATTTTGCATTTTGCGAGGTATTTTTCATATTATGTCTCAATTGCTCTCCTGGGAATCTGGGGTGTATATTTAAAGGCAGGGATTATTATTAACATTATTAAGATCAGAGATCACAAAGAGGTCAACAGAAGAATTAGAAGAAGAAGAGGGAACTTTTTAATATGACTGTTTGCTCTCGAATAAATCACATGCAAAAAATAATCATTTGTGAAACAACGAAAGACAAATCTTGTAATTTATTTCTCTAAAAAACAATCCCATGATCTGGAGTATGACGATAATTGCTACTCCCCATTAAGCGTGTGTCTGTGTCGTGTGCATTACTGCTGATCATTACCTGCAAAGGAGACATTATGATCGCGTTCAGAGGGGAAGAAAGTAAGCTTCAGGGCAGTGCCCAGGGTCACAGTCATCAGGGCTGGATTCGAATCCAGCTTTTTAACTTCGGAGCCCATGTTTTTGTCCCTCTGAACCCAGCTCCTCCCCACGAGTCCCCTTGGTGCCAGGGGAACCTGGTCTGGCAGGAACAACGTCGGTCCCCAATGCTGTCACATCTCCACTCCAGGTGTCAGGGAGATGGCACTCTTCCCACCCTCTGTTCTCGGAGAGTTCATCCTTTGAATAGAACTGTCAGATCGCATTTTCTTGTCAAGGCACAAACAGCTGGTATGGAAATCATTTCCTTCTAAACTGCAAAACAGGCTCCCAATATGGAATTCAGCCGGAGTCCTGAGGTTACACCGCGTTGATTTATTTTTTTCTCCTAATGATCATCCACCCCACCCACTCACTGAACTCTTGGCCGCATCAATATTCATTATGTTATTTAAAGAAAAAAAATTAGAGTAGAAACAATTTATGATGTCTCGCCTGATCACTAAGAGACGGATGAGGGGAAGGCTGACACACCAGGGCTGGCGCACAAGCGTTTAGATGCACTTGGAGACTCTGCTCCGCAAATGATCCTGTAGGTCTGTGTGATGCATCGCGTGAGCCAGCGAAGGAACCCCGTGCTACGTGAGACAGAGATTCTGAACTCTGCCAATACTGATCGATGCTGTCCTTGACGACCCATTATCTGGGAACTGGGAATGGAGAAGACCTTCCCCCTACTCTCTCCATGACTGTACCCCAAAAACTTAAAGCAGAGCCTGTAGGACTGGTGAGTTTTTTGTTAAGTTTTAGGTGGCATGGCCAGAAAACCCAAAATGTCAAAGCAAAGAGTTTATGAAACCAAGCATGACTCCACGGTCGGAAGAAGTCACACCTCGCACTGCGGTTGTCGAGGGAAGGATCCCATTAAATTGTATTGAGGAGGACTTGTCATTGTGAACGAAGGAACGGAAACCAGACCAGCATCCTGTCACAGCGGAAAGAGGAGAGCCCAGGACTCTCCTTGGAAGCTGGCCTTGGCCTTGCTGCTTCATCAGCAAAACGCCAAAGGGCCAGTCATTCGTGTGGAGCCCCAGGTGCTTCACTGGCAGAGAGGGACGGATGCTGGAATTGCTTCTGCTTTGACTTCTTGTGAAAATCAAATGCAGGGGTACGCTTGAAAACCCTACACTAATACCAGTTACTACTTAACTGAAGAAAGGCACCATTTTCATATAGAGCCCAGGACAGTTGAAGAGTCCCCTTCTGTGATTTTTATTATTATTTTTTAAGATCATATTATTTAAGAGGGAAAGAGAGAGAGCGCGTGCACAAGCAGGGCAGGCAGCAGCAGAGGGAAAAGCAGGCTCCCCACTGAGCAGGGAGCCCAACGAGGCAGGACTCAATCCCAGGACCCTGGGATCATGACCTGGGCCAAAGGCAGATGCTTAATGCACTGAGCCACCCAGACACTCTGTGATTTTTACTTTTTCTCATGCCTGCACGTGTATGCGTCCTGAGCATCTGCTGATGCTGAGTCGACAAAAGCAAGTATTTAATTTCTTTCAAAATTATGCACTGGGATAAAGAATGTATTTGAGTGACACTTGGAACCAGAATTTCTCTTAAGGACGGAACCATTTTTGTTTAATACCCTCATAAGCAGCCCGGAAGTTAAAGGCAAAACCCTGAGGACACATGAGCAGGAGTCAAGAAGATGGCGCTGACCCCCCGTGCCTCGGATAGGAGCAGAATTTGCCAGAAAGAACGAGCTCTGAGCAGAGAGAAGGGCTGAACCACATGCAGAAACTGGCGAGAGCCCCCATGTCAGAAATGACGGAGGGGTCTTGGAGAGGAATATCTAGCACTGCGTTTTCGACTGTGTGTGCTGCTGACATAAATCTCCACTGCCCCCAGTTTTCAGTAAATCATCCACACTCGTACCTGAAGGTGCTGACACGGTCAAATCCAGCCACAGCAGAAGTCCAAAGCCAGAGGCAACGCGAGATACCGGCCCCCGGGAGGCCCTGGGAGTCTTGGGGAGTACCGCAGGGAGCCGCACCCCTCAGGCAAGGCAAAGTGACCGTACCGGACCCCCGAGTAAGCACAGCCTCCTGTGTTCAGCTGCTCCCTCGGGGAGACGACCAGAAGCACCAGACAAAATCAAGTTACTACCGGAGCCAGAAAAAGCGTGCTCCCCAAATAAGGGTTCGTGCAAAGTAGTACGCAGTCCCCACACCAGGTAGGAGCGGCCCTGCAGCATTCTCAAGCCTTCCTACTCCCCTAGATCTCACCCGGTCTCCCCCTCACGCTCTAGCTGAGGCCCCCCACCCCGCCCGTGCTCCAGACTGTCCTCTCCCGCCTCCTCTGTGCCTTTCTCCTCCATCTCCATCGTCTTCCTCAACATCTGTTCCTCCCCCAGCGAGGCAGCACACGCAGCTTGGCCCCGCTTGCCTTCACGTCACAACCAATTATCCAAACACACGTCTTCCTTTCACAGGCTCCTCTCTCCCTTGCCGTGTGGCTTTCCAGTCTCAGCCACTCCATGGACAGGGCTGGCACTCATTTCATCAAATATCTCCCCTTTTAAGGCTTGATCTTAAATCGCTGATGGCATCTGACACGAGCCTCCACTCATTCGCATTTGAAACATTCCATCCTTAGGGTGCCCGGCTGGCTCAGTCGGTCAAGCACGCAACTCTTAATCTCGGAGTTGTAAGTTTGGGCCCCACCTTGGGTGTGATTACTTTAAAAAATAAATTCATTAAAACTTTTTTTTTTTTTTAAGATTTTATTTATTTATTTGAAAGAGAGAGACAGTGAGAGAGAGCATGAGCGAGGAAAAGGTCAGAGGGAGAAGCAGACTCCGCATGGAGCTGGGAGCCCGATGCGGGACTTGATCCCCGAACTCCAGGATCATGACCTGAGCCGAAGGCAGTCGTCCAACCAACTGAGCCACCCAGGTGTCCCTCATTAAAACTTTTTAAAAAGGTGGGGCGCCTGGGTGGCTCAGTGAGTTAAAACCTTTGCCTTCAGCCCAGGTCATGATCCCAGGGTCCTGGGATAGAGTCCCGCATCGGGCTCTCTGCTCAGTGAGGGAGCCTGCTTCCCCCTCTCTTTCTGCCTGCCTCTCCCCCTACTTGAGATCTCTATCAATAAATAAAATCTTAAAAAAAAATACTTTAAAAAAGAAGCACTCTGTCCTCTTGGTTTTCCTTCATTTTCACAACACTACAGGCTCCTAGACTTTGTCCTATCCCTGTGACTGCTCCGTATCTGCCTTCTTGGCAAGCCGAATTTGTTCTAAGTCACTCAGATGTTGGTACCTCTTGGTGTTCTCACTTGGGCTCCTCCCTGCGGTCTTCACTTCACCCACTCTTTCTAGGCAATTTTTTTTTTTAAGATTTTATTTATTTGTTAGAGAGAAGCACAAGCAGGGAGATCGGCGGGCAGAGGGAGAAGCAGGTTCCCCAGGGAGCAAGGAGCCCAATGTGGGACTTGATCCCAGGACCCTGGGATCAAGACCTGAGCCAAAGGCAGACGCTTTAACCAACTGAGCCAACCAGGCATCCCTCTAGGCAATTTTATACACAACCCCCACCCCCCAGCTTCTGTGAGATTTTCAGACTCAAATTCTGCTCCCTACTGAAACTAACACTTGGATGTTCCCTTCTGTCCTCGAGACTCCAGAAGTGAGTTCCAGCCCTCCGAGCATGCGCCCTCCCCAGCCCCACAGTGTTGTTGAGGCCGGAAGGTGCACTTCGTCCTCAGCTCCGTGCTCTTTCTTCTTCCTCAAACTGTCAGCCAATCGCCAGGTCTTCCTCATTCAGCCTCCTCAGTATCTCTCTGATCTGCTCACAGCTCTCTTTCCCCATGTCCACAACCACAGTCACACCCCAGGATCCCTCACCAAGATCCTTCCAGCAACTCTGTTCTTAAAATTTTTATTTATTTATTAAAGAGAGAGAGAGAGAGAGCGCACAAGCAGGGGGGCAGGGAGGCAGAGGGACAAGCAGGTTCCTTACTGAGCAAGAAGGCCAATGTGGGACTCGATCCCAGCATCCTGGGATCATGACCTGAGCCAAAGGCAGGTGCTTAACCGACTGAGCCACCCAGGCGCTTCCTTCTAGCAATTTTTCAACTGGTTCCTGGCCCAAGTCTTGCCCCTTCAGGTTAACTGCTTAATTCTCCAGACTATAGTCAGAAGGATCTTCCCAAAATACAACTCTGTGTTGTTCCTCTGCTTAAAACTTTCAGTGGTACCCTGCACTGGTCTGGCGATAAATTTTATTTTATTTATTAATTTTTATTATGTATTTTTAGAGACAGCAAGAGAGGGAACACAAGCAGGGGGAGAGAGAGAGGGAGAAGCAGGCTTCTTGCTAAGCAGGGAGCCTAACGTGGGGCTCGATCTCAGGACCCTGAGATCATGACCTGAGTGGAAGGCAGATGCTTAACCCACTGAGCCCCCCAGGTGCCTCTGGCCATAAATTTTAGACCAGATAACATGGCTCTGAAGCCATTCCAGACCTGCCCTCTACCATTTCCCCTATTTCTTTGCTCCCCACTCCATTCCCTTCCCCTGAAATGTGTCTTATTCCTTCCTATATCTCTACTACCAACCTCTCTGTCCTCCAGGTTCAAGATCTGCCGTGTAGTAGTGGGCAGTTTATAGCTGTTGAATTAAGTTGATCGTGTGACACACTTGTTAAAACCCCTTCCCGCCCAGCCAGGCAAATAGAGCGTAGGTGTATTATTTTCCTAGTGCTGCTTCAACAAAATACACACACTGGGGGGCACCAGAAAATCTAAAGTCTAGGTGCCGGCACACTAGTTCCTTCAGGAGGCTCAGAGGGAAAAACCCCTCCCACGCCATCTTCCCGTTTCGGGCAGGCGGCAGCAATCCCGGGGCCCCCAAACTCTTCCTCGGTCTTCACTCTGCTTCCCCCAACCTGTATCTCCGGGTCTCGGATCTCGTGTCCTTTCTCTTGTAGAGACACTGGTCATGGATAAGGACCGTCCGAATCCAGGATGAGCTCATCTCAAGAGTCACTCTTAATGACATCTGCAAAGGCCCTTATTCCAAACAAGGCTCCATTCTGAGGTTCTGAATGGACATACCTTTTGGGGGGACACCACTCAACGTATCAGAGGAAGATTTGGGGAAAATGTTTTATGGCCAAGTACAGGTCCTGCCTGAGTTCTCCATGTATAAACCGCCTTCCCTCAAGGGGCTCCTGGGTGGCTCATTCAGTTAAGCTTCCAACTCTTCTTGGCTTGGGCTTAGGTCATGGTCTCAGGGTCATGAGATCAAGCCCCCCATGGGGGCTCAGCACAGAGTCTGCTTTGGATTCTCTCCATCTCTCTCCCTCTGCCCCTTTCCCTGATCACACTCTATAAATACATACATACATACATAAAATCTTTATAAAATAAACCGTCTTCACTCAGTACTTCTCATTTTCTAAAAACCCTAAAAATCTTCACATTTTGTCAGAAATTGAATATTTTTATTTTTATTTTTTTATTTTACTTTTTTTTTAAAAAAAGAGATTTTATTTATTTATTTGACAGAAATCACAAGTAGGCAGAGAGAGGGAGAAGCAGGCTCCCTGCTGAGCAGAGAAACCTAATGCGGGGCTTGATCCCAGGACCCTGAGATCATGACCTGAGCTAAAGGCAGAGGTTTAACCCTCTGAGCCACCCAGGTGCCCCAGAAATTGAATATTTTTTAAACTTTGCCTTTATTTTATCATTAACAGTTTCAAATGTGTTCTTATATATTAAGCATTTCATTCCATCATTTGTGAATAAGCTTTACATGTACTTAGCATTTCTATGAAGTCACAGTATCTTTCTTATAAATATGCATAGGCACTTTATATATTAAGGCTATTAACACTGGTGGCCACTTTTTCTCACTGTGTGGCTTATCCCGCCTTCCTATATTGTTTCATATAAATAAAATCTTAAAAATCATTTACTCTCAAGTTTAAAGCAATAATAAATCAATCGGTATTTTCTTTAAGATTTTATTTGAGAGAGAGAGAGCATGGCCAGTGGGGGAGGAGCCAGAGGGAGAAGCAGACTCCCCACTGAGCAGGGAGCCCAATGTGGGACCATGGGACCTGGGACCATGACCTGAGCTGAAAGCAAACGCTTAACCAACTGAGCCACCCAGGCATCCCTCGACAGTAATTTTTGATTGTCAATTTACATGGTTATTGAGTAAAAGAGTTTAAATTTTTCTGAGTCAAGACTTATACACACGGAACACCTAGAAGTGATACAAGCCAGTCTAAAACCCAGAGCTAAGATTACAGCAAGGACCACAAAAGCCGTGCTAGGCACCAGGAAATATGGTGGGATCCTGCTCTAGTGCCAGATGGGGAGTTCAGAGATTCCTAATGGGCAGTAACCCATCAGTTAAATTCTCCAAAGCTTCATATCATTATCCAAGAACTGCCTGAGTCCATATCTTTTAGGAGCTTTGTTCTAATGTATGTAAGGGGCTGGAGTCTCCTGCTTCTGAAAATGACAGTGAAACGATATTCCCAAGCTTTAAAGGATCAAAACAAAACCCCACCTCCAGAAAACGCACTTCACGCCTGTCTTGCGGATCTTTCTACTTAACAAAAATATTTTACCAATCCTCCCTCTTCAATGTTTTATGGCCAAACGGGGGTGAGAGAAACAGGTAGATGTTGGCCAACGGATACAGATATGCAGGGTTTCAGTTACGCAGGGTGAAATGAGCCACAGAGGTCATGGTAACTACGGTTCAGAGTACTGTTCTGTGCCCTTGAAATCTGCTAATTTCAAAGCAGACTGCTAAGACTTGACCCTAAGCGTTCTCACCCCGTGCACACACACACAACAGTCGTTAACTGTGTGGTTATAGATACGTTGATTGGCTTGATGGCGGTAATCATTTTACAATGTAAACGTGCATCAAAATATGGATTTTAAAAAAAGATTTTATTTATTTGACAGTGAGAGAGAGAGCACAAGCAGGGGGAGCGGGAGAGAGAGAATCAGGCCTCCCCACTGAGCAAGGAGCCTGATGCAGGGCTCAATCCCAGGACTCCAGGATCTTGACCTGAGCCAAAGGCAGACGCTTAATGACTGAGCCCCCCAGGTGTCCCCAAACATGGCATTTTATGCCTTAAATATATTCAATTTTGATCAATTGTATCTCCACAAAGCTGGGGAAAATGCCAATACTGACAGTGTTCATCACTGAGGATGTTTTTGTCAAGTGTGTGTGCTGAATATAGATTGCTCTCGTAAAGAAAAGCTGACGTGCTTGCTGCATGAAATGGGAAAATAAGTGACAGGTGAAATTCGTCGTCTCCACTGACGTCATCCGCGGCATCTTGCAGACTCCCCAAACCACACTGTGTAAGATGAACCCCCGTGAGTCCTCGCGCTCCCCAGCACAGGAACGAGCTGTGCGGACTTTGGTCTATTTGTTTGTGGTGGAAAAGGCTTTGCTACTGGAGGAAAGTCTTAGCGGGAGAAAGGGGGTCGGCGCATACGCTCGGGGCCTAAAGCCACCTTGGGGGTAACCCGGCTTAGTTCCCATCATGGAAAAGTGGTTTCTTTAGCCTGGGATGAAAGCCACGCTGCGCCTCTCCCGGGCCTGGCTCGCAGAGCGCACACGGCCGAGCTTCAGCACCGGACGCGAGGGGCTCCGGCTCCCCATTAACTGAGCGCGCAGGTGCTCCAGGCGAGATGGCCCACTGCCTCTCTTTCAAAGGTAACAAACCCTCGCAGTGCTCGGGGATATGCCGTTCCTCATTCTGGGGGACCCAGAGCCAGTCTTAACTCCTTCCTCATTTTCACACTTAACTCTTCAATCCCCAGATGGTTCCCACTACGATTTTTAGAGACTTTGTTCATGCGATCGACAGTTCCAGACCCCGTCCACCCTTCAACACTCGAGAGTCTGAGAATGAGAAGAGGAATAACAGATCATCCAAGGGCAGGAGAGGACATTTGCGAACATGGCCGAGCATCGGTCCCGTGCCTGGCGAGGTGGTGCGCAGTTTACGCACTAACAGCCGGTGCAACACTGTTAGGTGTGCTTTTCCCCAGATCATGTCTCGCAAAGATCAGGTCATGTCTCGTGGCGACACAGATACGAGAGAGAAGCCCTGTTCACAGCCAGGCCTGCCTGATTTCAATGTGTGATGCTGGAGAGTGTGAGGAACCTGGGCTAGACATTGGAAATGCAAGGTTTCCAAGACCTTGAGGATTTTTAGGAGTTCGCTAAACTGGGGAGTAGGGTTGGTGGGAGTCAAAGAGAATACACTAATGTTTTTCATTTTAGAAAATGCTATCACAAGCACCGTGAATCCCCACTGGCCAGCCCTGGACTGGGCCTCTATCTCAGGTCAGTGCTAGAACGTGAGGATGCAGCGACGAGGGCATGGGACCTGCAGCCTCGTGGATCACAGAGGCTGGGGGGCAAGAGTGCCGTTATCCAAACCTAAAAATATGTGTGTATGATTAACTGTGACCAGTGATATCAGAGCTCAGGGCTAACTGAAACGTCTGTGGCAAGCAGAATAATGACCCCAAAGACATTCAGACCCCAACCTCCAAACCTGTGAATATGTTATGTTATCCAGTGGGGGCAGGGGGCAATGGAGGGTTTAGGTAGAATTCAGAGTGTGGATTAGTTCACCTTCTTTTTAAAAAAGGAGATGATGCCGGATCGGCTGGCCGCGCCCCATGGAATGACAAGGCCGTCGAGTGGGGGAGAGCCCAGAGTGTCAGGGAAGGAGATGTGACCAGGACGGAGGTCTGAGTGAAGGGGCTGTTGGCTTCAAAGATGGGAGTGGACACAAGCCACGGAATGAAGGCAGCTTCTAGAAGCTGTTCAGAAAAGAGATTCTCTCCTGCAGCCTCTAAAAGGGATGCAGCCCATCTTGATCTTATTTTATTTTTTGACGAGTTATTTATTTTAGAGATGGAGCATGAGCCTAGGGAGTGAAGGCAGAGGGGAGGGAGAGGGAAACCCAAGCGGACTCCACTCTGAGCATGAAGCCCGGGGCGGGCCCCCATCCTACCCCCAAGATCAGGACCAGAGCTGAAACCGAGCGTTGGCCGCATGATCCCATGTGCCACCCAGGCGCCCCCATCCTGATTTTAGTCCAGTCAGACCCACTTTGGACTTCTGACCTGCAGAACTTAATAAATGTGCGGTGGTTTAAGCCACTGATTTGTGGCAATTGAGGGGAGTTTGTTACAGCAGAGATAAGACACTAATGCAGTGGGAGGTCCTGGAAAGCCTCCCACCAGGCTGCGGCTCTTGGATACCATCGGAAGGAACCACACAGGCTACCTGGGCAAACAGGTAGAGGGCAGAGGCGGAACAGACCAAACAGAGGAGGTTAGAGCAGCAAGGGGAGGGGTGATGTCAGGGGAGTTGGAGAGCTCAGCAGGTGTTCAAGCAGGGACCAGGTCAGCAGCCTCCAGCACACTGATCCTTCTAGAAACAATGGGAACCCATTGAAGACGGGCTCAGCGCCCAAGATGGCATCATTAGAATTTTGCCAAACACAACACAAGAATGTTGCCTGACCCCAGATTAGCCCCCGACCTCACTCCGCTATTACTCAGATGCACAAGTTTATATTAACCAGACACAATCAAAAAGACCAAAAGGCTGGGAAGACGTTCCATGATACATTCCAAAGTCAGTTCAAATGATCTGTACGTCACCCCCAGACCCCGTCTCCTCCCACAGCAACGAGGGGTTAAAAAAAGGACGCCAATACCAAGTCTGCTTGATAGTTCGCTTTAAATGACGGAGATTGGAGACAACAGAAACACAAGATTCGCTTACACACTAAAATCGAAGTAAAATTTTGTAATACCAGGTTGGGAACTTTGTTAACCTTTAAAGGTAGTGTGACATCTAGTGGCCAAAGTTACCAATTTCGTTTTCTTGCCTTGATGCAGGCGCCCTAGTGACAAAACGTACCCTGAAGCCGATGCACACCCCGCAGCTGGTATGGCAGAAATGTGAAGACGACCGAAGGGGATGAAATGTGTTCTCTCTGCTCTCCCTGGAGCTTTCGGCCTCAGGTACAGCGCGTGGGGGAAAGACAGGTGTTACCTGTTCTAACTCCGGATCTCAAGCGTTGTGTCACTATCCCACCTTCGAGCATGGGCAACCAGACAGAAATGGGGGAGGCCCCAGCCGGGGACAGATCCAGGATCCATCAGTGAACGGGATTGTTGGGGCTAGAGTGTGGCGACCAACAGGAAGCCTCAGCCCTGAGACTGGCACAGAGTAATAGCGCACTAAGTATCTACTCCTATTAAATAACATTTCATCAAAGCTGCCAAAAGCCGTGGTGGCCAGAGGAGAATCAGGGGAGTCCCAGCTCCCACTGGACGGCAGTTCCTGGGTGTGATAAAATGATGTGATAAAATCTGTGATAAAATCGCAGATGCTGGAAAACACAGATTTTACTGGGGCTGCGGTGTGAGCGCGGGTGTTTCCCACGGACTGCCGATGGGGCGCCTGCAGAGAAATCGCGCCGCTTCTCGGAGATGCTTGCCGGACTGTAAAACAAGCTTAAGAAACACTTCACAGAAATCCTGTGCAGATCAACTGAGATAATGTGTAGGAAAGAGATTTTAACCCTAAAATAGGACACTCATTTAAGATACCTACACTTGTTTAACTTTGGGCCACTTGTCCAAAGGAAATGCTGAAAGACCTAAAATGATAACTGCAGGCAATCAGGCTGAGTGGAAAGACCATCAGGTCAATTTGCCAAATGTGTTCGTTGACTAAAAATGTCTTCATCTGTTGTCAGTCTTGATTACAGGTAATGATAGGTCTTTCTCCCTGAATTTTTATTATAGTCTCTAAGCTCAGCATTCCAGATGGAAACGTCTCAGTTTGTTGTGTTTCTCGGTTCTCTGTGTTAATTTCTGCTTTGCCAATATTTAGGCAGGTTGTCTCTGTGTTTGGGTTCATCTCATGTTTTAAGGGTGTACCTATAGTTTTTCAAATTTGAGATATAACTCGCTGACTTACTATTATAATCCTTTCCTTTCTGCTTCTTTGAAGGCTTTTCCTGATTCCTTAAATTCTTTGTGTGGACTGACCAGGCTGGACTATTTCACATGCTTCTTGTTCAAAATCACATTTCAGAATTTTAATAGTGAGAGGATTTGGGGCAATTTCTGATGTTTTATTGATAATTCTGAATTTAACTTTAACTGAATTGAAATTTAAATTCAATCTAATTTTAAATTCTGATTTCCTTAGGATGCTTCTGAATAAAAATGCAGGTTTAATTCCTTTCAAGTACATGTAATTAAAAATAATTAAAATGTATTTAAATATTATTTGGATAATAAATTTAAATTTTCACTTGCAAAGTTATTATGTATAATTATTTTATTTTACTTTAAGCTTGGTGTTTCTGGAAAATTTTTAAAAAAAATAAGCCTCACATGCCATTTGAGAAATTGGCAAAATAATATAAAAATTATGTTCCGAAAAGAAATAGAAATAGCATTTAAAAGATTCCTAATGTCTAGAATATCATCACATGGGGTGTCAAATTTTAGAGTAGAAAATGGCCTGGAAATGTTTAATTTCATACTTATTTCTGCTCAGCATTTTTACTAATTTGGGGGTTTAGTCATTATTCACAATTTCGCTCTCAGTGACTAAAAAGTGGACATTTGTGTCAATGCTGCTAAAAGTCACGGTTTTAAAGCTGGATTAATGCCAGTCAGGAAAGGTGGTCACTGTGGAAATTTGTCATTCCTGAATGTGGAGAATTGCTTTGCAGACGAGTTCCAGAGACCGTGACCAACGTGAGGAACGGCAGAGGGCGCCAGAGAGCACAAGGGCGTCTACGAGGCCACATTTCGCTGGGTGTGAGGGTGAGGGAGATTAAACATTCACACACTTCAGTAAAACGAGAATGGCACCATCAACTTGCAAGATAATTCAAATTTCTAGTCTAAGCTATCACTCCAAAGTGGATTGCCTTAGTAATTTTACATGATTAAAAATATATATAAACCAATGCTAAGGCTTTAAAATGATAGACTGAGGAAAAATGGACTGGTAGCCCTTGGATGGGTCTAAGCTCACCCTATGCCATGACCTGAATCATCCGGTGATGCTCTCCACCCACTAGAGGAACATGGAAGAACACATTCCCAGCTATGTTCTGGGCTTAAATGGTGTTCCTGAGATTTGGGCACAAACAGCCCCGTGGGTACACACTCGAGAACACAAGCAGAGAAGAAACGATCCACTCTTACCTTCCCCGGGAGGGAAGATGTCGTAGCCAGTACATCCTTGTATCTCCCACGATTGTCACTAATTGATGGTTGAGAATAAACCAAATCCATTCACACTTACTGAGCCATGAACACATTCGAAGTTAAATATAAATGTCCTTGGCAATGTTGTAATTACAGGAAATGTTTTAGGGGGAAAAAAAACATTCTCTTGAACAGGGTTTGTGCAAGACTAGAAGGAAATAGACTGAGAGCTTTCAAAACATGGGGCGAGGAGTCCAAGGCCTGGGGAAGGAAATTGAATTGGGTGCCAGAGGGAGGGTTTGTTGGGGGGCGGGGGGTGAGTCACGGTGTGGGAAAGATTGGGATCAGATGATGAAGGGTCTTGACTGAGGTGTGCCCTTCACTCTTAAGTCTGAGAACTTAGGGTTTTTAAAATTCCAGCCCAGTCACTGACGGGAAGGCGTGGGTAGGGATGCCACAGGACTGAGTAAACCGCATAGATTTCAAGGTTGAAAAGATCTCTCATTCACTCAGCTTTTCCTCTCCCATTACACAGAGAATCTGGGAGGCCCCGAATGGGCCAGAGAAGGCCAGGCGACATTAGATGATGCCAACAGTTGAGAGTAAAACCTCTGGAGCCTCTCCTGCCTTTCCCCTTAGGTCCCTTCCGGAGCTCCCCACCCCCCCATCATAGAGTCCTTGCCATTTTAAGAAAGCGTACACAGGCACAGAAGAGACCTAGCGGTCAGGTCACCCAGATCCTTGTCTCCGGGGGGAAGCTCATTATGTCTAATGCCCCTAGCACTGCCTTTTTGAAAATTTACCATTTATAGTGAATTATATTAGTTCCATCAATGATATAAACTTTCCTTTCAAAATACATGTATCTGTGTTTTTAAAAACTTTAGTAACTTAAAATATCTTAAATGATAGTTTTATGGGCTAATTGCAGATATCCTCAAGGTGATACACGGGCTGTTATTCCATTCCATCTGCCAAGCGTCACTCCACCATGGGCCCAAGCGCACGCCTGCACCCCAAGAAGGGTTCTTCCCTGTTGGTCAGTCCTTGTCTAAGCAACGTCCAGGGCAGCGGCCCCTTTCCTGGAGCACAAAACTCCCCTTGAGAACACACCTCATTTCCACCACGCCAGCCCGGCTGCACCCGCCCGTAGCCGGCGCACCTCAGTCTCTCTGGCAAGCTCACCCTCCTGGGCGCACATCTTTGCTCGCTAGAACAGCTCCAGGTTGGTCCCCGAGCCCTCTCTTCTCCTCTGTGATTTCTCCCTCGCCATCTCGGCCACACCTTTGGCTTAAACATTCTTCAGCATTAACTCACGAACCTAGAACTCTGCCCAAACCCACACACACCACTCCCCTTTACAGTTCCTGTTGGAGGTCTCAAAGGCACCCCAAGCTCCGTGTGCCCCAAGCCCCAAATCCGACCTGACACTAAGCCAGGCTTTCCATTTGAGTGGACAATACAACTCATCCGGTTACTTGAGCCGTAAACCCAGGAATCCTAATTGTATCTACTCGCAATGTTCCCAAAGTGGCGCATTTATACATCTGCACCTTGATGATATTAAGCCAAATTTCCATCTTTTCTCCTACTTCTAAGCCACTACAATAGCTCTGCCTCCAATCTATTCTTCACATGCCAGAACCATTTTTTAAAGATGTATTTATTTATTTTTAGAAAGAGGTAGGGAGAATGAATGAGCAGGGGGAGGGGCAGAGAGAGAGCCAGAGAGAGAGAACAAACCCTCAAGCCAACTCCCTGCTGAGCATAGAACCTGACCAGGGGCTCGATCCCAGGGCCCTGAGATCACGACCTGAGCTGAAATCAAGAGCTGCGTGCGTAATCTACTGAGCCACCCAGGTTGCCTCCCTGAACCATTTTTTCAAATTGCAAATTTAATCCATTACATTCTGCTTAGGTGATTGCTCGTTGCCCTTGTGATGAGAATCACGTGTCAGGGCCCGTGGGTTCCCATGACATTGGGCAGCCCTGGCTGTCAATGCTGCGGTCACTGTGGCCTCCAACCGTTCCTTCGCCATGCCATATCCTGCCTCCGGCATGCTGTTCCCTCTGCCTCAGACACCTCCGGAACCCCCACAGCCCACCTCCACCACTGCCTCGCTTTGCCTGACTCACGCCTAGTCATTCTTGAAGTATGTCCCTCAATATGGCTTCTTCGGGAAGCCTTCCCCAGCCTCCCTCTCCAACCACAAACCCAGACCGCCCCCCCAACCTGTCCTCTCCGGGCACCACGGCCCCCCTTCATGGCAGGTCATCCTCGGCCTCCCACTAAGCCGTGGACTGCCTGAGCTCCGAGGCCTTGTTTGTTTTTACTTTTCCGCGCCATCCCCAAGACCGACTGGGTGGAGGCCGCCCATCCCGCGGGGCGCATCCTGTAAATGTTTTTGGAATGAAAAAACGAACATACTGGGAAGCCAAAACAACTGTCTCTACTTTTAAAGATCCAACCTGGGGCACTTGCGGGCTCAATCGGTTAAGCGTCTGCCCTTGGGCCCGGGGCGCGATCCCAGAGTCCCAGGATCGAGTCTCACCTCCGACTCCCTGCTCAGCGGGGAGTCTGCATCTCCCTCTCCCTCTCGTAAATCAGTAAATAAAATCTAAAGTAGATAAATAAAGATCAAACCTGAAGCTCAACGAGAAGACGGAATGTTCCCGAAGCCGGAGACTGGGACGCAGCGGACTCCGGTGACGCGGGGTGATAGGTTCAGGCAGGGGGAACGCCGGGGCTCCGAGCGGCAGGTCTTCAGGGGAGGCCGTGCGACATCCTCCCCCAGCTTCCGAAGATGCCAGAAGCGGGGCTCCCAGCAGACGCCAGGACCGGGGCCCAGTTTGCGGCAGGGCGGGCGGCCCCTGAGCGCAGCAGGTGCGGACGCCGCTGGCCCCTGGGAGCTCGAGCTCCGGCTCCTTCCTGCCCCCCAACCCCGCCAAGGCCTGCAGTCCTTCCCTGCCAGCTTCGGGGCTCCCTCCCGCTCCCTATTAGACTTCCCTGCCCGTTCCACTCGCCGGGGGCCGGGGCACTAGCAGCCCCGCGCGGTCCGGCTCCCGCAGGTGGGCCCCGGAGCGAACACCTGCCGCGGGTTTAAAGCGGAGGAACCACGTGCGGGCGGGGCGGGGCGGGGCGGGGCGGGGCGGGGCGGGGCAGCGGGCCCAGCTCCTTCCTCAGGCATCGGAGAATCTAGAAAGATCCTGCCTGGGAGCACTAGGTGTGGTGCAAAGACAAGGAATCTTGGAACACTGAAAAAAAATAAACTTTAAAAAAAAAAAAAAAAAAAAAAGAACCTGCCTGCGGGGCCGCTCGGCCTTCGTTTCCAGGGGCTGCAGGCGCGCGAACAGCGCTGGGGCCCGGGTTCCTGGTCTCGCGGCGAGATTCCAGCGCAGGGTCTGTCTTAACCCGAACCCGGAGACTCCTCACCTTGAAGGCATTATGTTAAGTGAAATAATCGGAAAAAGACAAATACCGTATGATGTGTGTATTAGGGAGGTTGCTAAGAGAGTAAATCTTACAAGTTTTCATCACAAGTTAAAAAAAAAAGTGTGACTCTATGAGGTGACGCGTGTTAACTAGACCTCAGTTTCGCAATGTATACAAATCTCAGACTGATACGTCGGACACCTGAGACTGATACAATGTTATGTCAATTCTCCCTCAATAATAGTTAAAAAACAAACAAAACAGCAAACAAACTTGGGGATGTCTGCAGCGGAAGGGGTCAAGGTTCCAGGCAGTGAACTGGGAGCTGCTGGGGAGACGTTTCAGGGAGTGTCTTCCCCATGACGGCGATGGCTCTAGTTTCAGCTAACTTAAAATTCTAGAATGGCAAACATATCGTCAGGGGTTTGGGTGCGCTTGAGTCACAGGCTCAGATCCCACCAGCTCGCTGATCTGGAGCAAATTACTTAAACTTTCTGACCTTCAGGTGTGTCTTTTGACCTCTCTTTAGAGGGATTAAGTAAGACAATGGAATAAGAGGACGTGAATTTGTGATGTTAATTTCGACCCCCAGCCCAAGGAGGAGCAAATGGTACAGCTCCGTGAGTGAGGTAACAGGTGGCAGAGGAAGCCTGTGGTGCATGCTGAGTGAGAGGCCAGGACTGAGACTCTAATCCCCCAGCTGTGGCGGTGCTAAGGCACTGGGGCAGTAGGCAGGCAAAGGGGTGCGCTGGAGACACACTGTATCAGGAATTTGAGTACTAAAAAGCAAAGGGTAATTATGGCGTTGCATAGCTATTGAGTACTAAAAAGCAAAGGGTAATTATGGCGTTGCATAGCTATTGCTGGGGGCTATGATGCTGTCCAGAAAGTAAAAGAAAGGCTCATGTTGATTAATCATCAATTAAAAGCAAAGTATGAAATCCAGAGGACCTCCCAGGAAGAGACTCTCCTCTCCTTCAGCAGGAGGACAGAGGGAGCTGACGATCAGGGCCACAACATAATTACAAGAATAATAGAACTGCAGAGAAGGACGAATTCACAGCACAGGTGCGTTTGCTACGCTGAGGCCTGTTTCCTGGCAGGGAAGGACTGGAGCCTGAGACTTGGAATAGGTACCTCTGGGTCAATTAACTCGAAACTCTTGAGCCCCTGGGTTCTCTTGAAAGATCAGATCTATTCTTTCCAGGTAAAAGCTAGTTCCTCCCCCTTACCCGAAGATCATGCAGAGACATTCACCCTACAAGGGAACAGGTGTCCCTGTTTAGCATTTGCCACACTGGCCAGTATGCTAATGACTAGGTTCAGGATATGACACCACCCAGCTCCTTCAGTTATGACCCAAACCCGGTTAGTAGCACAAGATGGCGAGTAGGAGAGGGGCAGGACCTCACAAATTGTACCCCTGCAGCCAGGACAGAATGTATAGGTCTTGATTCTAAATGTGGTGGATGGGAGGTATGCCTGGTGGGGAGACATGGAACATACAACTAGATAAGGGAGAAGTTACTGACGTCAGAGCATTTCCCTATTGCAAGAGTTTGATGTCCTGGCAAGGAACATAGAAGATGATGCCACGACCAAGATGCTTGGGTGGCTCTTGGAAACTCAACCAAACAGAAGACCCACCATAGCTGCTCTGCCAGGTGTAGGAGATTTGCTGGAGAATCTTGACATAGCTTCAGATGCATGATGTATGCCCATGGTCTTGCAAATGCATTCTTTTCCATCCCTACTAAAAAGAACTAAAAACATTTTGCATTTACTTGGAGCAGATAATGCCAGGCTATTTGAATTCTCCTACCCTCTGTCATATTATTGTCTGAAGAGAAAAACATTGTCTAGACATTCCAAGTAAGAGGTCCAGTATATGATGTTGATTCAATCAGAGGAACAAGAAGTAGGGAGTACACTGGGGGCCTTTAAGAGGCACATGCTTTCCAGAGGTGGGACATAAATCTTTCAGTGAGTCAGGGGCTTGCCTAATCCTTGAAGCTTTTAGGGAGTCAGTGGCCTGGGCATGTTTCGACATCCTCTTAGTAGTCAAGAACAAATTCTTCCACAGCATACCTCCCACTACAAAGACGGAAAGGCAATGCTTGATTGCCTTTTCGGGTTCTAAAGGTTGCATATTCTGCACATGACAATATACGAGAAGACATAACATGTTGCCAGCTTTGACTGTAGACACAGCAAGAAAGAACTCTTGTCCCCAGCCGCCATGACTCAGGCCATATGACCCCATAGACCTCATGGTATCTATGATGGAAAAAGATGTTGTGTTGGGTCACTTATAGTCAGTCCCAAGGAAAGAGTCATCATTTAGACTGCTAGGGTCCCAAAGCATAGCCATGTCATCTGCAAATAGAGAATGATTCAGCTTTTAAATTTAGCTGACCATGGACTTTAAGAGGAAACGTGGCCAGACCTGGCCACTATGAGATTTTTGTCCGACCCAAAAAGTTATAAGCAGCAGCAATCCATCATAAAACTGAAGGGGGAGGGGCGCCTGGGTGGCTCGGTCGGTTGAGTGCCTGCCTCTTGATTTCAGCTCAGATCATGATCTCTGGGTCATGGGATCAAGCCCCGCTTTGGGCTCTGCACTCAGCATGGAGTCAGCTTGTCCCTCTCCCTCCTCAAATAAATAAAATCTTTAAACAAACAAACAAAGTAATTTAATTAAATCAATAAAACCGAAGGGGTACATTTTAGGAAAAGATCCACAGAGCCAAGAGCACAGAAAGTTCCATTAGCAGGCAGCGCGGAGCCCGTGTAACTCACTGCCGCTGTATCCTGGTCCTTCCTTCATTCACTCTGATGGCCGTTGCTGGGGAGGGCTGCCTCCCGTCAGCCGACAGAGGAAGGAGTGTAGGCTCAGGATGCGGTGCGAGCTGACGTACCTTACAACCCTATCCACATAGCCCCGAAGTCGGTGGTGGGGGGCAGTCCTGCTTCCGGGCAGCGCTTTGGGCAGCATATGCCCACTCATTCTACAGACTCTGGGTGGTGGCAAATGTCTTGGCTGATGGTTCAGGGGCTGTAAGAAGAAAACACGAAGAAGGGGGACAGGGACATCTAGGAAAGAAACGCGAGGAGGCACCTATGGGCATAGATGTGAAGTGTGGAGATCTTGATAACACACGAGAATGCCAGCAGACAGCTCCCCCAAGGAAGCATTCGACAGCCAAGGACACAGAACGATTTGGGCAGTTAGCCAGCTGATGTTGGCCACCAACACCCACTTTCCCCAGGGTCAGAACGGTGACTGTGTGAAGGAAGATGCACGCGGGCAATTCCATGGGATGGAGGCGAGGCACGGGCCCAGCAGCATGAATTCCAACTCTCCAGGCCCAGCTCCCACGGCGCTATGGCCCCCGGCCAATCACCCGCCTGACACCGATGCTAGAGCCCTGATCGCAAGAGTCCTCAGGGAGGCCAACTGGTCACCCAGTAGCCAGAGACGCCACCGGCCTGGTTTCACTGCTGGAAGAAGTCGCAATTCATCTGACCGTAACCAACACCTGGTCTGGATATGAGCTCGCCGTCCCTGCGTGCAGGGTTTCACACAACAAACACCACTGTGTGCCTGGGCACTGCTCTGTGTTGGTGGTTTGCATGTGGAGAAATGCATTTAGTTTTATAGAGCATGACCTGCATGCCAGGCTCTGTGCTAGGTACTGGGGCTGCACAGACAGGCAAGGTCATAGCTACTGGGGGACAGGATGGCAACGTTCCAGCATTAAAATGATCTCATAGGCTAACTAAGCAGATTCTGAGCTCAAGTGATGTCATCCTTCCGTGGCTAATTTGGGACTGGGAACTAGAAGCTTCTATTTTCACTGATGGTCTGACTCAAAATAAAGTGTTTTCTTCCATGTTGATCAGATAAGCAAGTCTCATGGGTAAGCAGCATCTTAAAAGGCACTTGATGAAGAAAATAAAATAGAAGGAAATGAAGTTTGAACTTCTGTCTACCTCGCAGATGTGTCTTATCTAGGAGGGGATATGTGACGAGTCTTATCTAGGAGGGGAAGTCTTGGGGGTCTGCAGCAGCAGCAGCCACCCCCCTCCCCAACACACAGCTCTCCCGTCACCCCGCACGGCCACTGTGAAGCCACAAAGTACAGGCAAAGTCCATGGAGGAGTCAGGCTTCCAGAACCTTCCCTCTCGGAAACAGAGGTGCTGATGGAGACTTCCTTCCACTCAAGCCCTCCCACCCGCCCTGGCCACTTCTCCAAGGTGTTCGCACTTCACTTCCCACACCTGTTCCCCGAGAATAAAAGTTTGTAGCCGGGACGGATGAATGACCGGGACCACCATAGGACAGGACGGAAAGCAATCTGGATTTGTCCTAGTCCCTCATAAGCCTACACATCTACACTTGGCAGGGAACAGGCTCCTTGTGATCACATTAAAGAAACTGAGTCACCTGAGGGCACTCCTTGGGAATGATTCAAGCCATCCCAGGAAAACCCATAAAGCAAGATGAGGACGGGAGTTGGACTGCAGGAATGTCAAGTTCAAGACGCAGGAGCTCTGGTGGCTCTAAGGTTTGTACACAGCAAGGGCTTAGGGCAGCAAGGGGGTTGCAAGCACGGTTAGCCGGGGTTGGGGGGCTCACTGAAGACAGTGTGCACAGCCAGTACGCTACCGTTCCAGAGGCTTCCGTGAGCTCCAGCAGACCCCAGAAAACTACAGATCATGCAACCTAGAGATGTTCTATGAACGGTTTTATTCACATAAATAAACGTGGGTTTATTATGGATAAGTGGGCAGTCCACTTATCTCCTTAGCAGCCTTAAGGGGAGCTGGCAGGTTTGGTGGGGGGTGGGGGGTGAGGTGGCGGGACAAAAGGGGGAAGAATCGCCAGAGAGTGGGATCCTGGAACCCAAAAGATGAGACTTTTCCGAAGGAGAAATTGCGCAATTCCACACCCTGATGGATCCAAGATCACGTGAATAAGGACCAAAGCGAGGTGCTTGTGTGTGTTGGTGCTGACCTCCCAGGAGCACGCACTGGTGCCGGGCGGACTCCAGAGCACAGCGGAGGGAGAAGACCGGCGCCGAGCTCAGGGGAGTGAGTGAGCTCGGGCAGCTCTTGCAGAAGGTTCAGGAAGTGTGAGCGGAGCGGGCCAGGCCACAGGCAACCCCGGAGGCGGCGTGGAGAATCCGTGCTCCCGGAGCCCCACTGTGCCGTCTCGCGTGCACACGGACAGCCCGAGCGCCCCGCCTCTCGCCGTCCCACGAGCCCAGGAGAGGGGCACGAGCACGCCCCTACCGCGAAGGAACGGCGTGAAGCTCCAGATTTGGGACCGGAGCCTGTTCTCCAAGTTGTTCTTCCCGTGACCTTCCGCATGTCCGGTCGAGTCAAAGGAAGGGGGCAGGTTGCTGTTGTAAGAAGGTGGGACACCGGCGTGTTTACAGCTGGAGAGAAACGGGTCTTCCTCATCCCCCACTGCTAGCCACGCCCCATCCCCCCCACCCCCCGCCCGGCCACCCAACGTCTCGGGGGACCCGCTCTCTCCGCTCCCCGGACCCCCGCCCAGGCCCCAGGTCGGAGGACGCGGCGACGGCCAGCCCAGGGGGTGCGAATCAGCGAGCCCTTCCCCAGCTCGGGTTCCACAGCGCTGCCGCAGGGCAGGTCTAGGAAGAGGAAATCTGGGCTTTGCTTAGGACGACGTTAGTAGCCGGACTCCGGGTCAGGCCCGGGCGCCCCTCCAGCCTCTACCCCGCGGCTCTTCCGTCTCGTTCCCCGCAGGCCTTGCGGCATCGACGCTGTGTCCTCTGGCGTGGGTCACCTTCCGGACGATGGTCCTGTCCCCCGGCCGAGGAGCACGATGGGGCCCCACAGCACCCACGGGTCCCCTGCTCCCCGCAAAAAAGCAGCTTTTGCACAAAGGAAAACGTGATCTAGCCCACTCTCTTGCTGAACGACAAAACATTCCAGGACTGTGGCCCTATTTTATATTTTCCCCACGTCCCTTGTTCTCTTACCCCCTTTAGCCCCGTTATATCCTGAGTGAGGACACATCTCAGTCCTAATAATGACGGACCAAACACTGCAGCTGGGACTTATTTTCCCCTGGCCCCAATCCAGGGCGATTTCCTTCAGGCTTCAAGCCTCACAGCGGTTGCTGGACTGTGGGGCTTTTGGGGAGGGCGGGTGCGGGAGAGCTTGGGATCTGGGCCCAGCACCCCCCCCAGCACCCCCCCCGCCCCCCGCCAGCTGCTTCGCATAAATGAGTTCATCCAACTCCCACTTAGCCACTCCACCTTAGGTAAAACAGACCATTTTAATCAGGTAAAAATAATCATTTTGCAACAAGGAAAACCATAGTTCATAAAGTGGAGTGATTTACCTACGATCAGAAATTGAGGTGAGAGTTGGGAGGGCCAGGCCTGGAGCCAGCTCTGTGGGTCCTGGGACCTGGATGGTCTGGGGGAGCCCCCACGTCCGCGAGTCCGGGCTGAGGGTGCACGGACCCGCCCCTCCCGCCCCGAGGCACCTGAGGTTTCAACAAGATGGTGCTTCTGGAAACTGCCCGGCTACACTCCTGCCGTCCACACCTCCCCCTTATCTCCCAGCCCATGAGCACATGTGCCCTTTCTAAAGACAGAGGATGAGGCCACTTGGCAGTGATGCCACCATTTAATCACTCGATGTCCTTTCCTGAGGATTAACCGAAGTGCTGAGATTCACGCTGGGATTCTCGAAGCAGACGTGGAGAACCTACCATCACCGTCCTCCCGGTCGCTCTCTGCTCACTGGAGGACCCCCCTGCCGCGGTACTCTGCCGGGAAGTCGGTGTGGGAAGCAGAAACCATCTGCTCACTCGGAGTGCCGAGGTCGGCCTGGATGTGCACAAGTTTCTGGAAGCAAACCCTGGACGCTGGGACCTGGGAAATCTGTGTCTTGCCTTTTATAAACCGCTGGATCCCAGGCAAACCGGTTAGCCTCTATGCGCCTCCATTTCTCATCTCTTGAAGGGAGATCTTGTTGGGGGGGACGGGGTTGCTGGGCTTCCTTTCCCCCTCCATGGCAGAGAAGATAAAACTCCAGTCTACACGGGAGTGTGCCCTACTCTGTACCAAATGAGAGCTTTAATCCCAGCCGCCTCTCTTGCTGGCTGTGTGACTTTGGACAAATGCCTGTACCTTTCTGAGTATGTTTCTCTCCGTGAAAACTGGCCAGGACTGCTGCGGGGGTCATGTAGCCCAGTCCCGGCCCACCGGCAAGATGGGTCCCTCCTGAAGCATGAGACGCGCCTAGCCAACCGCTGTTTGGCCTCTCCAGAGTGCTTCGCTTGGTTGTAGCTGTTGGATGACGCAGCCACTGATTCTACTGTGACCCCTCGTGTCTCCAGCAAAGAAATATCTTGAGCTGATCATGAGCAAAGTGACTTTGTCTGAGCAGCAAACGCAGGTCTCCACCCGGTCTCCATCCTCGGGACTGACCTCCTCCTGCCCGGGGAGGGGGAGGGGAGGGCGGGTTGTGGAGCCCTGATGTCACACAGCCCTACATAAGGGCCTCCTTTAGGCTCCTGCGGGCGGTTTGGAAGCAGCTGGAGGAATGAGTTAGGTCCCGGCGGTGGGGATTTTTTTTAAGTCAGACACAGGCACAGCTGTTGCACAGAAAACCCAAAGCCTCAGACCCTTCAAGCAGAGGAAGAGTTTAGGTAAAACTCTTAAGGGAAGCTGTCTGGGTCGCCAGAGAGAGGGAAGAGGATACAGACTTCTCTTGCTGTTTATTTATTCTTTTGTCTTTGAAATATTCATAGCAACCGGACTAGAGGAAGTTGCTGGAATCCGGGCAAAGTTCCCAAACAAGGTCCCGGTAAGACTCCATTGGGCTCTTTGAAAAGGAGTTCTCCCTGTCCCTTGGGGGGGAAAAAAAAGCAGGTGGGGGGACCCCACTGTCTCTCCCTGTTCTGAGCTTCTAAGATGGTGAGAGCTCGGAGTCCCATTCTTGGGATTGACCCTCTGACAGGTGATAGTGGAGCGCTACCCCGGGGAGAAGTTCCTGCCTCCGCTGGACAAGACCAAGTTCCTGGTCCCGCAGGGGCTGACCATGACCCAGTTCCTCAGCGTCGTCCGGTAGGTGCTAAAGTGAATGTCCGGGAGTGTGCTGGGTTTTTTTCCCGTTTGCTTTGTTAGTTGGTTTGGTTCTGAGGCTGGGGGCGTTCTGAAGAGAGAGAAAAAGTTTCTAAAAGGTGACTCGCCTTTTAGATTCTGCAGTGCCCGGGAAAGGTGCAGTGGGAAAGATGCTGTGGCTTATACAGGTGCGAGAACCCCACAGACACCAAGTGTGAAGAGAGTAAGAGCTGCCGACTTTTCTAAGAAGTTTCGGAGGTCGTCTTGGCTCTGGAACTAGTGCAGAAGATCCTTTTTTCCACACGCTGCTTAGAGCCCAGTGTGCATTTTCCCAGGAGAGACACAGTGCCTTTGAAGTGGGGGAGTGGGGACCTCCTCCAAAGGCAGATATTCCCGGAACTGCTGACTCTGGGAGGGGGGACAGGGAAGGCTTCCCCACACGTGCTCCTCCCTGGGGCTAAGACACAGCCAAGGAAATGGAGCCATTTTTAAAGCTTACCAGGGTTAAGTAGTGTCACCCGACACACGGCTTCAATAAAAATGATTTGGGGCTAATGTGAATGCAACCCCTGGAGGGTGATTCTTGATGGGTTGGAAAGTCCGGAGAGGCCGGCCCTCGCACACCGCATGGCTGCTCGTGTCTTCAAGAATTCAGCACGAGTGTGCGTTTGTCCTGATGAGTTGTGTAAGAGCATCCTGGTCCCCCCTCCTCAGGGAAGCGGACCGTGGCCGGGTGTGAACGGAGCGGCTGAGGGAACGTTAGGATTACATCCCCTCCCCCAGCTCCCTCAGAAACAACGCGTTCAGCTCCGAGAGCCATTCTTTCCTCCTTTCCACACAGGGGTCACCCTCTCTTTCGCACCAGCTCTGACCCCCGCCCCATCCCAACATGGGGTGCTCCAGGATGTTTGTGAGCACCAGTTAGTTCTCTGTTCTTTCTAGACTCTGTCTTTGTTTTTGTTTGTTTGTTTGTTTTAAAGATTTTATTTATTTATTTGACCGACAGAGATCACAAGTAGGCAGAGAGGCAGGCAGAGAGAGAGGAGGAAGCAGGCTCCCTGCTGAGCAGAGAGCCCGATGCGGGGCTCGATCCCAGAACCCTGAGATCATGACCTGAATCGAAGGCAGAGGCTTAACCCACTGAGCCACCCAGGCGCCCCTAGACTCTGTCTTTGTAACAGTGAACAGAACAGACAAAAATACTTGCCCTCAACCCCCTTCTCCAGGGGAGGAGGCCAAAACCCACCCTGAAGGAGGGCACGACAGGCCTTCTGGGTGGTTAAGTGTCCAGCTCTTGGTTTCCACTCAGTTTGGGATCTCAGGGTTGTGAGATCGAGCCCTGCACTGGCTCCACGCTTGATGGGGGTCTGCTTGGGGTTCTCTCCCTCTCCCTCTACTCCTCCTGCTCATGCTCTCTCTCTCTTTCTCAAATAAATAAATAAATAAATAAATCTTGAAGAAAAAAAAAGAAGGAAGGAAGGAAAGAAGGGAGGAAGGAAGAAAAGGCAACAGACAGGAGGTGGGCGTGCTGACTCGGGAAGGTCATGCACACTCGGGAAGGTCATGCACACTCGGGAAGGTCATGCACACTCGGGAAGGTCATGCACTTGTCCCAGATCCACCTGCTTCCACTGTACAGCCACTTCTTTAACCCCGAACAGCCATGCAGTTGTCAAAGCTGAACACGGGGCTATGTTGGGAGGGAGTATCTGGTTGTAAAATTAGTCAGTTTCCAGCCACCTGTGTCCCACAGCCACCCAGCCCGAGCTCAGAAAGTCCAAAGCTCTGAGACCAGAGAGCGCAGGCTGTGCCTGAGTCTCCAAGCAAACGGAAGGTGCCGCGGGGAGACAGAACCCTTACCTGGGTGTCCCCATGGTCATGCTGTCCTCCACCGCAGGATGAGCCAGGCCCCAGACTGACCTTGACATTTACAGCACGTCCAACTGAACTTTGCCGCTTCTCCCTCTCCTCGAGGGGGAAGGAGAGGTGGCGGGCGGAGAAGGAGCGGCAACCTTCCCAAATGTCATCCCAAGGCTGTTGAACAGTGAGATGCTGGGAGATACTCTAATCGCCTTTGTATGTCCGGGGATGTACAGACCTTGAGTTTCAGAGCAAGGACTGGCGTATTCACTTAGCATTTTTGTGTTGATATGTCTCCTAGTTAGTGATAGGACGGCCTCGCCTTTTCGGCCCAACTGGAAGACTTAATGGTCTTTTAAATCTGCAGGGAAGGAGTAGGGAACAATTGAGTCTTCCCGAGGGTCATGATCCCGCAAGCTGAATCAGAATCCCTGGGTCTGGAGGAGCGTCTGGGGGCTCAGTGCGTTAAGATAAGCATGTGACTTGGGCTCAGGTCATGATCTCAGGGATCGAGCCCCACATCGGACTCTGTGCCCAGCAGAGAGTCTGCTTCTCCCTCTGCCCCTCCCCCTGCTTGTTCACACACTCTCAAACAAACAAACAAACAAATAAAACTTTTAAAAGTACCTCTGTGTGTGGAGTGCAGGAATCTGCATTTTCAACAGCCCTCGTGGGGAACTGTCAAGTTTGAGGACGGTGCACTTGCGCGGGGAGGTGGGCTCCTTGGGTAGACGTGTTTGCGGCGGACAAACAGAGGTTAAGTCCGGCCCTGGGTCGGGGGCCCATTCCCTGCCCCTTTAAAGTTTTCCCGTCCTGCCCTCTCCTTCCTTCCCATCCAGGAGCCGCCTGGTCCTCGGGGCCACTGAAGCCTTTTATTTGCTGGTGAACAACAAGAGCCTGGTGAGCATGAGTGTGACCATGGCAGAAGTCTACAGGGACTTCAAGGACAAGGACGGCTTTGTGTACGTGACCTACGCTTCCCAGGAGATGTTCGGCTGCCCGGGGTCAGGGCAGACCCTGCCATCCTCTCCAGAACGTGTCGGGAACCAGTCCTTGAACCCGTGGAGGGATGGAGCGCCTCCTGTGTGTGTGTCGGGCCATCCAGGGAGCCGTGCTGCACATCTGTGATCGGCAGCGCCCCCACGACAGGAGGTCCGGCCGTCCCTGTATCTTTGTGGGGCTCCTTGCTCTTGTGCGCTCTGAGACAGCGGGGGGCTCCTGGGATTCTGTACCTACTGAGTCTCTTCCGAGTAAGAATCGGTGAGCTTGTGTGATGGTTTTCTGCGATGAGCTGGGGATGGATTTTAAGTGACTTCGGTGGTGGAGGCTGGCAGGCCCTTGGGGAGCTTGAGTTCAGCTCCGTGTGGGGAGGAGTCCCACGTGGGCTCGGTCACAGGGACCGTCGGGCAGTGGTCGGGTCCCTGTGGAGCCCCCACATGGAGCCGGTGTGAACGGGCTCATCCGGGGGCAGGGGCCTCCTCTGTGTCCTTACAGAGATGATTGCTGTGTTTCCACTGTGTTCACTTGACTTGCTTATTTCCTCTTAGATTGTATTTTGTGTGTTTGTGTCTAAGATGCCCCCGTTCAGTATAAAGTCACAGAACCCCTGTGCTTGTTTGCTGCGTGCCAGGCACCTTGTGTCTCAGGGCCTCATCGCAACCCTCTGTGGCTGATTATTGTGATCCTCGGTAGACAATGACGAATGGAGGCCCAGAAAGGTTAAAATCGTTTCCAAATTCACACACAGCAGGGTGTGCTGGGATGGGAGCCCGGGGAGTCTGGCTTTGGAAGCTGCCCGCACTCCTCACTCTCTGCACTAGCCCCAATCTGAGGGGGTTACTTGGCGAGTTCCAGCTGGCTGCCAAGCTGCGGAGCCCACGTTCACCAGCTCAGCCCGTGGGGAGCGCAGCAGAGCTTGGCCGACGAATGTTGGTGAGTGTTTGGTTCAGCAGCGAGCTCCAGCGTATTTGTCAGGGGGAGGCTTTGCAGGGTGTTCAACTCGAGCTGGGTTTTGAAGCATGGATAGGAGTTCGTCGGGAAAGGAATTTCGCTCATGTATACTCAACATACCTTTTCTGGAGCACTTCCTAAATGGTAAGTGCTGTTCCAGGTCATGGAAATTCAACATTGACCAACACAGGTAAGGTCCCAGCCCTCAGGAGTCCCTTCGACTGAAGAGAGGGAGGAAAGGCAATATTCAAGATGAACTTGGACGCTTGTAAGTACAATCAAGAAAAGTAGGACAAAGCAGAAGGTGATCCGCAGATTTAATCCTGGCTGTAGGATGGCCAGACAGAGAGCTTCTGGGATCATGCCAGGGAGGGAAAGTGGCCGAGCAGGTCCAAACATGTGAGCTTTACAATCAGAGGGGATTCTGGGGCAGTGGCAGTGGGGCAGGGGGAGAGCACTTAGCCAGGGGCCAGGTCTACAAGGTCAGCTTTGCTACGGTATTTGGAGTTCGTTCTAAGGCTGCTGAGCGGGAAAGGAGACGTGTTCCAACCGGAGAGAGAGGCTCAGGGAAGGTGTGATCTCCCCGCTTACGTCCCCCAGGAGCACGGAGCTGGCCTGTGTCCCCCGCTCACTCTCGGGATCTGCTGTCCTGCTCCAGGCTGCTTTTCCTGACTCCCAGGCGGCCAGCCTGCCCTCTCTCCTGCCCTTGGCTGTCCTCTCCCTGCCTGGCTTGACCCCTCGACGGCTCTACTCACTTCCTCTAACACCCATTCATTGAGTCCTCTTTGCCCTCTGCCAGGTGAAACATGCCTCCCAGACTCCCCGTCCAGACAGATCCTCTTGCTTCGCCTCGAGCAATAAATACTCTTCCGGAATGAATCCATGTCCCCGGACTGACTCTGACCTTGACGAGAGGTGGTTGGCCCTGGACAGCCACCTAACCGCCGGTTCCCGGGGCTGGTGCTCCTGCTCTCAGCCTTACCTGTTTCCGTGCCTGCCTTTGAATCCAGCATCTAAGATCATCATCATGCTGGGCGGTACCCGGGTGAGCTGCTGGGGTCTGTTCCATGTCCAAGACTGTTCCCAGTATGGCTTCCCTCCTGCGTCAGCCTCTGGCTGCCTGGTTTGTGGTGGGCAGTGCTCGGTGTCCTGCTGCTGTCTCACCTACCAGCCAAAAACTCACAGGTGGCATCGAACCAGCCCAGCTATTTTTATGCTTGTGGCCCCTGTGGATAAGGATTTCCGAAAGTGCACGGTGGCCACAGCTTGTCTCTGCCCCCTGACATCTGGGGACTCAGCTGGGAGACCCCAAATTAGGAGTGAGTTGAGCAGCTGGGCGCTGGGATCATGCAGAGGCTTCTTCAGTCTCTCATCGGACCCCTGGGCCCAAATGACTCCAGGCTGGGCTCCACTGAGCCTGGAGGGGCTCCACGGGGCCTCTCTCAGTGTGGGTTCCCGGACGGCCATATTCGGAAGGAGCAGTGAGGGGCACGTGATCCAGGGAACCAAGACTGCGGCTGACTTGTCCCTAGGTGATGAATCTCTATTGATTTGGGGCGGGATTTTTTTTCCTTTATTTTCTTCACATCTACTCAGATGCATAAGATTAACTGGCAATGGCTCCTTTGATAAATTATGACTTTTCTGTTATGGTATTCATCATTTCCTATTGATTTTTACGAGTTCACAAAGTTGAATAATTCACTCTTTGTACGCCATGAGTATTAAAATAACCACCCAGTTCTTTTCGACCTTGTTTATGGCAGACTTTATCACATAGCCGCTTTTTATCCTTAGGCTGTCTTCTCCTTGTGCATTCTGAGGTTGCTTTCTCAACAGAAACTTCCTCCTGCTCCGCGATTAGAAACAATGTATACCTATCCCGCCTTTACTTCCAGCAGCAATGATTTCACTTTGTTTAAGTTGAAGTACTGGAGCCAGCTGGAATTTATTTTGTAACAGAAGAATGTATGCAGGTTCTATTCGTCCCAAATGCCCAACCAAGTGTCACATGCGGTTTTAATAAATTATCTACCTATGGACTTTGAATTTGCTCTGATTATGGGTTTGTGTCTTATTACCATAACAACAACAACAAATGCTTAAGAATAGTGGACTGTGACTCTCCTCTTCTGGATTCCCTGTGGCTCCCAGTAATGCTGAGCACATCTGGCTAATTCATGTTTGGTGATAAATTCAAGAACCTGCATTGTCAGCTTCGGAGGGAGATACCAGAATTACGGGACTGTGCCATTGGTTGTTTCCGCGGTGATCAGGTCAGGGAGGAAACCGTTAGGGTTTTGCTGCCTGTTTAAAGTCATTGGCCACCTCTCCCCACTCCCATAAAACCAAAGGAGGGCAGGTAAGAATGCGCTCGCTTCTGGCTCAGCTAACGTAGGAGCTAAAGCTGATCACACTGCCTTGAGCGCCTAGACCAGAGACCATCAGACTGCCGCCTCCAGCCATCAGACAGGGGCCTATCTGCGTAAATAAAGGAATTCTGGAATGAATGCAGCCTCACCATTTCTCTGCCATAGTCTCTGGCTGTTTCTGGGCAATAATGGCAGAGTTGAGAATTTGTGATGAAGACCATATAACCTGCAAAGCCTAAAATGTTTACTATTAGACCCTTTACAGAAAAAGTTTGCTGACCCTCTAGTCAGGTTTATGGTAATAATTTTCTCATCAAGAGATCCCAGGCGGGGATGTCTGGGTGGCTCAGTCAGTTAAGCGTCTGCCTTTGGCTCAGGTCATGATCCCAGGGTTCTGGGATCAAGTTCCGCATCGCGCTCCCTGCTCCTTGGGGAGCCTGGCTCTCCCTCTGCTGTACCTCCCCCCTGCCTTGTGCTGTCAAATAAATAAATAAAATCTTAAAAAAGAGAAAGAGAGACCCCCCCTGGGATAAATCATATAAGAAAGAAGTTTCTTTTCATTGTTGTTGTTTGGTCCTACCTGAGCTGGGAAGGGCAGCATTTCCCAGGCTGCTGGGCTCAGTCCCTGACTGAATGGAGACCCATAGATCCACAGGCACTCCTAATCGCGGCTCATACTCGCCAAGTCTCCTCTGGGCTCACTCACCCTTCTTTCATTTGCTTCTGCAACATGGATGGGAGATTTCTAGGTGTGAATTGTTTCCCTCCAGGAACAAAAGAAGCCAGTTCACACCATTTTCCCAGCAAAACTCTTCCAAGTTAGGGGACCTCAGCTGCTTCCACAAGACTAGATTCCAGATTCAGGGCAGGACTTCCCAGCCTGGGCACAACTGACATTTGGGGAAGTAATTCTCCGTGGTGGAGGCTGCTGTGGTATCCTAGGGCACTAGCTGCACCCCAGCCTCTCTTTACGGATGCCAGTAGCACCGTCCCCTCACCCCAGTGGTGACACCGAAAAGTCTCCAGGCATTGCCAGATGTCCTCTGGGGGGTGAAATTGCTCCGTGCTCAAAACCACAACTCAAGCCTGCTCTAGACCTGTACACACACGGGTCAGCCTCACCTAGGAGCTGGTTCAAAATGCAGAAGTTCAGGGCTGTCTCCAGAACTACTGATGGGAATCGACAATTTATCAAGATCACTCAGGTGATTCGTAGGCTGGAAAGTGCAGACATCATGCTCCATCCACTCCCCTGCCCCTTCTGTAAGCCCACAACTCGGCCCAGCACCGTATTAAGAGACAACGTGGTATCCTGCGACGAGCCAGAACTTTGTCATCAGACAAACCCAGGTTCAAAAGAAGAGTCTTCCCCATGGGTCTCGGGGAGTATTTATGTCCTCATCTGGGGAAAAAAATCTCTTGTTTTTGCTTTACAACATGAAGACCTTCTGAGCAGATTGTTGTTGAAAGATCAGCAAACATTTCGTACCAAAGTTTTCAGATCACTTATGTAAGTTTCCCACAAGTGATGAGATCAAAGGCAGCGAGGTCCGCACTAACAGAGCCACACCAGGAGCGGCTTCCTCTACCCTACAAAGCCCAACTAGTTCGGAACCCAGGGGACTCCGCGGGCGTTTACGTCGGAGCCGCCAGTCACCACCAGGTGGCGCCAACACCACTTCGTTAGATTTGGCCAAGCCCTTCGCTGTCAATCAACCTAAACGCCCCAATTTTAAAGTTCCTAATGGGGTAACCGAAACTTCTGAAGGCTAGCTCTAGCCCAAGAGGAAATCAGACATAAATACTGGGGAAAAACAGAACATTAAAGGTCTCTCCTTGACATGAATGCAAGTTGGACCACAGGAAAAAACTGCCCAGACCTTGGAGCTACAAAACTCCAGAAAGGAAAGCTGGTCCTCCGGACTCCTCGTGTTGCCATGGCAACCAGAGTCCTCCTAATGGCACAAATGGCCCAGATGGCAGCGTGGGAGAGCGAGGACCAGAGACCACCATGCGGGAAAGGAAGTCAAGAGACGGATAAGAACAGCAGATTTGTAGTAGCAGAGATAAAACACGTCCCAAGTGTTATTTTACCTTTGTTTGATGCCTTTTATCAGAAGAATAAGTATTATTCCTCCCTAAGCACCTAGTTCAGAGAGCTCGGCCACTGGTATGATCTCAGACCCTGAGCTACGGTATTAGAGCGACTTTTCACGGAGACTGGATATAACACTTCCAAATCAACAGCACAGACCCCTGGGTCAGCAGGAAACAAGAGTCTGAGTGGGAGGACGGTCTCTGGGCAAGTAGCTCCCTTAAACTGATTCAATTTCCATGACACCTTGGAAGAAGGGGTGCTCCGCGTGGGGAATACAGGGTTTTCAGCCACTGAAAATGACCAACCCCGTTCATAAAACAAAATGGACAGTGTCTTGTGAATTTAAGTGTTGTGGTTCCCTCTAGGCACAATACCCTTTTGGAAACAACCCCTCACTTTGTCCCCCGAAGACGCCACCTTTTCTCCTCGTTCTGTGTCCCTGTCACTCCCTGCCCGACATTTCATATACCGGCTCACCCTTTCTTGCTTGTGTCCTATTTTTTATTATTTTTTAAACATTTCAGTGTCATTGCTCATGGTCTTTCATGCCTAGAGAGTCCCCTCTCTCGAAGGATGAACTCTTCCAACTCATCCTGCAAGATTCAAGGCAGCTTTGTGACTGGATTCTGTGCTCTCTCCAGTTTATCAATGACTTATCTGGGAGCTCCACTGACCCTCGATCTCATAGTCAATATATACAAGACCTTGAAAGATACTTATGACTGTTGTTCCCATTTTAAGGATGAAGACGCTGAGCTTAAGAAAAGTCAAGTCAAGTTCTAAAGGCTTGGAACCAATAAACCTCTAGATCAAACTCACATCTGTATCCTCCTGTGTTCTCAACATTGCATGGGACATACTTACATAGAAAGAAAAGTGACTTGTCGTTTATCCGAAATTTAGCTATGTATCCTGTGTTTTTATTTCTTACGTCTGGCAACCCCATGTGTGCCTCTAATATGGGCCAGGATTAACTTTGTCCCTTGGGACTCTCCTTTTGCATGGTGAGTTTTCAACAAATGGATCTACACAGAGCTTCTGGGTCTCAAACTTTCCATAGGGAGTTCTCCAATTTGAGTCACTGGAAAATGACAACTTAATCTTTAAAACCAAAGTCAACTGGCCTTTACTACCCCAGTGGCTAGTCCCCCTTCCTGCACACACATTTCTACATACCTTTAGTATTGCTTCTTCCACCATATCTTAATTATTGTGAGTAGTACCCTGCCTGGGAAAATCAGCATGAACTAAGACTGCATGTGAGAATTAACAAATAACATGCATGAATGAACAAGCCATTATGAAGACAATGAATGTATTCTCAAATTCTTTGTATTTACTCTTTCAAATAGATTCCTGTTCATCTGCGGATAACAGGGGGGTCGTTAAAATACAGAAACATGAGTGAAGACACCGCGTGAATAACAGACCTGGATTTTGGTGCCCAAAGTACCTTCAGAGAAATGACTAACGAAAACCAGATACTGAAATCACGAAATCAGATCAAATAAAGGGAAAAGTAATGAATGACTGCAGTGGTTTTGGGGATTGAACTGTACCTGCTCAGATTTTCTCAGGCAGTTCTAAAGACCTTTCAAAAAAAAAAGTGATTTTTTTGGGGTTGAAACCTGAAGAAATTACCCAGGTGGGTGTGGTGTGGGGAGAAAGGTAGCTCTCTGTGTGGGGGTGGGGGTGGAGGTAGGAGCAGGAAAGAGACTATTTTATTTACTCTAAAGAACTTGCCCTAAAGACTTTTATTTATTCTAACAGGTCTAAGGATGACCTGATTCACAGTTACCTGAGCGATTTGTGTTTCAGGACTCCTTTATTCTTTAGGACAAATTATACTAAAATGGCTTTTTAAATTAGATTTGGAAATCCTAAATCCCTTCTATAAGAGAAGCCAAATCTTAGAAAGTAGGGCTTTGGCACATTGTGAAGACATTCTGCGAGGAGCCCTTTAGTGATTCTTCGCCTTTTCCAGGGGAGCCTGACTTCAGAGTGTGGTATAGACATTTGTCTTTGGCTGCAGTCACGTAGCCGGTCACATAGGACAGAAAGTTCTCTCTTTCCAGCTATAGGTCTCAGGGGCCCTTAAAAGTCCTGATTCAAGGTGGACCATTCCTTCCTAAATGACTTCACCATAGTTAAATCTACCCTCAACTTCAATGCCCCCAGGTCAGCTGCGGACATGCCTGAGTCTGGATGCCCCCAGCCTCTTCTGAGTCACTGAGATTGCAGGACCAGCCCAGCATTCAGAACCGCAGAGAAGCCCCAGCTGGCCGGGGCTGGGCCCCTACCGCGAGTAGGTCATTTGTTGCCACTAGGAGCCATGGAAACTGGAGGGACCGAATGATCTCGAATATAATTTGGGAGAATTGCTCGTGTCTCGGGAGCATTTTAAGTATTTTTTGTCATCTTACTTGACTCCCAGACAACCTAACGTAGTTTAACTCCGTTTCAGCCAGTGTGGCACCCTTGGTGTTCTGGGTCGCTGTAGGCATTCGACAGAGAGCTAGAAATCACTCAGGTAACCGCCAGTCAAGTCATCCTTAGACCTGCTAGAATAAACAAACGTCAACCAAGCACGTTCGAAGATCTCACTGGCATTTTTAAATGATTCACAAATCAGGCAACAGCCCATCCAGCAGGTGGAGGGGAGCTCCGCCAAGCCGTAGGAAAGAAAAGGTTTTTAAAGGCAGAGAGAGGGCATCTGGGTGGCTCAGTTAAGCGTCTGCCTTTGGCTCAGGTCAGGATCCCAGGGTCCTGGGATTGAGTCCCGCAGGCTCCCTCTTTCTGCGGCTCCTGCTACTAGGGGAAAAAAGCATTTGGGAGCTATAGTCATAAAGGTACATAGCAGGTGTGCACTTAGAAAGCAGGGAGTGTGGACTCTGAGAAACAGAGGGTTTTATAGGAAGGGGGAGGGGGGATGGGTGAGCCTGGTGGTGGGGATCACGGAGGGCACAGATTGCACGGAGCACTGGGTGTGGTGCATAAACAATGAATCTTGGAACACTGCACCAAAAACTAATGATGTATTTTATGGGAACTAATGTAACACAGTAAAAAAATTAAAAATAAAAATAAATTAAAAAAAAAAAAAAGCAAGGCGTGAGGTTATCCCTGACCACAGGGAGGGAGGCACTTGGCCTATTTGGGTTGGTTGGTTTGTTTCCAGTCTTATTGAGATACAATTGACATATAACCTTGCCTTAGTTTAAGGCGCACAACGTCATGATTTGATGTCTGTATGTATTGCAAAATGCTCACCATGATAAATTTCGTCACCATCCACCACCTCACATTCTTTCTCGTGATGAGAGCTTCTGAGATCTTCTCTCCTAGCAAATTACTTCCACATCTGCGGTTCGGTATTGCTAACTACAGTCACCGTGTATCCATGGCAACCTCAGGACTCAAGTATCTGGTAACTGAAAGTTTGTACCTTTTGACCCCCTTTGCCCATATTGCCTGCCCCCCAGTGTCCCACCTTTGGCAACCAACAGGGCTGACATAGTTGCTTACGTTAAAGCTTAATTTGCTTCTGGCTTCATTGTTACAATAATAATGTAAAATCTAAATGTTAAAAAGGAACAGGGCCCAAATGGAGTCACTCTGGTTAAGATCCAGCAAGACTTAATAGCTAATCTAACAGCGGTGTCACCCTCCCCAGGAGGGGAATGTGAGACCAATCAGCCTGGATTTTTGTGGTCAGCAATGGTGATTACCAGCGGGCCCTCTGAGTGGCCATTGTGGTGGCCGAGACTCCCTGCCTCGTGCAGAGTCTGCTTTTAGGCAATAGGCTTGAGCCGTGGAAACCGGAGCAAGGCCAAAGTGTCCCCAGCGCCCACCGAGCTGACACAAACAAGCTCCCAAGTGACCCACTTCAAAATAGCCACAACCCTACCTGGCCAGTCACAATCAGGCACAGTTCCTGGGATTATCAAAAAAGGGAAAATTCGGTACCTTCCCATACTTCCTTATTCTGCCTGTAAGTACAGCCCCTCACCACCGCCTCCTCAAGGACCCTCTCTCCTCTCCTGTCCTGCCTGCCCTCCCTTGTGGTGCACTTGATTCACTCCGATCTCTTTTGTTCGGGCTTGGCTGAATTCTTTCCCTGGCCCCACCTCCAGCCTCCACCCGATCAGGCTGCTCCTGACCCGCCCCGTATGACGTGCCTCCTCTGTCCTCCGGCACCCACGCCTCTGCAGGAGGCTGGCAGGGCTGTGGGATGCTTGGGAACCTGCACGTCCAAATTTAAGGTGTCTTGCTCTTGGATTCACAAACTTTTCAAAATCCTAGGAGTAATCGAAAATTTAAAGTGTTGGGGTGCCTGGGTGGCTCAGTCGTTAAACATCTGCCTTTGGCTCAGGTCATGATCCTGGGGTCCTGGGATTGAGCCCCATGTTGAGCTCCTTGTTCAGTGGGGAGTCTGCTCAAGGATTCTCTCTTCCTCTGCCCCTCCCCCTGCTCGTGCTCTCTCTTTAATAAATACATAAAATCTTTTTTTTTTAAGTGTAAAAAGTTGTGTTTACATAGGTTTCTCCCACTGGGCCATGCTTTCTTTATGGGCAAAAGCATTATTTTATATCCCTAGAGCCTAATACCATCTGGCATTCAGGAGATGTGACCCTCATTTTTAAAACACTGCCGTGAACCCTAGTTACACATACTAGAGGATCTCCCAGGCGATCTGTTGCTGCAGAAACCTTTTGAAACCTCGGAGTGTTATACAAGGTCCTCAGAGATCTAATGCCTAGTCTCACTGCCTGGGACTCCACTTCTTATGCCAGAAGCTACAGACAGATTTGATTTACATCTTGTAGCCTGTCCTCACCGGTGGCCAGTGCCCTGGGTACACAGTGTGTTTCAGTGAACGTGGCTTCTGCTCATGGCTTTCACTAGAAGCAGAGTATAGTTGAGTCCTAGCTCAAGCCAAACACTCCCCAGACCTCCGTATTCCTCTCTTCTTTAGTCTTCTTCCACAGTCACTCTGATTTAGCCCAGGACAATCAAGCTCTCTGCCCTGTATTTGCCCTACAGAGGCTTACCTGGCAACACTTCCAACAGTGAAAGCAGACATTTTGGGGGCTGGGAAGACCAGATTTTTTTGGATATGGGACTGGCTGGGCCTTTGGGAACTTTTCTAAATCCCAGTGCTATTTTTAGCCTCTGTTGGAGACATAAACCAATTGACCTGCATGGCACACAGACGGGCTCTGCACAGCGGGTCTGGGACGACCACTTGCACTCTGTGTTACGAGCCTGTTTGGGTCACAGCTGACAGCTGCCACATTACTCCAAACGTGGCTGGTTTCACACCGTTTTGCCTTGAGCGGGGCTCAACAAACTTTTCTCCAAAGGGTCAGAGAGTAAATACTTTAGGCTTTACTCTCTGCCACAGTTCTGCCATCGTCGTGTAAAAGCAGCCAGAGACAATGTGTAATGGAATGGGCGCGGCTGTGTGCCAATAAAACTTTATTGATGGACACCAAAATTTGACTTTAAGACCTTTTCCCCCTATCTAGAACTGTCATTCTTCCTTAGATTTGACCCATCCCACTGCCCACCCCCCCACACCCGTTTGAAAATGTAAAAACCATGTTTAGGCTGCAAGCTTGTCACACGCAGGTGCGCGCTGGATGTGACCCACGGGCCACTGTTCGCTGAGTCTGAACTGGGTTAGAGACCCTGTTGCAGCATTAATCAGACACCTTGGGGGTCTTATTAAATAAGACTTTAAGGTCTCACCTGTGTTTCTGAGTCAGCAAACCTGGGGAGGAGCCTGAACATGCCTCACAGGTTCCCAGGCGATCTGTTGCTGCAGGTCTGACAACCACACAGTTTTGAAACCTCGGGAAGAACTGGAGGATGGCCGCGGTCTCATCGTATCCAGCCCTGCCGACGGTCACTGTTGTAGGAGTCACTGACATCCTGAATCAGCAGTGACTGTGGCCCAGAACGTCCGGGCTGACGTCCATCAGAGGTGTCTTGGGGCAAGAAGGAGGCAAGATGCAAAAGATTCACACCCGGGCCAGGCAGCAGGCAGAGAGCACAGTAAGACGCCAACTCTAGGAGAGCCCAAGGCACCCAACAGTGCTAAAGAGGCCTCCTAAGCCTGGTGTAGGGGCACTTGGGTGGCTCAGTTGGTTAAGCGTCTGACTGTTGGTTTTAGCTCGGGTCATGATCTCAGGGTCAGGAGATCAAGCCCTGTGTTGGGCTCTGTGCTGAGTATGAAGCCTGCTTAAGATTCTCTCTCTTCTACTGCACCACTATCCCCACCCCCATTCATGCAAGCTTTCTCTCCCTCTCTCAATTTCTCTCTTAAACAAACAAACAAACAAAAACAAAAAACCACTGCCATGTGGGCTTGGGTCTTGGGTACTGGCTTCCAGGAGCCCCAGCCCGAGTGATTCCAGAGGGTATAGGGTTGCGGCTGAACTCCCTTCAATCTCTGCAGAAACTCTCTCCACCAGTGACAAGAGAAACAAGAACTGTGAAACAGAATCCAAGTGGCTCTGCGGGGTTGTTTTTAAATAGTGTTTGATGTATGTTTTACTTTGTGGTTGTTTTCTGTCACCAAATGCTTTCGTGCTGGTCTGGGATCCAGGGAGCTGGGAATCCTAGGGCAGCCATATGCATGTGTGACCTGCCCAGTCCCTCTGTCATTTAGAGTCAATTACTATGGTAAGGGAGAAAAAACTTCCCTCTACTCTTTTTGGTTCAGTCCCTGTGGGCCTGCAAATTAAGCTAATGAAGGACATGCTAACAAGAGAAAAGACATGCAAATAGATTCATCTATTTATTTCAGAGACAGAAAGAGAAAGAAAGAGAGAAAGACCATGGGGGAGGGCCAGAGGGAGAGAATCTCAGACTCCCACTGAGCATGGAGCCCAGGGCAGGCTCCATCTCCCAACCCAGAGATCATGACCTGAGCCGCAACCAAGAGTCGGACGCTTCACTGACTGAGCCACGCAGGCGCCCCCAGCTCCAGATAATTCTCACACCAAATGACATACTTGGGGTGCCACCCCGGGACCTCCCTCTCGACCGCCATCGCCGGTTTGGGAGCCTGCCCGCTGGAAGGTGAGCACTGTTGCCCCTACTCGCTCTGTGACTTTAGCAAAGTTACTTAAAAATTCTCCAAGTCTCAGAACCCTCGTCTGTAAAAAATGCAGATCAAAATAGCTGCCTCACAGACTTCACGGTGATTTAATGAGCTAATGTGTAGAACGAACTTAAAGTTAAAAGAATCCCTGACAACGATGAAGCCCTGACTAAGCTTTAGCGACTGCGCTCAAGCAGTTGGCCCAGGGGTTCCGCGCACTTGGCTGCCTCACGGGGCTGTTACCAACGAAGGCTCTACTTTCTGTCAGTCTTTTTTAAAAAAGATTTTATTTATTTATTTGACAGACAGAGATCACAAGTAGGCAGAGAGGCAGGCAGAGAGAGAGGGGGAAGCAGGCTCCCCACTGAGCAAGAGAGCCCGATGTGGGGCTCGATCCCAGAACCCTGGGATCATGACCTGAGCTGAAGGCAGCGGCTTAACCCACTGAGCCACCCAGGCACCCCTACTTTCTATCAGTTTTTGGAAATTCCATCCTGCCCCCCTACAGAGCCAGGCTGTAAAACTCAGTGGAAAGGACTTCAGACTCTGACAGGAGCTTGAAGGATCTTTAAAAGGCACTAGTCTGGTCAGGCCGCTCGGCCAGCTGACATTCCTGCTGCTCTGACGTAAAAGCTCCGCCCATGATGTGGGCTACAAGGCGTAGCCCTGACGTGGCCGGTGGAGGGTGGTGGAACATGTCGCCATTGGGCATAATGGTGCTTATAATGGATCAGCCACTTAGGCATACCGGTGGTTGTGAATCGTAGGCAGGTATGAAGCGGCTTCCTCAGAACTCTCTGTATCTGCCTAAGGACAGATCTTCCAAAAGGGAAGAATTGTCTTAAGTCCCCTCCCTAGGACTTTCTTCAGCCTGAGAGAATAAACTCTAGTCAGAGCTGAGGAGACCAGAAGTCCTCACCACGCCCAGATAAGCTGAGTCACAGTCACACCCCCCATCCTTTCTTCTGAGGGACCTCTCCCCTTCCCTAAAAATCATTTACTTTCCGCTAAGAAGCCTACATCCCTCTCTCTTTTCCCTATTAAGATGGTTTTGAAGTCTGAACCCTAAGCTACCTCAGGGAATCTGCTCATTCTTTCCCCTGGGTATCTCGCATGTATACACGAGGTACACATGTTGTAGAGGGAAGAAGTTCTCCTTCTTCCCTTCTAAGCTCTCCGACTAGTCTAGTAATTAAATTGACATAAGACAGATCAACAGGAGAAAAACAAAATTCAATTTTAGTACCTATGTAAAAGAGCCCCATAAAAATAAAGGACTTTTCAAAGAAGTGACCTGGGCCGGAAGCTTTTATATCTTTCAGAAAAAGAAAATAAATTTGCAAAGAATTGACAAGGTTGGGCTTGGGGTAGAAAATTGAAGAAATTTTTTTTTTGTTTCTGTTTTTGTTGTTTTGGTTTTGTTTTTTAATGGCCTTCTCAGCCCTAAATTCCTGTCTCTGGTGCTAAGGGTGTCTTCTACCCTCCTGGTGCAGGGGGTTAACTTTCCTGCGTTCAGGGCAACGAGGGAAGGTCAGAGTGTCTTTTCACACCAGCTGATTCTCTTTAAATTAACTTTAAATCAAAATAAACAACATGCAGTGTGGCATTTTGCGGATAACATATTCTGAACTCCTACACTGTTACTAAAGTTTTTGTTCTTCTCGTGTTAACGTCTTTTATCACAGGGCGCTCAGTCAAGAACTCGGAAGAATGCAGGGAAAGCCATTCTACCCACATCTGTCTCCATCTGTCCACTTGTTCAGGCTGGTGCTATCCTGTCGCCTGTTTTGTTCATTACATGTTGTTCATTCTTCCTAACCTCTCCTCTTTCTTTGCCCTGCCTCTCCTACAGCTTTCTGTCACCATGGGGGTCAATTCCCATTTGTGAGTCATGTGTTTCATGTGTGTCTAAATTTAACCAGTGCATGGACTGGATATTCATCAACCCTGATTACCCACATGTGGCACAGTTCCTAGCATCCTACAGACACTCGGCGAAATATGTGTGGAATAAATAGAAAATGATCAGTGGCCACGGAAGTCATCAGAGAATGTTCCATGATGTAGAACCTGTTGGAGTCACTTCGTTGGTGAGAAGGCATTGGCAAGCTACATTTACTAACAGTTGCTACTGTTCACTGAATGCCCACCATCCATCCAACAAGCATGGACTGAGCACCAGCCAACAGGAGAAAAGCTCCAGGCTTGGCACTGGGCTACAGCAGTGGACACAACAGTCAGGGGCCTGGGTGGCTCAGTCAGTTAAGTGTCCGACTCTTGATTTTGGCTCAGGTCATGATCTCAGGGTCAAGAGACTGAGCCCCGGGTAGGGCTCTGCACTCAGTAGGGAGTCTGTTAAGATTTTCTCTCTCCCTCTCCCTGTCCCTTCCCCTCACACATTCTCTCTCAAAAACAAACAAAAAAAGAGCCAGGAAACCCTGCCCATGAAAGCAATGACTTTGTTGTGGCTTTGTATTTTGATAGAGTTCAAAGGTATAACTAATTGCAAAAATAATACAGTACGCTTTATCAAGATTAGCCAATGGATTTCATTTTACCCATTTTTGAGAGATTTTTTTTTTAATGTTACACTTCATTAAATAAAGAAATTTTGGTAAAGGAGAATTTGGGAATTCAAACAAGTGTGCAGTACTTGGCACCACGGCCATCTGCCATGGAATGTTTTATTTCTTTTTGTCCTCCTCATGAGTCACTGCGCTGACCATAAAATGGACGACTGCACACTCCGCGTGGTGCTGAAGGAATGAGTTAATAATGGTCAAGTGCGTTCTAATAACCTCTGATGAAAGACATCATGCAAAAGTAAAATTCACTTATTTCTTTTTCCCTCTTACAGCTAACAGCTGTGACCGACTTTATGTTTGTGACAAGGATTAGCTTACATTTTCCCTGGCCTGGTTTCCATTTCCCTCACCGTGGGATCTTGCCCTCATCTCCCGCGTCCCCCAGCCGCCTGTTGTCATGGCAGCGTGAGAGATTTCTAAGTTGTGTTTTCCTTTGTGAGGACTTTTTGTGCGTTCCTCCTCCCTGCAGCGAGATGTTCTCAGCTGACTGACAGCTCAGATGCCCTTTGGTTAATACTCACAGGAAACTCTTCAGCTGCCTTTCGCCTAACACTGTAGCTAACCCAGGACCCACGATGCCACGGGACGCCCGGGGCTTCTGTCCTCGCTGGGCTCGGTGGACGTGGACGCCCCTGGAGTTGCGCAGTCCACTCCCCTGCAGTCTGTACGCACACCCTCCCCTCATCCACGACCCTCCCAGGTCCTCTCAAACAATTCACATTCACCTATTTAGGGTTTTAAAATCTTTCCGTGTGTATGGCCAACTATTTCTCAGGTATTTCTAAACCCTGAGAAGCTGAGCAAACTGCTCCCCCACTGCAGAAGTGTCAGCTGCATCCTGCTTTGAGAAGGCTCTGGGCTTCTTGGTGAGAGACATAATTACGACTGGTCATTTATTCCCCGGGTCAGGGGCGCAGAAGGCGCACCGTGGGTAACCGCAGGGTCTCTCACTAAGAGGTGACAGAAAGGGGTGGTTTGGGCCCCCGCAGCCTCGCTTCTGAGCGCGACGAGCCGCGCACATGGGATCCAAGATGGCGCCGGCGCCCCCTCAGCGGGTTCTCCCGCATGAACAGCCGCACCAGCCCGCCGGCGGGGCCAGTCAGAAACCTGGATGTCCTCCTCCACCTTCGATTTTCCTCTTTTCCCAGCCCCACCTCAAGTCTGTCAACAAGTCCTACTGATTTTTTCCTACAAAATACATCTCAGTTTCCTCGCTTCCTCTGCCCATCCCCGGGGCAGGCCGCCCCCTCTCCGGGGCTTCGGCCGCCACAGCTTCGCCGCTGCTCCGCCGTCCGTCCGTTATCAACACAACTGAAGACTGACCTTAGGTGACCTTAATAGCCAAACTTGCTCCCGGACTCGGAGCCCTGCGCTTCAGTGTCTCCCAGCACCCGTCGGTCCTGCCTCTCCAGACAGCCCCCGGCTCCCGGCCTGTGTCATCAGTGAAACTGGGGTCACAGGCCCGGCTGTCTGTCAGTCACCCACAAATCCCCTTCCGGCAGGAAGATGCTTCTCAGCCCCAGCTTACTAAGTAACCTGTGTCGGTCCATGATGCCACGTCTCCAGATGGTCTCAGAAGAACCGAAATCCAGGTTTTAACAGAAATCACTCCACACAAAAACACTGGCACAGAATTCTAATTTGTTCTAAATACCCGTGTAGGCCCCAAATACCTTTGTGTAGAAACGCTGCCTACCACTATGGACTAGTGGTCAACCTAGACTATGCCAAACTCTTTCCCGTGAGTGGTTGCGCACTCGTCATTCCAGGCGTATCTGGAATTCTCCTCCTGTGGCTCATGGCAAGTCCCCTTCCTTTGCCTTCTACCTCAGAGCTGCTCAGGGTGCGGTCCACAGACTGTGTTCAGCTGTGCCGTGAAGCTGGGAGAACCAACACGTAGTTTGCAAACTGTTCATGACAGTTTTCCACCAAGAAAAGTACAAAAATGGACTTTAACATTTATAAGAGTAATTTCCTGTCTGTTGAATATAATCATTTGGGGCTTGAATTTAGTGTCAGAGTCAGAAAACATTTTCTGTGAAAGATCAGAGAGCAAACACTTTAGACCTGTGGGTCATACAGTCCCTGTCCTAACAGCTCAACTCTTCCATTGTGGCATGAAGACACATGAAAGCACACCCAAGGGGCACCCGGAGGGCTCAGTCAGTTAAGCGCTGGACTCTTGACTTCAGTTCAGGGCATGAGCTCAGGGTTGTGAGATCCAGCCCCGTGTTGGGCTCTGTGCTGGGCGTGGAGTCTGCGTATGATTCTCTCTCCCTCTGCCCCTCCCTGCTCACTCTTTAAGAAAGAAAAAAGGAGGGAGGGAGGAAAAGAAAGAAAAGAAAAGAAAAAAGAAATGAAAAGAAGAAAGATTACCCAAAAGCATGTGTGAAATTGTACATAAATGATTGAAAGTTCCACAGAACTTTTTTATGAAAATGTGCATTTCACATACTTTTTACATATCATGAAATACTACCTGCTTTTTAATTCCCACAACTACTCTATGAAATACTATCACCCCCCCCCCATTTTATCAGTGAACAGAAGTGGAAACAAAAGTTTAAATACTTTGCCCAAGGTCATACAGGAAATTGTGTGAGTAGAAGTAGAGGCCCAAGCCACCTGGTAGCTGCCCCTTTCCTAAGAACTGCTCTCTGTTTGGAAGCCAAAACAAGTTCCTTTTACAGATCCGTAATGGAGTCTCCAGGTCAAAGTGTCAATATTACAGTAAATGAGATGGAGACAGAAGACTCTCATCCTTCTTGCCCTGGAAAGGCATTGTACAGAACTATTACATTGCCATAAATTTCTAAAACACAGGAAAGTAACCCCATTTTGTTAGGCCAGGCCTTCCGGTAATAGGTAAAAGAAAACAAACCCACACAGTTTATAGAATTTTTTTAACCAAGGAAATGCAATCAAATCCAGGGAAAGTCCATTTAGGAATGTGATCTCTCCAGATAATCCCATCAGCCCTTTGTAATTTCCTTAACTATTTATAAATTCTATCAAGTTTTACAATATTTTTCTGATTTTGCACTGTAGTTTATTTTTTTCCAGTTCCCATAAAACAATCCATTCTCTCAGAAAATACTGTACACTCTTTGAGATCAGAGATACTTGATGTATAATCGAGAAGGGGCAGACAAAATTAACACCACTGGGCAGCGTGTCTGTCCAGGTAGGTGCTGATGGAGCAATACTGTGGGAGCTCGGGATGCCACAGGCTGCTCCATGGGGCCTGGAAGGGTCAGGACACCCTGTCCCTGAGCTGGTCCTCAGCTTCATGACCCTCTCCTCTACCTGTCTGTGCCACCCCTCATGGACAGCTACCTGTCATTGACAATTCCTTGTCACTACACTCAGAGAAGACCGTCGAGAAACCCCAATAATAACAAACACTTTTTAAAAGAAGGACCATCAAACAACCAATATGATCAGCATATCCTCTCCCTGGAAACTAATTCAAGCAAGAAGCCAGGTTATAATCAGACGGCTGCCTGACGAACATAGAGACAAAACAAGACAAATTACGTGTATATTAAGCTACAGAACTAACAGCATCAAGAATTCTTCCCAAGAGTTTTAACTCTCAAACATACACTGTGATTTACCCTGTAAAACAGCTCAGAAACAAAGTTGACATCACGTGACCTGTCTCATTCTTTTTTCTCCTTTTCCTAAACTCGGCATCAGGAATTCTTAATCTGATACAGGAGCTGCCAAAAAGGGCATGCAAAATTTGTTCATATTTCGGATGTCCTTGGGAAGAGTTAATAAATTCATTGAATTTTAAATACATTATATACCATATAGAATTTTTAAAAATTAGTAATATAGTCTAAATTCATTGTAACAGATTGTTTTTCAAAAAAATGAAATACTCAGGGGGCGTATGGGTGGCTTAGTCATTAAGTGTCTGCCTTCAGTTCAGGTCATGATCTCAGGGTCCGGGATCAAGCCCCGCATCGGGCTCTCTGCTCAGTGGGAAATCTACTTCTTCCTCTCCCACTCCCCCTGCTTGTGTTTCCTCTCTCACTGTCTCTCTCTGTCAAATAGACAAAATCTTAAAAAAAAAAAAAAAGAAATATTCATGCCAATGAAAAATATTCATTCATATGTATATTTATATTTTCAGTATAATTATACTGTATACAGTATATTGGTTCAGTAATGTCTTTTCCCCAAAATGTATGTATCTCTGACATGTTTCTAACATTCTTCCTAGCATATCCCATAAAATTGATTTATCTTTACTTATTTTTATTGACCCATGCCTCTATTTATGGTGAGTTATGCCATTATTATCCTTCCTGCTGTTTCTCCAAAGAGCCAAACGCTCTTGCTCATACCTTCTCCTGGGCTGTGCCCTCCCTGCCCTTGGTTCCCTCAAAGAGACCCATCTTATCATCAGTACCCATGTTCCTCCTCCTTCTCCCTGAGCAGTTAGCTTTCTCTTCACAGCATCACCTTCTTCACCACTCCTCCAGGCAACCTGAAATCATGGTAGTTATCTGTGCCTCTGCTGTCTTGGTTCTGAGTCTGTGAGAAAAATCTCCCCTCCTGTTGTGCCTCGTGTCAGCCTCGTCCTGAGCTGATCCTCACAATTACCTGACGAATGTGTGCTTGTCTAGTTTTCACACTCTCATACAAATATTCCAGGGCTCCTAGAAATAGGATAATTTTTTTAAAAGATTTAGTGCATTTATTTGAGGTAGAGAGCAAGAGCAGGGGCAGGGGAGCAGAGGAAGAAGCGGGCGCCCCGCCGAGCAGGGAACCCGAAGAGGGACTCGATCCCAGGACCCTGGGATCATGGCCTGAACCAAAGGCAGCCGCTTAGCTAACTAAGCCACCCAAGTGCCCTCCCCTTTGACATTTTTAGCCGTGTTAATTCCATCATCTAAGACTTAAAGATAAAAAAAAAAAAGAAAGAAAGAAACAGGAGTGATATGACTAGATCGTCCGCAGGAGCCAGGGTGATTGTAAGCGCTTTACTGGGATTATTTCATTGAATCCTCTCCGTAGCCCGCTGATGCAGGTGCGGGGTTGCCCCTGTGTCCAGGTGAGCAGCGGTAGAGTCCAAGTGAAAAGAGTACACTGTAGAGGGGCAATCTCGTCAGTGACATCATCCTGAGTCTTTATTCCCAGGGAGCTCTCTTGGGACCGTCTCATTTCCCAATCGCTATGCTACAGATCACTGGTCTTGCCCAGTTGCCTCTGGATCTTTCCATATCACATGATCAGGTTTTATAGATGAGGAAATCCCACACAGAGATTAAGTGACTCTCCCAGGCCCCCAGTGCAGAGCCTACCTTTTGGAACCAGATCTGTCTGATTACAAAGACGGGGCTCTTCCCAGGGCACCTCAGCCACCGGGAGCAAGGCTGGCCAAGGTTATTTGCCAGTTGTTCTGTTGAATTGGTTTTAGCAGAACTAAACAGAATGGACACAGACCACTCTGTCAAATAAATAAATAAAATCTTAAAAAAAAAAAAAAAAAGAATGGACACAGACCCACCATAATAAGGGCGCTTCTCCAATGGGTGGAAGGGAAACAGAGTGGTCACAACTGCCCAGGGTTGTCCAGACACTAGACCTGGGCTCACGGGACTCAATCAATCTGCCTTGAGAAGCTCTGAGCTGGGGGAAGCTCGGTGGCAAACAGACAGAAGCAGTGTCCCAGGGAAGTGGCAGTCTCTGCTCAGAATCTCCGCAGGCCTCAGGACCAGCACGCAAAGGCGGAGCAGGGGACAGACCTGGGGGTGCTGACACAGCCAGGATTCCGTGTTTGTAAATATGAAATCAACTTAGGTTTGAAGGAGCCTTTTCCTTCATTATTGTAGTTATAACAAAAGCAAACAAAAGCTGTTGTGTTTTTCTCCCTCTTCCCCCATAATATCTCAATCCTGACGGTAAGCCACGTGAATTAGAAAAAAAGGAAAAATCTGAGGTCAGCTGGGAGTAGGTGTGCAGCCATTTGGCTTCCGAGCTGCTGTGAGATTTGGGGAGGACGGAGGACAGGGAGAGGAAGGAGTGACTCATGCACTGAGGCTGGCAAGGAGTAACGGTCTCAACCAAGAAGGCAACAATCATCCTTCTTTTATAGTGTTAATACCATTGTCCTAATAGAACATTAGATAATTGTTTTTTAAAAAAACTGAAACAAAAGAATACTGGTGGTACCTTAATATGGAGCAATGCTATACTAAGAACTTTATAACCATTCTTTCATTTCTTCTTTGCAATAACTACTTTCTTTGTAGCTGCCAGCAAGTTCTCCCGTTTTCCCAACGATTTGTGGAGACGGGTCCGAGAGAAGAAAGGCGGTCTTTGTCCTTGAAGACCGTGGGGTGTTGTTAAGGTGTGTGTATACCACGTGCAAGTCAGGCTATCTGCGCCAAAGGATGGATTATTTAATAAATGCAGTTGAGACAAGAAGCTTGCCATTTGGAAGGAAAGGGAAGCGCGAGCCCTAAATCAAATCTTACAGTAAAATAAATTCCAGATGGATCAGATATTTTAATGTAAAAACGATGAAACTGTTATGAAGGAAACAAAGCGTGGGTGAATAATTTGATAATGTTGGCATGGAGACCGACTTTCCCACCATGACACAAACCCTAGAAGTCATAAAGGGAAAGACTACCAGTCTTGACCACATAAAAAATGAAAATAAGAATTTCCAGATAATTAACCGTGTACTTATAATGGAAGGGAAAACAGAGGAGAAAAATACGTGTAACTCATATGGCAAATTGCTGATTTCTCTAATATACAGAAAGATCTTGCAACTTAATAGAAAAAAATTAAAAATTAAGATTGTCTTATTCACAAAAGAGGAAATCCAAAAGACCCATAAGTATCAACATGTTTAACAATGATTATAGAAATTCAAGTTGAAACACAGAGATGTTTTTCATGTACTAGATAGGTAAATATTTTTAAAGCTTGATATTATCCAGTGTTAATTATGCTGTGATGAAACAGACACCTTCAGTGGGAATATAAACTGGTTAAACCCACTTCAACAGAAACAAGAGAGGCTTCTTTGTAATTCAGAGGACCCCATTCAGGCCCTGGTCTGCTACAGGCTTCCTGAATGTGGGGAATACTCCATAGCAGAAGACAGCAGACTCACCTGGAGCCCATGCCCCACTCTTCTAGATCTTTCTCCAGACATCTAGGGCCCTGCACTTCTCTCAAAAATGGCCCAGAGCCCATGTCAAGAACTAAACAGGACTCTCACTTCCTTATACCATGTTCCCAAAGGCAGATTGTGCTGCTGGTGTGTGCATCTCTGACCCACAGGGGCAGCCCGCAGGTTGCAGGGTGACGTCAAAGCTTAGATATGAAGCTTGAAGCTGGTGTGTTCACATGGAGGCACAGGAAAGTCTGCCTTGACTCTGTGGAGTCAGAGCAGGGGCGGGAGGAAAAGGGAAGGTGGCCGCTGGTTTATGGACCCACTCAGAACCCCCCAGCCTACCACTTCAAGTGTCCAAGAATTCCGAATTTGAAACTGGACTTCCAGGTAATAACAAAGGTGTGTTTGTCAAGGTAGAGGACGGAACATACTTTACTGAACAGTCTGCGGCTTGATTCAAGTATTTACACATAGGATAAGCACATCTTTTCTTGTCCTTCTGTTCTGGGCCCCACAAGTGTTAGCATGGGTCTGGATATAATCATGTGGAACAATATTTGGTAAAAACTTTTTTAAATCTAAAAAAATATTCATATTTGTTCTCCCAGAAATTCCCTGCCCAGAAACTTATGATGTAGAAAGTTGTATAAGTCATAAATACTCACAAATTTAAGTACAAAGATGTTCACAACATCTTCATAATTATGATAATAATAATAGTAATAAAATGCCAAGCTCTTTACTGAGCACTTTAAATATTATCACTGAATCCTCACAATTAGGTGAGACTAATACTATCATCTTCGTTTTATAGTAAAGAAAATTAAACTTAAAAGAGAGTACCCAGTTTCCATTCATTTAGCTTATAAGTAGCACAGCTGGGGAGGTGGGAATTTTTTTCAACTTCTAAATCTGACATTTTTCAAGATTAAAAAACATTTAAAAATATGTGTCTTTTGTAATTTATTTTTAAAAGTTAAAGAATGGGGCACCGGGGTGGCTCAGTCGGTTAAGCAACTGCCTTCGGCTCAGGTCATGATCTCAGGGTCCTGGGTCGAGCCCCGCCTTGTGCTTCCTGCTCGACAGGGAGCCTCCGCCTCCCTCTCCCACTCCCCCTGCTTGTGTTCCCTCTCTTGCGTGTCTCTCTCTGTCAAATAAATAAAATCTTTAATAAAAGCTGCTAAAAGTAAAAGTTCTCATCCCAAGAAAATGCTTAACTATGTGTGGCAATAGAGGTTAACTACACTTATTGTGGCCATCATTTTGCAATAGATACAAATACATTAAACCATTAGGTTGTATACTTTAAACTGATACAATGTTACACATCAATTATCTCAAAAAAGTGCACACTGAAAAAATAAGTTGAAGAAATTGTATGATAAATACATACCTACTTACGACCAAGTCTCAACATTTCACCACAATGATTTTATGACTACATTTTCTTAATTTACTGAATCACTTCAAAATCTACTGAACACACATCCTAAGCCTAAATATATACATAAAAATTATATTCTCCAACATAATGACAACATCATTATCACACCCAAGAAAACTCATGATTTTCTACATACTACCTAATATCAGACTATATTTGTATTTCCGTAATTCTTCCTCAAAATGTCGTACAGTTGTCTTCTCTTTTTTCCAAACCAAGATCTAGTCTGAGTTGTTGATGTTCTGCTTCCAGATTCTGTGGGAACATGCTTTGAACAAAGCTGGATTGACTGGCTCTTTGCAAGGGCAGTGGGGTGGGGAAGAGCACTGTGAAAGGCTGGAAATTCTCTTTGGTAAGGAAGGGGTCAGGGCCTGGTGGTTTTGCTCTGGACTGAGGGCTGACAAAAAGCAAAGGCAATTCTATGATTTTCTTAATTTTTTTCTAGAACCAGGAGGCAAGAAAGGGAGATGTTTGGCTATCTTTGTGGTCTGGACAATGTTCTTGTTTTTCTCCGTCCTTAGAGAGGATTACAGAGTGGTCTGGTTTTTGTCTTGCTCCGTCTTGGTCACAGAGTGCCCTGATTTTTGTTCTGTGAAGTTGTTTATGTTCGTCAGGAGAATCCGCCGCCTGGCCGTCAGTGGCAGGCCTGCTCAGCTGACGAGGCTTCTTCCCCCGAGTTCACGTTTTATTTGGTTGTTACATCTTATTTGTATCTGTTAATCTAATACACTCCTCCTACTTTTTAATAGTGACTTTTTGAAACCTTGTCCAATCATCTTGTAGGAAATCTCACATTCTAGATTAATCTGTTTATTTCTTTGTAATGGCACTGAGTTTGTTCCAGTAAATTGGAAAATAGGTCTAGGGGCTCAGTAAAATTTACATTTAACTTTTCAAATAACAAGACTTCACAGGTGTTGCTGTTAGGTTAATATATCCTGTCAGGAGACACGTAATATCAGATCATCTCCTGATTAGTGATGTTCAGTTTGAAAACCAAAGTAAAGCGGGGCACCACACTTCTCTTGTTATAAACGTATGTCAATGAGCTGCTCAGTCTGTGGGGTAACATTGGGCACTCCACAAATCTCTTCCTCCCCAGGACCCTTCTTCAGCGTCTCTGATTATCCTTTCCTGAGTCAACTACTTCCTCACGGATTGCAAAATGGTTATTTCTATTCTATTGTTCTTTCTACATTTATGAGGTGGCATTTTCCTCTAAACAATATTCCCTTATCATCTGGTGATGAACTGCAGTGCCTCCCAAAAAAGAATCTGAATTCCTAAGGATACCAGAAACGGAAGGAGAAAAACACTCGTTTATCCTGATCTGAGGTCACTGATATGGCTAAAATTCAACATGAGAAATGATGAACTCCGCTCTCCATCTTTTCTCTGAAAAATGTCCTTTTCATGGGGGAATGGGACTTAGAAACCAAGATCTGGTCACGGGGCACTTATGGTGACCGGCTTGTTGTTGCTTCCAGACCCTTTTAGTAAACAGAGCTAAGAAAACGAACACACAACATGCACTCAAGAATTCATACTAATATTTCCAGTTCAAATATTGATAGATTTATCTTACTATATATATAATAATTTTAAAGATTGTAAATCATGTTACTACTACCAATAAAACTACAAGGTAATGCTTAATATTTAACTGTAGTATTTTTTTTTTAAAAGATGTATTTATTTATTTTAAAGAACATGAGAGAGTGGGGTGCCGGGGCAGAGAGAGAGGAGAAAGTCTCCGGCAGATTCCTTGCTGAGCTTGGAGCCCAAAGGCAGGGCTTGAGGAAGAGCTCAATTTCAAGACCCTGAGATCATGACCTCACTGTAGTACTTTTTAGTCTTTAGAGTATAGCTAAAAATATGCACATTACTGTTAACAAAAGTACTTAATCCTTTTCTCTGTGATGCTAAAATTTAACATATTAGGCTTATTTTTTTAAGATTTTATTTATTTGACAGAGAGAGAGAGAGATCACAAGTAGGCAGAGAGGCAGGCAGAGAGAGGGGGAAGCAAGCTGCCTGCTGCGCAGAGAGCCCGATGCGGGGCTTGATCTCAAGACCCTGAGATCATGACCTGAGCTGAAGGCAGAGGTTTAACCCACTGAGCCACCCAGGTGCCCCTGACATATTAGGATTATATGATTAGTTTTACACTTGGTTTTTATTTCTCTTTGATGTATTTTTACCTTTTTTGAATATATGAAATAATTGCATTATTCCGAAGTTAAAACCTATGAAAAATACACTCAGAAAAGTCTTAGATCCATCTCTATCCCTTCCATGTCAGTCCTCCCCTCAAGAGGTAACTTAAAATGGACAGAACTCATTGTTGAAAGACATTTTTGAGACAATAGGTAGTTTCTTTCCCTGAGTTTTTTAGGTGAAGCCAACATATAACTGATAAGTGTATTAATATGGTTACGATATTGCGGTTAGGTAGGTATAAAATGACGATTGAAATGGAGTGATGAAATAGAAGATTTGCAAATCTGCACATATAGAATGATCATCAGAAATATGATAGGGCTGCCTGAGTGGTTCAGTCAGGTAAGCATCTAACTCTTGATTTCAGCCCAGGTCATGATCTCAGGGTTGTGAGATCGAGCCCTGTGTCGAGCTTGGCATGGAGCCCGGCACTGAACTCTGCACTGGCCATGGAGGCTGCTTGGGATTCTCTCTCTCCCTCTCCTTCTTCCCCTCCCCTCATCCCTCTCTCTCTGATGCCTGATAATAACCTCTTCTTTAAGACAAATCTTTAAAGATCTGGAAGCTGTGTTTTACCTTCCTTACTGTAAGTTGTTGACTAAAACTCGAGCATTACAAAGATCCAATACCCCAGTTCTCCACCTTGAAGAAACAGGTCTCTTGTTATTCCAATTAACCTTTTAAAAAAAAAAATTGTTCTTGGGGCGCCTGGGTGGCTCAGTGGGTTAAGCCGCTGCCTTCGGCTCAGGTCATGATCCCAGCGTCCTGGGATCGAGTCCCACATCCGGCTCTCTGCTCAGCAGGGAGCCTGCTTCCTCCTCTCTCTCTGCCTGCCTCTCTGTCTACTTGTGATTTCTGTCTGTCAAATAAATAAATAAAATCTAAAAAAAAAAAATTGTTCTTATAGGATTTTTTTCACTGACAAAAGTCTTTCATAAATTTTATCTCCTTACTTCTCAGGCTAACCATGTGAAATAAGCCAGAAATTAATGGCCTTAGGCCACACATGGCCCCAAAACTGTTTCATTTGACCCAAAGTGTTTTCAAATATTTTAATTAGACACCATGACTTAGAAACTAAAGGATTTCCTATTAAAATCCAGATATCTAGGTTCTCCTGAAAAGTTGGAAGTCTTGATGCAGGGACCTAGGATTCTAGGTTGGAACTGGTTGGAGCTATAAAGCCCTTGACCCCTTTAGGAAGGGCATGTGCCAGGCTACGCTTTGTTATTGTCTTGGCTCTAGCTAAGGAAATTTGCGTGTTCATCTCTTCTGAGTAAAAATGTCTGTCCTAGGATCACTCATTCTGAGGAGAACCCTATTCCCCTCTACTGTTCAAATCTATAGACTAGCCATGGCTTCTAGCTGTATTAATGGATTCCAACCCGTCGAGATCCCTGTAGTGAGATCGGCTCCAAGACCACTGTCTAGAAGCTGGCCCAAGCTCTCCTATATAGCCACAGATAGAACTGGTCACTGGAAGCCACCATGATTCTATCAGAGATTCAACCAGCCTTCACCGAAGCACATGAAGAAAACTCTGGTGAAGGGTTTTTTCTTTCAAGTGGCATCAGATCTCTTTGACTTTTCTACAAAGTCCCAGAGCTCTAAGCGTCAACTGTCCTGTGGGTGGTAAATCTCCAGGACCCAAATGACCTCACTCTCTAGTGAATTCTAATCAGATGTCCCAGACCACCTTCTCAGCAGCTTCTCATTAGAGCAATGGAACAAGGAAGGTATAAGCGAAACTCGCGGACACTCTGGACACCAGTGGAAACCTCGACCTCCACTGGCCATGAACGTGAGGGCAGGCCGTCTAGGCATGCCTTGCGCTTGTCATCCTTGGCCACAGGCCCAGTGTCCGCGTTGCTGGGAGCTGTCCTCTCACATACCATAAGCACACATTTTTCTCCACTGTCTTCCGATTCTTCTTAGCCTTTTTACTTAATACAAGCACTGCCACTAAACGTTACATAATTAAATATTCCTCCATAGCATCTTGGTGCCTCCGTGGTATCCCATCACAGGCTTGGACCTTTATTTAGTCAATCTCCTGGTGCTGTACTCTGTGACAAATCAATCACCTTCCTTTTCTCATTTTCCACAATGACTTCTATTTATAGATGCTTACTATGTATGGGGCAGGTGCTGTTCTAGGCACTAACTAGACTAAAAGATAAAGTACCTCTCGGGAAGTTTGGTTAGAAGACTCTGACACATAAGACCCTGGTCGTCCTGCTGGTCCAGCTGGGCAAAGGGCAGAGGACGTTTGGACTTAGCACATGTTGGAATAAGAAGGTGCTGGAAGAATTGCTGGAAGAATTGTGAGGTGAGCCTAGAGAGACAGGGAGGGACCCAGGCCTGAATTTTACCCTGAGAACAATGAAGCAGCAGATGAAAAATGATACAATTTTTTTTTTTTATTTTTTAAAGAGGACAAAGCAGGCTCCCTGCTGAGCAGAGAAACTGATTCAGGGCTCAATCCCAGGACCCTGGGATCATGACCTGAGCCAAAGCAGAGGCTTTAACCCACAGAGCCACCCAGGTACCCCTACAATTTACATTTTTAAAAAGTTCTCTGGCTAACACGTTTTTTTTTGAAGATTTTATTTGAAAGCAAGAAAGCAAGCTTGCAAGAGCATGAGTGGGGGGACAGGGCAGAGGGAGACGTAGACTCTCTGCTAAATAGGGAGTCCAACACGGGGCTCCATCCCAGGACCCTGAAATCATGACCTGAACCAAAGGCAGACATTTAACCAACTGAGCCACCTAGACACCCCCACCCCTGCTGACTTCTTTTAAATCTTCAGGTCTCTGTAAAGGTTCACCTGATGACTCTCAACTGATGACTGGATTGGCCTATCAGCCAAGATGTTACCATTCCTCTTTGGCCACACCCCCACCAGGTCAGTCTCAACATAAGGGCACAACCCAATAGGACACACTTCTCACTTTTAAATCACTGAAGAAAGTATAGAATTTTACTGAAAGCTCTTCAGGGATGAAGGAGGGGTTTACATTACACACGGCTGCATAAACATAGTATTTTTGAATATCCACCCTCCCTGCGAAAGTCCCTCTACATGTATTAGTGGCCCAAATACCATTATGAAGACCCCAACTTTCTCCACACCACCCCCTTCCCTCAGCCCCACCCTTGTACTTTCCCTCAGCATCTCTTGATCCTTTTTTTGTACTAGTAACACTAACAATCTAATTCAATCTTTGCTGCCATTTTGGATGTTTGTTAAGGTGGGGAAGGAGGGAACAGGAAAGTACAAGGAAGGGAGGACAAAGACATGCAGGGAAAAACAGTAATGGCTTTTGGTTTGCTCTGAACAATTAATGCTTGGGTTGCCATTTATCTTTACAATTATAAGCACGTTATATTTTTCAATTTTATAATTTCTGATATTTTTCTCAAATAAAATATTTTAAAGCAAAAAATCCTCCCTCTCCCTCATAAAAGAACAAGTTATTCTTGGCATCTTAAAGAGACCCAAGCGAGACTACATTTAAAATTTATAAGCATGAGCTTGAGTGCCTTTGTCCATTGCTCCTCTGAGTTCAAGTGGGTCTTGATTGAATAGAACTCACCACTGCTTCCAGAGTCTTCCATTAGGCCACTCTCCACATGAATCCTGTAGGGCAGGCAAAGACCCCACTTGGTTTTCTCAGCCTCTTCTTTGAACTGCTGCATGCAGTCCAAAAAAGCCATCATTGCCTGGTCAAATTTGACCTGTGAGCAAGTTCTCTGTCCTGCAATACAGAACAATGGCAGCTGAACGGGGTCATCTGTTAAAGACTTCAGATAGGACCGGTTTCCGCAGGGGATGAGTCGGTACCTCTGAAACTCCAGCCCAATCTTATTGGACAGGGCAAGGAGCAGCAAGGCTGTCTGGCCCCAGGCCATGTTAATCTCCTTCCAGCTCACAGGGGTGGTGGGAAGGCAGCCCAATCTGAAGTTGTTGATGATGCCCACAGGACCATCATGCCTGATCTCAAAGGTGGCACTGAAGACACTGGTCTTCTTCAGCCGGCCCCACTGGATCTGTGCGTGTCTCAGCTGGTTCTTCATGCTCTCCAGCTCGTCCTGCAGTTCCAGTTGCTGCCATTGCAAGTAACTGTAGTCCCTCCAGTACTGCTCGTCCTGCTGGTCCAGCATCTTGGTCTCTGCCCGGGCTGCCTCAAGATCTTCTGCTATTCTTGCTTGGTTCTTCTCCACCTCCTTTAGCTCCTGGACCAGCCTCGCCTCCTCCAGCTCCAGGCCCTCCAGCTCCTCCTGCAGGGTCTTCCTCTCCTCCTCATGTATCCTCCCCGTCCAATATTTGTAGCTCTGGTTCTCGGATTCTACAATAACGAGGTGGGTGTCTATCTGCTCTAAAAGTTTGTCAGTACAGTCCTCACAAAGCGGGTGGTCCATATCTTTTTCACCAGTGAGGATGTCAAAAATGTCCCTAATAGTCTGCTGGATGTTAGTGAGTGTTCTTGCAGAGTCAAACTTTCCAAGCAAGATGAACTTGTTAGAACTGTCTCTTGGCATCTTGTCATCGCCAGGGTGGGTAGAACAGGAGGCACCATCCTGCAGCTTTTTACTGTCTATCTCTGCCCTGGCGGGAGGGCCATGCTCCAGAGTTTCTCCTGGCTCCTGCTGAGCTGAGGTGAATGTGGAAGCTGCAGATTCTTGGGTGGTCTCAGGATCCAAGGTCCCCATAAACTGATCCAACTTCATGGGCTGCCTGCAGCCCTGGCAGATGAAACGGATGGAAGACATGGGGAGACCTTGGCTCTTACTCTGATTGCAAGTTTCCTCTGGCTGCCCACCTATCCATTTATACCTTTTTTAAGCTTTTTTAAAGTATGATTCTTTTAAAATGCATATTTCATCTTGTCACTCTTCTATTTAAAACCTTACATTGGTACCCTCCTTAGATACCTCTAGGCCTCCTTTAGCTCCTTTTAGACTTCTAGACAAGTGATTCTTTCTAAAAGGAAAATCTGATCATCTCACTTTGTCTTTTACCACTCCCAAGGCATATCTTAAGAGCAATCTTTATAACTAAGCTCTGATTGTGGCACTTCCCTCCTTAAAATGGTTTTATGCTCTTATCTTACCTTAAAATAAAGTCCCATCATCTTAACCTGACACTACGGCCTCTTCTCATTTTCCCAACTACTTCTGTCCCAATTTCTTGCCACCTTCACTCATAGGCTTCTCTATGATCCCTGGAGTGATGGTTGAAAAGGATCTACCATGCAAAGTATGCCTTTCCTCATCCAAATACTCCTCCCCAAAACGCTGGGGAATATCAGAATAAGTTGGAACTGCTTTCAATGTCATGGTCAATACTGCGTCCTGATTCATCCTTCAGAGTAGAATAGCAACGTATATTCACTGCTAAAGACTAAACCTCATTTTAATTACCCACCCACTAAAACCAAACAAACTCAAGCCACACCTGGCTTTGAGTTTGAACCAGCCCAGATAGATCATGCCCCAGACAAGATAAAGAACACCGAGATGAAGGGCAGTAGAGATTCCTTCAGCCTCTGGTTTATTTAACAACAGAATGATGTCTCCAGGATAATCCAGGATCCCTCTGTAAAGCCTTCCTTTTGTGGAGGAATGAGTGGAACTGGAGTATTGCTTATAGTTGGGAAGGAAATCCCTTATTTCTGGAGATCTTTCTTCCAATTCTTACCTCCTCATTCCAGGGTCTCCTTTGGGAAGACTGGAACAGGCCCAAGAGTGAGGAGTCTGTGGGTTGGAAGTATTGGCAACAAGGATTTTATGCACTACCATACTGACAGCACTTAGATGAATTACCTTGTCCCCTTTCCCTTTCCAACCTTTGCTCCTTGGGCTTTGTCACAAACCTCCAGGGAAGATTTGTCTATACCTACTGTCTCCAATTCCTCTTCTTCTGTTCTCTCTTAAACCCACTGTGATTCAACTTCATCTCAGTACTCTACAGGAAGTAATATCAAAGTCATAAATGTTATCTACGTTGTTAAATTTAATCTTGGTGGAGTAGGAAGAAAGGTCTTCAGCCAAAAATAAGCTTGGGGAAGAGATGTGTGGGAGTCACCCAAACCAGTAGGAGATTGAATGGAGGAAAGAAGTGGCATGACTGCTCTTCACTTGTAATGGTCCACATGGGACTTGCTGTCATGAGTAGGTATACATTTTTGTCTAGCCACTGACGGCGTGGGTTTGTCAAGCAAGTGAGACTAAACGAGGGAGGCAGGAGAGAAGGGGCCAGCTGGGAAGTGTTTAGGAAGGCTGACTGCAATATATCCTGGGAAGAAAGAAGAGGGATGGAGGGAGACACAAGGAAAAGGTGGGAGAGTTGTACTTCTGTTCTGGGAGGTTGAAGGAGTGTCAAGAGTCAGGATATCAGGAGACCAGATGAGTGAATATAGGAGGTAGTCAGAGGGTGTGCATGAAACGGACACAACAGAGGGCTTGCTCCCTGCAGTCTATAATCATCTTTCATCTCCGCATCCTCAAACAAGGGACCTTTGTTTGGCTCCTCCAGACCTATGTCACAATACCTGGAGTCAGAGGGTCTTGGGTTCTAATCTTATTTACTTGACAAGTTACTTAACCCTTTTGATACTCAGATTCTTCATTTGAAAATGAATGAAACAGAAACTATCATAAGAGGATTGCTTTGATGATTAAACAAGATGATGTTTAGAACCTCAAATGACATTAATTACCTCTCACTACGAGTCACCTGTATGGCCAGTACCTGGCTTTCTCTTCCTTGTGCACCTTGAACTTCTCAAAAGAGAAGTTCACTACTTCTCACTGTTTCCAAATCCCCACCAAACCTCTTTCAACCTTTGCAATCTGGCATCTGTCTCTATAATTAATAGAATAAAATGGTTCTTGCTAACGTCAACAATGAATTCTTATATAGCAAATCCCAAAGCATTTTTTCTGCCCTCTTCCCAATTGGTGCTCATTCTTTAACACTGGAGGTGATTAGCATCCTTTCCTCATCAAAAGAGGAAAGCAAAGTCATTATTTGGATTCCAGAGAATTGCTGCTTCTGATTCTCCTAGATCTCTGATCTTCCTTTTCTGCCTTGTTGACTCATCCTGCCAAGAGATTCTGAACCTTAAAAAATAAAAATCTGTCTTTGATATAGACAACTAAACTTTTCTGAAGCTTGCAAAGTGTGAATAAAAGCCTCCTTTAAAAATTCAAGGCTTTTATATCCATGTTCATAGAAGTATCATTCATCATAGTCAAAAGGTAGAAGCAACATACATGCCCATTGATGAGTAAATGAATAAACAAAATGTGGTATATACATACAATAGAATATAATTGAGCCTTAAAACGGAAAGAAATTCTTACCCATGCAACAATATGGATGAACCTTGAGGACATTAGGCTAAATGAAATAAGCCAATCACAAAAGGACAAATATTGCATGATTCCACTTAAATGAAGTACCTAGAGTAGTCAGATACAATTCATAGAGAAAGAAAGTATGATAGTGTTTGCCAGGGGTGGGGGGGAAAGAAGGGTTCTTTCCATAAACTGTGATACTGTGATTTACATAAAAAATATGCATTTGGTCTTCTCTGTAGGAGCACAGAGGTCCTAAACCCTTGCATTTCCTAAGCAATGAGGGTGTGATCAAGGTGTCTTTTGTCATGTTAATGAAGTGACTATCAGAAAGCACCTAAAGATGGGAGCTGATTTTCAGAACCAATCATGTGATTGGAGGGTAGGAACATTTAGCTCTACCCCCACCCCCACAGCCTCTAGGAGGAGAGTGTGAGGCTGGAGATTAAATCAGTTACCAATGGCCAGTGATTTAATCAGGTGAAATCTCCATGAAAGCCCAAAGAGGAGTGGGCTGAGAGAAGTTCTGGGTGGGTGAACATGTGGCAGTTTGGGGAACACAGTGAGCCTGGAGGGGGCATGGAAGCTCCACAAGCTTCCCATGTGTCTTGTTTTATGTATCTCTTTCATCTGACTATTCCTAAATTATATCCTTTTATAATAAATTGGTAATCTGGTAAGTGAATGTTTCCCTGAGTTCTGTGAGCTACTACAGCAAATTAATCAAACTAAGGAGGGGTCAAGGGAATCATTTGGTTTCGAGCCCAGGTGACAACATGGATTTGCAGCACTTGGCATTTGAAGTGGGGAATGGGTATTATAAGGCTAAGCCCAGAGCTCAGTCTGTGATCTGATGCCATATAGTGTCTGTATTGAATTATAAGACATGCAGTTGGTATCAGAATTGTGTGGTGTGAGGAAAAAGCCCACACACTGGAATTGGGACCAGAGTGCTGGTTGGTGTCAGAATATTTGGGTGTGAGTGTTTCATGGGTACAGAGTTTTAGTCTGGGAAGATTAAAAGTTCTGGAGATGGATGGTGGTGATGGTTGCACATGTGGGAAGAAAAAAACAATTCTACCCTTCAAGGTTTTTCTAGCAGGCCTAAGAATTAAATTGACATAAGACAGATTAACTGGGGAAGATAACATGTAATTTCCTAAGTTTGGGGAATCCACAAAAATATAAAATTCCAAAGTCAGGAAAAGTAAACCGTAAATGTTGCCCTGGACTAAGAAGGGGATTGGGGTCTGGGATTTCCAAGAGAAGAAAAGCAATGTATGGGAAGATGAAAAGGTGTAAATGTTTGGTAAACCCGTGTTTTCTGGGTTATTCAGAAACAATGGGAAACAGAGGAATTTTAACAAATAGACTGCTAAAATTTTTCCTCCCAGTCTACTACTGGGAGTAGATACTGTAGTTATCTATGGCGATAACTCCTGTCCTAGAGCAGGTCTTCCAAATAAATTCTCTTAGACATTTAGGGAGAAGGTGCCAAGTTTCTTCCTGAGTCTTATGATCCTTGGTGGTTTTCGGCTCAAGATAATCTGCATGCCCAAGGGACACTTCCAGGATGGTTCATTCTGAACTCCCTCACACAATCTTGTGAATGTACTTAATGCCACTGCACGCTTAAAAATTGTAAACATGGTATTTTATCACCATTAAAATAAATAAAATAAAATAAAGGATGTGTCTTAAGCGGCTCTCTTTCTGCAGAGCCCCTGAGGCGATAAGATCACTCTTAGAAACTTTCCTAGAGATTTAACATGACCTGGGGCTTTCAGATGGGCCCAAAATTAACTAGACCCATCATTAACTAGAAAAAACATAGCCTTGGCTCAAAAATGCTAAGCAAAGATGCCTATGTTTGCTATGATTAAAGTAAAAAAAATTCTGTTATGTATGTCTTACCACAGTTTAAAAACCGCAAGGTTTCACTGACTTCTGGGACTCAGGATGTCCCCTGTTTCTTTGCAAATCTCCACAGACTCGGACTATGGCCTCACAAGGCCAGTGTGGAGATATGAGGTTTCTGAGGAAGGACTCTTGAGGCTGCAGAGGGCCAGACACCTGTGGGCCCAGATGTGACTCACACAGGATGGGAAGGCAATGCTCACAGTTACAGAGGAACCCAGATTTCTGGTTCACATAAGAAAATGTTTAAAGGAAATTTAAGCTTTAATTCATTTTGCTTTGTTTCAGACTAGTCAACGTCCTCTTTGCTAGAGAAACTCCAGGGAAGTTCATCATGACAGGCTGGAATGTGAAATTTTTTTTTCAAGACTCAGACTGTCAAAAGAGCCAAGATTCTGGCTTTCTATCCCAGGTCAGATGCTGACTTAGGAAGTCATTTCGGCTCACAGGCTGCTTAAACTCTGTGAAACGGGTGCAATGCTAGCAATTAAACTTTGCTCACAATAGCTGTTGAGGGCAGAGACATCTGCACCGTGCTCCGTCAGTGCTCTGTACCATGTGTGGTGTCAAGTAAGTGTTCAGGAAACCATTGCTAGATTCTGCATGCATTACTCATGCATGGAAGTGCTCAGCCTGCGGGACTGGAGCTCCCACCTCCTGCTCCTCCCCACGAATGTCTAGCTAAAGCCATGCCAGAAAAATAAAATATAGATTTATGCAGAGCTAACTTATTCCTATAAAACAAATATTCTCTATTTGCAAAAAGATTCACAGAATTCCTACAAATAGTTTGCTGACTAAAGTGCATGATAGAACATTAACTCTTTATAATCAATATTAAAATGTTGGGAGTCAATGCCGGTTGAAGGGCAAAATCTCCCAAGTCAATCCACCCATGAGGATTGATACCTCTTTCACCTGTGCCCTGACATGCGCATTCAGTAGTCTCAGTGGATGGCACTTGGTGTATCAACCCCACCACTGGACTACATGTCTCACAAAAATATTGTTGAAATCCATCTTATATCTTTAACACCCATTCACCCATTTTGCTCCTTCTTTTCTTTTTTCTTTTTTTTATTCCTATGGAAGGACTTCTAGATACCATGACTCTGACTCAAATAATCCCATACATGAGACAGCTCATTCTACCAAAATATACTGGTAAAAAAATTTTTTTTCAGAGAATTGCATGCTAATCATAATGATTTGATGATTGGACTAAAAATCTAGGAATATCAATTTATTGCATGTGGTGGGTTGCTATCCCTTGTCACAAGGAGTACCTTTAGAAGTTCCTGATGATGGCGTATCATTCCCTCACGGAAGGACTGTGAGGATCACCCACTTCCAAGACCTTGGCTATATGAACATGGAAAATATCATCATCAATATTCGGGCTCAGGCCCTTGTTCTCATCATTCTCATAATCATTAGCAAGGAGAGGAAGGTCCACAGAAAGCAGTTGAAATCTTGATGCCTTAAACCAGTCCCTTCAAGACTGTGAATGCTCACAGCAGGACTCTATTTTATACCTGAGGCCAAACTAGTGGAAGCCAAACTGCTGCCCACCCCTGGACAATGCCCACTGCTCTGGATGTTCTCATCCATGCCATAGCCCCATAATATATTTGCCTCACTCTGAGGCTAAATTAACGTAACTGCCCTCTTATAGCCTGTTCTGGGCATTCGGTGGCCTAAAGGTTTCTTCCCTCTGTTCTGCTGCTGTGGGAAGAGCTCTGGCCCAGGATTCAGGAGGCTTGGTTTCTGATCGTAATTTACTATAGACAGTTCTTTGCACTTCTCATTTTTCTTATTTGTAAAATAAGGGACTTGGAGCAAAGGATATTCAAAGTCCTCACAACCTCTCTTCTTATAAGTTTTCCATCTCTTTTTAGGCCAGGTTGGCAGCTAGTTCTTGTGCCCACCCCACTCGCTCCTAACACCCATAATAATACCACTGAGAAATAACTCGAGAACTAGAAATTATTAAAATGCGTAAGCTTATACCCAAAGACAGCCACATGATAAAACATATGACCATGGACTATGTTTCGCCTATTTTGGTAGTTTGAGATGCTTTTTCAATGACAAATAAATTGGTGATTGATGTCAGTTCTTGTCTACACACTCACAACAGGCCTAACAATCACAGCCTAGAATGGACTGGAATGATAGGAAACTGTGTGGATCCAGGGGCTGTTGGGATCATGGAGAAGGTGGAAAGTGGGGACCACCACCAGCTGTCAGGGCACGAGTTGAGTGGCACATGGAAGAGTGAGGCGAGGATCTGGGAAGGATGAGGAAGCTGAGGCTGGTGAGATGCTTTGGGCACTAAGACTGGGGAGAAGGCCAAGGTTGTTGGGGCCAACGTGATCACTGGCCAGCTGGCTTGACACTCTAAGTTACGCTGACAACAGTGCTGGCTTATCATCTTCACCATTGGCTCACTGAATTCTACTGCAAGCATGGGGAAAGGGATGGAGGCTAACACCTTTTGAAGACCTAACATGTTCCTGGCTTCGTGTGGCAATTCTATTGTCAAGCAAATATTCATCAATCTCTCCCTCCGTTTGGAGTGATTTTGGACCATGGACTGTGGGCTGAAGTGACAGTGTCTTAGTTCCAACCCCAAGTATCTCCTAGCCCTCTTATGCTCTCAACCATGAGAAAAGCTCTGCCTCTGTCCCCAAGAGAGAAGGCATCTGGAGCCCAGCCCAGCCAACCTGCAAAACTCCAAGTGAGAAATACATGTTTGGGTTGTAAACCACTAAAACTTGGGGTTTATTATCACAGCAAAAGCTGAGTAATTGAGATGTGTTAATCTTTCTCAAACAAACACGAGGATCTCAGGTGAGGATAAGAAGCCCTCAGGTCCTGGGCGTTGGGCCCAGGCATAGCTGACAACAAATCAAAACCCATGCTTTCCATGAAAACATGGCAACTCTAGTCTTTGATGAGTAAAGCAACAGTTGACTGAAAATAGAAAAGTGATCTGAGCGAAAATGCTAACTGAATATTCCTTCAGTAGCCCAAGTACAAGAGCTTGAGATCCTCCCAGGAGTGGATGTCCTGATGGGAGTTCTGAATCAACGAAGTAGCCTCAGATGCTGTAAGGATGCAAATGGATGGCTGCTGAGAGCCCTTCCTCTCCCTTCTCCCTACCTGTGGACTTCACAGTATAGTTAGGAAGAGACATAGCATCCCAGAGAAAATACGATCTGACTGCTCTAGTGCCTTTCGGGGAGAGTGGAAATAACGTGACCCTGTCTGAGGGCTCCTACATTCTTCTGCCAGAAATCCCTGACTCCTCTCCTCCTGTGAGTCACCCCTGCAGGTGTTCAACCCTCAGGATGAAAAATGATGCTCTGGGACAAAGAAGCATTGCAGGGCTTACTAATCCCTTACCACTGGAAAGTAGGCAAGGAAAAAGCATGGAACATGGGATGGAAAGACAAGTTTGGAAATCAGCTGGGGAAGGATATCAGACCTTCACAGAGTCAGCCAGAAAAGTTATTTCCAGTGTATTTTTCAAAGATCCTGAGTAACTTTTTTGCTTTCCAAATATACTGCATTCAGGGTCAGACTGGCCCTAAAGTCAGTTGAACATGGCCCTGTGGCCTAGGAAGAAACTCCTCTGATAGTGTTCAATCCCCACCTGCCTTGTTGCTGTGGTGTCTGGGAATTTACCCAGCCTGACCCCTCATCAGTGTGGGGAGACCATTTTCAGTATGCAGTGCTGGGGACTTCTTCTCTCTTGAACATGCCGAGCCCTCCCTCTGAGTCTGCCCCTTCATCTTCCCAGGTGGTTCTGCGTGGTTCTGAATTCTGTCCCGATGCTTCTTTTAAAATGTTGCTTGGGGCACCTGGGTGGCTCAGTCAGTTAAGATTCTGACTCTCGACTTCTGCTCATGTCATGATCCTGATCAGGGTAGTTAGATCAAGCCCCATGTCTCAGACTGAGCTCAGTCTGGAGTCTGCTTGAGATTTTCTCTCCCTGCCCTACCCCCTGCATGTGCCCTCTCTCTCTCCCAAGTAAATAAAAATAAATAAAATCTTTTTTTTTTAAAGTTGCTTAATTTTAATCTCATAACCAATACATGAAGACTTACTAGTACAGAGAATTCAGGTCTTTCTGAGGAAATGGAAAACTGAGCAAGTCCTCCTTCCTTTCTTCTCTCCCTCTAGAACTTCTCCCTTCCCAGGGAAACTTTGCAAATTTTTTATTCTCTTTTCTCTAACTGAGATATTGTCATTTATAATAACTATATATTTGGTCTCTGACCCCCTTCCTGGCACAGACTTGCTAAAACCATCTGAAACTTTTGCACATTGCCGAAGGATGCTAGCAGAACCAACCTATGCGATGAGAGGGTTAGAATTTTCAGTCCCTCCCCCAGGACCTCCAGGCTGGTGAGAAGAGCTGGAGGCCAGTGTTTTCTTCAATCATGTGTATATGTTGAGGCCTCCATAAAATCCTAAAAGGACAAGGTTGAAAAAACTCCCAGGTTGGTGAACACATGGAGATTCAGGGGGAGGGGTGTGCCCAGAGAGAACATGGAAACTCTATACCCCTTCCCCACATCTTGCTCCATGCAACTTATCCTTCTGGGTATTCCTGACTTTGATCCTTTTATTACAAACCAGTGATCTAGTAAGTAAAATGTTGCTTTGAATTCTGTGAGTCACTCTAGCAAACCAACCAGAGTGAACCCAGGGTAAGCCATTCTCCATGTACCATCTTTCCAGAGTTTTCCTGTGGAGAGATGGAAGAGTCATGGATGAGAAATGGTCTCTGTGAGTTTATAAACCTAATGCCCATGCTTCCTAGGAATGGTATCCCATTTATATAGTCAGAACCAAACAGTGAATTTAAAGTGGTTGCAGTGGTTGCAGACTGGAAATGCTGGAATAATTCAGCAAATACAACTGCAACCCTCCGTAGTGGAAAGAGACCATTCTCCTAGGAACATCAACAACTGTTCCAGGGCTATGAGAAGTGAATCATCAAAGAAAAAGTTTATTTTGAATGACAATCAGCTAAAACGACACAGGATATAAACTGACCTCCAATGACTTTAAAAACTGGATGTATAAGGCAAATTATTCTAAAGGATGATTATAATATTTAAATTATAAAACATTCAAAAATATCTGTGAGAAACAGAAGATTATAAATTGGGTCACAGTAAATTTGAAAAAGTAACAAAAAAGAAACTTCTAAAAAAAAAAAAAAAGAAACTTCTACAAAGGAAAAAATTCAATAACTGAAATTAAAATTTGAAAGTTGCAAACTTAGGGTGCCTGGGTGGTTCAGTGGGTTAAGCCTCTGCCTTCGGCTCAGGTCATGATCTCAGGGTTCTGGGATCGATCCCTGCATTGGGCTCTCTGCTCAGCAGGGACCCTGATTCCCCCTCTCTCTCTGCCTGCCTCTCTGCCTTCTTGTGATCTCTGACTGTCAAACAAATAAATAACATCTTAAAAAAAATAAAAAAGAAAGTTGCAGACTTAGAAGATAGGTCAGAAATTAGTATCCCCAATGTCACACAAACAAAAAGATGGAAAAGATGGTAGCAAGTTTAAGACATGCAAGATAGAATTAGATGGTCTAATACAACATTTAATCAAAGTCCCAAATAAAAGAGAGAATTAATGAAGAAATAATGGTAGTGAATTCTCTAGAACTTATGAAAGACTCCAGTCACATATTCAAATTGGATAAATTTTTAAAAAGTCATAGCTAGTACGTCATAATAAAACTGGAGAAATTAAGAGGTAATGGGGATACCTTAAAAGGAAGAAAAAAGAGTATCTTCAAAGGAGTTGCAGTGAAATTAGAAGCTGTCTTCTCTGTTTGCATTAAAATACAGTGGAATAAGTCCATTCATAGGCTGGGGGAAAACTGCTAATCTAGAACCTACATGAATGAAATATCTGTCAAGCATGTGAGAAAAATAAGGGCATTTTCAGAACAAGCAAACATTTGGAGAGTTCTTCACCTGTAGATTCTCATCTGATAAAAATTCTAAAGGAAGTGGTAAATATGTGGGGAAATGTAGACAGATGTTGACTTCATCAAGCAGAAAATGTTGTATAGAGTTTTTTTAAAAAACCGCATGAAATGGAAATAACTTGGAGTGGTAAATGGAGTTAAAGTGTTCTAAATTTTTTATTGAGGGTGAGGTAAATAAATTGAATTTCAACATTAATAAATTAATAAAGCACATTGTAATTTCTTGACCACGACAAAAAGAACAGAAATACATAAAATCTGTTAAAAACAAAACAAAACAAAATTCAACCAAGTAAATTTAAAGAAATTGGCTTTGTTAAATGATTCAAGAATTGAGCAGCACCTCAATTAGCAAGTAGAGAGGTACTCCAAGGAGTTGTACAAAGTAGGTTTTATTGGAAGGAGGGTGGGGCAAGGAAGTTATTAGCAAAAGAAAAGATTGTCCCAGGGAAGGTCACTTTCGTTTGGGGTAAAGGGCCGGAATCTTATCTTAAAGAAAATTTGTCTACCTTTGAGGAATGGAGAGGGCCTAGTGACAGGTTACTTTATTGGTGCTGACCAGAACATTTCTGACTGACCAGGGAGGGCCACATTTTTCGGGGAGGTTGAAACAGCAGTTTGATTTGGTATTAATGCCTCATTTGGGAACTTGGTCTAAGTGATACCATTTTGGGCCTGAGGGTTTTTTCCTTTCCTTTCCTTTCCTTTCCTTTCCTTTCTTTTTCTTCCTCTCTTTCTTTCTTTCTACACTTCTAAATTAGTAAATTAGGGAAAGGTAGATTAATAAAATATAATAGATGCCAAGCAAAGAACAGAGAAGACCAGAAAAAAACAAACAAACAAGAAAACAAATAAAAAGCATAGGTTTTATGGTACAATAAACCCAAATGTGTCATATTTTTATATTAAATGTAAATGGACTGTAACTCAAGGAAAATTTATTAAAATTTATTATCCAATAAAAAGAGATGCATTTAAAGCATACATGTAGGGTACCTGGGTGGGTCAGTTGATTAAGTAACTGCCTTCAGCTCAGGTCATGATCCCACAGTTCTGGGACGGAGTCTCGCATTGGACTCCCAACTCTGCGGAGAATCTGCTTCTCCCTCTGACATTCTCCCCTCTCGTGCTCTCTCAATCCCTTGCTCCCTAAAATAAATAGAATCTTTAAAGAAAAGGGAAAGAAAAAAAATAAAGCATACATGTAGACTAAGAGTAGAAAGGCAGAAAAAATATATACCATGCAAATATTAATTCTCCCCAAATCTGTACAGCTATAGTAACAGACTAAATTGACCTAAAGGCAAAAAGCATTAAAAAAGATAAAGGGGAGGTACCATTATGATGAAATGTTCAGATCACCAGATTTATCTTTGAACAAAAGCAAGGCAGGGTTTATAAAAGCAAATCTGGAATCTACAGAACAGTGACCCCCACGCCCCTTATGTAAATGAATTGACTAATCAGTACCCTCCAGGAACACAGCTGTAGCTGAACAAAGTTGAGTTTATTAACTCTTTACAGCAAAGGAGAACTCATGCCATAGGGAACTGTGGGGTGTCCCAGCTAGAGGGTTAGAAAGGAGTTACAGGATTTCGGGTTGTGTGCTCGCTTCGGCAGCACATATACTAAAATAGGATTTCGGGTTGTGTGAGAGATTTGGGGAGTGTTTAGGAGGCAGGTCCTTGCTAGGATGTAGGAGTAGGGCTAATTTTATGATTGGATATCTAGATACTTCATACCTAGAAGGTAGAAAGAATGGATGGTGGCAAAAGCTACAAGTGGTCAAGAATCAGCTGTCATTCATTAACCAGGATAAATGATATCTGGTCAGTTTTGTGGTTTGGATGACATTCCTGCTTTTGTCTGTGTTCACATGATTATGGAGTGGCCTTGATTTGTCCTGTTCTGTCTCTGTCACAAGGTGTTTTTCATTCTCTGAAACTCTTTATGTCAACTGGAGACCCCCCTGCCTAGATGTGTGTACCAGGCGAGCTCCTGGCTGGGAGGCTTCTCCTCTGTCTCAGCCTGAGAGCTAAGTAAAGGAGCAAAAGGAAGGATAATTTCAGCTATTTGTGGGTTTTCCAAGAAACCTTGTGATTTTGGCTCTGGAGTAGACATGACATGCTTTCTCTGCTAGTGACCTGTCTTCATCCCTCCCTCTTGGTTAAAGAAGGTCTGCACCATTTCCTCATTATGATTCCTCAGTCTTAATTTTACTTGTTTTTATTTTGCACAATCAATGTGGTTTTTGAAGGTAATTTTCCTTTGATCTCACATTTTTATTTATGAGGTTAGAGAATAGTTTGGTAAAACAGGAGGTTTAATTTTGAGGGCTCAAATGAGTTTGCAAATGTTCAGTACCAGGGCCATTTCCCATGAAAAGTCTTCATTCATACATTCCATGTGATCCATTAGTGTGAATCACTGACACACAGCAACACTCATGAAATAGACACAGCTGCTCCCTGAACAAGGTGCTTGGTGTGAGCGAAGTGTTTTAAATCCTCTGATGGAAGATCTATGCAAGAATAAAATAAACTTAGTGTCTTTTTCCTTCTTTTTCAGCCAAAAGCTGCACAAGATTTTGTGACTGTAGCTTAATAGCTGTGACTAATTTTACTCTTACCAGAAATTCTCTCTTTTTCCCTCCTCTGGTTTCCATTTCCCTTGTGGGGGTTGGAGTCCTCTCTCCTCATCCCTCTTCCCACCAGTCACCTAGGCCACTTGCTGCCTTTGGGATGATGTCATTCAGGCCTCCAGCTGCCTTGGCAGCACCAGGACTTAGGAGGACGGTGCTTTCCTTTATAGGGTCTTGTTACTATCAAGGTCTGAGCAGCTCTTTTCTTTTCTTTCTTTTTTTGAGCAGTAGTCACCTGGGGAAAAGAGCTGCTCAACTAAAAATAGTTGTTTTAATCCCATTTTTATTTAAAAACTAGTAATGAACTATGAATGTGATTATCTCTTTTAAACTTTTTATTCAGAAATAATTGTAAACTATCAGAACAGTGGTCAGTCACCCTGTCTCCTGCCTCCGTGCTCTAAGCCAGGGCCTTCCTCTACCTTCCCAGTGGTCCCAGAGGAGGAGATGAGATGCTCTGCCAGTTCAGACCCACAGGCTCAGCCTCCCCTACAACCACTGCCAATTAACCTTCTCCCTCCTGTCCTAACCCCCTTCTCTCAGCTTCAACTGTGCTCAAGTCCCTTCCTGTTTTCCTCGTTGGGCAGCTACCTCCTTCCATCCGAGAGAGCCAGGATCCTGCACCCTCACTGTCTCCTCCTTCTCACTCAGTCTCCCTCTTCTGCTTGCGGAGGCTATTGGGCTCCTACCCCATGGGCTGGTGAACATTTTTGGACAACACAGCCCATGATCTCCTACTTGCCAAACTTCTCCGTGAGCGTTCCTTTGACCACTTTCCTCCCCGACTCCCCTTCACCTTCCTGCTGTCCCTTCGAGCTCCCCTAGACTCTTTGGCTAACTGGTTAACCAAGACCACTTCTCTCCCTGGGGCCCTTCTCCTTGGCCTATTCTGCAAGCATTGGTGCTCTACAGCCCACCCCCTTAATTGCCTTTGCTGTGATTTTTTTAAAGTCCAAGGCAGAGGTTTCCCTGTGGCTGTATCTACTGCCTTGTTTGGATTTATATAGTAATGAACTTGTTTCCATAAATGGGAATCTAGGAAAAATTTTTTTTAAATTGCTATTATTTTTGTTGACACACAATGATTTTGTATCCTGGATTTCAATCTACATAGAATATAGATTTTTTTTAATATTCAAAAGTGAAAATACAGTAAAATGCAGAGCCATGACTTGTGATCCCTCTGCATCATCACCAATGAGCTAAGTCTAACCCTACGGCCCATTCCCACTTCCCCATCCCAGCTCTTTCTCTGTTCTTGTCTTTCCACCCTGACACATAGGTCAAGTTCGCCGGTGAAACCACTCCTCTCCTGGCACATCTTACTATTCCTTGATGTGCCCCCTTTTCCCATTTGCTCACTCTACCGAGTACATCTCTAGACCCATCATGGTCTCCAGTTTCCTCCTCTAGAAGACTCAGCTCAGGCTTCATGTCATGCATGAAAAGACATCTACCCTTCCACACCACCTCCACGGCCCAAGTGGAAGGACCGCTCTGCCCTCTGGGTCTCGACTGCTCCGTGTCAGAACCTCCCTGTCATTAGACCAGGACTGATCAGACAGATTCTACTGCAGTTACCTGGTTAGATGTGTGCTGTCCCCACCCAGACGTAAGACCAGGCACAGATACTTGAGCAAGTCTCCTGCTAGAGTTGCTTGTAGTAGGTGCTTAAAACGTGTCTTCTAATAAATGTAGGAATGGGGATCAGCAGTGAGCAATCCACTAGCAGTGCTTTTTGGGTGCTTCCTCTCGCATTTGCTAGCTTGCCTTCTGCCCGACTTCGTCTGTTGCTGACGCCTGCATGTTCAGGCCCAGCCATCAGAGGACAGCCACAAACGGGCTGCTTGGCGGCATCCACCTCGCTCAGCCCCACAACAAGGATCATAGATTCTGTGGGTTAAGCAGGACCAAGAGGTTGATGGAGTGGGGGTTAGGCTCTGAGCAATGATGGGGAGACAGGAGTCAAACATCCCCAGGCCCATCCCTGGTAGCCCTATAAGTGTGTTCGTGTCCACGGTACCTGGCTGGGTCTGGCCTCAGTGACAAGAGCTCCATCTGTGTTGCCCCTTCCCTCTGCCTGTGCCAGAGAACACATTTCCTCACATACAACATACCAGGTACACCCATGAACATGGAAAAGAGACTCGGCTGGATTTCTGAGTGTGACAGTGTGTTGGCCTGACCTAAGTCGTGAATTACAGCTTCACTTCCTTTGCGACCCTCACAGAACATCAGGGCAGTTGCTTGTAGGCCTTAGTGAGGGTCTCTCCATGGCTTTGGGTCTGACTTGGAGGGTCAGAATCTTCTGAGATGCAGCAGAAAGGACTGGTCTAGAGCAAGGAAGGACCCAGGGGTTTTCAGTCAGGGACATGGCATTTTCTTCAGATTGTACAGAGTTGACAGCACAGCATAGGTGAAGAGCAGTCTCTGATTTTAGGACAAAGTTGACTTTATCTCCCTAAGGTGGCTTCTTCTCAAGCTAATCGCTTTCTGACCCTCCTCTTTCTCTAAAGTTCGGTTTCTGTGGAAGAGTGTGCTGGGGAGTGCAGGGCGATGACCGTGTAAGAAGTCGAGGGCTGGGTAATCTCTCCGCAGTGTTAGACCTTGTGGGTTGTCGCCTCAGGTAGCAGAAGGTCCAGAGCAGCTGGGCTGGGGTGGTGCAGCTTGAGCTCTTCAGAGCTTTGACAGGAATGGGCAAGTTCATGTATTCATATGTACTTTTCTAAGAGTCACTGTCAAACTTGAACTTGGGTTATGGAAACAGCCCACTGTGTAACTCACTGGGCTCCTCTGATTCTGGATTTGATGGGTAGGTCTTAGCTGTCTTTTCTCACTTACCGGCATTATTCTATTCCATTTTATTTCTTTTATTCTATTCTAGAACAAAGTGCTTGCTTTGGTTTGTCAGAATGTTAAATAATTTAATTTGCTCTCACTGAAATCTTCCAAATACTACAAATGATTAAAATAGAACAGGGCCACCCTCCTTGGGGTGTGTGAGCCCTGAAAAATTTGTGTGTGTGTGTGTTTTCTGTCTATGAAAACAATTTGGTGACACAATGTCAGAACACAGATAGGTGAGAACTGACCAGTCCATGAGAACTCAAGCCCCAGGCTCCCTGGGGAATCCTCGGTGGTCAAGCCCTGAATTTACCCACTACCTTTTTCTGACGTGAATGACGGTCACATGAAATTAGGGTATCAGCACCAGCTGGTGGCCCATTCCACACTATTCCACAAAAGAAATACCATACCAGCCAATGCAAGCTCTCTGATCTGGAACCAGGACCCAGCCAGGGGACCAGGCAGGGAGGGTGCATATATGTGAGTCCTCGAGCTCCTTGGTTACCCCTGAGGGGAGCAGTGGCCAAGGACTGGGGAGCACCTGTGGCACTGTGCTGCAATGGCGCTGCAGACCCCAGCCGGTCCCAGCTGACAAGAGGGGTCTCAGAAAAACTTGAGGAAGACTCTTCAACGCACAGGGCTTCCAGAGGCACAAGGCCGACCCAGGACAGGGGTCCCATTTGCCTGGGTCTAAGAGTTATACCCTAATCTGAGTTGTTCTTTCCACTCAAAAATTCTATTTCTGATGATCAAAAATCAATACCTGTGTGCCATAGAATATTTACAAATTACAAGAAATTTCTTGGAATCCCACTATAAAACATTAACCCTTCACTAATGCATCAGTTGTTATTAAGCAGTTACTCCATTCTGGGCCCTGTGCTGGGGGCTGTGAACAGAACTACATACAAGGTATGTGCCTTACCTCACGAACCTTAGTCCCTTACCTCATGAACCTTACACTCTAGCAGGTTGGTAATATTTTAAATTATTAATTAAATGTTTTTTCAACTGGTAAATTCATTTACACGGATCAAGTTCAAGAGGTACAAAAGAGTGTGCAATGAAAACCTTCCTTTTGAGGGCAATGAGGAGATGTTGTATGATATTATGACGGTGGGCTTATGTCGTCATACATTTCCCCAAATCCGTACAATGCACACCAAGAGTGAGCCCTAATGTAAACTGTGAACTTGCCTGGATTGTGATATAGATTCATCCTTGGGGAAAATGTACCTTTGGGTTATTGGTGTTGTTAATGGAGGAGACTATGTATTGGGGGCAGGGGTATAAGCGAAATCTCTGTATCTTCCTCTCCATTTTGCTGTAAACCTGAAAACTGCTCTGAAAAATTAAGTCTTTGAAAAACAGTTCCCTGTCTCCACTCATTTTCTCTCCCCAAGGGCAACCAGAATTTTATATACGCACTACACTAAAAAGTATGCATATTCCTTCTCCCCGATTTTATTTAAAGCAAATAGTAGCATAGAAAATCCAAACCATTTTACATACGTATCTAAGTTTTTTCACTTAAAATATATCTTGGAGATGATTCCGTATGAGTTCATATAGTGTTCTCTCTTTCTGTGTTATAGTTGCACAAACTTCAGCTGCATGTCATAATTACTTAACAAGCTCTCTGAGGGATGCTTTGTTTCCAGGCTTTTCTGCACTCTGCTGCATTAGTAAGCACGCACATATATTATCTTGCAAACATGAGCATATCAGAAACTACCCTTAGAAGTGGAAGTGCTGCATCAGGAGAAATGAGAATTTATATCTGCCAAACTGAGTTTGCGTCAAATAATGTTCCAGCCAGCAATGGGTGAGTTCTGATGGCTGGTGACATTTTGGCATGTTCTCTTCCTGGCTCTGTCTCTGTCTCCCTCCTTCTTCTCTTTCCTTTTCTTTCTTTCCCTTTTTTCCCTTCCTTCTTGTCCCTCCCACACTCCCTCCCTTTCCTTCCTTTCCTTTTCTTTCTTTCTAAATATCTGGGGATCCTATGGGACAGTTTTATTTTTGTTTCTTTGTAAAACTATTTTATTCTCCAGGTAGAAAAAAAGTGATCTACTCTTCCCATCACACTCTTTTCTGTGTCACCCACATAGCTGACCCCACCCAAGGTTACAAAAAGCCGAGCTGTGTTACAGCTTCCTTTTATATTCTAGTTTCACGCATTTAGAACTTGAGTGAGTCCAAACATTTCAGAAGCAGGATTTAGCCGGGTGATCACTTACATTTATGCTCAAACCTGCAGCCCATGTCCACAGTCTAGCCGCCCACCTTGTATTAGACTGAGGGAAATAGCCCACGTTGGCCGCAGGGCAAAGCAGTGAGAGAGGGCACATCTGTTGGGGTGGGGTAAATCACTCCCCAGGATCATAGCGATCTCAGAGGGAATCGAGAGAAGACAGGCGCTGCAAACCTCAGGTTCTGCACTGAATGAAAACGTGTGTAAGAATGAAGACAAAGACATTTTCACGTCAAGAACAAGAAGGCTCATCCCCAGCGAACCTCAATAAATGAAATGATTTTAGAAGTGGTACACCTATGGCCTAGATGATACTTAAAAATGACGGCTGCCAGGTGACGGGGCAGGAAGAATAGAGAATCGTTTACAGGGTCCAGAGCTTCCGTCTGAGAAGATGAGAAACTCCGGGGACAGTGGCATGGTGACTGCATAACAGTGTGAACGTACTTAACGCCACTGAACTCAAAAATGATACACCAAGGGGCGCCTGGCTGGCTCAGCCAATGCAGTGTGGGACTCTTGATCTTGGGGTTTTAAGTTCGAGCCCCACCCTGGGTGTAGAGATTACTTTAAAAAAAAAAAAGAATAAATTAAAAAAAACGATTCATGTAAATGCACATGAATACTGTTTGACATCAAAAATATAAGTCTGAGGAAGTGGGCAGGTGCAGGTCATTCCCTGTCGTTTTCTCTGTGCACCCCGCTGCTGCCACCCCCGCCCTCTCTGTCCTTGAGGGCCCTCCAGCTGCTGAGGGGTTGGCGGGGAGGTGACGGACAGCAGGAGGGACTCACAGTCTTCCTGCTTTTGGCTTCTGGGGGTGTTCAGAGCCTAGAGCCGCAGCAGGCGCCCGCTTGAGGTCTGGCCCACCTTCCGCATCCTCAGGCTCTCTCCTCTGTATCCCCTTGGTCCTCTAGTCCCCTCTTCTCTGTTTTTCTCTCCTGCTTTTAAACATCTTATAGCAAACTTCTTGGGTTAAATATCTCTGCTTGTAATGCCCAGACCGACTCTGTTCTCCGCGTTGCTTCTGGCTCTTCCTGTGCCCACCTTCCCTGCCTTGCGCCCTGCCTTCCGTCTCCTGCCTGCTCTCAGGGTCACCCCTCTGCCCCCGGGGCCTGAGACAGAACCTGCAGTTCTGCCCACCCTATTCTGAGCCAGAGAGGAGCGTCCAGCCTGTGGAAAGGCCCCCCCCGGGCTGTCCACGCAGCGGGAGAGCCAGGTCTCTCTGGACTGAGAGGATGCAAAAACAGCCCCAGTGTCCTTAGCTTCCCTGAAACTAATCTCAATCAGGACAGAACTTTGGGGACATTTTGTGAGTGTTGTTCCAAATGCTGGGGAAGGGTCTGAAAAGGGCCCCGTCCGGTGACCAGGTGGCACCTTCTGGGGCCTGGTCACCTGAGCTGTAGGGGCCAGTGGAAGTGCTGTGTCCTAGGTGAGTCCCAGTCCAGCATCTCTGGGAGCTCGTCCAGTTTCGGGGGCTGCCCAGCCTCTCACTGACGCCCACAGCGTTCCTGATGCCCAGCGCCCTCCATCCCAAACCTTCCCACCTCCTCAGTCCCTCATCTTTCTATGCCTCTTAGAACCTTCTTCCAAAACATCATACCCCTAGAGCAGGAATCAAATTTTGTCGTTCTTTTCCTTAAAAATCTTTCATTGGCCTATTAACATATTTTAAAATACTATCCTTAGTAACTTCTGGACAGTGGCCTATCAAAAAAGAAAACTGAGAACTTTCTTCAGCAGAGCGATCTTTCTTATGGGGAACCTGGACCGTGGCACTCCTATCTTTAAAAGCACCCACTGTCCCTTCTGGTCTTCTCAGGAGAAAATTCACTCTTCTTTTTCTTCTTCTTTTTTTTTTTTTTTTGAAGATTTATTTATTTATTTGGGAGAGAGAGAGCTGACACGCAAGCAGGGGGAGGAGCACAGGGAGAGGGAGAGAGTCTCAAGCAGACGCCCCGCCGAGTGTGAAGCCGAGGGTGCGGCTCCATCCTGGGACCCTGAGATCACGACCTGAGCCAAAATCAAGGGTGGGTCGCTCAACTGACTGAGCCATCCAGGCGCCCCAAAAGTTTGCTCTTCTTTCTTATATTTAATTAAGGCCATTGCCTGTCTCCTGCCTCCTACTGCCCTGCTCCTGTTTGCTCTATTCCCTTCTCAAAGGTCCAGCCGTGCCAAAATGGTTTGCGTTCTTCCAATGTTCCATCCTGTTTTCTGTGGCTACAATATTTTACCCCCTTGGCGCGGTCTGGCTAATTCTTTCTCATCACACATCTGCTGTGACATCACTTCCTCCAGGAGTCATTCCCAGAGAACAGATTTGAGCTAACCACTGGAGGCACCTCCCTAGAACACTGTACCCTTTACCACACTCCGCTGTGACGTGCTGACCCTCGAGCATACAGTGGGAAGCTGTTGAATGAACGAAATCAAGTCTGAAACTATGTATTTCACTATGAGCCTGTGGTATGCCACTTTCTAGTTACCATCAACATGATAGCATCATGCTTTGGAAAGGACCTACTGTAGGTATTAGGGGCCGAGGGACACAGAGGACTGTGGGAACACAGTGAAGAACGGGGGAACAGTGAGGAAATAGGCCCTTATTGGTGGCTATAATTTGCAGAGAGTACAGGCTCTGGCTGGAGGAGGAAGAGGCCGGTGTGTTTATTAGAAGCATGTGGTGGATGAAATAAGGCCACAGATTCTTTGAAACCACTGCCATCAAGAGGTGAGAGTGATTTCCTCACACCTTAAATGAGACACAACGAGGGTGGCCTATGGCAGCCAGCCGATGGCCAGAGGCGTGGAGAAACCAGCAGAGGAACCGCCACCCAGCCCACAGCATCACGGGGACGGCCACTTTCATGGGGAAGAATCAATCCTAGTTTTACATCACTCAAGTTTAAGGTGACTTGTTAGGCAGCAGCAGTCAACAAAACCTGGGGCGTACTTTGTTTTATTGCCTATGTTTGCCCTGAGGGTAAAAAGCTTGAAAGGAAAAGAAAGAGGCAGAACCCACCGGAAACCTCAAACCAGGCTTAGAGCAGAGGAGAGAAAATAGGTCTCCGGGGGTCTTCTCTGCCTCCTCTGCCCCGTGTGTCTCCCTTCTGTTCCAGTGAGTCCTGTCCCCACTCGGTGCCCCAGGGGGACACTCTTCATGGTTGTGATGTCTGACGTGTAATACCTTAACTGTACTGTGGTCACTTAAGCGAACGGGCTAGTTTAATTTGGTTTCTGTAATAGTGTTCATTGTTCAACAAAAATTGGCTCAGATTTCCCCCCTGACCCAGGAGTGGCAAAGAAATGATCAAATGAAGTAACACAAGGAATGGGTACAGACGAAAGAGGGCTCACGAGCCCTAGGGTCTGAAAAAAAGACTAAGTGAAAGAAGATTACCTATGAACATTTGCTGAACTTTTTACCGCATGCCCATCGCAAATAAAGCCACTGCAAACATCCCGCTCCAACCAGAGAGGCCAAAACATGTAGGGAAGCAGCAACAGCGAAACAGAGCAGCGCAAAGCAAACCAGAAACCCAAGCACCTCCACTCACCATCCTGCAGAGGTCCAGGCTGTCCCCAGGATCCACGCAGAACTAGCTCCTTTGTCCTGTATGGCCCCATGCAAACGTCACCTCCCCCGAGAGGCCTTCCCTGACCACTGAGGTAAAGCGGCCTCCCGTCCCTATCCCAGGACCCATTTGTCTTCAGACACGGAAGCACTTCTCTGTGTTTCCCTTCTTCCCTCACTAGACAGGGCGGCAGGAGCCTGGGCCCTCACCTGTCCCGCTCCGTGATGTCGCTCCAGGTCTTAGAAGCGCCTGGCACACAAGGGACGCTTATTCGACCTTTACTCACCAGAAGTGAATTAAAAATGACAAAATAATTCCTTCCCATCAACATGCTTTTCATTCTCCAAGCATAGGTCAAAGTTGACTCCCTACAAAACTCTCCCAGAGGAAACACTCCAAGCACAGCTGAGCACGCAGCCTTTGGGTCTCCTGCACGCAGACTGGACTCTTCTCACCCGACCCAGTCCCTCTGCAGTTCCGGGTGCACAGCTCTGTCTCCTGTGCGGACGGGTGAGCAAGGGCAACGCACCTTCTGTGCAAGACGTGACGTCCCACCAGAAGTGAGGCACCTTCTGTCTTGGACAGGAAGACCGCCGGCGGGTCAGGAGTCTGCTGGATTCCAAACCCCGGCTTTGCTGCTCGCTAGCTGGGGGAACTTCAGCAAGTTTCTTGACCTTTCTCTGACCCAATTTCCTTATCTTTAAAATGGGAATAAAAGTACTTAACATATAGAATGATTATGGGGAGTTAATACATGCAGAGTACTTGGAACAAAGTCAGGTCCATAACGAAGATTTAGAGGAAAGCCATTATTTTTAAAATTCTATCCTAAGGAAGACTATTCATTTACATCATTTGGAACTGAGTGGTTGCAACTTTAGCATAAATCCGTACCCCATAAACGGACAGAAACGAATCGAAGAGCTAACGCTGGAAACACAGCGATCATCTCTGTAAGGACAGAGGAAAGCCCCTGTCCCCAGATGAGCCCGTTCACACCGTGGGGGCTCCACAGGGACCCGTCCGCCACCCGAGTGTCCCTGAGACCGAGCCCACTTGGGACTCCTCCCCACATGGGGCTGAACTCAAGCTCCCCAAGGGCCAGCCGGCTCCACCACCAAAGTTACTTAAAATCTATCCCCAGCTCATCGCAGAAAACCGTCACACAAGCTCACCGTTTCTTACTCGGAAGAGACTCAGTAGGTACAGAATCCCAGGAGCCCCCCGCTGTCTCAGAGCGCACAAGAGCAAGGAGCCCCACAAAGATACAGGGACAGCCCGACCTTCTGTCATGGGGGCGCTGCCGATCAGAAAGGTGGCTCTGGGTGTGGAGGAAGGAGAGGGCAGGACGGGAAAACTTTAAAGGGGCAGGGAATGGGCCCCTGACCCAAGGCCAGACTTAACCTCTGTTTGTCCACCGCAAACACGTCTACCCAAGGAGCCCACCTCCCCGCGCGAGTGCACCGTCCTCAAACTTGATAGCTCCCCACGAGGGCTGTTGAAAGTGCAGATTCCTGGGCCCCACCCCACAGATTGTGGGTCAGCAGATTCAGGAAGCAGTCTGGAAATCCGCAGGATTGTGAGACAGGCAGACCTCACCTTGAGAAACATTGTTCGAGAAGCCCGTTCCATCCGTCGGCTGCCCCTGCTGCTGCCCGGAGTCTGTCGAAGTGTCACATGTATTTCCCTCCTCTGCCAGTCACTGCTCATTACTTAACTTTTTATACAAAACTTCAGTCCTTGTCCCATTTGGTTCCCTAGTAACAGAGAAAGAAACCAAGACACAGAAGTTGAAGGTTTGGGTAGAGGTGACCCAAGTGCCCACCTACAGGTCCGCGGGATGACCGAAGGTGGACCGTACATCCAGGAAGTGTTAGCCTAAGAAGAAGGAAATTCTGGCAAGAAGTTGTTACAGCACAGATGAACTTTAAGGACTTATGCTAAGTGACGTCAGCCAGCCAGGAAAAGACGTATGATTCCTCTCGTATGAGGACCCAGACTAGCAAAATCGGGGAGACCGTGGAGAATGCTGGCTGCGGGGGGCTCAGAGCCGAGAATGGGGAGTTCGTGCTTCCTGAGAACCAAGTTTCAGTTTGGGAAGATGGAGAAGTCCCAGAGCTCAGCAGTGACGATGGTCGTACACAAGTGTGGATGGACTTAACGCCTCCAAACTGCGCTCTTAAGAATAATTAAGATGATGTTTTTATCACAATTAAAAATAAAATAATAGAAGAAATGAAAGGACAGCTGTCTCCGCAGTGTCTCTGGGGCAGTAGGACAGCCATTAGCATCCTGCTGGAGGTCTGCTCGCTGCCCTGGAGATTCAAAACGCCCTGGGACTCCAGATGGGCTCAAACTGTATCAGGAGCCAGAGAACAGAGTCACGGCTCAAAGACGCTAAGCAAAGGTGTCTCTGTCTGCTCTGAATTCAAAGGGAAGAGTTTCCTGTGTGTTTGGACAAGCCATGGAAGCAGCACTGGGGGAGCATTTGGGAAGGAATTACTGCTTGAAAGTCTGAAATTCTTCCTCCCTGGTTAACACTGCTGAGAAGCAGGCCTGTGGGTTGGAGTTCACAGCGGGGTGAGTCTGTTGGCAACGGGGTAGCCGTGTCTACTCGCAGCCGCCCAAACACTAGGGGCACGGCCAGGCCACTCCTGGGGTACGGTGATGAGGGGCCGAGTTTACACGGTGGGTGGGAAGAGAGACAGTTTCCAAACCTGGTCCCCGGAAGGTGGATGAGCCGAAGCCCAAGACCTCACCGTCGCACGGCTCTCGCGTGGGGACCGAGCGGCTGCCGGGCCGTCCGGGAAGGGCGGAGGGGCTGCTGCCGTCTTGTGCCTCAGCACGGGCCCCCCGTTCCTTTCTCCTACAGACTCTCATTTTGGGAAGGTCACGGGGTCCCCGAGAGTGAACTCTGTGGTTTGGAAGATGTTTAGGGCAGGGATTTTCATCTGTTTTGTTCACTGTTCTTTGTGCGGAGCCCAGCACAGTGCCTGGTGCGGAACGGGTCCTTCCCATCAGTATGTTCAGATGCATTAATGCAGAGACTCAGAATTACTGGGGTGGAGAATGGGGAGTGCCTGGAAACTGAGGCACAGTTATATGGAAACAAGGGGGAAATGGTGTCAAAACTCACTTTCCAGTAAAGACACTGTTACCCCCGGCATCTGGAACCTGACAGGAGCTGGGACCTAAGACTGACTTTGTTTTTCCTATGGCTGCCCCCACCTTCCACTGAATTAATCTAACCCTTTGCAGGTCAGAGGAGAATGCAGAGTCTTCTAGGAGAGCTCCTTAAAAAGTCATAATCAACACCCTGAGGCAAGTCTGCATCTGCCAAAACGTTGGAGTGCTGGTTTCCAGATCAGGGAGACTCACACCCCCGCCATATTAACTGAGCCTCCAGTCAATTATTTTTAGTTTCACGTTATTTTTTATTGAGGCCAGCTGGCGGGTGACAACTTCAATCCCTTCAGCTTTATTTTTAAAGTCAGCAACATTTGTCTGACTTTGCGTCTCCTTGTTCTGAGTGGGAGGAAGCTGGATATCGGGAAAGTCTGGCTCCTCTGCTGAGGGATTCCCGCCGGTGGACAGAGAACTTCCTTATCAAAAATTCCTGAGGCAAAATCTGTCGCGGGGCTTCTAAAACACCTGAAACCGGAGGCTTCTTTGGACTCATTTCCAAAGGCTCCTCTAGAAAATGCTTAGAGAATGTGAAGCCAGAAATTAAAACTCAGCTCCCCCCAAATGTGACAAACTTAGAGAGAAAACGCCTGTCATAGCAAACTGAGAGCTCCCTTTCCTTAGAGCTGATGACAAGGTACCTGCCACCTTTTAAAAATCGGTCATTCAGGAGATCATCCTTTTAAAGGCACAACTGAAGGGAAAAGGTCGAGCAGAAACTCTTCCCCGTCTCCTCTGCTAGAGCCTCTTTGTTCTAAACATCCTGGGTGCACACAGCACACACCCCCTTGTGCACTGTGTCACCTCCTAGATGACGCTGAGGAACTGGGTCATGGTCAGCTCCCACGGAACCAGGGGCTACGTCTTGTCTGACGGGGACCTTACCGCCTGCCAAGAGTGTCAGTGTGAATCTCTCCAGGGCAGGTGCCAAAGAACACGCTCCATTCTCCGTGTCTTGGGAACTTGGAACAGAGATGAGGAGGCCATTGGGTGGGCTTTGGTTTTCACCGAACACTGTCGCTCAGGCCCTCGCGGGAAGCACAGTGGAATCTTCGACCAGGATCTTGTGGGGGAACTTCCAGAATCGAGCAACTCCCGCCCTTCTGATTGCTGCGAACAGTGAAGATCCCGTTACTACGTCAGCACGTAGAACCCCGTGTCTTCTTCGCTCCCCGTCTCAAGGGCCAGAACCCAGACAGCGACTCTGAGAATGTCACCTACACTCTTCCTCTTCTTGAAGGGTCTGAGGCTTGGGTGTTCTGCGGAGTCTGCATTTTGGTCAACAGTGTCTGTGTCTCACTTAAAAAGCAAAATCCCCACAACCAGGACCTAACTCATTCCTCAGCCGCTTCCAAACCACCCGCAGCAGCCGAGAGGGGCCCCTCGTGTAGGGCTGTGTGACCTCAGGCCTCTCCGACCCTCCCCAGGCAGGAGGAGGTCAGTCCTGAGGATGGGGACAGGACAGACGCTGCTCAGAAGTCACTTTGCTCAAAACCGGTTCGTAATTTCTTTGCTGAAGAAATTGAGCTTCACAAGGTCGCACTCTAACATGGCCCTACGGGCCTCAGCTCGTAATGAAGCAAGTTGGTGACGCATTTCGCTTCCCCTGTAACGTGCTGCCAGTTTTCACAGTAAGAAACAGACACTCCAGAAAGGTGGACTGACTTGTCCGCATAAGAAGCGGCAGAACTGGGGTTAAATCCTGGTGAGCATCAAAGTAGCATTAGTCGCAGGGTCCTGCCTCCTCCCCCATGGAGACTCAGCTGCCTCGGGGCCCCTCGCTCATCCCTACCTTAGCCTCTTGTCTTCTTCCCGTCCCCACGGCCATCGCTCAACCAAGCCGCTGAGCTGCGGGCTAATACGTCTCTCGCGGCTCAACAAGAGAGGGTTCTCCGTATCCCATACCTACTCCATGACCCGTCCTTCCGAAGTCATCTCTATTTGCTTGAAGAGAAAAATCATCACTACCATCTATGACTCTGTAGTTATTACAGGCTGTGCTGCTGCGGTAAGACGCACACCCCAGCATTCAACAGTGCAACAGGAGGGGCACCCGGGTGGCTCAGTTGGTTGGGCCTCTGACTCTTGGTTTCAGCTGTGGTGGTGAGATCGATCCCTGCGCTAAGTGTGGGGCCTGCTTGGGGTTCTCTGTCTCTCTCTCTCTTTCTCCCTCTGCCCCTTCCCCTGGGTCATGTATGTGCAAAAAAAAAAAAAAAAGAAAAAAAAAGAAAAGAAAAGAAAAGAAAAAGGCAAGCAAGAAAGAAAGACAAAAGAAAAGAAAAGTGAAAATAACAAAAGCTTGATTCTTACGACATCATAGTCCTAGCCCAACTCCTGTAGGAGGCTTTCCTGTTTGGCTCTCTTCCAGAAGAAATTCATGTTCACGTGTGGCAACTATGTCTTGTCAAAGTCTTTTGCTTCCAAGAGTTCAGGGGAAAAAACAAGGGGCAGAGACATGTACTCTTAACCTTCTCCGACTCTAAGTGGTAACTGTGGGTACCTCTCACCTTCCATGGATGGACAGTAACCATCTGACCCTACCTATGCTTATAAGCATGACTCTTCTCCACCACAGAGATTGTTGGCTACTTTCCCAGCAATTATTATGTTCTTTATTGGTTTTACATTTTCATATTTCACATATAAAAAGAGTGGGGGCTCTGGGAGTTCTACCCCTTGGGTTTGGACCCTGGATCTGTCGTCTACTAGCTGTGTGGTGTTGGGTCAATTGATATACCCCTCTCTCCACCTCAGCTACCTTGTGTGCAAAACAAAATAATAATAATAATATTAACGTGTACCTTGTGTGACGGTGAGCATCAGGCGAGAGAGATTGGAAACACTGGCAGTACCACTCAAGTGTAAGTTACTTACTGTTTTCACCTTTTGTTGATGAAGAGCCTGAGGTTCAGAGAGGTGACACAGGGTCTATGAAACAGACAAGGTTGGTCTGGACACCAGACGTGGCTTATCAACAGCCCAGACTTCTTCTTCACCATCACTATTACCCCTCACTGGAACAGGAAGGAAGAACACTTGTGAAGTGAGTTTGACACTGTGCTAATCACTACCTGTATTTTCTCAGTTATTTCTTCTAAAAAAGAGAATCGGAGTCCAGAGGTTCAAATGGACTGCTCTGGGTTGCACAGCTGGTGAGATGTGAACCTGTGTTTATATCACACAAAACCATGCTCATTTCATTATGATATAATGTGTCCCATTCTCGACTTTTAAGTAGAAAACTTTGGGGTAGGAAATCTTGTGCTTTGTGTAGAAATGTTTTCTGAGGCAGCCCTCTAGTAGTCTCCTTATCCCTGACTTTCTATACCTCACATTGTGCAAACCTTCAGAGTTCAGATAAAAATGGAGAATGAATTCATTATCCCTCCAGATGCGAAGACTATTCCTTCCCTAGTCCCCCCAAAGGCATCACAGAAGGTCTTTTTAGAAACCGTGCATCCCTGAGTGAAGGTGAATAGGCTGCATTTAGGTCCTCTGGGTTCTGAGGTGAGTGACTCAAGGTCTTGTCTGGCAGTGCCCATCACCCCTGGCCATAATCCCTGGTCTCCTTTCATGAGTCAGCTTTGTAGGAGTCTGTGTCTTACCCATGGGGATTGAAAAGCATGACCTCAAAACATTCTTTAGACACAAGAACGTAGGAAGGGAGAAATAATCCTAAGACGGATCTGGAAAACAATTTGGAAACCCAGTTGGAGAACATGGTAGACCTTGATGGGATCAGCCACAGAGGGGGTTCCAAGCCCTTTCTAAGATCCTAAGCAATTTTTTTTTTCCTTTTTCAAAGCAAATTCTTTTTTTCTTTTGTTTCTATTACTTCCTTCCTCCCTTCCTTCCTTTCGTCCTTCCTTCTGGTCTTCGTTCCTTCCCCCCCCTTCCTCCCAACAATCTTTCCTTCTTTCCTTCCTCCCCATTTATTTCTTCCTTTACTGGTTAAATGTATTGATTGATTTATACAATAGCTTATTCCAAACCAATTTGGAACCTGTGGGTCACCTAAGCAAATTCTTGCTTTCTGTATCTCTTGCATCTGTCACAATGTACTCCCAAAGACATCTGGCCATTGGCCCTCTGGCCTCCTAAGAAAGCTCCATGTTTAGAGTTGTGGAGGTTGGGAGAAGGATACAGCACCAGTCAATCACCGTGACCTGATGGTCTCATGCCTTAAGAATTTTCCCAGCTGGCCTGATTCATAGAAGCTTGGTTATGAGAACCTTGGGAGCTGTATCAGTTAGCTATAGCTGCATAACAAATTACTCTAAAACTAAGTGGCTCAAAACAATAAGCATTTCTTCTCTCACACAATTTACGTGGGTCAAGAATTCAGGAGCAACTTAGCTGGGTAGTTGTCTTGGGGTGCCTCACCCCGTTGCAGTCAAGATGCTGGCCAGGGCTTGTGTCACCTAAAGGACTGACCAGAAGATGGCTCGCTCATGTCTCTAGAAAACTGATGCCAGCTGTTGGCAGACATCCTCAGTGCTCTGGCACAGGAACCACAACATCATGGCGTTTGTCCTCACAACATGGCAGCTGGCTTCTCTGACCTAGAAGGAAACAAGGTGAGAGTCACAATGTCTAGTTTTCTCACAGCTTTATTGAATTATATATGACATAGAACATTTTAAGTTTAAAACGTAAGTTTAAGGAGTACAGTGTAGTGACTTGATATAACTGTTTATTGTGGAGTGATGACCACAGTCAAGTTAACAGGCTCATCGCCTCACACAGTTACCATTTTTTGGGGTGCAGTACCAACTTTCAAGATCTACTCTCTTGGTAATTTTCAATTATATAATACAGTAGTGTTAACTGTAGCCACTGTGCTGTGCGCTAGATCCCCAGAACTTCATCTCATAATTGGGAGCTGGTTCCCTCTGACCAGTCTCTCATCTCTCCCGCCCTGCTGCTCCTGGCAACCGCCAATCTCTGTTCCTCTGAGTTGGGTTTTTTAGATTCCACATGTAAGTGAGGTCATACAGTATTTTATGACCTTACCCTCAGAAGTCACACACCAGCATTCCTGCACTGTTGTGGTTTGCACAGGTGAACCTTTTTCAGTTGGGGAAAAAAATGCAAGACTGTGACAACCAGGAGGCCGGGACCATCAGGGGCCATCTTGAGGCCGGCTACCATAGGTCTCACTTTCCCTGAGCTTCTGTTCCTCTTCTATAGTAACAGAAATAATTGGGACGCCTGGCTGGTGCAGTCAGTTGAGCGTCAGACTCTTGGTTTCTGCTCAGGTCATGATCCAAGGGTTGCAAGATCAAACCCCATGTTGGGTTTTGTGCTGAGTGTGGAGTCTGCTTGGGATTCTCTCTCTACCCCCTTCTGTCCCTCCTGCTTGTGCTCTTCTCTCTCTCTCAAAATAAATAAATATATCTTTTAAAAAATAATGGAAATAATCATCTCAACTCCATAACAATCTAGTTTCATTCATTCCTTTACTCACTCTGAGAACATGTCTTGCCCTGTTACAGGCACCGTGCTAGGTGCTGAGAGGGTCGATGAGGAACGGTCACTGGAGTTGCCCGGTCTTTCCGTCTTCACAGAGCTCACAGTTTACCGAGGAGACAGGTCACAATGACAAACAGACAAATCTAGGTAAGAGCCCAAGTGCGACTTGCAGTGAAGAATGTTACCCGGGGGGCTGGCAGTGGGTATCAGACTGCAGCTGGATTTCAGTTACTAGTTCTTGGCCCACGCACCCTTCCCTTTCCTACCCACTCGCACGCAGTAACTGCTCACTGGAACTTGACAACTAGGCATGGAGACAGAACAGAAACTGGCCACTCAGGAAACCTTCACTGACTTTACTGCCCAGAGGTCGAGTCCAAACTCCAATCAAGACCTTTGTATTCTGAGTCCCTACCAGACCCCCAATCTGCTCCCCGCCGTGCAAGGTCTCTGATCGGGTTCAGCTGGTCTCTTTACTGAAAACATACTCTGTGCGTCCCCTTCCCCTAAGCTTTGCTCACACAAAGTCCCTGCATGGAACACCCCCTCCATCCCACTGCCTTTTATCTATCTCCCTCGCATATATCCCATTCAAGCTCCATCAGTTTGTAAATCTTAAAAAGGTCCCAAAGTGGGGTCAATCCTTTTCTGCAAGAATATTTGTTGTATGTGCAACTCATTTTATATTAATATTGTCAGGCATGTTTATATTTAACTTTCCTTATGCACATACAATAGGAATAACACTGGTTCGTTCCCAGCAAACATTTCCTTGACATTGTAGAAGATACAGAAGTAACCAAGACCCAGCTCCCATCTGCACTGTGATGGCCACTAGGCCATTCCTTTCCCGCTTCTGTTCACTGCATCAATGAGGCCATGTGTTGCTTGGGTCTAATCCAGTCTAAGAAAAACAAATACTTACCCAATGCCCTCCTTGACAGGCGTGGCACCCCAGGAAGATTTACACCGGGGGATGGAGTAAACCTAATGCTTCCAAGGAAGACCGTTACATGCTTTTCCCTTTTAGTCCCTTTTCTGTAAATGGACTACAAATTTTTGTGGCTAGTAAAACTACTAAGTCCCACTTTGGTTAACAAATTAGTTTTAAAGTCTTGATTACCATGAAATCTTGCGAGTTTCTTCGCTTTTTTCAAAATGCAGTACTTGAAATATTTGAGGAAGTGCTTGAAGACTGAAAAAAAAAAATCTAAAAGTCATTAAGAAACAAGCAAATTATGACCTGTATCTTAACAGAGTTGAAGAGGAATTAGAAATAAGTTAATTGATTTTAAACAGGAAAGATATTCAAATCAAGCGTAAATTTTAAAAAGTTAGTTGTGTAAATCATGTTTTCAGAAAACACATAAAACAAAACATGGAAGATTACCCACCGACCTGATAACAGGGAAAGGGAATTAGGATTGGGGGTACTCATCAAAAGAGACTTGAAGCTAGTCTGTAATGTTAGAATTTTTATAAGTGAGAATATATTTGTGCTCTGTTTGTATAATTAAAAGAAATAAAGATAAAACATTGCACATGAGAATTTTTAAGATAGACTTAATGGTGTTTGCACAGGCTCTTCAGACCTTAAGCCATGTGGAGGGGCTGCCCTCTTGTGGATCAGAATTTAAAAGGTAATTTTTAAATTTAAAAGATTACTCCCAAATCAATTTATTGTTTTGTTCACAGAATTTTGGAGTTGCAATTTCTGACTTAGAGGTCAAGCCCTCATGTGTCTCCCACAAGAAGAAAGAGGACAACATAGGTTCTGTGGTTTACCCCAAGTCACTTACTTTAGGCAGGTCAGAATTACAGATGGGAGTCTTCTGATTCCTAACCGGAATTCTTCAATGATTCTGCCTGCCTTCCCTAAACCGTAAGTCAGCAAGTGTAAAACACCAGAATGTGTTTAGAAAGTCATCCCTGGGGCACCTGGGCTGCTCAGTCGTTAAGCGTCTGACTTCAGGTCACAGACCTGGGGTCCTGGGATGGAGCCCCACATCGGGCTTCCCACTCAGTGGAGAATCTGCTTCCCCTCTCTCACTCCCCCTGCTTGTGTGTGCGCTCTCTGAAATAAATAAATCAAATATTAAAAAAGAAAGAAAGTCATCCCTCTACAATGTACAGTGGCTGATAGCTAGAAGTCAGTTAATAAGAGGGATATGGGACACTGACCTTATTGCCAGGATTTTGCTGGGAGTTGAGAAACAAAGGATAATGCTTTTATTGTGCAGTGGATTGTGAAATCTAATAGCATTGTCACATGTAATAATAGCATTACCCTCAAGGCTGCGCCTAGTTATAACAGCACCACTAAGCTGGAGGTGGGTAAGAGTGTGCTGAGAGACCCCATCTGAGCCACAGGTGCATGAGGAAGGCTGACATCCAGGATACAGCGAGAACACTGATGAAAACAGCAACACAGCCGAGCACCAGAGCACCAACCAACCACAGGTAACATTAGAGGAAAATGAAGTCTCTGGTGCACCTACAGTAATCACAGTAACAACAAACCCAATCCTGTTAAACTCCTGCCTAGTCTTTACCAACGCCCCACTCTAACCACTGGTAGGAGAGGCACGCCCACTCCCAGGCAGACATTATTTCAGTCATTACATCCTGTATCCACATAGATGGCATTCAAACGATCACACACACGTGCACACAGGGAAAAAGAAAATGGCCAAACACACCAGATACAGTCAGACTCAGAGATGACCCAGATGTTGGAAATACCAGACAAGAGCATTTAAAAGAACTATGGCTAATATGCGTTCTAGGGGAGAAATGCGTAACACGCATGAGCAGACGGGGGAACGTCACCAGAGAGTCGGATACTGCAATAGGAAAACAGAAATGCCAGAAGCAAAAAACAAAAACACAGTAATGAAGAGCCAAGCAAAGAACTGGTAAACTTGAAGATGGTCTGTAGGAATTACTGAAATTAAAAACAGAGAAAAACAGTGTAGAAAGTAAAAGCAACAACGTTAAGAGGCGTGGGACAATTTTGAAAGTCTAACACGATACACTTGGGATTCCCAGCAGACGTGAGAACGGGAGCTAAGCAGGGAGATGGGATGGGAGGGTCGTACCCATGTCATTCTTTCTTTCCAGAGTAAGCTTCAAGTCTTTGGGAAGTGAGGATAGTCGCTGGATTTTGTGAATGATGGACAAGATCAGTGGTGTCTATTTGCTGCATTTCAACTTTTTAAAGGTTTGCTTTGTAACATTTTTGAAAATAGTGTCTTAAAGTTGATAGTGTCAATGTAATAGATTTTTTTTTTAAAGATTTTATTCATTTATTTGACAGAGATCACAAGGAGGCAGAGAGGCAGGCAGAGAGAAAGAGGGGGAAGCAGGCTCCCTGCTGAGCAGAGAGCCCGATGTGGGGCTCGATCCCAGGACCCTGAGATCACGACCTGAGCTGAAGGTAGAGGCTTTAACCCACTGAGCCACCCAGGGGCCCCTAGATTTTTTCTTTCAATGATAAAACTAAAATAATGGTGGGGCACCTGGGTGGCTCAGTTGGTGTCTGCCTTCAGCGCAGGTCATGATCTCAGGATCCTGGGATGGAGCCCCAAGTTGGGCTCCCTGCTCAGTGGGGAGCCTGCTTCTACTTCTCCTCCCCAACGTGTGATATCTCTGTATTGCTCTCTCAAATAAAATCTTTAAAAAAAAAAAACACTAAAAAAAATGGTGCCTCTTACATGTTCAATATGATGTTACTATTTCTAAAAAATTGTCAAACAGAAAACCATGCCAAATAGTTTAATAGCTTGTTATTGTAAGGCTAACACTTTATGATAATGGATAGCTTAATAAGCTATTATGTAATTATAGGACAAAACCTATTATAGACTATACCCAAGTCATCAAATAAAACTGCCAGCCACTTCCAGGATCTTCCCACTGTGCTTTTTCCAAACATCAATGACCTCTTTCGCCCCTAGAGTAACCACCACCCTGAATTTTAGAGTTATCACTTGTCTATCCTAGATTTTATCAACAAAGAGTCCTTCCCTCAATCACCTAGTTTAGTTTTGTCCATTTAAAGAAAAAATATGGAATTTCCTTCCTCATCCTTTTCCTTACGATTTATCTGTTAATCCCAGGGTTTAAACCTGTGGTTTCCCGGTCTGGATTGTGCTAATTGCACATTTACGTTCCACAAGTTCCTCTGTTCTCTTCCTTCCTGCGTTTTGGCAGCTGGACCCAGCGGCATCCCTTGGCAAGACTATGCAGGATGCTGAGTTCTTTCGCTGATAAGAGGCGTTAACACGTTTGGTCATCTCTCTTTGGGATATTAATGGAAGCCCATGTTCAACGTCTAAATCTAGTAATTCACTAGGTGTTGTAAAATGGTGATATGATCACATTTCTTTTTCACTATTGGAACACCAAAAAGGCGTTTCCTCTGCCCCTTCTTCTGCTATTTGGTGATCCAGTGGTACAGTCCAGAGGAAAGAGGATAATGCTTGATATCTCCATTTCCCTGTTTTTGAGATTGTCTTTAATGTTTCAATTGTCTTTAATTTTATGATACATTTCAATAAGTTGCAATTATCATCCTTTTTCAAGATCAAATTTAGCCATGTTTGGACCTGTTCAAGTTGGCTCCTACATCTTTATGAAATTACACAGAAGCCTATGGTAACTTGTTTTAACAAGATATTCCAGGCTTTTCTTCTGTATTTCCTGCCAGACTGTTGTTATTTTTTTTTTGCCAAGATGTTCTGGTTTCCTTTGATTAAAAAAATAGTATTTTAAGACTACAAACTGAGTAATACTTATTGGTACTGGATTTTTTCCTAGGTCTCTTCAACATGTATACATTTAGCATATATGTATAATTAGTATATACATACACACATATTTTATATATGCTTAAATTTCTACAACTTCTTCCAATTCAAATTCATAACTACAGGGATTAAAAAAAAATAACCCATATCTGCACCTCCTCTTTCCCACATCGAGAATCCTGGTTCTCAATAAAACTGGGGATGAATTAAAATATCCTAGAAGTGTCCATTTGTTCTACCCCACATTATATGCCCAACTCTAAACAACATTATTAGACTACCATCAGCTAAGCCAAGTATTTCTGCATTTGCTTTCCTCTTTTCAGTTGTACTGTCATCTGGACTTAGAGGCATTGTATACTATACCCTTTTGGAGCGCTAATTAATTGTACAGGCTATGTTGAATGCTGACCACTGGTCTTTCTGGTGTCATTTCTCTAGTTACTTTGGTTTTTTAATGGAGCTCATTTTCTCGATTCCTCAAAAGTTTAAGGGAACACTATTCCCCCAATCCTTACATTTTCCCTTGAGTATGTTCAAAATGTTACTCCATTTTCTTCAAGCAAAAAATAATTGTGGAATAGTCTCATGATCATCTTTTTCCTTATCACTTGCTGTCTTTGCCTACCCCCAGGACTTCTTCTTTAACTTGGTTTTGCATGTTTTGGATCAATCATCTTGGATTCAAGAGTGCATTTTAAGGGGTGCCTGGGTGGCTCAGTCAGCTAAGCACCCGACTTTTGATTTCAGCTCAGGTCATCATCTCAGGGTTGGGAGTCCTGCATCGGGCTCCAAACTCAGCACCGAGTTGGTTTGAGATTCTTTCCCTCTCTCCCCCTTTGCCCCTTCCCCTGCTTATGCTCGATCTCTTCTCTAAATAAGTAAAATGCTTTTTTTAAAAAGTGCAATTTAAGAAAATAAAGTTTCAAAATTTAATTGGTAATGTTTCCTGAAATTATCATTTTCCCTTCAGAGACTATTACCTGTATATCGGACCTCCTATACCTATCTTCAATACTTGTTACTTCCCAATCTTGTCTCCCCGCCTCTTTTGTTCTACTTTTTACCTCCTATCTTTTAAAGCATTATCTGTAGTATTTATTTGCTTGTATTCATTCTGGTTTTACTTTCACTTCTGAAATGCTTCTTCTGAGTTTACCTTATTTAAGTTTTCCTAGTTGTTGAGTTCCTTCCTATCCTGTATCATTTTAATAACTTCTACCACATTCTCAAATGGAATGTTTTTCCATTTTCTCTGTGGGCCTTTCTGGTAGATTTTCATACCTATTAAAGATGTTATTCTGCTCTTTTTAAGTTAACATCTTGATCTAAAAGATTTTTTTTAAAAGTAAAATTAGTGTTCTTTGAGAAGGAAGCACAGTTCATGGGAGATTCTTAAACATCTTTTAAAAAAAGATTTTATTTATTTAGAGAGTGAGGGGAGGGGCAGAGGGAGAATCTCAAGCAGACTCCCTGCTGACTGGGGCTCGGATCCCAGGACCCTGAGATCATGACCTGAGGGAAAATCAAGAGTCAGCTGTTAACTGCTGAGCCCCCAGGGGCCGCAAACAGCACTTGTTTTTAGTGCCTAAAGACAGTATTTTGCTGAGATTTCTTGCTCACCCGTTCTTCCTATTTGTATTTCAACCTCTGCTCCTTTTGTCCCTGTCCTGCTCCATTTTGGTCTCCTTCTCACCAGTTTCTCTTCTCTGGGAGACCCCATCCCAGAAGCCTTGCCCAACCCTGCAGATCAGTTCCAACAGCTCATGTGGCCTGGGCCAGCCAGTTCCTTCAGCCCCTCCTTGCACTCACCCACCTCGGGAATCAGATTTCCTAGCTCCAGCTGGGTTACTCTAATGGTCTGTTCCCGGGTCCAGCCGATGCTCTGTGGCCTCCCGCTGCTTTTCCATCTTGTGCACTTGTGGTTGTCCGTGGCTCGTCTTCACCCACATATATTCTGCGATTTACGGATAGTGTCACCCAAATTTGCAGTAGTGCTGGTCACAGGTTTTTGACTTTGTTATCCAGTTGCTGTTACGTGGGGATTCAGAGATGCAAACTATGGCCTTGTTGCCGTCCTCCCCTCCTCCCGTACTGTTTTGGAGGTTTTCAGCAGTTCCATTTTCAGACTCCGCTCGAGCCCCTGGCTTGCGGGAAGCTGCATGTCTCCACTTACCAAGCCCATCTAAACGTCTGCTTCCTGTGGGCTTCTACCACTGCAGAACTGATCATTTCTTTGCTAAACTGCTTACCACTTACCCATCTGCTTCCTTGCCTGCTGTCTCTTCCTCTGTTAACCTTTATGGGTTTATACGGTTTTATTCCTTTTCTGTCATTTAAGTGGGTGAAGAGATAAACATTTGTAGACAATGTTTGAATCACATTCTTAATTTGTTCTAGAACAGGAAACATTCAGAGAGAGCTCAAATTTACTTATGTTCTTTGGGTCTTTTTCAGATTGGTTTTTAATTCTTTTACAACTTTTATGCTGTTTCTTGTAACTTAGGTTTTTTGTTCCATTCTGGTTCTTTATCCAAGAGTCCTCTATCGTCTTATTTAAAAATTAAAACACTCCGGATCCCTTGACTTTATCCTCCGTATCTCAGGTCACACCTTTGTGTCCGGCCAGACCCATCCTTGCGTACCTCCCACTCTCCCCCAGTATTCACTTGCACGGCTGGTTCTCTTTCCAGGTACCCGCCTATGTCTTTGCAGAGTGTACACATCACAGACCCTGATGCTTTAGGATCCTACATCAACACGTTAGAGTCTAGTTAAGGGATTTTCAGTCCACACTTTAAAAAAGACATAGTAGAAAAACAAGACTACTTTGAAGTTTTAAGAATATTAACAATATAAGTAGCTCTTTTCACAGGATATTGAAAGCAGTTCTCCTTCACTGTCAATCCATAACCCAAGCAAACCTTCAGGGGTAACAGAGCACTGTCCCAGGTGGGCAATGATCTTTAACCCTTCCAGCTACCCCTGCCATGCTGGCAACTTTATTTTCAGTTCAATGCTGAAAGAGACAGGAAAGACAGGGGGTAAAATTTAAAGCTTGAGAAATACAGTGATACCCTCCAGGATAAAAATGATCACAGAATTGTGGGCTTTTCATTTACCATCCTTGCACGTGACAACATGACAGAAATCTTTAGAGTAGATTTTTATAAATTCCAGAGGACTTGCCCCCAAACATCAAAACTTCCAAAATCCATTTAAAAAAAAAAAAAAAAACCCTCTACTTAGCTTCTTACGAAAATATAAAAAGCTAAACTAAAGAAATAATTACATAGTTAATATATAAAATGTACTCTATTTAAAAAATGGTGTATGTCTACGAATTAATCTTTCAGTCTGGTAATCGCTGATTCCCAAACAGCACTTCAAATTGATATTCTCTTGCAGGCAACAGCGTCCCAGCTGCCTGCGTTTATTGGAATATTGCTCTCTGAACACGCAGGCATTCAGATTTGTTAAATATATCCTCTTCTGCTTCTGGAGTTAGCTGGATGTTATCTTTGACTGGCGACAAGGGATCTGGCTTCTTACAAGAAGAAAGCTTTTCAGAATCTCTGCAAAATATAATAAAAGGAATTGGTGTTTTTAGGGTACTAATTACTAGAGAATAATCTACCTAGACCGAAGAAAGGTATATGGAGAGCATAAGACCTTTCAGTTTGTCTTAATTTAATATATGACACATTCAGGGTCTCCTCTGAGTATCGCTATAAAATTTGAGTTTTGCTTCTTAGTTCCCCTTCCTGTTCCCTAAATCCCCTTTAAGGCAGGTGCAAGGCCACTACTAAATGTGTTCTGGCTAAGGCAGAATGATTTCAATAAAGAAACTCAAGTTCCTTTCTCCTTCGCACCCTTCTCGAGTCTGGCTAAGCATGAACCTAAGTGAAACCCAAGGAAGGTTTAAGCCCTATCTTGTACTCCTCCCTCTTCCAACTTATTTTCTTGCCTTGAAAGGAGCTTAAGTCTATAAATATTCATCCTGTTATGAAGAGAACACAGGTAATTCTATCTCCAGTCAACAAAAATCCAAGTAAGTCTTATTTTCTAAAAGGCATTTAGGAATACAATTTCTCTTCAGTAGCAGCTCTCAAAGTGTGGCCCACAGGCCGCTATAAACTCCCAAGACCCCCTTTCAGGGAGTTTCCAAGATTAAAACTATTCCATAATAATATTTAGACTTTATCTGCCTTTTCCACTGTGCCGACACGAGTACTGATGATCCGAAAGCAAAACTGAATCAAAGCGACCGGCACTCAGCATGGATCAGAATGCCAGCCCCAAACCGCAGAGAAATACTGGCAGCAGCTGTGCTGCCCAGTTCCAGGTACCTGCAGTCCCACTGAAGAACGAGTGGGGTGATGGGTAGTGGGGGGGCACGTGTTGTGATGAGTGCTGGGTGTTACCCGTCGCTAACGAAGCTCTGAACGCTACATCAAACAGGGGCTAACCGAACATACAAAGAAAAAAAGTTCTTGATGAAGTAGTAAAAATCATTAATTTTAATTAAACCTCAAACTTCTTGACTTCTTAGTACTGTCTGACAAAATGGGAAACACAACACGAGGCACTCAAAAAAAAACAAAACAAAAAAAACCCCACAACAAAAAACCGTGGTTATTCAAAGTTAGGTATCTGGCAAAGGGCTTCTCTAAAATGAACAAAGAGGGCGCCTGGGTGGCTCAGTAGATGAAGAGTCTGCCTTTGGCTCAGGTCATGATCTCAGGGTTCTGAGATCGAGCCTTGCATCAGGCTCCCTGCCCAGCAGGCAGTCTGCTTCTCCCTCTGCGCCTTCTGCCATGCACACGCTCTCGCTCTCGCTCTCTCGCAAATAAATAAATAAATAAATAATCGTGCCCAGCACTTATCTACAAAGTGTTTCTGCTCATACCATCTTATCTGATTGAGACAACATTTCTATTAGGTAAGGTTTAATCCCACCACCCATGTAACCTTCCCTTCCTCCATTCTTAGCATATTTATTTGCTCTATGGAGAAGAACGGGAGAATAAATTATAAGTTGTAGCTACTCTGAGACTCATTTTATAATTTAACAGAAGGAAGTGCTGTGTGGCTCAAGGAAGGCAGATATACAGAGGGTCAGCTCTTTTAAAATAGTGTCTGCCCCATACATTAGAAATCTGGCACAATCATCATATATGCTCAGTAATTTTCCCCATTTCAGATGTGATGATTTAGGGAAAAAAAATTGCTTTAAATCAAGAAATATGATACAGCATCCTCCCACCCTCACATCTAAAACAACTTTATTCTCATTACAATCCTGAGAGCCTCAAAAGGAAGGCAGGCAAGACACTTAGGCTAGGCCAGAAAAAGTCATTTAACTATAGACCCCAAAGACAGATCAAGGACTGAGGATTTTTAGTTTGCCATCTTTTCACTAAATGAAGGCATAGACAATGAAGTTAAATATACTTAAAAAGAGTCAGCTAAAGAGAATAGAGGAAAATAATTCTCTTAGGGTAAGAGAAATCATAATCGACTCCTATGAAAACAAAGAATTGGGAAAAAATGAAAGAGATTACAAAAAAACAATAATTTATCCTTAGAACAAGTAACAAGGAAACTCACTTTTTAAATCCAAAATTTTTCCAGAGCTCATTGATTTTTATCTGTAATCCTGGCCTGTTTTCAGCATTATGATGATTTCTCTTCTGGATGCTCGATGGCTTCTTGCTGAGCCCACTGGCTCGGGCAGGAACCAGAGGCTTGATCTTGGTTGTAGAAAGACTGTCCATAGAACTAGATTTATACAGCCCAGGAACCTGAAGAGTAAATGCCCCTTTTAATACTGTTCTGTTCAAGGAAGGACCTTTAGTTAATTTCAAATTACTCTCTCCACATTAAAATAGAAAAATAACCAATAAGCAATATATACAACTTTTTTTCACTTAATATGTGTTGATTCTACTTAATAATGTATCTTGGATAGTTCTCCTTTTCACACGTAGAAGTGAATTTTTTTTGACTAGGTTGTTCAAACAGATGTCTATCGATATCGCGCTTCCTCTACCCCAGGGTTGATTTTTATCCTGTGGGGAATATAGAGCCCTCAACGTTTTGTTACTGTTCTTTAGGGTAGTAAGGGTGAGGCGTATACAACAAGACCTTCAAACTGATGAAATTGCCAGGTGAGGGATAAAGAACGGGAAGAGCCACACATCAAAGATGCCAGCTTGACTTAGGGTCCTGGTGCGGGGGAAAGGAGTGAGCGAGAAACAATACAGAGACAGAAGCATTAGAATTCGGATAGGTACAGACGTGTTTTTCTTTACCCCCTGCAGAAGGATCGAGCTGGCAGTCACAGAGAAAAAGGACCCTAAGATTCTGAAACTAAATGACAAAGAGAATAATATAATCTTAGGTAGCAGATGAAAATAAAAAATGTTCTCAGAACTGGTTTGAGGTATATAACAACAACAACAAAGGTGAGTTTCATTTTAGATATTAAAGATGGATATTAGGGAGCATGAGGGAAGGTCCATCTGGGGAGTTTTCACCAAAACAGAAGTGACAGTTAAAACCCTGACAAAAACTTCTGAGAGCAAGAATAATAATAATGGTAATAATAATGAGATGACAGTTTAAGGCCTAGACATAAACTTGTTTTGGGAAAGTACATTCTACCTATCCGGTCCTTCACTGCAAGTAATTCTGGTGTCTTCCCCGACTTCTTACTATGATTATATAAATATACACAGTGCACACGAGTACTGTGAATACTTAAGCAAAAACACCACATCATACATACTGCTTCCTGTTCTGCCTCTTAGAAAAAATATGGATACCTTTCCAAAGCAGTGTAGGTCTGAAAAGGCCTTTTATACTCAAAGATTTAAAAAAGAGTCTTATATTTACATATTCTACATCTAAATCTTTAATATATTTAGGATTAAATTTTTGTAGTATGAGGTGGTGACCTCTTTTCAAATTTTAAAAAAGTTCTTATGCTATTAGAAAAATAATCTGTTCTATTATTATCTATTAGAAAAATATCTATTATCTATTATCTATTAGAAAAATAATCTGTATGGAAAAGTATAAGAAAACAAAGAAAAAAATTCACCTGTATTCCCACCACCCAAGAGCCAAAACCAATTATGTATTTAATAATTCACTCCCTTATTTTTAGATATTTAGGCTGTTCGCAATTTTCCACTATTGTAACCAATGCAGGATTAAGTATTCATGTATTAAACTCTCATTATTTCCTTAGACTCGAGTTCTAGAATGCACTGACTGGGTTGAATTATTTAAACCTGTTCAAATTGCTTTTCTGAAATGGCAGAGCAATTTATACACAATTAATTTGAGAATATTTTCTCACTTTATACTCATAAAAATGAGTACAATTAAAATTAAGAATATTTTTTGAAAATCTGAGGTAAGAAATTATATTTCATTATTTTAATTTGCATTAATTGACTAGTTATGAGGGCCACACATGCTTTTATATACTCATCAACCATTTGTACTTGGTCTTTTGTACGGTTTATATCCTTTGTGAATTTTTGAGTTAGAAATGAGCATTTTCATATTAACAGGCAAGAACACTTAATATAACACATAAAATACGCTTTAACTTGTGAGCTTTCACTATGCAGTCAATGGAAATATTTATATATTTTTTGATTTAAAAAAACCCAAAAACCTGGCTTTTTGGATATACAGTTTCTAAAAGGTCTTTGGCAACATATATCAAAGCTTTAAATCGTATGGACCAGTAATACCAGTCCATGGAATTCATCCCTATGAAACCATCAAAAATGGTACACAACTCCTTAGCCACAATATCTTGGATGCAGTAGTGTCGGCTACAGGAAAACATGTTAGGGTAAAGGACAAACGTATGGGAATTTGCTTAATTCATACAATGGCATATTGCTCAGTCATTAGAAGTAATCTGCAGAAGCACATGGAAAAAAGATCTTTATACTGCAAGAGAAGATAAGGGTTTCACAACTTTACCACCTACAATCAGGCATAAACATGGCCCTAACAGGATTGAAAGTAGACGTTATTCCTGTAAATAAAAATGTAGGCATTTTAGTTTTTAATTTTGTTGATATTTCTCAGTTTCTGGTAATAAACATACACTGCTTCTGAGATTAAAAAAAATTAAGTATTTGTTTTACCTTGTTTCTTAGAAGTGTGTCTTTTTTCAAAAGCTGAGATAAACGTAGCTTGGATTTCGGATTACCTTGATTATCGAGTGACTTCATACTGCAGTCAGATTCCTAGATTCCCCCGATTAAAAAAAAAAATTAGATTTTGACTGTGGATTCTTTATGACAACGAACCCATTTTCAACAAAACGTGAAACAAGTAAAACAAGAGAATCAGTATAAATAAAAATGCAATTTCTCAGAAAAATATAAAACATTAAGTATGAGGGCACCTGGGTGGCTCAGTGGGTTAAGCCTCTGCCTTCAGCTCAGGTCATGATCTCAGGGTCCTGGGATCGAGCCCCGCATCGGGCTCTCTGCTCAGCAGGGAGCCTGCTTCCTCCTCTCTCTCTGCCTGCCTCTCTGCCTACTTGTGATCTCCCTCTCTCTCTCTCTGTCAAATAAATAAATAAATAATCTAAAAAAAAAAAAAGAAGGAAATTAAAATAAAACGAATCTAAGTGGAAATGGTGTTTGCCAGCTTACCTCAAGTTTCCTGTAGCTAAAGCAAGATGCTTTTAGCTTTTTAGGAAATTGTATAAAATAAAGGTTCTGTTTAAATTTGAGGGCTTTCCTAACCCTTTCAGGAGCCTCTCCAAATGCTGACTCAAGTAAAACAAATCTCCTACTGTAATGTTATTGGTTTACCCAAGCCTGGTTGATAATTTTTATAAATTACTAGTGACAAAAAGTTGAGCCAGTATGGTCATATCTTTTAATTGTGTAACATGTTCAACATTAAAGAAAAAAAAGCGGGGGGGAGATCTGTTTTGAAGAAACAGAGTAATACTGCCAAATGTAGTTATACTTTTCCCAGTGACCTTGAGATCTCACCTCTGGCTATCCCATCATGAAGAGCTTTTCTACAGATAGAATAATCTGGCTTCCCACTAAAGTCACATAAAAAAGGACAATGAAGGAAGATTCAGAAGACTTTACATTCTGTATTCAAGAAGATTTAAAAAAAAAATTATCTTGGGATTCTTTGCAGTATTATACACTTAAAAGTAACCCCAAAGTGAAAAATACTTCATTAACTGGTTTGTAACCAATATTCCTTGCTCATAGCTAACAGTTGTGGTGACTCTGGGATAAATCATTTCTTTTTCTTTCTTCGTTTTAAGTGTAGTCTACCCACTAGTTTAGGATGTTAAATTTCTTAAAATAAAGGCCATGAGTAAGGTTCTAAGATTAATTCACCTCAAATAGGGTCAATGGACTCAATACACACAGAATCTACGGTTGTCGCTTTTCATAGTCAACTATCAACGGAAGGCTCCACTAGAGAAATATTTTCTTCAGAGCCGTCCAGTAAAAACTATTGTTAAAAATGAAGCCCAATAGTATTGTGGCTTTCTGAAAGATTTTCTGACTCAGAGAAAGATTTTATAATTTTATGTTACCTGTTAATGTTCTAATTCTTTGAGAATTAACAATTTATTTATCCTAACAGTTTACTACATCTGGTGGTGAGATAGAGAAAAAATGATTATCCAGAAGTCAGAAACGTGGAAGTCCAGCCTGTAGCCTGTGAGCTGGGAAGGCTTCTCGGCAAAACACGGTGAAAATCTTACGAAGTGAAGGAAGAGGGGAAAAAAGGAAAAAGAACAAACGGAAAGAGCTCAGCAGAGCGGAGAATATTCTCGTAAACAGCTGGGGATGTTTTTAGGAAAGACGTTCAAGACACAGCCGCTGTGGGGGCACGCATGGGTGTGAAGCACAAAATGAAAATGATGGTATTAAAATGGGGGCTTATGCGAAAAAGAAACAGGGGCTTCCAGACCAGTACGGCTGAACTGAAGCCAAAGTGAGGGAAAGGAGAAAGAAAAGCCCAAGTCTCAAAAGCCGCCCCGACTCTTCAACACTCAAACATCACCTGGAATAGATTTTGGATTCCATAATATTAACTGATTTCTGCTTTCCCCAAGTGGAAACAACTGGTTTTAAGTTAGTTTTTTTCCTTCAGTTTGAGTCCAATACAACTCATGTCTCCTTTGGGAACTTGAATAAAATATTTTCCTTTTGATAAACACAAGCTATCCTGATTTATTAGCTACTCGTCCCTGTTCGGGATTCTCAAAACTCTGTCAAGTAGTACCGTGCCTGTGACTGTTCTTACAACTTGGTGATCGGAGCCGGTGAGGACAGAAGGAAGTATGGTACACTGCTAAGCCTGAGGGGACTCAGATGAAAAGGAAACTATCATTTTAAAACAGAACATCTCTGGGGCTTATGAGCGGTACTTACTTCAAGTTTTGATTTAGGTCAGACTAAAAGATATTTTTTAAATAAGAAAAAAACGTGCAAGAATAAGAGTAAATGAAAACACATCTCTAATACTCAAGCTTCAGATGAACCCCAGCACATTAAGAAGGCCATTTCCTTATAAGGTTTCAAATGTTATCTGAATTTGAGAGTATATTAAGGAATTAAATACCAAATTTATTATAATGTGTCACTGTGCTTATGTCTTAACTGCACACAGCTTGAGATAATCTATCGACGGAGCACACACGAGCTCCGGAAATACAGGGTGAGAGAAAACGTGCGAGAGTTTAAAAGATGAACATCCAGAGAAGGCCTTAAGATGAACAGAACGTGAACTTTCTACCAGCAAGATCTAGAATAAAAAATCTAGACAGCCAATTATTTCTAAAACATAGGCAACACTTTCCCAACGAGCTGATGAACAACCTACTTTCTCTTACACACGGATTTGAAAACGAAGGCTTTGTAACGTGACTTACCTCTGAATCCGAATCCTTACTAGAAGGCTGAGAAAGTTTTGACGCATTTACACCACGCGGCGAGAATTCTGCGCTTTCCCGAGACTGTGGAGAGCACCCCTCGGGCCGTAAGGGAAGGGCTTCATCACCTGACCCATCGCACTGTAGCTGCAACCCAGGGGACACTTCCCTCTGGCCAGGCGGAGCGGTGGGGGGATCGGTCCTCCTCCGGAACTGCTGCAACGCTGCGCTTGGAGAGGGGCTTGGAGTTCGTGAAAAGTCCCCAAGACTTCCAGACCAACTGAAACAATTTCTGAGTGTCCCCAGAGTGGGTGGTGAAATGGTCCTGGTGAACCTGCTGGTCTCAGGAGACTGAGACTCCCTGTCCGTCGTCCCAGCGCCACTGTCTGCCATCGGACCACCTGAGCTAAGGGCTCCGTGTGACCCAGCCAGGGCCGGGCCATCTACACGCTCTGACTCACTTCCTGCCTCCTCCTCCGGGACGGTGCTTTCCTCCAGGCACTCGCTGCTTGCTTCCACGGATACACAGTCGACAGAATCCGGAGAACTACAAAAAAACCTAGCAGAAAAAAAAAAAACAGAAAGAACCTATAAATATTTTCTCACAAAGGTGATTAAGATTCAGAAAATGAAAACTGGCCTAGGTTCTTTAAGAAAAATATCAAAAACATAATTTCATAAATAAAGACAAAACAGATCTTGAAAGCTTAAATTTCAGTTATACCAACATTCACACATTTAGGAATTTATTTACACAATGAATTTGTAGAGAGGATTTCCTAAAAAGAGGTCCTCTCTACATATGTGTATGTGGAACTTGCATATTTCTTCTATATCTAATTGTCACATAGGTCTTTCCCCTCAAACTTTTATTTAAAAAACTCCCAAACAGACTAGCAGCTCCCCGAGGACAGGTACCATCCACAGCATCTACACTAGTGGCTAACACGTGGCTGACAGTCAAATATTTGAAGAGTTACAGAAATATGCAACGGAGGGGAACAATTTACAACTACGGTCTCTTACTTTGTAAAAGCAAAATGAAAGAAATTAGCTACTTATTCTTTACCTTAGCTTATTTCCTAGTAGCAAATCATCTGGGAACTTGTAGTGGTATGTACTCTACCAGCTTTTAAAATAAATACTCTATAAATTTATACTAGTGTAAATACGGAGTTATGACTTTCACATCTATCATACAATTCTGTATTAATAAGAGGTATTACTTAGTGTGGCAGCTTTAAAAAAAACCTTATAAACACTCCAATATAAAAGAAAGAACAAGATCATTATGGAGAAGATGTACTCGGAGAATTCTGAGGTTAAAAAGGAAATTCTCAGGGGTGCCTGGGTGGGCAGCCAGTTAAGCGACTGCCTTCGGCTCAGGTCATGATCCCACGGTCCTGGGATGGAGACTTGCATTGGCTCCTTGCCCAGAAGGGAGCCTGCTTCTCCCTCTGCCTGCCGCTCCCCATTTGCGCTCAGCACCCCCCTTTCTGACAAATAAAATCTTAAAAAAAAAGGAAATCCCCGAGTATATGATCAAATATGAAACCTAAAGAGAATTTACCTCCTTATAAGCATTAGTTCAAATCCAAAATGATAAATGATATTTACTACGCGCTGGAGAGAAAACAATCCTCTCCATCCTTTATCATGTCCCCAGCTGAGGTGTGGGTACAGGCCAGGAAGGAAGCGGGCCATGGCTCGTCACACGAAGCACAAAACAGAAGCTTCCAGGTCTGAGCACATAATTCATTTTTAAGTAAATCAGAAGCTCTGCGATATCCAGTCTTCCAGATAGGATTTCATGGGTAAGAGAAGTTAGAGACTGTGTCCAATGTTATAAAATTACTCAGCTAGAAATTTAAAAATTAAAACCCAGAACCTCTCCCACATCATGGCTACTTCTTCCCAATTAGCCTACAGTGTTGCTTAATGGATATTTCTATTTCTAGGTCTCAAAAGATAAAACAGCATGGTTCTAGGATAAGTATCTATTTCCTAAAGAAGAGTTAAAGTAGAATTCCAAAAAAGCAGATGTGATGGAGACAATCTTTGGCATATTTAATAGCTCCTGTTGCATTACATTAATGTGGCAGGCAATATTAAGTGGAAATCACATTACAGAGTGGGTGATGATAAATTCTCACATATATATATTAGGGACGGGGCACTGTGTCAGGTGCTTGATATATTTCTGCTAGTCTCCAGAAGAGCCTCCAAGATCTAATCGTTCATGTTTTATAAAGAAGCTCAGGGTAATTCACACCCCTCAACTAATTCAGTGACACAGTGAGAATTCACATCCGGGCTGACGAGACTGTTTGCTCCTTTTGACCCAACTCGCTGAGGAAGACTAGGAAACTCTCTGTCGCTGGTACTAACTACACCCCCCGGGAAAGTGGTTTAATCTCGCAGAGCCTCAAGGTCATAACCCAAAATAGAGAAAATAATAGTGACCCTGAATATCTCATAATTTTGCCATGAGGAATAAGAGAGTGTATTAAACAACTTCATAAATTAGCTAAAAAACCAATTTAATCATATCTAGTTACTAGATGTTGCTATACCACCAAGTCAGAAACTTCTACATCAGAGGTGCCTAGAAGGCTCAGTCATTAAGCAGCTGCCTTTGGCTCAGGTCATGATCCCAGGATCCTGAGATCGAGGCCGGCATCAGGCTCCCAGCTCAGCAGGAAGCCTGTTTCTCCCTCCCACTCCCCCTGCTGGTGTTCCCTCTCTTGTTGTCTCTGTCAATTAAATAAATAAAAATCTTTGGGGCGCCTGGGTGGCGCAGTCTTTGGGCATCTCCCTTGGGCTCAGGTCATGATCCCAGAATCCTGGGATCGAGCCCCACATCAGGCTCCCTGCTCGGCAGGAGGCCTGTTTCCCTCTCCTAGTCCCCCCTGGTTGTGTACCCTCTGTCACTGTGTCTTTCTGTCAAATAAATAAATAAAATCTTTAAAATAAATAAGTAAAAATCTTAAAAAATAAACATTCTATAAAAAAGACTTACAATTATTATATCACAGGAAACTGATGAAGAGATGCATTTCTCTAAGGATCTCTTCACAATTTATCAGTGACACATCTACCTAAACTGTAGAGTGTGGACACAAGCCGCTTTGCGTGGATATCTCAGAGTAAGCTTGTGTGGTGACCAGGCCAGTCATGTGGACATAAGCAAACATGGCCCTCATCAGTTGTCCTCAGAGAACAGCCGGACATCGAGGGACAGAACAGGGAAATTTTATTTTCATCCACATGGAAAAATGAAACGCAAGTTTCAGGGATTTCTGCAAGTGAGGAAAGCCAACTTTCCAGAATGCAGTAACCGGCATGTATCAAGCCGCCTTCTCCATCACTGCAGCCTCAAATTTCAACATTCCACCGGTATGGGAGAGTTTCCTTGCGAAGGCCCGATGGGAGACGGGTCTGAAACGCCACCTACAGTGAGGTTCAGGGATGACTTTCACAACCGTCTCCCACCGTCACAGTTAGACTGGCCGCAGCCTGGTTGAAGAACACATCCATTCTCAGTCTTTCAGAGGAGTTCGGGGGCTGATCACCTTTCTCTCATGGCCCCTAGGTCAGGCCCCAGTAACTTCTGACACTGCAGCTTCCTGCTGCTCGGTGTGGTTCCCATCCTGGCCACAGAGGAAGAGCTATTTCCTGCATGTTTACCAGCCGTCAGGTACTGTTTTAGGCACATTTATGTAGAGTCAAAATGTAATCCTTTCAATGGCCCTGCGGTTGTCCTAACTGTTGGCCCCATTTTACAAAAAGAGGAAACTGAAGCACCCGGAAATTAACCTGCCTTTGTCAACCATCTCATGAGTGAACAGGACAGGACTCAAATCCAGGTGGTGCAACCCCAGGGTCCCAACTCCTGAGCCCTGCATTACACTGACTCTGACATCTCATCGCCACTCACAGGGACTACAGAACAGCCGAACCGGTCCTCCTGCTCCCCGTTAGGCCTTCTAGAAGCCATCCTTCACGGCACACTTGGAACGGTCTATCACAGACAGGAATCGAATCACACCCCTCCCCGGATTAAAACCCTCCAAAGAGCTCCTCTCACCTCTAAAGTCTACAAGTCCTTTGGCCTGGCTTACAAACCTTCCATGAACTGGCCGCCCATTTCGGCTCCGTCAGCGTCCTTTGGCAGACTTCCATTCTGGCCGGAGCAGAAACAGGAGTGGCCCCCACGCTCCATGCCTCTGCCCACGGGGAAGGTAGAGGCTCCAATCTTTGTAGTGGCACCTGACACCTGTCCCTTCCCCCGACCTTTCCAACCACACGATCGGCTTCTCAACAAATACTCTCACTTTGTAAGCCAATGCCCAGTATAGTATTAGGTTCTCAATTAACACGAGAACTTCAGCGTCTGTATTTGAGTGTATCTGCAGAACTATGCTCGGGGTCCGGGCGGCTTGATCACTGGAGCCTCCTGACTCTTGGCTGTCAGCCCAGGTCATGATCTCAGGCTCCGTGCTCAGTGGGGGTCTGCCTGGGAGCCTGGTTTTCCCCTCCCTCTGCCCTTCCCCGCAACTCGCATTTTCTCCCTCTCTCTCTAAAATAAATAAAGCTTAAAAAAAAAAAAAAAAAAAAGAAAGAAAGAAACAAAAAACTACTCTGGCAAATTGTATTTTAGCTTTAAAAAAAACCAGTAGAAACAAAAAAGCAAAGGACCCTCGAAAACCACAGTTTTTCTCATGCGAACTAGAAGTTACAATTCTTATTATGTTCTTATTATCTTACAATTCTTACTAACTCTTAGTATGAAGAGATGTTTAAGAGACCAGAGGAGCATTTCAGTCTGGACTTGGACGACGCGTGACACAACCAGGACATGGCCGAAGCCGGGCTCCACACACACAACCCAGATTCGGAGTTTCTGTAAGACAACCGGAATCAGGACCGACGGAGCAGGTGACACAACAGACACACAACACCACGTAGATGAACCGCACCTGCTTCGGGTCCCTGGGACCACAACGGCTCCACGGTCTTCATTTTTCCTCCGTAAAAACGCCGCAAATTTATTTCTCGTCGCAGGTGCTGCACTCCCGTTTTTCCTAGCGGTGCTTCCATTCGTCAGGTCGGGCAGGATCATTTCCGAAGTGTTCGAGGATTTAGGATCTTCACAGGTACTTCTCTTGGTCTTCTTCGTCAAGGAAAGGGAATACTGACTCAACAGGTCGTCTTCTGACAGCTCTTCTAAATAAAAACAAAATGGTCTGTAAATCCTTGTTCCGTGGGGAGACGCAGCCTAAATCCACAAAGGGCTGTCAAATAAAAGAGGGAAAAAGCTTACCGCTTTATTTTGTGTTTGTGTGTGAGCTCAGGGCACAAAAGCCATTGACAGGTGACAGTTATAACAAAGCAGACTGTGACATAGAGAACTGAGAGATAATGAGCTCTCTACATAAAATGAACAGCTTATCCTCGTGGGAACAGAAGGGATGAAACAAACGTGCCAGTGTACCTGCTGTGCACCCGGCACTTTGGTATGTTACTGCACACAGCGTATACGAACAATTGTGGAAGATAAAACAAAGATCCAGAGATATCACCAGGGAAAGATTTATGCTCATAAGGAATCAATACATTTTAACAAAACATGAATAATCTGTGCCTAAATTTGAAAAATGAAAGCATGAACCAGAAGATTTGCAAAGGGTTTGCTTTGTTGTTAGACTTTCATTCATTCCTGTCTGAGGGAAAGAAGAGAAAAGGAACCAGATTACATAATCTTTTTACTTCTTCTTCCTTTTTTTTGGTGAGCCCTACATGCGGCTCTAGCCCAGGACCCTGGGATCATAACCTGAGCTGAAGGCAGACGCCTAACGGCTGAGCCACCCAGGCGCCCCTAGTCTTTCTACTTCTACACATCTTCTGTGATAAAAATAAAACACCTTCCCCCAATACTTAGTATTCCACATGCAGAGCTTCTGTTCAACATTGTACTGGAGGGTCCAGAAGACGAGAAGAAATAAAAGGAGGGGAGGAAATGAACAAATACAAAAAGAACAAGCAAATAAGTGGCATCTAGACTGGATAAGGGGAGGCACAACTGTCTCTGACTGCAGGTGACTTAACTGCAGAATCCTGTGGAGTCTGTGAAGAAAACATGATGAACTAACACGTGGATTTACAAAGCTGCCAAACAGGACATTAAAATACAAAAATCAATCCTACAGTTGACCTCTGAACAACAGGAGAGTTCAGGGCTGACCCCCTCCAGAGTCAGAAGTCTGTGTCTGTAACTTTTCGCTCTCTAAAAACTTAATGACTCGGGGCACCTGGGTGACTCAGTGGATTAAAGCCTCTGCCCTTGTCTCAGGTCATGATCCCAGGGTCCTGGGATCGAGCCCCACATCCAGCTCTCTGCTCAGCAGGGAGCCTGCTTCCTCCTCTCTCTCCGCCTACTTGTGATCTCTGTCAAATAAATAAATAAAATCTTAAAAAAAAAAAAGTGGATAAAAACTTAACAACTAATGGCCTACTGCCGACTGCAAGACTTACTGACAACAGAGACAGCCAAGGAACACATATTCTATATGTTATTTGAGTCATACACCATATTCTTATAACAAAGTGATCTAGAGAAAAGAAATCATTAAGAAAATCATACAGAGAAAATGCATTTACTGCCCCATATTTATGAAAAAAATTTCACATATAAGAGGACCTGTGCAGTTCAAATCCTTGTCGTTCAAAAGTCAACTGGGTTTCTAGCAATGAATAATTAGAAATCAAAATTTAAAATATCATTTGCAGTAGCAGCACAAATCTGACACACAGGGATAAATTTGACATTACATGTGGGTAAGACACTAAAAACTGCACAGAAATGCTGAACAAAATGAGAGAAGACTTCAGCAAACTCATTCTTAGTAAGAAGTCAATTCTCCCCAAACTGAACTATGGATTCAACTAAATTCCAATCAACAACTCAAAAACTTTTTTTTTTCAATTGACAAGCTGATTCTAAAATTTGTATGGAATCATGAAAAACAGAGAGCAGCCAAAACAGCTTTGCAAAAAAAGAACAAACTCATGCTTAGAGTACACTTAGACTTATTTTATTTAATTCCAAGATTTACTATAAAGCTATGATAACTAAGACCGTGCTCTGGCATCAAGACAGCAAGAGATCCATGATACAGAACGACAGAGTCCAAAGCAGACTCACACATATATGTGGTCAAGGTCAACTGATTGTTACCAAACGTGCCAAGGCTGTTCAAAGGGGAGAGGACAATCTTTTAACAAATGGTGGAACAAGCAGATTGTCATATACAAAAAAGGTGAACCTTGATCCTTACCTCACACCATATAAAAGAAATTAATCCAAAATGAATCAAAGGCCTAAATCTAAGAGTTAAAACTATAGAAGTTCTAGGGAAAAAAAACAGGAAAAAAAAAAAAAACTTAGTGACCTTGGGTTTGGCAAAGATTTCTTAAATGTGAGCAAAACTCACTAATATTTCAAAATATGTACAGCAAGCAGAAATACATACCATTTCTTGGTCTCTTCCCAATGGATGACTTCTTTGGAAGATTTAACCCTTTAATACTGATCACTTGTTCAATGCCCACAGTACTTGGATTCTCCTTCAGTCTGGTAGCATTTGAAACAACATCCAGCTCCACTCTAGGGCAATAATTCCTATGCCAAATGCTATTAAAATTAGACGACTTTTGACATGTTTTGTCATTCCAACTCTGACTTCTTGATTGGGCAGGCTAAAATAGTAAAAACAGAAAGGGTTACTTGAAGAAGGAAAATAGCCAAATCATTTTCCTATCAACATAAATTATAAGTAAATAATTTACTTTTTTGAGCAATTTCTGATGAAATATCTGTTCTCTAATAACATTTTCTACTTTGATGGTACTACACTTTTCCATTAAATGTGTCTTGTACTCCTGGGTCTGTTTCTTTTCTAATGAAGGTCAAGTGAATTGTTAGCTTATTTCTAAGGAAAAAATGGTGAATCTTCTGAAGATGAACAGTGCAAGAAATGAAAATACACTTGGAGAAAAATAGCCAGAACAAAGTACTTTTAAAATGTGAGTGTTATTTCAAAACACAATAGCCACCAGTTTAATAGGGATCTGGCAATAAGCCTCAAAACAGTCATTCACCCTTTACAAAGCACCTGAAGGTCAAAGCCATACAATTTTTTATTTAAAGCAAGCAACCATCCCATCTCTAAAACCTTGTTGAATTTAAACCAAAGTAATCTAATTTATTTTTATTTTTTTTAAAGATTTATTTTTGAGAGAGAGAGAGAGTGCGCACATGCATGCTCATAGAGGGAGAGAGAGGGAGAAGCTGACTCCCTGCTGAGCAGAGAGCCTGATGTGGGGCTCAATCCCAGGACCCAGAGATCATGACCTGAGCAGAAGGCAGACTGACTAAGCCACTCAGGCGCTCCTAAAATGATCTAATTTAAAACTCTAGCTTCTATTTGACTCATATTTGGTGCCATCTTTAGTGGACAACATGAACAAACAGAAAGCTACTTGGGTCGACATTAAGTCTTACATAAAACCTTCTCTGAGAATTAGTTAATTAGTTATTGCCAATAAGCACTGGTAAGCAATCATTCTTAATGCTAATATAAGTTATTTATAATTACAACATATTTTGGATGACAATGATCTATTAAGATGATATCAATGATATTCTAATAGGGCAGAGAGGCAATGGGAAAAATTAGCAAAGGTATAAAAAATGTTGGTACTTAGGGCATGATTCCACACGACAAAAATCCCACCTACACTTGGAATCTTTATCGAAGTTAAAACAAGGTGATATTATTCAGGATACACTCTGAGAATTAACAAGTAATTTAGGTAATTTAGAATATTTGAGTGAATGGTTATAAAAAAGAGCTTAAGCATCATAGCTCATGGCATTAGATCCCACTGATGGTTTTACTGGAAAAAAGAAATAGTCAAGTAGAAAACCAGTTTGGGAAGACTAAATTTTAGATAAACAAAAAGAATTAATTAGTTTGGTACAATTAATGGTTCCTACAAAAATTTCTCTGTAAAAGGATGGCCATCTTAGTGAGCCATAACATTCTCCTTAATATCTAGACATATTCAACACAACCAACTATTTTAGAGTTTTTGAGACAAAGGGGCTAGCTTAAGAATCATTCCTGATGAAATTATAATCATAGCAATGAGTCAAATGTGTAAAGAAGATTGCAGAGTAAACACTTTTCAGTCCCCTTCCTTTGATTACCATCTCCCAGAAACAATAAGCAGACAAATTTCATCTGCAGTAAAATTAGGATATCTGTATGATCCAAACCATGCGAAGACAGGGCACAGAGAGAAATTTTAAGAACTTACCAGGAAATCAAGCCCAAGTGTCTGCAGAAAAGAACCCCAAAGGGGAGTCAATCTCTCTACACAATCATGAGAAAAGTTCAGGGATTTAAGGCACCAGGTACCAGGGAAGCCCCACATGAGGGAGGGCTAAGACAAGGATTATTTGACCTCAGGGCCCTTATCTTCCATCTGACCTACCCAGAAACAGTAGGCAGCTCAGAAGATGGGAAAATCCATTTGTCTAAAAAGACAGAGATCAAATAAAAGACCCACCCCAACCCGCATTTGCTAACCTCCTCAAAATGTAAACTGCCGCATATACCCATGCTAAGTAGAAACTGGAGAGTCCCTTTCTGGAAAAATGGAACCGTGCAGAGAAAACAAAATCAAGCCAGCTTGTTGGCAACCAGATCACCCAAGAGTAAAGCCCAAGATTATAAGCCCGGCTTGTTCACACAAATCTCCAGCAGCTCCGACTGTCTCTCAAATAGGAACAACCAGACAAGAAGCTTTGGATGTTGAAGAGTCTTCACCATGAAAGAGAAAAGGCCAAAACAAGTTGAAAAAAGCCAATTCAAAGCAAACAGAGAATACAAAAGACAGAACATGTGCAAGAAATCGCAACTGATATTCTCAGAGAAATCCATGACACAGAATCTTTTATAAAGTACAATTAAAGAAAGCACCCTTAGATAAGAAGATGATAGAAGAAAAAAAATTCAACAGAATTTTCAGCAAGACAGAAATGTCCTGAGCTGCCCAATATGGTTAGCCCCTCATAAGGTGGCCAATGCAACAGAAGAAATAAAATTTAAATATTCAATGTTGTGCTCGCTTCGGCAGCACATATACTAAATATTATTCAAGGTGAATTATTTTAAATAGCCACATGTAGCTACTGGCTACTGTGCTGGGGATTACAAAGTTGGAAGACAAACCTTTCCCAGAGAAAACACAAGACAGACATGAATAAGACAGAAAAAGTCAAAGACTAGGAAATCTAACATCTAATTAAGAGAGAAGTTCTAGAAAGAGAAAACAAAAGAGAAACGAGCAACCTGAGTGTTAAGGTTTCCATGATTTGAGTTGATGAACAAGGTTCTTTCCGAGTATCTTTAGGGATTTGTGCTCTCTTGCTAGCTTGGGTTGTTTCAGCTGATGGTAATGATTTCTTTTCAATGTTCAACGGGTCCTGCTTTCTCACTGGCCAGCTTCTCCAGGCTCACCTCGTCTTCCTTCTCAAGAACTGTGCTTCCTTCACATAGTGAACACGAGGACACTCTTGGGCCAGCCATAATTAGCTACTCATTACTCCGTGCACACTGATCGCTTCAGCCTGGAATCACTCATCTAGCTCATCCTGGAAATCCCCACTGATCTTTGCAAACCCAGGACACCAGTTTCCCTACAAGGTGAGAGACAGAGCTTGGCCTGGGACCACAGCTCCCCTATTTATTAAACGTGTGATCTCCCTCTCATTTCCTCCTCTGAAAAATGGGAATAATAGTGCTGACCTCACAGGCTTGTTGAATAGTACATGAGTGACTGCACGCAAGCTGCTGAGAACAGCATTGAGAATGGGGGTGCCTGGATGCCTCTCTCAGTTGAGTATCTGACTTGGACTCAGGTTGTGATCTCAGGGTCCTGGGACGAAGCCCTGCACTGTGCTCCCTACTCAGGGGAAGTCTGCTTGTCCCTCTGCCCCTGCTCATGTTCTCTCAAAAAAATAAAATCTTAAAAAAAAAAAAAAAAAAGGCATTTATACTGTAGTAAGTGCCCAATAAATGTTTGCTATTATTACTATGAAGCACTCTTCCCTTAGGTGAAGTTATGTACATGCTCCCCAACCGCATTTTCCTGGAGCCTAGCATACATCTCTATGACAGAAATTTCCACATATCTATACATATAAATCCACATCTCCCTCCCCTAGGCAAGGAGCACCTGAGAAAGAATTATATTTTAGTTTTCTTTATATTCCAGAGCAATAGCTAACCTACGCTTGTTAAAGTGCTTAACAAATGCTCAGTCAAGAACTGAACTAGTGAGCAAAGGGAGAAAAGACCCAATTCGAGTGACGAGAAAGAAGAAACTATCACTCGGAAGAACTAAAAGAAGCAAAAGGACTTAGTGAGGAAAGAGAAGCCCAAGTTTATTTCCAAGTTTTCTAGTCTGAGAATCAGAGAGGTCATGTAACTGCTATCCATTCCTTCAACAAATAGACGTGGCAAACATACTATAGCAGACAAGTTCACAAAGCCCTTGCCTTTATAAAAATTATATTCTGCTGGGAAGGATCACAGAGTAAACCACGGAAACACACCTTAGGCAAGTAGTAAGTGCTGAAAAGGAGAAGCGTCGCTAAGGAAAGCTGATCAGGAATGATGGGACTGTGGGCAGATTTAAAGTTATAGGAAATCACTTATGTACAGATCCAAGAAACATTCAGAACTATGTGGCTGTTACTAGAGACTAGGTTAAAGATGTGCGAGTTCTCTGCATAAGTAAGGGAAAGTCATCAGCACTTACTTAAGGAATACATCGGAGCAGAAAAGAGTGGAGTCCAAGGAAGGAAAGAATGGTGGGGGTGTGTGTCAGGAGGGATATATGCAACTGGGAAAAAGCAGAACAGGAGAGGGCTGAGACACAGCTCAGGGCCGATGCACTAATATCTGTGCAGTGCTCGTGAGAGAGCAAGAAAACAGCGTTTACTTCCCATGTTTCTAGGTTGGAACCTTCGACTATGCCAAATGTCAGAGTTGAAAGCGTGAGACAAGAAAGGCATCAAAGACTTGTAGATTCAGACGAAATGTTCATGTCTAAAGGCCTGGTGACGGATCATGTGGTTGCTTAATTTAAGGAAATTGACCAATATACCTATGTTCTTAGAGAATTTCTCTATCATCAAGTTGTTTTAAACCCACACTCCACATTCTGGGACACAGAAATGCTTAGTTTATATTAAATGAAGATTTGCTTTAGTCATAGTTCCTTGGGCGCTAGGGCGGCTCAGTCGGTTAAGCACTTGCCTTCAGCTTGGGTCATCATCTCAGGAGTCCCAGGATCGAACCCCGCATCAGGCTCCCTGCTCAGCAGGGAGTCTGCTTTTCCCTCTCCCTCTGCTCCTCCCCTGCTCATGCTCTCTCTCACTCTCTCTAATAAATTAACTAAAAATCTTTTAGTCATAGTTCCTGAGACATAACTAAAATGTGCTCTTTAAAAGTGAAGTCATGGGGCGCCTGGGTGGCTCAGTAGGTTAAGCCTCTGCCTCAGGTCATGATCTCAGGGTCCTGGGATCCAGCCCCGCACAGGGCTCTCTGCTCAGCAGGGAGCCTGCTTCCCCCTCTCTGCCTGCCTCTCTACCTACTGGTGATCTCTCTCTCTCTGTCAAATAAATAAAATCTTTTGAAATAAATAAAAATAAATAAAAGTGAAGTCATTAAAAAGTCCTTAAAATGTTACCATAGCAGTGTCTGGATTGTAGTCATCAATCTGTTCAAAAGTGTTTATATCTTTATTTCCAAGGGCTATTTGAAGAGCTATGGAATCATCAAAATACCTAGGTTGGTAAGATTAAGGAAAAAAATGCCTTTATTAACAACGAACAGTAACGTATAAGATCGAAAAGCATATTCTAGGGACGCCTGGATGGCTCAGTTGGTTAAGCGACTGGCTTCGGCTCAGGTCGTGGTCCCAGGGTCCTGGGATCGAGCCCTGCATTGGGGTCCCTGCTCAGTGGGAAGCCTGCTTCTCCCTCTCCCGCTCTCCCTGCTTGTGTTCCCTCTCTTGCTGTGTTTCTGTCAAATAAATAAATAAAATAAAATAAATTTTTTTAAAAAGTGTATTCATTGTCACTACGGGGACTGGCTATTTTTGGAAGCAAAGCCCCAAGTCGTAGACTTCCTTCCAAGGGGGATAGAGAGGGAACCCTCAGCTGGCGTGTTCACATCCGCAGTGCCCTCCTGGGAAGTGGAGCTTGCTGGCCAAGAAGTGCCACCTTTGGAATGTGTATCTTCAGTGACTGACTCAGTGTGTGTTTCAGTCAAGGCATCCTAAGAATGAGCACATTATAATGGATGAGCCACAGGTTTATAAACAAAATGGTGCTCTGAATTTTCACCAGCACAGTAACTAAAATGAACAAAACATAAGCTTCACTGTATTTAAAAAAAAAAAAAAAAAAGGCAAAAACAATTTGTAGGCTTTTTACTGAATGCCTCACTAAAAATACCACCAATAAAAATATGGAAGTGCAAAATTCTACTATTCTGGTTCAGAAAGGATACTGCCCAGCGTAGCTTAGTGTTTCAGGATCAATGTCGTCTTCGTAAGCATTCAGAGGGAGGAGTTTCCTTTTGATGGGATCAAAAACTAGCTGATAAAGGAAGGTATTGTTGGCTCGAATAAATCCTTTGATGTAATCTTCTGGTACTATTATGTTCATCTTAAGATAGTGTCCGATTTTCCTGATGACCTAATAATGGATGTAAAAATATTTACTAGTTATCTGCAAATACGGAATTGGGAAAGCAGCGTCACCAAGATCAAGTCATTCACATTAGAGGAGGCTGAGGAGACACAGTATCTATTGATTACATCTGTACCGAAAGCTTCTACCAGCAAGCATGGCCATTTCATATCACTAAAAACTATCTCTGTAACAGTATTTTCCTTGATTTCTCTATAATTAACCCAAAGAATGAACCTGTCAGTTACACACCCAGTTTATATTCCCAGGTTTGACAATTAAGACACATTCCTTGCCCTCAAAGTCCTGTTCACCCAAAAAGCAAAATACAAACATACAAAACCTGAGAATTAAAAATGAAGGCAACATTCTAACTTTGGTTAGAGTCACGGATGACTAAAGCTGGTATGCTAGCTTTTTTTTCTTTTCTTTCTTTCTTTTTTTTTTTTTTTTGAAGGTAAAGGTATCAGAGAAGCAACAGAGCGGTGACGCAGGAGCCTCAGTTTCCCGGAGGACACGGGACACATGCTACTGTGTCAGAGGAAGTAGAGAAGAAATCCAGCGGTCTTCATCAAGCCATGTGAAATAGATTTATATAAATGTGCAATTCCTGTCATAATTTTCACCTTCTCAGAAGACAGGGCTACTTTTCATTAAAATATCCTATATATGCTAACATGTAATGAATTTATTATTAGCTTTAAAATAGCCAACATTTTATCGGTTTGAATTTGATTCAGTAAATATCAACAGCTATAACCCATTTAACAAAAATTTTGCCACCAAGAGACTCGAGTTGAGTGTAAAGGGATCCTGACACCAAAGAATTTGAGAACCACTACTATAGAGAATAGCACAGAAATTGGAAGACTACACATTTTAACATTAATTCTATCTAGGACATTTTGTTCTTAAATCTCTTTAGGTTGGTCTTCATTTTAAAAAGTTGCCAAAAGCAAATTTCTAATGCTTTAGTCATTTTGTCCTTTTGATGATACATATGGGTTATCGGCAGGATAAAATATTTAAAATTTATATTCTGAAGTGGTCATCTATGATGTAAGAAATGCTCCAGAAATTCAACAGGACAGTGGGTGACTCACTCTTACCTTCACGATGTCTGGATTATTGGCTAATCTTAGCACTTTGCAGGCCTTCGCTAAGCCGATCCCACGCAGCGAGGAGAGGTAGTCACAGCCCGAGAGAATGCACATATAGCGGAACTTCTCCTGCGTGAACACGTCCCCAAGCTGTCTGCACATGCCCAGCCGCGCCTGGTCAATCTCTAGTCCATTTCCAAACTGATCCATTTTTAAAATCACCTTCAAAAGGAAGGGAAATTTTTAACACCTAAAAGGCTCATTTTAATGTTTCATTATCTAATCCACTGTGATATTCCTAAGAATTCTTTCTTGTTCTTTATCATCGTACTGAGAGAGAAGAGAGGTAGGCAAGCCAGATAATTAGTGTGAATCTGAAGCACAGGCGACGACAGAGAAGGTCGTGTGCCTGGACTCCCTTGTTCGGACTCTGGGAGAAAGAATGCCCTTTCTGCACCTCTTACCTCTGACTGACACCCAGGGTTGTCATGGCAATCAAACAGCAATTCATACAAAAATCCCTTTTTCTTATCCTTAAAGTAATACATGTTCATCGTAAGAAATTTGGAGAACACGGAAATTCAGGAAGAAAACAGAAGTTGCCTGACATCTCTCATCTATCACTGTCACCCAGCATTAACCCTTTGACAGATCCTTCGAGTCATCTATGAAATATACAGATGATATAAACGACATTGGCAGTAACAAAAATGAGATCATTTTGTGGTTTTGTATCTTAACTCCCCCGTTACAATATCATGATAACATTTTCCACTGAACAGTTTTATACATAATTCTAACTGCAAAGCATCTGGTTGGATAAGTTATTTAACTCACCTAATTGAAAAATGTAAAGCATATAAGTTATAGCAAAAATAAGAATAAGTCTGAGGTGCCTGGGTGGCTCAGTAGGTTGAGCCTCTGCCTTCGGCTCAGGTCATGATCTCAGGATCCTGGGATCGAGTCCCGCATCAGGCTCTCTGCTCAGCAGGGAGCCTGCGTCCCCCCACCCACCCCGCCTGCCTCTCTGCCTTACTCATGATTTCTGTCAAGTAAATAAATAAAAATCCTTAAAAAAAAAAAAAAAAAAAAAGTCTACTCTCTACTGAAGAACTTGGACAAAACAACAACAAAACCTTCTAACCTTAAGGGCTTGTTATGAAACAGTGTCCATATTACACAAATGTCAAGCAGCAAAAACTTCATTTTAAATAAAATAATTATTAGCATCGTAAGTAGAGGTTAACGGCAAGTGTTAAATAAAATAGTGATTCCTGGAGAGGAAAAACCTTATTTCCTCACTTTACGCCACTGCCAACTGCACAGAAAAGCAGCATATAGTAGCTGGGAGTCAAGTACCTTTTTACAGCCGAAAGCGAGGAGGTCAGAGTCCTCTGTGATTATAGCTTGTACAATACCAGCTTTGTTAAGATAAGCCAGCTGTGCATCTGCTTCGTACGGAGCCACGAGACAGTCTACTCCCTGGGACCGAGCAGCCTGCCAGAGAAGGTCAGAGTCAATCTCCAGCACGGCGTCTAGAAAGCACCCGGCAACTTCCCATCTCATCACCAGCCCACATGTACTTGCTCATGTTATTTTCAGAAATCATTTCCTTCAGCATAAGTTTTTCTACTTCAAGGCCTAGCACATGTTGAACTAATCATACAATGCCACAATCATATAGCCATCTTTTTAAAAAAAATCAATTTATAGGAGAAAATACTGCTGTACATTCAGAGGGAGAAAAACAATTACAAGCCAGAAACTTAATTATTTCAAACAGTAGAAAGCTTGCATCTTAAGATGCCTAGACTCTGAAAGCTTACAGAACATTTGTTTGGAGCTCTGAATGTATTTTCCCTGCAAAAACGACATTTTCTTTTCAGACTACAAAAGTCTATACTACACTGCTTTGAGAAAACTACAAATCACTGTATTTATTTTCCCATGTTTACTAAGCCATCTGAACAGAGGCCTGAAGCAGGGGACCTGCGGGCTGGGGCTGCCGGCTGTGGAAAGATCTACGGCGGTAAGAAGCTTCCATGCAGAAGCAGGCCGAGGAGACTAGGGCTCTGAGAGGTCCTGAGCCAGCGAGGCTGGTCCGACAGATCCCCGGCCACCAGGAGGGAGGTGGGAAGTGCTGACGACTGCATGGCAGCGGGGTGAGGCCGGCCCTCCAAGAACCATCCCTTTCCTCTCTCCAGAAGAAGGTGCCCACCGAGCTCAAAAACCTAAAGGGGAGGGCCTCCCTTAGTCCTTGGGATTTCTCCCTTGGAGACTGTCGGACTCCTCTGCTCTGTTGAAAGACGCCGCTCTCTTCCTCCTGAGACGGGCACTTCCTTCAAAGTTAGGCCTAGACTCATCTCCCTCCCTTCGCTTTCTTGCTCCCCCATTGGTAAATGACTCATAATTAGTTTTGATGAACTTAGCCGTGTTACGTTGGCTTTCCCATTTGGCTTACTTTAATAACTTTGTGGGCCATCACATGTGTGATATTAACAGAACGGGTAAAACATTCTCTGGCTTCTGAGACTTTGCCCTCACGAAGAAGCTGCTTTCCCTTAAGAAGATTGGCTTGTCGTCTTCTGCGAGGGGAAAAAAAAAAATCAAGAGGCTGACTCAAGAAACCATAATAAAACAGTAATTCAAGAACTTTTCCTGGGCAGGGGGGTGCAAGTTTGACTCATCTGATAGTGGTTACCAGGTCCCTGAGAACATGAATCCAGATCTTCTGGGCTTCCAGGTAAAAGGAACACAAGTGATTTATAATATACACATACACAAGCTTATCCACAGAAATGCTTTATGTCAATAGAAAATGGAGTAACTAAGACACTTAAGAAAATGTGAATCAAGGCTTTCACACCATCAAAACGAACTTTCAGGCATAAAGTTGTCCAGTTATCAACATATGAAGAACTTGAGAAATACTTTCTGTGAGCTTGTGGGATCTACCAGAACTAATTTCATTAAGACCCAAAGTAACATCTGCATAAGAACGGTCTATAACAATCAAGAATGTGGAAATTTGTAGAACTAATACTAAATACGGTTAAACAGGGAGACAGTGACAGCACACATTCTGACAATACAGAACTACTAATTTTAAAATAGGAAAAGAAAGAGGAAGAAAGAAAGACATTTTAACTGTTTTCAATAATCGTATTGGTAATGGTAGTATCAGTATTTTATTCTGAATCTACTGTTGAGTGTTACACAATATTTATTTTGGGATAAGACAAAGGAGTCATTATTAGATACTGTAACTTCATGCCCCCTTGTGCCCTTGAAAATAAAGTTCTCCGTATGGAAGAAAGGAGATAAAGATGCACCACAGCCGTGAGTCTGAACCAGAAGAATCAGTCAGAACCCACGAGGTTTTGATCTTTAAGTAAGCGCACGTACACAACACACACATTCCTTAGTTCCACTTTTAGACGGGGCTCCACAGATGAAGAGACCTGGAGAAAAGGATTTTAAGTGCCTCTCTCAATGGCACAGAGAAAGCTGATTCTACAAAGACAAAAAGAGTTCCTGGGTCAGAGATACATAGTTGTAACTTTTTGTTGTTGTTGTTGTTTTTGCCGTTTTTGAGCTTAGCAAGAGAAAATAATAATCTGCTCTTAGAATTAAGAACGTGGTGTGGGATACCCAGATGGGATCTGGTTTGGCTTAGTCCCTTGGCCATACTAGCTTGAGACTGTCACCTATCCTTTAAGAACTAACCTACAACCTACTAACTTTTTCTTAAGAGTATATTTAGTAAACTGTATATTTGTAATAGAATGCGGGCTCAGACAATTTCAGATACACCTTTGCAAATAAAATTTTTAAAGTTCTGGCTTTAAGAATCAGAGCCTCCAGGGGCGCCTGGGTGGCTTAGTTGTTAAGTGTTTGCCGTTGGCTCAAGTCATGATCCTAGGGTCCTGGAATCAAGCCCAGTATCAGGTTCCCTGCTCAGCAAGAAGCCTGCTTCTCCCTCTCCCACTCCCCCTGCTTGTGTTCCTTCTCTCGCTGTGCCTCCCTCTGCCTCTCTTCCCCCACTCAAGTACACATGTTCTCTCAAATAAGTAAATCTTAAAACACACACACATACACATACACACACAGTAATGTGTTTTTTTTAAGTGGCAAACCTAAAAAACCAGTGATGTAGTAAAGTTGATTAAATAAAAATACAGTAATGTAGTATGAATGTAGTAAAGGTAAGTAAATAAAAAAAAGGTAGAAACAGAAAAGTTATGGGTATGCTAATATCAGAACAGACGTTAGGAAAAAAAAAGCATAACTAGAAATTAAAAGAGTCACTACGTACTGTTTCAGTTACCACAAAAATGTAACTAATTCTAAACTTGAATGCAACCAATAAAATCACTTCAAAATAAACAAAACAAAAGTGGACAGAACTATAAGGTAAATGACAAATCCAGTACCAAATTTTAATATACTACTTTTGGTAATTTATGACACAAAACAGTAAAGATACAGATTTGAGCACCATAATCAATAAGCTTGACTGACTGGTCGATATACAATCTTCCTCTTAATAACTGGAGAATACACATTCCTTTCCAGCACACATGAAACATTTAAAGAAATCTGTTCAAGTACTAGGCTATAAAGCAAGTCTCAACAAATTAAAATTAAAAAAATAAACTGGTATACAGACTATAGCATCAGACCTTAATGCAATTAAATTAGAGAGTGAATGGATAATCAACTTACTCTCTTCTAGACTTTTCCACTTCCTTTTTAGAAGGTAAAGTACATCCATCAAACACAAGAATGGGCTTGATCCCATGAGAGAGTAACATATTTACAAACTTCATACAAAATCCTACATACCTATGAAAATAAAGAAAAATGCATTTAGGTGCAGGGCATCTTGTAAGGTAATACTCTTGCTTTTTTAAAAGTTTTTATTTATTTATGTGAGAGAGAGCACGAGAGGGAAGGTCAGAGGGAGAAGCAGACTCTCCATGGACCTGGGAGCCCAATGCGGCACTCAGATCCCAGAACTCCAGGATCATGACCTGAGCCGAAGGCAGTCGCTTAACCAACTGAGACCCCCAGGCGCCCCTACTCTTGCTCTTTTTAAAACCAGATGAGACAGATTATGAAAAAAGGAAATTACTTTTTTTTTTTAAGCAAATGCTTTCACATGAAATGAAAACTCTAATTTAGACTTGGGTTCAAATCCTGCCTTGGATCCTATGGTCTGTGACAGCTGGGGAGTTATTTGACACTGTAAATCTTGCTTTTCTTATCTGCAGATGAAAAGGCTTTGACATCTCTTCCAGTTCTGATATTTTGTGCTTCCAAATCTTGCCTTTTCCCCCACATATATATACATATTTTTTTGCTTCGAAAAATTTCCAATCTACTGAAAAGTTGAAAGAATGGTACAATAAATATCGGGTTCCTTCAACAATTCATTATCGCACCCGAGGTACTTAAAATAAATAAAATATCATCCAATATACAGTGTATATTAAACTTTGTCCAAGTGTCCCGGTATTTCTTATAAGCAGCGGTGTCCTGGTAAAGGTTTAACAGCCAGTTCTGGGGGAAGGGGTGCCTGCTCCCTAGCATTTGTCAATTTCCCCGAAACGAATATGTTACAATGGTGAATAAATCACCAACGTGGGGTCAGCGGAGAGAAGGTGTTAGACAGCAAACTCGCATGAGCTGGCTCTAGCACAGCGTTGCTCATCACCCCACCGCCCCACAGTCTAGGATCCAATCACGTTTCATTCCAGCAACGCAGTTAACAAAAAGAGCCACCTTACAACTTCCATGATCTATAAAGAAAAGGATACTTTAACTAACGAGCAGAAATAGACAAAATATTAAAAGATAATCTTTTTTTTTTTTTTTTAAGAAAAAGATAATCTTTTAAAGCACATACATTCATCTTAATGCAAGACTCATTATGTGGTCCTTCTTTTTATTGTAAACCAGTGGCAACAGACATGAATTGGTCTATAGAACGGTGACTTTGTGCTAATTCTGGGCCTGCTAAGGAAGTATCATGTAAAAAACAGGGGAAAGCCAATATAAAACCATAATAAATCTCAAAGGAAATTCACATATTTTTTTCACCAGACAGAATCCCAACATCAGACTCCTATTGCCGAAATCTTTCCAGGTCAGCGTATTAGATCTATCTCGTTCCTTATAATAGTCATAACGGCTTGTCATACACTTATCCCAATTTTCTCACCTTTTCTGGTAAATATCCCCATCCAAAGGTGGATAAGAAAGAAAAAGTAAACTGTATTAAAAGTGACTTAGTTGCTGTGAGGAAAAAAAAAAATTAAAGTCCACAGTACTTTGCAGGAAGTCCTGAAGCTTTTTAGTTCAATAAGTTACTACAGGGCAGGTCTGGGGAATGCATAAATGACATCTTTAATAAAGGATGTTTTCTGTATTTTGGATAATTCTTCCAATTAGTCAAAAATCTCAGAATCCCCAAGATTACAAAAAACTAAAGAAAGTTCTTCCCCTGTGAAGAGCTATTCAAAGAAACTCTACAGGTAGAATGAAAAACTTGCAGTCTTCAGCTACCTACAGTTACTCAAATTCAGTGGCAGAAAAGAAACGGCCTTTAAATTAAAAAAAAAAAAAAAAAAGAAAAGAAAGAAAAAAGGAAAAAAGAAACCAGCAGATGGAGTGGCAGCAAGGCCCGGGTTCCTTCAGATCCCACATGTACTGTCTGGTCCAGGTCACTTTTGGTCAAATTAATTGGAGAAGAATGAAAGCCCAAAACATTCACCATTCAATAACGCCTTTCCCTCTTTCCTCCAGGAAACAAACAGCATTAATACATTTTACCTATTTTTCATTGTGATTAAGTAAGTCACATTAAGGACCTGGGAGCCTTTCCTCTAGGAGATAAATTACATATTGCAAAAAAGAAAATTCGTAATAGTGATCACATAGCTCTAGGAAATCTCTGCTCTGAAATTATACTTGCTTCTTTTTCTAATGTTTCTACGTAAAAAATAGAGAAGATATTAGTCCATGGAACATGACTCAAATGAGGTCATAGTTATGATTCGATATCAGCAAGGCCCACCACTCTGGGCCCCACGTACAGTAAAGGGGAGTCAGAACACCTTGTCCCTTTGAAGCAACTGTTTTGTTTTGCAAACAGGGCTCAGTTTCTTAGGTAAAAAATAAAAGACATGGTCCTTGGTTTTTGTCTCTCGGTGTCTTGATACTACATCACAGAATAAAGTTGCTCCTGATTTGGCAATGTTGTCAGTTTCACTTCTTGATAAACCAGGCATTGAATGAAAATGATCCCAATATAATAAGTCTGATTCTTAGTTGGCAAAGAATTTATACGAGGTCCCAACTTACTTATCAGTAGGTTCACCTTTGGCTAGTTTCTCAGCACAAGCAATAGCTCCTTTGTGAAGCCAGCAATACGTATCCACAGCTACTACCTGTCCTTTATACTTCCTCACGTGGATGGGTTCAGAAGCTTCTTTGATAAACTGCAGTAGGCCGTGTATCCCCATAGCGCCAACTGTGTGATGTGAGAGGAGAAAGGAAAAACAGCAATATTTAGAGCAAAATACATTTACTCAAAAGTTTTAGAAAAATAAGAAAAAGCTCGGAAATGGGTAAAGCAACTGTTACTGCTTGATATTTGAGAATCACTGCTTTTCAATACGTTAACTGGGCTCCTCTCTGCCTGAAGTTCCAGTCCACGGTATTTATGCTATTGTCAACTGACAGTTCCACAACGGTTTATTCTTTCCAAGTGCTTTCCCCCTTGGAATCGGGACATGCATTCCAAGCCTAGGCACACAGCAAGTACCGAAAGCGCTCGAAACTCTATCTCTCCAGAAAGGCATTGTTAAGATCTACGACCTTCTAGCCAGGAAAAAGCCCGTTAGTCCCTTCTTTACAGAAATTCTGGAGCTGGCTCACACCTTTCTGAAGCACTACTGTTGACCCTTTGAACAAGGAGGGGGATTGTATGCTTCCACCCCCACCCAGCAGAAAATCCATATATGATTTGTGACTCCCCCAAAACTTAACTACTAATAGCCAGAAGCTTACCAATTTCATAAACTCGGTTAACACATATTTTGTACCTTATGTGTATTATACACTGTATCCTTTAAACAAAGTAAGCCAGAGAGAGAAGAAAATGGCATTAAGAAAATCACAAGGAAAATACATTTATAGTACTGTACTGCATTAGTCGAAAAAAAATCCACGAATCCGTGGATTCTAACCTCACAGTTCTAACCCCTGTGGTTCAAGGGTCAGCCCCACTCAAAATATAAAGTAAAAGCAGTGAGGCTGAACAGCTGATTAGCATTTCATAACATAAACCCCTCCCAGCAAAAATTAAGTCGCGGGGTGGGGGGGCGGAGAGAAGAAAGAACAGGGTAAGAAGTCAGCCTCACCCGGACCCTGTATCAACGCTCTGAGCTCTAGGACAGCAGCGCATTGGCCAGGCTGTGGAGCCAGGTGGGGGATTCTGACTCTTAAATACCGCGGGTAATTCGGATGCAGGCGTTCTCAAGCCACAGCTGGACAAAGGCCATCAGCCTCCTTTCAGATAAGGCCTCTGAAAAGAGTTTCCTTCCCCTTCGAGGGAAACGGACGTAGTACACACCTTGGGAAACGTCTCTTCTAAGCGAGGTAAATACGCTCGCCTACGCGTCTCCTCTTCAGCGGAGTGGAATGACCCGGGGCCCCGCGGCGGGCAGCATCCCAGGGCGCCCGCCCGCCACACGCTAGGCACGACCACACCGGCGACCTCCCCGCTTCACTCCGTCCACCGGCCGTGCACGAGAGCCCCGCAAGCCCATTCCAGGAGACAGGTTTCCTTTCGCCTGCAAGACATCGAGAAGAAAATTCGCTTTTCCTCATGTAAGAGTCGGCGCTGCACGTGAGAGCGGGGCTGCTAGCTTGCGCAGCCCTGCAGGAGCCCGGCGGGCGGGAGCCTGCGCCCGCGGACCGTCCCGCGCTCGGGGCAGCCTCGGCCGGGCCTGCAGCGCGACTCGGGATCCTGCGGCCGGGGCAGGAAGACCCCGCCGGACCCCCTCCTCCCGGTCCCCGGCGACCAGAGTCCCGAGGGGACGCCACCCTGGGCCCACGCGCCGCCCGCTCCGCTCCCTTCGCGGGAACGGTTCTCCCCGTCCGCTGCAGCGCGGGCGAGCACAGGGCCCGAAACCTGCTCCCGACGCCCCCAGCTCACCTGGGCCGGAGCGCCCGAGGCGGGCTGCGCTGAACACCGGGAGCCCGTGGCCTCCGCGCACCGAAGGCTTTTCAATTTGCGCGGGAGAGCCCGAGGGCCCGCCCCAGCGGAAGTGACTCCAGCGCGCCCTCCGCGGCGCCGGCTCCGCTTCTCGCGACCTCCGCTTCCGGGACCTGAGCCCCGCTCCTCGCCGGACGCCATGGTGGCCGCGGCCCGGCGACGCCTGCCGCCGCGCCCGCCGCCGCGCCCGCCCGGATACCGCGCGGCCTGCGGAAGGCACCCGCGGAGCTGGAGCAGCGGGCCCACGGGAAACGGCGCCCGGAAGTTGGTCGTTTTCGCTCTCGCCGGGGCTGCTGGGAGTTGTAGTTCTCCGCTGAAGGCGGCCTCAAGTCACGGCTGCGGTGGTTTAAGGAGCGCCACCGCGCGTTTGTGTGGGTTTTTTAAAACAACCTGAAAGATCACTGCCGCAAATTGGTCCCTTAGTCACTGCGGTGTGCACTTGACCCCAAGGCTCTCCAGAGACCCCTGCGCGGCGGGCTGCAGGGAAACAAGATACGGCTTGAGTCATAATATTCCATGGACCCTTCGCGGAGACTTTGGGAGGGGAGAGGGGCGGTTAGTAAGGAATTCAGCTAGGAAGTGAGAGTGGCTCCTGGGCCCCACTCGTGAGCCCTCCCAGAAAGGCTTGAACAAAACACTTTAGTAGTTCCCAACAGCTCAAGGCCACATCCCCAGGATGCCCTTGGCCACCTTTAACGTGCCTGCCTGATGAACCTCAAGGCTGCGACAGGAGTTACTTTGTCCCAGCCAACACCCGATGGCAGGGTCTTGTCTCCCAGGGTCTGTAGGATGGTAGGAGCCCGTCTTCTACACTCGCTGGGTGACGCGCACAGGTGACACTCCCTTCTTTTTGTCATTTTCACCTCCTTGAATCTGCTGAGTCTTCATTCCGCCCCTGCCCCTCCGCCATCCCCCCTTTAAAACAACCGTCCCCCTGCCCCACCTCAGTACAAACCAGTTAAGAGCAGGACTGGTGCTCCCTGTTGCAATACTGTATCACTGATTAAAACTCTCCTTACCGCTTTACCTAGCGTCCACCTTCATTCATCTTTTACCTAAATGGGGTCGGAGGGGGCAGGCTTTGTAGCCAAATAATGAGACTGAGCCCTATGGTGCGCAGACTTGAAAGACGTTTCAGACTCTGGTGGTCACAGGGGGTGAGGCTTCCTGTCCTCAAGATGCTCTAGACCTTGTATTTGTCCTCTTCCCTTAAGGATATTGTGATAAAAAAAAAATTGGGGAAGAACCTCAGACCAGACGAGGGAGTGTGTTCTGGGCCCAGGGATGAGCAGGAATGATGACTCCTATTCAAAGAGCTGAAGGGAAAGAAGCTTGTTTAAAAAAAAAAAAAAAAAAAAATGCTCCCCATTTCATGATCTGTACCTTTCTCTTATGCTTCTTTTAAAGTCTTTTCATGATTGGTTTAACATCTATCAAAATCCATTTTACCTTAGAAATTGTTGGAAGGGTGCCACTCTTGGGTTCTGTGCTCAGTGGGTATAGGGCTGCCTTCTCCCCAGGTCTGGTCGTTAGAGCTGAGGCTAGCAGAGCTATCTTCCCTTGTGCTTCCAATGGCAATGGGTAGACCGCACCCTGGGCCAGCTTGGAACTGACCACAGGGTTCCGTGTGGGACAGTTCCCAACTGCAGGAGGGGAAAGAGGAGCTTAAGTGTGGGCGGGGCGCGTGTGTAGAAAACTTATACTCATTGGACTGCCCAGCTGTGGTCCAACCAAGAATCTGCCACACTTGGGTTCTTAGGAAGGAACCCAGACCTTGGAAAGATGCCCAGCTCCATGGACTCTGTCACGAAGTAAACACAGGAGGTTGCCGGGGTACGAACAGTCCATACCTTTACTGCTAATTTGACTCTCAAGTGTTAGACTGGATTCTCGGCTGCAGCATTTGAAGCCTGGAACTTTTAGAAAACGCCAGTTTTCTTTCGACTTTTTGAGAGAATAGAACCATTTGAGTCAATTCAGGCAGTGACATGTGTTAGGTGTCCCTGTCATATGAGGTGGTATGTGGAACACAAAGAAATGGTCCCTGTCCTCAAGCAACTTAGGCTCTGAGTATACAGGTAAAACATGTACCCTTTAAAAAGTCAGAGAACTGGGACGCCTGGGTGGCTCAGTTGGTTAAGCAGCTGCCTTCGGCTCAGGTCATGATCCCAGCGTCCTGGGATCGAGTCCCACATCCGGCTCCTTGCTCAGCAGGGAGCCTGCTTCTCCCTCTGCCTCTGCCTGCCATTCTGTCTGCCTGTGCTCGCTCTCTCCCCCTCTCTCTCTCTGATAAATAAATAAAGTCTTAAAAAAAAAAAAAAAAAACTTTCTCCTTCTTTAAAAAAAAAAAAAAAAAAAAAAAAGGGACGCCTGGGTGGCTCAGTTGGTTAAGCAGCTGCCTTCGGCTCAGGTCATGATCCCAGCGTCCTGGGATCGAGTCCCACATCCGCTCCTTGCTCAGCAGGGAGCCTGCTTCTCCCTCTGCCTCTGCCTGCCATTCTGTCTGCCTGTGCTCGCTCTCTCCCCCTCTCTCTCTCTGATAAATAAATAAAGTCTTAAAAAAAAAAAAAAAAAAAATTTATCCTTCTTTAAAAAAAAAAAAAAAAATAAAAAAAAATAAAAAGTCAGAGAACAAATCATGGTGGCGTGTTGTTAAATTCTGCAATGAGTGGTACAGCCCCGAAGTTCTTAGCTGAAGACTATTTTTTGAAGTTTTCCCTACATGCACCCAAACACCCTACAATGACCCCTTCACCCTGACATATCTCATGTTCTGTATTTTAATTGATTTTGTCTCTAGATTTACCAAATACAGATCCAGTTAAATTTGAATTTCAAACAAGCCAAAGATACATTTTTAGTATGTCTAGGCAATACTTGGGACATACTAAAAAAAAATCCATGTTTATCTGAAATTCAAATTTGACTTGGTATTCTGTATTTTTATCTGGAAACCTTACCTTGGGGGCAAGGATCAAGTCTCCTAATTTTCATATCCCTGATGTTTAGCTCTGGTGCTGATAAAAAAAATGTCAGAATTTGTGGACTAACAAATGAATGTCTTAGGTACAGCACTATGCATTCTAGATTTTTCTGGGCAGCTCTGATTTTTAATTTGTTGAAAGGTCATGCAATCCCAGTTTTAATTTGGAAAATACTACCTCTGTGGTTATGGAGTCAAGTTTTCTAAAATGTAGAACAGGGGTGATCATTCAGGGCCTCTCTGGGATGCCCCTCCACCTTTGTCTGATTTCAGGAAGGGTGTTAGAGCAACAGCTGAAGAGCATGTGCCCCCCTCCCCCAACCCCGTACACTTAGACAAAAATGAGCATTTTCCAAGAAAAGAGGTGGAAACAGGTTCTTTTTCTTGTAGGATGGGAGGCTTTTGCTCAGCACCAAATTTCCTTCCATGCCATGGAGACCTGGAACCAGGAATGACCTGAGGTGCTGGGAAGGTCAGCGTTCTTTGTCATAGAATTGTGGGGACTGCGTTTTCATTTCGCTTCTCTGTTGAGCTCAACACGAATGTTGAGCTTACCGTGTAACGGTGAAGAGGATAAGCAACAGTGTGATTGTTGTATAGACATGGAACTGATGAGGGGAACAAAGGCAAAAAAAAAAAAAAAAAAAAGTCATTTAAATTAAAATCTCCTTCCAGCTTGCAGCCCAGAGACAGATCCCTGAAACACTCAGAGTGTGACCTTCCTCAAGGAATTTTTGGCTGCCTGAGGGCCTTTATGTTGAAAAGGAACCTTATCTTGGTAGCAGCTGGCCCCTCCAGAAAGCCTCGCTTCCTTGAAGACTTGCCCATCCCTAACCCCCACGAATTAAGTATTCAGTGAGTCACTCCTCATTCCTTAATAATGCTTCCTGCCTACAGGTTCTGTCTGTGAGTAGGGAAGAGGTGAAGGGAGAGACAGGAGGGATAGGAGGACCCTGACTCCCCTGACTGGGCTCGGAGAGGCCGAGACAGAGCTAAACAAGAGCTAAGGGAACAAACCAAGATGGCGGAAGAGTCTCAAGGCCACAAGCTTCCCAGTCAGTTCTCAGTAAGACCGTCACTAAAAGCCCTCAGTGGCGGCCCATTTGGGACCCTTCTCACCCTACAGAGCTTTTTCTTTCCTTTCTGTTCTTACCTTCACTTACTAAACTTTCACTTCACTTCACTCTTTTGGGTCTGTGAGAGTCTTTCTTCGACTCCGTGAGACAAGAAGCTTGCTGTCCTGCAACAGAAAAGAATGGTCATCAAGGGCTCTAGTTTTCTGACTGAGGGACTTATTTTTAGGTGTCCATTTTTATAGCCCAATCTGACTTATTTTTACTTCCATTTAATTGTTTTAAATTATTTTAATTGACTGACTTGTTTTCATTGCATTTTTAGTTACTTCTGTTATGGCAAGTGATACTTAGGAAATTTGCTTTTTAAAAAAAATAAGTTAAAAAATGAGTCAATTTAAGGAAAACCTATTAAGTAAATAACAGGACAGGTGTTTCTCCTTTGTGGCAAATATGAGTAAATGGAGTTTCCCAAACAGTCATTTTCTCCCATCTTTAAAATACCCCTTCAGCTTTTGTCCCATCTCTCTGCTTCCCTTATGGTAAAATGTCTTGACAGAACTGTCTGGGGAGGGGAAGGCGGGAGGGGAGAGTTGTTTGTTTTTGCTTTCTCAAATTCTTCCATTCATTATTGTGTATTTTTTAATTAATGTATAATATACACGGAAAGATGAACAAATGCTAAGCCAATTATCCCAAAATAAACATAACATGTTCCCCTCACCTAGCCCTCCCAGAAGACCTTCACTGGTTCCTCACCCAGGTTACTCACTCATCTCAAAGCTTCTAGTTTTTGTTTTTGTTTTGTTTTAATTAGAAAAACCAAAGCTGAGAAGATGCAATCCCCTTTCCTTGTGAGCTTGGGATCAGTCCTACCACAGGTAAAAATAGATGTGGCTTTTTTTGACTTGAGTGGGGAGTTGTGGCTCACAGTAAGATGGCAGGATAATCGTTCCAAGGTGGTAAGCTGACGGAGGACACTCTCTCACCAGACAGCTCAAAGGGACACTGCCATTGAGAAACTCAGTGAAATTCAACCTGAAACACGAAGCAGATGTCAATACATCAACGGAGTGAGAACAACCAGTACCAGCCTGCTTAGTGAGGAGAAATGCAAGATGGAGAGGCTGGGCTTGAACAAAGGAGTCACACTGATTACGAGGGGACGAGTGGTCCTTGTGTTGAGAGAGCCAGACTGTGCACGAAGCAGCTGCTCTCAGAATGAAAGAATAATGAATTCGTGTCCACTTACTGGTCTTTCAGCCTCCGGGGCACTTACTCAGCCAGCAATTCTATTTTCAGAAGCAGAGGATAAACACAGGCTTTAATCTCACCATTTAAAATCTAATAAATATTTTTACCAAACATCTGTGGCCAATTTCCCCATTGTTCTTTTGTACATCTACAAGCATATTTTATCTCTGTAGCTACCGTCTGCTGTTCCTTATGTAACGCCTCGCTTGGTTAAGAGCTTAGGCTCAGGACCTGTATTACCTGGATTCCTATCTGGTCTGCGGCCCCCCCCCCTCCCCGTGAGCTATGAATCAGCTGACTTAGGGAAAATGTTCTCCTCTCCTTATTTTCCAGTTTATCTCAAGCTAGGGTGGGTAACAGATCTAACAGGATTGCGAAGATTAAGTGAGATGTTGTATGTAAAGCAAATACAATGTCTCAATATTGGTTAAGTGAAAAAAAAGAAGCCCACTACATTTAATAGTGTGTAGTGATCTCTACTGGGCCGAGAGCTTTCACACATATTTTTTATTTGGTCTTCACTGTCACTGAGTGAGAGTTCAGGTTTGTCATTTTCACAAAAAGAAAGGTTTTTAGCTCTGTTCAAGGGCTCACATAATAGCATAGAACAAATGGTAGAGTCAGAATATTTTATCTAAGACATTTTCCTCCTTAACTTAATGGCTTTTTACAGCATTATGCTACTTCCCTTTAAAACAAAATTGCTGTTCTCTTGGTAGTTGATTTGGCCAACTTCATTCATAACGGAAGAATCAAAATGAGAGCCCAGGTCCCCTCCTGCACGACTCATCTGAACCTCAGCCTTCCCTCAAGAACTCCTCGGAAGGAACTGAATTGGTGAAATAAAAATTGTGCCTGTGCATATTATCACCCATTTCTGGAAACCTGCCGAGACCTAAAAGACTACTCAGTTAGGTAAGGAATGGAAATTGAAATTCATTGTGCAGAAGTCTTTTAGGTGCAAATGACAGAGACCCAACTTAAACTAGCTCTTGTAAAAAGGGACTTTATTCCCTCTGTTATGGGTTGAATTCTCAAAAAAGATGATGTTGAAGCTCTAACTCCCAGGACCTCAGAATGTGACCATATTTGGAGATGGGATTATTATAGGGATAATTAAGTTAAAATGAGGTCATTAGGGTGGGATATCACCACTGTGACTAAGGTCCTATGGAAAGAGGAATGTGGATACAGAGATGTGTATAGAGGAAGACAATGTCAGAGACACTGGAGAAGCTGGCCGTCTACAAGCCAGGGGAAGAGTCCTGGACACATCCCTCCCTTACAGCCCTCAGAAGGAACCAACCTGCCAACACCTCGATCTTGGACTTCTATCTTCTGGAACTGTGAGATAATAAATTTCTATTGTTTAAGCCACATGGTATGTGGTTCTTTGTTGCAGGAGCCCTGGCAAAGTGGTACACACTCTTATACCTGGGAAGTTCAGGGGTAGGATTTAAGCAGGGGTGGATCTAAGAGAACAAATGATATCACCAACACTTGGCATGAAGTGTTTGTAGGCAGGCTGTGTGTGTGGGCAATCTTGGCAGCACAAAAGTTAATATCTAATCACTTAGCAACTTCCATGGGACGAGGGAGCCCTTTCTCAACTGCTTCAGCAAAAGGCCTAGGACAAGGGTTTCCTGGCTCTAATCTACCTGGCTTTGGTTATGCCCAAGCCTAGAAAGCAGGGTTGGGAGAAGAGGCAGGCCGTCTCAGCGTCACTGAAATCACATGATCTAAGAGCAGTAAAAGGTGACTTCCAAAAGAGAAATTAATTGATTACCAGGAGAAGAAAGGCTAGAGCGCTCAGGAGGCCTGTGTCAAGCACTATTGCAGCACTCTTGCCTAACTCTCCATGGCACTAGTTAAGAAACTGAGGCTCAAGGCATTAAGACCTGTTGGCAGAGCTCAATATTGCCAGAGAGTTGCAGAGTGTTTACGACATGTAAGACATGCTCTTAGCTAAGGAGTACGAATGCAAGGACATGTATTGTCCTTGTGCCCATGGTGCTTAGAGACCAGTGGGGAGATAGACCAAAACTCTGAACATCTTTCTGTAAAATAAAAGGGAGCCACAATAGAACAGAATCAATAGGAAGTAGGAACATAGTATTATGAAAATCATTAAATCTTCCCAGGCACGGAGAGGGAGGGGGGTCCAGTATAGCAGGTGGGTTGGGAAAGGTCCTACTCACACTTGTCAAAAAAGTCTCACTACACTTGTGCCAGGTTAATCTGTCAGAGCACTGGGAGGCAATGATATCATTAAACCTTGCAGAGCCTGCCTGGTACCTGGAGAGTATTTATTAAGCATTTATGGAATGAGTGATGGGAAGAATGAAGTGGGTCTTATTTGAAGAAGCTAAATGTCATTAAGCCCTAGTCTTGCTTTATCAGTTCTGAGTCTTCATCTCCGTGTACATTTCCAGGATCACTTGTTCATTACATCCAAGCTTTCCTTCCTGCTCACTGCCATTCATTCTGCAAACAGAGGACTCAAAGCTCTGAAGTTTGCACTGTCCTTTCCTCTGAGTTTTGAACAACTTCCTTCAGTTCTTTTTACCTACTGTATAATGAATCGTCTCCCCTAGAACATTGTTTTCCAAACATTTGCTTTATTTAGCTTTCAAAAGCACCTCAGCAGAACACGCTATAGCTCCCCACTGCTCTGCTTGATTAGTTTTCAGGAGTAAAAAATGTGGTGACTTTATAAAATATGTATGCCTTCATAAATCTTTGGGTGTCTGTCTAGGTGATATATATTTTTCATTTCTGTTCTGCTGTTTCTCGATGAGTAAATTTCCACAAAGACACAAAGAAGGGTATCCGACTTGTCCCCACACTGATGCCCTCCCAGCCTCCTTGCTTTTTCCTGCCCTACCTTCAGGGATCACTCTTTCCCACTGAGGTAGGTGCTCACCGCCCTCGTACCTTCATGAGAAGAAGCTACTGAGAAGGCTCAGCAGGACCATGCCCACCACCACAGCTGATGATCCCAATGACCTTTCCAGAAGGAGATTTTAATTCATTGACTTTCAGCGATTCTTTAGGGGTTGGGTTCCTTCTCTATGCACACCACCTACAGCTGGTCTCCAGGCTGAGGTATTTCTGCCCACTGGGGACTAGATCCTCTGCTATGGAGGCTTGGCTCAAGAAGTGTGTCAGTCATAGTGAACTCAGCCCGTTCCACGGGGAGTCTGTCTCCATTCGATGTGAACTAACGTTTTCTGCTTCGAAATTCCTATAAGGCAGTGTAGAGTCTACAAATATTTTTGGCAAAAGCATTCCTGGGTTGGCATAACCCAGATGTCATACCCTGATGTCCATGCCATTGTATCTTTACCCGCCTGTCTTCATTAGTTCTTCAAGTGATATAAATACTTTCTCTGAAACTTCTAATTTTCAGGTCTCTCTGTAAGTGATACTGGTGAAATGCTGCTCGTAGCTTTCTAGAAATTATCACACCATCCGAGAAATCCTTTTCAGTGGAAACTGTAATGATTCAAAGCACCTTTTGTTTGAAAAGGGCACTGACTTTATCCATCAAATCTTCTCGGGTTGGGTGACCTTTTGATCATGACTGTGAGTGGACCGCAGACCATCTGCTCCTTCTGTTTTACTCAGCACATCCTGTCTCCTCTAAATGAGCTGGTGGTTAACGGCAGGGGTCCTAATGCACCAGAAGTCCTGCTCATCCCTTCCCCCCACCGCCATACTGTATATTTTGTATTTCGATCTGGCTCCTAAAGAATAACAACTACGGAAATGCTCCTGGCAATTATCTTGTGATCCTTGGGTAGAATTTCTGCTTAGACCAGATGTCCTGTCCTTCTTCCTCAGATTACCTGTTCATGACAAGTCAAGATGTCCTTGTGCTTCTTAAATAAATGTGTATTTTCTCATTATAATAGAAATACATATTTTTGTACTGCGTATTTTGTAGTGACCCTAGGTAAACCCAGAAATGTATGGAGAAGGAAACAAAAGTCCCCAGGAAGACTGAAATCCCACTATTCAGAGGTAACTACTGTTAACAGTCTATGTCTTTTTGGCACTGTGTATATATATGTATGTGTATACATAGTCTCAAGTTCTTCTCATATGTTATCTCGTGAGCATTTTCCTGTGAAGTATTTTTGAAAATATCATATTATATATTTCTTCATTATGGATGAGTTATTATGATTGCATTGTTTACCTATCGTTGGATATTTTAGCTTGTTTTTATCTTTCCTTGTAGATGGTGAACATAGTTACATCTTTATCCTCTTATCCCATGACCTCCTTGGAATAAATTCTTTGGAGAGGAATTGCAGAACTTGATTATCTTGATCTTATTGTCCTTGATGTTTATGGACTGCCCTTCTGCAAATGATTAGCAATTTAAACCACCAGTTCTTTAAAGGGCCTCTTCTAATGTTTCCCCAGCGATGTAGGGTATTTTCATTAAGAGACATTTCAACCGTGTGCGAGGTGAAAGATGATATTACACTCTTCCTTTCCATTTTATTTATTTGACTGCTAAGAAGTTGAGCATCAAGTCTTGTATGCCTTTTCCTTTTTTTTGCATTTATTTTATATGCCCACTCATGATGCTCTCTGCTTATTTTTTCTACTAGATTGTTCAAGTTTTCTTTTCTTTTTCTTGTCTTTCTCTTATTGAGGTTGGACCTCAAATGTAGAGAGTTGAGGTAATGATATTCCTTTTTTCATGCACTTTGCTCCCTTTCATCCCATCTCACTGCCTCTCCCCACACCCGACAGAGGCAAGCTTCCTGGTGTATTCATTCATATGCATTGTGAAATACGTACTATTGTAGGCATGGATTTCAGATTGATATAAATCAAGTGGTATTAATATTACATTTACTTAGCACAATTTTAAGGATCACCTGTGTTGCTCTGTGTGTATCTAGTACATTACTTCTGACTGCTGCAGAGTACTGCATGACGGGTGGATATGGTATACTCGGCAGGAGGGGAATTGCTCGGTGCTACCGGATGTGATTAACTGCCCACTGCTCCTCAGATGGCTATTCCAGTCTGAATTTCCACCAGGGGTGCACAAAAACTCCTAAACCCCTATGTTCTTCCCATACTTACTGGTCACTTTAACAGGTAAAAGTAGTTATTATTGGGGTGCCTGCGTGCCTCAGTGGGTTAAAGCCTCTGCCTTTGGCTCAAGTCATCATCCCAGAGTCCTGGGATCCAGCCCCACATCTGGCTCCCTGCTCAGCAGGGAACCTGCTTCCTCCTCTCTCTCTGCCTGCCTCTCTGCCCACTTGGGATCTCTGTCTATCAAATAAAGAAATAAAATCTTTAAAAAAAAAAAGAGTAGTTATTATTTTGCTGTGCATTTCTCTGATTGCTAATGAATTTGAGTATCTCGGTCTGGGTTTTCTCTTGACTAATCACAGACTTTATGCGGTTTTTAAATGTTTTCAGGTTTACTTGGGCTCTTTATAGATATATAAAGATATATGAGTCTCTTGCATGTTTTGCTCTACTTGTACATCATGTTTGTTAGCAATGTTTTCTCCAGTTTATTTTAATTTTGTTCGTGCTATTTTATACACTCGTCTTAAATTTAGTGGATAGTCAGATCTATTAATGGTATTACGTGATTTCATCCAATATATTTGTGATATTTGGCAAATTGCTTCTCTTCTGCGCTAACAACCTGTTCTACTGCTTTCTTCCCAAGACGTCAACCAGTTGTTTCAAAACGTGTGTTGTCACTTTTGATCCACTAGGGGCCAACACTTCCTTGAAAGAAACTGATGTCCTTCCCTAAAACTCATCCTTTTCTCTCTGGAAGGGGGTGCGGGGGGGGGGGGGGGGGGTAGTTAAAATAAGCCTTATGTAAAAATAAGTAATTTCCATTTAAATTAAATGACTGGAAATTATATAAAAGAGTCTAAGTAAAATGAAAAGGCTACCAAAGAGATAAAAAGAATTCTGAGGTTTTTTAAGTGGGGAAAAAACAAAAATAAAAACCAAAACCAAAACCAAAAACCAAAAAAATATAAATAAAGCAGTTAAATTTTAAAAGAAATTAACTCAGAAGAAAATTTTAGTTTCAAAATAAAAATAAAAATGGTCCAGCTTCTATTCAAAGACTACATTAATTGTTAGTAAATAAGAGGTAGGTAACAAGAAACAGCAGTAATGACTTTTTCTACTTCTCTCCCCCTCTTTGTTCTGAAAGGCCAGGAGGTGGGGCTCTCCCGCCCTCCATATTCTCTAGGCTCCTACACAAATAACCGGGTGGAAAACTATTCTCAAACTAAATAAATCAGTTGTCTTAATTCAAATGAGGCAATCTGTACAAAAGATCCATGCTGACCTTAAAGCAGTCATTGAAAATTGCTTCCTCTCTGAGCCCCATTAAAATTCTTAAATCACGTTTATGACACAGAAGTAGACAAATCCACAAATGGAGGAAAAGAGGAAGAGAAGACGGAAGGAAGTTGGTTGCATTTATACACACTAACAATAAACTATTCCAGAGGGAAATTAAGAACACAGCCCCATTTACAATAGCATAAAAAAAGAACAAAAGACTTAGGAATAAACAAGGAGGTGAGATACACTAAGAAGTAGAAAACACTGATGATAAAATCAAATAAATAAACAAAGAAAAGGCAGAATCAAACCTATAAACACGGAGAACAATCTGATAGTGAGAGTTTGGGCAAAATGCATGCAGGGAAGTGGGAGAGAGAGGCTTCCAGTTACAGAAGGAGTAAGTCATGGGAATAAAAGGCACAGTACACATGCCTTTTACAGTCAATGATATTGTAAAAGTGGTGGATTGAGACAGGTGGTAGCTACCCTGTGGTGAAGGCAGCATAGTGTATAAGCTTGTTGAATCGCTGCTTTGTGCACTTGAAACTAATGTAACTTTGTGTGTCAACTATACTAAAAAAAAAAAAAAAAGAAAAAAAAAAGAAATATAAAACACTGATGAAAGAAATTCAAGCAGACAAATAAATGGAAAGACTTCATGTGTTGGAAAAATTAATACTTAAAAGGTCCAAACTACCCGAAGAAAGCTACAGATTCATTGCAATCTATCAAAATCCCAATGGTACTTTTCACAGATGTGGATTAAGAACCACCCTAAAATTCATATGGAACTGTAAGACACTGAATAGCCAAAATAATTTTGAGACAAAAGAACAAAGCTGGAAGCCTCACACTTTCTGATTTGAAAAATATAGTAGAAAGCTATAGTAATTCAAACAGTATGGTGCTGATGTGAAGACAGACATGTAGATCAACGGAACTGAATAGGGAATGCAGAGGTAAATGCTCATATATACAGTCAACTGATCTTCTACAAGAAAGTCAGTCCACACAATGGTGAGAAGATAGTCTCTCAACAAATAGTGTTGGTAAGACTCGATTTCTATAAGCAAAAAATCAAAGCAGTCCATACACCAAATCAATTCAAAATGGATTAAAGACTTAAATGTAAGACCTGATACCACAGAATTCCTTAAAGAAAACACAAAGGGAAGACTTCTTGACAATTATTTTCTGGTTGACACCAAAGGCACAGGCAACAAAACCAAAACAATCAATGGAGACTACAAACTAAAAAGCTTCTTCACAGCAAAGGAAACAATCAACAGAGTGAGATGTGTTCTATGGGATGAGAGAAAATATTTGTGAACCATCTATCTGATAAGAGGTTAACAAATATATAAGAATCTCTTATAATTCAATAGGAAAAAACAAATAACCTGATTAAAATATGGCCAAAGGGCTCAAATAGACATTTCTCCATCAAGACATACAAATGGCCAGCAGGTATATGAAAAGGGGCTCAACATCACTGATCTTCAGGGAAATGCAGATATAAACCATCACGAGACCATCATTGTTTGGATGGCTACTGCCAAAAAAAAAAAAAAAAAAGACAAATGTTGGCAAGGGTGTGAAAAAACTAGAACCTTACATACTTTTCCATAGAACAGTACATCCACTGTGAAAAACAGTACGGAGTTTCCTCAGCAAATTAAAGATAGAACTTCCATATGACCTAACAATCCCACTTTTGGGTATATATCCCAAAGAACTGAACTACCTCATGGCTGAAATTTTTTCACTGACATTTTAAAATAGGGTTAAAATTTTTAATATAGATCTTGCATGTTTATCATTAAATGTATCCCTAAGAAGTTAATATTTTAATTGTTGTTGTATATTTCTGGTATCTATTAGTTATTGTTTGTGCACTGGAAAACTACTGATTTTTTTTGCATTAATTTTGTACCTAAGACAACTTACCGAATTTTCTTCTTGTTTATAATGGCTTTTAAGTTAACCCTCTTGGGTTTTCCAGGTATATAGATACAACATGTGAGACAATTTGATTGTCTTCATTTCCAAAGAACAATGTAAAAATCTCCAAAAAAAAAGTAAAACTATGTAACTTTTTGTTGTACATAAAACCATTACTGATGGAATAAACATCTGGGATACAGAGTAGAAGTTAGGTCTATCTTAAAATAATTGGTGCGGAGGCGGTGTGGAGAGAGAGAGAGGGAGCGAGGCAGTGAATTTACCCAGAAAAAAAAATGAGTAAGCTCTTGCAGTGATTAAGAAAATTAGAAAGCCCACCTAAGAGCAAAATATGTATAATAAACACGAACAGTAATGGACATTAGTATCTGTCAAATCTGTTATATTATGGCATCTACGTTGAACTTGAAGGCCAAATTCTCCTTAATACTGTGAGTAACATGGTCAGGTCACGTGGCATGCCCTTCAGCCTGCAATAGCATTAGCTAACGAAAAGTGGGGACCTCTGTCTCCTTTTCTGGTGACAAAGGTGCAACTAATGGACAGTGATGACCCTGACCTGCTTCTTCTTTTTCCCCAGCCCGAGATGAAAGGATTCCCACTGACTCTTGATCAAAGGAAGGGGGAGAGAAAGGATGCGCGAGCAGCACGGGATTTAGACTCAGTAATGGACTGTTAGCAAAAGAGGACAGCCCTCTCGCTGTTATCAGAAGGGGAACACTGAGTGTCTCATCCCTTGTGAGAAGAGTCTGCTTTCGGATGGGGCAGTTACTCACTCTTTTACAGGCTCTTCCTGACTTTGTTGCCTTCCTTTAAGCGGGTATCTCTGCGCTGGCTAGCAGTCTGCTTCCTCCCTGCCAAAAAATTATTTTGGATTCGATTCATGGTTTGCCTAATTTTTTTTTTTTTTACACTTTAAAGGAATTGGATACTCTCTTTGTGTGCTAAATAAATTTTATGTGCATTTAAGTATTCTCAGTCCAGTAAATTCTACAGACCTCTTTTTATAAAGACATAACCAACTTGACTGAGAAACAGAAGACAGACCCTGATTATGGAGTTTCTGTTACACGAATGAGATTATATGTTTCATGACACAAATGGGCTCATCTGCAGACTTGTGCTTTTCACATTAACAGTCTGGTTTGACTTTGGATGTCGGTACATATAAAGGTAACTCACTCTTTTAATGACTTATAATCATGCACTGTATGCAGGTACTACAAGTGAATGGACCAATTCTTTATCAGTGGTAATTTGGGTGGTTCTGGCAAAAATTCATTGCATTTTATACACCAGCCTTTAACCCGTGGTAGCCTGAATGGGAATGAGGACAGTTATACCAGAATCCTGGCTCTGCCCAGAACAGGAGGACTTCCTAGTGGACCGGTGTTCGCTTTGTAGCAGTGGAGCCAAATGAGAGCTGCCAAGCATTGGAAGCTGAGATCAGGGCTGTGAAGTTTGGATATGATGGCATTGGTGGGTGGCGTGGCATGAGGCAAGGCCACGAGAGGAGCCATAGAAGTTGGCCTGGTATGTTCCAGTTCCCTGGCTTAGTAACTGCAGCATTGGACAGAAATGACAATGGCATTTTTCATAATCCCATAATCCCATAATCCCAAAATGGTGGCACTAATGCTGGTCTTACTGACAGTATTTTATATATAAAAAAAGAATTATATGCCATCATATTCCATATGTTGTCATCAGAAACTGATGAATGTGAGAGAGAGCCAAGGACTGCTTATTCCTGTGTCCTTCTAGCCTAAATATTCTAGAAAAGGTAAACTAGGAAGAAGTTAAAAATTATCCCATAGGAGAATCATCTGTTTCTCAGAAAACAGGTTCGGTGCTTTCAGGAAAGACAGGGAAGAACGTTAACCTACAGCTTCCTCATCTTTTCTTCCCCCCTCGCCCTACACCTTCTCTGCCACTCCATTTTCCACACAGTCCCTTCCTAAGTCCTGATGCTCCCCCTTCAGATTCCATCAGGGACTTCTGGAAACTGAGCCCAAACTAGCTCTGGGAAATAAAAGGCTCTGAGAACAAAAAATGCTCACTTCACTAGTAATTTAGAAAATTGGAATTAATACAACCAAAGGGTACTTTGAACAGGCTTTAGAAGTGATGTGATATGATGAGAAAGCTTTCTAGCAAGTCACCTCTATTTATTTATTTACTTATTTATTTAATCTGTTTATTGTTTACAGATTTTATTTATTTATTTGAAAGCAAGGGCAGGGGCAGAGGGAGAGGGAGAAGGAGGCTCCCCACTGAGCAGGGAGCTCGACGAGGAGCTCCATCCCAGGACCCTGGGATCATGACCTGAGCCAAAGGCAGACACTTAACTGACTGAGCCACCTGGGTGCCCCCAAGTCATCTCTATTTAATATAAAATGTAAATGCAGTATAGAGCTCTCTGGATATATCTCATAATGTACATAATTCAGAATTTAGGTTTTTGAAATACTGAAATAAGGGTGCTATGCTTGGAAAAATACAAAATACATGGATTTCCAAAAATAGCATGATATTCTGGCACACCAGAATACAGTTGACCACTGAACAATATGGGGACTGGAGTGCCAACCTCCATGAAGTTGACAATTCATATAAAACTTTTGACTCTCCTGGGGCACCTGGGTGGCTCAGCGGGTTAAGCCTCTGCCTTCGGCTGGGGTCATGATCTCAGGGTCCTGGGATCGAGCCCCACATCCGGCTCTCTGCTCAGCGGGGAGCCTGCTTCCTCCTCTCTCTCTGCCTCCCTGCCTACTTGTGATCTCTGCCTGTCAAATAAATAAACAAAATCTTTAAAAGAAAACAAAACTTTTGACTCTCCTAAAACTGAACTACTAACAGCCTACTGTTGACCAGAAGCCTTATAGATCACATGAACAGTTAATCAACACTAAGTTTGTATGTTCTATGTATTATATGCTGTGTTCTTATAATAAATTAAGTTAGAGGGAAGAAAATGTTATTAAAATCATAAAAGAAAATACATTTACAGAATGGTACTATGTTTAGCAAAAAAAATTCTGTGTATAGGTGGGAACTATAGAGTTCTAACTCGTGTTATCAAGGGCCAACTGAACTCCATCATTTGGAATGATCCTAATGGTCAAGGCTGAAAAAACTGAACAAGGAGGCAAAACACCAGGATGGGATACCAAACTGATCATTAGAACCAAGCCATGGAACTGGGTGAAGTAACACCGTACAACAAAGTGGGCCTGAATCTGGAGCCAACAGACTGAGGCTCCATGCTGGGACTCTTACTTATTGAAGCTGTTGGGTTTTGGACAAGTTCCTTCATCCCACTGGGCCTTAACTTTCTTCATCAGTACAACGTGCACAGTAACTCTGCTCTTCCTCTTCCGCAGGGCTGCTGTGACATAACAGATGATACTGGGAACAAAAACCGTAAAAACAGGACCTCAGGCTCTAAGGATGGAATCGTTCTTTATTTCAACATTTTAACATTGGGAAAGAAACAACATGGTACGATTTTGCTCTCAAACTGCGTGAAGTTGACTCCTTTCTTGAATGTTCTCTTATTTTTATGTAGATGTAAATCAAGAGGAAATTTTGCATTACAGGATAAGTTTCCTTCCTCACTAACAAGATTAGCTGGTACTTTTTATGAATATGTGTAATTTTTAGCTATTGTTATCTCCATTCAGAGTGATGTATCCTGAATGAAAAAAGAGCTTTTTATACCGTTCTGTTTGGAGGGCCAGATTTGTTTGGTCTGTACATGCAGGATCGTCTCCCTGTTATTTTAAAGCGAACCTCAGATAGCATATTTACGGAACCTTTGAATTTGATGTTTGATTAGAACCATCTTTGATTCTTGCATATCTGTTGGCCTTATGTCCTGTGGCTGAGCTGGTCTTGAAGCTTCATTGCGCATGAAAGTCTTTGGCAGATTGTTTGCTTGGAAAGGGAGCTTGGCTCCTTCCTGGCAATCATCCCGTGCTGTCTTTATTTGGTCCTTCCTTGTTCCTGCTCTCTCTGCCCATCTTTGAATTCTGGTTCACTCAGCCTTCAAGTCCCTAGTTGGTATTTGTTGCCACTGAGCTGGGTTCTCACTACCCACTCAGGGGCAACTGGTTATTTGCTCTTCCAAGCTTTCCTGCCTTTGGCTTTCTCAGGCAGTTCTCACCTAGTTCTAGCCCCTCAAGTCCCATTCCTGGCAGCACTGGTTCACTGCCAGCTCCAGTAAGGTGAGAAAAGGACATGGATAACATGTGACAGCTTTCTCTCATGTTGGGGTGGTGCTTCTCCTTCATCTGGTTCCTTAAAGTATTCTCCAATGGAGTTCTTCCAGGAAGAATTGGCCAGTCCTAATTTCCATGGTTTAATCATAAAAACTACCGGGAAGATGATAAGTATCCCATTTTGTGTTAAATGCTGCCATTAGGCCACCATCTTGTTTTTGGCTTTATGATCCTCCCAGTTTTCTACCGCACACTTTTTAGGTCAGCAACTCTTTCTCTTGATTTGAACTGTTCTGATTCTGATTCCACACCAAGTGACACTCCAACACCAGGTGGGTGTCCTATAATTCAACTCTATTCTGACACTAGCTACCTGGAGAGTGTCCAATCCCGCAGACTGATGGCTCAGCCCCACAAGACTTCAGATGTCCCCACTTCAGATGCCAAACTGCAGGTCCAGAGTCTGTGCTTCTGATCAACTATAAACCAGTGGCTCCCATGAGCCCCTCCTCGGTTTTGTTAAAAAACGAAATTCAACCAAGTAGATTTGAAGATCAAATTGGCTTTATTCAGTGATTCATGAATTGGACAGGATCCCATCTAACAAGCAAAGGAAAGCTCCAAGAAGCTGTACAAAATGGAAGTTTTCCAAAGACGGAGAGGGGCAAGAAAAAGGAATTTATTAGCAAGGAATGCAGTTTTAGGCAAGCATGCCCCTTCCTAGACTAGACTAGAAGGGGTCAATCAGATTACCTACTAGTGTTGACTAGGAAATTCCAGTTTGGCCGGTTAAAGGTTATCTTCCTGGAGTGGGGGTAGGGGAGTAGAGGGAGGGGAGAGTTGAAACCCCAGTTAAGTTATATATTAAGTCTTAATTTACTGACTTAAACGACACCATTTTGGGCCTGTATTTTTCTTTTTTAACAGGTTCCATTATTTGCTAAAGTGCCTCACAGAACTCGGAAACGTTTTGTTTACTAGAATATCAGTTTGTTGAATATATAATCCAGGACATGACTCAGGCTATAGGATGTAATTCAGAAACAGCCAGGTGCAAGAGATGCGCAAGGCAAGGTGTGGGGAAGAGGCGTGGCGCTTCCACGTCCTCTCTGACCAAATTGTTCTCCCCAGATCTTGTGTTTTCCAGCTTGGAAGCACTCAGAAACCCAGACTTCAGGGTCTTTATGGAAGCTTCATTACACAGACCTGACTGATGAAATCACTGGCCGCTGTGACTGAACTCAGTCTCCAGCTGAAATTCCGGGTGGGAGGGACTGAAAGCGGCAACCCTTCAGTCACGTGGTAGGCTCCTCTGGTAACCAGCCCCTCCCCCCATCCTTAAGCGACCCAGGAACCTTCCAAATTAGCATAACAAAAGCACTTCCACAGGGCTGGTCTCTTCAAGAATTTTGGAAACTGGGTGCTAGAACAGGGATAAAAACCAAGTACTTGTTAATTGTATCACAGTATTATGGATTTCAGAATCCATGCAACTGTCTTTCCTGGGCGAGGCTGAGAAGGAACCTGGGGAGTACATCCCCAGCAGCGAGGCTGGAAGAGAAGTTGGATAACACTGGGCAGGCAGCGTTCAGAAAGGCCCTCAAGGACACCCAGCTTCTCTGTCTGTGGATCCTCTCCCACGTGCATGAGTGACCTCAGGATGTAGTAAATGATGCTGGAGGGAAGGAAGGTTCCTATTTCCAGCTGCACAGGTGGGGCTGTTTTCACTTTGGAACCAACCATTAGCCCAAAGACTGTTCAGTCCTAGATTCCTTGTGAAGCTTAGGCCCACAGGAAAACAACAGCTGGAAGGCCCAGCCCTGGCTTAAAACAGCTCGTGGTAGGTCCTGTTCTTCTAGGGGGTCTGTGACCATGCAGGGTGCGGCTGCACGGAGCCCTGGTAGCCTGAACACAAAATTGGGAGGTCTGCAGGTTGAGCTCCAACTCTCCCCTTCCATTCAGTCGGTCCTAATCCATCCTGCTTGTTCTTTCCATTTCTTCACTTCTGACACGCAGGCAGTGATTAAGCCCCAGGAAGGTATTAGAACACAGGCAGGAATAAACTTCCCGCGGGTGACTATTTGCCTGTCTCTCCCCGCGCCCCCTCAGTCCCAGGTTTAGATGCTCTTCTGAAGAGCTCCCATCAGCGGAAGCTGCTCCTATCCCGGGATCTAGAGTCTCAGAACTCGAGTTGCTGAAGGACAAGCACATTATGGATTACCCGAGCTGTTTTTATTTATCTTTTTGCTATTTCAAGCAATGGGGGAAATGTCAGAAGGATGGACACGGATAAAAAACAAGACAGTTTCTAGGATGGGAGCTTTGTTGGTTTGTTTTCCTTCTGGTTAGATTGCTTGTGTTTATTTTGGCAAAGGGCAGCACGGAAGGAGAGTAAGGATGGGGAACATCAGAAACCATTTTGTATATAACAGTGGCAAGATAAGAACAAAGCGCGGTGAATGCTAAGAGAAATAAAAGTGAAAAACATATACATGCACATACACATATCTATATCCATCATCTCTACACATACAAATTATACATTGAGTAACTATATATGTGTAATATAAATTTTGCTAAGCAGTTTCACAGGCACCATGTAATTTGATATGAATAAAAACACTACGAAGTTTGTACTATTGTAAGAATTTACAATATTTTAGAGACAGGTGGACTCTCACATAGAGATCTCAAAGAACTTGGCCCAAAGCATGTTTGTGTGGAGCCTGGATTTTAACACGTGGGGGGCTAATTCCAGAAGTTAAGTTCTTTACCATGGAAGTAAGTCTGAGTTAGTTCTGTGAGTTAGGAAGAGCAGGCACTTACAGTTTCTTTGAGGATACAGTGCCACTCAAGATAAGTGTGGGTGGCGAGTGTGATCTTTAGACGGGAGTAGATCCAGACGGTGACTCACCTCCAGAGACAGTCCTGGAACCGCAGGTCAGAAACATATTCTGGGTCTGGGCTGAACTGGCCTGGCATTTTGAAAAGAAGGAGAGGAATTCTATTTACTGTGATGTTTGATGGGCAATCACATGATTATCGCCTGTACAGGGGAACTGGAGGCATATATATTTTTTTCTATTGTTCTGACTTCTGATCTGCTTTTGCAAATATTATATACAGCATTTCTATCATTCTGCTATTATATTCAGAAGAACATAAATAGTAAAATTAATGAAATCCCTTAACTATTGGTTCAGCATATAATTTTTGCTCAAGATTGTTCTCATAAAAAATCCTTGTAGCAGAAACCTTTTATTTTTGTCTTCTCCCCAACATGTTAATCTCCTTTTATTCATGAATGATTAAGTCAGTATGACAGGAAAATAATATTTCCAGGCAGTGAACAGAAATGCAGAAATTGAATTTACTAGCCAAGCACCATATCTGAGTCATTATACCACAAATAAATTGTGTGTATGCCTGAGCAATGCATTAACTTGTTCCACTTGTCCTGACAGCATAAGACATTTTAAGGAAATGTTAGGGACTTTTAGTTTATTTCTATTCATTGAAAAATCTTATTTAGCCACCTATGCCTCTGAGCTTTTCTTGCAGTCTACAGCCTTTTCTGTAGGAAAATAATTCTAAAAGTAGATATGACATTTCTTTTAAAATCAAATGCTTCTTCAAACATATTGCCATAATAAAAATAGTAAGTAGTGCAGATGGTCTAGGGCTGTAAACTAAAACTTATTTTGACTTAGATGCCACGTGTAATCATCTATCTTTTGACAATATAAAACGGGGACTACCTGCATAAATAAGAATCCTTTTTGTTGGTCCCTTTTACGTCCCTTCCTCTGTTATTTCCAAATATTGGTGACTGTTGTATTGGTCTCTACCTGCCTTTAACGTGGTGTGCGTTTCCTATAAAAACTGGATAATGGGGGCGCCTGGGTGGCTCAGTGGGTTGAGCCTCTGCCTTCGGCTCAGGTCATGACCCCAGGGTCCTGGGATCGAACCCGCACCGGGCTCTCGGCTCAGCGGGGAGTCTGCTTCCCGCTCTCTCTCTCCTGCCTCTCCGCTTCCTTGCGATCTCTGTCAAGTAAATAAATAAAATCTTCAGAAAAAATTGGATAACGGCTTTCATTCAGCTTAAAAATAAGTGTTTCTTCGTGCCTCCCCCGCCCGCCCGCGATGGCTGTCCTCGGAGGCCGGGCGTCCAGTCGTCAGAACCCGCAGGTTTCCCCAGCCCCTGGGGCACCGCCCTGACCGCCCGCCCAGCCCCGCCGGCGCGCCGGTGCCCAGTCCGAGTCCGCCCGCGGCGCCTCCGGGGCAGTGAGGACCGTGGAGCGCATCTCCCGTGTTCGCAGGCGTCTCTGGTGATTGCACAGGACCTCCGTGGCGCAAACCGACGCCTCCCGCGTCCGTACCTCACACTGTCCGCCACGTCAGCACCGGCGTCTCGGCGCGGCCTGCTCAGGCGACGACCCCCGCGTCCGCGCACGGCCGGGCGGGCTCCCTGCCCCGTCTCCCTCTCGCTCTGCCCGCCGCCGTCGCGACTCGTGACCCTCTCTCCGTCACACAGTAAATAAAATCTTTAAAAAACCTGGTATCTCAAAGAGCAATATACAGGTAGGCAAGCTCATAAACAGGTAAATTAAAATGGGGGAAGCATGGCTGGTTCGGTCGGGAGAGCTTCCACCGGAAGGTTCCAGACCGGCTCTCCCGACCCGCACTCCTGAGGGCTTGTCACCGCGCGGCCAGGCTCCGCCCGGGTTCTCGCCGTCTCTTCCCTCCGCGCGCTGTAGCACGCGCACCCGCGGCGCTCACACGTGCGCGCGCACGCACGCACTGCCATCACGCACGTGCGCGCACACGCACACCGAGCATTCACGTGTACGCGCGCGCACGCCTCCTGCCTACCTCTGCTGCCTACCTTTTCGTGCCTTATCGTTCCTTTACAGCCTTTTGAAGTATCAGATTATCTGACGGCCTCATCGTCACAGATGTCTTCACGGAGGAGGGTGAAAGGCGGTTAGGGCACAGGTCCGTTTGAACATTTTGGCATCCAGAAACATTTTTTATTTTAAGATTTTATTTATTTATTTGACAGACCGAGATCACAAGCAGGCAGAGAGGGAAGCAGGCTCCCTGCCGAGCAGAGAGCCCTGTGCCGGGCTCGATCCAGGACCCTGAGATCATGACCTGAGCGGACGGCAAAGGCCTCAACCCACTGAGCCACTCAGGCGCCCCCAGAAACAATGTTTTTTATTGGATGACCCAGCGGGGCGCCCCTCAAATGCGTCTATAGAGCCAGTCCTTTTCTCAAGCTGTAGGTAGGGTTGGAAATCTGGATTCGGGAATGATATGCTTGATTGGATACTGGAAGACTAGCATTGACAAACACTGCACAGTTTGCAGAAAGGATTGATTTGAGGGATGAAACTGCGCACTGCCCGCACCATTAACATGTAACTTGACTGAGACCTTCCTGTCTTGGCCTGAATCATCCGGCAGGGAATCATTTCAACACTTGATTTTGCTGACCAAGAGAGCATTCTCAGTTGTCATGAGATGTCTGTCCTTCCTTTCGGGGGTAGGGGAAACCGATGGGGGTTCAAATTCCAGACCCCAAAGTCTGTGTGTCATAGTCCTTAGGCTCGGAACCCACTTTCCAGATTACATGAGCAAACCCACAATCCACTCAGGACGATTCCCAGCAATACCTCTCCTTGAACACCATTCTGCCAAGCAAAGGCTGGGATGTATCAGCAAGAATTATTTCATCCCAGGCGAGTAGAGCCAAATGAATCAACTTCTTCTCTTTTGGATAGAATTTGTGGCTGTCAGTCAGCAGCCTGCTCCCCTGGCCAGGATAAACATTAACAAATTGTCTTTTCCAGGTTCTGTCTGTGTGCTAATGTGCCCGTATAGAAGTTATGGTTACAAAAAAAAAAAAAAAAAAAAAAAAAAGAAGAAGAAGAAGAAGAAAAAGAAGTAGTTATAGTTACATTATTTCATTTGCTCATCAAAGTTAAAAATGCCTATTACATATTTCTCCTGTTTCCTGTGTTTTCCAAATATGAAACGTTTATGTTTTTCATTATTACATTTTCAAATCTAGAATTACTGGGTTGAATACAGTTACTGGTTCTGGGTAGGTACCTATGTAAATTTCAGTTGCCATGCACATATTTATTTCAAGGTTAGTAAATACATTATATGCTCTCATTAAATCCTTTTTGATTTTTGCTTAGGACAAAAGGAAGGGGAGGGAATGCCTGTACCTGGTTGTTACCATGCTGGGCACCTTCCACTCCAGCTTCTGCGGGGGATTCTGGTTGAAGAAATACAGGAGAAAACCAAATCCTGCAAAGGTGGAACAATGGGCCCTGTCACACAGCTAGGAAAAGAGCCAATCAGCAATTGAAACCAGCTCTACCCGATTCTCTGCTGGCTGTCCTACCTGGGGCTTCCTTTCCGGATGCTTTGTTCCCATGTAGTCTCCCCACTGTGCTCAGAGTTTTGGGGATAATCTCTGTCCAGCAGTGCCTTCAGTGATGTGAATGGCAGCTCTACTTACCTTGATCCCCCTCCCCCACCGAAACAAAAACAAGAGAAAAAGAACCCACTCTGTCCACCTTGTCTGCCCCTCACTCTGCGGTCCCCTTGCTTTCTCTCCCTTTCCAGCAAAGCAGCTGGAAGGGGTTGCCCTCGCTCTGCTCTCTCTGCTGCCCCCCCCCCCCCCGGCCCTTGCTCCACACCCACCTTGCTTCCGCCTGCACCTCTCCACGGTAGAAGGTCTCCAAATTCCTCTGAGTTCTCAGAACGTACTGCACAACTTTCAGCTCTTAAATTCTCTGACCTTTGAAAATGTACAGTGTTGACCGGTCGTTCCTTCCTGAAACCCTCTCCTTCCTCACAGACAAACAGTAGAGCCGTTTTGCCTTCTTGTTTTCCTCCCCTTGACATCTACGCCTGCCTCCGCTCACTCCCAGGCTCTTTAACTTCCTCTTGTCTCACTTGCTCCTTTCATGGGGGAGATGCTTTGTGGTCTCTGCCTTTTTGCTTTCCCTACTTCTCCTTTGTCTATGCATTTGATTCCCCCCGCCCCCAACTGTGAAGTCTTACCGATGCCATGGCCTCAGCTCTCAAATACATGTCTTCAGTCCCAGACTTCCCTTGTAAAGTACTCACTGGGCATCTCCCAGGGTGTGTCGCAAGACACTACAGGCTTCTCTCCCCTCACTCCCCATTGCCTTCTGTAGACCCCTGACCCTCAAACAGTTGGTTGCTCTGTACTTGGTGACAATGTAATACCTTTAGATTCCTCTTTTATCACTTGATGTATTATAATTATTTATTTATGCATCCGTTCCTTCTGTGGTTGATTAGCAATGAAAGTACTTATCTTCAATGCTTAGAATAGTTTCTTCCATTTTTAGCACGCTTTCTGGCCAAAAGTAGGGGCTCAGGAAACATTTTGTTGAATAAATGACTAAAACAGCAGATATGCCTTTACAGACTCAACTGAATCATTCTGCAAAAAATCTGGAAGCACAAGATTGCCTCTTGTTTTCTGTGATCTATACAGATAACCCAAATTCCTGAGATTAAAATGCAAACCACTTTTGTTGAATATTCTAAGCATGTCTCTGAAGAACACTCCCCACTTCTTGGCAAGAGTTGGTTTTGGTATGTCACCCCATCATAAAGAGTTATGTAATCTTAGCTTTGACTGTGATGACTTCATACTGAAACCCACCAGAACACAGATCCATCGGTTCTGAGTGCCCAGATGTCCTGACCGTGAGGCTTCATTGCACAGACACCCTCCAGCTTTGCCCACCACATCGCCTTCCTTTTCTTTCTCAACCCTCGGTCCATGCTTATAACTATGCACAGCAGATTTGCCTCAGCATCCCTCTGGAAAGTTAGAAAGTTCTTGAGGTTTTAGTTGTATCCACGAGAAGTTATGTCCACTGAATATTTCTTTACCTTGTATTTCAAACAAGTCTAAAACTACTAAAGAGATGTTTTTCTCAGTCTCACACAGAACAAAACTGAATTGGACAGGGTCTGATTGAGCAGGTATACTTAAAATAATAATAAGTCAGCATATAGACAGCTGTCTATATGCTGACTCAATCTAGAAATTGATCTCCAGTTATGTAATGTTCTGAGTTAGTCTTAACAACCTAAACCTGTCTGTACATCACAATCACTTTGGTATACTTAAAATAATAAGAATGCCTTGAGTCCACATTAGACACAACCAAGTCAATGTTTTTAGGGGATTAAGCCCGAAATCTTTATTGGTTTTTGCTTTGTATTGTTCTTTAAAGATTTTACTTTTAAGTATTCTCTGCACATAACGTGGGGCTTATAGGTCTCGAACTCACAACCCCGAGATCAAGAGTCACATGTTCAGGGCGCCTGGGTGGCTTGGTGGGTTAAAGCCTCTGCCTTCGGCTCAGGTCATGTTCCCAGGGTCCTGGGATCAAGCCCCCATTGGGCTCTCTGCTCAACAGGGAGCCTGCTTCCTCCTCTCTCTCTGCCTGCTTCTCTGCCTACTTGTGATCTCCGTCTGTCAAATAAATAAATAAAATCTTAAGAAAACAAAACAAAAAAAAGAGTCACATGTTCTTTGGACTGAGCCAGCCGGACACACCTGTATTTTTTTGTTTTTTAATTTATCAGCAGATTGTAATGCAGCCAGTGGGCTAGGTTTGAGAAACGACTGGCCCATATTTCACCTAAGGAAAACTCCACTGATTATGTCTGCATGAGGATATAACTGGAGGAGCCATGTTCATTGACCTCTTCATTTTTAGTGACACAATTTTCAGAAACTCAGGCAAATTTTTAGCTTTATAATGTTGTAAAGTTAAAGCTCAGAGAAAGGAAAAATGTAAGTCCATTTTTTTTTTTCCCAAGTGAAATGTCTGCATTTTTCTCTTATGTGACTTCTATATAATTTACTTGTCATGCTGGGATGGTTCATGATTCAGCTTTGCTAATCAGTGCTAATAGGAAGAGCATCTGGCGTATTGGAATGGAATTAGTTATGGCAATCATGAAATTCAATCAAACAACAAATATTAGCAAGTGCCAACTATGTGCCAGACAGAGCGTACAAATCACAGATCACTCTTAAAATATCTTAAAAATAGATGACATGAGCTACTAAGTAAAGGCAGACTATGGGAAAATAACTAAGTAACAGTGTTTTCTAAGGAGTAGCATAATACCAGGGGGATTATTATAACAACCCTTCTGAGTCAATCAAGGCAAACTAAATTGAATCCTGTAGTGTTAGAGTTAATGCCATCAATGCTGGTGTTTTTCATTTCGTATCTTTAATATACATCAGAATGGGATTCCAGGATCTTCTCAGGTTGCATACGTTTAGCAGGGTGGGTATTCTTTAGTTTCCCGTCCTTAGGAAGGTCAATTTACTAATTTTTAAGACAGCTAAAAGAATGTAGAGGATGGAATGGGAGTTGGAGGGAAGTGTGAGAGTATCCTGACCCATGACAAGTGACTTAGAAGCAGGAACTGAATTACTCCTTTGGCAGAGATGTGGGGTAGGGGAAGAGAAAGCAAAGTAGTGAATGAGGTTGGTTTTGGTAGAAATCAAGTGTGCAGGGAAATGGGGAAGATGTCTTCAAAGGAAGGTAGAAAATAATTACATTTGGATTCCACATGGCATGGTAGGCTGACGTTCTAGAACTAGAAAGATTGCTCCAGGGTGAGCAGGGAACCAGCAAATGTCCTTCATGCCCCAAGTTCTGTTTTTGTTGGGCTTTGCTTTGGGTTTTGGTTTTTGTCTTGTCATGATTTTAGTAAGAAAAAAGGAAAGGGTTTTAATTCTTATTTCTTTTCTCTTTCCCCTGGATGTCTATTTATGGGGCAGGGTCTAAGGTAGTCTCTACAGTTCTAGAGGTTTCGTGGGTCCCATTTCAGGAGTAGGTGCCCTCGTTTGCACAAGCGCTGGCCACTGACATTGGATTTGCAAGGAGACTGCTTTATTCCCGTTGTGCTGCATGAAACGCCGGTCAGCTTCGGGAGAGGGGACTTACTACTCACCAGCAGAACATCACAGAGACAGTCAAAATCAATTCATAAAAGAGAACTAGAGTCTGAGAAAGACATTTGGAAACAGATTTTGTGCTTTTTTATTCTCTAAACGCCTAATTATAAAGTGCACGTATGTGTGTAATTCATCTGCTCTTGGCCTCATCCCATGAAAAGGCTAAATTAATTTATAAAAATACATACCGTACAAAAGGTTACCATAAATTACTTAGGCAATCTGGGCCAGGGGACTCCTTGTGCAAGAACATAAATAAGACGTAATCATGTTCAAACAGTTGCTAGGAAGGATACAGATCTGGCTGTAAATGTTCTAAGCCATCAGAGAAGAAACAATGTCCGCTTACCGAACTCTGGTGTTCTGAGATCAAAGCCGATGAGTTCTCTGGACAAAGCAGAGCCTTCCCTCACCCTGAGACCCGAGATAGCGCTCTCGCTGCGTCTTTGTGAAGGGCCCTGTGAGCTGGGGATGCTGGTGTCATCTCTGTGTGGCCGTGATGAGTACAACAGAGACTTCCATTTGGCTATTTAACACAGCGTCCCTCCATTTCGGTCCAAGAAAGCCAAAGCGCCATTTGGTACAATCAATTCAATGAACCGACAAATAAAGTAACCCGAGTAGGCAGCTTTCAAAGAGAATGATAGGATACAAGGGACAAAACGTGTATTTGAATTGCCTTTCACATATATGGAGGGGTGGACTCTTACTGGGAGGCCCCCCAGCACCAGGCACAGTAAGCACAGGAGGTCTGTGCATCATTCAATAGTTCTTAAACACGGAGAGGTAAACAGGACAGCAAATGCTCTTATTTTGCAGTAAAGACCATCTAGGATCGGGGAGGTTAATTTATCTGATGTCACACAGCTTGTGAAGTGGCACAAATTGGACCCTCTTTTTTTTTTTTTTTTAAGGATTTTATTTCTTTATTTGAGAGAGAGAGAGAGAGAGATCACCAGCTGGGGGCAGGGGCAGAAGGAGAGGGAGAAGCGCGTTCCCCGCTGAGTAGGGAGCCCAAGGCAGGGCTGGATCCCAGGACTCTGGGGTCATGACCTGAGCGGAAGGCAGATGCTTAACCGACTGAGCCACCCAGGCGTCCCCACAAGCTGCACTCAGAACAGTGACCTCCTGATTCCAAGCCCAGCGCTTTCTGCAGTACATTCAACAAGTTCTTACAGGGGACCTGCTCTAGGCCGGCACTGTTCTAGAGCTTGGGGACACAGTAAGTCATGTTACCAGAGTCCCTATTGTTGGAGGGGGAAGAGTAACAGATACTTAATAAACAAGCAAATGGATATTATCAATGGGGTGCTAAGCGCTATAGAGACCAGTAAGGAAGACAGCCAGCCAGAGCAGAGGGGAAGGTGCTGCGGCAAATGAGAATCCCCTGAAAAGGACTTTTTAAAGGTGACATTTGAGCAGAGACTTGAAGGAAGTGAAGCGCCTTGAGAGGAAAATATTTTCCTATTACGCCCGATATGGTGGCTAAGGTATACAACCCTGTTTTTTGATACTCGGGTATATATATTTTAGACTTATTTTTTTTCCCCATGTAAAAATTGCCCTTGGTGATTATGATCACATTGGTAATTATTATGAGGTGTTCCCAGCTTGGTGGGAGTAAAATCTGCTAGACTGAAATAAATCTAATTATGTCATCCTAAAATGCGGTAAGACATTGCCCAAAATATCCTGGCCACACGCAGCATCAAAACCGGGCTGAATCGGAGAGCAGATGGAGTTTCAAGATATTACGGAGCAAAGATAGCCAGAATTTTATGGCCAAGATTGTATCTTCCACAATGAATGAGTCCAAGGATACATTTCAATTGGATTTTAAAAAGTACAAAACTTCCCTAATCTCAGAAAGTTTGCAGTTGAGTTTGGCTGAAAACAAGCGAACGAACAAAGCCACCGAAACACACACGCATAAATTAATTAAATAATAGCGACTGGCATAGAGCTGAGGCAGGCTTCCATGGGAGTTGGTAGACTCTTGGATCCTCTGTGGAAAACCCAGCATCTGGATCTGCTTGGGTCCATATTTCTTTCTCATTTTGCCCCACATTGGAGCGTCCTAGCCCTTATTCTGTAACCTTACATGGTGCCTTTAGATGGACTGACTCTGTGATAAAGTCACTTCCTTTAGTCTCAGAAACCTTCCCCTTGTCCTCCAGTTCCCAGTTTAGTACTTCGAAGCTCTGGCTGCAGGTGAGGGGAAGTCTTCGGGGGAGGTGAAGCCAAGACCAAGCCAACGACAGCTAGAACAAGGCCTGGGTCCCTCGAGCAGATTGAAATGTTCACTCTAAACCCCTTTTCCTCATTGGCTTGTTTTCTGTTGCTGTAATGGTTTAAAACAACACAAATTCATTAACTTACTGTTCTGCAGTCCAAATGCCTGAGGTGGATCTCACAAGGCTAACATCAAAGGTGTCAGCAGGACTGTGTTCTAGAAGCTTCAGGGAGAGTCTGTTTTCCTGTCTTTTTCCGGCTTCAGAAGCAGCCTGCCTTCCTGGGCTTCCATCTCCAAAGCACATTGTTCCAACCTCTGCTTTTGTTGTCAAATCTCATTTGACTTTCACCCTCTTGCCTCCTTTGTGTAAGGACTATGGTGGTTACTCTGTGCTCACCTAGATAATCCAGGATAAACTCCCCATCCTAGAATCTTTAACCATGTCTGCAAAGTCCCTTTTGCCATAAAGGTGACATAGTCATAGATTCTGGGGGTCAGAATGTGGACACACTTGGGGGGAATTGTTCTGTCTCTCCCACTCTTCCCCCCCCCCCAGTTTTATATTATGAAAGCTCCCCCAGTGAGTCCATGAAAATAGCTTTCCTCCTTTATTTGCAGGATCTATACACTTTTTACATTTTTCTAACCAATGATGGGAGAGAGCATTATAGTGATAATAACAAAAGCAATAGTAAGAATAACAATAATAGAAAACATTTAAATAATGCTTCCTGTGGGTGGGGCTCTGAGCCTTTCCTGAATATTAACCCCTTTACCCCTCACAAACCCTCTGAAGCAGGTACTGTTCGAATCTTGAAATGGGTGACATGACGACTCGGAGTCACCAAGGAGGAGACTGAGGATAATTTTATCTTTAGATAATGGGCAAAGTTTGCAGTGGCAAGGTGCGGGGAGGACCTCGCCTCATTCTTAGGTCAGCTTTGTTCGGAATTCTGGAATTGGGTCCCTGCCTTCACTCCCATGGTGTCTGGTTGGGCAAGAATTTATAAGATCTTTGGTTGTCACATTCCTCTTTGTGTTTCATTGAAAAAGCTATCTCATTGTCCCAAGAGGCCATAAGTACTGAAAAGTGAGGTTGGTGTTGCGAGTAATCGAGGCTGAAGTGTAAGAATGATAGAAAACAGGACAGGAGTTCCTCGTTCAAGGAAGACAGACAGACTTCGGGGAGAGCTAGTTGTTGTGTAGGTCTTAAGGGTGGCTAAGCTTCAGAAAAGTGAAAAGAAGGGTAGAGTTTGCTCCAGATCCGAAGAAAAGATGCATAATGTGAAACATGGTTCCCACTATCCCGATCTCCTCTATCTAAACTTCAGAGAAATTGGAAGTTCTTCGAGAGCTACAATTTTTGCCTTGCCCCAAACGTAGCTATCATGGAAATATGTTCATACGGGTATTACAGTGTGAATCCCGAGACTGACCAATATTACTTACGTCTCATTCCTGCTGACCTTCACCCCCCAAATCCCGGCCGTTCCGGTCACCTATCCTCATTTGTCCTTTATCCTAGTTCTGTTTGGGGCTTCCTCTCTCCTGGCTTGTCCCCATACTCCTGCCCTACTTGCTAGTCCTTTCTACCAGGTTTGCCAGCTTCTCCATTCAGATGCAAACGACTCCATTCTCTTAGCACAGCCCAAGGTCAGATGGTGACAAGGACACATTCTAGCCTCCCCCCACTTTTCTTTTTCTTTTTCTTTTTTTTTTTTTTTAAAGATTTTATTTATTTATTTGACAGAGAGAGATCACAAGTAGGCAGAGAGGCAGGCAGAGAGAGAGAGAGGAGGAAACAGGCTCCCTGCTGAGCAGAGAGCCTGATGTGGGACTCGATCCCAGGACCCTGAGATCATGACCTGAGCCGAAGGCAGCGGCTTAACCCACTGAGCCACCCAGGCGCCCCCACTTTTCTTTTTCAAAATCATTCTTCCTTTACCTTCATACAAAATGAACTTTTGGCTCAGGCTCTTTTCATTCAAATTCAGTTCCACCATCTTCTTGGGTGTCTTTTATATCTTCAAAATGTATTTAATGCACAATGTTTGAATTTCCTGATCTCAGTTTTAATGAACTTTACCTCCACTTTCTTCCAGTTGTCTTTCCCTATGGTCATTCACTAGACTTCAGCATCTGGATTTGTTCCGCTTCTATAATCTAAAATTTCATTAACCTACTCTGACCAGACCACAACCTACAATGAACTTAGTCACTCCTACTTTTCAATATGCTTTGAAAGTATTAAGTGGTCCGTGGCCACAAACTTTCCTTGTGCTAGCTTCACCAACTTCTGCTAGCTTCACCAACTTCTTGACCAGCCTCCATACCGTGGTTCACCATAAAATACCGCCTTGCCATTTCATCAAATAGTTTGACCCTTGTCCTTCCTTTGTGTTCATTCTCTAAATCCCCCGTCAGACCACAGAGCTTCCCATCTCTGCAAGAGCTTTAGAGAAGATCCCATGATTCTGTAGTTTGGAACCATTGCCTTTCATATTTTGAACAACTCAGTTATACCTTCAATGCTACCTGGCATGCTCTTCCGTTCTTCATCAATATCCAAGTTTCCTTATTCCTTTTCAACCACCCACTAAAGCCCCTGCTTCAGTTTCACTACTGGTTCTGATTGGCTAATGATTTGGGCCTGGGAATCAAAATTTGATTCTTCTCCATTTCTGAAGACGTGACTTTGGACAAATTAATTTCTCTAAGTCCCTGTGTTCTCCTACATAAATTTACTTTAAAAATATATTTATTTTAATTTAAATTTTAGGGAATAAACATACTATGCAATATTGATTTCTGGAGCAGAATTCAGGGATTCGTCACTTACAGTGCTCATCATAGCAGGTGCCTTCCTTAATACCCATCACCCATCTAGCCCTCCATCAACCCTAAGTTTGTTCTCTATCCTCGAGTCTCTTACAGCGTGTTTGTCTCTTCCCTTCTTTTCCCCTCTCCCCCTCCCCATATGGTCATCTGTTTTCTTTCTTAAATGCCACATGAGTGAGGGGTCATATGATAGCAGTCTTTCTCTGACTGACTTGCTTCGCTCAGCATAATATACTCGAGCTCCATCCACGTCATTGCAAATGCCAAGACTTCATTCTTTTTAATGGCTGAGTAATATTCCGTAGTATATATATGTGTGTATATATACCACATCTTCTTTATCCATTCGTCAGTCGATGGACATTTGGGCTCTCTCCATAGTTTGGTTATTGTTGATAATGCTGTAAATATTGGGGTGCATTGTATCCCTTAGAATCTGTATGTTACCTCTATGTAAATTTAGATACTAATAGCATTATTGTATTACAAGAAGTCAATGAGAAAATCTATGTCTAACGCTTAACATGGGACTGATAGATAATAAATATTAAATGTATGTTAGTTTTTAATCATTATTCTTGGGGAAAGCTGAGATAAATTGGCAGGAACTCCCTTAACTTTTCTTCCATGAGACTACTATTTCATCTCTGTATCTACTCATTGTTTCCCATCACAGCAAAAGATAAGTACTGCCTCTGGTCTAAGGCAAATTTTCCTTCAACAAATATCACAGATACCGCTGATCACAGATCAGATATCTTCACAGATACCTTCAGTTTTTCTCTTCTGGCCACCCTACTTTCACAGCCAAAAATATATTATTTTTGGAAGACTGATACAGACTAGATATTTCAAAATTCTCAGAACCACAAGGAAGCTGGGTAAAAACATCACCAGCTAACACAAAGGGCTTCCTTCCCATCATTTTCCTTGAAGTCATTGCCAAATTTCACACCACTGATAACTTCTTCCTTGAAAGTCTTGGCTTCTGTGTGTTCAATTCTCTTCTGACTCTCCTCTGACTCTTCGTCTCTAAGTAAGTCTTTATTTGCCTCTTAATACTGATATTCCTGGGTGCCTGTGTGGCTCAGTGGGTTAAGCTTCTGCCTTCGGCTTAGGTCATGATCTCAGGGTTTTGGGATCGAATCTGACGTCAGGCTCTCTGCTCAGCGGACAGCCTGCTTCTCCCCTGCCATCTGCCTGCCTCTGTGCCTACTTGTGATCTCTCTCTGTTAAGCAAATAAGTAAAATCTTTAAAAAAAAATACTGATATTCCTTGGAGTTCTGTCTTTAGTTCCCTTGTCTTTTCATCTTATGAAGTTTCTCTGGTTGACCTTCTCAACACTTACTGATGTGCTTAACACTAAAGCTCCTGATTCCCAAACCTCCCTCTCTCAGAAGAACTCTACCAAATCATGAAACTCTGGAAATACATGAATCTCTGGAAATTAATGAATTCAAAGTAGAATGTGTTTAACACTACAAGGCAGATTCAGGGGGGAAAGCCTCTATGCAAGCCAGAGAGAAGAGATATCATTTCCGATGAAGTTAAGCACACAGGGAAAGGATTTATGGAGGAGGTAAAATTACCCAATCCTTGAAATATGGTACTGTTTTGATAACTGGAGATATTTGGTGGCCAGGAGCAAGAGAAAAGGAAAATAAGGGAAAGTTTAGAGCCCACTGGGAAGTGGTGAGTAGCCTGGATTGCCTAAAATTTAGCATGTAGGTAAGACTGAATATTTAGTTTGGGGCTAGACCTGGCCGTGTGGGATTTCTCAAGTTGTTAATGAATGCCCATGAGTTGTGAATGGTGTCTTGGAGAGTTCTATCATTAAAGTAATAATACTTTATATTTCAATTTCCATTTTTAAAAAAGATTTATTTATTTGAGAGAGAGAGTACAAAAGTGGGAGGGACAGAGGGAGGGAGAGAGAATCTCAAGCAGACTCTATGCTGTGTGGGGAGCCTGATGTGGGGCTCTGTCTCACCACCCCAAGATGGTGACCTGAGCCAAAACCAAGAGTCAGGTGCTCAACCAACTGAATCACCCAGGCCTCCTCAGTTTCCTATTTTTAAAAGTTAACAGTTTAATACTTTATATATTTCTCTTCTTTAAAATAGGATGATTTAAGAGCTTCTGAGTATATATAGTATAGACATGTAATGTTTTGTGGAGGTCACACTGGTTTGGCAAGGATCTCATAAGCTTTTAACATTTTCCTATTTTGTTGCATTTATACTCATAATGGGTATCGGCTGAAGGCAGGAATTGTAACAAATGTCGATGTTGAAATACAATGAGGCAATGAGGACAATAACATTTAATTCAGTAAATGTCCTCAAGGTCATAACTAAATTCACATATTACATCCATTTATCAACATTCTTAAATAGCACATCAATATGTCTCTAGCATTTCAAAGTAGAATTAAAGGAGAAAAAACTCAGTGGTGTTTATATTTTGGCTTCCTTCTTGTTAGAAAGAAGACCATACACACCTATGATAATGTGATATTTTCAGAGAAGAACCTGTAATTAGCATCCCAAGCCCTTTTCTCAAATCTCATTATTTAGAAATGAGACAACAATTATTAAAAGAAACCATTTTTTAAATGTGTAAGTGCAAAAATTCAAAACAAGTCCTGACAGCAGTTTTGGTCTATTTTGGCTATAATATGTAATTTAATTATTTTTTAAACTTTTCTTGTGAAATATAGCATTAACTATAGAAAAATTGGTCTAAAGATAGATGGAAAGCTCACATTATCACCACAAGTCAAAAAATAAAATGTTCCCAGCACTCAGGAAGCCTCTCTCATGGTCTTATGTGTCGCGGCGAGCACGACAAATCGACCAGGGTAGCCGTGGGGGCTAAGAGGATGATGAAAAATAGTTAAGAGACAAAGAGATGGGGGCAGGAGGGACACTGAAGAGGATGTCCAACAGTGCCAAATTTATTCCACGTCTTACAAGCATTTATAAGGCAAACCAGAATAGGAGGAGCATTATATCAGTACCTAGTCAGATGACCGCAAGTTCCTATAACAAGTTTACATTAACTACAAGCAAACCTCGGGAGCCCAGGTAGTTTCCGCTAAAGCTATTAGCAAGACAATCAACCAGGGAGTGGATCATGGGAGGTACAGAACACCAAGGATTAACTAAGAACTCTGGCCACACTGTTCCCTACTGCAGGGAGAGTGTGTGGGAAGTCACGTAGGTGAGCGCACGACACAGAGCACAGACCCTTTCTCAGTGTTACTCAACCTGCCCGTCCTTAACCTTGTCAAGGTGTCCGGACTTTGAAGGAGACACAAGTCAGGGCCTGGTTTGGTCCTCGATTCCAGCCGTGCCGTGGCCTCCAACACTTATGGAATCAATCGAGGTTCCATTACAGAAAATGATGAAGTTTGCTCTAGAATATAGGATTTATCTTTATACAACTGTAGATGCTGGGTAAACAGTTTATATACAACTGTTGCCTCTGGTTCTGAAGTCAGCAAAGCAGACACTCTGGCCCAGGAGCTGGAGAAGCTGAAGGAGGTTTGGGGTCATGGTAGGAGTGCAGGACTGCCCCATGTGTACCTCTGTCAGTAGGACCAAAGTGAACCAGGAAGTCAGGGACAATATGAACTAAATGCAACCATACCTGGTACTCTGAACCACATTTTGTGCATTAAAAAAATATATATATATATATGTGTGTGTGTGTGTGTGTGTGTGTGTGTGTATGGTTACTGCTTCACTTTTGCCTTCCATATTGTGCTCGAGTTCAGACAGCCTACTCTAACTTAAAATGATAGAATGGAAAATTCTGGAAAAAGTAGTGCAGATAAGCTAAGTTGACCCAATACAAATTCCCTCCATACCCTCCCGATAACTACACTTTCCCTCTTCCTAAAAGGTAACCAACTATCCTGATTCTTATAGCAGTCACTTCCTTGCATTTCTTTTTTTTTCTTTTTAATTTATAAACTATAATTCATACCTAAAACACTATAGTTCTTTCTTGTTTTTGGTCTTTAGATTTATTCAAGTGGAATCCTATACCTTATGTAAATTTGTGTTTGGCTCCTGCTCAACATTATTATTTGTGAGATTTATCCCTGTTTGGTATATAGCTATAGTTTATTCATTTTTATTATGTTTTATTATATGAATACGTATGAAAAATTTATTTATCCATTCCACATGGATTGGTGGAAAAACATTTGGATTGTTTCCAGTATGGGGATATTGTAAGTAACAGGGCTTTGGACACTCATTTACATGTCGGGGTACTTGCGCACATATTTCTGTGGGGAATATAGACCTGAGAATAGAATTTCTGAGTCATGGAATGTGCATTTGTTCAATGATAATAGATACCAAGTTGTTTTCCAAAGTGACTGAACCAATTTAGACTTCCACTTCTTCCACTAGAAGTATGTAAGAGTTCTTGATGTTGTCTATCTTTGCTGATACTTGGCATTGTTAGTTCTTTTAATTTTTGCCATTCTGGGGTTTGCATAGAGATATCTAAGGTGGTTTTGGTAGCATTGCCTTAATTACTAGGGAGATCAAGTATCGTTTCACACATGTATTGACTATCTGGATATCCTCTTTTATGAAATGTCAGCTTGTGTCTCTTGCCTATTCTACTGGAGTATCTGTATTTTTGTTATTGATTTGTTGGTGTTCTTCGTATATTCTTGATGAAAGTCTTTTCTTATACGTGATACTAATCTCAGCCATTCTGTGGCTTGCTGTTTTACTGTCTTAAAAGTGTGTTTGGTGAGGGGCACCTGGGTGGCTCAGTCTGTTGGGTGTCTGCCTTTTTGGCTTGGGTCATGGTCCTGGGGTCCTGGGATCGAGCCCCGCATCGGGCTCCCTTCTGGGTGGGGAGTCTGCTTCTCCCTTTTCCTCTGCTCCTCCCCCTCCTTGGGCTCTCTCTCTCTTAAATAAAATAAAAATTTAAAAAAAAGTGTTTTTGGTGAACAGGAATTATAAATTTTAATATAGGTCAATTCGCCAAACCTTTTCTTTGTATTTAGGTACTTTTTTGTGAACTATTTAAGAATTATTGGGACATCTGGGTGGCTCTGTCAGTTAGGCTTCCAACTCTTGAACTCAGAGTCATGGGTTCAAGAGCCATGCTGGACTCCTGTCTGGGCATGGAGCCTACTTAAAAAAAGAAAAAAAAGGTTTCCCTGTTCCCAGCTCATAAACAAATTATCCTTTGTTTAATTTTAAAGTCACTTTATATTTTGCTTTTCATTCTTAGGATTATCACATGATACTGATTTCTATGCATAGCATGAAGTAGAGTTCATTTCTCATATGTTTTTCAATATTCTAATTCTCCTAAGTCTCCCAGGATCATTTATTGAAAAGACATTTAAATACTGTGTGGTCTATGACATAAATCAAATGTCTAGATAGGTGAGGGTTGCTTTCTGTGCCCTTTCCTCCAATCTATTGGTCTATTCTTGTGCTAATACCACTCAGTCTTAATTACTATAGCTTTATAATAAGTCTTGATATATAGTCAAGCAATTCTGTACTCTGATCTTTCAAGAGGAATTATTCTTTACAGTATTGGTTATTCTTGACCTTTTTAATATCATTTTGGACTCTCTATATTCTTAATTAAAGTTTTGAAGACTTGTCAATTTAAAATTTTTTAATTTAAATGCAGAGACTTGGATTAAGATGGTATTACATTTAAAGATCAATTTGGTGGGTGCAATAGCTCACAAAAATTATAGGCACAAATTTTTCCCACTTTTGTACGCATGCCCCTTTGTAGTATTTCTTCATCACCACCACCCCCCTCCTTCACTGGAATTGGGTTTGCCTTGTAACTGAATTTGGCTAATAAAAAGCAGCAGAAATGACGTTCTGTGAATCTTCAACCTAGGCTTCCAGATGGCTTGTAGCTTTTGTTCTCATCCTCCTGAAACCCCAAGACTATCTGGTGAAGAATTCTGGCCTAGCTTCAGCAGGAATGAGAGACCACATAGAGAGAGAGGTTCACCATGAGATATGTGAGGAGGCTATCTTGGACCATCCAGCCACTCCCTGGCAGTGACTGACACCAGCCAGGAGATCAGAAGTTCTCAACTGGGTCCAGCCCAAATGACTGACCCACAGAATGATGGGTAGATAAAATAGTTGTTTTAAGCCACCCAATAGTTGTTTTATTTTTTTTTTAAGGTTTTATTTATTTATTTGACAGAGAGAGATCACAAGTAGGCAGAGAGGAGGAAGCAGGCTCCCTGCTGAGCAGAGAGCTCGATCCCAGGATACCGAAATCATGACCTGAGCTGAAGGCAGAGGCTTAACCCACTGAGCCATCCAGGTGCTCCTCAATAGTTGTTTTAAATAGTTGTTTTAAGCCACATTCAGGCGTACCTAGGTGGCTCAGTCAGTTAAGTGTTTTGGCTCAGGTCACAATCACGGGGTCCTGGGATCAAGGGGCCCATCTGGGCTCCTTGCTCAGCAGGGAGGCTACTTTTCCCTCCCCCTGCTTGTGTGTGCTCTCTCTGAAAATAAATAAAATCTTTAAAAACTTATTGAAAATTTTCAGAGAATTTGAAAGAATTCCATAACAAATACCTACCACCTATTTTTCAGCTCACTGATGTTCTCTTCAGTTGACCTATTTTGTCATTATAACCTTTGACTGAATTTTTAATATTGGTAACTATTTTGGGGGTCTAGAATTTTCAATTTGATTCTTATCAACAAATTCTAATTCTCTGCTGAAATTCTAAATCTTGTGTTCTATCTCCAATAGAGAAAGCACAATTATTTTAAAGTGGCTTTAAAATGGGAGGCTCAGTGGGTTAAAGCCTCTGCCTTCAGCTCGGGTCATGATCCCAGGATCCTGGGATCGAGCCCTGCATCGGGCTCTCTGCTTAGCAGGGAGCCTGCTTCCTCCTCTCTCTCTGCCTGCCTCTCTGCCTACTTGTGATCTCTGTCTGTTAAATAAATAGATAAAATCTTTAAAAAAAAAAAGATTAAAAAATAATACAGTGTGCTTGTTTCTATTACCTGCTTTTTCTGTCACTTCTCCTTCTTGTTTTGCCTCGTGTAACTAGTCATTTTTTCATAGTGTGTCAGACATATAATTGAAATAATGAAGATGTAATTGAAGGCCTGAAATGATGTCCCCTTTTCCCACAGTATTTTACCCTTGCTTCTGCAGGCTCCTGGGGGATCTACCAAATTAGGACTATCTTAGTTCAATTTCAGGAACTGGAATAGTTGGACGGTGAACTGTAGTCCTCAGTAGAGATCTGTCTACCTTTCTGTCACCCATATTTCTAGGTTGTAGTTCTTTGGGGCCTCAACCGAACTGACCGGGCTTTACCCCTCAATGAGGCCTGGATTCCATTCCCTGTTCCCTTGGTCCTAATTACCACTTCAGCTTCTCAGCTTCCTACTCTTCCCTTCTGGAATCAGCACATGTTTGCATGTGGGAAAATTGTCCTCAAAAGCTGGGCTCACCTACCCGACCGAGCCTCAGTCTCCCAGGGGCACCTGGCATGTTCATGCTTCACCACCTTATTTGCATTTGGATGCCTTCATTAACATTTCTTTTTATATCTTGTCCATGTTTTCTAGTCAACCTCAGTGGGAGTGATTGGCCCAAATTACCTTGTCTACCATTATGGGAAGCAGAAATCATTACCTATATTTTAGTAAACATTTTAAACGTTCCACACCAAACATGGTGTAATGAACTATTCTTAATTTATTTACAAGTGTAACCTTTTCTTAAATGATTACCTTAGCCCATCATTGGATAAATGAAAAGTAAGATAAAAGTTTTAAATTAACGTGTCATAAAAATTATATTGTTATAATTATAGTGCCATTTCAGCAACATACTAAAATGAAATCACTTACTATATAACATGCAGAAATGTTGAAATATATTTTTTAAATTTTAAGTTCAAGAAAATGTACGTGTATTAAAAGAGGTTTGAGAGAATTCCTCAGTTAAAAAGGGAAGGGAATGCAAATTTCTGGTCTTGAGTGCCATGTTAAGGGGATTGAGTATGTGGCAGGCTATTCAGAATGGTCTAATTTAGGAAATCCGTGCCTACGGATACAATGGCCTTTTTTTTACAATGAGATTACAGGAGGGAAATGGGATCATTTTCATAAACTTGTAAGTTTTCTTTCTTGCTTTTAGAATTCCTTAAAAAAATCTTCGGGGCAAGGTGGATAAAGTAGGATCGAAAGGTACAGACCTCCGGTTAGTTGTAAGAGAAGTAAGTCCTGTTAACGAATGGACAGCATGGCAACTATAGTTAATAATACTGTATTGCATATTTGAAGGTTGCTGAGAGTAGATTTTACATGTCCCCATCACACACACACACACACAAAGAAATTTTATAACTATGTATGTTGACAGATGTTAACCAGACTTATTGTGATGAACATTTTACAGTAAATACTACGATCAGATCATTATGTCGTACACCTGAAACTGATATAATATGTCATATATATAATATGTGTAATATAATATATTATAATATGTCATAAATATGTCATTTATACCTCAATTTTTAAAAAGGGATCTTTTGGTTTGCTTAGGTATTGATAGGTGCTAATTTTCCGTAACTATGCTGTTTTTCTAGAGTCTCTTCTTTCATTTGAGTAAACGATTCAAATCATTTTTAACAATTAAAAACCATAATGTTCAATATTTTCTCTTGGAACTTTAGTTTCTTATGTAATTAAAATACATAAAGAAGGGGCACCTGGGTAGCTCAGTCAGTGAAGCGTCTGCCTTCAGCTTAGGTCGTGAACCCAGGGTCCTGGGATCGAGTCCCACATCGGGCTCCCGGCTCAGCGGGGAGCCTGCTTCTCCCTCCACCCTTCTCCCCTGCTTGTGTTCCCTCTCTGTCTGTCTCTCTCTCTCTCTGTCAAATAAATAAATAAATAAAATCTAAAAAAAAAAATACACGAAGCAGAAAGTTAAAAGAAAAAGAAAATTAGTAGGAGAAATGATCATGTTCCTACAAGCACCAAAAATTAGCACCTGCCTAGAAAAAAAGTAAAAATACATGTAAATGAAGTTTATGTGAATAAAAAATTTATTTTTCCAAAGTTGTTGGGATTTGAAGAATTATAGAACCCTTTCAAAATGGAGAGAGTTCTACAGACTCTGAGTCTCGAGACTCAGAGTCAAACACGAAGAGACCCCTGTTTTTTCTTACCGAGTCCTGGTGCTTTGGGTGCATATAACCCTTGACATGGGAATCACTTTCATCATTTGAATCATTTCCCAAAGAGACTTGGGTCAGTGAATCTGCAGGCTTCAATTCTGATACTTTCCTCATGCCTTTGACTTATTTAAAAATCTCATTTACTGGGGCACCTGGTGGCTCAGTCTGTTAAGCATCTAACTTTTAGTTTCCCTCAGGTCATAATCTCAGGATGGCGAGATGGAGCCCCGCCCCCCGCGTGGAGCTCAGCAGGGAGTCTGCTTGAAGAGTCTCTCCCTCTGCCCCCCTCCACTTACTTATTCTCTTTCTCTCAGATCAATCAATTAATCTATCTTTCAAAAAGCTCATTTTCTGTTGATCAAATTTAGATGCTTTCATACAAATACAAAAATACAAAAAAAAAAAAAAGTAAAAATACATGAATACCCATTGGTAAAATGCATCATTTGGCCAAATCACTGAAATCAATTAATAAAAGAATTAATAAAAGAAAGCTCATAAAACCATTCACATTCATTTTATCTGGAGTCATTCCTAGAGGATATGTAAATAACTTCTAACTTTATCTAAGAAACTCTGAACATTTTCTTACACATGACATTTCCCTAAATGAAGAAGACAAAACGCTAGAGGCTTGCTTGGCACATTTTTCTTTTTAATAATTTTCTTTGCATAATGCATAGCATCTGGCCTCTTCACTGCACATATTTGGATAAGAATTCTGGTGATGAATTAGGGTGAGCAAGGGTTGGGGACAGAGGAGGCAAAAAGCTGGTCATTGAAAACCGTATAATTTTAGACCTACGAATGCTATTGATTTTCTTTGTTTCCCTGTGTGTCACTGGACTGACAGTAAACAAGAAACACTGCTTATCTGTTAAGTGGATTTCCATGTAGGAAAGGAACTGCACACCTGGCTGCTTGTGGCTTGCTTGTTCAGAGCTGAGTTCCTTGAGTGACCTTCTCCACGGATAGGACGGCGCGAGGGCAGAGCTGTGGGTGACAGCGTCTGCTGGGCCCTCACGTTCACCCTGAAATAAGGACTGGAGTATCATTCCGATCGTGCCCTTCTTCGTGCAGCTCTGGACACAGCAGCCACTTCCAATTCTCCTCTCTTCACTTGGGGATGGATGGGAAGAAGGAAGAAGCCAGATTTATTTGTGGGACTAAATGTCTTTTCAGACTTTTCCTCCGTGTTACCTGTGAGATAAGGGGCATGATGGTTAGTCACTGGCATTATATGACCAATACAATTTTTCACGGTCAAGTTGCACCACAATTTTTGTAAGGATTTTAATCTTCTGAGTAAGGAAGTATCAATTATTTACTTAACTATCCTGTGTGCCTCCAGGATAAAAATGTGGAGTTCCAGAAGGATGTGATAGAAGAGCAGAAGCTTTAGACGAACTACTTGACTGGGCAGTTATCCATGCTGGGACTCAACTGCCCAGTCTATACAGGTTTGGTTAAAACAAAGCAAATTAGAGAAGTTTGCTAGGATGTTATAAGGCACAGAGATGTTTTATGTTAATATTTTCAGAATCCATTGACTTATAGGAAGATAAAATGAAGATAATGCTGATAATGTTGGTCATCCTACAAATAAGACCTGAAAATGAGTTTTGAATTGGTTATTTTTGGAACACAGAACTATAAAAAGTTAAACTCCTTTAGTCTAAAAATTCAGAAATTTTGTCCATAATATTCAACTAGGATTTATAGCATACATCGATTTGATTTTATGGCCTATTATAAGGAAGAAGAAAAGATGAAAAAGAGGAGAGGAAATACAGAGAGTTCAAGGTAAAGAAAAGGAATGAGCCCCAAGGTCCAAATTCCACCACTTAAAGGTCTGTTTGGCTTGAACACTTCCAGGTAACCTGACCGCTCTTTCCCTCTGAGACACAAGGTGGGAAACTCCGCTCCCCATATCAGTCTGCCACCAACCGAAGCAATTTCCCAAGTACACTCCTGTCTCTCTCTCCAGCTCTCCGCGCTCATTCTCCCGCACCTCCTCCCGCACCTCCTTCCGCACCTCCTCCCCTTCTTTGGTGTCCTTCATTCTTCCATTCAGCAGATGTTTTGAACGTGGGTCATCTCTGTGTCAGTCTGTTCTCGACGCTGGAATTCCAGCCGAGAATAAGTCAAAGTACCTGCCTTGGTGCATCTTACATTCTAGTGGGAAAGAATCATTACAAATACATGAGCTTTTCTAGAACATAAGGACAGGTAGTGACAGGAGAGATGAAGAAAAATGAACCTGGGTCGGGGGACAGAGAGTGGTCGGAAGGGAGAGTCCTTCAGTGCTGTTCGTAGACTCTGTCCGGGCTCTGAAGTCAACTTGGTGTGCTTAGATCCCAGCTCTGTGATGTCCTTCTCTGGGGATCTTAAATTACTTATCTTTTATGCTTCAGTGTTCTTGAATATAAAATGGGGAGGTAATCATAGCTACCTCCACATTATGAAGATTGATTGAAAGAGTACATACGGAATGTTTGGTTTTGTAGCCGTGACACTAATTTAAAAACAAATGTTAGCCATTTTCCCCAGCAATATCAATGTTGCAATTTATATCCCCTTGCACCTTAAATAAACTGTGAGTTTTTCTGTTACTCTTCAAAAAACTAGAATATGCTGTCCTGTATACCACCTTCCAGGTAACCATTTTTTATTATTGGATATGTTCTCACAGTTTTGTAAATGGAGCACGTCACAAAGTTCATGTTCTCCCATTCTCTCCCCACGTGTAAGCTGAAACGGAACTACAGTTGACCCTTAAGCAATCCCCCATCCAGCAGGACGGCCATGTATCACTTCTGACTCCCCCATACTTCACTACCAACAGCCTACTGCTGACTGAAAGCCCTACCAGTAACGCACAGTTGATTAGTATGGATGCCATATTCTTACAATAAAGTAAGCTGGAGAAAGGAAAATGTTATTCAGAAAATCATCAGGAAAATACACTTAAGAACTGTACTATATTTCTTGAAAAAATCTGTATATAAGGGGATCCTTGCAATTTAAACCTGTGTTGTCCAAGGGTCAACTGTATGTGTATTTTCTTGTACTATGGTTAATGTCTTATAACTTGTTTAATTCTAAAGCGATTCACAAACCCCTTAAAGACATTAATGGTTGGAATCAGCATTTCTATTATTTAAAAATAATGTCAGACATTAAGTGACCTGTTTTGGGACTCCTTGCTCAGAGATCTTTCTCTCCTCTGTACTGTGAGCGCCTTGATTTATGAAAGGCTTTTTGGTGTCTAGCACAGTGTAAGGCACATAGTAGGGATTTCAAGGTATTCTGTACATGTGTGCTTCACAAAATTAGAATTTGAACACTAAACTTTCTGAGGTAAATTTATGCCCAGGTTCCTGGAGGTGCTTTTCATGAAAATTGGCATTTAATGTATATTTCTAGATTTGGCTTCCCCCACGATTTCCCCACTTAGGCTGGATGGGTTCCTACAATTGCTGACAGTTGACACAGTGGTCCTTTAATCTATGTCAGTTTCCAGAATTTATTGTTAATCTTTTGAGGTTTATAATTTTCCTGAATATGACCTAGTTTTTATTTTGGAAGCATTTTAATGGAGAGATTTTAATCCCTGACTACATTTAACTCTTCATTAAACCAGAAGGAGAATTGTCAATTATGGTTTTGTGGTCCCTTTTCCATCAGCAAATGGAGATGTCTACTTCCTTTGCCCTTTTTGTGTGGTTAATGAGCTCCCAGAGTTTAAGGGTCTATTAAAACAACAGCTCTATAAAAAATTCCTTTGCTTTTGGGCAAGTAATTTATTATATTTCATGCTTTGATAAAACTAATCATACTGCAATCAATTCCTGATTATCTCAGTGTACATTGTTCATTATGTACATTAACCACGATTCATTTTTAATTCCATTTTTCTATTCCCCCTGGCATTTAAGACATACCTGGCCATCTTCTTTCTGTCACTTGGTTTGTACTTAGAGAATGTAAAGTATACTTAATACCCAATGAGGCAAAACAAATATAGGCCAAAAAAAAAAAAAAAAAAAAAAAAAAAAAAAAGAAAGAAAACCCAAAACACTTTTTTGACAATCTGTTAGTTTTGAAATATTTATACCACTGTGTTTCATTCATCACTCAAAAAAAATAAATTGTATTATTTTATAGAAAACTGTTCTTTTGCCAAAAATTCTTAGTAGAGTTGAGGATTAAGAGGAATCATTCAAACTCTCTTTATGTCCTTGAGGACAGAATGACGGTCAAGTTTTCTATATAAATAAATAAAGCAGCTTTTTGTTGTGGTAGCTGGGATTGTTATATCTGTTATTCTGTTAGGCATAGGCCTTAAGAACTGATTTCATGGGACAGAGCATTCTAAAAAGTACCGTATATTAGATCTTCTTCTGTTAAGGTTTGATCTGTTTTAACGATGGGATGAATGGCTGCAGGTTTGGCTGGGCCCATACCAGCTTCCTAGAACGAGTAGAAGAGTGACAGCATTGGAACTTTCTAGGCTGCACAGTTTAATAGGATGAGCGGGAAATCGGGAGTCACGGTCCATCTCAGCTTACCCCTTCATTCTCGTGGGATCCTTGGTAAGTCACTTACCCTCTGGTTAGGCTGCATCTTTTCCCAGTTTTTTCCTTTGCAATTATTGTGAAAATGAAGGCAGTCACTTGTAAAAATGTTCCGTAAACTGTAAAGCATTGTATGTTAGCTACACTTCTTAATGCATGAAAAAACTTGACTTGGCCGGTGAGTCAGAATCTTACTGATATCATGGCTCTATCCTGCAGGTTCAAGGACGCCAAAGAGCCCACAGGCATGTGATGTCACATGGCCTAGCTTTTAAAAGTAGGCTGTGAGTCCAAGTCTTAAATTATCTCTGGAGACGTTTCACTTGTCAGGTTAGGAGATCCTATTCGATTTTTCTCTCCAATCAGCAAACTCATGATTTCCATCTCCCCTAAGCTAAAATGCATGCATCCTGGAATATTCATGACGAGGGTATGAATTGAGATAATTTTAGTCCCAGCATGTCTCTGGGAACAAAGCAATTAATTAACAATCCAGACAGAAAGGGGATGCACTCTGGAATTCTGGGTACTCACTTTATCATGTTGAACATGACCTCCCTTCTTTTTCCCTGCAATGCTGTTTGCAGATTCCCTTTGTGCTTCTGAACCAATGAGTGGAAGGAATCTCAGGCTGGTGGGACTTGGTACCTAGAAGCCATAAATAAAGAGTTAGTAGGACATAATTCAGCCAATTACTTCTGTAATGTGAGTTCAGGGGTGGAGAATAGGGGGAAAAAGTTCCAACTGCTTTACAACATGCTCTCCTTCCCAGATGCCCACTAGTCCTTCCTGACAATCTGTCCTTATCGTCACCTACAGCTGAAGTGTGAGCTCCTGTTATGATGAACACTCTCTTGGGAAGGAGGAAGAACATTTTAAGAAATAAATTAAGATTAATTAATTACGATTTCATCTTCAGTTTATTATTCCTGGTCAAATTTTTTTAATTTTTTTTAAATTCATTTGACAGAGATCACAAGGAGGCAGAGAGGCAGGCAGAGAGAGAGAGAGAGGGAAGCAGGCTCCCCGCTGAGCAGAGAGCCTGATGTGGGGCTCGATCCCAGGACCCTGAGATCATGAGCTGAGCCAAAGGCAGAGGCTTTAACCCACTGAGCTACCCAGGTGCCCCAATCGAATTAGTTCTTTAATTTAACAGAGATTATCTGGAGCGGAAACTGGAAGGGTGAGTAAGGAGGAAGAAATTCCGGGCAGGGAGACGGCACAGGCAAAGTCACAGAAGAGGGAAGAGAAATGATGCTTCAGGAAAGGCCCGTAGTGTGGCCTGGCTGCAGTGTGAGGTACGTGGGGGAAATGGTAGAAAATGAGGTTAGACAGTAAAGGCAGAAGCCAGATTATGGAAGGTTTGCAGGCTGGGCTAAAAGTGTTTGAATTTTATGCCGTAGGTGATGAAGAACCAGGATAGAGTCTGAACTAGTTTCCTGTGGTGTTCAATGTGGAATGGCAGAGACAAGGGATCAAGGCCACGGACACAGGGAACTAGAGACTTCTTTGGGATCGGACCCAGCTTGCCCATAGGAGCAACAGCTGGCTTGGCGATGTGATTTTCTTTAGCCTTGTTTGGTAGCCCAGGGTCAGGGATGAGACGTCAGATTCCCCACTGTTTTCTAAACCACCACAGTCCTCAAAACCTCCAACTCACCCTGTATATAGGCAGAGAACCAAAAACAACCCCGGCCTCCCGGTTTTCTGTCAGGAATCCTTCTAAGGCACGTCTTCGAATCTGCAAAACACAGGAGTGAATGTTTAATGCAGAGGGCACACTCCATCAGCAGCAAAATTCCTGGGTTCAAATCCTGACTCTGCTGCTTATTAACTGAACTATCTTGGGCAAGTTCTTCCTCTATTGACTACTTATGAAGATGAAATGAAACAACATACATTGCGTGGTGTTACTCATATGTAAGATTTAGTATCGTTTTATTATTACTGATAATGGTACGTCAAAAAGAAGGAAATGAATACATTTTATACAATTGAAAAAGAAAATGAATGGGCAAAACAAGATTCTGGTAAAAATCAGAGGTTCCTAAGAGAAAGGTGTTTTTATTCAACTTTAGCATTAAAGTTTTGCTATTTTACCAACCATTTGAGAAGACAAAGGTGTCCAAAGGAGAAGGAGATCCTTGGGGCACTTGTTTCAAGAGCTTTAAAACTTTGCTCCAGATTTCCCCGAATGTATTTAATGCTTCAGTTAAATCACTTTAGAAGATTGTTTCTTGTTTTCAAATTGGAAGAGGATATTGAAAGTCTATGCCAATCTTTATTTTTAGGATGTGCTATTTCAATCCTATTCAACAAAATTTTGTATCTGTTGTGTGCTATGCCTATGTCTTTGGCCATAAAGAACTTAGGACTCTGGTGGGTAGGCAGTAAAGTAAGTATACAAATATTCTGGTTGACTAGAGAACACAGTAAATGTATATGCTGGAAGACACAAGGCAGGAGAGATGGGGGTTGTTGGGGAATGTGGTATTAACATTTGTTGAGTATCTGGGATTAACAGGTGTACTTTTTTCTCAATTAATCCTCACAATAACACTTTGAAGGGCTTTCCAGTGAGGAAAGAGATACAATAATTTATCTAAGATTAAACCTAAGTCTCACACTCCACATCCTGGTCCCTCTCCCGTCTGTGCTCCTGCCCTCTGGGAGCAGCCCAGTGCCATCTGGACAGAAAGGTGGGGGTTGTGGAAATTGTTTCATTTGGAAAAAAGTAAGTATTTATCAAATATGAAGTTGATAGTGTAAAAGAATAATGATAGAACGAACACCCGTGGATCCACTGCTCTGTTTTACATGTTGAAACAATTCTGTCAACTTTGGGGTTCTCAGTCCTTTTCATCTGCCCTTAAATGTAATGACTGTCTTGAATTTTGTATTTTTAATTGCCTTGCTTTTATTTGTATAACTTTTTTCTTTTATGAATTTAGCAATATTTTTAGTTTTGCCTCTTTTTGACTTTTATATGAATGATAATTAATATAGGTATATTTTAAATTAACATACAATATATTATTGGTTTCAGGGACACAGGACTGTGAGTCATCAGTTTTACACCATCCACGGCGCTCACCATAGCACGTACCCTCCCCACCGTTACATACATGTTCTTAAGCACACTCTTTCATTCAGTAGCATTTGTCAGACTGTTATCCATATAGGAGAGGGTTATTTGGTCCATTTATGTTCACAGCTCCATAGTATCCTAATCTGTAAATGTGTTATAATTCTGTACCGATTACACCGTTCGTGAGCACTTAGGCTGCTTTCCGGTTGTTGCTCTTCCAGAATACTGCTCGGAGCACCCTTGTACCTGCCTCTGAAGGTTTAAGAGTTTCTCTAGGGGACATCTCTAGTAGGCTATACCTATTTTCGACTTCACTGGTTAATGTTAAATTGTTTTCCCAAGTGCTTTGAGCAAGTTACACAACTTCCACCCCCACATTAGTGTTCTGATTGTGCCAAATGCACACTGGCCCTTGGGAGACTCAGACTTTCTGATATTTGCCAGTCTGCTGGGTGTAAAATGGTACCTCCTAATGTTATTGATGTGAATTTCCACCTTTTACCAATGAGGCTGAGCATTTCATCATGTGCTTACTGGCAATTTTTTTCCTTTTGTGATCTATTCAAGTATTTTACCATTTTTTAAATTGGACTGTCTTTTCTTCTTATTGATTTCTTAGGAATTCTTTTGTATTCTAGACACTAATCCCTCGTCAGTTACAAAGGTAGGATGGACTTGACAGGGAGAGAAAGCCTTGGATGTGACAAGGACAGCTCATGTGAACTAAGGGACAGAAGACAGGAATGCTCAGCAAACAACTAGCCTGATTTGTAGAGGGTAGGGCCACAGTAGGTTGATAATGGGAGATTTGTTTAGAAAGGTTAAGTTTGGTTTATTGTGTGGAAGATCTTGAAGAAATCAGTTCATGCTATATACACTCTTTAGGAATATTAGAAATAGAATGAATAGTGGGACCCATTTCTCCTCTAATTCAGCATTGATGTGTGTCAGTCTGTGATAGGCAGAATCATGGCAACCAAAGATGTCCACACCCTATTTCCCCACCCCCAGCCTACGACTACACGTCCTCACTTGGCAAAAGGTCACTTGGCAAAATGTGATTAAGATCAGGAACCTGGAGATGGATTTTCCAGGGGGGCCCAATCTCATCACAAGCATCCTTAAAAGCAGAGAACATTTCCTGCTGGGTTGGAGACTTGTGACCCCCAGGAAACCATCAGGGAGAAACCATATTTTTGGCTTTGAAGACAAAGGAAGAGGGCCACAAACTAAAGCAATGAGATTCTCCCCTTAGAGCTTCCAGGAAAGGAACAGAGCTCCGGCAACATCTTAATTTTAGCCCAGGCACACCCAGATCAGACTTTTGACACACAGAATTGTAAGATAATTAGTTCGTGTTGTTTAAACCACCAAATATGTAGTAATTCCTAAGAGCAGCAATAGAAAGCTAATACACTGGGGAGATCTAAATTCAGGAAAACAAAAGCCAAGAGCTTTCTCTTGTTTGTTTGGGATTTTTTTTTTTGTTCATTTGTTTCATGGCTACCTTGGGAGAAGAAAGAGACTTGAAAAACTTAAAGTCATGATCCACTTCAAAGGCCTTGGGAGGTGTACGTTTGAAAAGCAAAGACATTGAGCTCATTTTTTTCCATCTGCATAAAAAGATACAAAGAAAACTGTTCAGCGCATACCCACATCTTTTATCCTCTGCCTACTAAACAAATATCCATTACATCCTTCTTTCTTTGGTCCCCGGTTCTTTGGCTCCCATGGCACCAGTCTTGATGATGCTATATGGCTGCCCTTAGGTCACTCCCTATTGGCTCACTTGAATACCCTGGGCGTGCCTACGGTGTGCTTAGCAGTAAGCTAAGACCTGGGTATAGAAAGATGTACAGAACATGGTCTTAATTTTCAAGGAACTCATAGAGTTAGCGAAGGAGATGCATATGACCAAATTAGAATATACAATTTTGAATACTAAGACAGATGGTTGCGGTCAAGGCTCAGCAATACCCAAGGAAGAATGACCAACTTTGCTTGGTGAACTTTACCACATCTTGATGAGTCTTGGCTCTATGACACCACCTCTCACATTTTGGCAAGACTTCTTCTCCAGGGCTCTTGCTGGCTAGTCTTGAGCTCTTCAGCAGGGTTTGGCAGCCACTTGGAATCCTTGTTGATTTTTCTCAAACTGGTCCTGTCTTAATCCAAATTCTATGTTGACTGTGACTCTTAGTTTCTCTTCCTTTTTATTCTACCAGCTGTTGGACTGGATGATGGCACTGAGTCTCTCTAGCTTTGACCCACTCGGGATTTTCCTAAAGGATTTTATTTTAGATAATCCCCTCTGATTCTTCCCACTTTGGGCTCATCTAGTCAGTTTTCCCAGGCCTGATTTATTCCATGTTGCCAGTCCAGGTAAGACTGGTCCCCTGAGGTTATCCACCAGGCTTTGCTGATGTTGAACTCAAATGAGCACTGATCTCTTCCATTATGACAAAGATCCAATCACTCAAAACCAGAACTGAACATTACAAAAGGACAAAATACCTTCCACCAACTCCCTACTTCCTCCTGAGGAACTGTCCTCTTCCTCCAAGACTTTAAGCAATGGTCATGTCCCTGAGACACAATCAAGCCCATGAATCACACTCTTATTCAAATTTAGAGCTATCTGACTTCCTTACAAAGTAACCTAAAGGATTGTCACCTCATGTCTCCTATTTTTTTCTCAAGCACTTGCTTGTGGCTTTCTTTTTGGCATCCAGGTGAGTCTATCTTAATGCTCATTAAATATCTCCACTTGGATGTCTCACAAGCATTTAAACTTAAACCTGTCCAAAACCAAATGCACTATCCTTTTCTTCAGACCCTTTTCTTGTGTATTCTTTTGTGATTTCTCTAAGGTTTAAAATCCTTATGTTGGCCCATACCAAGAGCCCATTGTGATTTGGCCTCTACAAACTTTCCTTGCTCTATTTCCTACCATGTCTTCTTTGTTGGCTCACTGAACTGCCAAGTCTTGAAAAACTTGATGATGTATCATAGTGTTTCATTAATTAGTGCTTTTCCTTAAATAGGATTCAACTAAGCAAAGAATACCAAAATTGCCTCTTTGGTCCTCTTTGTTTGGTTATATCCCCTAATTCCTCTGTGATTATCTTAAGAATTAAATTTTCTTAGAAATACCATTATATTTAATTATAGTTTTTTGTTTCCGTATTTCTCCCCTCCCCTGGACTGTGACATTATTGAAAAGCCCTGGACTGTTCACCTTTGAATTCTCCACATCCAGCCCAGCGTCACATGGCATAAGAGTTTAATTCTTGTCTCTTCATCTAAAAACAACGCAACATGGGGCACCTGGGTGGCTCAGGGGGTTAAACCTCTGCCTTTGGCTCGGGTAATGATCTCAGGGTCCTGGGATGGAGCCCTGCATCAGGCTCTCTGCTCAGCAGGGAGCCTGCTTCTCCCTCCCCCTCTGCCTGCCTCTCTGCTTCTTGTGATATTTCTCGCTCTCTGTCAAATAAATAAATAAAATCTTTAAAAAAATAAAAACAATACAACACAAAACAAAACAAAAAACAAAAACAATGGTCTTACTTTTGCCGGTCAAATACCAGAGGATATTCATATTTTTGCTTCTTCTCTGTGAACTTGTTTTCTTCTTTTATTTCTACCGGATATTCGTTAACATCACATGGCAAAATGAAATCACTTGATTGTGATAGTTCGAACATTCTTCGCTGTCCCAAATACCCACAGTAATGACCACTGAAGGCATGCCAGAGCCTGAGGAGAGGCAAAGGTAGGGAGAAGAAAGTGGCTGGAATTCAGGGGAAGTTATTCTGTTTATTGGATCATTTATATGGATTTTTCACTGATACATTAGGGATTTGGAGCTTGATGCTAGGACTCTTCCTATTAAATACATGAAAGTAATCAGAGCAGATCCATTTTTTTAAGTTAAAATTCTAATCTACAACAATTTTAGGAACTGTCAACTTGAATCTGTACTTATGAAACCCATTCAAGGAACAGATATTTCCTAGATATAACCCTGCTCATTCAAGGTGATCAGAACCCATGCTGGCTGGGTATTAGCTGAATTAGGCCTTTGAGTGGGCTACATCTCAGCTGTTTACCTCTGTATCCACATCAGGAGAACCTGTGGGATGGGTTTCATACAGACTCTTTTCCTATTACCACACCCTCTCAACCTCTGTCCATAACTCCTACTATTAAGGAAACACCATACTAATTTCTTAGGACTAAGCTCTTAAATGGCAGAAAAAATGGCTCACATCTGTATTTATTATTTTTCCATTGGTTCAGTGTATGAGGTCCCTCTAGCAGGCTACTTGCTTTAAAGTACTACAGAATGTTGTTTGCAAGAGTATGTGCTCTAGGTCTCAAAGAAAGACAAAACGCTTTGTGGAAGATTTTTATATCTTGATTTCAACCTCAGAGTAGCAAACAATGGACACAGTCATCATGACCCATGAGGAGGACAAGCTAAATGAGTTAAGAGGTAATTCCACAAAGTCCAAGTGGTTTCCCAGGTCCAGGGGGCAGCCATTGAAGAGAAGACAGCAGAGGGATCCAGTCAGCACTGCTCACATCTGACAGCATCCTAAGAATGTAGCATAAACACTTGATATCCCCTACATATTTGAATTCCCCAACACTCTACCAACACTGTGCCCTTGCTAGAGCCTTGACCAAAGTGAAATGGAGCAGCCCTTCCAGCATGGAAGTTAGAGGGTAAGGACTACCTTCAGGACAACTCCAAACTCCCTGTGTTCTTGGCCAGACCTGAAGCAGCTTCTGCTCTCCTTGGTTTTGTGGCATTTGCTCTGGCATGTGGACTCCTAGACAATTGGTCCCGCCTCGCAGCCTGATTTCCTGTGCCTCAGATACAGATCTTCACCCCTTCTAGCCTCTGTCCAAGAGCTAAGCCTTTATTACAGTATAAAATCCTCATCTCTTTGACGAGAAAGATTTAGTGTTAAAATTGCCTACCCTGCTAGAGAGCGGCAGCTAGTGTTCACAAAAGGAAGGAGCTTAGTTATGAAGAGAACCGTCTCTGAAGGAGCTATTCATAGAGCTACTTTTTCTGAGCTGCGTAACCAGGGAGATCTTCACTTGAAGGAATCTTGAAAGTAACTTCTCCGTGCCAAGGGTGACTGGTCTGAGAAGGGACGGCTTTTAACAACGGGACTGTATGCACATGTGACATGTGGGGTGTGTGTGTGTGTGTACGTGCTTGTGCTACCATCCCCAATTAGCACTTCTGCTGACAGGTAGCTGAAAATAAGCTGGAACAGAGACCCAAGGGACAGAGTCGTGAAAACCATCTATAATAATGAAATGTCATGTCCTTAACTTTTCCTATGAATAAAACAACAGATTCCCTTTCTGGCTGAGGAAAAGCTCTATTGGACCCCAGGTTGACCTTACCCTCACAGACTTACCTTTAACTCAACATTTCTACAAGTTGACCTTCACTCTTCCACACTAAAAATATCTTCCTCTTTGGGCGCCCCCTCTCTTCCCAAATGGTACCAACATTCACTGAGTTGTACAAGCCAGGAGGTATTCTTGACATCTGTCGCTTACCTCCCCTTTCAGTTAAAGTTTCTGTCTCCCACATTTTACCTCCTAGACCGTTCTCAGACCCAGACTATTTCCTTGCGGCACAGTTGCGACTGCCCCAGTCCAGGCCACTGCCGTCGGCACAGACTTCAAACTGTTCTCTCTGCTCCCACCTTGCTGCTCTGAAATCCATTCCCTACATATTATTATTATTTTTTTAATGTAAATCAGATGATGTCAGTCCTTCGCTTACAGTCCGTTGGTGGCTGTTCTCTTTCAAGGCGAAGATCCAGATCAGTCTCAGGTCCACACAGGGTCTTTTATACAATGCCAGATACTCCTTCCTTTGGCCTTCACTATGTTTGAGCTCTCCAATATACTTTGAAGTCTCTCTACCTCTCTCGATCATTCCTGACTTTATTCTCCCAAGAGAATAATTCATCACCATGATTTTGAGGCATTTTAAGATGCAGCAATTGGTCTCACAAAGTGTCATGACGTTTCCTTTCTCTTTGTCAGAGTGTGTGTGTGTGTGTGTGTGTGTGTGTGTGTGTGTGTGTTCAGCATTTTGTGTGTGTAAACTTAGCATTATCCAGGTGATGAGAAACAAGTAGACTTTGCAAAATCAATCCTACTGTCTGTGAAAACGTTAGCTCACTCCCATTTTTCTCAGCATTAAGTAGCACTTTGCTACTATTTTCTTTGTGACTTTTGACCCTGTGTCTCCTGTGGTCCTCCCTGGGTATGGGTCTATCTCTCTGAGATAATTATCTTGCTTAACTCTTCCAAACGAGTCCACCAAAAAACACATTTAATTAAGTATTTGTTATACTTCTAGTGTAGATGAGCAGGGCATCTCATCTCCTTGGGCATGGAAAAGAATTCCAAACCACGGCCCTTTGTGCATGCAACTCTTTGTTCATGATTTTATTTATTTTAATTACCCAATCAAGAGTGTATTCACGATATATACATATATATATATGTGTATATATATATATATATATATTTGAACTTTAGACCCAAAGTTTGACTTCTCATGCTCCAAACCCTAAGTTCACAATATGGAGGTCCATACCTTACTGAGCCATCGATGGAGGCAGTAAGCACCAATTGCTTGTCTTCTATATAGATTACTTGAACAATTTCTAAAGAATGAGCACGCCAGACAAGCAGCTGCTTCAATTTCTAGAGAGCAACAATAAAACATATCCCTTGCAATAAGTATATGCTGATCAAAATCCAATCTGGAGCAAAACCATTAACCACTAATGAGCCAAGCGTATGAGTGAATGGTGTGGACGTCTGTACAAGATGTCGTCCCTCTCCCTGGTGTCTGCTAATCTGCACATATCCCAGAGAGGAAAGATCTTATGTCTTTAGCAATTTTTCATTTAAGTGAGGATTAACAGTGCCTTTAGTTGATAATTACAAGATGAGCAGATGAAGGAAAAGCCTTAGGAGGAGGGGTGTTGGGGAGGCCAAGGCAGAGTGGAATCAGGAGCAGGAGGGAGCAGAGATGAAAGGTGAGGACCAAAGGGGAGGCTGGCAAAACTTTCCAGCCTGAAATTTTATCCAGAGATAGCCCTGGCTATTTTGTTCTTTGATTGGTATGTTCCTTCAAGTTGTGTGTTATTCTCAAGTGTAGAACCCTAGATTTGCCAACTGGGGAGCTGGCTCTGCACCAGTGTCCCCTTCGAGCATGTTCCCTTTCTTTCTCTGACGATCCCAGATCAACATGACTTCTTCCTGGGTCATCTACCTAGAGCATTTGTGTGGCTAGAATTCTGGCAGCTTGGGAGTTATCCTATGAGTCTCCTACTCATTTAGACTCTAACCAAGGCCAGACACAATTCCTCCTACAATTCTTGGCTTTCTGACTCAGCTCCCTCAAGTTGTTCTTAGAAAACCAGGGGGAAATCTGCCTTCTCCTACTTCTTCCTATCTCATAGCTGGTCAAGAACATCTTGGCATCCAAGAGCTCTTTCTTGGCCTTGGAATGGGATTCGTCTCTAAGGCGAGTGTTTCTCTACTATGTGCCATATCTACAGTAAGAAATATATTTTACTTCATGATCCAGTAAACAGATAAAATACCTGCACATGCATTCTGAATGCGTTTCAGTATCATTCACACACAGATACTTAACCTAACTCAGTGCTCTGTACACTACTATTGTCTAGTCTGTTCTGCTGCATTTCATTCCACTCTATTACCTTTTCTTAATGAAAATACAGTCACCACCCCTAAATTGACTTTATGACCCTAAAGTGGGTTACGACCTGTACTTAGAAAAACACTGCTCAGGGGCACCTGGGTGGCTCAGTGGGCTAAAGCCTCTGCTTTCAGCTCAGGTCATGATCCTGGGGTCCTGGGATTGAGCCCCACATCGGGAATCTCTGCTCAGCAGGGAACCTGCTTCCCCTTCTCTCTCTCTGCCTGCCTCTGCCTACTTGTGATCTCTGTCTGTCAAATAAATAAATAAAATCTTTAAAAAAAAAAAAAAAAAGAAAAACACTGCTCAAAGACTTTTTTTCCTGTAGACCCGTGTATATTATCATAAGAATGATCTCTCTTTAGGTGGGCAGATTTTGACTATCCTATCTCTTAGAATATTTTTATTACATGGAGCATCTTTTAAATAATTAATAATTGTTAATTATTAATTAGTAGTATAGGTATATTTATAACTAAATAATTATTAATTATTTATGAATGATTGATAAAGAAAATAATTAACACCTTATGTATAGACTGACCTATTAGATTTTGGTTGTAGTTGTAATCTATAACTGCAATTGGCTTCATTCATGGTACATACTGGTCTGTGCAGAGGCGAGGCCTCCTGTAACCAGACTCTGTTGTATATTTGTTTTGTTTTGTTTTTTTAAGATTTTATTTATTCATTTGACAGAGAGAGATCACAAGCAGGCAGAAAGGCAGGCAGGGAGAGAGGAGGAAGCAGGCTCCGCACTGAGCAGAGAGCCCGATGCGGGGCTCGATCCCAGGACCCTGAGATCATGACCTGAGCGGAAGGCTGAGGCTTAACCCACTGAGCCACACAGGTGCCCCTCTGTTGTATATTTGTAAATAGGCAGACATGTACGAAGTGGAAAAATACATTGTCCGCATCCAGAAAACGTTGAAATGAGATTGACTATAGAAGAATTTCAATTAAGTGATTAAAGTCTTTGCTTTTAAGTTGGTAAAAATGCTTTAAGTCTAATTCAATATTATGTTACAGCTTTGTTTTTAAGATTTTTCTCTTAAAGGTCTGTAAAGGTCTTGTTTGCCAGTTTATGGAAAGTCCATTTACAAAACTATAGGCTTTGGGTCATATTTTTATGTCTTAAAATTAATAATGGAATATGATAATCATTGCAATTTAGAGAAAAGAGATAACTTTCCACCTATACATGGCTCAAGAATGTTACTTGTTTTTGTTCCTCTCACAACATGCCTTGACTGTAGGCCAGTTATAACTGTTGATAAATGAAACTCTAGGCTTCATGAGTTTGAACATTGTTTTTTTTTTTTTTTTTGATGTTATTTATTTATTTATTTATTCAACAGACAGAGATCACAAGCAGGCTGAGAGAGAGGAGGGAACAGGCTCCCCGCCGAGTGGAGAGCCCGATGTGGGGCTCGATTCTAGGATCCTGGGATCACAACCTGAGCTGAAGGCAGAGGCTTTAACCCACTGAGCCACCCAGGTGCCCCTGAACGTTGTTTTCTATTTGATAGCAGGGAGGGTTACATATAAGGGAGGAATATTAGATTTGAGGATCAGAAGCCTGGTTCTAGCCCCAGCTTAGTCACTACCTGTCTGTGTGCTCCTAGGCAAGCCAGTCTCTGATTTCCCCTGGGCAAAGTGCAGATAATCATACTAAAGCTAAACATCTGAACATTATAAGACTTTGATTTGTTCCTGGAAACAAAAAGAAAATTCTAGGGATCAAATGAAATAATGTTTGAAACAGTAACCATTCTGTGACACTCTGCAAGGAATCCAATCCTCATCTACGTAACCATATGTTACTGCCTATAATCCCAAAGCAAAAAAATTGCTATTTGCTTGCTTTTTGGATTTGAAATATGAACGTAAAGGGAAATAAGCCTAGGGTAAAACAGTGCTTCGTTGCTGCAACCTTTAATTAGTGTTGAGTCTTTATAACATATGTAGCTATATTTGTATATCCACATTTGCACAAAAATGCATATTTAAATGGTTATGAATAAGACTGGTGACATTTACATTGCATTAACACTAAAAAGAGCATAAAACATGTTTGAATTACAAGGAGGATTTAGCCTAGATGTGAGGAAGAGTTTCTTTTTTTGAAATTGAGGTATAGTTGACACACAATGTTATGTTAGTTACAAGTGTACAACACACTGATTAGACAACTCTGTACATTACTCAGCGCTCACCACGATAAGCATGGCTGCCATCTGCCACCCTCAAAAGTCGTTACAGCGTCGTTGACTGTATTCCCTATGCTGTACTTTTCATCCCCAGGACTTTATTATAATGGTTGGACACAGATTAGACTTGCAAGGAAAAGTTATAGAATCTCCTTCTGTGAAGATATATAAGCTATATAAACTGACTACAGAGGACTAGACAATGTGTGAACCTTTTTAAGCTCTAGGATTTGGCATAAATTCTCTCAAGTAAGTGAAAACATGAAGATGACCTAAAGTAGCTCACTGTGGGCTCCCTCTCTCACTCAACCTCTCTTTTCACCACTAAACCATTGTTATTTGGCACGTAGCTTGTTTCTTGTTTCTGTTTTTACTTTAAGTATAATTAGCATACAATGTTATATTAGTTTAAGGTGTGCCATTTAATGATTCAACAATTCTATACATTTCTTGGTGCCCATCAAGATAAGAGTACTCTTAAGATTCAATAGTATTGGGTGCCTGGGTGGCTCAGTTGGTTGAGTGACTGCCTCCAGCTCAGGTCATGATCCTGGAGTCCCAGGATCGAGTCCTACATGGGGCTTCCTGCTTACTGGGGAGTCTGCTTCTCCCTCTGACCTTCTTCCTCTCATGCTTGCTCTCTCTCATTGTCTTTCTCTCAAATTAACATATAAAATCTTAAAAAAGAAAGATTCAATAGTATTAGATATGACTCAAGAGTAGGGAGTCAGGTCTTGATCTGTCTTTTGTCATATCTAGCACAGAGAAATGGTTAATTAGTATATTCTGGTTCATGAATTAAACTAAGACTAAAGTTCTTACCTTTTCTTCGTGGGGTGGATCCAGGAAGGAACTAATACTGCAAAGGATAACATGTCCTTCTGTATAAAATGTAAACATTGGAATCTTTAGTTAGATATCATGTTACCTAAGCAGACACTACCCAGACCACCAAACTAATTTGACTTAGGCATTTATAACAGTAAATAAAACAGAATCTGAAAAACCAGAAATGAAATGAAAGAAAAAACTGTTATCAATATTTCTATGTAGGAATCCTGTTTTGTTGAATATACATGGCAACTTCATTATGACTTATTATTGTTGTGGATACTCAGAGTTCTTCTAGATGTCAGGGTAGAAGAAATAGAAATAAACTCATCATTACAGAGAATCATCCTACAGTCCAAATTACAAAACTAGATTTAAAAAAGCAACAAGGACTAGATCTAGGCATATTCAAACTGCAGAAAGAAAAAAAATCTTGAAAGAAACTAGAGGGAAAAAAATAGCTTGTTTATAAAGGAACAATATAAGAATTACATCTAACTTCTCAGAAAGTGTGCAAGCAAGAAGAATGGAATGAAATATTTAAGGATTGAGAAAAAAAAAACCATCAACCTAGAATTCTGTATCTTGTGAAGTTGTCCTTTAAAAATGAAGGGGAAATACAGACTTTCCAAGACAAACAGAACTTGAGAGAATTTGTTGCTAGTAGACATGCCTTGCAAGAAATATCAAAAGAAGTACTTGGGATGCCTGGGTGGCTCAGTCGGTTAAGCATCTGCCTTTAGCTCAGGTCGTGATCCCAGGGTTCTGGGATCAAGTCCCATAATGGGCTCCCTGCTCAGTGGAGAGTCTGCTTCTCCCTTTTCTTCTGTCCCTCTCCCCAACTCAGGCATGGTCTTTCTCAAATAGATAAATAAAATCTTTTAAAAAATACTAAGAGTTCTTTTTAAAAGATTTTATTTATTTATTTGTCAGAGAGAGAAAGCACAAGCAGGGGAAACAACAAACAGAGAGAAAAGCAGCATCCCCACTGAGCAAGAAGCCTGATGCGGGGCTCTATCCCAGGACCCTAGGATCATGACCTAAGCCGAAGGCAGAAGCTTAACCTACTCAGCCACCCAGGCATCCCTGAAGTTCTTAAAAGAGAAGGAAAGTGATACAGGCAAGAAATTCAGATTTATATAAAGAAAAGGAGAGCATAATAAAAGGGATAAGTGAAGATAAATTAAAAACTAACAGCAGTGTATTTAAAGCAGTAACAGCAATAATATATTTGACAATTATATCTTATAGATACTTGAAATGAATAACAGCTATGACATAAGGGATGAGAAGGAGAACCTAGGAATACTTTGTTATTATAAGGTACTTGTACTACCACTGAGGTGGTGTAGTGTTGTTTGAAAGTGGACATAAATTAGTTGTAAATGTCTATTTCAAACTCCAGGGAAACCACTCAAAAATTTTTAAAAAGATCTAATTGATAGGCGAAGAAAAGCTATGCTAAAAGAAAGTGGGATGATATAAAATGTTCACTTAATGGAGACATACAAATGGCTAACAGAGGGGCCCCTGGGTGGCTCAGTGGGTTAAAGCCTCTGCCTTCGGCTCAGGTCATGATCTCAGGGTCCTGGGATCGAGCCCCGCATCGGGCTCTCTGCTCAGCGGGGAGCCTGCTTCCCCCCCCACCCCGCCCCGCCTGCCTCTCTGCCTACTTGTGATCTCTCTCTCTGTCAAATAAATAAATAAAATCTTAAAAAAAACAAAAACAAAAACAAATGGCTAACAGACACATGAAAAAATGTTCATCATCACTAGCCATCAGGGAAATTCAAATCAAAATCACATTGAGATACTATCTTACACGAGTTAGAATGGCAAAAATGAACAAGACAGTAAACAATGTGTGTTAGAGAGGATGTGGAGAAAGGGGAATTTTCTTACACTGTTGGTGGGAATTCAAGTTGGTGCAGCCACTCTGGAGAACAGTGTGGAGATTCCTTAAGAAATTAAAAATAGAGCTTCCCTATGACCCTGCAATTGCATACTGGGTATTTACCCCAAAGACACAGATGAAAAGAAGGGCCATCTCTACCCCAATGTTCATAGCAGCAATGGCCACAGTCACCAAACTGTGCGAAGAGCCAAGATGCCCTTCAGCAGACAAATGGATAAAGGAGATGTGGTCCATGTAATTATGAAGTATGATGCCTCCATCAGAAAGGATGAATACCCAACTTTTTTATCAACATGGACGGGACTGGAGGAGATTATGCTGAATGAAATAAGTCAAGTAGAGAGAGTCAATTATCATACAGTTTTGCTTATTTGTGGAGCATAAGGAATAACACGGAGGACATGGGGAGATGGAGAGGAAAAGGGAATTGGGGGAAATCGGAGGGGGAGATGAACCATGGGAGACTGTGGACTATGAGGAACTAACTGAGGATTTTGGAAGGGAAAGGGGTAGGGGGTTGAGTGAGCCTGGTGTTGGGTGTTGTGGAGGGCACGTATTGTATGGAGCACTGGGTGTGGTGCATAAACAATGAATTTTGGAACACTGAAAAGAAATTTTTAAAATAGATAAAAATTTTTAAAAAACCCACAAAAGGCAGAAAGAGAGTTGAAGACAAAAGTAAGAACAGAAAACAAGGGTAACAAATAGAAAACAGTAAGAAATATGATGGATATTAATTCACTCTATCAATAATCACTTTGATGTCAACAGTCTAAGTAAGCCACTTAGACCGAGATTATCAGAGTGGATTAAAAGACAATACCCAATTACACGTTGCCTACAGGAAATCCACTTTACACGTGAGGACACGTGAGAGATGAAAAGTAAAGGGATGGAGAAGGGTCTGCCGTGTTAATGCTCATCAAAGAAAGCAAGAGCAGCTATGTTTCAAACAGAGAAGGCTTCAGAGAAAGAGAAATTATCAGGAATGATTGGGTGCATTACATAATGAAAAAGGGGTCAGTTCTCCAAGAAGACCTCAATCCTTAACATGCACATGCCTAACATTACAGTGTGAAGTTAGGTGGGGTGAAAACTGATGGAATTGAGAGGAAAAATAGATAATGCCCTTTTATTGTTGGAAGCTTCAGCACCCCTCTATGAGAAATGGACATGAGAAATGGACAGATCCAGCAGGCAGAATAACCGTAAAGTCATAGTTGAACTCAAAAACACCATCAGTGGACACCTCGGCGGCTCAGTGGGTTAAAGCCTCTGCCTTCGGCTCAGGTCATGATCTCAGGATCCTGAGATGGAGCCCCACGTCAGTCTCTCTGCTCAGTGGGGAGCCTGCTTCCTCCTCTCTCTCTGCCTGCCTCTCTGCCTACTTGTAATCTCTGTCTGTCAAATAAATAAATAAAATATTTTAAAAAAACCACCATCAGTCAACTAGATATAATTAATATCTGTAGGCTGCTGCATCCGACATGTATTAATCTCAAGCTCTCATGGAACATTCACCAAGACAGACCACATTCTGGACAATAAATTATACCTTAACAAATTTAAAATAATAGAAATCATATAGTGAATGCCCTCAGTTTACAATAGAATAAATTGGAGATCAATAAGAAAAAGAGAGCTGGAAAATCCTAGAGTAAGTAGAGATGAAATAACATACTTCTAAATTATAGATCATAGAAAAAAAAACCTCAAGAGAAATATTTAAATATTTTGAACTAAATAAAAATGAAAACATGATATCAAAATTTGAGTAAAGCAGCAGAAACAGCGCTTATAGGGCAATTTATATGCATATGTTAGAAAAAAAGAAAGAGCTATAATCCAAGCTTCCATTTTAGGACTAGGTGAAAAAGAGAAAAATAATCCAAAGTAAGCAGAAGGAGAGAAATAACAAAAATCTGAGCAGATATCAATGAAACTCAAAAGAGGAGCCCAATAGAAAAAATCAAAGAAAGCAAAAGCTGCTTTTTTTCCTCCCAAGGTTTTATTTATGTATTTGACAGAGAGAGAGAGAGAGAGAGAGAGAGAGAGCGACAGCATGTGAGAGAGCAGCAGGGGAGGGGCAGGCCCCTGAGATCATGATCTGAGCCAAAGGCAGATGCTTAATGACTGAGCCACCCAGGTGCCCCCCAAAGCTGGTTCTTTAAAAAGATCAATAAAATTGATAAACTTGTAGCCAGGCTAACTAAGAAAAAAAAAATCTCAGGGGGAATTAAGAGGATAATAAAGGAATCTATGAATTCTATGCCTACAGACTTAATAACCCAAATGAAACAGCACAATTCCTCAAAAGACACAATCTGCCAAAGCTCACACAAGAAGAAATAAATCATCTGAGTAGGCCATATTATTAAAGAAATTAAAGTAATTAATAACATTCTCAAGCAGAAACCATTAGGTAAAAATGGATTTAATGGTGAATCCAACACACATTCAAGGAAGAAATCTTAACAATTCTCTACAAATTCTTCCAGAATATAGAAGCAAAAGGGAAGACTACTTAGCTTCTTCAGTGTGACCAGCACGTCCTAATACCAAACCAGACAAAGACATCATAAGAAAACTATAAACAAATGGCTCCTATGAACATAGGTACAAAGCCCCCAATGAAATATTAGCAAGTTGAATCCAAGACATATTAGCCCAGGTCATGCCGCTGGGGTCCAGCCCTGAGCTGGGCTTCATACTGCATGAGCATGCAGCCTGCTTGAGGTTCTCTCTCTCCCTCTGCTCCTCCTCCTCCACCCCTTCTCATGCTCTATCTCTCTAAAAAAAGGAAAAAAAAGTTATACACCATGGGCAACATTTAAAAATCAACTAATGTAGTCCATCACATCAACAGGCTAACGAAGAAATATCATATGATCACATCAATAGATACAGAAAAAGCAGTTGATGAAATTCAATACCAATTCATAATATAAAGTCTCATTTTAGATATAAACCTTACACCTTTCCCACACAAACGTGCACACAAATAAACCAGTTCAAAACAATTCTAAGGGTAACATGTGTAAGTATAGAACTAGAAGAAAGTCTTAATGACCTCAGGTTTGGCAATGACTTTTCAGATACAACACCAAAGCCACAGTCCATGAACAAAAGCACTGACAAGCTGTTCAGTGTTAAGTGTTCAACTCTTGATTTTGGCTCAGGTCATGATCTCAGGGTCCTGGGATCAAACCCCGAGTCAGTCTCCCCACTCAGTAGACAGTCTGCTAGAGATTCTCTCTCTCTGTCTGACTCCCTTTTCTGTGCTCTCTCTCAAATAAATAAATCTTTAAAACATTGAAAAGTTCTGCTCTGCAAAAGACACTATTGAGAGAACAGAAAGACAAGCCACAGACTGGGGGAAAATATTTGTGAAAGTCATATTTGATAAAGGACTCTTATCCCAAATATACCAAAAACCCTTAGAAGTCAACAATAAGAAAATAAACAACCTGATTTAAAAAATAAGCCAAAGATCTGCACAAACCCCTCAACAAGAAAAATAGATGGCAAAAAAGTATATGAAAAGATAATCCCCATTGTATGTCAGAAGAGAAATGCAAGTTAAAACCACAAGGAGATACCATTACAAGGCTTTTAAAATGGCCCAAATCCAAAAAATCGAGGACACCAAATGTTGAGACGGACGTGGAGCAACAGGAATGCTCGTCCATCTCTGGTGGGAACGCCAAATGGTATGGCTGTTTTGGAAGACAGTTTGGAAGTTTCTCACAAAATTAAATATGCTCTTACTATATGATCCAGCACTGTATTCCCTGGTATATACCCAAAGGCATTGAAAACTGTTTTCCAAACAAACACACGCAGATGTCTACAGCAGCTTTGTATATTATTGCCAAAACGTAGAAGTAACCAAGATGTCCTTCAGCGGGTGAATGGATGAGTAAACTGTGTCCATCCAGACAGTGGAATCTTACTCAGCACTAACATTAAACGAGATCTCAAGCCATGAAGACACATGGAGGAAACCTAAATGGGTTATTTCTTAAATGAAAGAAGTCTGAAAAGGCTATGTACTATGCAATTTCCACTATGAAATTCTGCGAAAAGCAAAACTGTGGAGGCAATAAAAAGGTCAATAATTGCCAGAAGCTGGGGAGGAGGGAAGGAAGGAGAGGCGGGACACAGGGGATTTTTGCTGGAACGACTCTCTAAGGTATTAGAATGGTGGATGCTTGTCACCGGACATCTGTCAAAACCCGTAGAATACACACAGCCCCGGCGTGAACCACGCATTTTGGATGATACTGACACGTTGTTGTAGGCGCTGCAGCTGTGATGAACGTACCACTCTCGTGCAGGATATTGAAAGTGGGGGCAGCCAGGGGCTCCCTGGGGGGTGCAGCCCACTGAGCACCCCAGTCATGCTTTTGGCTCAGGTTGGATCTCAGGGTGCTGCCATTGAGCTCTTCCGTTGGGCCCTACGCTCATCAGGGAGTCTGCTTGAGATGTTTCCCCCTCTCTTTCTGCCCCTTCACCCCTAGCCCCTGCATGCAAGCACTTTTTATTTTTTATTTTATTTTATTTTATTTTTTAAATTTTTAAAAGATTTTATTTATTCATTTGACAGACAGAGATCACAAGTAGGCAGAGAGGCAGGCAGAGAGAAAGGAGGAAGCAGATTCCCAGCCAAGCAGAGAGCCGGATGTGGGGCTTGATCCCAGGACCCTGAGATCATGACCTGAGCCGAAGGCAGAGGCCTTAACCCACTGAGCCACCCAGGCGCCCCATGCACACACTTTTTAAAATAAATAAATGAATAAATCTTTTTTTAAAAAGTGGGGGGTGGGGACTGTTTTAGGGAGGGTGAGGGCAGGATGTGTATGAGAACTCTGTAATTTCTACTGAATTTTTCTGTGAACTTGAAGCTGAAATTAAAAAAAAAAAAGCCCATTTAACAACAAAAAAACAACAACTAATAATGTTCGAGGATTCCTGATTTAAAACAGTGACTAGACAGCAAACTACATAGCTCTGTTAGCATCTACAGTAGCACAGGAATAGGAAGCCTAAGGTCATAACCTACACGTCTTCTTTAATTATACTATAGCTGAAGGTTGATTGGATCCCAAATCCACCCCACTCTAGTTATCTGGATCACAACAAAAAACACAAACCTCAAGACGTAGAAGGACTCTGTGATAACGAGGTGTTCCCTCTTAGTAACCCTGACAGAGATGCCGTCTGAGAATTCTGTAGATAATGTCAAATTTTAGTTCTATGTGTTTTGCTAGAAAAAACTTATCCCGTAGTAGGTACAGTTCGTGCAAAAATATGCAGGCAAATATTTTTTAAAAGGAATAAATTAGCTTGACCTTAGATTTTTCTTCTGGGTGGCTGTAAACAGAAATGACGATAGAAACCATAGAGATGGACATATAAGAGAGTTCAAGAATAAGGATATTGGAGTATACAGGACAGGTGGTGAGCAATAAAACCAGATAAAATAAAGATAACTTTAAACATATATTGTAAAGTTACTGGTTATACTGAATATAAATATAAAAAAAAATTCTCTGTAATTTCCAGAAGACTGAACTAATTGGTGCCACAAACTGGTTTGTTGGGACTTTGGTAAAATAAGTTTTGAAATGAGAACAATGTTCTTTAAGGAGAAGATGTAAAATTTAAATATTAAGGTAACAGCAGTATCTTGCATGCAAATCTCAAGTTTACGAAATTGGCAAATGATAAGTGAAGGAGTGGGTGTAGAAAAAAAGGAAAGGTAAAGTGGGCCAAGCTTTTGTTTAACTGAAAAGATGCTGTTTCAGTATAAACTCTAACTAACTGGGTAGGTTTTTTCTTGTTTGTTTGGTTGTGTTTTTTTTTTTTTTTTAAGAACTTAAAATTAAACACTAGTAAAATTCAAAAATGCATGCATACACACATAATCTTTCAAAGTTGGGAGAGATGAAAAGGAAGAAAATTCAGGATTTATTTAAAACAATTAAAGAAAGAAAATACAGCATTAAAAAAGAGAATTGTTGGGGCACCAGGGTAGCTCAGTTGGTTAAGTGTCCGACTTTTGGTTTCTTCTCAAGTCACGATCTTAGGGTTGTGATATCGAGTCCTGTGCCCTGCGTGGGGCTCTGCACTGAGCGTGGAGCGTGCTTAAGATTCTCTCTCACAGGGGTGCCTGGGTGGCTCGGTTGGTTGGGCAACTGCTTTTGGCTCAGGTCATGATCCTGGAGTTCCACGTCAGGCTCCAAGCTCCATGGGGAGTCTGCTTCTCCCTCTGACCTTCTCACCTCTCATGCTCTCTCTCTTTCAAAAAATAAATAAAAATCTTAAAAAAAAAAAAAAAGATTCTCTCTTGTTCTCTCTCTAAATAAATAAATAAAATCTTTTTTTAAAAAGAGGGGATTGTGTTACATGAAAGGGTCAAGACCAACTCTATGAGTTGTAACAATCCATATAAAAGTCCCCTATTGAGAAGAATCCCTTTCCTAATTAATGCCATTAATCCCCTTAATAATGAAGATTAACGCAATATAACTTCCAAGATTCAAAATGAAAACTGTATACTTTTCCCATATGTAAGGTGAGGGAACAGGTAGTCCTATTTAAAGATGGGGAAAAAAAGGTACCCCATTTAAAGATGGAAGAAAAAATAGGATGTCTTGCTTTAAATAAAGAACTGGGAATTGACTAGGTTGTCAGGACACTCATTTATTGTTCCATTTATTCAGCAAGCCGTTCCTAACACTCTCTCACGCTGAAGCATCCTTCTTAGTCTTTTGTCTCAATAAAAGCTCTGCGTTATCCTATCTGCACCTCTTGGTCGTGCAGGTGGGGGAGCTTCCTGGTGCCGACGCCCTGAGCAGGACTTACCCACGTTCCCGGTCAGAAGTATCCGGCTGCACAAATCCGTACACAGTGATGTCAGAGAAATGGCAGAATGTTTTGTGAAAGGCAGCATATTTTTCAGCAGTTTTCCCTGAATAAAGTAGGATAATAAATTCTATAAAATATTAATATTGGAGTTAAATTTCTCTTTAAAAATTCCATCTAAAAATTATCTCTACAACTGGAATAGGATTCTCTTTTTTGTGATTAAAAACTAACAGATTATCTGTAGGGACTGACTTCCTTGAAATGAAATATTCATGAAGATGTAACAACTATGAATTAAGAGCAACAGACTCTGATCATTACAGACCCCCGCTGTACTTGGGAGTGATTCTTACGTTTCCTATGACTGTTTCCATGCACTTCCTCAGACCTCTTTTCTGGGTACAGGCTTTCCTTCTAAACAAACATTATTTTCAGGTTTAAGTGTACTTCACTTGTTTCAAGCAGTAATGTTATTACATTTGCCTTTCCAGAAATATCTATTGTTGAATGTTGGCGCAAGACAACGGAATTGTAAGAGATTCAAATTCAGCAGATTGTTTTTCATCTCTTAGGATAAGTCAACACCAGGAAGGACTTCCACAGACACCGTATTAGAGAATAAATATCCATGCTTCGGAAGAAAGAATTTGCACCTGCCACTCGTTTCCTGAGATTTACTTGGATCTAATCTTTTTTCTGTTTCTCTCTCTTATTTTGGCATTGCTCCAAAACTTCAGTACTCTCAGGGAAAGCTGTTGATTGTTCGTATTTTCAAACCACAGGTTTCCCACTGAGAAGCTACAAGCTACTGATAGACTTGGGCATTTTGCCCAGCGGAGAGCTGTGTTGTTCTGTGATGCTGGGTCCCACCCTCTGCCATAGCGAACAGTTGCTCTTTCTTGAGTTTCCCAAGCCTCTCTAATGATTTCCTTTTCACCAGGTTTACATCCTTCCTTCCATCATGTCTTTACTGATATTCTGAACTTTAAACTCCACGACATTCTGCTCCAAGTCATTTAAAACCTTCTGGTAAATATAAGTTATTTTTTCATGGTAAAATACTTAAGGACACACAGTACGATGTAATAACTTCTTCCAATAGCTTGGATAAATAAAAATGTATAGATATTCAAACACTTGAGTGTTCTTATATTCTTTTACTATATCATTAATATCCTCTAATATTATTTACATGTCCAATGAAATATTGAGTGGTGTGTAGTCATAGCTTGATTTAAAGAAAAGAGAGGTTGGGGTGCCTGGATAGTCCAGTCCATAGAGGATTTGGGGGTTATAAATTTCAGCCCCACATTGGCTGTAAAGATGACCTAAAAATAAAACCTTAAAAAAAAAAAAGAAAATGAAGATTTGAAATAGTTAATTTAGTAGTTTTGACCTCTTGAGTTACAAAATGGCCTGTTGTAAAGTTTGGATAGCACTTTCAGGGAGCAGACTGCAAAGTCAGCAATTTGGCTAAAAGGTTGAAGAATACTAGAAGTGGATGTACTCTAGAACCTTAGGTTAGGATTCATTGAGTACTACTTCTATCTCTCTCGTTCTCTGCTGCTCCAGGTAAGCAATGGGCCCCATCACCTCCAGCTTCCAAAAGCGAAGGTGTCCGTCCTCATGAGCGGTGACAATGACAGGGGGCTGAGTATCGATGACACTGGTGCCTGCAGGATGTTTCTTGTCCACTGGCTGTTGCGGTCCCGCTGTGACATCATGTTGCTCACCTACAGAAAAGTTAATGAATTACGGTGGGTGTTTACAATACTTGGAATTTCAAATTTTATAGACTATAAAAGAGGAGGCAGGTAGGAAAATAGTAAGCCAACACATTCTTTTTTCTTAGAACATGTTTCTCAACCCCAGCAAACTTCACTCGGGGCAGAGAACAAAAAAGCATTCACAAACAGAATCCTGGATCAATGGAAAAGCCTGAAAAGTTTATTTTGACCCTATTACAAAAGCCTCTGCCCTGTATATAACAGCTAAAATTCCATATACATCCAGTGTAAGACTTGCATGTCCTAAATGGCTTATGAATCAAGTATAAGTTTGAGGAAATGGGCTGAAGACTAAGAGCTTCAGTAATGTATTGGGTTTTTAAAAATCTAGAATTAGTATTTAAAAATGGAAATTCTACCTCTTAGAATACAGAATCTTACACGTCAATATTTAGTCACAAAATGAATACATTGTAGGTGTGACTGTGTGGCTCAGTAGGTTAAGTGTCCAACTCTTGACTTCGGTTCAGGTCATGATCTCAAGGGTTCTGGGATCAGGCCCTGTGTCAGGCTCCGTGCTCAACATGGAGTCTGCTTGTCCCTCTCCCTCTGCTTCTCCCCCAACTCATGCTCTCTCTCCCTCTAAGATAAATAAGCAAAATCTATTTTTTTAAAAAAGAGAACATACTGTACCTTCATTAAGAGTATTCTATAACCTAAAATCCCTGTTGCAAAGGAATTGTTACAAACAAGAGGGGTGATTTCACACTGACCTTTAACCTCATTGTCGTGTATGCTCTGTTTGCTTCCCTGAATTAGGGGAGAAAACAAGAAAATATTTCTGTGACATTGTAAAGAAATGAGATACATTGGGTGAGTAGATTTTTCAGGGGAATTCACATTCCTTTTTAAAAAATTTTTAAATATTCGAGTATAGTTGACACACAATGTTACATTGTTGCTTTAGTTTTAGGTGTACAACTCGCAACTAGAGAAGTCTTTACCTTATGCTATGCTCACATCTGTCCCCATACAACGCCATTCTAATACCATTTGACTCTATTCTGTATGCTGTATCTTTTTTTTTTTTCCTGCGACTTATTCATTCTACAGCTGGAACACTCTGCCTCCTCCTCCCCTTCACCCATTTTGCCCATCTCCCCAACCCTCTCTTCTGGCAAGCACCTTTGTTCTCTGTTAAATTTACATTTCTAAGCATTAGAGTTTTTTAAAGTTTTTTTTAAAAATTATTTTTATTAACATAAAATGTATTATTAGCCCCAGGGGTACAGGTCTGTGCATCGTCAGGTTTACACTTCACAGCACACACCATAGCACATACCTTCCCCATGTCCATAACCCAACCACCCTATCCCTTCCCCTAGAACCCCCAACAACCCTCAGTTTGTTTTGTGAGATTAAGAGTCTCTTATGGTTTATCTCCCTCCTGATCCCATCTTGTTTCATTTTTTCCTTCCTGACCCCCCAAGCCCCCTCCCTTGCCTCTCAAATTCCTCATATCAGGAAGATCCTATGATAATTGTCTTTCTCTGACTGACTTATTTCGCTCAGCATAATACCCCCTAGTTCCATCCACGTCGTTGCAAATAGCAAGATTTCATTTCTTTTGATGGCTCTAAGCATTCATTTCAGTTAGTTTTGAATTAATTCTGAAAAAATGTATCACAGAGATCATCATGTTCACAAATAGGGTAACATTCTTGTTACCCTAGAGAGCCACATTCTCGTGGCTCAGGTAGGGCTTAATGATAGGAGTAACCACATCTGTAAGGCATGCCAAGTTCTTGGTGTCTGTGATCTCCAGTTCTGTCCGCAGCCCTGTGAGTTAGGCTTTGTTATTCCTTTTTTACGGATAAGAAACAGAAACTCAGAGATTAGGTGATGTCTCTAAAACTAGTCAGAAAATAAAAGGAGCACTTGGGATTGAAGTGTTCCGTCTGTCTGACTCTTACATCCTTAAAAGTTTATTCTTTCCACAAAACTAGTGGTTCTAAAACAAGTTTTGCGGTAAAAAGTCTCCTTTAAACAAAATCCTCCTAGAGATGTAATGTGTAAAATCTATAAAAACTGGGACTGAGAACAGAGTTTGAAATCCAGCGTGTTACAAGTTGTGCTGTGAAATGTGTTTTACTTTTTAGCAAAAGAGATTGCCTAGAATTGCTTTATGATTTAAGAAGTGTAAAAGCATCTGTAATTTATTTTATTTATTTATTTTTAAAATTTATTTTATTTATAAGTACACGTTGATGATTTGCAGATATGAAAGCCTTGCAAACATGGGAATGAATGATGAGCACAGTTTAGACACTCTTTTCTAGGAAAATGAGTTTTTAAACGCACATGTACACACAGAATTTCCCCACCTTGACCTTCTGTCAAAGGACGGGTTCACACGGGACAAATCACCATTTCTGAACCAACGCTGAGTGTAACAGGAAGATATACTCTATTTCTTGCTTACCTTGCTACTCTGTGGACCTTTACTAGAATCACACTGGGACGAAGAGCACACAGAATCCTGACTCGGTCTCCTACAAGGAGAGGGAGGAAACCCAAGGAGGAAAGGTGAAGATAATCCATCACACCCGAAGTGTGCTTGTCTCCCCTTGAACTTCCGTGGGTCGCTTCTCTCATTATCTGTGGGTCCTGAGCCACTTCCTTAAGACAGAAGTCACACCTGATACCTTGTGTTACAACGTTCATCTGTCTGCTGTTGCTAGACACTGTTGGGGAGCCTTGGTAATTAAGATTGATTGTTGCTTGTGTCTGGGAAATAAAAATCTGCCCTGTCCCAAATCTCAGGCTAGATTCAGTCCCAGAAGCTGACCCCGAAATGGCAGGAAGCGGGCTGGAGCCGGGCCCCTGGGGAGCCTGGCTAACTTCTGCTCCGTGGTATTCAGTCCTGGCCTGGTCGTCTCGGCAGTGCTCTGCTGGAATGGGCTGGAAAGTGGCCTAGGTTCTGGCGCAGTGGTCGATATGGAACAAATCTTCAAAAATAGTCTCAGAATAAGGCAATCTCAAGTCAAGGGGTAGGGAAGGTTCTATACACGGGCTCATTGCTGCTTTTGGGTTCTTCCCCGAGATATGTTTACTGTTACATGTTGCCTGAAAATCAGAGCTCTCAAGCATATATGAAGAGGACAGAACAAGGCCCTGCTCCCTCAGAAAGGGGTGGACATGGCCCAGTTTCAGTGGCAGTTTCCTGTGACAGCAGCTGTCAGGGCAAGTGCTTCCTTCTGCCCCATGTCAGTGCTCACAGAACTCAATTTTGGCCACAGTGTGGTCAGCTGAGCATTTGCTGTCTCCTCTACTGGTGTTAGAGACTGGTGTGAGGCTGCCGTGGTAAGGGAGATTAGAACACCGCACCACAAAGCGGATCCACGGGGACCCCCTGCCTACAAAAGACAGTAACAGGGAAGAAAGCTTAAGCCAAACAGGGCAGCCAACTTGTCCTCCCTTGGTTGCAACTTCTGGGATAAGCAGAACTCTTTGGACATTGCTACATATATCCGAGCAGTATTTCTTCATCAGTAGGTACCGAGTTACCTTGCACATTCGGGGTTTCGAAAGAGGAACAGGATGTTGTTAATCCTAAAGCGTTTGGGATCCAAATCAGGGTCCACAATGAAGCAATCTTCAGGTCTGTACCTGGAAGGAAACACACATTCACAAAATAAACACTTACAAGTTCAGGCAACTCACACCACTCATTTGATACATGCCATGATGAGCTGATTAACTCCTGCAGTGTGGCTGTCCTGGAACACGAGAGAAAACCCAAAGGTATAGAGCTGGAAGCTGTCTTCCTGAATGAGGCCCTGTGTGTAACACTATGACCATTTGCTGTTTAAAAGTCTTTTAATCCAAAATGAAATAAAATAAAAATAAAGAAAGAAACAAACAGGAGCGCCTGGGTGGCTCAATGGGTTGGGCCTCTGCCTTCGGCTCAGGTCATGATCTCAGGGTCCTGGGATTGAGTCCCGCATTGGGCTCTCTGCTCAGTGGGGACCCTGCTTCCCCCCCCTTCTCTGCCTGTCTCTCTGCCTACTTGTGATCGCTCTGTGTCAAATAAAAAAATAAATAATCTTAAAAAAATTTAAGAAACAAATGAGCAAACAAATAAATAAATGTCTGTTAGCCCAATTAGCTGGTCTAGTCAGCCTAATTGTAGGTCAGAGTGGGCTTATAGATAAGCTCCTTGAAGTGTCAGAAAATTTAAAGAATAGAATTCTACTCTTTGAGTAAATGGAGGGACAAATTTGAATAAAACAGGGCTACTAACCTCAGGGAGCACAGAAATGAGTGAAGGGGAAAAGCAGGTAATTCAGGGGCGATCCTATTCTAATGGCTCACTTCCCACCAACCCAGCTGCCAACAAACCATACATCCTTCTGGGCTGGTTCCCGGGAGCACGGTGATAGTCCCTCAGCTGCCTAGAGTGGTACTTCGTGATCAGCTCCTAAAGTCACACTTAACCTTCTTTACTGAAAATAGATCTTGCAGCAAAACATTCCTTTTCCTTTAGTGGGAACTGTCTCTGCCAGTTTGCACTGCAGAGTGATGGAGGAAGGTTCCTAGGGAGTGAATCAAGCTCTGAAGAAAGGCCTGTGAGCTTGATCATGTACGGAGCTCGAACTTTTTGGATTCTTCTGTTGTGTGGGTGAGCCGAATGGTTAGTAATCAGCAAGAACAATTTCCAGTTTGGACCCAAAAATGCATGAGCCTTTGAACAGGAAGAGAAAGGCTATTTTTCCTGACTGGTGAAGGGATCTTAAGCAAATCGGAGGTAGAGGTAGAGATGGCTTCTGCCACCAATATGGAAACCATCTTCAACTTTAGAGCCTTTTTTACGCTGGGCCCCAGCTACATTCAACAGTTCTGCACTAAATTGGATGTTTTGCAAAATACTAAAGTGATTCTAAATCAGTTATTTTTGTATAATCATCTTATCATGGGAAGGGAATATGATGTATGGCTCACTGCACTGTTATTTTTCTCTGACTGGGTGTTGGGTTTATATGCCTTTCTTGGCAACATGCCTACCCCTTCAACAAGGTGCATCTCCTCCTTCAAGTTGGGAACATTCCTGGGGGGGCTTCCCTCCTAAAGCTGTGGTAGCAAAACTGCTTTAATAAGAGGGTAAAGAACGGCACAGTGCATGTTGGTACGGGTGACAAGGGGCAAGTAAACCTTGCCTTTCAAAAAGGCAAGGTTTGAAAGGGAGGAAAGGAAGGATGTTCCAGGGGCAGGGCCCCGTAAGGGTGGGGCTGAGGTGCAGAGGGAGGGGCTACAGAAAGAGCTAATTCAACAGAAGGTTGAAAGGAGAATCAATTCAGGATCCAAAGAGGAAAGGAGTATGTCCCTTCAGAAGCTGGTTACAAGTAATGACTCAGACTTCGACTGGAAAGAGGCATGGCGTCCAAGTGGACCAGGAGTATGTACGGCATTATAAGTCCAGAGGCAGAGATGTCTTCTGCATTTTCCTCTTTCCCTGTCCTTTCTTACTCTTTTCTCCCTCTTTTACGCCTCTTCTCCTCCTCTGAATGCTTAGATAGTCTTGATTTTGTTTTTATTCATTCATTAAGGTTCTTGACCATCTTATGCTTCAAAGTACAATATTACAAATTCCTTTGACATAGGATGTTCATGCATGGTTCCTGCTTACAGCCCAAATAGCCAACTGGGGAGAGCTGATTGTTTATGACCCATCCATAGCAAAAAAATACCTTGTTATATTATTTCCTTTACAGCCAATGGTCAGCGCATTTCAAAATGGATAGTGGAGGTGGGGGAGGGCACTTGAAGAGCTCAGTTAAGCATCAGATTCTTGATTTCATCTCAAATCATGATCTCGAGATTGTGAGACCAAGCCCCAAGTCCAGCGCCAAGCTCAGTGGGGAGTCGACTTGAGATTTTTTCTTTCTACTCTCTCTCTGCCCCTCCCCCATTTCATGTGTGTATGCTCTCTCTCTCTCTCTCTCTTTAAAAAGAAAGAAAGAAAGAAAAGAAAAGAAAAGAAAAGAAAAGAAAAGAAAAGAAAAGAAAAGAAAAGAAAAGAAAAGAAAAGAAAAGAAAAAGAAATGGATATCAGGGAATGGATAAAGCTTTTGGCCATGGGTTCAGGGAAAATCTAATTGGTTGATACTGGTTTATGTAATTGCATATGCCACACCCTTGTTAGCACTGAAAACCCATCGAGAATGCCACTTACCATTTGACTTTGGTGACTGAGTAGATGGTGGTGTCACTGGGAACACAGGAAGAGGAGATACACGGGGGAGGGGTAGACTGGGACAAAGTTTGGGGTTTTAAGGGTGTTGTCGGTAACCCAGATAGTAATTGCCAGATATGTGTCTTTAAAGCTCCAGGGAGATTAGTGTTTAAGACTCATATTTTAACTTTTTTTGTTGAGGTTATAAATTTGGACAAGATTCCACATGAAAGCATGTACTAGAGGGATAAGGGTAAAAGTCAAGGCATCTGAATTATGAATTATGAATACTTAAAGTTCATCTTATTCGTATAATTCTGGGATTTGGATATCAGCAGCAAATCTCATGAGTGTAACTTCCAGAAAAGCCTCTCTTGAGAGTTACCATTACTGGTCTGCCACTGTTATTTTTTGCTTAAAAAAAAGAAAAAAAGTATTGAATGTTACTTTGGCTCTATTGCAGTACAACTTTTATATTGCTTAAAAAAAAAAACTTACAGTTCTTTGACAGTAAAGTTTATAAAATCCCATAAGATAATCACACCATTTAAGGTTCCAGCAGCAATCAAATTATATCCTTCTACTTGTAATAAATCAATGCAGTTCACTTCCGTACTGATGTCAGGACTCTGGAAAGAAGGAAACAGGTGCATGGACCAGTATCTAACCACAGTACAAATGTTATGTGTACACTTTGTTATTCTACCATTAAGACAAAATATCTTATGATTTTTTAAAGTCACTTAAAGTTACTATTATAAATTACTATGAAATTTAGTAAAATTGCATTAGTTTTACATTAAAATTTTTTTAACTTGCTACATTCATTAAAATAACAAAATACTCTCTTCCATCTACTAACTCCTTCCTCTCAGCCTTGACTTACTCTTCCTTGACCAGCCAACGGTGAGATCACCTTGCCATCTTTCTCTTCCCTTCAGACTTCTTGAACATCTTTTGCATTGGATAATTCTCCTCATTAACCTCCTTTTCACTCACTGATTGGCTTCTGCTCCATAGTATACAATGAAAACTTTTTAAGATTCAGTTACTTATTTGAGAGAAAGAGAGAGAGAGAGAGCGCACAGCAGAGGGAGGGGCAGAGGGAGAGGGACAGAGAGGATCCTCAAGAAGACACCCTGTCACGTGTAGAGCCTGAATGCAGGGCTCGATCCCAGAATCCTGAGCTGAGATCAAGAGTCCAGTGTCCCTGTGAAAACTATTTCTATTGATCACTAAGCACTTTCTTTCTCTCCTTTTTTCCTCCTCCCTCCCTCCCTTCCTTCCTTCCATTAAAGATTCTACTGATTTACTTGAGAGAGAGCACAGGGGGGGAGTGGGAGGGAGAAGCAGACGTCCCACTGAGCAGGGAGCCAGACTCAGGACTTGATTCCAGGACCCCGCGATCATGACCTGAACTGAAGGCAGATGTTTAACTGACGGAGCCACCCAGGCGCCCCCAACAAACTCTTAACTTAGAGAACACACTGCTGGTTACTAGAGGGGAGGTGGGCGGGGCGATGGAAGAAACAGGTGGTGCGGATTAAGGAGTGCACTTGTCGTGATGAGCACCGGGTGACACAGAAGTGTTGACCCACTCACTGTATTGTACGCCTGAAACTAATATAGTGTGTGTTAACTCTACTGGAATTAAAATTTGAAAAAGGACGAGATCGTGCCATTTGAGAAAAACATGCCTGGACCTAGAGGGTATTATGCTAAGTGAAAGAAGTCATACCAAGAAAGTCTAATACTGTATGATTCCACTTAGAAGTAGAATCTAAAAAACAAATAAACCAGAAGTGGAATTGAGCCTGTAAATACAAAGAACAAGTTGAGGGTTGCCAGAGGGGGAAGGGAGTGAGAAGCTGGGCAAAATGGGAGCTGGGAAGAGGGAGACACAGGTTTCCAGGTGCAGAAGGAGTAAGTCATGGGAATAAAAGGCACAATACAAGGAATAGAGTCAATGATGTAATAGCAATGTATCAGGACAGATGGTATTTACACTTGCAGGGAACGGAGCATCATGTATAAACTCTTAAAATTACTAAGTTGTGGGTGCCTAGGTGGCTCAGTCGGTTGCGCATCTGCCCTCGGCTCAGGTTGTGATCTTGGGGTCCTGGGATGGAGTCCCATGGCGGGCTTCCTCCTCGGCGGGAAGCCTGCTTCTCCCTCTCCTCCCCGCTGTGCTCTCTGTCACTAGCTCTGTCTCTCTCAAATAAATAAATAAAATCTTTTTAAAAAATCGCTAACTTGTACACCTGAAACTAATGTAACACTGTGTGTCAGCTATACTCAAATTTGTTTTTTTTTTAAGGTTTTATTTATTTATTTGACAGAGATCACAAGTAGGCAGAGAGGCAGGCAGAGGCAGAGGGGGGCGAAGGCTCCCCGCTGAGCAGAGAGCTCGATGCGGGGCTCGATCCCAGGACCCTGAGATCATGACCCGAGCCAAAGGCAGAGGCTTAACCCACTGAGTGACCCAGGCGCCCTATACTCAAATTAAAAAAAAAAAAAAAAAGATTACAAGTGTATTATTCTTGTCACTCTGAACTGCTCTCTCCTTCCTGAAACTTCTTACTCTCTTGACAACCTTGACACTAGACCCTAATTTTGCTTGTGTCCGTATGACCTTTCCTTTTCTGTTTCCTACCTGACAGCCTCTTACTCTGCCGATCTGTTAGATATGAGTATGCCGAGAGTTTACCTCTAGCCCATTTGTTTTTCTTTTTTCCAACTCTTTTTGGGCAGTCTTGGCCCCTGTGTTTTAATCATCATCCCAGTCTCAATGCCCTGATCATCTAGTCCGTCCCCTCCCATAAGCTTCAGGGTTGTATACTTCCTGAAAGAAATTTTTCGCAGGTATCTCAGCGTTAATAGGTGTAACTTCTTGCCTCCTTCAAGCACATTATTTCCCTCCATTCCACAGCTCCCTGGGAGCACCGTGTCCCGGTCCAGCGCTTCGAGCTAGCTCCACGCCGCCCTTGACTCGCTCCGTCCTCCCCGGACCCTCCTCTCCCAGCTGCATGACATCAGTCCCTAACGAAGCCCAAGTTCCGCTACTTTTGCCACCGAAGCATTGCTCGAAACCTCTCCCTCCAGCCTCCTCACTGTCATGGCCTTCCGTCCTTCGACTCCAACAGTGGGTTCCTGCCTGAGTCTCCTTCCGGCCGTCTTGTCCCACTCAAAGCTCTCATCAAGCGCTGGCATAGTCGGTATCCACGACACCAACCTGATCGTGCCATTTCCCATCGACAGCCCCTCACTGGCTTTTCCTTTCGTATAGGAGACTCAAGGGCTTTAACACCGTGAGCACGAGCCAGCCCTCCCTCTCTGTCTGTCTCCATTTCCCCCCACTCCCTGTCTTCCTCCAGCCACACCAAGGTGCTTCCGGTTAACCCTCCACCAGCCAGGCCCTTTCTCACCTTTGGGACGTTTTGCATTTTATCTCCTCCACTTGGCATTCACTTTGTCTTCTCGGCTCCCCCACGAATCTTCCTATCTGGGCCTAGCTAAGTCCTGGTAATTCTTTCTGACCTAATCGGCAATGATTTGGGGGGACCCTCGTCTGGCCCAATCCTCCCAAGGTCTCTGTTGGGTTGCCCCAGTGGAGTCGAACAGGTCCCACTGCTCAGTAATCTCTGCATTCCCGGTGCTAAGAACAATGCAAGCTGCATAGTGGGTGTTCACAAAACAGTGCTTCCCAAATCCAAGAGTTTTAGAGAAAGAGGATTTCCATGCACAACCCAATTTTTTCCCCACTATGTGACTTTTGCAGACTTTCCATCTATATAGTAATTTTAAAATACATTGCAAAAAAGGAACTGCTAGAAATGCTAATTATGATAGATACAAAACATAAGGGCTCAAAACTCCAAGACAATTTACATTTTTATTATAATCCTAAAGGCAATTTTTTTCATTTATTACTTCAGTAATTTATTACAGACCCTTCCCCCCTGCCCGCCCCAAAGCAAGCATTTTGCACTACCCATGTAATAACTTGCCAACTGTATCAGATCTGGCTCACTGTGCAGTAATCATTGTCCTGTTCTTATTAGCTCTTAACAAGGAACATAGAACCAAATCTAGTGTTTCCAGTTGCGCAGACTTGGAAGAAATAGGCTAGAATGACTGTTTAAGGAGATGCACTCTGTTCTTCCCAGCTTTGGCCCAATTATGAGATGATGTTATCACGACACAGTCACTGTATATTTTGACTCCAAATCCTTTAAGCAAACAATGAAACCTACTTATGATTTAAACTAACTATGAATGGAATTGAAATTGCAGTGCTAAACTGACATTTAAATTTGAGGGAAAATAATACATTATCTCTCCATAGTATGATAAAATAATAGTTTCCAGGGTTGCCTGGGTGGCTCAGTGGATTAAGTGACTGACTCTTGGTTTCAGCTCAGGTCATGATATCAGGGCTGTGAGATCAAGCCCAAAGGGGGCTCTGTGCTCAGGGGGGACCTTGCTTTCGATCCTTCCCTGCTGCCCCTCCCCTCACTCCTGCTCCCGCTTTCCCCCCTCTCTAAAAGAAATACATAAATCTTTAAAAAATAGTTTGCAGAGTTTTTGAAACAAGTTATATTATTCTCTCTTAAAGTACGTTTATTTCACTAGTGACAGGGGCGAAAACCCAGACCTTTTGATTGTTCCCTCTATAATTTGTGGTTTCGTGCCTTCTTTGGTTTCTGACCACTTATCCTAGTAAAAACTGAGAAGGATGAGCTCATATTAGAGTAAGCAAATGGTGGATAAAATCTCAAAAAAAAAAATCAGTCGACGTAAATTTTTTAAAAGATTTTATTTATCTGACAGAGAGATACAGCGAGAGAAGGACAAGCAGAGGGAGTGGGAGAGGGAGAAGCAGGCTCCCCGTTGAGCAGGGAGCCGGACTCAGGGCTCCATCCCAGGACCCTGGGATCATGACCTGAGCCAAAAGGCAGACACTTAATGACTGGGCCACCCAGACACCCCTCGACCTAAATTTTTATGAGACAAAGAGGGCAGCTTCCTTATTTCTCTGTTCTTCAGCCTGGAACATGCCCCCCACTTTACCCCTCAGGGGTGAACACATGCTCCAGCCATACTGAGCAGATATAAATATCTCACAAAAAGTCTTACAGATTGTAAATTAATTTATCTATTTTTTGAAAGAAAGACAACCAGTTGTTTTGTAAATCCTGATGGAACTATATGACAGCATCTGCAGAGTCTTATTAAACTAAAATCAAAGTTCATGCAATGAAGTCAGGTTAGAGGAAGTACACACAGAATTCCTTAAATTACAGCAGGGGCATGCAGTCAGCAAAATACAGAAAATGTGAGACTATGGTGCCAACTCTCCAGTATCTTCAATAAATAAACAATAAAGGGAATAAATAAATAAAATAAAGGGAAAGAGAGAAATGGAAAGATATTTATAGATTAAAGGAGATTTAAGACCCCTTCCACTAAATGCCACAAATGGATCTTGTTCTGATCCTTGTAAATGTTGAAAAAATATGAGGTGATCTAGGAAATCTGAACATGGTATGAAATCAAGGACTTCTTAAAAATTATTTTAGAAAAGAAATCTTTAAAAGTAATGGTGTCATGCCTCTTTTTGAGTCATTACCATGCAGAGATACATACTGAAATATCCAGGGATGAAACGGCACAGTATGTGGGATTTGCTTCAAACCATTCTTTTGTGGTGGTCACGGCGCGCGGCAGGAATAACAAGGAGTACTCGGCTATGCACACCCGGTTTCTGAAGCTGAGGGCCAGCACGTGGAAGTTCAATGCACTATTGTCTCTACTTCTGTGTAATTTCCCATAATAGAAAGGAAAAAAAAAATCAGGAAATGAAACTTACGTTTACACATTGAGAGACGTTTTTCTCTACCAGCTGGACATCTGGGAAAGGAATACGCATGTTCCTGGGTTTAGGACATGGCTTCAGATGCACAGTGTGATTCCCATCTTGTAGCAAAGGCATCACATTGGGAAGCTCCCAGGTCACCACGAGATACAGATCCTCTTCCTTACCCTTCAATAAATATATAGCGAGTGCATGAAAAAATTCAGTTAATTATTTTATTTGGAGCTGTTTTAAAGATACAGAGAAACACAGAAAATACAATGATGTACTGACCAGATGGGTATCAAGGTGGTAGATAGATTATCAAATTATCATGATCAAATCTTAAGCCCCGTCTAGCCCTCTTTAATACAGTTTCTGTCTCTTATCCCTTCCCAGAGGCCACCTGAATATAGCGTTAGTTATGAAAATCTTAGTATTTCTACATAAACTTATACATGTATTCCACATATGCATATATCATATATTGTTATATGTATATACATGTACATGGTACATATGTAATGGTATTGCTTTCAGCCTTTTTTTTTTTAAGGAGGGGAGGGGCAGAGGAGAGGGAGAGAGAGAATCTCAAGCAGGTTCCATGCCCAGCACAGAGCCTGACACGGGGCTCGATCCCACAACCCTGAGATCCTGACCTGAGCCAAAATTAATAGTCAGATACTTAACCAACTGAGCCACCCAGGCACCCTGCTTTTAGGCTTCTTACCTTTTTATAAATGGTATCAAACTGTATGAATTCTTCTTTAACTCTGTTTCACTTAACATTATATTTTTGAGATTTAAACAAATTATTACATGGAACTCATCTAGTTCATTTATTTTGAGCTCCTTTGTAGGACTGTACAAATACACCGTACAATTTATTTATCCAGTCTTCTACTACTAGGGCGTTCAGGTTGCTGCCAATTTTTCACTGCTTCTTTTTATGGACAGGTGCCATAGTTTCTGCAGCATGTGCCTAGAGCAGAATTATTAAATTGTAAGATACGCTATTATTGGCTTGACTAGATGTTATGAGTGGTTCTTCAAAGTAGCATTACCCTTTCCACCCTCATGAGATCTAGATAACAGTTCTCCTTTCTTCACATTCTTGTCAACACTCGGTTTAAACTGATGATGATGATGATGTTTTTGCTTATGATGGGTTCAAAATGAGATATTTAAAAATAAAATTTTAGGGCGCCTGGGTGGCTCAGTGGGTTAAGCCGCTGCCTTTGGCTCAGGTCATGATCTCAGGGTCCTGGGATCGAGTCCCGCATCAGGCTCTCTGCTCAGCGGGGAGCCTGCGTCCCTCTCTCTCTCTGCCTGCCTCTCTGCCTACTTGTGATCTCTCTCTGTCAAATAAATAAATAAAATCTTAAAAAAAAATCTTTATAAAAATAAAATTTTAAATGTATTGATTATATTGTCACATTTTCCTAAGTTAGTGAGTTGAACATTTTTTATGTGTTTGTGAGCCATTGGGGTTTTCTTACCTGTCCTTTGTTTATTTTCCTCGTGGGTTATTTCTTCTGGAGGGATTTCTTTAGCAATTCTGTTTCTTAATACTTTCTCATTTACCTGGGACACAGTATATTACCTCTTTCCGCAGTGTGTGACTTATCTTTTCATGTTTTTCTAAGGCATTTTATCAAATGTAATAAAGAGATCTTTGTAATATCTCATCTTGTGAATATAGTGTATCTCCCCATATTTTCAGATGATTGTTTATGTTCTCTAGGAATTCTTTCCACAAAATTTTTGCTAAATTTATTTAGCATCTTATATTTTTGTTTGCTCTTATAATGTGATCACTCTGTTTTTTAACTGGTTATTATTGTCGAGATAGTATTAATTTTCAGAATTTTAATTTCTGTGTGGGGATAAAAGTCAAAATTTTAAGGTTGGTGATTTTTCTAGTAGAGCACAGATCTTTTAGGTTGAGAGCAGCTGGGTAAAGTGGAGAGAATATTGGTCTATACATGAAGACAACACATTCCCAGTCTCAGTTCTAGCGAGAGCCTGGGCAAAGCGTTTTTTCTTCCTTTGGGCTTTTGTTTCCTTATTTATTAAGGTTCCTTATTTGTAGAATGAGAACTTCAGTGAGTGGATGGATAAAAGTTCTTTCATTTTTCAAAAACATGTTTCTAGGTGAAACATGTTATCTCATATCTATGTTAATGGAAAAGTACTGGCCAGTGGTCCTCCTACCTGGTGGGTGGGTCTCTGGTTAGAGTTTGTACCATTTTGGGAGCAGAAGGAAGTTCAGCAGTGTCCAGGAAGTGGTCAGACATTGACATACTGAGTAACAGCTCAGTTAAGTTCACATGCCTCCTTGATGGCCACTATGGCCGTCAATCTTTCTGAATCCATGGGACAGTAAAATTAAACAAACAAACTTTGAATTATTGACTTAGAGTTACTAATATTTAATTTCGCCGAGAGGACATGGGGGAGAAGGGAACTGGAAACTCTGTTATCATCATTTTATGAAAAGAAAGGCTAAATTTAATACTAAAAAATAGGAAAGATACAACCTTTAAATTTAAAAAGTAAAATTAGCTTTATGAAAAACTGCTCTTACTTTTTTCATTTCAACCCTAAGTGGCGAAACTTTTTATCTCAGTTTGGTATTGGCAGACAGGCCTTCAGGAATTGGCGCTCCTGGAAAATAGCAGTCGGCATGACGCTATGAACATGAATGACTTTAAGTGCCTTAAAAGGAAGATCTTTTGCTTTAAGGGACTCAAAATAGGGCTACAGGAGTAAACACATAAAGTTAAGTGGATGGAAGGGCAGATAAAAGGAAGTTAGTGGATCTTCAAGATTTGAACTATTTTTGGGTTAATTACTCAAAATCTCTGAACTCCCACACCACTCTGTTCATGATGTTACAATAGTAGTATCTCACCGATCTATGTCTTCTTTGGAAGATTTTTATTTATTTTAGAGAGAGAGAGTGTGTGCTTGCAAGTAGGGGGAGGGGCAGAGAGAATCTCAAGCGGACTCCCTGCTGAGGGCAGAGCCCGTTGTGGGACTTGATCTCATAATCCCTAGATCATGGCCTGAGCCGAAATCAGGAGTCCGGTGCTCAACTAACCGAGCCCCAGAACCCCAATCTATGGTTTTTATTAACAAGGGTTTGGGGGAAAATTTCTAAAAATTTTTTATACAGGCAGGATATAATTCTGTCTCCTTAAAACTGAGATTCTGAGATGATTATTGTCCTTCTTTTTGGTCAGGACGTTGCACTGATAGGCCAGGCAGTTGATAATCTGCCTTCCCATGATGCGGCCAGAAGGTCAGGCCTGAAGAAGTTCATACAATGACGTTTGTGATAGGACCAGGCAGTGACACAAGCATCTTTCCAAGACTTGGGAAAATAAAACCAAGAATGTAAGTACAAGAGAGACATTATAGCTCAAGCCATTAAGGACTGGTCTAAAGACACTAAGAAGAAATACATAAATTGTATGGGGGCTTCCCCTTACTCATCACGATTTAGCAGTTTCCTGAGTAACAGAATACGACTACTGAAGCAGTTTTTGCTTATTTGTTTGTTCGATGCAGCAGAGAGTCTGGGAAGATGGAGGTTGGGTTTATCTTGCCTGCACTCCACTCCCAGCTCTGACTCTGGGAGCAGCTTCTGGAGGCAAGCAGAGAATGAGGGTTGGAGTTGGGGGAAAGAAAGTTATTATGGTATTGTTACCCTCTGGGCTGAACAAAAGCCTGGGAACCAGGGTGGGAGAGAGCTCAAGGGTAAGCTCTGAACATGGTGATTACTCCGTAATCATACCTAAATCCCCGGAAGAAGGGGGGTCCAGGGGACAATGGGAAGTATGACATATACCTACTGTTCCTTGCCACCAAAGAGTTGAGGAGTAGCTGAACAGTTGGACTGAGCCTTCTGTACTTCTGAAATTGGGAGAGACAATGGGAAGCAGGAAGGCTTCTGGCTATGGTCTCCACCAGGGGTGCTGTGCGGTCTCTAAACTAAACCACCCCTCACTGGGGCACCTGGGTTGCTCAGTGGGTTAAGCCTCTGCCTTTGGCTCAGGTCGTGATCCCAGGATCCTGGGATCGAGTCCTGCATCGGGCTCTCTGGTCAGCATGGAGCTGCTTCCCCCCCACCCCCACCTGCCTCTCTGCCTACTTGTGATCTCTCTCTCTCTGTCAAATAAATAAATAAATAAATAAATAAATAAAATCTTTAAACCACCCTTCAGGAACAGCATGGCTGCACACCTCACCCTCTCAGAATTACCACTCCTGTGTTTTTCTAGCAGCCAGATCCTACTGAGCAGAAAAAGAAACGTAGCTAGGAGGGGCTAGTATCCGGAGAGAAGAACTACAGACAAAATATGCAGAACAGCTCCCTGACTTGGACAGTTAGTGGTATGTTAACTTGAGCAAAACTGAAGAGTCCTTAAGGAAGTTCAAAACTGAAACAAAACAACAGAACGGGGCCTTCAAACATCTGAATTTGGTGGGTGAAGTGAAGGAGAATTAATTTCTCTTCGAGACTGGAACAAATAGCTTAGAGATAGAGAAAAATATTTCAAAACAACATGACTAAAAAGAAAAACATAAAGAAAAATATAAGAAATTGAGAGGATAGAGTCAGAAGACCCAATATCCAAATAGTATGGGTTCCTGAATTAGAAAAAGACGCAGATGTGGAAAAGATACTTAAACAAATAATACAGAATATAGTACCAAAAAATAATATAAAAATAATATATATATTATATAATAATAAAAATAATAGTACAAAAACAGTTCCTAAGCTGGAAGAAATGTCCAAGACTGTAGATTAAAAAGTCTCCTGTGGAACTGATGAGAAAACATATGCATACAGGCAGAGCCTTTAAGCTTCTGAGATAAAGATAACGTCGAAGTTTGCAGAGAAAGGGAATAAGCTGTAGAGGAAAAATAATCAGATCCGCATTGGACGCTCCCCGGCAACACTGTTAGTGGTGTATCTACTGTAATTCCAATTTGAATTTCTCTGATTACTAACGAAGTTTAGCATCTTTGCATATATTTATTGAATATTTGGGTTTGCTGTTTTATGAAGCACTTATCTTTTTTCATTTTCTATTGAACTAATCCCCTTATTTATTATCTAAGAACTCAGGATACTAATCCAATTGGTTATTATGTGTTGCAAATCTCTTCTTTAACTCTACTCTTGTCTTGTAACTTTAATTCTGATGACTTTTGATGAAGAAAATTTATTAGTTTCATGTAACCAAATATGTCCATTTTTTAAATAATTAGTGGTTTTTGAGTCTTACCTAAGATAAGACTTAGGTAAGTTTCCTAAGTTCATAAAGACAATGTGCTATAGTGACTGCTAAACCTTGTATTGTTTTGTCTTCCCATTAATATTTTGAAGTCATTAATCTACAAGGAATAGTCTTAGACAGGAATTAAAAAATTACATTTTTTTCCATATGGATGTCCAGTTGCTCCAAAACCTTTTATTGAAAAATATATTCTTGCCACACAAATCTGCTATGCCACTTCTGTTGTATATGGACCTGTTTTTGTTCTGTTGTTCTACTTACTTATCTCTGTGCCCAAACCTTCTTGTCTAGTTTTCTTGTGCACTTAATTATCCTGACTCTGGTTTTAGGGAATGTGCCTTTCTTCGGGATGGATTTGTATTTGTTTCTCCCAGGTGCCTGCCAAAACTATCAGTTTTAGACCACCTTAAATCAAGTTCATAGCTGAGATTTCTTTGACCTCCTAAGCATGGCCAATCTAGCCTACAAATGTATATGAGTTTCTACTTGTGGCCAGAGTTCTGATGAACAGGGCTTTGTCTCATCTTGCTTTGTTTTCCTACTCTTCTCCCTTCTTTCCTGCTTGGCCCTGTGTAAGGGCAGATTTTCCTGCCTTGCTCTTTGGAAGCTGGTTCTTTTCTTTCTGGTTTACTTTTATGCTGAAAGTATAACTTTTGGATCCCAGCATATTATGGATGTGGTATTAAATTCTTTGCCTTAGGCAGGCCCTGGGCCTGGACTTCTTGTCCTTCCTAATCAAGCAGGAGTCTCCAAAACTGAATCCTCTCTAGCTTTGGAAAATACCCTTGTGACAAAAACAGCCGTGGTGTTTTAGTTCCTCACTTACCTCTCATTCTCCACTTATAGTAAATTTTTGGTCTGATCTTTAGTCACCAATCTTGTCAACTCTTTAGTGCTCATTAAGAGATTCAGCGAATATTTTACTCAGAACTTTTCATCGTTTCCAGTGGAGGATGGGTCTGAATAATCTATTTCCTAAATACTTTATTTTTCATCGAATCTTGGGATTTGGAAGAACTTCTAGCAATGTGGGGCACACAAAGTGTTTCTTGAAGTGTTGAATTTCACTGAAAATCAGTGGACAAAGAAATCCTCCCTGACTCCTGTTTTGGCTGGGCCACGCCCAGCACAGTAAATTCATGTGGCATTTGTGTAAGTATTTGTAACACTTGTTATGGGTAGATGAATATCAATCCTTCATATTAAATTATAAGTTCCATGATGAAAGGGAAGATACCTTTCTGGCCCATGAGACACACTTACTAGATGCTCATTGGAAAAAAAATGAATGAATGAAAATACATTCACTGAACAACATGTTAGGAGTGATGAGCCTCACTCAGCTGAAAATGCACATACAACTTTTGACTCTCGCAAAACGTAACAATTAATAGCCAACTGTTGACTGGAAGCCTTACCGACTCCATCAACAAATGACTGACACATATTTTGTATGTTATATGTATTATAAGCTGTATTCTTACAACAAAGCAGACTAGAGAAAAGAAAATGTTATTAGGAAAATCATAAGGAAGAAAAAGTACATTTATAGTACTGTAAAAAATCTGTGTATAAGTAGACCCACACTGTTCAAACCCATGTTGTTCAAGGGTCAACAGTATTCAAGAAGGTAAGTATGTGAATCAAACCATATCTTATTTTCTTATTAGGATTACTTATTTATTTATTTGACAGAGAGAGAGAGAGAGATCACAAGTAGGCAGAGAGGCAGGCAGAGAGGGGGAAGCAGGTTCCCCGCTGAGCAGAGAGCCCGATGTGGGGCTCAGTCCCAGGACCCTGAGATCATAACCTGAGCCAAAGGCAGAGGCTTAACTCACTGAGCCCCAAACCATATCTTATTTTTAATAGGCAAATAATAACAATAAATAATAATAATAAGACATTAACCATAAATGATAAGTAAGTGTGCATTCAGCATTATGCTTATTGTAAAGCTCTTTTCTCTAACATTAATAAAAATTCCCTAAAACTTTCCAAACACTAGGGTGCCTGGGTGACTCAGTGGGTTAAGCATCTGCCTTTGGCTCAGGTCATGATCTTGGAGTCCTGGGATCGAGCCCCGCATCGGGCTCCCTGCTCAGCGGGGACCTGCTTTTCCCTCCCTCTCTGTGCTCTCTCACCCGCTTGCTTGCTCTCAAATAAATAAATAAAATCTTAAAAAAGAAAACAACAAAAACCCTTCCCAAGCATTTACTATTGTATATTTTATAAAAGGTTTCCAGTATTGCTTCATTTTCTCAATCCTCAATCTCTGCCTACCCAGGCAGAGCAAGAATATAAGTACAAATAAGAGAGATTTTCTATCTTCATCAAGCTCTGTCTATGGATTTCAGAGACATGGAGAAGCAGAATAATCAAAGTGACAAATGCTGCAGTAAAACCAAAAGCAATTCTGATGTGGGAACAGCACCAGGCTGTTTTTTGCAGTGTTTAAAAAAGGGAGTGTTTGTAATAGACATGGTCTCTTAGGAAAAGCATACTGATGGTCAGCTGCACTCCCTTGAAGAAGGGAAGTCAATCCATTGTTGTGTTACAGAGAAATTTTTTTTTTTACTGAGAAATTCCTTTCTCTGGTGCTGTTGGATGGCTCCGACAACACGGGAAGAGTATATTGAATCAGGGATGTTTTTCACTCCTTTTTTCCAGCAGTAGCACCATCAGTCACCTTAATCAATGCTGAAATTTCCTGATTGCTAACCTAATTTAAGATTTTCTTTTTTTCTGTTCTCAGCTTTCAGAAGGAGAATAATAAAGTCAATGAGTCCTTGAGCTCCAGGCAGAGAGATCCACTCGGTAGCCAGGATAAATGACCCGGCCTTCATCTTAAATATGAAGTAGGCATTAGCATTCTCCGGTGGTAACAGACTCACAGAAAAAAATAAATTAGCCTACCTCAATCCTCCCGAAATGGCCCTGAGCAGATTGCATCATTAACCTTAAAGTAAACAAAGCAATTTTGGTGACAAACTGAAAAATTGACTTGAGCGTCCCTGAATGCATGATGGGTTCTAAGGACAGAGAGAAATCCCTGCTCCCCCTGCACGGAGCCTGCTGGGGGGCAGCTCTGCTGGTGAATTCTCCCTAGATGAGGTTAGAGGCAATGTCAGGGGCAAAAGCTGTGGGTAAGTTTCACCTTTCTGATACCTGCTGCAGAGGTTCCGAGGCTTCAGCAAACGCTGGGCAGCTGAAATGCTGCCCCTGAGCTGCTAGTCCTTTTTTGCTCTTGGCTTGGACCTGAGCAAGGATGCTCTTCACTAAGAGCCTCCTAGAAAGACTAGTGGAGAGCCGCTCTTCTCAGCTGACCGGCAGGAGAAGAGGGAGATGGGACTCCTCCCAGAACGCCATTGATTTCCACAGGAAGAGCGCGTCGAGTGCAAACACAAAGCTGGCACTGCTCACCTGGACCATTTTGATCTTCCCATTGCGCTCCAAGGTGAGGATCAAGTACTGGTGTTTCTCCTGGGCCTTCAGGAAAACCAGGCGCCGTAGCCAGTTTTCTTCTTCCTTCCAGTCCTTCCCCTCTGGCAACACTTTCATCTCCTGCCCGCTGCCGAAGTCCCAGATTTTAATCGTTCCTGAGCACACGGGAAAAAGACTATGTAGATACAAAGAACGTATAGAGAGCTTGCTTTTTTATTTCAGACAAAATCGATCTAATTGAAAGAGTTCTGCCAACAATTTATCGTATATTTATTTCCTACTCAGGGTGACCGGTGAGCCTCTGCATTGCTGGGCACAAAATACATTTGGGTATGCTTTCATTTGTCCCGGGCTGATAAAAATGAGCAGGACAGCAGTGTCTTGAAATTTGTGAGGGTTTTCTCGACACACTCAGACTCTCCTGCGCTCTCTGGCTGAAGTGCATCTTTTCTGTCCTTAGTCTCCCAAACGTTCCAGTTTGCTGAACACTCCCCACTATCTTTCCATTTGTCTAACATCAAACCGTAATTGTCATTCCTAGTGAAAGCGCAATCCAGTGTGATGTCACTAAGGCGCTGACGTGTTCGATGACTGTTGTTCTTATTGGGTGATAAAACTTTTAAGAGAAATTCTAGCAGGTAGGAATCGCTCAAGCTTTGAGTTGTTTTATCGGTTGCATGGGAAGAAAATGCAACACGGGTGTTGAGTTTCTTCTTACATGTGAAATCCTACTTTCTTGGCACTTAACTTGGGTCATCCGATTTCGGGGAGCTCGATGAAGAGGTCAGGGGGGCGTGATAAATGGCGTGGCTATTGAATGGCGATTTCTAGACCGTGTAGGAAGTCTCTTCACATGGGTTTTTCCAGGGGTCACCTCAGGTTTAGAATCTAGGGGACTGCTCCTTACAGGACTTTCTTCCCTTTGCTTGACCTTAATCCCAACCCCCACCCCCATGCCTTATCCTCAGCTCTACTCCTGCTGGACACCCACAATGTTCTCACTATGTTGTTTTTATTTCCTTCTGCCAGGTTCTCTCTATCAGCAACATTCACAACTCCTACCATTTGCTGGTCCCCAACATCATCAAACACTGACTAAATTCTCCCTCTACCCTCAGCACTCCATGAGGAGCTACAAATGCCGAGTGAGCAGGGGTGGTTCCTGCCCTCAATGACTTTATGGTCTGGAGGAATGTAGTCCTACAAACAATGGAAAGAAGGAATGCGCTCCTTTAGTCCCAGATATGTGGACCACAGGGTCATAGCATGGATTTCTCGCTGCCTCAGGACTTTGACAGTCAAAGTTAATGGGGCAGAGGGCAGGAAGAAGTATTGCTTAGCTTAGGTGGAGGGTGGAAGGTGAGCAGCCTGTGAGCAGAGCTGCTCTGAGAGCCAGAGAATCCTACTTTCCAGGCTGCTCTAGGATGTCACAGCATCTTTGTCAATGACCTCTGAGGAGAACAAACTGGGCATGTTTGAAGAGATTCTAGACCCTAGCACTAACAATGAACTAGGACTTTCTTGCCTGCAAACAGTACTATCTTAGTCATCTGGATGAATTGAAGGCTTATTCCTGATAACAGTTGTGTGCTTTGCTCAGACTTTCTATTCTAACTGATTTTCATATGTATGGAGAGCATGCTCAGAGATCAGTTAAGACTGCCTTCTGGAGAACTGTCCCACACGCACAACAGTTGCGTTTACTCACACCTCATCAACTTAGCATCCGTGATTTCATTCCGTGTGTACTGTTATCTGTCACACTTGGAAAAATCAGAATTTCACATCAGGATGTTCACTCCTCCCACCCACTGGCTTCCAAGCAAGAATTTCTTAGCAAATACATCTCTAGAATAAATAAACTATGAGTAGTGCACACAAGTGGGTCATATCGTCTAGGTAAAATAGTTCTTTTGTGGCACGTCAGAGCAAGGTAAGGTGAAAAGGGAGGCAGGCCGGAGTGCTTAGTTCTAGAAAGTTCTACGCAGTTCTCCATAGCTTGAGAAGCAGCAAGCGACATAACACCAACACCACCGAGCCTGACATACCCCCAAGGAGCTGAGACTCCTAAGTCCCAGAAATCTGGGTGTTGTACAACAAAGCTGGTTGGATTTTTGTCTGGTCCCCAAATCTACTAAATGTAAATTTCCATCCCTTAGCTGATGGTCCCCAAAACTAAAAGGACAAAAGGCGTCCGTGCAACACAATTCCTGCCAAGGATGGAATGAGATATGCGTGAAAGACTTCCAAGAACGTTAAAGCCATAATATAAATGCGATGTGAGGCATGGACAGCTGAGCCTTGATGGCCATTACAGCAGAGTCTGCTGCTGTTCAGCCAGGCAGAGCCATCTCTCTGGCATGCTGACATATGTCAGCCTGCTTCGTGTTCTCTCTGTCTCCAACCCACGCAGCAGATGAGCTCCGAGCACAAATTCTCGGGCACTAAAGCAGGGAGGCCCTATTCGGGTTAGGGATCTGACCGTTGTATGCCCCTGTGGCAAAAAGAAATCCAGTCTCATCAAGAGCTGCCGAAGTCAGTTCAACACTGAAGCCATGAGGGTCTAAAATCTGGTATATTTGGAGGCCAGTCTCGAGTTCCCAAACCTGTAGGAAAGAACAGCAACAAAAAATCAAGTCATCCAGATACCCTTCGGCTCTTACAAAATTTTATAGTATTCACCACAGCCTCCAGATCGGTGCTGTGCTCTTCTAAAGTCTTTCCAACATTCTGGCCTGAGTGTTGGTTTGACTGAAGAAAGTTCTAACAGATGCAGTGCTGTCGAGTCGTTCCTGGGATGCTCAAGTGTGTCTGCTGCATACCTAGGCGGTGGAGACAGACTGACTATTCCAGCAGCCTTGGCTGGGGAGGAAGTCGCCAATTTTGCTGCTGTGAGCATGAAACAAGATTAGCCGCCAGGTAGCAATGTGACCATTACAAGTACGGTGGACAACAAACAAACAAACAAAACTGGATTTATTCCCTGTTGACACTCATCCGAATTAGCCAGGAGTCCCAGGACAGAATGAAAGAACCCTGAGGAAGGGGCTTATTGACGTTTTCAAGAAATATTCTGATGAGGGTCATGGGCCTCGCTCTTGGAGGGAGGTGGGGAGGGAAAGAGAGAGAGACTTCAGAGAAGGCTGTCTGTGTAATCAGGCTGGGTATAATCAGAAAATCCAGAAACATGTCAAGATACATCATTCTCTCTCTTTGGAAACACAGTCGAGGCTCTAGACCTTTAGCCTTTTGGTCTAAATCTCTCCTTCGTGGATCTGCTGTGCTCACATGTAAAGCAGACTGTCGGTGAGTAATGAAACTGCACTGGCAGGACAGACGGTCACCGTCTGGGTCTGTGGGGCCGAGGCAGCATAAGCAAAGGGCCAGAGATGAGAAGGCACATTGCCCCTCCAGGGAGCTGAAAGACAGCCATCGCAACTGGAATCAGGGAGGGAGAGCAAGACCAGAGGGAACTTATGGAGTCATCTGGAGGCCAACCAAGGGCTCTTGACTGACCTGATTGAGGCCAGTCTGACTCAAGAGCCCACGTTCTCAACCTCTGAGTGCCCCCAGTGCAGACAAGGTCTTTAAAGGAGAAGAGAAATGAATGACACTGCATGAATGGGTCTCAGAGGTCACCTATGTTCTGGGCTGAAGTATGCTCTCTCTTCAAGCAAGCAATCAGGTACGAAAACTCACCTAGATGTGAGTTTCCCGCTTTTCCCTTACAGGAAAACCATGTCCCTGCTAGAGGTCAGTATTTCATGAAAATGGAGTAGGTTTTATTCTGTAGGTTTATCAGAACTAGGTGACTGTTAACTGAACTCCCAGATTTGGGCCTGAGAAAATCTCCAGCAGATGAGTACAGAGGGTCCAGGATTGAGAGGGGCCTTAAAGCGCCTCCAGAGGACGCTCTCTACTGCTCCAGATGTTTCCTTTCAGAGAGCATGCATGTTTCCTTTGAAGCAAACACAGCCGGTCATCACTGCTAGATGGCTTCAGCGGTCGTAATTACTGACGCACTTAGGATGGTTGCGTACCCGGGCTTCTGGGGAGCACGGTAGTGTCAGGCGGAGGAATGCACAGGAACAGACAAAGGGAGCTACATCAGGCCAACCAGGGTACACACCCCAGCTATGACGCTTACTAGTTACGCAATCTGGGGCGAGTTGCTTGATCTCCATGAGCCCCTGTTTCCTTATCTTTAAATGAAACCCTTTATCTGTCCACATGGAACCAGTATGAAGATTAAATAAGATCATGGATTGAAGGCACATGGCACATATCCTGCACCTACAGGGGTTATAGTAAACATTATAAATTTCTCTCCCTTCCTTCTTACCCTATCTTCTGCTCATAACTCAGATTTAAAAATCTATCAATCTATCTAATCTACCCATATCTATCTATCTAATCTATCCATCCACCATCCACCACCCATCTGTCTGTCCATCCATCTATCCTAGTACTCCTTCCTTGGTATATCTCCTTTAAAATTCCTATTCCTATAGGAATAAGAATTTTATTCCTATAGTAAATTCCTATAGTAAAAAACTGGCTTTATTTATTTCATTGAGGCTGCAGCTTAATAGCAAGCAGTCTGAGCTGGCTGAAAATACTTGTTTTTCATGTGTTCGTGAGTGTTTAAAAATAGCTATACTGTCGACCTCATCACACAGGCCACTACATTTACTTAATCACACAAAGCCTTCCCTGTCAAAAGAGAACATTCTGCTTTGCCTTTTTCTTTCTGAAGAGCCAATATACACTCACCTTGATGATGGATTCAGAACAGACAGTAAGTACTTGGTGAAAATATCTGTTGTAAAGCATGACATTGATTTCTCGTTCATGAGTGTGAGGAATCTGTTTTGTATCTTGGACCATCCTGGTCAGAGGGTACATGTCCATAACACTAGATCCTGGAACAGAAAGAAGATTGTCACAAACACCCAACGTTAGAAGTTTTGAAGCACAAAGGGTTTTACCCAAACAGTCGTGTTTGGAAACAACCCATTGGCGAGGTAAGTAACATCGATTCCTAGGATATCTAATGAGGTGAAGATACACTTATTTTCTCTAAAACATTTTTGACAAAAAAAGCAGATGTTATTCAGCAAGAGAAAAGCATTTGTTGAGGCCATCAATAAATTTCAAGTGCAGGCCATGCGATTTATCAACCTCCTCTTTTCAGTGATCTCTATTTTTCTTTTCTTTTTTTTTTTTTTTTTTTTAGTCTATATTTTTCCTTCTCAAGAGTACCTGCTGCATGCTTCTCCATCTGGTGTCCAGTAATCACGGTGATGGTCAGCTTTCTGCTGAAGGTAAGCTTCCCTCTAGTGATTGGAATTTATTGTTAGCCTTTCCCTATCAACAACTGATAAAGCACTCTGTAAACACAGTCTTATTAAATGTAATGAATTAGAACGGTCACAGGCCAGTGCTTGCAACATCAATATTAAATAAGACCAATTTCCAAATCAACGTGGGGAAGTAGGTGGAAAGCAGATATATCTCATTTGCATTTTCCTAAGGGAGCTGGTTTGGTTTTACAGGGACACTACAAATGGCAAATGTGTGGGGGCGCCTGGGTGGCTCAGTGGGTTAAAGCCTCTGCCTTCAGCTCAGGTCATGATCTCAGGGTCCTGGGACCAAGCCCCTCATGGGGCTCTCTGCTCGGCGGGGAGCCTGCATCCTCCTCTCTTTCTGCCTGCCTCTCTGCCTACTTGTGATCTCTGTCTGTCAAATAAATAAATAAAATCTTTAAAAAAAACCCACAAAAACAAATGGCAAATGTGATTTAACTCTCAAAACCAACTATGTATTCTGTGTTGCTGTAATGTCTCGAAATGTAAGTAAGAATCCCAAAGCATTTTAAAGATCAGACAAAATGAAACTTCTCTGTTTTATTGTCATGGAGATTAAATTATCAAAGGTCACTTTGTATTGGGTTTCTCACCATTTTCCAATTTTACCTGCAGGAAAAGGCGCCCCAGGAGTTAACGAAGCCCTTTCCTAAAGCTGCTTAAACTTTAAGATTAAAATCTGTTCGTGTGTAGAGAAGGACTTAAAAAGTTTTTTTTGGTAATATTTCTCAGTTCAAATATTCTAATATGGAAATACGAGAGGAATATGGAAGCCAATGACCAACACTCGGAGCTTCCTGGTAGAGCTTTTAACTATTAGACTGTGACTAGCTTTATTCAGAACCCACACCTGCTTATGAACTAGTGGTAATCCTCGGTGTTTTCAGCACTGCTGTGGAAACAATGCAGTTACAAAGAAAGAATGTGGATTCAGAAGCCACATGCTTTGGGACTGAATTCCAGCTCTACCTTTTAACCTGGTTGGTTTTTGTTGTTGTTTTACTTATTAGAAGGAGATCAAGCATGTGGTGGGGGGGGTGGGGAGAGAGGGAGTGGTAGAGAGAGAGAATATCTCAAGTAGAGTCCGCACTGAGCATGGAACTCGACCTGGGGCTTGACCTCACCAACCCAAGATCATGTCTTGAGACGACGTCAGGAGGTGGATGCTTAACTGACTGAGCCACCCTGGTGCATCAGTCCTGGTGGTTTTCTACTGGTCAGCTGAACTGCTCAATATTCAGTGTCAGTTATAAACTAGGATAAGTAATCATTCCTACCTCCTGTGGGGGTTTATGCAGGTCAAATGAAACAAAGCACATGAAAGCACTTTGCAAAAGAACTTTCCAAAAGGGCATTGTTGTAACAGAGGAATAATACAAATGACAGTGACAATAACAGTATATTCTACAAAGCATTTCCAGAATGTGATGCTGCTGTCATCAGGGTTTAGATTACGATGGTGGCTTCTCTGGAATCAAAGCATGAAGTAAAGTCTGGAAGATAAGCTTCATGTAATTCTGATGTCAAGTCAATGGCAGCAGTCAATGTAAGTGACACACAGAGCTGTATGTTTTTATAAGCAAAGTACTAGCAAAATTACATAAAACTGGGAAGCAATCATGATTTCTTCCTCCTCCTTTTCCTTCTTCTTTTGTCTTGATACTTGAGTCCTTAGTTATTCTGTTGATAAATGGGTTGGAAATGCTGAGCCCACTAATTAAACAGGCAAGTAAGGATACTAGGAGAAAATCTGCTTGCAGTTATTAGCATGTTTTTTTTTTTTTTGGAAGAGCTAATACAGAAGAGGAGTGCTTATACCTAGAATTAAGTTCTGTTTTATAAGATGTAAAATGATCTATCAAGCATGAAGTGCTAGTTCACTCCTAATCCAGAAAAAAACCCAAACAAACCCAGAGTTAAAAATAATTATATTCTCCACTAGCAGAGATAGCACCAACCATTTCAAAAGCATGTCTCCTGCGTGTCTCCCTGCCTTAATTAATCCCACAGGAACTCAGAACAGGTGGTCAGTGGGAAAGTGCTTAGGAAATGCATTCTGGGCTGGTGTTCCAGAAGGAGGAAGTATTGGTAATAGCATTCATTTTTCTTTTAAGGCCTGAAGGCATGCATGTGAGCTGCGTTTAATGTAAATGCCTAACAACGTTTTGTGTCTTTAGGAAGTATGTTTTTAAGAGGCAACAAATAAAGGAGGCAACAAATCTGTTGGCATCATGCTGTGGAACTGTCATTGGGGACTCTATTTTCTCTCCATTTTATGGTCTAGATGCAAAGGCAGGTGGGGACATCAGCACCTTCTAACTGTCTGAGAAGTTAGACATTTGGCCCCATAATGCATGGGGCCAGACATGGGGTTAGACATTTGGCCCCAGAATGCATGGGGCCAAACTGCCCTGCTGAAGAAAGGGGGTAAGGATGCTGGTGGAGTCCCTCAGAGGCGGCTCAAATTCCAGCTCCTGAGAGTCAAACGGAGCTGGCTTTGCCTTTTATGCAGCAACACATCACATCCTACTTCTTGCTTTGCCCAAGGCCATCTTCCGAGGCTCAAGAACTTAGAGCGCTGACCTAGTTTTTCCAAGGAAGTGCAGGTGCATTTTATCTACCCGGCCACGCAAAGACAGGAAGGAGTGGAACAGAATGAAATATCTACTGTGATGAATCACAGTTAACACATTCCCCTTCTGCTTCTATTTTTCTTCTGGTTAGTGCTCAAGTGTTAGTTAAAAAAACGCTTGAAGTCAAGATGGGAGTTTTGCCTGCTGTTAATTGGGCACACTCACCTGTAATAAGCATGCCATGATTGGAATCGTACACCATGGAATAAATCTGCATGTCTCCTGGTCCCCCGTGGCTGTCATGGAACACTTGTAATAGTGAAAGAGTCTGTACATCCCACACCCTGAAAACCTGGGGAACAAAGAGCACAGTTCACCACTTTCACACTGTATGTTCCCCACTCAAAGCTATTTAGGTGAAGCATTTCCAAAGCCTACAGTACACGCCTAAAAACTTACAGCAAACCCCATGACCTTGCAATTGTACTACTGGGTGGTTACCCCAAAGATACAGATGTAGTGAAAAGAAGGGCCATCTGTACCCCAATGTTCATAGCAGCAATGGTCATGGTCGCCAAACTGTGGAAAGAACTGAGATGTCCTTCAACAGATGAATGGATAAAGATGTGGTCCATATGTACAATGGAATATTGTGCCTCCATCTGAAAGGATGAACACCCAACTTTTTATCAACATGGATGGGACTGGAGGAGATTGTGCTGAGTGAAATAAGTCAAACAGAGAGAGTCATTTTTCATATGGTTTCACTTACTTGTGGAGCATAAGGAATAACTTGGAGGACATTGGGAGATGGAGAGGAGAAGTGAGTTGGAGGAAACCGGAGGGGGAGACAAACCATGAGAGACTGTGGACTCTGAGAAACAAACTGATAGTTTCGGAGGGGAAAGGGGTTGGGTGAGCCTGGTGGTGCGTATTTGGAGGACCCGTATTGCATGGAGCACTGGGTGTGGTGCATAAACAAGGAATCTTGGAACACTGAAAAAAATAAAATAAAATTAAGATGTTAAAAAAAACATGCAACAAGTATGATTTATCTGACAAGCATGTCTTTGCTAAACTCCAATTTGGTTCTTGGTTCAATGATTGTTAATATCGAAGAAAAATAGAGCAGTGATTAAAAATTTGCTTAAAGGAACCGGATTCTTTTTTTATCTTACAGAGAAATCTGTTATTTATTATTCTTTAAGAGTTTGGAGGATTGATCATGACTTAGAGTTCAAATGAAGCCACCCTTCTCTCTACACTAGAGATTGAAAATTAGAGAGAAGACATATTTTAAGTGGAGGGTTTCAAATTGCTCTATTATGACATAAGAAGATGGAACATTGGAGCACCTGGGTGGCTCAGTTGGTTGAGCACTGGACTCTTGATTTTGGCTCAGGTCATGATCTCAGGGTCCTGAGAGCAAGCCCTGTGTCAGGCTCTGCACTCACATTGGAGCCTGCTTGAAATTCCCTATCTCCCTCTCCTCCGCCCCCCCACAATTGTGTTCTTTCCATAAATAAGTGAAATAAATAAATAAAATCTTTAAAAAAAAAATGATGGAACATCTTACTGAATGAGGTTTCTAAGAGCTTCCCCCCTCCTCCTGCCCAGGGATTTAAGAAATTCAGAAAGTAATTTTTAGGGATGGCTTAGATATAGTAAGAGTGTAGGGAAACAGATTATTTAAACTCTCGAATTACTTAAAGAGCGCTTGGGTTATTAGACTAAAAAAACAATAAAATACAAATTCAGCAAAAGTAAGTCAAGTTGACCCTTGGTCACTTGAAATATCTGGTCCATCTTAGTCTTCTCCATTATTCTGTTTTTGTAAGCAAGTTGTAGCATGATTGCATTTCAGGAAGAAGCACGATTTGATCAAGGTGATGTTTTCTAGCATGCATCCTTAAATAATATTTTCACTTTATGATAGTCATCATTAACCCATTAAATTGGAATATTTGTTGAGTAAATGAGTGGTCACTGTGGAACTAGATATAAAAGAGTAATTTTGTTAACAGGGAGATACTAACTTCTTGTTTGAGACCCTTGTAATTGAGTTAAATGAGTTCACACCTCACTGTTGCAAAGGCAGTTTGATTCTTTTGTGTAGACACATAAAGATGTTTAAGTCATGTGATTTAGGGAGTGCTGGTGAGGAGTCTGGCCTCAAATGCAGATCGTTGGTGGGCCAGTACTCAGTACTCAGTACTCAGAACCTGTATGATTGGGAGTTACCTCCTTTGTTCTAGTCAAAATGCAAATTTAGGGTAGTAACTATTGAATCTTATCAGTCTTTTGTGCCATACGGTAAGTAAGTATTACAAGCTATTTATAAATTTTGGCTCTGAGTCCAGATGAGAGACAAATAGGAGAAGAACCTGAAAGTAGAATCGAGGAGTGCCAAAGAAATTTATCTCAACTCAAACTGTCTCTGATTGTATTGCTTTGGCTAAGATGCATTCAGGGTTGGCAGGCATTTTGCTATATGCATATGCTCTGAATGGTGGTTGCTGGAAAGAATAAGGGACAGGGCAGAAGAGGGGTCAGCTCTAGCGCATCACTTAGATTCCCGGAACCTCAGGTTTCTTGTTTCTAGAGCAGACATACAACACCAGCACTCTGTTCTTCACTGAACTGACGGGAGCAGGTTTTAAAATCTGTAATGTTTTCTGTAGAGTAGTACTAATTTCTTTATTCTTATTTCTCTCTTCTTCAGTGTTTGGTGCTTTAGGTGTTTTATGTGATTTTTAGGGGTGACTGATGGGCTAGCAGATCTGCCACACCTGTCCTCGGGTCCCACGTGTCATCTCTGTTACTAGTCATACCAACCAGCTCCCCATTTCCAAAACCCTTCTCATTCTGGTCTTGGGCATGCCACCTACTCTTCCTATCATCTACAACTGCCTTTCAATATCCTTCACTGTGTAGTGAACTGCTACCCTTTCCTCGAATCTGTTATAAGGGGAACTAAGGAGTCACAGCTCAAAAAGTGTGTGCCTTGATGTGCCATTTCTTCTCCAGACACAGAGAAATAGTAAAGGATATATAAAAAAGAGAAAGCAAAAAGAAACAGCAAGCCTATAAAGCAAGACACATATCTCTATAAATAGATCCAAGCAAGAGAGACACAGGAAGTGAGGGAGGGGTTGCCTCAGGGGGCTGCGCCCTGGAAGTGACCGGGCTGGGCCAGCAGAGAGCAGTCCCAGGCAGAGGGGACCAGAGGCTCCTAGCACTCCATGGAAGACCCTGGAGCAGCTCCCCAGTTCAGGGCAGCGAGAGCGAGGAGCTAAGGCTTTACTTCCATCTGGAGCTACAGTGTTCAGAAAGCTGTGAGACCTGTGAGCAAGGAAGACACTCACTGCCTTTGACCAGAAACTAAACCAAGACTACTTCTGACTCAGGAACTAGACCTGTTTCTAGACTGCTGCCCAAGGGGACCAGGTCGCGGAAGTTTACAGATATGGAAGACGGAGCATGAAGACATATGTAAAAGAAACTGTAATTTTCAGAAAAACTGAGAGGAGGCTCTCTTCATGAACTTGAGCTGAAAAAGATGCCTTCAATAAGCACAAAAAGCATGAACCATAAAACAAAGATTCATTTAACTGAATTAGAATTAAAAATCTCTGTTTAAGCAAAGCCACAATCACAAAGCTACAAGGGGTAGAGACAAGTCCAATGTTCATTGGCCAAGTTGGATACACATATCTTGTGCTTCCAACAGAATCCCATGTAGCAGTTAAAACAAGTGAGCTAGACCTATATGTAAAAATGTGGATTAATCTCAAAATACAGTGCTGAGAAAGGAAATTTCAGTAGGATTTATTCACAGAGAATACTGACACATGCAAAATAAAACTATCCACGGTTGAAGGACATCTATACATGTACTAATGGTAATAAAACATAGTGCTGGTTCTAAGTTGAAAAATCCCAAAACTCCTCTCCTTTGGACACCTTCCATTGGTCACCCTTCTAATTCAGATGTCCCCCGTGCAGATGCCCATTACAACCCGTCTACACGTGTAGCAATTAGCATTTGTCATATGACGATTTGCTAAGGGGCTTCTCTACTAAACTGTACTCCCTTGAGGGAGGAACCATATGCTATTTCGTTCCCCAGTATCTTATGTGTTCTCTTTAGTTCGACTGGCTATTTAACTGGATTTGGGTCAGCTCGCTTGCTTATCCCCTGTCTTGGTCCAGGACCTTGTACGAACATACAGAGGAGAGGCACTGCATAGACAGAACTCACACTGTAACTGGATAAATCAATTAATAAACGGGACGGCATCAGCAAACAGAATTCACTGAGTCTGTTTTTAGGTGGTCTTCATACGTCAACTACTTTGGAGGAAAGGGGAGTAGGGGTAGGCGTGAGGCTGTGCTGATTCTAGCCCTGTTCTCTACTCATTTCCCTAGTCCTCCTCCCTACTCATCTCCCTCAGGGGTTGATAGTGTTCCTGTGGTCCCTGTTAGTGCTTCAAAGCCTGAGACACAGAGGGGAGCGGGGATTAGGAAGGGCAAGATGTTTGTGAGAGAGAAGGCGTTGCTGTAGAGAGAAAATCTGAGAAGACAGGTGACTTGCACCAAGGAAGCTCTGTGTGCACAATGGAGTGTTTGTCAATGATAAATTAAATATTATGTATGTGTAAAATGGAAATTATGAAAGATATTCACCTCCTAGTGGCAGAAAACTAATGATTTCCAAATAAATTGGGAATGCAGGAGTTAGGAGGAATGATTTTTTTTTAACATTGGGAAAAATTCAACTGAAACACTGTAAGGCTTTGAGGATAGTTATCCATCCCTAAATATCAAAGAGAAGGACAATAGAAAGCCCTCCTCTGAAGAATTTTTTTTGAGAGGGATCATTAATAAACAATGATGAAGCAAAAAAGTTTGAAAACTCTACGTGTATCTGAGCGAGGAATAAGAGGACTGTTTCGATTCAACCAGGTTTCCTGGCTTTTCTTGCAAACTCAGTACCAATCACTATTGTCCAAATGCATTAATAAAGTGCTCTTTTGGGGGCTCCTGGGTGGCTCAGTTGGTTAAACGTTTGCCTTTCTTTGGCTTGGGTCATGATCTCAGGGTCCTGGGATGGAGTCCCACATCGGGCTCCCTGCTCAGTGGGAGAGCCTGCTTCTCACTCTCCCTCTGCTCCCCACTGCCCCTGTACGCTCTCTCTCAAATAAATAAAACCTAAAAAAAATAAATAAAGGACTCTTTTTTTTTTTTTTTTAAATCTTGGAGGGTATTTATTATAGAGTGACCTAGAGCAAGTATCTGATGTGTAGGAGTTGGCTTGAGATACATAAAAAAGGACTGTAAAAAGGTGCAAAACTGACATGACACGCACAATTCCTTATACGGCAAGTAATTCTGGAACACCAAGCTAGGTGCTACAGAAGCACAAGATCAGCAGAAGCACACTTACAGCTGTTCTTGAACAGACCTTCATCTGCTCAGGAGCATAGATACAACACAAGGAATTATCATGCACTGTAAGAGTTATCTGAGCGGAAGTTTGAACACTGTGCTAAAACTTGTATTGGCAGAAATCTTTAGATTTGCAGTATCATTTAGATAGTGGAAAGGGCATGGGGAATTCAGCATTTCTGATTTGTCAAGGGAAGCTGGGATTTTGCCGGCCTTCCTAATTTTATCCCACTATTACAAGAGGTTAATTAGATTTTAGACCCCAAATGAATCAGATTAAGGCTAGACGACTTTACATTGAAGAGCCTGAAGACAGCTGCTATTCTGACTCTTCTGAGGGTGACACAGTCTTATAGACACATTTGGAATTTGAAAATAGATATGTATAACAGTGGTACAGATGGTAGGCATTCAACGTTACTTGTGTAGGAATTCAATGCAAAAATGTGTTTTTTAAGCTCTTACAAATAACAAGAAGAAAAAAATTTTTTGCTACGTGGAATGAAAACTGTTAATTTGGTTGTCTGGTTCTCACATTTCTCCTGTGTGGTAACTGGCAAACAGAAATGAAGGGAAGCCAGCCAGGATGCCTTTGAGAAATTAACTTTTTAATGACCAAGTTATTCAATGTGTTTAGTAGGAAATTTCAAGCTGTGCAAAAACCAAAATCCTCTTTCTCACCTCCCCTGGAGGTCCTTCTGGGCTCTCCAGTTCTACTTCTTAGGTCAGTCTGTGTGGCTAAGACTGCCTCTGGAGACCGACAAGCTCAGCTGAATCCTCCTTCACCACTCACTAGCTGTGTGACCTTGGGCAAATCACTAAACATCTCTGAGCCTTAGTTTTTACATTTGTAAAGGAGATTATACCAGAACCTATCTCATGCAGTTGTCGCAAATATTAAATGAGGTCACATAAAGAAAGAGTTTACATCTACGTGAGGGCACATTTAACTACTTAAATTTACTTCATTCTTTCTAATGGCTGCAGAGTATTCTGTTGTATGAATGCTCCCTAATTTATTTTAATTAGTCCCCAACTGATGGAGGTAGGCTTATTTCTTTTAGCAAAGTAATAGTGATGCAAAAATTATATGTAATTTTTGTACAGTAGTCCAAACATACCCGTTTGATAAATTCCTAGAAGAGGCATTTTTGTGTCAAAGGGCGTGAGCATTTTAAGTTTTGCTAGCTTGCCTTCCGCGATTACAATTTCATGCCTTCTTGATTCCGAGTTGCAAAACCAGCTTGCATAATTAGCTCCAGTTCTTGAGGAGAGCTGAACCTGATGTTTTTGTCTTTACTAGGTTTTGCCATCAAAGATTTTTGGCAGTTCTGCTTTATTTACTGAATGAGGTTTTTAACTCCTTTCGGACAGAGATTACATGAAACAATGTTTGGGCCCTGGGCAGGATACAGTGTGAGGCACTGAGCAGGGGCTCATGTATGGACTGATTCACATGAAGACAGCAGGAAGTCAAGATTCCTGGTAGGATCGCTCAGAGACAACCAGATTTCCAGCCGAAGAACCATGTCAGGCTTCTTCAAGAGCTATTTACTGAGACATGAAAGTTAATGTCAACAACACACCCAGGAAGTATAATCACTTTAGGTAGACTGTAGTGAACATGTATGTGTGTGTGTGCAAAAATGTATTTGTTCAAGGGGTCTGAGGGTCCTGAAAGCTGACGGGAGTATGGGTAGAGCCAAGGGGAAACAGTCCCACAGGAAGAAACTCAGAAACAGCATGGCCCACCTTAAGCAAACGTGCAATGACAGCCAAGTGTCCCAGATTATATAACTAGAGAGTGATAGCCACGACAGAAGGAAGCTTCATGTACGGGCTGGTTCCCCAGTGTCTTTGTAGGCATATCCGCTCCGTGGCTCAGAACCATCAACACAGTCTTCTTTTGAAGATGGTCAGTGAGCCGTCATGGGGTTACAGATTGAAGGAGAACAAGGCCCGTACATAAGCAAAAAGCTAACTTTTTTGCTTCAGACTCTTCAAGTTGAGTGTGAATCCCAAAGCCTGTGCCCTTGCTTCCTTTCTCTTAACTCATATGTTCTCTTCACAGTTGGTCACTTACATTCTGTTAGCTGAAGGCTCATATCATACAGTGATCTTCCCCAGTAAATTCCAAGAGTCACTCTGAGGAAAGATCTGAGACTAGTAACTCCTACCTCTTGAGGATAAGAGTTTATCCAAAATGGAATGTCCCAAGAGCAATGCAAGGGCAGAAGATGGCAAATGCTGGGAGTAGTAAAATCAGGCTCTCAATCATGGATGCTTCCAGTTATCCAAAAAGTAAGAAAAACAAAACCAAAAACAGCTGGAATTTGGTTTCAATAATCCCATAGGGAAAGAAAGCATAAGGAGCTAAAGCCAAAAAATAGTTCTGATTTTTACAACTTAAAGGAAATATATTTTAAAGGGTCAGTTTTTCTTCCTATCCCTTGGTCTATTTCAAGTACCCACATTTTTTATTCACCAAAGAGAGATGAACTCCATTTTTCTCTTGGTGAAGTCTTCTTGGAGGTGTGATATTTCACTGAGATTTAAAGCATGGCTTGGTGGGTATGGGACAAGAGTGATTGCAAACAAAGGCAGGAAAGCATGAAGACTTTGGGGAAGAGTTGGGTGATGTTTAGACTATCCAAAGACAGGTAAGTAGCAACAAAACTAGAAGGACCATAGAGAACCTTAAACACTAGAAAAGAGAATTTTAATTTTATTTACAAGGTAAGGGGTGCCTCTGAAGATATGTAAGAAGGTACTGACAAGGTTGTAAGTGGATAAGGGAGTGATTAACATGAGGCAGTGTAATATCTGGGTGTGGGGAGATGAGAGAAACTGAAGTAGGAGACCACGAGTGCCTTCTACTCTCTCTTTCTCTTTAAACTCGGAGCCTGTCAGTGGGTGTGAACTAAGATCATAGTGTGGGAACAAGAATGAGGTGCCAGATATGAGAGATGTTTCAGAGACTTGGAGACTGGCCAGTGGATGGCGTTAGGGAAGCAGAAGTTTAAAGTTGACTTTGAAGCTGGTCATGGGTCAGTGGGAAACAGCTGATATCATTAACAGCTGGAGGAAGACCAGAAGTCAGGAAAAGGGGATTCTAAGAGGAAAACCAATTCAGATGTAGATAAGCAGGAATTTTGTAAAGGGTAAGTAAAAACCAAATGGTCCTTTTCAAGAAACCTTGAAGATAGGGATGTTGAGCATAACAAGAAGATAGATGCTGGCTGTTGAAAGAAGGTTCTGGATGGGGCAGTATTTGACTAGGAGAACAAGAGCAGGGATTCGATTCAGGAAGCAAGAGAAATGCTTGTCCTTGGGTGGGAGGAAAAAAAGAGAAAGTAGCAATAAATACACAAAATACAGAAAGATTTTGAGGTGGAAAAGATGGAAATTAATGAAGCAACACTGACAGTCTCGGCTCAGCAGAAGATAAGGTAGCTTGTGAAGAGTGCAGAGGGGCATCAAGCATCTCTCTGAGAGAGTAGAGATGGTGTTTAATTGTCATGTAGACTGGACAGGTACTCAGCAGGAGATGAATATAAATGACTGAGTGGCAAACTCTAAGAGACTCTTGAATGCAGAGAACAAACAAGGCTGTTCAAGGGGAGGCAGGTGGGGGATGGGCTAACTGGGTGATGGGGATGAAGGAGCTCACTTTTTGGGATGAGCACACAGTGTTATATGTAAATATAAATATGTATAAATGACAAGTCACTAAATTCTACCCCTGAAACCAGTACTATGCTCTATGTTAGCTAACTTGAATTTAAATAAAAATAGAAAGATAGAAACAAATAAATAAATAAATGGGTAGCATCATCGGAAGCATGGGTCTTTGGAAAGCCTCCCCCATCCCATGCCATAGACCACACCCATAATCTACACCTGTGTGGTCACAAAGGAGGTCGAGTACCAACACAGACAGATGAACACAAGTCCTGTCCCCGACTATGGAGAGTGGAGGGCACCTGCCTTTCTGGTGACTGCTGATGTTTCCCAAGGCCCCGTTACACACCAGGCACTGTGTTGTGTGCTCGCTTGCTAATCTCATTTCATCTTCACATCAACCCTGTGAGGAAGGTGTTCTGTTAGCCTCCTCAGTGATCTCAAATAACTCATCCAAGGTCACAGCCTGTAACAGAGTCAGCCTGCAACTCAGGTCTGCCCACTTTTCGAGGCCATTCTCTTAGCCACACTTCCTGGGAGCGAGACAATAGCATCATCTTCACTTGGGAGAGTGTCTTCGACGTGGTCTTCAACAGGATGGTGTCCAGCCAGTCTGCAGGCTAGGTCGCCATGCCCTGTGGCTTGCTCGGACAATATTCACCTTGTTCCAACAATATTCACAGGATGGCTCCTGATTGCAGGACATTGCTTCTTGCTCTAGAGGACACTCCCAGCCTAGTGAAGCTGACTTCCGGAGTGAAAATTAAAAAACAAAATAACAACTGTTAACCCATTTGCCATCTGTTAGAAGTCATCAAAGCAAGCATGTCTCTCCTCAGCAGAAAGAAGAAAAAATCATCTTTGCTATCTAGACTTGTGCTTGAGAAAGTTGCCAGCCATGGTTCCCATTGGTTTTTGTCAAGGAGAGGAAAGGAAGTCTTTATTTCTCCCAGCACCTGTCAGAGTTGGTCAGCTCTCTGGGGGCAGGAGATGGGGTATGATGAGCCCTTGACTAGAAACAAGGGTAGCAGCTGCAGAGGTAAGAAATATCCGAGCGGAGGGTCTGCAGAACCAGAAGAAAGGATGGAATCTGCTCAAAGGGCTTCACCCAAGGGCGAAGTAGAAGTCATGTAACCGGCTGGCGATTTAGTAAAGCTTGACATGATGAAAACTTGTTTATGAAGAAATCTGAACAAATGTTAGATGTGTAAAAACATCTGTTAATTTTGCTGTAATTCATGGTCCTAATAGTGATGACAGCTTCAGCCAAAAACATGCATATGCCTACTTTGCTGTTCTTTTTGCCTCACAGACTTGTTTCCCAGGTCTTTGTGGGACTGGTGCCTCTGGTCATTCTGGTTTCTGCTTTCTTGTCATCCCCTCAGAGGTGATTTGCAGTCACCGCACATGGTTGTGTTTTCTGTTCATTTTAATACTTTCCTTGCTGTCTTCCATTTTATTTGCTGCTTTGTTTGTCTCTCCTCTCCTAGAATGGACTTCCTGTGAAGTTTCTGCCTTCTGCCTCATTCTTCTCTCTCTGCCTCAGTGTTCTCTCTCTGAAGCCCATTAGCCCCTGTCATGTAATAGATGCTCAAGAAATAAATGCTTTCTGAAGAAGTCATGAATGATCTCATTTAATCTTTATAACAATCCTGGAGGCAAAACTACATTTTACACATTTCCGTGTGGAAGATATTAAGTAATTTACCAAGTGGAGCTGCTGGGATGCCTGAATGAGCATCAAGCTAAGACAACTCGCTCCGTTTACGAGAAACTGGAAAGCTGATGTCCTGTGTCTGTTCACCTCTGGGCCTGAGCGGTCTAAAGGTTTGCTAGAAAGATATCTTTGTTTTCTTTCATTTCTCTAGAGGGGACTCCAGGTCTCAATTCATAATGTGGTTTAATTTAAGCGCCTCAAAACCTTCAGTGTCTTTCCAGTACCATTAAAATTCCTTTGTAGTTTAATTAAAATTAAAAGTAGTTTCCTTTTTATAAAAGCAATGCTTATTTACTACAAAAAATTGGTAATAAAAGAAAGAAAAGAAAAAAACACAAAAAAGAAAAAAAAATTAACCCATTCACAATCTTGTACTTGGGTAATCACTAGCATCTTGTTAATTTCCCCTGATAATACAGGATCAAAGATACATTTTAAAATGGGTTAATTTGGGGGCAGTGAAGTGCTCAGCTGGTTAAGCATCCTAGTCTTGATTTGGGCTCAGGTTATGATCTTCAGGTGGTGAGATGGAGCCCCACGTTGGGCTCTGCTCTCAGTGGGGAGTCTGCTTGAGATTCTCTCCCTCTTCCTCTGCCCCTCCCCGCAAATAAATAAATCTTAAAAAAAATAAAATGGCTTAGTTTCTTACATACTGTTTCATGATATTTCAAATAATATATTGTTTAGATATTTTCACTTTATTGTTCATCTATATAATGTTGAAAGGCAATATGTTTCGATTACGTGAAAAGATACATCGTAACTTGCGGAATGGAGGGGAGGGGGAGTAGGAGGAAGGAATTCACAGGGTACAGACTTCCAGGTGCAAGATAAGTAAGCCCTGGGGATGTCACATACAGTTTGGATGTCTATGAGGTCATATTTATTTTTCCTTTAGCCACAGGTGTGATGCTTAGGAATTACTCTAAGGCTATATGAATATTCACCTATATGAATATTTTCTTCTGGAAAATTCCAGAACTTCTATGTTTTTATATTTTACATTGAAGATCTTTAATATACATGGGATGTATTTTGTGGTTTGTTATGAAGTGATCATCTGATTACATATTTTTTCCTTATATGTTTCCCAACATTTAATGAACAAACTATCATTGCCCACCGATTTGGAGTGCTACTTTCATTATGTAAAAACTCCCATATACATGTGAACTCATTCTTGTCTTTTCTCTTTCCTCAGGGATGTGTCTTAACTAGTTCTGCATTGACTACTGCTCTGCTTCATTTATTGTGGCTTTAGGATATCTGTTTGTATCTAACAGAGAAAGAAGAATGCCAGCTTATAATGCTATTTTCCAAAGTTTCTAAGATATTTTTGTATGTCAGTATTTTTACATTAACACTAAACTTGGCAATCTGATACTTCAATAATCGTGAGTAGCATTAAAAAAATAACAGCAAGGGGCACCTGGGTGGCTCAGTGGGTTAAGCGTCTGCCTTAGGCTCAGGTCATAATCTCAGGGTCCTGGGATCAAGCCCTGCATCAGGCTCTCTGCTCAGTGGAGAGCCTGCTTCCCACCCCCTGCCTGCCTCTCTGTCTACTTGTCATCTCTCTCTGTCAAATAAATAAATAAAATCTTTAAAAGTAAATAAATAAAAATTAATAAAAAATAACAGCTTTTAAAAATAGCTTAATTTGATGGAGAATACCTTTTACCGTACCATAGTCCTATGTGGAAACAGCATGTCCCTCTGCTCATGTTCTTAAATAAAAGTACATCAGAAAAACTTCAGAGTTATCTCAATATTAATAGTGAATATTGTTTGTTAAGGTTATTTCTAGGTATTTCACATTCTTTTTTTTTTTTTTTTTTTTTTTGCTTTTGTGAATGCTAGCTCTTTGACCACTGTGGTTACTGCTCTTACACAGAAATTTATATTTTTAGAAATTGCTATCATCACAAGCCACGTTACTAACTTATCTGCTCTTGAAATTTCAAGCCGATTTTGTGTATCAACTGTACTTCAAATTTAAAAATTTAAGGCAATCTTTTTGAATTTTTCATGGAGACAATCACATTATTTGCAAATACAATGATTCCATCTCCTCATATCTTATATTCGTAACGCGTTGTTTATTTTCTTATTTGAGCACATTGGTTAGAACATGTTAAACTCTGTTTAATGATAGCCACTACGACAGAAGCCTCGCGCTTTCTGTCTTGGCCCAAAATGTCCCATCTGCCACGGGAGGCCCATACTGGCTCCTTCCCAGCGCCTCCTCCCTGAACGCCTGTCTTCCGATGTGTTCTTCCCTAAGCCCTCGTCAGCAGAAACCCTGGCAGAAACGGTGGCTCATCATTTCCGTCCCCTTCCTGACAATATTCTTCTCAGTGATAGCAGCTATTTCAGTCAAAAACTCTATGTGTTCTAGTTTTTCCAGTAGCTGATTTTAGGGGGAAATGTGACTGGTTTCATTTATGTTGTTTTCTGTTACCTTTGCTGAGGAGAGGCTGATGATATGTTGATCTTTCTCATTTGTTACGATCTCAGTGATGCTGAACATGTGCCCCACGAGCTTCCCCACCGGCTTGGTGCTGATGTTGGGGTGCCACAAACGGAGTACCTTGTCATCTCCTGGAAAGGGCAACATGGGGGGTTATTAGTTTTCTCTGCGACACAGCTGGTCAGAGTTGAAAAAGTCCCTCTCACTCAATCATAACCTTATTGTCCTTCTAATATCAAATCTCAGTCTGCTTCTTCCAGGACGCCCTCTAGGATTGACTTGTTTTGGAGCCCCTTCCTCCTGTCAAGACTGTTTGGGAATAATTGTATTTACACACACAAATGTGAATTCTTATAAATATTTTATGAGTCCTTTTCTTGATTCAGTACTTTCCCACTCATTCATGGATTAATGTATTATTTATGCTTTATTTACTTCCCAAAGAATTTTAGACAGCTGTTCTTTTGTTTTCACATTCAGAGGAAGAGGAAAATTACACATAATCTCTGCCATTATAACAAATCAAATGTCTCCATCTTCCCTCCTAGCACATATCCATAAGCATATATAATTTGCCTGTAGTTACATCCATAGCATACCTACTATTTTTTTAATTGTTAAAATCATATGGATACACAGTAAAAGATTTACACAATACAGTAGGGTATAATTTTTGTCAAAAATGTCTTCTTTTCGGGTGCGCCTGGGTGGCTCAGTGGGTTAAAGCCTCTGCCTTCGGCTCAGATCATGATCTCAGGGTCCTGGGATAGAGCCCCGCACTGGGCTCTCTGCTCAGCAGGGAGCCTGCTTCCTCCTCTCTCTCTGCCTCTTTGCCTACCTGTGATCTCTGTCTGTCAAATAAATAAATAAAATCTTCAAGAAAAAAGTCTTCTTTTCCCTCAGAATCCCTACTTCCACTCCCTATAGTTAATCACTGCTCACTCTTCCCCCACTCTTTCTTACAAATAAATTTTTATTTTCAGAGTAAAGAAAAACACTTTTCCATTCATATTTAAATACTTTGAATTATTTTCAGCAGGTATTTCGATCACCACTTCTCAACAACAAAAAGATCACTAACATTTATCTTTGTTACACCCATTAATAATATCAATGTTGTCAAAATGCTAAAAAAAAAAATCACTGTTTCTTAAAACTTATTTTTACCCCGAAATCACAGCATGCTATTTTGAGCAGAGACAGACAGACCAAATCAAAGTTGTGTAGAATGGATTTGTCACTTTGTTATCATACGTGACATTGGCAGGACTGGTTGCTTTCGTTTTCTTCCCAGTTTATGGAGATATAGTTGATACAAAACACTGTGTGAGTTTAAGGTGTGAAACATGATTATTTGGTGTATGTATAGGGCTTGCAGTCACCTGGGGGGTGCTCAGCTGGTTAAGCATTTGCCTTCAGCTCGGGTCGTGATCCCAGGGTCCTGGGACAGAGTCCTGCATTGGGCTCCTTGCTCCTCGGGGAGCTTGCTTCTGCCTCTGCCCCCACCCCCGCCAACCATGAATAAATAAATAAAATCTTAAAAGTACAGTGCTCACTTCAGCAGCACATACACTAAAATTGGAACAGTGCAGAGATTAGCATCGTCCCTGCGCAAGGATGGAATGAGTATGTACTTCAAAGTGATTTTTACAGTAAGGTTAGTTAACACGGGCCTCACCTCGGGGTTACCTTTTTTTCTTATCATGAGAACTTGAAAAATTTGCTCTCTTCATAACTTTCAACTATAAATACAATACTGTTAACTGTAGTCCCACGTGTATATTATATCCCCCAAACTCACTCATCCTCTAACTGGAAATTTGTACCCTTTTTTAGAATACAAATTTAATATATCCAATATAATTAAAGTAATAAAATGTACTTGCTCATTTTTTTTTGCATTTATGGAAGACCACAGGACCACACCTTCATAATTGCTACATCAAAATTTCCTACCATTTGTCCATCGATAAGTGTTCCTGCTAACTCTAGTCAAGAACACTGCAATAAATAGTTATTCATGTGGGGTTTTTTTTTTCTTTTGGGCATATACACCAGAGATAAAATCTCATATTGTGGGGCGCCTGAGTGGCTCAGTGAGTTAAGCCTCTGACTTCAGCTCAAGTCATGATCTCTGGGTCCTGGTATCAAGCTCCACATCAGGCTCTCTGCTCAGTAGGGAGCCTGCTTCCCCCACTTCCCCCCCCTCACCACCTGCCTCTCTGTCTACTTGTGATCTTTGTCTGTCAAATAAACAAAAAAAGTCTTAAAAAAAAAATCTCATTTTGTTAGGTTGCTTTCCAAAATGATCAAACTAAATGCCAAGGCCATCAACTAGATATGATTATACCAGTTTCATCAGATTCTGGCCGGCACATGGGTATTAGCATGCTTTAAAATATTTGCTATTTTATTTTATTTTTTATTTTTTTTAAATTTTATTTATTTATTCGACAGAGAGAGAGAGATCACAAGTAGGCAGAGAGACAGGCAGAGAGAGAGAGGAAGCAGGCTCCCTGCTGAGCAAAGAGCCTGATGCCAGGCTCGATCCCAGGACCCTGAGATCATGACCTGAACCAAAGGCAGAGGCTTAACCCGCTGAGCCACCCAGGCACCCCAATATTTGCTATTTTAATATCTAAAATGAAACTTTGTTTTTATTTAATTTATATGACAGCTGATGCTGCTGAGTATTTTCTCCCGTGTATATCTGCTAATTGTATCTCCTCCTGTGAATTTTTTGATCATATCCTATACCCATGGTCCATTAGAATTCTGGTGGTAGTAAAAATTAAAATTTAATAACATTTTATTATCATATGCACACACACACATCACATCCAGCTTTATGGTAAAGACAGGCTAGTTGATCACTACACCTTTAACTGTCTCTTGTTGGGCGCATAGCTAGACTACATTTCCCAGGCTCCCTTACAGTTAGATGTGGTCAGATTATTGACTTTTAGCCAGTAACCTAAGAGAATTGATTTAGATTTTACATGACTAACAAGAAACACATTTCCATTTTGTCTGAGTCATTACACATCTTGGAGTTTATTTGTTACAGCATCTAGCATTACCTGAACTAATGCATAGTCATAGTCTAATTGTTTTTTTTTTTTTAAAGATTTTTATTTATTTATTTGAGAGAGAGACCGTGAGAGAGAGCATGAGCAAGGAGAAGGTCAGAGAGAAAAGCAGACTCCCCATGGAGCTGGGAGCCCGATGCGGGACTCGATCCCGGGACCCCAGGATCATGACCTGAGCCGAAGGCAGTCGTCCAACCAACTGAGCCACCCAGGCATCCCGATAGTCTAATTGTTTTAATTAATTAACTAATTATTTTAAAAAAGATTTTATTTATTTATTTGACAGAGATTACAAGGAGGCAGAGAGGTAGGCAGAAAGAGAGGGGGAAGCAGGCTCCCCGCTGAGCAGAGAGCCCGATGTGGGGCTCCATCCCAGGACCCTGAGATCATGACCTGAGCTGAAGGCAGAGGCTTAACCTACTGAGCCACCCAGGTGCCCCAATTTTTTTTAATTAAATGATTTACTGTACTTTAATTTAATGATTTAAATACAATTTGTCCAGAATCACATATCAGCAAATGGTATCACAGTAGGAATATTTGATGCATTCTTGAGCATCTTATTTATTTCCCAGGACCTTCAGGGCACTAGGAAAAATAGATTAAATAATAACGTTATAGCCTAAGTTATAATTTATATGTAGCCTAAGTTATAAACTCACAATTTATGTATTAACAAAATCTAAAATTCAAAGGGGTCATGTTAATCAGGTAGTGTATATTTTGTAGCCCACAGGATGAATTTGCTGATATATATTGGACTTTTTATGGAAATATACTTGCACACACTGAAAGAACCAGTCAGTTACGTGGGAGAATTAGGTGACTTGCCAGTTGGATATTCATAACCCAGGGAAATGTGATAGACACAGATATTTTCACAATTCCATGTTTATGTTGTCTGGCTCCATGAAAAAAGGGAAAAGAGTATTTTCTTAACCTTTTTCTTTCTCCCCTTTGAGTATTCTAAACCATTCTTCAAATTGTAGCCTGACTGTATTTCCAAGACTATTTCAGAAAGTCTTCAGAGTCTTTAAAACCAAGAGCCCCTCCCTATGAACCCCTTGCCCCTGGCATCTTTTATAATTAATGACCCAATTTTCTGGACCATCCACTTAAAAGCAGAACTTATTTCTTATTATACCATCTCGAGTGTGTAACCCACAGCAGGAGTTCACATATTTATTGAGCTCCCATAACTTCAATCTTGGGATGCTGAATCCTGGCCCAGAGGTTTAACTATCTAGTGGCACAAGAGAGGGAAAACCTGTATCCAAACAAAAATAAGCCTCTGTTGAATGTTCGCCTGACTCCTGTTTCATTCCAGAGGTCTCTGGGGACCTGAGTCTAGAGATGGGCTGAAAAATCTCAGGGCCACAGCTCACTCTTACTTTCCATTTCTCTGGCAACTGGTATGGATAGAATTACTTCCTCAAAATTCAAATGATGAAATCTTGACCCCTAATGTGATGGTGTTTGGAAATGGGGCCTTTGGGAGATAATAAATTTAAATGAAGTTACGAGAGTGGGGCCCTAATGATGGGATTAGTGTCCTTGTAAGAAGAGACCAGAGAGCTTGCTTCCTCTCTGAGAGCGAGAAAACAGGATCTGCAGGCCATCTAGAGGGCTCTCGTAGACATTGACCACATCCTGGCACTTTGACCTCGGACTTCCAACCTCTAAAACTGTGAGAAATAAATTCCTGCTGTTTAAACCATCCAGCCTATGGTATTTTGTTATGGCAACCTAAGCTGACCAAGACAGCACCCAAGATATTTTAAGGACTATTTTCAATGGGTAAGTGGGATATTTTCTTTGTTTCATTTCCTTGTTTCTTTCTTTCTTTCTTTCTTTCTTTCTTTCTTTCTTTCTTTCTTTCTTTTTTTTTAAAGATTTTATTTATTTATTTGAGAGAGAGACAGTGAGAGAGAGCATGAGCGAGGAGAAGGTCAGAGAGCGAAGCAGACTCCCCATGGAGCTGGGAGCCCGATGCGGGACTCGATCCCGGGACTCCGGGATCATGACCTGAGCCGAAGGCAGTCGTCCAACCAACTGAGCCACCCAGGCATCCCTCCTTGTTTCTTTCTTTCTTTCTTTTAAGTAGGATATTTTTTTAAACTTAAAACTTCCATGTTATCCTTATTAACAAGAAGAAAAATATCTTGAGAAATTACTTTACACTTGACATTTTGCTAGATGTTGAAGATACAAAAAAATTCTAGATACTGACCCTACTAAAAGTCTTTTCATTTTTTCTTCAGAAGACCAAAACATTCCCTTTCAGACTTAGTTCCAACCCTTCCTTCCTAATGCTGCCCCTGATCACCGTCCCCAGCCTCAGATGGCATTAAGGCCGCTTCTTCCCATTCTGAGGGCGATTGGTTCAGATTTTGTTTATGGCATGAACTCTATCCAGCTATTGAGGTTTGTATAAAGATCTGTTTACCCATTATCTGGTGAGGCCGTATTTCTCATCTATAGTGTTTGACAAATAGCAAGTACATAATATGTGTTTGCTAAGTAAGTGAGTTGACTAATCAAGTAACTCATGAAGTGCTTAAAAAATACTGGTTTTGGGAAAGTCTACCTTGATTTGAAACAGGGCTCTATAGCTCACGAGCCTTATGGCTCAAAGAAGTGATCTCACCTCCTGTGTCTGGGTTTCCTTATCTGTATATATAATGGGGATGGCCAGAATTTATGTCATAACCTCACTGTGAGACTACATGGGGTCATCCATGGATAATCTGAGCGGTTCCTGGAATATGAGCTAATTCTACTCTGTTCTTCTTCTAAGTCCCTGCCCTTTGCAACACGTTTTGTAAAACGCTTGGGGGAAAGAGAAAGGAACTGATATACAGATGTATGAAACATGGGCCCTGCTCTGGAGAGTTTGAAATCTAGTGGTCCTCTAGGGCAAGCATAAAAGTTAGAGAGGGAAAGGAAGTAGTCACAGCAAATAACAATATGAAGGTAGGTCTTAATACTATAAACAATACATTATGGTTCGTTAGGGGTTAATCCCTTGTTCCTTTGTTATTTTCCATTTATTTTCAGTTTCTCTCTTTTTGTTAACCAGGATTCTGATAAAGTCACATATAAAGATAGGGTTTTCTTTCCTTTAGCAAGTTCTTATCTCAGCTGGTGAGTCAGTGGATCCAAATGTCTCACTCTTGAGGACATGAGCTGGCTCAGTGCACAGAGAAAAGGAAGGGAGGGATGGACTGTGGGAACCAGGTTACAGTGGTCTGGGGGTCCAGGGGGGAGGAGCAGGGGCTGGGAGCAAAGAGAACAGACTGGAGCATCCAGCTGCCTAGTCACATGTCAGGTGATGAGTTGAGGCAAACCATTCTCTTTTCTGGGGCCTCAATTTTCTTATCTGTATAGTTTTGATCTTCCAAGATTCCCTCCCATTCTGAGGTTTTATGATTGTGTGCTGTGGAGGGAGAGGTTACTACCCTGGGAATACAGAGCAATCTGGAATTGTAAAGGTCTCGAGATAATACCCGTAAAGCAGTATCTTGCTTGCGTTGACTTTTTGCTGGAAATGGCTGAGAAGTCTCGCCCTTGCTGCAGTATGTTCAGAACCTGAGCCTCAGGCCCCCAAGTGGTTGGCCAGGCTGCCCCTGAACTGGACTTTATCACTCCTGGAAGATGAGGTCAGGCTACCCTTAGAAGGAAATCTATGACTTGGGTGCCACAGGAAGAAGGGTACAACAGAAGACTGCCATGTGGGAAATGTGGCGAACAAAAAGCTTTGTCCAGCGTGCATTATGAAGGAAGCCCCATCTTACCGGGGTCTCCTCTGGTTGGTTACCAGAGGTCCTCCAGCTCTGCTTGCTTTCTGATGATAGCAGTGGAATCCTCATGTTATCTGTGTGGTGGATTTTTAGAGCCAGAATGACCAGAAATGGACGTGATACTAAGCTCTGAATGCCGACGGTGTTTAATCTGTGTTGTTGTTATTCTGATTATGAATCTGTTCCATGTGTCCCATGAATTCAGTTCCATGAACCTGCTCGTGCACCACGTGTTATCACAGCTGTGTATTTACATGCCCTATTCGTACCACTAAATTTTGAATTCTTGAAGGTTAAAATGCAACCTGATCTGTGTGATTCATGACGCCTAGTCTGTAGCAGTAGTGCAAGACACGCTGGTGGAATGAAATATTAACAGATGCACACAGAGCCCCCATATTATCTTGCATGGCAGAGAATCATTTGTCTACATCGAACCGCCCAAAGGAGGAGTTTAACTCTTAAAATGGCCGATAGAGACAACCATGAGCTAAAAAGAAATGCTCAGGAAGTTTGCGATTTTATTTGTTTTTATTTTTGTTTGGATTAAGTACTTTGTCCTGGTTTGGCTTTGTTTTCTCCAGCTCATCAAACGTCCCTGCAAATTTCACACATTCAGCTATGCCTCATGAAGCGGCTTTCATAGTATGTGTTGAGTCATCAGCTGGGCCACACGGTACATTTAGCAACGTGCTCGGCTGAGTCACTCATCAACAAAAGTATTCTCCTGAGGAAAATGTGTCTCTAGTCACTGAGGAATTGCATCTTCCACTAACAGAGGCTTTGTAACTGTGACCATTTAATAATTTTTGCACGGCGAGAAGTATCAGTTGCTTGTCAGTCATGCTGCTAAATGTTTCGTTTTGGTAAAGGAGCTAGAAAAATAAGATTCCAAGGCTGTATGTAGCTGGCCATCTCACAATATAATGAGTGTTGAGGTTCACGAAGTTCAAACATCTTAATCCGTAAACACGAAAATGATTTGAATCCCAGAACTGGACTAAACACATTTTTTTTTCCCTTCAGAAATGATTAAAATGCTTAAGATGACAAACTATATGAAAGCTGGTCAATTCTTAACATTTTGAAGTATTTTGTGTGAGAACAAAGGGCTGGTCAAAGGAGTTGGTTAAGATTAATGGGATAGCTTGTCTTTTCAGAACAATCAGATTTTAGAAATGGGATCTCACTTCAACTGCGCCATTTTACTTTCTCGGAGGGTTTCCTGTAGAGGGTTTGAGTTGAAGGAGGACAAAAGGCCATGATTGTCACAGAACTGAAGACCTGTCCTGTTGAGGGCAATATCCCTCACACTTTGATTCTGGGGCGATTTTGCTGCTTCCTCTCTGAGGACTACTGGGCTCTTTCCCTCTCATCCCTGGAGCACCCCACCTTTTCCTCTTGAGTGATCGGGGCCATTTCCCTCACAAGGAAGAAGCCAAGACAGTCATCTACTCAGCAAAGGGCAGCAGGGATCCAGAAAGTGTAATGTAAGCATGCCACTTCTTTTTCTTTGAAAACATGTAATTTTAGTATTCATTCCCTTATGAGTTCTAGACTGGCATGGAGCTCTTCAAAGGATAACTTCAATTAGCACAGCTCAAAGACTTTGGACCCCTGTTCGTTCTTAGAATCATCACTACCAGGCGCCATGAAACTTGCTCCCAGTCTAAGCCATAACCCCCACATTCTACTCTGCAGACTTCTTACCCATATGCTTTGCTTTCTTTCCTTAATGTCCTTAGTTGAAATTTAGAAGTCTGTGGCCCATTAACGCCTTATTTTTCTGAGTGCACAGAGCTCTGACTATACACTGAGTACCAGTAAGTTACAATATACCTGATTGGCAGAGAGGGTTCCAAATTTTCCAAAGGACATTTTAATTTATCTCCCTATGAACAGGAATTTCTTTAAACAGAATCCTGATTCTTTAAGCTCAATGGGATCTTGGAATTCTTGTAATCTAACTTCCTCATTTTACCAGATATGGAACGTGAGCAACGGGAGATTACATGAGAGCTAAAAATCATACAGCTGGTTAGTGTCTGGGCTACGAATAAAACCACCTCTTCTAAATTTCAATGCATTGTTTTTGCTTGTTTTGCTTTCCAGTAGATTGCTATGTAATTTGTTAAAAATAATATTCGAACCGTAAGTTAGTTTTACGTAAGTGTTGTCGAAGGGCCAAAGCGGAGCACAAATTACAATATGAGTACTGTGCATTTGCTGAAAAACATTTTAGCTCTATGTCCTCAGGGAAGATTGCCAGGTGTGAAGTGAGAGTGTAGCTATCTTCACACAGTTGGCCTTTGAACAACATGGGTTTGAACTGTGTGGACCCACTTATACACAGATTTTTTTTTTTAAATAAATACACTACAGAATTATAAATTCATATTCATGTCTTATGATTTTCTTAACATTTTCTTCTCTCTAGTTTACTTTATTGTAAGAACACAACATATAATATACAGAACATACAAAATATGTGTGAATGCAAAGTTTACATTATCTGTAAGGTTTCCAGTCAATGGTAGGCTACTAGTAGTTAAGTTTTGTGGGAGTTCAAAGTTACGTGTGGACTTTCTACTGTCGGTGGTGGTGGCATGGGGGTGACTGGCATCCCGGACCACTGTGTTGTTCAAGGGTCAACAGTACTTACCAATATCGGCATTTCAGGGCTGAGGCAGGCTAATCTTGGTAGAAAACCAAACGTCGTAGCTGTGTGTGTTTTGGGGAAAGGAATTTGAAGAAATCTCATGTGGAAGGAGCTGGGAGCACTTACTCATCAAACATTTTTTGCTCTTTTAATAAATATTCTTGCTCAAAGCATTTTCCAAATGGTACATGTGTTGATCTTTTGGATGGCAGAGCTTTCTTAAAAATTGTGTTTACTCTTTCCCTTCCTAATAATGTTCAGATCTCCAGTATAGGCCATTTCTTGATGTTTACTTGAGTTTCTGCGTTGCTCATTTATATCTTTCAAGTCCACATGCTCCTTGTTGAAGGTGACTCTGATCTTGAGGTGCCCCTGGGAGTTCATCACACTCACACTGGCAGCCTGGGGGCCCTCATAACCCTTAGCTCCAACTGGGTCTTTTTTCATCACCAGAAGGAGCATACTCCCAGGTTGTCTAATCCCACTTGACATTCAAGCTCAAACTTGAGATGTGTTTGCTCTCTTTCCCACGTGAGCACCCTCTTCCTGATCTCTGGTAACAATACAGTTGCTACTCTTCCGTTTTCCGATCTTACAAACTCGGAGCTGATTGATCCCTCTTATTAATCTCAATGTCATTCCGGCTTCAGGTTTTATGACTGATTTCTTTCCCATGGGATTGGCTCTGTCCTTTCTTCTTCCATTTCACTTGCAATAATCAGACCCTCACCACTTCACTCATGACTCCCGGAACAGCTTCCTGACTGGAACCTCCCGTTTCATTTTATTCCAACAAAACCTCCACATTTTTGTCAACATGACTTTGTCTATGTGTTGTAGACAGATTGAATAAATATTTGTTGAAAATCTACTATGTGTCAGGCATACATTATCTCAATTAATCTTAAGCACCACCATGTGAAGTATGTGTGTTTTTGTTATTGTTAGTATTATTATTAGCAAATTTATATTGTGCACTTACTGTGTGCTAAGTACTTTATTCAAATTTGCTTAATTCTTATAATAATCTTATGAGTGGGTACTATTATCCAGTCCCACTTTAGAGTAGACTGAAACTTAAAGGGATTAATTGACCTGCCCAAGGCCAGAAAGACAACCAGGATGTGCACCCAGAAGGTCTGACTCCAGAGCCCAGGCTCGAAGCCATCCTACTATATTAGCACCCTAGGGTTAGAGGTGACAAGTCTGAGGCTTGAGGAATGTTTCTATCCTCCACCTTCCCCTCTGAACCACACATACCATACTCTCCACAGACGACCGTGTGTCCTATGTTCCATCCTCCTTAACCCTGAAACATTAGAATGCTTCCGGGCTCTCTCCTTGGCCTCTTTTCTGTTAACTCTAAAACACTGGCCCTTGACCCTTTTGAACGTGAACCCCATTGAGGACTCGATAACACTTTGGACTATGTCTGCGGAAAAATGCACATAGACACACAAGTTTCGATAGGCCACAGGGGACCCCAGAATTCCTCTAAAGCCCGTACAGGGGCCCCAGGCTGGGATCTCATGCTCTCATTCACTGAAATAACTTCTAGAGAGATTAAAGATCCAAACATAAAATTAAAATTAAAATTTAATTTAATTAAAAATTAAAGATCCAAACATAAAATATAAAGCAATAAAAAAGAGTAAGATACGGAAGAATTTATAACCCATATCCCGGTGCCGGGGAAGAACCTTCTAAGTGTGCCATCAAATCCAGAAGGCACAAAGAAAAAGAATGACAGATTTAACTTTATGCAAATGTTTTAACTCTCTGAAAGGCTCCCCAGGAGCAAAACTCTGTCATTTCATGAGAAGCACTCTGTCATTAGATTAATCAAGAAGAGCACGGTTGGCAAAGTAGAGAATCTCTGTACAACACGAACGGTTCCCTTACCTCCAGTGACAATCACGTTTGCTTTTGTGCAGTAACAGAAAGTGTTGGCTCCTCTTGGCATGGAGAACTCTCTGACAGGCCTGGGAAACACAAATTAGATGTAAAGCCTCTACAATTCCCTGTATCCAACTAATTCTAACGTACATGTAGGTTGTGTACAATAGGCTCATTTCTAAGCTGGTAAATCTATGTAACCACAGAAACTATTATAAGTAATGATGAAGTCCGCACTGACTGACAGAGTCTACTTGTTCCATAATGTGGTGATATTAGCACAGTACTCTGTACTGTTTCTGCTTAACAGGAAACCCAGTCCTCCCCGCCGGGGTGGTGACCAGAGACCGATCCTTCTTAATCCAGAAAGGATAATGGATGGCTAACTGCATCCGTTTGGTGTACACAAGGCCAGGAACACCTTTGGACATGTCCTCTTCTCCCACCAACCACATCCCACTGCTGTCCAGTCCTGTTGACTAAACCTCTAAAATACACCTGAAATCTGACTTCTTCCCATTCTCATTAAAGTGTCTAGGTTCAAGCCTCCACCCCCCCCCCCCCCCACCAGACCTTCTGCAACAAAGTGCTAACTTCTCAGCTTCCACTGTTGTCCATCTTTCTGTCTACATTCCCACCTCAAATCCTGCTGTCATTCTTCAGCCATGATGGTCTTCCTAAAACCGGCATAGCATAGCACTTCTCTTCAGGGGCTTCCCGAGGCTCCGAGAGGAGCTGAGCTCCTTCATCTGGCCTGCCGGGCCTGCGTGGTCCTGGGCGGCCCCATGCCTTCCTCTCTCCCCTCAAGCTGTGCTCCAGCCGTTGTGCTCTAGCCTGCCCCCCTTCTGGCTGCACTGAGCTCTCTCCCTCCTCGGGAGATTCTGCACAAGCCCAAGATGTGCTGGCCCCAGATACCAACCCCTCTAGCAACCGTCCTCCTCTGAGTGTCAGCTCACATGCTGCCCTTTCACACGGGCCTTGCCTCAACACAGTCCTGCCCTCACTAATGGAGTAGTGTCTTCTTTCTATCTCCTGGTACCATGTTATTTTCCCTACAACTAGAGCATCTATTATATAATTTTGGCATATAGGTTTTGAGTGTTAACTTGGTATCTGTGAGTATTACTATGCTGGGCTTAAAAGAGCTGAGCTTGAGTGAAAATGTGTAGGTTTAAATCCTGACTTCATCCAGTGCCTCAGCGTCTTAATTTATTAAATGGGATAATAATACTACTACTGCCCTCAGGTGCTAGCAATAGTTGAGAGCTGTTACTACATCTGACCAGATGGGGAAAGGAGGAGCCATGAAAGGGAGCACCCAGAAGGAGCCCCAGACCAGGAGGTAAGCAGACCCTGAAGCCAGGGCGGGGGGGAGGGAGTGGGAGATTGTGTGGGGGAGGGGAGGAGGGAAGGAAAGCAACGGGCCTTCTTCTCCTCTTGCCTCTGAGGCTTGTGTGTTCTTTCCTTTTAAACACACACGGTTGTGTATATCATTCTGTTCTTTGTTTTATCACTTAATATTATATCTTGAAGACCTTTCCAAATCAGTACATAAAATACTTCCTCAATCTTTTCTTTCTTTTTCGAAGCTCATGAAAAGAAGCCTCAATGTAGTAACGTAAGTCTAAAGTCAGAATTCAGAATTGTGAAAATGTTTAAATGTCCTAGAGAAGAAGCAGACAGTTCTGACTGGGGACTCATTTTGAGTTTTGCCAATGACACACTCTCTAACTGTCACCGGTAGATGGACTGAGCTGAGCTTCATGGGGCCACAAACCAGGAATGGCACCATTTTCTTCTACCTCTGTCTCTAACATGGCCTCTTCCCGTGTCCCCTTGCACTGACAGCAAGGCCTCTTGGGCCAGCTCCCATTAGCACAGCTTCTATTAAGATACCTCCTGAGTCTCACGGGACACAGTTCACACGGCTTGCCACATGGAGCAGTGTCCTTGTGACCAGAGCCCCTCCCACTGTCATGGGTCCAAGGGAGGAATGTGTCCATTAGCAGAAGGCACAGTGCCTCGGGCTCATGGTACTTTCAGGGTCCTACAAAAATGCTCTAATTGTTCTTAAAATCAGAAGGAAAGAAAATGTAAGTCTGAGGTCATGATAAATGTTTTCATTTTTTCTCACATCAGAAAAAAAAAATATTTCCAGAAACCATGAAAATCTACTTTTTTCTAAAACAGAAAAAATATGGAAGTAAAGTTATATCAAAAATCATGTGGAATATGGAATAGTATTATGGTGGGAGGGACCCATGAAGGCAAAGGACCCAGGGCCACATAAATCACAATGTGGCCCAGCCAGCAGCCTTCCCCCCCAACCCCTTTTGGCTCTTCCGGGGCAGGTTCTCATGGAATGGGTTCTCCTGAAGCTGTCCTCACTTGGCTTGGGGTAGGGGGAGTTCTCTCTCCAACCTCCACTTTCCACCCGGAGAAGACAGATGAATCACCCCAACATTCCCCAATTAGTCCCACAGCTGTGTTCCTTGATTCTTCTCTTCAATTATTTTGGAATTGCTAGTTGTCCCCTCTTTGCTGGAGATGGACAATGGCAGAAGGGTCACAGGACTGCTCTGACTACCTTGTAATAATTCTGAGGATGTTTCAGCAGACTTCCCTAGAAAATGGGGCATTAGCTAAAATCCCAAGGCAGCAGGAAAAGAACTATTTGATATCCTGTTAGTTGATCATGAAAAAAAAATCTATCATTTTCTCAATTTCTCAGCATCTGCAAAGGAACTTATACACATTTAGCATTTACATTTGTTGTTGTTGTTGTTTTAAATACCTGCCCAATAGAATTATACTCTCCATTTTTCTGGCCCACATGGTTAGATGGATTACAAATAAATGAACTGTACCTTTAACTATTTCAGCTTTTAAAGCTATAATTGATGTCAATTGATGAAAAAACTCAAAAATAGATACTTTATATACATATTCAACTGTATACTTTTTAATAGATTGCTTTATTGTGTGTTCACATCTCTATAATATTCTTTTTTAATTAATTATTTTTATTAACATAAAATGTATTATTTGCCCCAGAGGAAAGGTCTGTGAATTGTCAGGCTTGCACATTTCACAGCACTCACCACAACAGATGCCCGCCCCCATGTCCATAACCCAATCACCCTCTCTGTACCTGTCACACAGCAACCCTCAGTTTGTTTGAGATTAAGAGTCTCTTATGGTTTGTCTCCCTCCCTATCCCAACTTGTCTCATTTTTTCCTTCCCTACCCGCCAAACCCCCCACATCAGGGAAATCATATGGTAATTTCTTTCTCTGATTGACTTATTTCATTCATCATAATACCCTCTATTTTCATCCACGTCATTGCAAATGGCAAGATTTCGTTTCTTTTGATGGCTGCTTTTTTATTCTGTTACTGGGTATATCTTACTCTAACCAAAACACACCAGTCCATTCTAAGAAATCAAACGCTTTGTAAGAAATCTATCATGGTAATATCAGCTGGTATTTCTATAGCATCCTACATCTAAAGAGTGAAGAATGTTTCTACTCATATCTTACAATGCAGGGAAATATTTGGTTTTATGTTTGGACTTGAGCCCAGGTCCTCCACACCATTTTCTCTCCTCAAGGATTAGGTGGTGGGTGAGAAGGGGTGGGCCACCCACTTGGCCAGGGTGTCTCAGTGAGCCCCATAAACACCACACATGGCAGGATGGCTCCAGGCTCAGTCTCATGTACAAGGAAGGCCCACGTGGTCCATTCCATAGAAAATAAAATGTAGACACCATGGTACTTTGAGCATAGAAGGCTCCCAACAAATATTTGTTTGAATATCCTTAAGAAATGAACACCTGGTTGACTGTGCCCCTTTCCAGAATCACAGAGAATAAAAATGTACTGATTCTGGGAAGTTCCCTCTGAAGTTTTCCCTGGTCCTCTTGAGACAATAGCACTTTGGAAAGGGAAACATTTCCTGACAATTTCTTTCAAAAAAATAAAAACTCAGTCTCCCATCAAAAGGCCCTAACTGAATGATAGTGTCCTTCACCTCAGCTTCCCTGCTCTTGTCACACAAATGCAAATCTGGGAGGGAAGAAGTTATTCAGATGGAAATTAAAGAGGTAACTGGGGTGTTGTTCATTGAATGTAAGATGGTACTCAGATAGGAAGGCATTGGGGGTTGGGGGGGATTCAGTGACTGATAAAGAGTAGCTATTGAGCCAGTATCTTTTCTCTCCTTGGAGGTGGGGGTAGTTAGTGGAAGTCAAGGCAAGGAGTGAGGAAGAAGGCATTTTTATTTTCTCCTAGAAGATGTGAGGTAAGAATGCCTCACGCAGAGGTATTTTTTTAAGTGGTCCACACTCTGCAGTATTACCTGCCACTGATCCATACTGTGCCCAATCCCACCAAGGGACAAGGGAGAGTCCAACAGAAAACTCTAGATCAGCAGTTGGCAGCCTCTTTTTTTAAGGAGCCAAATAATGAATATTTCAGACTTTGCCATACAGGCTCTGTTGTCCCAACCACTCAACTCTACCACTGTAGCATGAAAACAGCCATACATAATACATAAATGAACAAGCATGGCCCTGTTCCCACACAACTTTAAAAGCAAAGAAATTTGAATTTCATATAATTTTCAGGGGGCATGAAGTATTATTCTTTTGATTTGTTCAGCAATCAGAAATGGAAAAATCATTCTTGGTGTGCAGATGTTACAAAAACAGGACAGCTCTACAGTCACTCCACCTGTTCTCAGGATTCAAATTTTTTTTTTTTTTTTGGATGCATTTCAGTATCTCTCTGATGGGAACAAAGAAAGGAACTTACATTTATTGAGTCCTACATGCCAGGCATTAAGTCAGCACTCTCCATGAGGTAACTTAGGTGCCTTTTATAAGATGATAAGATAGGTAGGTGTCTTCCTTCCCATCTAAAGATGGGGAAACAGATGGAGAAGAGCTAATGGTATTGTGTGCATGGTGTTCGGTGGTCCCAAAGCTCGTGAGTGCTAGGACAGAGACCAGTTCTGCCTGGCTCTGTTGCAACCCGCTTGGGGAGGCACTATCCACTTTCCCGTATAATGACCTGCCACCGAATTGGGTAACTGAAGAAAAGTAATGCTGAATAGTTAGCTGCTCCTCTCTGGGGAATTGTCAAGCTATCCAAGGGTTAAAGGTTCAACTTCTGTCTTGCAACAGGCCAACCTCCTTTACACAGCATAATTAATTGCAGATGTTCATTTTCTTGCTGGTACAAAACTCCATTTGTGAAATTACCATACAAAATTATAACCAAAATGGTAATCATGTTTGAAATGGAAATTTTTTCAAGAGGAGTTTTTTTCCCTGCCTTTTTGGGAACCGTGCTGGCTCCCATTTTAACAGCTGGCCAATCATGTATTAGTGTAATTGCAGTTTCATCTGGCTCGACTTAAGACTCATTATAGGAGATTGCAGAAGCAGGGATATGTTGAATCTAGCGATGAAGAGGACCTGACTGTCCTCTTCTTGAGATGACTCTCCAATGGTACCGGCGTTTCGGGAAAACGTTATTATACCACATCACTTGAGAAATCTCTATAGCTTCTAGATTTATGAGAGTGGCCCAAGGAAAGCGCTGAAAAGCTCAGCCAGAATCTGACTGAATAGATCGATGATCACCGTTTGCTGAGGCTGTCTTGAGTATTTTTACCTCCGTATCCTGACTCTCTCCAGCTGAATGTATCATCAGCTACGTCCCAAGCGTTATGGTAAATACTAGGAAGTTCAGAATTGGGCTCAGAGACAAACTCCTGACTCTTGCAAAATAGACACTTTCCAGAGCATGGATGAGAAAGTACTGGCTAGTCTGAAAAATAAAACCTTCCAGAGAATCTAAGCGTTTACAGCTACTAAGTACCAAGTCTGTGGAACACTGGGGCAGAGTAGGAATTTAAATTCCCTGTAATACCATTACATAAACTAAAAATACATACAAATATATATTTTTAAGGAAATGTATAAACAAAAAGATATATGAAACCCAACAGAATGATTGCCTTTGTGTGTGTGTGTGTGTGTGAGTGTGTGTGTGTGTATGTGTGTGTGCACATGCACAGGAAAATGGATTGGGATACAGCATAAAGAAGGAATAAAAAAAGGAGAGTATGAACAACTAAGCCGTGCTCTTGAGGTTACTCCACTGGGGTGAAAAAAGGGAATTAGATTTGCCTTGGATCCTGCTAGTTGAAGGACATATTTGCCCTCACAAAAAGAAGGTATGCAATCTAAATGAGAGCAAAAAGATTACTATCCTATTTAAAACCTAACACAAGAATCACCACTTGATTAAAAGATCTTAATGCTTGAAAAAAGGGAGTATGGGCCCTGTCATAACTTTTCCCCAAGAAAAAGATTAGTGCCTCTCTTTTCCCCCAGTACCGTCATTATTCTGGATTTTGACAGCACACAGAAATCAAAATGTTCTTTAAAAATCAATTCTTTGTGAAAGATCATAAATATCTACAAGCAAATAATAACCCTTTTAACTGTTACAGTATTTTACAGTTTTCAAGAGACCTTCACTCATTTCAGCTTGTTTGAGCAATGCAAAAGTCCTGGGAGATAAAAAAGTATGATCCCCATTCATTAACGAGGTTACTGAGGTTCAGGTAAGTAACATCCCCAAGACCACTCAACCAACAAGTGGCAGAAGTGACATTAGAACTCATTTGCTTGTCAGCATACTCCTTTACTCACATTCTCTCCTAGGAAACAGCAAGGCCAAGCAAACAGCCCTCCCAGCCAGAAGCCCAGCAGCTTCCGCTGCTCTCAGACTTCCTCTGGATCTTTCATGATTTGACTCTTCACCTCATAAGGCTCTTTGCTCAAACGTGAGCTTCCCAGAGTACTCTCTCCTGACCATCCTGTCAAAAATATGCCTCCAGTCACTTCATCCTGTAACCCTACTTCATTTCTTAAATTTGTATCATTTACTGGATTATGTCTTTTCCACTAGAATATGTGCTCCAAGAGAGGAGAGAGTTGGTCTTTTTTGCATACCGTTTATCAATTCTTGGAACAGTTTTTGGTATATAATACATATGCAAAAATTACGGTTGCAAACAAAAAAATGAAACTTAGATTCTTTTTGTTCCTCTCATCCAGTAGGTTGCCAATGCTTATAAATTATATATGGATCTGGTCTCTCTCCATTCTCACTTCTACCGGTTGAGTTCCAGCTCTCGTCAGCTTCTTTCTAAACTATTACCCTATCTCCCCAGTCATCTCCTCCTTCCCAACCTGCCTCCTCCTTCCCCAACCTATTCCCCTTCTCACTGCTAGGGCAGTTTGTCAAGAACTCCTCATTGACCATTCTCCCGGCCAAAGAATTCAATAGCTCATATAGCTCTCAGGTTAATACTCCAGGACTTCAGTCTTGGTGTGTAGGCCTTTTCATGTTCGGCTTGTCCCTCCTCATCTTTCCCAACCCTTCTCCCTTTCTGTGCTCTAATTATAGTGAGTTTCTAGAACTCACTATTTTCTTTTTCATTTCCATATCTTCGTAAATGCCAGCTCTTTCATGTGGCTATTTATCTACTCTCATGGAATGGCGTGCCTGGCTAATCCTTACCAGATCTTCAAAACTCAGCATGCATGACACCTTCTTCAGGAAGCCTTCTCCAATTTTTCTCCCTTCAAAATCCTATTTAAGATGTTCTAAGAACTCTCTTCTGCTCCTCTCTATACCTCTCTAATATCTATATCATGACATTTATCATCCTCTGTGGGAATGTCTTTGTTTTCTCTCTCATTAGACACAAGAGCAAGGACCTAGTCTTACTCATCTTTAAATTCCCAGCATATAGAACAGTGTGTCAAATGTATTAACTCATCAGTAAGTATTTGCTAAACAAATAAATATTCAGGCTCTAGAGTTTCTTCTAGAGTGGTCAAATACCTCAAGTCATAAGACAATTAGTTAGATAATGTTGGGTATATTAATAACTCTCAACAAGCTTGGTGTCTTCTAAAGACACACCCTTGAACATAATTAAAAAACAATAAATAAAGAGACTGAGGCACGAAACGGATACCTAACCCAGTTGGGGAAAGAGGTATCAGAGAGAATTAGAACAATTTCCTAGAGTTGGTATCATCTGACCCTTGAAGGATTATGGGGTCAATTATACCTCAATAAAATTGGAAAAAAATTAAAAACAAAAACTTTTCCTCTTTTCCAAGATTAAAAAAAAAAAAAAAAGATTATGGAGGTTGAAAGAAAGGAGGAGAGGAAGATTGGGAAGAGTATTTCGGCACCAAACATGTACAAACTCCCAGCACGGGTTATCCAGGGAGCAGCCACAGGCTCAGAGTTAAAGAAACTTAAGTACAAGGCAGTGAAGGGAACGATGTGAAGAGGCTGGCAGGACCAGACTATGGAAGTGCTATGGTAGGGGATGGAGAAACATGAAAGCTATTGAGATGGTTGGATATCATCTTCATAAAAATACTCTGGAAGACTAATAGACAATAGTTTTGGCGGTAATAAAATAGGGGCAAGATACCAGTTGGAGATCATAGCCTAGGGGGATAGAGATACAGAAGACAAGACAGATCCAACAAGTGTTCATAAGAGAATATAGATGAATTTGTTGATTGGTGGTTTAAGGAAGGAATCATGAGGAGTTGCCAGACTTCTGCCTAGGATGATTTGATGGATCAAGAGGAATAAAAAATCCTATAAAATATATAGATTGAGAAGTGGGGGAGTTAAGTTCAGTTATGAACATATGAGTTTGAGGGGCTATAAGATATCCAAGTGAAGACGGTGAGCAGGTATACTAAGTCCAAAATCCAAAATAGCTTGGGTTTCATCAGCATATAGTTCTTAGTAGGCTAGAGAAGAGGAACATCACCCTAGAAGTGCCTAGAAAGTGAGAATTAAAGTTGTCTAGGGAGAGTACTTTAGAGAACACCCCATTCAACAGCAGACACCAAAAAGAGTCATAAAGAAAAGAAATAGTAAGATACCAGGAGAAAACTTTGGCTTCCCAAAAGATAATAGAGTTTTACTGAGTAAGATAAGTAATGCTGAATGTCCTGAGGCTATCTGACAAGTTCAGTGTCTCTCAGTTATACAATGTAGACATTGGCCAACTTGAGAGTCTCTTCTACAGAGTAGGATGGGGAAAGGTTATATGAGAGAGGATTATAGAGGGAACAAGTAATGCCAAAGTAGTGGAGATAGTGAATGAAGAGTACTTTTTCTGGAAGAGGTATAGTATAATAGTTCAAAGGAGATTATATGTTAAGCAAAACATTACTCACATTAGAAGAGACTTGAGTACTATAGGCGGAAATGAGAGAGTGGGAGAACCTGAGATCAGCAAGATCCTACAGAAGAAGTTTAAAAAATGCAAGGCCAATGATGAAATGTTTGATGTCTCAACCTCTAAGACCAAAAGAGAAGATCAAGGATAGGTGTGGATAGAGAAGATTCCAAATGATTTGGGCTGCTGGGAATTACTCTAAAGGCCTCAGGGTTTTGTGGTCACGGGGGATGGGACATCTGTGGAGAGTAAGCAGAGCTGGAGCTGGGAATAGTCTGAGGGGACCAAACAGGGACAAATGAGGACACAAAGGTCTGGGAGGAGGGACCAAGGGCTCTGTTGAGCAGAAGGGTTGGGATTCTGCTGACTGGTGCATGGCTGAAGGGGATGCATAGCACAGAAGAATGCTGGTGAGATATGAGCTCAGGTGATGAGTCTGGGCTCCAGGTGGGGAGGGAGAGAAGGAAGTCAAGGAGGGAGCTGACGAAATTGGAGCTAATGGGGGAGATGAAGGGTTAGAGACCTCACTGAGGCCATTGAGAAGGCATAGGGAGAGTCACAACCTTCAAGAGCCAAAAATGTAAGACACAGCAGCCAGGGAGGGATATTGGGTTTTCTGAAGACAAAGCTTCCAGATGCTTGTCAGTCTTCTTCAGAACAATGTGTTGATTTCTATTTTGCAATGTGAGAGTGCCAATACACAGCTAAACATACCAACGTAAAGACAGTCTTTAAGAAGAAATAAGTCCCTTAACTCATTCAGAAGCCAACTTGGCATGCTTATTATTAGCTGCCATAATCTTTCTTATTTAATAATATCCCTGCCAAATTTATTATCATAATCCTCTATAAAAGACATATTCTTCCCTCTAGGGCTTGCTCAAATACTATCATTTATTACTCCTTTTTTTGACCCCTATGATGCCAATAACTATAAACCATTCAACTGAAATTTAACGTGCTCTGCTTGCAATGTGATTATCCTATCTTACTGACCGGTTGTGTGCCAGTAAATGTTTAATACTGAGCAAGGGCCAGGGAAGTGGGGCTCAGGGAGGTCATTGGCTTATAACATTTGCTGTTTTCCATGGTATAAGTATTCTTAAGGTAGCTAATTTCAAACTAGCAAGACAACATCTCTGAACTTGGGGTTGGGGAAAGTTACACAGTTGAACACCATTATATAATAGTCCTATGTCCCTAAGGTCATATAAACCTCAAGAACATACAGAACAGTAAAATGTACTAAAATAAAAAGTGATGAGTTTTGAGTATTTATTGTTTTTGGTTTTCATATAATGGAATTGTGAGCTCATAAAATTACATTTTAAATGATGGTAGTATTCATTAAGTTTGTCAAATTTCTTGAGATCTTAGCAATCAGCTCTCATCAGCTGATATGAGCTGACTCCAGCATGCCATTGAGATTAAGGCTGTATTTCTTGTCTTTTCACTTAGAGTTCAAGTACTTAAAGGCAGGGGTCAAGCCTTAAACATATTGTATTGTCCACGGTGCTTAACACATAGTGACTTAGTAAATATTTGTTGAATCAGGGCAGCCAGGTGGCTCAGTCATTAAGCATCTGCCTTTGGCTCAGGTCAGGAAACCAGGGCCTGGCATCGAGCCCCACATTGGGCTCCCTGCTCTGGGGAAGCCTGCTTCTCCCTCTCCCACTCCCCCTGCTTGTGTTTGATCTCTCTCTGTGTCTCTGTCAAATAAATAAATAAAAATCTTTAAAAAATGTTCATTGAATTACTGATACACTTCTGGATTAAAGGCTGAAGTACATGACCTGTGTATAGTTTTCCAGTTACCATGTCGACTGTTAGAATTACCCTGGTGAACGTACTGGGAATATTTGTGCTGGTAAAATCATGCCTGTAGTTTTGTGTATCTTGGAGATGACAATCCTTTCTCTGGATGTTGGAGTAGAATATACATCTTCATAGGGGCCACAGGGCATATCGTATTTCATATGGTTTCCCAAAAGCTTCTTTATGGGTATGAATATATTATAAATTGCCAACATAATACAAATCAATTAGAAATTAAGTTGCATCTATCTCTTAATTAAATGTTTCAGAAATGCACTCCTTTAAAATGCCAGAGTATAATCACTAGTAGTTAATTATGTTACAGAAACTAAATGAAAATTAATTATGCCATAGAAATGATGTTTGTGGAATCAGATCTGATGTTAGGAAATGAAACTGTTTTCAATGTGCTGTGAAAAGTTTTTACTTCATTTTCTCAGTGCAATATGTTATACATCAAGATAAACATTTTTATCTTTTTCTAAATGAGGGGGAAATATGTGTCTTTCATGAAGACTCTAACTTTCAAGAAAATGTAGGGTATAGTCAGTCATTTTAGAGATGTGATACTCTTTTCTTTCATAAAATTTCTAATTTTGTTAGTCTGTTTCTTAAATTGAAAATCTTGGAATTTAAAAAAATTCTAGCTCTATATGTGTGGAGGCTCCCTTTTCCTCTCACTTTTTGTGCATTTCATTTAAAAACTCAACTGAGCCACTGCCTCTTGGTTTTGGCTCAGGTCATGATCTCAGGGTCGGGAGATCGAGCCCTGTGTGGGGCTCCACACTGGCCATGGAGCCTGCTTGCTGGTTGGGATTCTCTCTCTCCCTCTCCGTCTTCCCCTCCACACCCCCCCCCCCCAGCTTGCACACACTCTCTCTCCCCCTCTGTCTCTCTTAAAAAAAAATAGGAAGGATCTGGGAGTTATCATCTGTGAGTTGTTAGTAGGACAAACAGACTATTCACCAATTTTCCCAGCTGCCTTTTAGTCGAACCCAAGTCCTCCAGCTATGATGCAATGTCACTGCAACTCACCAACTCTTTAGATAGAAAGGCTGAAATTCATAAAAAAATAATTACAATCAAAGAAATTGAATTTTAAATAATGGAATTAAATCATCAAGGAGGCATTTTATAGTTTTAAGGTTCGACCGCTAGTGTTTTGTTCTGTTATTATCTTTTTGGTTTTTTTGGATCTGGTGTATGAATACACCATGACAAGGATTCCCCTCCATTGAGTCAATTAACTACCCATTACCTCACATATTTACCTTTTTCTTTTTTTCTTCTTTTTCTCTCTTTCTTTCTTTTTATTTTGAGAGAGAGTGAGGGAGTGAGGACGGGGTAGAGAGAGAAAATCCTGATCATGATCCTGAGATCATGACCTGAGCCAAAATCAAGAGTCCAACACTTAAACAACTGAACCACTCAGATGCCCCTCTTTCTTTCTTTCCTTTCCTCCTTCTTTCCCTTCCCTTCTTTTCCTCCCTTTCTTCCTCCGTCCCTACCTTCCTTCCATTTCCCCTTTTTCTTTCTTTTCTTGCTTTCCTTCTTTCTTTCTTTCTTTCATCCTTTCTTTCTTTCTTCTGAGAATATTTAAGTTCTACTCTCTTAGTAAATTTCAGTTGTACAATATAGTGTTATCTACTGCAGTCACCATGTTACACACTAGATCCTCAGGTAAGTGAAAGTTTACACATTTTTCCAACTTGTCCCTATTTCTCCAACACCCAAGCCCCTGGCATCCACTTTTCTACTCTTAGTTTTCATGAGCTTGATTTTTTTTTTTTTTTTTGATCCCTCATGTAAGCGATACCATTCAGGATTTGTCTCTCTGTGTCTGGCTTATTTCACTTGATATAAGCCTCCAGACTCATCCATGTTGTCAAAAATGGCAAGATTTCATTCTTTTTTCTGTGGCTGAATAATATTGCATTCTACATATGTACCAATTTTCTTTACCCTTTCATCCATCAAGGGACACTTACTTTGTTTCCATATTTTGGATATTATAAAAAATACTGTAATTAATGTTGGGTCCATATAACTTTTTGAATTCATGTTTTATATTCTTCAGATAAATACCCAGAAATGGAATCACTGCATCATATGGTAGTTGTATTTTTAATTTTTTGAGGAACTTCTGTACTGTTTTCCTACTGGCCATCACCCAATTATTCCTTCCACTCACCCACTTCCCTTCCGTCAACCCTCAGTTTGCTTCCTAGAGTTCAGTGTCTCTTATGGTTTGTCTTCCTTTCAATTTTCATCTTGTTTTATTTTTCCTTCCCTTCCCTTATGTTCATCCGTTCTGTTTCTTAAATCCCACGTATGAGTGAAATCATATGATATTTATCTTTTTTCTCATTGACTTATTTTACTTAGATAATACCCTCTAGTTCCTTCCATGTCATTTCAAATGGCAAGATTTCATTCTTTTTCATGGTTGAGTAATATTCTGCTGTGCATACGTATGTGTGTGTGTGTGTGTGTAGACACATTTATTCATTCATCTGTTGATGGACATCTGGGCTCTTCCCACAGTTTGGTTACTGTGGACACTGCTGCTTTAAACATTGGGGTGCATGTGCCCCTTTGAATCATTATGTTCTTATCTTTTGGTTAAATACCTAATAGTGCAATTGCTGGGTTGTATTCGCTCTATTTTTAACTTTTTGAGGAACCTCCATACTGTTTTCCAAAGAAGCTGCACCAGTTTGCATTTGTGAGAATATGCAAGAGGGCTCCCCTTTCTCAGTGTCATGGCCAGCATTTGTTGTTTCCCAACTTATTAATTTTAGCCATTCTGACTGGTGTGAGGTGGTATCTCATTGCAGTTTTGATTTGTATTTCCCTGATGCTGAGTGATGTGGAGCATTTTTTCATGTGTCTGCTTGGTCATTTGTGTCTTCTTTGGAGAAATGTCTATTCATATCTTCTGCCCATTTCTTGATTGGATTTTTTGTTTTATGGATGTTGAGTTCAATAAGTCTTTAAAGACTTTGGATACTAGCCCTTTAACTGATAAGACATTTTCAAATATCTTCTTCCATTCCCATAGGTTGTCTTCTAGTTTTGACTATTTTCTTTACTGTAAAGAAGCTTTTAACTTCATGAAGTCCCAACAGTACCTTTTCGCTTTTGTTTCCCTTGTCTTTGGAGACATACGTAGCAAGAAGTTGCTGTGGCCGAGGTCAAGGAGGTTGCTGCCCCTGTTCTTCCCTAGAATTTTGATGCATTCCTGTCTCACACTGAGGTCTTTCATCTATTTTGAGTTTATTTTTGTGTATGGTATAAGAAAATGGTCCAGTTTCATTCTTCTGCATGTGACTGACCAATTTTTCCGACATCATTTTTGAAGAGACTGTCTTTTTTCCATTGGTTAAATTCTTTCCTGCTTTGCTGAAGATCAGCTGACCACAGAGTTGAGGACCCATTTCTGGGGTCTCTGTTCTGCTCCATTGATTTATTTGTCTGTTTTTGTTCCAGTACCATAGTGTCTTGATGATTATAGCTTTATAATAGAGCTTGAAGTCCAGAATTGTGATGCCTGCTGCTCTGGTTTTCTTTTTCAACATTCCTTTGGCTACTTGAGGTCTTTTCTGGTTCCATACAAATTTTAGGATTATATGTTCTAGTTCCATGAAAATGCTGATGACTTTAGCCATTCCAACGGGTGTGAGGTGATATCTCATTGTGGTTTTGATTTGCATTTCTCTGATGTTGAACACTTTTTCATGTACATTTTGGCCATCTGTATGTTTTCTTTGAAAAAAATTCTATTCAGAACTTCTGTCCATTTTTTAATTCGATTTTTTGCTTTTGAGTAGTATGAGTCACACACACACACACACACACGGATATTAGCCCCTTATCAGATGTATAGTTTGCAAATATTTTCTCCTATTTAGTAGGTGGTCTTTTCATTTTGCTGCTGATTTCTTTTGCTACATAGAGCTTTTTACTTTGATGTAGTCTCACTTGTTTACTTTTACCTTTGTTGCTTTTGCTTTGGGTGTCAGATTCAAAATGCCACAGCAAGGATCAATGTCAAGGATCTTCCCACTTATGTTTTACACTAGGAGTTTTATGGCTTTAGTTCTTTTTTTTTTTTTTTTAAAGATTTTATTTATTTATTTGACAGACAGAGATCACAAGCAGACAGAGAGGCAGGCAGAGTGAGAAGAGAAAGCAGGCTCCCCTTGGAGCAGAGAACCCAATGTGGGGCTTGATCCCAGGACACTGAGATCATGACCAGAGCCAAAGGCAGAGGCTTAACCCACTGAGCCACCCAGGCGCCCCTATGGCTTTAGTTCTTACATTCAAGTCTTTAATCCACTTTAAGTTAATTTTTGTGTGTGGTGTGAGATAGGGGCCCAGTTTTATTTGTTTGCATGTGGCTGTCCAGTTTTTCCAACACCATTTATTGAAGACACTGTCCTTTCCCATTGTGTATTCTTGGCTTCTTTGTTGTAATTAATTGGTCATATATTGTGAGTTTATTTCTGGGATTTCTATGCTGTTCCATCTGGCTTCTTTGTTGTAATTAATTGGTCGTATATTGTGAGTTTATTTCTGAGATTTCTATTCTGTTCCATGTCTGTTTTTAGACCTATGCCATACCATTTTGATTACTATAATTTTGCAATAGTTTGAAATCAGACGGCATAATGTCTCCAGCTTTGTTACTCTTTCTCAAGACTGCTTTGCCTATTTGGGGCTGTTTGCAGTTCCGTTCAAATTTTAGAATTGTTTCTTCTATTTCTGTGAGAAAATACCATTGGAATTTTGATAAGGATTGCATTGAACCTGTGCATTGCTTTGGGTAGCATGGTCATTGTGACAATATTGATTCCTCCAATCCATGAACATGGAATATCTTTTCCATTTACATGTATCTTCTTCAATTTCTTTCATTAATGTCATACAGTATTCAGTCTTCCATCTCCTTGGTGAAATTTATTCATAGCTAATTTGTTTTCTTTTTGATGCAATTGTAAATGGGATTATTTTCTTAATTTCTCTTTCCAATAGTTCATTGTGTAGAACACAACTAATTCTTGTATATTTGTATATATTTTGCATATTTGGGTATTTGATTTTGTGTCCTACAGTTTACTGAATTAATTTATTAGTTTTAACAGCTTTCTGCTGGAGTCCTCAGGACTTTCTATATGTAATATCATGTCATCTGGAAATAATGACAGTTTTACTTCTTTCTCTATTCTCTATTTGAATACCTTTTATTTATTTTTCTTCTTACTTGCTCTGCATAGGACTTCAAATATGACGTCAAATAAAAGTGGTAAAAGTGTACATCTTTGTCTTGTTCCTGATCCTAAAGGAAAAAGCTTTTAGCTTTTAATGAGTATGATGTTACCTATGGGTTTGCCATATTTCTTGTGGCTTCAGTTTGCCTTTCTCTAATGACTTATGATGTGGAATGTCTTTTCATGTGCTTATTGACATTTGTATGTCTTCTTTGGTGAGGTGTCTCTTCAGATCTTTTGACCTTTTTTTTTTTTTAAGATTTTATTTACTTATTTGACAGACAAGTAGGCAGAGAGGCAGGCAGAGACAGAGAGAGGAGGAAGCAGGCAGGCTCCCTGCTGAGCAGAGAGCCCGATGCAGGGCTCGATCCCAGGACCCTGGGACCACCACCTGAGCCTAAGGCAGAGGCTTTAGCCCACTGAGCCACCCAGGAGCCCCTTGACCTGTTTTTAAAAATTAGGTTGTTTGTTTTCTTACTGTTGAGTTTTAAGAGTTCTTGGTATATTGTGGATAAGAGTCCTTTTATCAGATATGCCTTTTGCAAATATTTTTTCCTAGTCTGTGGCTTTTGTTGTTGTTGTTATTTTGACAGTGTCTTTCCAGAGCCCAAGTTTTTAATGTTAATGAAGTCTAGCTTATCATCCATTCCTTTCATGGATTATGCTTTGGTATTATATCTATAAAGTTCCTATTTAGATTTTATTCTAGGAGTTTTATAGTTTTGTGTTTTATATTTACATCTATGATCCATTTTGAGGTGTGTGTGTGTGTGTGTGTGTGTGTGAAAAATATAAGGTTTTTTTTCTTTACCATTTTTGAAACAAGTATTGACATATTCTGAAGTCCAGAGACTCCTTCCACAAGTATGTCAGTCTACTTTTGATCCAATTAAAGGCATTCTTTATTTGTTTTTTGTTTTTTTTTAATCTCTAACATTTCTTTTTGATTATTTACTAAAATTTCTATCCCTCTGTTTACATTACCTATTTTGTTTTGTTTTGTTTTGTTTTGGCATGGTATCTACTTTATCCATTAGAGGCCTTACCATATTACTCATAGTTATTTTACCTTCCTAGTCTTCTGATTTCAATATCCCTGCTGCATCTGAGTTTAATTAGATACTTGCTCTATATCTTCAAACTGTTTTTGCATTTTGGTATGCCTTGTACATTTTTTTTTTTTTTGATAGGAGATCATAATCTATTGTGTAAAAGGAACTGCTGCAAATAGGCATTTAATAATGAGGTTGTAAGGTGGGTGGGATGAAACGAAAGTGGTCTACAATCCTTTGATTAGGTCTGTCTTTAGGTGAGCCCGTGTCCCTGAACTGTGAACTTCACAATGATTTTGCAGCATCCCTTCCCTTAGGTGAGTCAGGATGACTAGAGTGGACTGGATTTGGTATTTCACTTCTCCTGTGTGAAAGCTAGTTATCTCCTTCTCCCAGGGCGTTTAGTCTTTGATAAAACCCCAATAGCTTAGGATCTGGTAAGATGGTTTTGCTTGAGGACAGACTTTGTTAAGAACACAATGTTTGGGTGTGTTTGAATGTGGTACATTTTCCTCTTCCCCATCAGAAGCAGGAGAGGAGTTTCCAATATTCACTGTGGGAAACTGGTTGAGCTCCTGGAAGTAAAATTCACAAAAGTATGGGGACCCCTTTAACTAGGTCCTTGGAGTTTTTAACTCCTGGACTTTTCTATGTTGAGCCCCCAGTGATTTGTTAATCACAGTTTAGGTTTTCCTATCACAGTATATTGGTTTCCCAGAGGTACATGTTTGTGGATTTCTGTTCTGGTAAGTTGTGATTCTTAGTATATGCCTGTCTGTCTCTCCAGATTTGAGGACAGCAGTTTGATCTGTGACTTCACTTCTTTAAGGATTTAAGAAGGATTTGAGAAGAAGAGCTGTTGATTTTTTAGTTTTGTCTTTTTCACCTGCTGTTAGGGCCAAGTGATGACTTCCAAACTCCACATGCTAGACTAGAAACTAGAAGTCTCTATGCATTTTTAACACAGTTTTGTTGAGGTATAACTTATATAACACAAAATTCACCGATTTGTAAATGTACAATTCAGTTATTTTTAGTAAATTTATACGGTTGTATAACAATCACCACAGTAAGTTTTGGAACAATTTCAATATCCCCAAAAGTTTCCCTGTTTCTACTTCAGATCCCTTCTCTTACCACTACCTCCTGGCATCCACTGATCTACTTTCTATCTCTACAAATTTGCCTTTTCTGGACATTTGATATAAATGGGATCATTGAATGTGCAGTCCTTTGTGTCTGGCTTCTGTCAGTTAGCATCATGTTTTGAGGTCTACCCATGTTGTAGCATATAACTTAATGCATTTTTAAAAAAATTTTAACTTTTTCAACTGAAAATTGAAGTATAGCATCTGTTTTATAGTTATCATATGTAAATATAATTAACACATAGGTACTATGTTTTAATAGTTATGGTTATGGTTATATTATAGTTATACTATATGGTTATATAGTTATGGTTATATTAGTTATACTATAGTTATGGTTATATTATATAATTATTACATATGAATAGTTATCAATAAATATTTAACCAGATTAAAAATAAGACTACATACTCTTCAAATGCACCTGTCTATAAGAAAGCCATTTCATGTCTTTATTACACCTGGAACATGACGTTTGTGCTACAGACCTGTGAGTACAGGTTAGCCGGCTGACATGGAAGAATGAGTCTTACCCCCAGAACTGTAACAATATGGTTATAGATGCACCCATATTGATTTATTCCAATAGATTGTGGCAATAAACATCAGATGAGCAAAACTGTTGCTAGGAAGACACATCCTATTCCAATTTGCATGAGTAACGTCCATGACTTCCTAAAAAGGTAATTAATCTTGTCAAGTAAATGGAATCATTCACACCTGATGTTTCTAAAAACTAGTTTGTAAATTCCAGGGCCATCATGGTCTTAGTAGTTGTAAAAAGTCTGAAGTTGCAGAAAGTTCATGTACACAAACTACTGTACTTACAAATTATCCTCAAGTCTCTTCAAGGATTCCAAAACCAGGGAATGAACACTGTCTAAGGAGCAGGACCCAAAACAGCTCAGGGGTGTAATGTATCTAATTTTCATCACCCAGTCATTATGCAGCTTCCTTTTAACACTGCAATGAGAAGAAAAAAGGGAGGGGTTACGTTAGACACACACAAGCTTGCACGTGGGGCACCGTCGTGTGCCTGATACCACTTTTAACCGTTTAACTATTTATCATCTAGCATATTTAAAATGGAAAAATAAAAATGTATTTATCAAATCAAATACCGAGCTGTAGATTCAGAATTAAAGGAATAACCTAGAAGCGTCTCTGTCTAATACGAGCACTATTATCCTCACTTTACTGAGAAATTCGGGTCATCCAAAGGGACTGTGTTTCATTTTGTTTTGGATGAGTCAATTCATGTTCATATTTTCCATGAATACTTTCCAAACTAGAAAGCTGGGGAAATTTGTAGTCCCTGGTAGTCCGTGTTTCTACTGAAGCTGAGGCTGGGACAGTTGTCTTCCTAGCTCTAAAGCCTTGCTCATCAGTGCACAGGACATTTCAGTGACAGGCTTAGTATTAGGGGTCAAAACTTTTATGGTAGAATTCTTGTCTTAACCTGGAGGAAACCATCTTCCTGTTGTTATATTTACTCATGTTTTACGGTATACTTGTTTCCTCATTCGCAATGCTTATTGAGTGCCTACTGTATCCCAGGTAAAAGGACATAAGGATGACTACGGTAAAATTCTTGTTCCCAAGTTCCTGAGATTCGCGTTGAGGTGTAGAAGTGTTTAGAACTCAAGGCGGGAACGTTCGACAATATGGGATTAAACAGAGTAGAGAGATTTCTTCTTCCATGCCAGACTGTGTTTAACTGGGACTCTGGTACTGGCTACTTTCTTCTTTAATTTGTAGGACATTTTGCATACCGGTGTTTTCTACCCATGCCCTTACCCCCACCCATTTAAAATGAATGAATTATGTGAGTATCTACTGCAGGAAAACATTAATGATAGCTCCAGAGTTTAATTACCCCTTTGGCCTTAATACTTTTCATTTTGTTAGTTTGAGAATCTGTTGGTGTAAGAACATGCCTCCCCACGCAGCCCATCTATACTCTTCAGACTTGAATAATTTGAATCATGTACATGAAGATCTCTATATGATTAAATCATCTACATGTAAATAATCACCCAAAAGAACCAATGCAAATTAGCATTCATTTAGCTGTACCCAGATTCCTCAGATTCCTCAGAGGCCCCATCTCATTTCGAACATATCCAGCTAATAAAAACAGGAATGGGAAAGAGGCCATGGAATTTTCTGACGGGTGACAAAAATCTCAGAAAGAAAATTCATGTCTCAGCTTCTATTCAAGAGCCTGTCATAACTGGAATGAAGTGCTTAATAGTGTATACGAGGTACATAGAAAAGTTAAATGTTTTTACTTAATATTATATCATGAACATTCTCCTTGTTATTAAATATATTTCAAAACATTATTAAATGAGAGTGCATGGCATTCCCTAATATGCTTATACTATGATTTACTGAATGCCTTTGGTACTTAAAGGCTTTTTTTTTTTTTTTTTAATTTATTTGACAGAAAGAGAGTACAAGCAGGCAGAGCGTCGGGCAGAGGGAGAGGGAGAAGCAGGCTTTCCACTGAGCAGAGAGCCTGATGTGGGGCTCGACTCCAGGACCCTGCGATCATGACCTGAGCCGAAGGCAGAGGCTTAACCCACAGAGCCACCCAGATGCCCCCACTCTTGGTATTTTAAATATCCAACCAAAAAAGGTGCTGACAAAAAAATATATTTTACATATAAATGTGTTATATTTATACGGACATATTTACAAAATATGTAAACATATTTGTGGAAACTATATTATATTTTGTTATAGATGTATATAATATCTGAATTATTTACCTAAATAATTAATCATTTAAATTAATTATTCCTCCCTTGTTGGACACTAGTGACTTTACTATTAGAAACAATGCTGTGATAACCATACTTATATTTTTAAACGCATGGGGATCCTGGGTCCTAATGTAGAAAGGTTTAGTAAGACACTCGATGCATCTCCCAGACTGCTCTCCTGAAAGGGATCAAGCTCAAACTTCCACCACCGATAGTCGGTGAGACTGCCCATTTACAGAATCTACCCCATTTTCAAACCCTACCCCATTTTCATTGTTAGAAATGAGAAATTTTACCCAATTTTAAGTTGTACTTCTTTGATTAAGAATACTTCTTTGTTCTTCTGCTAATAAAAGTAATATATATTTACTGTAAAAATGTAAAAGACAGTCCATTATAAAGACAACAAAAAATCACCTAGAGGGCGCCTGGGTGGCTCAGTGGGTTAAGCCGCTGCCTTCGGCTCAGGTCATGATCTCAGGGTCCTGGGATCGAGTCCCGCATCGGGCTCTCTGCTCAGCAGGGAGCCTGCTTCCCTCTCTCTCTCTCTGCCTGACTCTCTGCCTACTTGTGATCTCTCTCTGTCAAATAAATAAATAAAATCTTTAAAAAAAAAAACCACCTAGAATCCCATCATTTGGAGATAATTGTTAGCATTTTTGCCTGATGATCACTTTGAAATGTTTATTGACTCTTTGCACTATGTGTGTCTGTGCATAAATTATCTGTTCACAGTCTTTGCCCATTTTTCTTGGGGAATGATTATTTTCTAATTGAACTGCCAAAACTATTAAAGAGTATCAACCCATTGTTTCTCATATTTAGTATATTTATCACAGTTTTTATTTACTTTTTAAAGATTTATTTATTTTAGAGAGAGAGAGAGAGAAAGAGAGATTGTGAGTGGGGGGAAGGGCAGAGGGAGAGAGAGAGTCCTCAGGCAGACTCCTTGCTGGGCATGGAACCTTACGTGGGGCTCGATACCAGGACCGTGAGATCATCACCTGAGCCAAAATTAAGTCAGACGCTTAACTGACTGAGCCACCCAGGTGCCCCTTCAGTTTGTTATTTACTTTTAAAATGTTATCTTCTGATGTCCAGAAATTTTTATTTTTTCTCCACATCTATCCAATTTTTTTCTTTGAATTCTGTATCGATTGCTTTTACATTGAGGCTCTCTTTCCATATACAAGTGCTAGCAAATAGTCATACATATTTTTTACAGTTTTTTCATTATTTAACTTTTTTTCATTTAATTTACACACTTTAATTCACTCAAATACCTATAGACTTTGTCAATAACATTTACAATTGGAATTCCAGTGGCTAATTTTCCTCTCTCTCTTCCCAGTTATGCTGGAAGTTCCTTGAGGTAAGAAGTGTTTCTAGCTCGGCTTTGTATTTCAGATCTCTACCATAGGGCCTGGTACATTGCATTCACTATACAAATACTTGAACACTGTCTATATTAGAAAAATTCAACTGCCCATGTGATACCCTTACCTTTTAAAGTTCTTTGAGTCTAAGACTTGGCTTTGTAGTTTTTTCTTGGATTTTGCCTGCTTTAGTCCAAAGTCATCACTGTTTATTGTGAATTTGTTCACGAAACCACCATCATCCCCCAAGAGGATATCGTCTCTGCAGAGCTGGTTGGGCAGAGACACGACACACACACAAAGAAGGCAGTGATCCATAGGCTTTATGACAAAATAGCTTTCCTAGAAGCAGAAGGATGCTTTCAGTGAGTTATTACATTGCTCTAAATGTCCACATAGTAATCACTGCCTATTATATGATGAAAGTCTTATTTTCTGATATTTTTAATTTTAGATATTCACATTGTGTTAAAGAAATTTGAAAAAAGAAAAAAAGTTAAGCAAGTAAAAGTTAATGAACATTCACTGTGAGCCCAACATTGTGTGCTTTGGGTACTTTTTGGGGAAAAAGGTGAAGTACCTTGCCTCAATACTTTAATGAGATTTTCTATTTGGTTGCTATGAATGTCCCTCTCTTGGATTTGTAAGGCAATACTAATGGGAAGCATAAGAAGGTTTGGCTGTTATAAGACTGCTGACATAAAACTGTATGGGAAAATAGGAAAATCAAAGTATTAACACCCCAATTATGTCATAAGAAGTTATCAGGAAACACATATCCTAACATCCAAGTCTGTCCAGAAATATTCAGCAAGCATCTATCAAGCTGCCTCTAGGCTGTTGTGCTGGGTTCACTAAGCTGTACAGCCAGGGCTGTCCCAGAAATCAGTCTCTACCTAAGATAGAAGAAAACAGTATTTAAATTTTTTTTTGTTTTGGGGCACCTGGGTGGCTCAATCGGTTAAGTGTCTGTCTTCAGCTCAGGTCATGGTCCCAGGGTCCTGGGATCGAGCCCCATGTCAGGCTCCCTGCTTAGCAGGAAGCCTGCTTTTCCGTCTCCCTGTGCCTGCCTCTCTGCCTGCTTGGGCTCTATCTCTCTCTCAAATACATAAATAAAATCTTTAAAAAAATTTTTGTTTTGTTTTGTTTCCTCTAGGATGAGTGAGATTTGAACATATTTAGAGCATCATTCAGTCATTCAACAAGTAATCACAGAGCACCTACGATGAGCCAAGAGCTGTTCTAGGCATGGGGCATATGCTGATAAAGAAGACCAGTTTCTGACGTGGCGGAACCACCATTCCATGCAGGAATGCAGGTATAAAAACAGCATTTCATTCGGATCGTGAGAAGTGCTCTGGGGAAATAAACAAGGGTGCTATGATAACGAGTGACTGGAGAGGCCCCTGTAGGTCCCCGGGTCTGGGACGGTGACCTTTGATCTGGCATGAACTGGTCCAGAGAAAGATTCAGAGGCAACTGACATGAGGAGCCCAGAAGGACAGATGAAGGTCAAAAAAATAAAAAGGGAAGAGCTTGGCCCTGCATGAGGCAGGAGGGAATGGGAGTGGCCAATGCAAGGATATTTTGCCTCTAGAGAGAGGAAGGAGGAAAGGAAGTAGGGTGTCCTCACTGAAGCTGTGGGTGGGAGAGCCCGGATTTGGAAGAGGACAAGCCTCGTAGACTCCAATTTCTCAGGAAAATAGGGACGAGTACATCTGCTGAGAGGGAGAGAGCCTGAGGGCAATATCGCCCTTTTGCAGTATTGCCAGGGATGGGAAAGTGACTTGGCAAGGCCAAGAAAGACGTTGACAGAAGCCAGCGAATCCTCAGATGAGTCTGCAGACCCTGAATTTACAGTGATGCGGACGGTGGTGGCTTCGTGGCTTTTTTCTCCAGGAGGGCTGAGCCTCCGTGAGGGCGAAGAAACAGGCTGTCACATCTCACCAGGACTGGAGTTTCAAAGGATTTCGGAGAGTGGGAGGTGGGGATGGCTTCAGCCCAGATGATCTGCCCAGCTGGTGCAGGCAGGCAGGCACAGGAGGGGGAGGAGGGGGACGGAGAGCAGAAGAGGACGGCCTCGAGGAACCGGAGGCTTCCATGGGGCTGAGAAGCAAGACTGAAAACTGGAGGGAGCTGGGCAGAGAAGAGGCTGCAGGCCAGGAGCCGGCGACACATCCCATAACAACAAAGGACGCGAGGCAACAATCTGCCTTCTTCAAGTCATGCTGGCATCATTCCCTGGGTGCAACAGTGGGGACAGGAATGACAAGTTTGGTTTTTCACTGAGCCTAGGGACAAGCAGGGCACGGAGGAAGGCTAATTACTTCTTAATCCTCCTCGTCCGTCCTTCGAAGTCAGCCACTTCCTGAGGGCATTTTTGTATAATCTTGCCTCTCCATGAACTCCTGGTGCCCTTGGTTTTTTTTGTTGTTGTTTGTTTGTTTGTTTGTTGTTACTGTATAGTTTGCTATACCATTATGTTATATTTTATGTCTTTTCATGACATCTTTCAAGACTGAGTTTTGTTTGAGTGCAGGGAACCTGTTCATGGCTTCTATACGTCTGTGAGTGCTCAGGAAATATTGTAAATTACTTTAGTGGTTACAGATCAGGCACGGAAGGAACAACACTGGCATCTGCCCCATTAGATATTTTGCCAGAATGAGTCATTTGATTTTTAGTAATTTTCTTAGGAAATGAAGCTGAACTGGAGGGAAAGTCTCTGAACTTGATAACACAATCAAAGAGTTAATACCTGGATTCAGAGAAGGGTATGAGAGAAGGAAGAAATTCTCTCTCTCAAAAACAAAACAAGTTTCACCAAATTAAACGGGCACTAAATGGAAAGAGTGCTCCTTTTTAATGAGCCTCACAGAATAGTAACGCTGAACTTGTTTAATCATGGACTGGATTAGTTAACCCCCTCATTTTACAGATGAGGAACTGACACTGGGCAGCGGAAGCGGACTGCTCACATCCTCGAGGGCTGGAAGAGGAAACTCGGTACTTGGAGGGTTCCTCTTGGCACCGTACCTGGCCACTGCCTTGAGCTTTATAATCCCAGACAATGATGGTCCTTTCTGTAGTGGCGACGATTCTTTTCAGCTGTGAGAGGTAATCACATCCTGTGATCCAGGAGGTGTCCTGAGGGAAAAAAACAGAATTGGGAGAGGCGGGTTTTGGTCTATCCAAGGACATGGTTACTTACTAAAGAGTAGGTCAGTTACATCTCCTTGCAGGGGAGCCTTGCAATGTCTCTTCTCCGATGTCTGGAGAAGAGGCTCTCATCTTTCACCCTTTGACACTTCCCTTGAGTTTCTCAGCACGGTCAGCTGGAGAGTGAGGAAACGAGCTCATGCCTGTCACAGCTCCCTGGAGGCAAAGAGACACCAGCAGAGCAGGCATGTTTGTGCACTCTTCACTGTCGGGAGAACACCTCTCCACGGGGCCGTGGGGGAGGCCAGATTAAGCCGCTTCTCTGGCCCTGTCCCCACGCACACAATTTTTAGCTAGAAAAGACCTTAGTGATCACCAGGTCAATAACCGAGTTGAGCCCGCTGAGTCTGTTTTGTGTTGCCTGAAGTCACCAAGCTGGCACGGGTGGGATCGGTCATGTCAACGACACACAACAAGGCCAGAGCCACAGTCCCCGTTTACGAGGGCCTACTGTGCACCCGACACTGCTGCACGCATTTCAGACCTACGTTAAGAATTCTAACCTTTGTTTCAGCCTTAGAAGCGAAGGCTCCGAGGCTTAGAGAGGAGGCCGACTCATCTGCCAGGTGGCCTGGTGCCGTCCTGGGTGGTTCCGGGCCTTCAGTGCCTATAAGCAGGGCGAAAAGGCAGGCGTGTCCCCACACCTCTCACAAAGCCATGGTGGGACTCTGAGAGCAACCTGTCACAGCTTTACAAATGCAAGTTCACTTCTCCGGGTAGCGATATGGATTAAGTAAATTACCAAATCGGACTCAAATATTTTCTGCAATTTCCAAGTTTACAATGTTTTCAAGTTATTTCCCTTGGCCATTTCCTTGTAGTTCTCACAACTTGGAGAGTGTTGGGTTTGTTTGTTTTTTTAGTTCCTCAATAGGGGGAGCTCAGGAAAACCTGAGGGAGACTTTTAAATGGAAGCTTCCAGGGAGTCACGTCTCCAAGCGCTTCTCTGAAATAAATTTAACCTCAGCAAGCGAGGTGAGGGTCCTCTGCTGCTGCTCAAGGTTTAGTGCGGATCCAAGTCACAGACTCACAGTATGAAGACATCTTATTCTTAGAGCCTCTTCGACCTGCATCGAGATTGTGGCTTGTAATGGAGGAACCGTTAGCACATTCTGAAAGCGGACTTCATGAGGAGTTTATAACATGTACTTACCGTAACACTGGTGCTGGTCTGGACTCTCATCTATAAACAAAGGAGGAGAAAAATGAAAGCTCGCTGGCACTATAATAAAAATGGAGAAAGTTGGCTCTAAAAGAACATTTTATCTCCACGGTTTAGTCTTACTTGTCATTTCCACCTTCTGTGAGTTTCCTCCTTTTCTCTTTTCCCTCAAAAACCTGGCTCTGTGGAATGATTCACTGCTGGCTTTGGACACGGTTGGTGCTTCTTTTTTTTTCTTTTTTAAAGATTTTATTTATTTATTTGAAAGAGAGAGACAGAGATGGTGAGAGAGAACAGGAGCTGGGGGAAGAGGGAGAAGCAGGGTCCCCACTCCGCGGGGAGCCAGACCCAAGGCTCGATCCCAGGACTTTGGGATCATGACCTGAGCAGAAGGCAGACGCTTAACCCACTGAGCCACCCAAGCGCCCTATAGTTAGTGCTTCTGTGGCTTGCCTTTAAGTCTGATAACTGTGCTCTTAGATTACACTGTACTAATGATTTTTCCCTGTTTGCAAACTGTCTCAAATTCTTTAGTTTTCAGAGCAACATAGGATATCAAAAAGAGGGAATACAAAATAATACTAAGAGCAATGGCAAGAGTGGTCTGAAAGGATGCTAACTAGGTCAGTATGAATACAGCTTGGTGTGCGGGGGATAAAACACAGCTTCATTTGGAAGTTCTCTCTTAGGTCCCTGAGACATGCAAGAACATTCTACCCAGTGGGCTTCCTCTCTTACTGGATAAATTATCTACTGCATAATCTCACGCCTGGTACATGCAGGTAGAGAAGATAGATTTACTCCATGCAGGCCTGTAAGGTACCTGAGCAGCCTCTTCTCCCCTTAGGGCATGCTAATTGCTTCCAAGGTCAAGGTCAGTATTTGAAGTCTATGAATGACCTAGTTTCTTTTGCATGGTCATGTGGTCTTGACAAAAATGGCTGCCCGGAAGAAATAGATTGCGTGAAAAGAGGGAAACGTAAATTAGATCCCTAAAACTGTTAGTCATGGTCATCTCAGACTGTCTTTCATCTGAAGAGTTCAAAGACGCTTTTCCATCCAGGGACGTTTCTCCAGACAGGAAATATTAAGTGCCCTCAGGAAACTGGTGAGCCCAGAACAGAACTCCTGTGATTTTCCTCTCCTACTTCTCGATTTCCATCCTTAGTGGAAAGCACATGCTTCAGTTTCTTTTACCATCCTTAAAAGTTACATAATCCTGATGGATATCTTCTGAATTTTGAAAACCTAGCCTTTTTTGGAAGAATTTTTGCTAATGACATTTAGAGTGTCTATCACCAAACCCTCTAGAGAACACCGTGAAAATTCTTAACTGTGTGTACTGTACTTTACAGAGAACCTAAATTATGGATTAACCTATTATATTTTGTGTTGTTCATGACTATCTTTTAATAAATTTTTCCTGTGACCTACCTTAACATTAGCTTTTCACAGAATGTGTCATCCTATATGTAAGACACACAACTTTCAAAATGCTGTTGATTCCTGGTATATCAAATCTTTTTTTAAAAAAGACTTTATTTATTTGACAGACAGAGATCACAAGTAGGCAGAGAGGCAGGCAGAGAGAGAGGAGGAAGCAGGCTCCCCGCTGAGCAGAGAGCCCAATGTGGGGCTCGATCCCAGGACCCTGAGATCATGACCTGACCCGAAGGCAGCGGCTTAACCCACTGAGCCACCCAGGCACCCCTGGTGTATCAAATCTTCAAGTAATTTTTAAGAATTTTTTTTTCTCTCCAACCGCATGGTTTTTATAAGACACAGATGTGTTTGTGAATATACACGTACGCACCTCTAAGCATGGGTGAATGAGTGTGTGTGCGTGCACGCGTGAGAGAGAGGTCTGTGGAATATGAAAAGGCCCCCTCACTTATTTCACATAATCCTGAGCTATGTCATCAGGAAGATCATTATTTTTCTTCTCGTGTTCTTCTTTACACTCCGTCTTGGTCTATCTTTGAGGAAATGAAAGTAAGAAAATGAGAAGGGAAGTAAGGCGCCAAGGAGGAAGGAGAGCGAGGAACGTGCTCACGTTTAGATGAGGCCACGCAGTTCTGTGTTCACACCGTCTGTCCGTGACTGCAACCACCACCGTCTCCTGAGTGCTCACAGTGATGCTAGGTAATGCTAGTGATGCTAGTGATGCTAGTGATGCTAGGTCTGTGTGCATTAATTCCAGCAGCACAGCTGCCTCGGCTCTGAATGAAGGATCCAGGGCTTGGAGATGCATAGGTAACACACACACAGCTGGCGAGTGCCCGAGCTAGGCAGGGACACCAAGCTCCATGTCCACACCAGGAACCTTCTACCGCTCCTCCTCGGGGCCCAGGAAGCCTGATCCCTGAAGGACTAAACATTACTGTTGAAATTGTAATCATTTGATGATCATTTTAAATATAGTTTATTTGTATAATGCTTATCTCTAGTTGGAAATGAACCCATCACTGGAATTATTTGCTTTGTTATTTATTTTTTGATATTCCCTTTTATTTTCATAGTGAAATACTGGGTGGTCTATATCATTACACATTCCAATACAATCTCTCATGGTTTGGAAGTGGAAGCCCAAAACTTACGAATTTAGAAGGGACAGTAATAGTTACGCGCTACACGGACATGGGAATCTATCGTTCATATAATGCTTCTACGTTCATTGTGTCATTCACCTTCACTGCAGCCCGCTGAGGGAGAGAGGACCGGTTCTGGTGTCATTTCATAAATGGGAGAAGAGGCATAATAAGTTGCCTCATTAAGTTCCCTATTTAACAGCCTAGCTGGTAAAACATAGGAGCCAGAATGTGAACCACCTTTTAACTCCAAGTCCAAAGTTCTTGTTGGGACCCTCTACACTTGTTAGGATTCTGACAAAATCACTTGTCTCATGAGTTTTTCTGATTTTTATCCGAGAAGTTATCCAGGATCATCCTATAATTATGCTGATGCCATGTGGTTTGGTGAGACTCCTTGAGGAACGCTTGGGTGGCTCAGTCCATTAAGCTTCCAACTCTTGCTTCCAGCTCAGGTCATGATCTCATGGTTTAGGATAGAGCTCTGTGTCTGGGTTCATGCTCAGCACAGAGTCTGCTTCAGATTCTCTCTCCCTGCCCCTCTGACCCTCCCATTCGTGCTCTGTTTCTCTCTTAAACAAATAACTATTAAAAACAAAAACAAAAACAAAAACAAAACTCCCTGAGGAACACTGCCAAATGCAGTTACCAAAATCTCAAAAATTGCTCCAGGGCTCCGCAATCCTCTCTTTTTAGGAACATCTGTCTTTATTTTTTGGAATAACTCTGAAACATGTTTATGTTTGCTGTTGCAGCTGGTAAGTATGCACAGTGCATAGACGACAGAGAAGGAGGGAACGAACAAAGGAACACGTGAATGGGAGGAGGAAGGGACGAGGGGGGAGGGGGGATCCACGCTGTCAAATTACCTGGCTGTTAAAGACTGTTATCAATCCTTTCTGAGAAGCTGTGATTAGTAAATCCAGCTGAGGGACCTTGACAATGCACTTAATCACATCCCGTCTTCTACTACCTGCCAACAACATAATATGCATTTCAATTCCCAGCAGTCAAGATCCTGAAACTCATTTGTTAGGTTTGTGTTTAAAAGAAAAGAGTAAGCAAAGAAACTTTTTACTTTTTTGCTGAAAAAGCAGATTAAACCATAAAACTCAGCACCTGTTACTTTTCTTAGCACTAATTTTTGTATTTAAACTCAATTGGCCAGCATACAGTACCTCATTAGTTTCAGATGTAGAGTTCAATAATTCATCAGTTGCATAGAACACCCAGTGCCCATCACCCCATGTGCACTCCTTCATGCCCATCACCCACCTTCCCTCAATTTGTTTCCTAGAGTTGAGTCTCTCACGGTTTGTCTCCCTGAATTTCTTCCTTTCCATTTTCCCTCCCTTCCCTTATGATCTTCTGTGTTGTTTTATATATTCCACATATGAGTGAAACCATATGATCATTGTCTTTCTCTGACTGACTTATTTCACTCAGGAAAATGCCCTCCAGTTCCATCCAAGTCAATATCAATGATAAGTATTCATCCTTTTTGATGGCTGAATAATATTCCATTGTAGATATGAACCACATCTTCTTTATCCATTCATCTGTCAGTGGACATCTTATTGCTTTATCATCATCCCTGGAGATACTAATCTGGATTTATGACACTTTCCAAATCAATGTGGTGCATGAATCCTAGAGAAAATGTATATATACTCATGCTCCTGCCACATATTTTGCAGAGAACATGTTTTGCAAACATCTTTTGGAATCATTCCATTTTGAGATTTCCACATCTCTCAGGAATCCTTTCTTTGAACAGTCACAATCATGATTTACACAGAGTAAAAGCCTAATATGATCTCAGGCTTTGGGGCATAAGAGAATAAAATGTTATTATTAAGGATTTTTTTGTTTGTTTTTGAATGTTTTGGGAAAAAAAAAACCCGATTCCTTCATGGTTTTTTGTTTGTTTGGTTGGTTTTTTGCCTATGTGTTGAACTGATAAAACCATATATATGGGACCTCTTTCCAGCGTGATCAGTTTTCATAATTGTAAGCTCTCCGAAAAGCAAATGGACAGATCTCATACTCCAGTGTTATCAGCCTAATCCATGCATTCTCAAAAGACAAAAGAAAGTCCTCAAGGGGGTGAAGACTGGTTCTTGGGGGACGTAAATGAGTCTTGCTCTTTTTGTGTATAAAGCACAGATACACAAACTTACGTAAACAGATACATAGTACATCCGACATATTAAAGTGTTACGGAGTTGGGGAGGAGTGCAGGGGGTGCAATCGGGGAAAAAAATGTCTAAAAGACTCCTTAGGAACCCTGATACTGAAACAAACATGAAAACAGTATAATGAAAACTAATGAAAGGAAGGTTAAGAACACTGTCCTGTTCCAAGCTACCACCACTCCCTCTCCTTTGGCTCCCCCCAACCTGGGCTATTTTCAACTATAGGGGTAATTTCTGTCTTCAGCTCCCAATTTTTTTTGAGAAAATGTTAAAACCCATATTCATTTGGAAAGGAAATTAAGAATATCACCTGAAATTATAACTCGCTGTTTTCTGGAAATAAGGAAAACCAAATTTTCTTCATCCATCTGGGAAGCAAGAGAATCTTCTTCAGAGGAGAAGTATCCAAAGATCTAAAATGCCAAACAACACGCATATAAACATGTGCAGTATCTCAAAATTGGTTGTAACGTAACAGGTTTGATATTAGTTGAAGTTAAAGTTTAATTTGGATGAATGGTCAACACCTTGCTTTCTAAATGCCTGGGCATTGCCCATAGCAATAGAAAGCAGCTAATTATATTCAACACATCCTATGCTGATGGCTTGTGATTTCTACACAGTTGCTGATTCTTCTTTCTGATGGATGAACTGGTGTACCAGGCTGGTGTCTTTGCTCAGACTCACAGTTCTTTTAGGAACTAACATTTTTGTTTGGCAATCAAATCAGCCTTCATCAGACAGGGTCCCCACTGAGAACCTTGACATTGAATTTGGCCATTCCTACCCATTTTCCATAAATCTTCCTGGGCAAGTTTTTTCATCCCTACTAAGGGGAGTTTTGGCATTTAAGAGATAGTATAGTTTCTCTATTTAACTGTTCCAAATGCTACTCTCTAGGCACTGCATGAAAATAAATTACTATGAGAGAATCCCAAAGAGGAAGAGTATTCTTTATTTGTAGATAAACTGTCAAATTCTGTAATTCCAAGGAATTTGAAAAATAAGATAGCTATTCTTCAGTTGTTTTGTGAATAAGCAGAAGTAAAATTCTCATAAATGAAGGACACAATTATTTCTCATACAGATGAGCCTAGTTAGCGCTTGTCAGTGAATGGAGGAATGAACTGTGGTGAATCGAACATTAACGTATGTACAAACCACTGGGAATCCTTTTAAAGTGCAGATTCTGATTTAGTTGGTCTGGGGTGGGGCCAGAGAGTGTGCATTTCTAATGAGCTCCTCATGAGGGGCGATGCTTTTGGTATAAAAGATCTCAAGAACAAGTCGACTGAAAATAATCAAAACCAGCCATATATTAGCTTTTTTTTCCAAAAATATTTTTTTAAATTTATTTTCAGCGTAACAGAATTGTTTATGCACCACACCCAGTGCTCCATGCAATCCGTGCCCTCCATAATACCCACCACCTGGCTCCCCCGACCTCCCACCCCCCGCCCCTTCAAAACCCTCAGATTGTTTTTCAGAGTCCACAGTCTCTCATATATTAGCTTTTTAAAATGACATTGGTTTATTTTGATGCTAGTTAGCAGTTGAGCAACTTATGTTAACCTAGGTCCCCTCATCGGTGGCGTCACAAATGGCGTTACTTCCTCCTTTACCTTCCCCCACGTGCAGACCTCACAAGGACGGCCCTAATCACTTTCTACAGTTAGATTTCACTGTGGGAAGATCGAGGCGATCTAAACATTCTCTCTCGTGTTTTCCCTTCTTCCCATCAGCAAAATTTTATCTTTTCAGAAATCATGGCTCTTCTGCCATACACACAAAACCTGTGGATTTAGCATTTTGTGCTTTGGGGAAGGATTGAGAAGAGAGAAAGAGGGCTTTCAGTAGACCTCTGTTGGAATGGACAGGAATTTTGTGTCACTGTGGTTTTCTCATTCTCACTGACTGGTATAATCGCCATTTAGCAGTCATGTATTGGTCGGCAACTTGATTTTTTTTTTTTTTTTTTTTTTTTAAGTAGGCTCCATGGAGCCCAATGCAGGGCTCCAACTCATGACCCTGAGATTAGGACCTGCACTGAGATCAAGAGTTGGGCATTTAACCGGCTGAGTCACCCAGGCCTCTCTGGTCTGCACCTTAGCACTGTGTCGTTTGAACTCAGGATGTAGCCTTCTGGCAAAGAGCATGCGCTGTGGAATCAGACAGCCCAGTGTTTGAGTTCCAGCTCTACAACTACTTGGCGTTCAGCACTTGATAAACACCTTCAACCCCTTATGCCTCAGTTTCCTCGTTAGTAGAATAAAGGCACAAGATTCTTTTTTTTTTTAACTGATGTCTAAATGAGGTGACATGTGTAAAGCATTTTGCACTTTGGCACATAAGAATTGTTTAAGACAAATATTAGCTGTAACTATCATTATTAGCCTAGGTTAAGAAGGCTGCATGGAAGAGAGGGAAAATAATAATAAATTATATCAAGACCACAACCGCTCATGAGAAAACTCTTTGGGGATAGTGCCTTAAAACCATCAGTCCACTTGGGGATGGAACTCGTTCTGCTCATAAAAAAAGGCTAGTCGGGCAGGTGCTGCACTGAGTGGATGGTGCAGGAGAGTGCAGGGGAGCGTCACTGAGAGAAGTTTATAGGGCCAGCCAGCCATTCAGAACTGGGAGGGAAATGCAGCTTCTTGTCCTCCTAATCCAACAGGTCCCTGTAGCCTGTGCATCCTTTCTTACCCAGTTCAAAATTGGGGGCGTGTCACCTCAGCCACATATCTCCACAAGGGTCCTTCCTTTCCCACCACTGCACTGTCCTGGAAAGCACCCCCCCACCCCCCACTGCGGGGTAACAGGACCACCTGTGTGTCTTATACCTGCGCCCCTGTGGCTGATCAGCCTCTGAGAAAATCACCCACTGGAGGCCCCCCGTCATTCAGGAGCCCCCCCGACCCATGCTTCCCTAGGCGATCCCATTGGTGGTGCCCAGCAATAGAGTCAAACCTGAGGCGCTCCTGTCCCACACATGCACCCCCTTCATTGTCACTCTCAACAGCTGACCCCCTTCCCACTCCAGATGACAGGGCAAGCCACCAGATAAGAGCCTCCTTGGCATTCTTGTCACCCTAGTTACAAAACCAACATTCTTTCTTCCTATAGAAGGAAGGAAAATTTCCCTTGCAGAGGAAAATGTTTCTCCTTTCTAAATCTCTCCACCTGTCCTCTGGGTCCCATCCCCTTGACGCCATCCTCCGTGCTTGTCACCTTTCCCCCCATTATCACTTCTCTCTCTAGCATTCTTTTGACTTCCTACTGGCCTGTTCAAACCTTTAGGGCCACCTGGCTGGCTCAGTCGGTGGAGCATATGACTCTTGATCTTGGGGTTGTGAGTTCAAGCCCCATGTTGGGAACAGAGCCTACTTTAAAAAAAAATATTTCACATCTTAAAAAAAAAAAAAAAAATACAACAAACCGAAAGCAATTACAGAAAATAATCCTTAGTCCCTTTCTTTCGTTTCTGTCTCAACATTGCTGCTCCAAGCGTTGTAACTCCTCTCACTGCTATGGAATTTGAATTCCTCTTAGAGCCACATTTGGTTTTGGTGGTTGTAACAGTAGACACACTCTTCTTGAACTTTGACACTTTCCCCTCTATGTTAGTTCTCCGTGGCTACCGAAACAAAGGTCTGCAAACATAGTGACTTAAAACAACACCCATGTATTAGCTCACAGTTCCATAGAAGGCCAGCATGGGTCTTGATGGGTTAAAATTCAGATGTCAGCAGAGACGGGTTCTTTATTGAAGACGTGGGGAAGAATTGGCTCTAAATTCATTCAGGTTGTTGGCCTGAGGTCCCTGTTTCCGTGCTGGCTCTGCCCAGAGGCCTCTCTTCTGTCTTAGGAATGGGTCCTCTGTCTCACACCAGCAATGGCCCTTCAAATACCACACTGCCCCCCACCCCACCCCACCGCAGATAATCCCAGATAATATCCCTACTTTAATTCAGCTGATTAGCAACTGCAAAATCCTTTTGTAGCAGTAGCTAAATTAGTGTGTGATTGAATAACCAGGGCATGGGATCTTGGAAGGGGCACCTTTAGAATTCTGCCTATCATATCCTCATTTTTAAAGTGCAGTTCAGGAGGCGCCTGGGTGGCTCAGTGGGTTAAAGCCTCTGCCTTCTGCTCAGGTCATGATCCCAGGGTCCTGGGATCAAGGCCCATGTTGGGCTCTCTGCTCAGCAGGGAGCCTGTTTCCTCCTTTCTCTCTGCCTGCCTCTCTGCCTACTTGTGATCTCTGTCTGTCAAATAAATAAATAAAATCTTTTTAAAAGAAAATGAAACTCTTGAATTAAAAAATAAAATAAAATAAGGTGCAATTCAGTATGATTTACATTCCCTGCGTAAAATACAACAAAAACATGGCAAATGCTTGCAACCAATTTAACTCCAGACTACAGTGAGGCAAGTTTTTAGATAATAATGTAAACTGATGATGTTAAAAATGATAATTTCTGTGTTAATGAATTCCAGGGTTTCTCAGGGTCATAGAATTGCACACCATATGTATTATTACTGAATTTGAGATAACGTTCTGTATGTCTATAATACTTATACTGTGAAAGCAGTTTACAGATAGTTATTTAACTCAATCTGCAATTTTGCAGTAATTCTTATAGACATAGGAACAGCATATCTGTTAAGTGTCTGAGAACAGATGTGGAAGGCTCTCCTTTGACAGGCTATATTGGTTCTTTTGACTAGCACTTGGGTCTAAAGCCAGGTTCTAGACCTACTAGTCACATGACTTCAGGGCCCTTTCTTAATTTCTCTGTGCCTGAGTTTCCCCACCTGTAAAAAATAATAACCCCAACCTCACACCTTGGTGTCAGAATCAAATGAGGAAATCATGACTAGATTACTTAGTAAATAGGAAGATAAGAAAGTACCTGGATGGGTCAGAGGAGCGAGATGGCGGAGGAGAAGCAGACCTAAATTTCCTCTGGTCCAAGGAATTCAGCTGAGATAGTTACCAAACCATTCTGAACACCTACAACCTCAACAGGAGATCAAAGAAAAGAACAGCAGCAATTCTATGAACAGAAAAGTGACCATTTCTGGAAGGTAGGACTTGTGGAGAAGTGAATCCGAAGCGGTACATGGGGAGAGACTGTGGTGGTGGTGGGGAGCCTCCATCAGCCATTTGACAGCAAGCAGTAGAGCAGAACCCGAAATGGGCACTTTCAGAAGTCAGGTCCGCGGAGGGACGTCGCTCCAGAGGCTAAGCAGGGGGTGGAGCCCTCGCAGGGTCAGTGTGGTCTCAGGACCCGAGGGGTCCCAGGAAGAGCGGGGGTGTCTGAGTGCGGCAGAGCTCCCAGGTGTCGGAGCGGGGAAGCCGGAGGTAGAGACGGAGCCGAGCAGGGAGCTCTCAGCTCAGGGTTACCTTACATCATAACCCGAGGCAGCCGAACCACAGCTGTTCCAGCAGCGACGCCACAAGTGGCAGGTCCAGGGAGCCTCCCCTTCCTGCTCTGGGAGAACCAGTGCAGCAGGAGCCTGCCGGGTTTGGGGAGACTCCAAACGGGGCCACATGCCAGAGATAGAAATGCTCGGTCACAGGCTGGGTGAGCTCGGAGCGCGGCCAGAGACCAGGGAGAGGGACTGACGGCTTTTCTCCGAGGGCGCACTGAGGAGTGGGGCCCTGAGCTCGGCGCTCCTCCGCCCAAGAGTGGGCGGCCGCCATCTTCATTCCCGTCCTCCACAGCGGTACGGAAAGCGCTCAGGGAACAAAAGCTCCGGATCGCTTAGCCCGGGCCCTGGCGAGGGCGGTGCAATTTGGCCTCAGACAAGCACACCTGAGAGTGGCGCAGCAGGCCTCTCCCCGAGAAGATCCGCAGGAACAGCCAGCCAGACCAAGTTCACGGATTAGTGAGAACTGAGGAATTCTAGTCTAGTGGAAGGCAGCACCTAGAATTCATGGCTTTCCTCCCCATGATTCTTTAGTCTTTCAGAACTAAATTTTTAAAACTTTATTTTTTCTTTTCTTATTTTTTTTTTTAAGATTTTATTTATTTATTTGACAGACAGATTACAAGTAGGCAGAGAGGCAGGCAGAGAGAGAGAGAGGAGGAAGCAGGCTCCTCACTGAGCAGAGAGCCCGATGCGGGGCTTGATCCCAGGATCCTGAGATCATGACCCGAGCCGCGGAAGGCAAAGGCTTAACCCTCTGAGCCACCCAGGCGCCCCTCTTTTCTTATTTTTGAAAAATTTTTCCTCTTTCCTATTTTAACCAAATCTTGTTTCAACACCTTGTTTAAAATTTTTTTTCTAATTTCCAATTTTATAGTCATATGCTATCCATTCACTGTATTTAACATATATATATATACATATATATATACATATATATATGTATATATATATGTATATATATATATGAAGTTGGGGAAAAGAAAAAATAAATAAATAAAATTTTTAAAAGGAGAGAATGTGATCAGGCAGGAGAGTAGAACAAAGCTATACACTAGATTTAGGGTATATTTGGGTCTGTTAGAAGAAACTGTATCCCAAAACTTTAAGGAAAGAAATATATATATATACACATATATATGTACATGAGATATATATATGTATGTATGTATGTGTGTGTGTGTGTATATATATATATATATATTTCCACTTATATTTATATTTATATTTTTCTGGAGTTGTTGTTACCCTTTTAACATTTTGTTCTTTCATTCATCTGTTCTTCTCTGGACAACCTGACAAAGTGGAAAAACTCACCTCAGAAAAAAGAAAAAGGCAGTACCAGCCACTAGGGACATAATGAGCATTAGCAGGATGTTGGAACTAGAGTTCAGAATGTTGATTATAAAGATACTAGCCATGTTTGAAAAAAGCATGGAAGATACTAGAGAATCCCTTTCTGGATACTAGAGAACCAAAATCTAACCAAGTTGAAATCAAAAGAGCTATTAAGGAGGAGCAATAAAAAAAATGGAGGCTCTTACTGCTAGGATAAATGAGGCAGAAGAGAGCATGAGAGATATAGAAGACCAAATGATGAAGAATAAAGAAGCTGAGAGAAAAAGTGACAAACAACTACTGGATCATAAGGGGAGAATTCAAGAAATAAGTGATACCATAAGATGAAACAATATTAGAGTAATTGTGATCCCAAAAGAAGAAGAGAGAGGGAGGCAGACGGTATATTGAGGAAAGTTATAGTGGAGAACTTCCCTAATTTGGGTAAGGAAACAGGCATCAAAATCCAGGAGGCACAGAGAACCCACCCTCAAAATCAATAAAAATAGGTCAACACCCCGTCATCTAATACTAAAATTTAAAAGTCTCAGAGACAAAGAGAAAATCCTGAAAGCAGCTCAGGACAAGATGTCTGTGACCTACAATAGTAGAAATATTAGGTTGGCAGCAGACCTATCCATAGAGACCTGGCAGGCCAGATAGGACTGACATGATACATTCAGAGCACTAAATGAGAAAAATAATGCAGCCAAGAATACTATATCCAGCTAGGCTGTCATTGAAAACAGAAGGAGAAATAAAAAGCTTCCAGGACAAACAAAAATGAAAAGAATTTGCAAACACCAAACCAGTCCTACAGAGACAATATATAGTAACAGTCAACTTACAGGCAATACAATGACATTAAATTCATATCTTTCTGTCATTATCCTGAATGTAAAAGGGCTAAATGCCCCAATCAAAAGACACAGGGTATCAGAACAGATTAAAAACAAGACCCATCAGTATGATGTCTGCAAAAGACTCATTTTAGACCCAAAGACACCTCCAGATTTAAAGTGAGGGGGTGGAAAACAATTTACCATCCTAAGTCATCAAAAGAAAGCTGGGGTGGCAATCCTTATATCAGGCAAATTAGATTTTAAGCCAAAGACTATCATAAGAAGTGAGTAAGGACACTATATCATATCACTATATCACTATATCATACTTAAATTTTCTGTCCAACAATAAGATCTAACAATTTTAAGTATCTATGCCCCTAACATGGGAGTAGCCAATTATATAAACCAATTAATAATCAAAATCAAGGAAACACATCAACAATAATATAATAATAGTAGGGGATTTAACACTCCCCTCACTGAAATGGACAGATCATCTAAGCAAAAGATCAACAAGGAAATAAAGGCTTTACATGACCTGCTGGACCCAGAAGGACATCACACATATATTCAGAATATTCCATCCCAAAGCAACAGAATACACATTCTTCTCTAGTGCACATGAAACATTCTCCAGAATAGATCACATTCTGGGTCACAAATCAGCTCTCAACTGGTACCAAAAGACCGGCTTCCCAGGGGGATTCTACCAAACATTTAAAGAAGAATTAATACCTATTCTCCAGAAACTGTTCCAAAAGATAGAAATGGAAGGAAAACTGCCAAACTCATTTTATGAGACCAACATTACCTTGATTCCCAAAACTAGACCAAGACTCCACCAAATAGGAGAATTATAGACCAATATCCCTGATGAACTTGGATCCAAAAATTCTCACCAAAATACTAGGCAAAAGGATCCAACAGTACATCAAAAGGATTACTCACCATGACCAAGTGGGATTTATTCCTGGGCTGCAAGGTTGGTTCAACATCTGCAAATAAATTACTGTGATACATTTCATTAAAAAAAGAAATAAGAAACATATTATACTCTCAACAGATGCTGAAAAAGCATTTGACAAAGTACAGCATCCTTTCTTGATCAAAACTCTTCACAGTGGAGGGATAGAGGGTACATACCTCAATATCATCAAAGTCATCTATGAAAAAGCCACAATGAATATCATTCTCAATGGTGAAAAACTGAGAGCTTTCCCCTTAAGGTCAGAAACATGACAGGGATATCCACTATGACCACCTATTCGATATAGCACTAGAAGTCATAGCTCAGCAATCAGGCAACAAAAAGAAATAAAAGCCATCCGAATCAGCAAAGAAGAAGTCAAACTCTCTTTGCAGATGGTATGGTAATTTATGTGGAAAACCCAAAGACTCTACTCCAAACTGCTAGAACTCATACAGGAACTCAGTAAAGTGGCAGGATAGAAAATCAATGCACAAAAATAAGTTGCATTTCAATACAGCAACAACAAGACAGAAGAAAGAGAAATTAAGGAGTTGACCCCATTTACAATTGCACCCCAAGCCATAAGATATCTAGGAATAAATCTAATCAAAGAGGCAAAGACTCTGTACTCAGAAAACTAAGAATACTCATGATAGAAATTGAGGAAGACACAAAGAAATTGAAAAATGTTCCATGCTCGTGGATTGGAAGAACAAACATTGTGAAAATTTCTATGCTGCCTAGAGCAATCTACACATTTAATGCAATCCCTATCAAAATACCATCAACTTTTTTCAAAGAAATGGAACAAATAATCCTAAAATCTATATCAAACCAGAAAAGACCCTGAACAACCAGAGAAATGTTGAGAAAGAAAACCAGTGCTGGCAGCATCACAATTCCAGGCTTCAAGCTCTATTACAAAGCTGGAATCATCAAGACAGTGTGGTACTGGCACAAAAACAGACACATGGATCAATGGAACAGAATAAGAGAGCCCAGAAATGGACCCTCAACTCTATGGTCAACTAATCTTTGACAAAGCAGGAAAGAATATACAATGGAAAAAAGACAGTCTCTTCAACAAATAGTGTTGGGGAAATTGGACAGCCACATGCAGTAGAATGAAACTGGACCATTTCCTTACACCACACACAAAATGGACTCAAAACTGGTGGAAGACCTCAATGTGAGAATGTGAGACAGGAATGCATCAAAATCCTAGGGGAGAACACAGGCAGCAACCTCTTTGAACTCAGCTGCAGCAACTTCTTCCTAGAAACATCACTGAAGGCAAGGGAAGCAAAGGTTAAAATGAACTAATGGGACTTAATCAAGATAAACAGTTTGCCCAGCAAAGGAAACAGTCAACAAAACCAAACAGCTAAAGCTTTATGTTTTGAAAGGAAATGTTTTAATCAAACAATTTTTTTTAAGATTTTATTTATTTATTTGACAGACAGAGATCACAAGTAGACAGAGAGGCAGGCAGAGAGAGAGAGAGAGGGAAGCAGGCTCCCTGTTGAGTAGAGAGTCCGATGCGGGGCTCCATTCCAGGACCCTGAGATCATGACCTGAGCCAAAGGCAGCGGCTTAATCCACTGAGCCACCCAGGCACCCTCAGACAATGTTTTTAAAGAGCAGAAAACATATTTCCTATGATGAATTATAGCCTCAAAGATCTCAAATTTCTCTTTCAACAACTTAAATTTCAGATGAGTCGTTGTGCGTGTGACATGTCTGGAATACTTTATAACTAGTGTTAATAATGCATTAGAGTATTAATTTTCTTTAACTATGTTATTTAAAGGACTTGCTCCATGCTTTAAGTGATTCATTTATTAAACTACACTTTTTTCCCCAGATTACATAAGGAACATGTAAAACATTCAAAGGAAATAAAAAGCAGATAGAAGAAAATAAAAACCTGCAAGGTGTCAACCTATTTTTTAATCTACCCTGGAGTATTTTAAAAATACTTTTGAGCCTTGGTGGCTCCGTTGGCTAAGTGACTGCCTTTGGCTCAGGTCATGATCTCTGGCTCCTGGGATGGAGCCCTGCATCAGGCTCCCTGCTCAGCAGGGAGCTTGCTTCTCCCCCCTGCTCATGGAGTCTCACTCTCCGTCTAGCTCTCTCTCTGTCTCAAATGAATAAATAAAATCTTTTTAAAAAAAAAAAAAACTTTTGAAGTTAGCAGATACAGTTTTAGATTTATAATAATTCACTTAAAATCACTTTGGGGAGAATAGAGTTGTAGGCACCCATGTGGTGTCGCATGCCTCTTTTAAAAATTAATTTGAGTAGGCTCCTAGGAAAAAATGTGTTTATGAATTGCCCACTGGAAATGCAGACTAACATTGTATTGTAGGAAAAGTGGATTGTATCTCTACCAAAATTAGCACTGACTAGTTTTATAAACTTAATACCATCACATTTCCTTGGATCTCTTTACATCTAATTTTTCTCCTTATAGATTGAAAAGAAAGGTCTAGGTTTTTATTTTAAAAAAATAAACCCAGTTCTTCTTTTAGTTGAGTTACAAGGTTTCATTATTCTATAAACGTTCATTTTTCCAAGTGCACTTGAATATGAAATCTAGAAAAAGAAAGTATGCCTTTTTATGGCATTGCTACAACAAAGAGATTTGTATTCAGAATCAGTTTTGGGGCGCCTGGGTGGCTCGGTTGTTTAAGTGCCCTGGGTCATGATCCTGGCATCCTGGGATGGAGCCCCACATTGGGCTCTCTGCTCAGCAGGGAGTCTGCTTCTCCTTCTCCCTCTGCCAGTCTCCCCACCCCGCTTGGGCTCACTTGCTCTCTAATGAATAAAATCTTTTAAAAAAGAATCAGTTTTTTACATTCGTGCCTGACTTTAAAAGAATAAACCCAGTTCTTCTTACCTGATAAGGTTAACAATGGCTGATTTTTTTAAAAAATGGTAATCTGTTCTGAGACAAAGTTAGTCTCCCAGCCCTGAATTTCCATTTTACAGGTGTTGGATATGAAGGTTAGAAAGGTTAGGTCACACCGCTTGGAATAGAAATGCCTCTTAGGAGCGTTGACACAGATAGTTTGTGAGGAGAATGACAGAACAATAGAAGGAGATGTTTCCTGCAATATTTTCTTAAACCTCATTTTTCTTCATGTATATACAGTTTACAGAGGCTGCTCACAAGTGTTCCTATTAAACTTGCGTGTGATTTATGAAGAGAAGAACCCAGGTGATACAACAGAATAATGTCATATGAAATTAGTGCAGACAGAAGGAGAAAGTCTCAGCACCAGGACCAAAACCCATTTTCGCTGTGGCTTGGGGTAAGTCAATTAACCTTTCTGCGTTTCATTTCCCTCATCTTTATTATTGCAAAACATCGCCCGCCTCAGTCTACGTGGTGGGGAGGGGCTGTTGAGGAGAGTAGATGAGAACATGGGAGGTGTCGGGAAAAAGACAAATGCAAGATAACTAGGATGTTCTAACCAGAAAGGCAAGGAGAAGGAGAAAGAGGGGGTAGACGCGGAAAAGAACGGGGCTCTAATTCCTCACCTACACAATGAAGCAGTCTGGGTTTTCCTTACTTATTCCTTCATCCATTTATTTTAAGGACAAAGAAGTGTTCTGTTTACATACAACAAAACATCTGTAACATAAATCTCTCTCTTCAAAGCTGAGAACATGGAGGCCAGGTTCTCACATAAGTGGACTGACCGTGTCTCATTTGTTGGCCTCCTGGGACATTTTTAGGGCATTGATTTTCTGAATCCAAGTGTGTAATATAATATCAGCAGACTTCTGTTGTTCCTTGAAATGCATAAATTATTTGATGTTGATATGAATTACTCATTATACACTCATTTTCATATTTTTGGTGATCCAGAAATATTACATTAGAAATTCAAGTACATGAACCATTGCACGTGAGAAATGTTCATTAAAAAATTGAGAACAGTGAGGATATGTGATTCTCAAAATTATTGCTACTCCAAGTTTAGTGACAGAGAATTCAAGTTATGAGTAGAAGGGACAGTATCCAAAGGATTTACACAGTGTGATTGAGCCTAGATCCTTGAGAAAACATGTTTATTTTGTACACTTACAACCTTTAGGAAAAAGACAGCTATTTCTGTATTCCCACAAAATTACTCACTGTCTTATCGTTCATTTGATTTCTTAAAACTCTGACTGTCTTGCTATTCATTGGATTTCTTAAGCTAATCTTTGTATGATTAAGGGCTTTTGTTAATATATATGTCATATATGGGGCACCTGGGTGGCTCAGTTGGTTAAGCGACTGCCTTTGGCTCAGGTCATGATCCCGAAGTCCCAGAGTATATGTTTATATTATATGCTTATATATAAATACACACACACACACACACACACACACACACTAAAAGAAGGAGAACAGGCCAGGCCTAACTCTCCCCTTGTCTCCCTGTTTCGATGTGAAACTACAAAGTACTAGAATTTTAAATTCTCACTTGGACTTCTAGGACATTACTAAGGCATGTGTGTCAAAATTGGAGGACAGAACCTATTTAATTTAACAATTGCTAAACTTAGAATTTAAAAACTTTTACATATTTGATGTATGGGCCTCTATTTATAATTTTGCTCAAATTAAAAGGGATATTTTGCACATCTGACTTATCCATAGAACCAGTTGAGAGTAAAGAATTTGAAGTCACATTCTTCAGAATGAGCATTTCTGATCATGGTGGCTAATTGTTATCATTTTCTTAGGTCTTCTGATGTTTAAACACACTATATATATATATATTTTTTTTTTAAGATTTTATTTATTTATTTGACAGACAGAGATCACAAGTAGTCAGAGAGGCAGGCATAGAGAGAGAGAGAGGAGGAAGCAGGCTCCCTGCTGAGCAGAGAGCCGATGTGGGACTCGATCCCAGGACCCTGAGATCATGACCTGAGCAGAAGGCAGAGGCTTAACCCTCTGAACCACCCAGGTGCCCCTAAACACACTATATTAAACTTTTTTCTCTTATGCTTGTGTTCTTAGAGAACAATGCCAAATGTCTTCTTATTCTTTCTGGAACTGTTCCTAAAAAACAAAGTTGGACTCTTTCTGTGGGACGTGGTCTGTCTATCTTTCCGTCGTTTGCCAGCAAAAATCCATCTTTGCTGATCAGGGCGAATTCCTTCTATGTCTATTTTGACATTTTCTCTGCTGTTCAATAAAAACATAACGAGAGCCATATATGTAACTTTAAATTTTTCTAGTAGCCACATTAAAAAATGTAAAAAGAGTGAATTAATTTAATTGTATTTATTTAAAAAGATGTTATTTATTTATTTGAGAGAGAGAGAACACAAGCTGGGGGAACAGCAGGCAGAGAGAGGGAGGGGGAAGCAGGCTCCCCATGGAGCAGAGAGCCCGATGCGGGGCTCGATCCTGGGACCCTGGGATCATGACCTGAACTGAAGGCGGAGGCTTAACCAACTGAGCCATCCAGGCACCATTTAATAATTAATTAATTTTTTAATAATTAATTTTTTAATAAATAATTTTTTAATAATTAATTTTTAGCCTGATGTGTCCAAAATATAATTTCCGCATGTAACCAATATAAAAAGTTCCTAGGGAGCCATTTTACACCACCTTTATGTATTACATTTTTGAAATCCAGTGTGTATTCAATAATTATAGCACATCTCCGTTGAGACTAGTTACATTTCCAGGCCTCAGCAGCCTCCTGTGGGTAGGGGCAAGTGTTTTGGGCAGTGCGGCAGTCTAGAGTTTCTAAGGGTTCCATTTCCAATGAGGGTCTTTCCTAGCAAAGCTTCTTCGATATTTTGTGCCGCTGGACCTTCACTAAGGATAAATCCAACATTTCCCCATCATTCTCTGGCCGTATTACCAATACAGCTGTCTCGTTTTACCTGTGCCTTTCAATCAGGGGGCCTCTTCAGGTCCTGGCCCAACCTTTCCTCAGGTAATACCCAGCAGTTACTCTCAAGTTCTCTGTAGTGGATTCTGACAAAATGACTAACATTCCCTCTAATTTTAGCAACACAAACATTAACTCATGATCGTTCCAGAAAAATAGGTCATCACTGTATAGAATTCAGGTAACCACAAGGCAGCTCTCAGAAACCTGCTGCTGAAAACCCAAGACACACTGGAAAATTGACCATTGAATGTAGGGCTCTAAAGGCAAGCTCGACCAAAACAGGCTCTAAAAAAACAATGGAAAAGAAAAAAGGAAAGAAGGAAGGAAGAGAAGGAAGGAGAGAAAGAAAAAGAAGCAAGCTTGGCAGTCACGATTCATTGTCCTTGATCTATACATCTTATTTATTTGTTTGTTTGTTCTGTCTTTTCATTGCTTACAATCTCCAGTAAAGTACTGAAGAGCAGTCAAGATAATAGGCATCCTTTTCTTGCTCTTAACTTGAATGAGAGTGTTCCTAGTACTTTTTTAAAAGATTTTATTTATTTGACAGAGATCACAAGTAGGCCGAGAGGCAGGCAGAGAGAGAGGGGGAGGGAAGCAGGCTCCCCGCCGAGGGAAGAGCCCGATGCAGGGCTCGATTCCAGGACCCTGAGATCATGACCTGAGCCAAAGGCAGTGGCTCAACCCACTGAGCCACCCAGGCGCCGGACTGTTCCTACTATTTTATCATTAAATATGACCCTTGATTAAAGAGGTTTCTAGAGACTTCTGGTTAGAAGAGCACATCCTAGGGGCACCTGGGTGGCTCAGTGGGTTAAGGCCTCTCTGCTTTTGGCTCATGTCATGATCCCGGGGTCCTGGGATAGAGCCCCGCATCGGGCTCCCTGCTCAGCAGGGAGCCTGCTTCCCCCTCTCTCTCTGCCTGCCTCTCTGCCTACTTGTGATCTCTGTCAAGTAAATAAATAAAATCTTAAAAAAAAAAAAAAGAAGAAGAGCACATCCTAAAGTAAGTCCCCTCCCCCCACACACAGTGAGTCACACCTTTGCAGAACCCTCATCCCTTGAGTATGCCTAGAACTTGTGACTTGCTTCTAATCAAAAGAATAAGGCAAAGGTGCTGGATTATTTCGCCAATGATTATATTACATTATACAAGACTGTCCTCAGGGACTGTGCAGAAAGCCTTGAAGAAGTGAAGTTGTGAACTGCCTATGTAGTGTTTCATAAGGCAAAGAACTGCAGACAGCCTTGGAAACATGAGGGCACCTTCTAGTCTCCAGCTTCCAGCCAATAAAAAGCTGAGTCCCTTCATCATACACAACAAGGAAATGCATTCTGCCAACCCCTGGAATGAGCTTGGAAGAAGATTCTTTACTTGTTGGGTTTCCATATGAGAATAACATGATTGCAGCCCTGTGAGACCTTGAGCAGAGGACCCAGCTAAGTTGTGTCCAGACTCCTGCTCCCTGGAAATGGTGAGATAGTAAATGTGTGTTTCCTGAAGTTGTGAAGTTTAGAAAGAAATAAATCTTGGCATTTGCGACAGCATGTGTGGACCTTGTAAGCATTATGCTAAGTAAAATAAGTCAGACAGAGAAAGACATAATATCACTTATATGAGGAATCAAAAGAATCTGAACTCATAGGAACAGAGACTAGAATGGTGGTTATCAGGGAAAAGGGGACATGTTGTTCAAAGAGTTCAAACTTCCAATTATGTGTTCAGACTTCCAAGATGGATGTGTTCTGGGGATCTAATGTACAGAATGGCAATTATGGTTAAGAATGCCTCATGATGAAAGAATAAATAAATAAATGAAACAAGATGGGATCTCCCGACAAACCGTAAGAGACTCTTAATCTCACAGAACAAACTGAGGGTTGCTGGGGTTTGGGGGGTAGGGAGAGGGTGGTGGAGTTATGGACATTGGGGAGGGTATGTGCTATGAAGTGTGTAAACCTGACGATTCACAGACCTGTACCCCTGGGGCTAATAATACATTATATGTTAATAAAAAAATAAAAATTCTTTTAAAAAAAAGTTTAAAAAAAAAGTAAAAAAGAATGCCTCATGATGTACTTCCAAGTTGCCAATAGAGTAGATCTTTAATGCTCTCCCCACAAAGAAGAAGCAGTAATCATGTGACATGAAGGAGGTGGCGGCTAACCCTATGGAGGCAGCCATTTTGACACAGAGAAATGTACAAATTAATACATTCTGCACCTAAACTTACACAACGTTCTACGTCAATAAAGCCCAGGGGAAAGTTGCTAAATTAGTGGTCATTTTTTATAGCAGCTCCAGAAAATGAACACAACCTTTTACCAAATTCAGGAAATTGTTCATCATTCTTATTCTGCTAAGATTTTTTTTTTCTTTGTAAAAATGGGAATGGCTACAAGATTTCTATAAAAAAATTTTTTTATGTTAGTTTAAGATCAGGAGTCAGCAAACTTTTCCTGAAAAGGGCCAGGTAGTAAATATTGTTGACTTACAGAGCATTCAGTCTCAGTCACATTATTCATTTCTGTTCTTGTAACACAGACACAGCCACAGAGTATACAGATGGGTGAGTATTCTGTGTTCCGATAAACCTTGTTTGCAAAACACGTGGCTGTTCAGTTTGGCCTGTGGGCCTTAGCGTGCTGACTTCTAATCAAAGTTATCAAATAATTGTTTTTCTCTTCTAACATATTGAATGAAATATGTTCCTGGACTTTCTAATATTAAATTACCCTTACTTTTCTGGGATGAGTTCTACTCAGAAATAATTTTTAATGCACTGCTGGATTTGACTTGTTAAAATTTTATTTAGGATTTCAGCATCAATATTGGCCTATCGTTCCCTGGCATTTTTTCTCTGTTCAGCTCATGTTATTACAGTCTCATAAAATGAGTGGGATAACGTATCGGCTTTTCTTAAGTTGTACAAAACTATATATAATGCAGGAATTATGTATTCTTTAAAGGCTTAATAGGCTTTTTGTTTACAATTTTTCCCCAAAACTAATTCTTTTTTTATTTGGACGGTTCTTAGAGTTTGGACAATCTTTTATTATTGGTTCCTAGTTTTCTTATATTGGAGTTTACTGAAATGTTCTTTTTACTTTTATGCATGCACATTTTTGTGATGTGTATATAGTTGGGAAGATGTGTCTTTCCTATATCTCGGGTCCAAAGTTCTATTTATACACATCTACCAGCTTGTTAAAAATGATAGGCAAATCCTTTCCATCTTTGCTTTTCATTTTGTTTACTGTATCTACTGATTTTTTTTTTTTTTTTTTTTGAGCAGGGGTGAGGCAGAGGGAGTGGAAAGAAGAGAGTCTCAAGCAGGCTCCATGCTCAGTGCAGAGCCCGACACAAGGTTCCATCTCACAACCCTGAGGATCAGGACCTCAGCCGAAATCAAGAGTCAGACACTTAACTGACTGAGCCACCCAGGTGCCCCTCTATCTACTGATTTTTGAGAAAGAGCCTGCTAATTTTTAATATTACTTCCATTGCTTATAAACATGTGTGCAATTTTTTAAAATTGTAAGTTACCTCGAATCCTTTTAGAATAGGAAGAATCTGGTTTACAAACAAACCTACAGAGTGCAGTCTTCTGTGAGTTTCAACAAAGATCAGAGGCATTCCTTTCTCCTTTTCCGTAGATCCATAGAGATATATATATAGTCCATAGATCACTTCACCAAACATGCGTCTCTATGTTCATCCAAGAACAGACAATGGTGGAAGGGACACAGAACTGCACAGACAGGAAGTGACTCAGGAAATGGTAGAGGTGGTCAACCATAGTCTTTTTCTTCTCTTACATGATATTTGTATGCTTTGAAACTATTGAAAAGGAAGATCTCTCCTTGAGAATGTAATGAAGGCATTTATCATATTGGTTGTTGTTAATGGCATGTATATTTCTTCCATTTGGCAGCTCCATCTAAAGGTATTCAAGAGTTAGCCATGAATAATAGAGTGAAACTTCTGTCTGTCTCACTAACGTTCAGTTAGGGACAGTGGTCACATCTTTAATGGCATTCACACATGCCACATACACGCCTGGGCTTAACCCTTGTGGGAATCACACTTGGATAAATTATTTATTCTGAACAAGGAGAAACAATACCTGGATTTCTTATGATAAACATGAAAAATGCTACCTCACACCAGTCGATAGGTACATCAGGGTTGTTGCAGAGTTTCCTGTAAAAGCTTTTCACATCTTGACTCTTCACTTCTGGACCGAAGAGTTCTTGCACAACCTCATAAAACTTGTCATAATCGATTACATCTGCATTGTAACAAATTGCAAGAACATAGTTACCAAACTCCAAGGACTCAGCTCCTTTTCCTATCTTCTAATCAGTTTCCTCATTTCAACCTATTAAAACCAGATAAGGCCTCATTTTAAGGTTCTTTACATTAGAAACATAACTCAGTACTTGACTAAAATATTACTTAGAATAAAATTTGGTCTTCAGTCCTTCCTCCACAGCTTATGTTTCAACGAGGAGTTTTGTTCAGGAATACAAAGAGAAGAAAGTGGATTCGTTCTTTCCTGTTATGAAAAGTTTTACCAATCAGGAGTGTCTGCGAGAACTCATCTCAGGTAGCAGAGACAGGAGCAAAGAGCAATTCTTAATCGGTTCCTTGACGGTATGTGGACACACACACACCATGCTTGAGTTCGATTCTGCCAAATTTAGTGATTCACTTGGGAGCTACTATGGAGTCTAAAGATAAGGAGGAGTTTGACACGAAAAGGCATCATTATTGTTAAGTGTGAGAACCGAGCTAGACACTGGGCTTCAAACTAAATCAACAAGTTCCCTTCCTCGGGGAGTTTACGCTCTAGTGGGAGAAACATAAAATCCACATGCAAAGATACAAATATTTACCGATTGAGACAGGCAAGACTAATTCCTGGAGTTAGGCATTGGATGAGCGGCTGTCTGTGTGTAAGGGGACTCTCCGGGATGCTAGAAATGTTCTTTGCCTGCATCTGGCTGGTAGCCGCAGAAATGTTTACAACGTCCACGTCTACTGTGCTAAACACTTAAGATTAGCGTGCTCCGGAGGCTCTCCTGTATGTCACACCTTAGTAGCAAAGTAAATGTATAAAGGTGTAAAGTACAAAGGTACAGAGCGAGCTAAATACTAGGAAGGAAACCAATACGGTGCTGTGATAGAATTACCTATCAATGGTGGTGGGCTGCGATGGACCTCAGGAAAGCCTCTTTAAGGACATGGGTAAAAAAATTAAGCCAAGACCCGATAAACAAAAAGGAATCAGCCATGCGTACAGCTAGACAAGAGCATTTCAGGCAGAAGCCAACAAACAAAAGGACTCTGAGTCTGGACAGAGCTTGGCATATTCTGGGAGGGTCACTGGGTAGGAAGAAGTGAGGGCAGGGAAAGTACTGTCACGGGAGATTATCAAGAAGGAGGGTCAGGCTGGAGTCAGCAGTTCGAATTTTATTCTCAGCATGCTGGTAAGGTATTGCTTTTCTCAAAGCATAGTGGCTGCAGCAAGAGGTAAGAATGACAGCTATGAGCCCAGAGAGAGGCTAGTGCATTAGTCCAGGTTTCAGATAGTGGAGGCGTGGCCAGAACGATGCAGCTGATTTTTCAACTTCGTTATTAATTGTTATTAATAACAATATTATTAATAACAACAATATTAATTATTATTAATAACAACCCCTTTCTTGCTTGGAAATGTCCTTGATTGGATGATAAGTGATACAGGCACTGAGAGGTAGTACTGGAGATGGTGAGATACAGTTGGAGGCAGAATGGCAAAGACTTCTAATGGACTGGAGGTTTTTGTGGGGCAGGAGTAATGAGTGAAAGACAGGCAGGATTCAGACCAGGGGTTCTCATCCAAGGGAGGTTTCCCCTCCGTCTCCTACAGGGACATTGGCAACGTCGTCTACAGACAATTTTGCTTGTTAGAATTAGGGATGGGAATGCTACAGCACCTAGTCGATAGAGACCAGAGATATGCCTAACCATCCTTCAATGCACGGGATAACCCCTCCCACAGCCCACATTCATATACACAGAACAAAGACGTTAGTAGTGCCAAACTTGAGAAATCCTGTTCTAGATTCATGCTTAAGTCTCAGGTTTTCAAACTCAGCAGATTCTGGTGCTACTTACCAAAGCAGGGGCAATTGAGGAGGGAACATGATTCCTGGGGAAAATAAAGCATTCCCTCTGGGTCATACGACATTTAAAATTCTTATGAGATATCTAAATAGATTAGTCTCTTTAAATTCACACCATGGTGAGTGTAATGTGTTTCCATGTAAATGTATTTCATTGTAGATGTGGCTAGAGGACGATGATGAAACTTTTCTTTCCTAGGGTGATTTTAATTCTATCAGGTCATTGACAAGAAGATTAAAGAGCACAGATGAATTCCTTGACATCAAAACATTCTGATTCTTAGCTTCCTGCCTATAGTGAGAAGCAGATCTTATTTTCCAGTATTAAGAACTAATATGAAGGTATGCCAGCCTTAGCAGTCTGAAAAGTTAAGATTATATTTCTCCTTCACAGTCTTTCAGATCAGTCCCTCGGTCAGAGTAGGAAATCTAGCAGTAATTAGTTCTTATTGAATCTATATTATATATAATAGACATATAATATACCCACTATACATTGGGCTGTAGTGTATTATAGTATAATATTCTAAAAAATATATTACTATATATCTATTGAAATATATTTGTTCTGTATCAACACATGTATACATATACCTACACATATATACACATAGGTACTATAGAGGAGGGAAGTTTTTCAATGTAGCTTTGAAGGTTGAAGTGAAAGCAAGATTACCTTGTTTGCTTAGCACACATTTTTTTTTTTTAAATAGGCTCCATGCCCAGGTTGAATTCATGACCCTGAGATCAAGACCTGACCTGAGATCAAGAGTCAGCTGCTTAAACGACTGAGCCACCCAAGCACCCTGCGTAGCACACATTTAAGGAGCACTTCCTGGACACAAGACTGGGCTAGTCCTAGGGTTACAAAGCCCCTTCCGAGCACTCACAGGGCAAGTGCTGTGGAGAGAAGGGGCAGGAACACACATCAGTTTCTGCAGGTCAAGGGAAATCCTCGAGATGGCAAGAAAGTGCATTAACCGTGCTAAAGGTGGCTTTGTTTGGGGAAAGGCTTTACAGAAAGGTGAGATTTGATTTGGTCTTAAAAAGTGAGCAAGACTTATGGGGACAACGAAAGGGAGGAAAGACATTCTACACTGAAGGAAGGATACATGCAAAATCAGAGGCATTACGAGTATGAGGTGCTTGGGAATGCTGACAAGTTCATTTTGGGATGGAAGGTTCATAGAGGGAAAGTTCCAGGAGCTGATATGAGAAAGGTAGATCGAGGCATGGCTGGGAATAGCCCCAAATGCCAAGTTCACATATATGGAACTTTAGAGCAGAGTTAATAAGCCAGGGATGTGGCATTTAAAAAAAAAAATAAGGAATAACTCTTGGCAAGAAGATGATTATATTGAACCCCTGTTGTAATAGCCCAAGAGTAAGATTCCATGAGATAGTCAAAGGTTATAGCAAGATATCTAGTTTAGGAGACTAGGTGAATGGCATCAGTGCTTTAAGACTGAGAGAGAACACAGGAAGACTTCCAAAAAAAAAAAAAAGAGGCAAAGAAAGAATGAGAAAGAAAAAAATACGAGAGAGCTGTGATGAGAGACACAGAAGGAGATAGTATCTGGAAGCAGAGGAGTGAGCTGATGCATTGAAAGGGCCAGGTATGCTGGAAAATGAAAACAATCGAACTTGGCAGTCATATTAGGTGCTGGGATACCTCAGTAGGAGCATTTTCAGCAAAGTGATGAGAGAAGTCAGACTTGAATAGCTTGAAAATTAAGTGGTGATGCTGTGGGGAAATTTAGTGGAGAAACAAAGAAAGGCATACAGTGATACCTTACAGGGAAGAGAAAGTCAAAGTCAGGATGTTTGGGAATATTTTTAGTTTGAGAGAACAAAGCAGGTGTAAAGGAGATTTTGAAGTTGTTGCAGCAAAGTGATAGCCTTGGACAGGAGGACAGATGGACAAAATGACAGATGTTGCTTTGGGGAAATTCAGAAGTGGAGGAAAGAGAGGTTGAGGGGATTCTTGTCTTTTGGTCTTGTTTTTCCTTAGGATGCTGGAACCATGGCTGAAAGGAGCTGAGATCCAGAGAGGAGTCAACAGAAGTGGTAAAGGTTTGGGAAATCAATTACAGAGACGGGTAAACAGGCTGACTGGGGAAAAATAAAAGTTCTGTGCAGTGGTTTAGAAGCCCAGCCAAGTTCACACTCATCTAAAAAGTCCATCTTGAAGCTCTGAAGCTTAGCTCTAACACATAGATTACTCGGGCAGATGATTTTCCTGTCATCCTTTAACAAATAGGATGGGGGGGTAATAGCAATAATAGTAATATTTGCCTATTAGAATTGTCAAGAGAATCAATTAATTTATATTTATTAACGTGATTTATAAATTCTCTTTTTCAAGGTGATTTATAAATTCTTGACCACTATCAAATAATACCAGCTTGTGTTTGATCATCCAAAGTCAACAATTCCATTCTTTTGTGGCTGTACAGCCCGGGACAGGCAGAAACTGGCTATGCGAACCCCATCACAGTTATGGGGCTCTGCTCTTTTCCTTGTAACAGCAGGCTTTGTTCTGTTAGTCTTGGACTGTGCTGGTAAGCGTTATCTGTCCCTGCTGTCCTCAGCGCCATCCACAATGCCCTGAAGCTGTCCCCTTGAGCGCTGACCCCCCATTCTGTGTCATTTTTTCTGCTGTTAATATTCTTGGCAGACTACTGCCTACCTCATTCCGCTAACCTTGGCATGCTTGAATCGTTTCAGCCGAGAGATATGGGGAGAGGCCGAGACAGTGAAGCAAAGTTGCAGAAAAAAACACTTTGCTCTGCTTACAAAACTCTTTGTGGTCTCACCATACCCTTAAGTAAAGAGAGAGCAGGGTGGTTTCCATGGCTTGCTAATGGTCACTGTGTACTCCTGAGAGTCCCAGGTCAACCAGCAAGCCATCGGGTGTCGATCCCACGGAAGAGCCCTTCGAGATCATTTCATCCAATCTCTTAATTTTACATTTGAGCCAACTAAGTTTCAGAGAAGTGAACGAAGCTTCCCCCAGGACCACTTAGGCCTTTAGCGAGTCATTTGATGTCTTGGCTCTTTTTTTTTTTTTTTTTAAAGATTTTATTTATTTGACAGAGAGAGATCACAAGTAGGCAGAGAGGCAGGCAGAGAGAGAGGAGGAAGCAGGCTCCCTGCTGAGCAGAGAGCCTGATGCGGGACTCGATCCCGGGACCCCGAGATCATGACCCGAGCCGAAGGCAGCGGCTTAACCCACTGAGCCACCCAGGTGCCCCGATGTCTTGGCTCTTAAGCCATGGTGCTTCTCTTTGATGGCTTGAAACATTGCACGGTTCTCATCCACACACCTGACTCTACTGCTCATAATCGCTGACCTTACCTTCTTTCTGGATAAGCAGTCCTCCTCTTTCATCTCTTTTCTGGGCTGCTGCTTGCTCAACCAAGTTTTTAAACCCTTTCAAGGCTGTCCTAAAATTATTAATCTGAAGTTCAGTGTTTAAATGCTTTTGCTCCTTGGTATCCATGGGGACATAGGGAATCTCTTATTTCTGTGCAGAAAGAAAGAGCACAAATTTGTCAACTTGAAACAACCTCCAGTTGTCACACTGCCTCCCTGCTGTCTCACGTTTCATCCTGGGTCGCATCCCTTTGATCTTAAAATCTCATATTGTGGGTAGGAGTCAGAGCCGCCACTGGGACCTTAGCCTGGCTTAATCTAATGCATTTCATATAGAGAAGCATTTCAGTAAAAACCCTGACCTCATAATGTTACTAGTGTCTTTCATATGGTCCTCATTGCATCATAATATCTCTGTAACCTCCCCTTCCTTTCTAAGGAGGGCACTCAGCTTTCTTTCCTCACAGACTGTGTGAGTGTGTGTATGAATGTGTATGTGTGTGTGACTCAGTGAATGTGGGGGAGGGGCACCCCCTGGGAGGAAAGTAGAATGGATTTCCTTCCCTAGGGAAGGAAATTGGGCATCACTTTCTCTCCCCTCTAACTCCTCCCACCTCAAGCCATCTGCCTTCCTCAAGATGTTGTGGAAGTCAACTTGACATTCATTCTAAAAACACTTCTAAAGATGAAAGTGTCCTTCCATGTATGTTCCTGAAAAAGATATTTTTAGAGGTCGGAGGAAATAAAAACGTTTCTTCTACCTTTATCCATTGACGTTCGATTTAAATAAGTGAGGCAGAGATGGGCAAGGAGTAGTTTTTGATTGAGAAGAAAGTTCTTCAAGATGTCATGAGTTGAATACGGCACATGGAATATAGTCAATGGTATTGCAGTGATGTAGGATGGTGACAGATGGTCCTACATTTATGGTGAGCCCTGAGTGATGCATAGAATTGTCCAGTCATCATGATGTACACCTGTAGCTAATATAACACTGTATGTCAAATATATTTCAATAATAAAAACTAAAAACAAAACAAAACAAAAAACAACAGCAACAACCCACTGACCAGTACTTCTCAAACTATCAAAGCCATTAGAAATGAGGAATGTTTGAGAAACTATCACAGCCAAGAGAAGCCTAAGGAGATTGAATGACTCGATGTAATGTGGTACCCTGGTTGAGATGCTAGAACGGAAAAAGACATAAGGTGGAGAATAAGGCAGTCTGTTTAACTCTAGGCTTTAAACTAATAGCAAAGTATCAATATTGGTTCATGAGTTGTAACAAATAAGCCAAACTCCTATAAGATATTAATAAGAAGAGAAACTGAGTGAGAAGTTATTATATGGGACTGCCTGCACTATATTCTGTTTTTCTATAATTCTAAAACTGTTCTAATGGGGCATCTTCCTGGCTCTGTTGGAAGAACATGTGACTCTTGATCTCTGGGTCATGAGTTTGAGCTCCATATCCGACATACAGATTACCAAAAAAATATAAAAGTAAAAAAAAAAAAAACCTATTAAATAATAGGTGAAATGGTTTCCCTGAGCTGGTATAAAAAGATGATACAAAAGAAGGCATCTTGATAGCACTCCTGTCTCTTGGGTCACATTCCTGCAGCCTGGAAAGACGCCATCTGTGCAGCAGGACACCCCTGTCACAGCGCTACCCCTTTGCCATCATTTAGGGAATCCCCTTATCCTCGCTTTTATATCCTATGCCTTTCTTTCCCATGGATGATTCCCTCATTTTGGTGGCTTACATCCAGAAAGAGTGTCTGGGAGATAAGTTTTTGACATACCCTGCATATTTGAAGATATTCTTAATCTTCTCTTGCATTCGAGTGCTATTTGGTTGGGGTTATAGTTCTGGGTCGGAAATCACTTTCGTTGAATATTACGGAGATATTCTTCCATTGTCTTTTTTCTTCTCATGTTGTTATAAAGTCTTTTTGGATCAGCTTCTGCTGCTAATCATAAACTATTCTACCCCTGATCCTTTGTACATGACTTGTTTTTATCTCCCCCACCACCACACATACACACACACACACACACACTCAGGAAGCTTATAAAGGTTCTTTTTGTCCCCAAATTTCACTAACACATAAAAAATTTCACTACAATGGTATTGGTATGGTTATCTATCTATCTATATCTATTGATTGATCGATCTATGTCTTCACCTGTTCTTGTGTCATCTTTTTATCCTGAAAATGTCCAAGTAAACATGGTCCAGATTCTTAGCTGGTCAGCTGGCATCATGCCCTTCTTGTGCTCTGCCACATGCATCAGCTGAGAATGCTTATTTCACCCCAGAGGAGTAATATCTTCATTGATTAATTTTTTTTTAAAGATTTTATTTGTCAGAGAAAGAGAGAGAGCATGAGGAGGGGGAGCTGCAGACAGAGGCAGGGAGAGAGGCAGGTTCCCTGCCGAGCGAGGAGCCTGACGTGGGACTGGATCCCAGTCTGAGCCAAAGGCAGATGCTTAACTGACTGAGCCGCCCAGTCATCCCTTCTTTGATTAATTCTGATTTATCTTGATTACACACAAATCATAACTTCACTAACCAGTTCTTTCAAGAAATCGAGTGTACACTCTGTCCTATCTCCTTGGTCACTTGCACTCTGCTTTTAAGAACAAGGTTGTAAATGAGGTTTTATTTTAAAACAAATGTATGCATCTTGGGGAAGAGGAGTGTGGACAGATACACAGTTTATAGATTAAGCTGAGTCCTACATCCAAGGAGATATATGCACTAGGAGAACTGATCTTCAGAACTAGGCATGCAGATTCTCTCTTTTTTTGTTTAATTCAATTACATTTACTAAATCTTTATTTAAAATTCTTTATTTTATTTCTTAAAGCTTTCACTGATTTGTCAGAGAGAGAGAGAGTGCACACAAGCATGAGTGGGGGGAGGGGCAGAAGAGGGAGGGGCAGAGGGAGAAGCAGGCTCTCCATGGACCAAAAAGCCCCATGTGGGACTCAGTCCCAGGACTCTGGGATCATGACCTGAGCCCAAGGCAGACGCTGAACCAACTGAGCCACCCAGGCATCCCAAAGATGTTTCAGAAGGCAGGAAAAGGTGCAGATATATTTGGCAAGACTTTTCAGTAAGGGTTTCCCACCAGGGACCAAGGTTAGAGAGCCAGCATCCCAGTCCTTGGACGTTTACTCCATTGAGTAGGGGTCTGGAAGTTCCCTGTAGGTGACATGTGCCTGATGCAGAAGGCTGGGGTTATCAGGGATCCCATGCAGGAATGGCAGATAAAACGCATCTCCATTCCCCTCACTCCCACCCCCTTGTACATTGTAAAGGACTCGCGTGGAATACGGGAGAGGGATGACTTAATGCTCTGGTGTAGGATGATAGTAAAAGGGATCCCCTGATGCCTTGGGTGGGGCCCCACAATACAGCTGAAGAACTCCCCCAATCTAAAGGACAGGGCTGTATAGTTGATGCAGGATCGGGTACAGAGACACTGGAAAAACCAGTTCTGCAGGTAGTAGTTCAAACTACTGCAAAGAAGGCAGTTCCTTAGGAGACTGAGGAGACCACTCCTGAGCACTTCCTTGGAATTTGGGGAGTAGTCAAGGGGCCCTGACTTTTCTCCACTTCCTTCCGCCCAGTGGGCACCAGACGGGAGAGACTGGGGTTGGCCTGTTCTCCACTGCAGTCCACATTCAGAATTTGGTGGGACGAGGATGCATACGTTTCCAGAAGGCCAGATGCCAAACAAGCAGGGCCCCCTACTGGAGAAGGCTGCCTGCAGGGTCTGGGGGCCCTAACCAGGGTCCCAGAGGGGGATGCAAGCAGCCAGCTGACCAACGCATTGCCCCTGTCAAGGGACTTGTGAGGGACAGATCTCCCTGATCTCAGGTCCTCAAAAGAACCCACGAATCACCCTAGAAGAGAAAATGACAGCACTTAAAATCTGCTACAATCAGAGGGTGCCAACATCAGGTGACAACTTTACCAATCAGGGAAGATTTTTGCTTGAAATCCCAGAGGGGCCCAGAGCAGCACCCAAGGTCGTAGACTTAGGGAATGGGAGAAGCTAAATTTATTGTCCCCTCCATACCTAACCTCCTGAAGTTCTCCAGGCCTGAAGCAGGCTCTGTTTTGGAGGGTTGACAGGTGAGTTTTCCATGAGTTTTAACATTTCAGTATTACAATATTCAGGACTTTATATTAATTGAAAGTGATCAGAAAGGCTTTGGGACCTGATATAATGCCATCCAAAGACAGTTAAAGAACAGGAGCAGAGAAGACGTTTGAAATGAGTAATGGGAGAGAGAATAAAGTCACTTTCTGCTGACACATGCTGAGTATCTTGCTCAATAAATTGGTTACATCTGTTTTATTTTCCTACTCTGTTAGATGCAGGCACAATTTGCACATACTTTTTTATTGTGGTAAAATATATGTAGCATAAAAGAGTACAATTTTGTGGCATTAAGTACATTCAGTACATAAGTACATTAATGTTCATTAGGTACATTAAGTACATTCCCAATGTTATGAACCATCACCACTGTCCATTTCCAGAACTTTTGCATCATCTCAAACCAAAGCTCTGTGATCCTAATCACTAACTCCCAGTTCCTCCCACCTCAGCCCCTGGCAGCCACAATTCTGTCTTCATGAATTTGCCTATGCTAGGCACCTCCTATAAGTGGGATCACATGATATTTGTCCTTTTGTGTCTGGCTTATTTCACTTAACATAATGTTTTCAAGGTTTATGCATGTTATAACGTACTAGAATTTCATTCCTTTCTATGACTGAGTAGAAGTCCATCGTATGTCACATTTTGTTTATTCATTTATCTGATGATGGATATTTGGGTTATTTCCACCTTTTGGCTGCTATAAACATTGGTGTACAAATATCTATTCAAATCCCTGCTTTCAATTCTTTTGGTGATATATATTACCTATGTGTAATATATTATTACATATGTATTACGTAATTATAATACTTAATGATAATTATTACATAGTCATCATGTGATAATTCTATGATATGATCATATCATATGATCATATGGTAACTCGTTTAATGTTTTGAGGAGCTGCCACACTGTTTCCATGGTGACTGCGCCATCTTGCGTTCTCAGCAGCAGTACACCAGGGTTATTTCTCCACACCCTTGTCAACATTTATTATTTTCCATTTTTTGTTTAAGAGCTTAGTTTTTGAGAATAGCCATCCTAGTGGGTGTGAAGTGATATTTCATTGTGGCCTTGATTTGCATGTCTCTAATGACTAATGAGGTTGAGTACCTTTTCATGTGCTTATAGGCCATTCGTATATCCTGGGAGAAACATCTATTCAGGTCCTTTGCCCATTTTTGCATTGGGTCCTTGGGGTTTTTTTTGTTGTTACTATTGAGTTGTAGGAGTTCTTTTTATATTCTGGATATTAATCCTTTACAGACCTATGATTTGCAAATATTTTATGAATTGTAACTTTACTCTCTTGATAGCATCCTTTGATGCACAATTTAAATTTTGTTGGAGTTTAAGTAATCCATGTTTTTCTTTTGTTTCCTGTGCCTTTGGTGCAATATCTCAGAAATTATTTGCCAAATCCAATGCAATGAAAACTTTTTTCCTATGCTTTCTTCTAAGAGTTCTATAGTTTGAGTGCTTAAGCTTAGCTGTTTGATCCTGAGTTAATTTTCTTATACCGTGTTAAGAGAAAGGTCCAACTTCATTTTTTGCAGGACGACATCCATGTTTCCAAGCACCATTTGTTGGAAAGACCTTCCCTTCCCCAATGAATGGCCTATCATTGTTGACAGTCTAAATCATATTTGTGGCAACAGTGCCTGTTTCTCTCAAGTATAATGAACATCCTTAAGCATTAATATTGTAAAAATGACTCTATCGGAATTCTTACACGTTTGCCAAGAGCTTCCTACTCCTCTTTTTCGTTCCCTGCTGTTATTCCTCTCCCATACATGTTGCTCTGGACTTGACCCTGAGAGAGTAAAAGCCAAAGTCCTTTTATTAAAATGGCCATGGCCTTGCATGATCTGCCCAGTCACGGCTCACCTTTCTGCCTTCATTTCTTAATTCCCCTTTTGCTCCACCAGCCATGTTGGTTTCCTTGTTTTTTTTCCTCTAACGAGCTAAGCACACTCCCAACTCAGCACATGTTCCCTGTGCCTGCGGAACTCCACAGCCATCCAGAACCACCTATACAAAATAACTTTTCCTTCTCTCCCCCATACCCTTTCTTTGCCTTGTTTTTCTTTATGGCACATATCTGCACTTGACACACCGCACATGTACTTATTTGACTATTGTCTGCTGTCCCAGCACAACCAGAATATAAGCTTTGTGAGGGCAGGGGGTCAGCACCAATGAAAGAATCAATGATTGATTGAATGAATGAATGAATGAATGAATGGAGAACATATAGTGAGTCCTTTATTCATTCAATGAATATTTACTGACAACTTACTGTAGATGGGGAAGGAAGCGTGATGAAAACACAGGGAACGTTAAATATACAGAACTTGTTAAATGGCTCTGTACATCTATATCTGTATCTATATATACACACATATATGTGTATATATATATAATTAGACGATTTTTTTTAAAGGTGTGGATGGGTTAAGTAGTCTCATAGATGACAAATCCAGTTTGGGATATTTAAAGACAAATCAAGGTTTTGAGGGCAGAACATATCGCTCAGCGCACGGGGCGCAGAGGTCACCCGCCCTCTTTGATGCTACATGTCCAGGGAATTTAGGACGGGGGTTCAGTGAAGCCAGTCAGTCTCCGCCGGGCTTCTGAACCGAGTGACAGGGGTCAACACCCTCCTAGAGGACAACTCCTTTGCCCTTCCACACCGCGTTAGTCACCAGTTCCCAGAGCCTCCTCGGGTCTGGCCCGGACGTGTTCCTCCTCTGGGACCTCGTCAGGGGCTCTGCAGGGACAGCGGCGCGGCCCCCGCCGGCCGCGATCACGGTCACAGCCTATATTTGAATTGTTCCCTATTTTCACCGCTACTGGGGAAAGGCCAAGCGGGGAACGTGTGCGGCGCTAAGTAGAGCAGCCGCCGCCCCACACCTGCTGCATTCAGGTGGCAGCTCGGAGGGCGCAGCCCGGGCCGTCGCCGCCGGGGAGGGGCTCCGGCCCGGCCGGCAGGGACGACGCCGGCGGGCCCGGGTCCAGCCTGGGGCCCGCGTTTCCGGCGGGACAGGAGAGGGCGCGGCGCGCGGGCGGCGGCGGGTGGCGGCTTCCCGGGCAGGCGAGCAACCCGACGCGGAAGGCCCTCGCGCACCTTCCTGGCGCACGAGCCAGACGCAGGGGCGCAAACGCTTGCGGTGAGTGAGTGCACGAGTGAGTGCGTGAACGGGAGCGAGGCCGTGACGCTCCTCCGCGGGGTGCACGGACGCGGGGTGTGGGGAGCCGCGGCCGCCGCCTTCTCCTCCCCTCTGGCCCGACGCGCGTGCCCGCGAGCGCGCACACGCCGGGACAGAAGCGCGGGGCCCTGGAGACTCTGGGACCAGAGAACCCGAAAAGCCGGAGCCGGAGGGGAGCGGCGCGGCGGTAAAGCCAAAGGGGCAGGGGGAGGACTAACGAGGCGGCTGGGGCGCGGGGAACGGCGGGAACGCGACGCGCGGGGGCGAGGGGCGGGGCCACGGGAGCTCGCCCGGGGAGGGGGCGGGGCTACGAGGGGGCGCTGCGGCGCGCGGAGCGGCGAGAACGCGAGGAGCGGAGGGAGGGGGCGGAGCTAGAGAGGCGTGTCGGGAGCGCGGCGCGCGGGAGGGGGCAGGGCTACGGGGGCGCGCCGGGCGGAAGGGGTAGGGGAGGGCGGTCCCGGCGCGCACAATGGCCCGAGCGGGCGGCGGAGCAGGAGCCCCACCCAGTGCGGAGCGCGCCGCGGGCCGCGCGGGAGGCTGGGCGCCCCGTCCGTCGAGCGCGCCGGCGCCGGGCCATGTACTCGGGGAACCGTAGCGGCGGCCAGGGCCACTGGGAGGGCGGCGGGGCCGCGGGCGCCGAGGGGCCGGGAGCGGCGGGGACGCTGAGCCCCGCGCCTCTCTTCAGCCCGGGCACCTACGAGCGCCTGGCGCCGCTGCTCGGCTGCATCGGGCTGCTGGGCGCCGGCAACAACCTGCTGGTGCTCGTCCTCTACTCCAAGTTCCCGCGGCTCCGCACTCCCACCCACCTCCTGCTGGTCAACGTCAGCCTCAGCGACCTGCTGGTGTCCCTCTTCGGGGTCACCTTTACCTTCGTGTCCTGCCTGCGGAACGGCTGGGTCTGGGACACCGTGGGCTGCGTGTGGGACGGGTTTAGCAGCAGCCTCTTCGGTGAGTCGGGCCGGGAGGAGACGGCGCTCTCCCCCCCGCGAGCTCCGTTCCCGCCCCGCCGCCGTCTCGGCGCGCCCCGGGCCGCCCAGCGCGCCCTCGGGTCCCCTTCTCCCGCCCGCCCCGCCGCTCGGCGCCCGCCCCGGCCTCGCCGCCTCTGGTCCACCCCGAGCCGCGTGGCCTGCCTTCCTCTCCTTCGCCTCCTCTCGCTCCGCGGCGGCCTCGGCTCCGTCCCCGCAGCCGGCCCTGAGCCCCAGCCCCTCCCCGACCCCTCCGTCCCATGTCCCGTTCCTTTCACGTCTGTTTTCACCCCGTACAATTCAACAGGGCGCGAAACCGCGGCTTTACCCTTTGAGGAAGGAAACGGAGGGCTGTAGAGTCAACAGTCCAGAAAGAGTAACTCAGGGAAGCTGGAGAGGGTGGTGAGAAGGGGTTCAAGTCGGTACCGTTGGTGGCAGAGTGGCAGGTGTACTTTTTTTTTTTTCTTTCATTTTGCTCATTAGCAGATGTAAACCTTTGAATGCTTCCTAGAAGGGAAAGAGTTTCATTCGGGTTCTCAGCATGCAAATGGGCACGTGGCCTTCTAAGCTATTTTTACTGTATTTTTCTCCTTAGGGGTTCCAGCGCCCCAAAAATCTAAGGTGAGGTTACAGCTGGCGCAGAATCCCACCCTAGATGGACAAAGAGTTAGCTGTGCAGCCGGGAGATTTCATTAAAGTAGAACTTGAATGTTAATCGAAGATTTATTTCAGCAATACTCCCAATCCTGTGGAAGCTTCGTGTCTCGTTGACATTTTGAAAGACGCTCTTTTTGAAGCATGTATCATTGAAGATGTGATTTTTCTAAGCTTGGGAATTATTTTATAGTGTGTGCTCCAGGAATTTCATTTGCACGAGATGTGAAATAGGAATGTGTATTTCACAGGTCTTAAAGGTCCTTGGAGGAAAAAAAAAAAAAGTGAAATATATTGAAAATTTATCACTGCTCTTATCTTGGCAGGTTTTTGAGAACGGAATCTTTGTAGCATTATCAGAAATTGTGTCATTTACCAACCTCCTATGTTGTGGCAAACCCAAATATTATATTTATTATAATTCACTTTTTGGTATTTTGAAGGAAACAAAAATTCTCATAGGAATCATGATTTCATTTATTTGAGTTTTTCTAATATTCTAATACTACTCCCTCCTCTCCTCGATAAGCAGCCTGAGAATTTTATTTATACAACGATTTGAAACTTGGGAGGGGGCCGTTAAGTGTATGCAGCTGGTGATACAGATGGCTGTGTGCTTATACTCTTTATATTAATTTAAAATACGTGTCAGGCAATTTTTTAGGCAGGGCTAAGCTTTCAGTTAAGGAGGGGGATTGAAGCTTAACCCTAAAGTGCCATCAGTAATGCTTCCTGGGCTGGGCAACAGGTGTTTGAGCACAGACATTACAGTTCGTATTTCCAAGAAATGCTTTTCCTATGCTGGGCAGTTCTATTTGGACTCGGGGCCTGGGGGTTTAAAATCAAGGGTGTGTTGAGTTCCTTATTAGTACCAGCATTCACCCTCTTCCTCAGCTCTTGCCTGTGTGAGCTCGTCCTGCTGCTGCGTCTCCTTCCCTTGCTTTTTCTTCATCCCCGCCCTGCTCAGGTGCTACACTAGTCAGCAGGGAGTTTCTAAGACTGCTGGAAACATTCACCGCACACGGTGTTTCGCCTGACGACTGCTCTGTTTCTCTGGGCGTATAGTTACTGCTTTCAACCATGACTTTATCCTTGTTTTTAAATTAGAGGTGGAAACTCTGGGATCAGAGTCAAAGACCTTATTTAAGTCCTGGGAGACAAGTCAGTAGCGGGGTTGTGATGGAACTGAAAAAGTTCTTAGCCAAGAATAAGAATTTCTTTGCCTGAAGTCAGTTCCAAGGTTTGTGCTTCTAGATAAGGGTTAAGGCAAAGAAAGGGAGGGTGCTTCGCCGGTGGTCATCCCTGAACAAGAGCTAACTATGGCATGTTGAAGGGGGAGGAAATTTAAAAGTGCTTGTTCTAGAGGTTCCTGGAGAGGCTGCTCTCTACCAAGTGGAAAGCCCAACGGCCTGATGACACGAGAGTGGGCTCCACTCCATGGCCTGGCTAACCTCTTGTGTGGATTTTGCCAGTCGCTTAATCTCCTGCAGTCCGTTTTGTTATCTCTCTTATGGGGGAGTGAGCTGCATGTTCTTTAAGGTTGTTCTGTCCTACGTGCTTGGTTATTCGAGGACTCTTGATATCTGTGGGTTAGAAGGAGCCTGGTTTTAGCCCTTATGCCTTGTATCCTCTGCTCTATCTCCTGAGCCAAGAATAAGCACACACTGTGTTTACTTTCCTTCCCGTACCTTCCTGGGGTCGGTCTGCCTCCTCACACCCTGCTAGAAGAAGGCAGGATAAGTAACGCAGACACACACACACACACACACACACCTATGAGCAGGCATTGCAACTGCCCCACCAGTGCACAATTCCTGGTTTTTCAGGGAAATGCTGAAAACAAGGGTAGAATCGCCGATATTCTTGAGGCAGAGGCTCTGACTAGAGAGGACCGTTGAGATGGCCATTCCACTAAACTGTGCAGTCGGTTTGTACCGTGAACTGGTCAACTTAATCCGACTTTCAGTTGAATGGCTTGTTTTACAGATGTCCAAGCTAACTCGTCATCTTAGCCTGGGCAGAACCAGTTAGTACTGATGTTGAGTTCAGGAAGCATAATGATAGGGAAAATTAGGGCTCCAAGAACTCTTCCTCTGACTGCACCATAACAGCTGATAGAAAGGCCCCCTTCACGTGGTGCGTATAGTGCATTAGCCTAAAGACTTCAGGTGAGTATGCCTTTTCACCCCTTGGTTGTTGCAACTCGAGCCACACCTAGTGCCGCAGAAATGTTCTGTGTGTGGCATATAATCAGTATTGTGCCAGAGGGAGAGCCTTTTTGCACTGCTGCCTCCTACTCCTTCAAAAGCAGCAAACAACATGTTAATCTTAGGGGATGTTTGGACAGGGCCTTCATCTTGTGATACAGAGATTCAGGGTCAGAGCTGGAGTCTGGCAAAATGCAAGTCACCCTATGTTCACTTGGACTGTAGAAGTAGGTATGGTTTATGGTAAGATATTTTAACTTACAAAGGTGGGAGTTTTCCTTTTTAACTTACACCTAAAAAACACATGCACATGTGTACATTCATATAAATATTTTTTTTAAATGCATGTTCCCTACAGTAAACCTTTTTTGCACCTAAATATCTCAAAATGCTAGTGGTTTTACTGAAATAATCCTTTTGCAATAATCCGACTGGTTAATTCAGTTGAAACAGTCTCACGATGCTACCACGGGCTCCTAAGGGTGCTTGTTGCATGGAAATGTCTTTCATGCAGTTGTTCTAAAATCACCCGCAGGCTTACTTGGCCACAGAAATATTCCTCATCATGACAGTGTGCACATAGTGTATAGTCTGTTTCCATAAACACAGTGGAACCACACATTTCTTACAGTCTAAGCTCACCGTTCTGTATAGTTCTATTCAAATATTAATATTATTAAAAGCAAAAGGTACAGAACTATATTATGAAAATTGTTTTTATGGGGCATTATGATGTTACTTCCTCATTACAGTGTGTTTTGGGGGGATAAATCTCTAGTGTTCATTTTTGAGAAATTAGAAAATATGTAAGAAAGCATTTAATGATTTGCTTTCCTAGAGGCTTATGTCCTGATAACAAGTCGGACTCCAGTGGAGTCGTTGTCATTGCTGTTGCATGAAATTACTTTTCTCTTCATATTGTTTACAGATGTATTCTTTCTTGAATTTTCTTCTTTCAGAGAAGAGTTCCAGTCACAAATGCATGTGTGATGCATTTTGACATTTACTGCTAAGATGAAATGCAGGAATGAAAACCACACATCCGTTTTAGTGTTCTCAGATGTGATTAGATATACTTTATCATATTTTTATGCTACTGACCTATAAGGAAAACAGTATTAAGAAAGGGTAACTGTTAAACGGCTAGGACCTACAACCTCAGTACTTCTGGGATGAACTAGACTCTCACAAGGAGAGATTGGATCACGGCATATGCTCAGCTCAGCGGAGCCCTCAGCCTAGACTCCCACGCCTCTCCTTTGTCAGCCGTTGTCACCCGAAGCTTTATCTCCTACAATGGCGGACCAGCTTCCCACAGAGTTTGATGTGGTCATCATAGGGACGGGTCTGCCTGAATCCATCCTTGCAGCTGCGTGTTCAAGAAGTGGCCAGAGGGTTCTGCATCTTGATTCCAGAAGCTACTATGGAGGAAACTGGGCAAGTTTCAGCTTTTCGGGATTGCTCTCCTGGTTGAAGGAGTATCAGCAAAACAGTGCCATTGTGGAAGAAAGTACTGCCTCGTGGCAAGGCCTGATCCATGAAACAGAAGAAGCTGTCACTCTTCGCAAGAAGGACGAAACCATCCAACACACGGAAGTGTTTTGTTATGCCAGTCAGGATGCGGATGACGGTGTTGAAGAGATGGAGGCTCTGCAGAAAAGTCCTTCCTCAGCAACATCCAGCGCCACCCCTGACCCTCTGCATTCCGCATGCTTGCCTGAAGAAACACACTCGTTGCATGCTGCCAGCTATGAAACGCCCGCCAAAGACACTCCAAAAAGTGATGGAGAAGTTTCACTGGAAGTAACTGATGTCGAGGACACCTTGGCAAAGGAAGAGTACTGTGGAGATGAAACCCATATACCCGCAGTTTCAGATGGAGATGAAGATGGAAAGAAACCTGTAGAGAAAGACAGCACTGACCAACCAAAGAGAAAGAAGATTACTTACTCTCAAATAGTTAAAGAAAGCAGGAGGTTTAATATTGATTTGGTATCAAAGCTGCTGTATTCTCAAGGATTGCTAATTGATCTCTTAATCAAATCAAATGTGAGTCGTTATGCAGAATTTAAAAACGTCACTAGGATTCTTGCGTTCCGTGAAGGAAAAGTAGAACAGGTGCCTTGTTCCAGAGCAGATGTCTTTAATAGCAAAGAACTCACTATGGTTGAAAAGAGGATACTGATGAAATTTCTTACGTTTTGTTTAGACTATGAACAACATCCTGATCAATACCAAGCTTTTGTGCAATGCTCATTTTCAGAGTACTTAAAAACTAAAAAATTAACCCCCAACCTCCAACATTTTGTGCTGCATTCGATTGCAATGACAGAATCATCTTGCAGTACCATAGATGGCCTTAAAGCAACGAAAAACTTCCTTCGCTGTCTTGGACGGTTTGGCAACACCCCCTTTTTATTTCCCTTGTATGGGCAAGGAGAAATTCCCCAGTGTTTCTGCAGGATGTGTGCAGTTTTTGGTGGAATCTATTGTCTTCGTCACAAAGTCCAATGCCTGGTAGTTGACAAAGATTCTGGAAAATGTAAAGCAATTATAGATCACTTAGGTCAAAGAATAAATGCTAAATACTTTATTGTGGAGGACAGTTACCTTTCTGAGGAAACCTGCTCAAATGTGCAGTATAAGCAGATCTCCAGGGCAGTGCTCATTACGGATCAGTCTATACTAAAGGCAGATTCAGATCAGCAGATTTCCATTTTGGTAGTGCCTCCAGAGGAATCAGGAACATGTGCCGTTCGTGTCACCGAATTATGTTCTTCGACCATGACGTGCATGAAAGACACCTATCTGGTACATCTGGCCTGTTCATCTTCTAAAACAGCAAGAGAAGACTTAGAGTCAGTCGTGAAGAAGTTATTCACCCCATACAGTGAAACAGAAGTAGACCAGGAAGAATGTACAAAGCCGAGACTCTTGTGGGCTCTTTACTTCAATATGAGAGACTCCTCGGGCATCAGCAGAAGCTCCTATGAGGGCTTACCTTCCAATGTTTACGTCTGCTCTGGGCCTGACTGCGCCCTGGGAAGCGAGCATGCGGTCAAGCAAGCTGAAACGCTTTTCCAGGAGATGTTTCCCAATGAAGAATTCTGCCCCCCGCCTCCAAATCCGGAAGATATTATCTTTGATGGTGATGATAAGCAACCAGAGGCTCCTGGAGCCAATAATATAATCATGGCCAAAGTAGACTCCTCTGAGGGAAGCAAAAACCTAGAAAGCCCAGAGAAGCAATTTCAAAACTAGAGAAGAGCAAACTGGAAATGCTACATTGGACATTCATCCTGGCATCAGAATATTTTCACTTAAAGGACTCTTTCATACATGATTAATCAGAACGGGTTATATGATGATATATGCAGATGTGTTTTAATTCTGTTTGAGACATTCAGTTATTGGATATTGTTGTTATCCTATCAGTAACTGATTGATTATTGGACAAAGTTTTATTTTAGTACTGGGTGTTATTAGTGAGGGTTCTATATTAGCAACTGTGCTTAAAGGGATGTAATAAGTATCTGCTAGTGACCTTCAGATTTTATTAGTCTATAATAACAATAATATGGAAGGAATATTTTAGTTACTTTTGTAATTATTTTAGTTGCTCCTGCCTCTGAGTAGTTAAACACACACAGTAAATTATGTGGGTCTTTTGTATATAATATTAATGTACAGACATGATAGTAGCAATAGCAACTTCCATACAAGTGCCAACTGTTAAAAGATTAAATTTGCATGATCCTTTACTTGTAAAGGTCTAGTGTTTACAACACTTTGTGCAGTTCAGTTCCCCTACTTAGCCCTGGTAACCAGCAAGGCATTGCCGCCACCACAATCTTCTGTATTACAGAAAGTGGTGGACAGTCCATCTGATCATTGAAGAGGTCATTCTTGGGAAGTTTGTCCCAAAGGAAATCTCAGGATCAGGTTAGTTCTGGTTTACTACTACTTCAGAAAATTTCTGCAGAGGCCTGTGCTGGGCTAAAAGAAAAGAACTTCCAACAACTAACTTGGGCCAAAAGAAAAAAAATATATATACATTGCTCCAGGAAAAGGTACCACAGATTTGAAATTCCGAAGAGAAGATGGAGTGAGGCATTTGGGATGCTGGTGGTTTTTCAAAGCCGTCTGGAGGTTTCCCGAGGTTTCTTAGTGAGGGTCCGATACACCACTTTGTGGTGCTGCCACTTTAATTAGCAGCAGAGTGTGGTGGATAGGAGTGAATGGAAGGAGGGTTCACCATGTCTCCTCCCTTATGCCCCACTCACAGTTAGTGAGGTGACCGCCTCCGTGATCACTTCAGCCTCTCAGCTGTTGCCTAGAGAACAAACATTTTTTCCAGAGCCCTCAGAAGCCAAAGCTGTCGTACTCCGGTGGTGAAAACCTGCGGAGTTGTCAGGAGAGCTGAAGTGCCTCCCCCTTCAGTCTCCTGTTTCCATTCCTCAGAATGGTCATTCCTCTAGGAAGAGAGCCCTCCAGAGCATCTACGATGTGCTAGGCACCTGTGCTTCCTAGTGACAGGGTCGTAACCACCCTGTGAGGCTGATCCTATTGAATACGTTTTTAACGAAGAGGCAAAGAGGGAAAGACAGTTACTAATACTTCGGCCCGGGTCTGGTATGGGGAAGAGCCAGGGTTGGAATCCAGGCTGCCCCGATACGGAAGTCCATGCAGCGCAGCGCGGGAAGCAGAGCCCACGGGCTCCGGCCTCTCCGTCTACTCTCAGATCAGGGAGATGTGAAGCGTAGGATTAGTTAGAAATAAAGTTAGAGCAGAGGAGCTCATGGAAGCAGAATTTGGCTAAATTTCAACAAAGTAATGCTTTTTAATAATGTATCTTTTGATCTGAGCAACATATTATAAAAATATGCAGATGATACTAGGCCCAGATAAGCTGTGAATAGTCTTTTGTTGCTCTTCTATATGTGAGGAAAATGAAACAACAAAGACTTAGGTACTTCACAGCTTCCTGAAAATAGAAGTCATGAATTGGTATTAATATTTATGCATGTATTAATACGGCAAAGTGGTTCTATTAGGTATAGCCTAAGGTTTGAACCTATCAAAATATTTTCACCATCTATAAAACAGAAATAATATTTTGTAGAATTAGTGTGAAGGTTAAGTTAGATAATGTGTTTGAAATCATAGCCAAAGGAATGCCACTAGATGACATTAGTATGGAGATTTACTACACTTGAACTGCACATTCCAACTTCTATTTTATATAATTTGACAGAACTGTGGCAAATTAGGACAACAGGCAAGATAGATTTATCTTTTTAACTTAGGGGAAAGAAGTGAGAGTCTTGCCCTTTAAATCCTACAATAACCTTTTCTAAATACACTTTGATGCTAAGTAGGAAGTTTAACTAAGACTTAATAAACCAGTTGGAAGGAAATAATTATGCAGTAACTACTGGTAGAAAGACTAATTGGATGTCAGTGTGAAAAAAAGAATTAGGCCCACATTACATATGATAAGACAGTTCATTCCATAGGAGTTAAAATGTTGATTATAAAGGTGAAAATAAAAAGACTACAGTTCTCATCCCAGTAGTACAAAAGATACTTCATGGCACTGAAAAATATCACTAGCAGGGTAGGTGAGGTCAACTAAAGAAAAATGAAAAATGGCACTAAGTAAGAAGACAAAAAAGAGATTGGATTTTTAAAAAGCTACTTACATTACACATGGATAAAATGCTTAATATTTTTTAAAAAGTAGATGCAAAACCATAAAGCTTCTACTCTTTACTAAGTAAGGTTATGAAAGGAGAGAGTACAAAGGACAGAAATAAAAGACGATTCTTAGAATTGATATTCAGGTCTCCGAGCACTAAAAACGCAAATTGAAACAACTTTGACCTGGTGTATGCTATTATATTAGCAAAACATTTTAAAATTTATGTGTCTTCATACCAGTAGCATGATTAGTAATTTTTAAAAGAACTATTTAGATCAAAAGCTCTGTAACCAATCTATTTTTGGCTAGACCAAGTCACTTTGAACAGCATATGCCTAGGAAAATATTTAAAAGAAAAATAAGCTACTTGTACAAAGATACTTCTAGCAATTCCATTCATACACATTTTAAAAAAAAAAAGTCCAGCATTTGGGAAATGGATAAGTAAATTTTGATGTATTGCTATTGTAGACCGTTACATAGTCATTAACGGATATTGATCTATGTAAAATTGTATGAAAAATGTTAAATGAGATTCAAAAATGTTAAAACATTATTTTATGTACAGATTATGTTTGTGTAAAAATTTAGGTGTCTACATCAAAAAGAATCAGGAAAACGTACTTAATTGGAGTTTAACATTAAGGGATTCTTTTTTTTCTGTAAAATGTTGATGTGTATGATACAAATAAAAGAATAATTGGTAAAGTGGTTATTGAATTGGTGAGAAAGTTACTGGGGTTTTTTTGGAAATATTTAAAATTCTTCGAATTTAAAAAATAATGTATTTTTTTTTAATTTTAATGTCAAAAGGTAATCTCCAAAAACATAGCAGGTGGTTTTATAACTCTTGATGGAAAGGACTTCCTGGTTAAGATGGATTTTGTATTTTGTATCTTTCCTCAGTTGCTCAGAATTAAGAAGTATATTGTGACAACACTTTTTTTTAGAAACTGGAAATCCCAGAGCCAGGGGTGGAAATAATAGAAATAATATTAAAGCATCCTAGGACATCAGTATGAAGACATTACATAATAATTAAAAAGTGTGGCCCCCAATCTACGAATGCACTCTTCCAGGGAAATGAAGGAGGGGTTGGATTCCAGGGAAATGAAGGAGGGGTTGGATTCACAGACATGGCCAAGCCTCTCTGTCTGAGGAGTGTTCTCAGCCAGGACAGCTAAGGATGGATCTCAGGGCACTGAGGATGCTAGCAGACCCTGTCAGCCCGACTGATCCAAAGCAAGGTGACTGAATTCAACAAACATCAGTTGAACATCAACTGTGGGTTATGAATTGACATTCTAAGAATTCAAAATAGAAAAATGAGTAAGTTCTGTACCTGAGAACCATTGTGTTGGAGAACGTGCTTCTTGAGAATATAAGATGTTTTCTATCCATCATACAACCTTAACTACTACCACCCCCTCCCCAAAAGAAAAAGAAACAAAGGAGAAATCTGGTTTGAGATTCATGGCATTCCTTTAAGGGGAGTCCAAAAGTTTTACTACAGTTGGAAACAAGTAGCTTAAGAGTTAAAAGGTCAATTAATACTTTCTGAAGTCTATTTTAGCTACCATTGAGCAAATTAAGAAGTTTCTGACTTTAATCAGAAGTTTTTTGTGTTGCTTGGGGGAATACATGAAGAGAAAGTATGAGAGATGGGTCCCAGGGATCCAGAGCGCTGAGAGCTCAGGGAGTCAGGAGTGTAAATAAACTGAAATGAAATAGGTCATAAAGTTCCAAGGCCAAGAAGTTCCGATTAGGACGAGTTCTGTTTCCTTCCTCTTGGCAGCACAAGCGGAAGTCATGCTCTCACTGCACGGAGGTAGTCGCCTCGTCTTTGAAGATTTTTAGATTTTTACTTCAGTATTTTTACCTTCGATAATAAGAGGCACTGTTCCTAGTATAGTTCTTATTTTAACTGACGACCTCATGTATTCACATTTCAACAGCAGGGGACACAGTACGGCCAGCTCTCTGTAAGGCATGAACCGAGAAGCTGCCTGAGCTGGAAGACTCAGCCTCTAACACGCATGTTAGGAGCGCAGGCCTGCCGCAGCACTGGTAGGAACACTGCCTTTTCTGTTGACAACTACATTTTGTTTCATGAACCTCAGGATCACTGTGTCAGGTAAGAAAGGGCAGGTATTTACCCACGTTTCCTAGATACGACCTGGAGGAACTGAGGGTCTGACGCGTATGCGCCCATAGTGGGTGCCGAGAACAGTGTGAGAATTGCAGTGGCACCTCTCAGTGTTGGAGGCGCTCCGCGTTGGAGTGGGACTGCCTCCGTGTTGGCACAGCTGAGTGACATGTACGCGTGTGTAACAGAAACCGCTGCTGGAAGAGGGGCTCCTGGAATTTAAGAGGACATTTGTGTGTGTGTGGTTTTTTTTTTTTTCTTTCAAGATTGTATTAATTTGACAGAGTACGAGCAGGAAAGCAGCAGCGGGAGGGGGAGAAGCAGACTCTGCTGAGCAGGAGCTTGATCCCAGGACCCTGGAATCATGACCTGAGCTGAAGGCAGCAGCTTAACTGGCTGAGCCACCCAGGCGTCCCTAGAGTGCATTTGTTTTTCAACAAGTAGCAAAAAAATCTTCCTATGAATTAAGATCTGTGTAACTAAAGTGAGACAGTGGGTTGGGAGAAGGCGAAGGGAGTTGATGACTTCAGGTCATACCAGAAATCAAAGTAGTATTATCCCAGTATTTATTTCAAGAGCTTCATTTCTTGATACACCATGTCTATTGGTTCCTGCTGTTGTCCTTGGATTGTGGCATTTTCCTGTTGCTAAATACGTATTTAACCATAACACCCTCTGAATGATGACTACAGGCATATCTGTCATCAGAGGAAACAGTGAGCGGCTTCAGAAGTGCAGGGCTGACGAACTCGAACAGGCAGATAAACACCTGTTTGTAGTTCAGGCAGGAGAGACATCTTTAGATTATTCTAGTTTTAAAGAAATAGGAATCCTTGGGGACTTTCATGCCATGGGGTTTATGCCAGTTCCTTTTATTACTTAAAACATGATGAAAGCCTTTGGAGCACCCATGTCTGACATTTTTTAAAATTATTTTTATTTTTTAAAGATTTTATTTATTTGACAGAGGAAAAGAGAGCATGAGCAGGGGGAGGAGCAGAGGGAGAGGGAGAAGCAGACCCCCCGCTGAGTGGGTAGCCCAGTGGGGGACTCCATCCCAGGACCCTGGGATCATGGCCTGAGCTGAAGGCAGACACTGAGCCAACAGGCGCCCCTGTTTGAGACTTTTATTTGTTCTTTATTTATTCCTCCCTGTTACTTCAAAATAACAGAACTACTACTAATGCAGTATGCAGAAGTATTTTTTTTTACATCATTATAAGTTAATTTCATCATTATGTGGAAGTTTAAAGTTTTTATCCCAATTTCAGCATTTCTACTGCCCATCATAAAGAAGACATTTAGGGGAATGTCCTGAGGAAGACCAGGGAATCTTGTCTTTAGGCAACTAATATAACTGTTAATTTCCTGAAACAATTTCAGTCAAGTATTATGGAGGAATGAGCTGTATGTCCGTCCCTTCCCCGAACAGTCCCACTTTAGGACGGCAGACCATGATTTATCATGACCTCTGTTACTGAGACAAACACCAACCAGGTGTTTATTAAAAGGAAAAAGCAGCAGATGAGAACCGCACTGGAAGTCACTTGTCGTGAGACTATAGTTTCCTTTAAACAGAGTCTGAGTGTGCTGGAGCGCTACGCCCTCTGTAGTGTCTTGCATTTCACAGGCCGCCCAAACCAGGTTTGGTGACCCTTCTTCCCTCCTCACCCCTTTACCTTCATCAGCCCGTTCCAGACAGAGTCCCCCTGGGGCCAAGCTCTGGGAAAAGATATCAGAATCATGGTCCCGGGTCTTTTCGTTAGTAGTACAGGTAATTAGTTTTTAAATCAACAAAAATACTGAAAATGATGGAATATTTTAAAAAACCCATAAGATGTCCCACCTAATACTTTTGCTAATTTTCTCCCATCAAAGCAGTTATTCTCAAGCCAGGGTGATTTTGCCCATTTGGCAATGTCTGGAGACATATTTGGTTGTCAAAACTATAAAACAAGCAAGGGGGTGCTACTGGCACCCAGTGGGTAGAGGACGGGGAAACTGTTAAACATCCTGCAACGTACAAGACAGCCTCCTTCCCGGAAAAGAATTACCCAGCCCCAAATGTCAATGGTGCCAATGTTGAGAAACTCTTCATTAAAATTTTGAGTATTTATAATGTATTTGTTTTCCTTTCTTTTAACTTTTGGCCCTAGCATCTTTTTCATGTAAGTGCTTCTTCAACAGGGCCGTTGTTGGTAGGAACGGCTGTCTTGGCTGCTCCTCCGTATGCCCCCAATGCCCTTGTCTGCCTCCCTCAATAATCAGCAGTTGCTTCCTTCTGAAGCTTTAAGACAACTCGAATTCCAGAACAAAATTCAGAGAATTAGGGAATATATCTCATCCTGCCCCAATTGTCAGTATTGATTAGGGATTTTGTTTGTTTAAAAAAAAATTCATTAATTCAGAAATAGAATAATTCTGCAAAGCATTTATAGAAATGAGAGGATGCTACCTTGCTTATTTTGGTGTTTTTTGGTAATACTACTTCCTTGTTACCTTTCTCAATGATATCTTCATATATATTGCAAAGAACTATCTCAAAATCAATGTAAACATATTTCAGTATACTTTTTGTTTTGAAAGGGTGCTTTTCACTTGACAGGCTATAGGCAGATGAATCAAATTACATGTATATAATAATATCCTGTGAGTTTCAGATAATCCAGTCCAAGACTAAATAAAGCACCCATAATTGAATTGTACCTGCATTTTCACTCAGTGATGGTTCACCAAGCAATGAGTGAGGGGAACAATTTATAAATAAGGATTGACAATTTATAAACAGGGATTATCTACAGATAATACCTAAATTATAATAAAATAGGTCAGTATTCTTAATGCAGGGAAGAACCCCACCTAAATTACACTGCAAAGAGAAACATAGGGTTCAATACAATGTGACATTTACTGAACATCGTCCCCCAGTTGCTGTGTTAGACCCTGGGAACTTACTGAGCACTTTATGCCATGCACTGTTCTAAGGGCTTGCTATATTTATCTTACTTCCTCCTCATGACAGCCCAATTGGATAGGTTCTCTTATTATCCTCATTTTGCAGATGGGAAAACAGACACTGAAGGCAAAGAACTTGACCAAAACCACACAGCTGGTAAGTGATAGAGCTGGGCCTTGGTCCTGGGGAGTTGGACTCCAAAATGCACGTGCTGCGACTAAGATGTGATGTGAGGTGTTCAGAGAGGGCTCAGAGCAGGTCCAGGAACAAGTAACGAACTCCTCATGTGCCAGGAACTCTTCTAATTTCTTTATACATATTGTCACATTTTTAAGATAACTGTGGGAGGCAGGTATTAATGTTTCCATGTGCACATGAGAACTTAGGCTCTTAGTTGTCCCAAAGTTACAGAATTGGTGAGTAGTGGAACTCCCACTCCGTTGGGGCTGATGTTGGTACACAGTTAACCAGTCCATTAACAAGGCCATGGTCATTTTTGTGATGTAGGTATGGACAGACTTCAGTGAAGGCACAGAGTGTTTTGTCTGAGTAGGGAAATCTAAGAAATCTTCATGAAAGAAAAATCCAGGGCTCTGAAGGTTGAGAAGGGTTTCTAAAAGTCAATACTGGAAACATTCTATATGGGGAGAACGTAGAAACAGACATAGGGGCATTGAAATGGTCTGCACAGCTGGAGCAGTGACCTGGTGTGCAGAGATGGACAGAGGGTTAGAGCCCAACGTATCCGCTCTCTTGAGCCATGCTAATTATCAGCTGTGTTGAACCATGCTAATTGTCATAGTCTTAAATCCCAGGGGACTTGTGGATACAAGTGGATAATGAGCTATTGCAGTTTTTCCAGTTAGGGCTTGTGTTTAAAAGTGTACCCATTGGCAATGTGGAGGGAAGCTGGGGAGGTGCAGAGACCCTACAGATGGCTGGGAAGGAGGAAAAATATGGGATAGTCTGGGCAGGGCAGGGTGGTAAGAATGCAACAGGCAGAGAAAAACATGGACATAGAAACATGGTTGGTCGTGCAAGGTGATCCAGAGGTGGTTCTGGAAGGTCTTAGAGGATTTCGTATGCCAGGGAGGGTTGACTTTGTCCTAGTGGTCTAGCACGTCCCGTCATTAACCAAGGAAATGGGCTGCATCTAGATACCTATAGAGGAGGAATCCAAGGGTGGTAAAAAGTGTAGAAAGGAGACTAAACACAGCTATTAAAAGATCTGGGCAAGAGATGCTGAGAGTCTGAACTGGGGTCATAGCAGGTAAGACGGAGGACAGACCTGAGAACGACTGGGGAGATTAAACCGGCCTCACTCCGTGACTGATTGGATGTGAGAGCTGCAGGCTCGAGAGAAATCGGAGACGGCCGGGAAGGGGCTGGTGGATAGGGATGTGCTGCGAATGCAAACACGGCACTCCACTGCGTTTGATGTAGCAGCTCTGCCCCCGGATAACGTCCAGACTGGGAAGATTCCTTCTCTAGGATTCCTGGATATACCCACCCCCCGGCTTGTTAAGCCTCAAGGATGTGAGTCAGAGGCTTCCAGCACCTTGATTCCCAGAAAGTCCGTCTGAGACTCAGGCCACGTAGGGAGCAACCAAGTCAATGATGGGAGGAGATGAATTACTTTAGTAATTAATTTTGAATTTAAAAAAATTACTTTTTTTTTTAAGTTTCCATGGCTCATGATACATTTCTGTTGGACAATGTGTCTGCAGCCAGTGCCGCTTAAAGACTTCCCAGTTACATGAAATAATCCAGTTTCTTTTTCCTTAAATGGGGAGAAAAGGTGGCAGAAATAGGAGAAGAGGTAGAACCTCTTCTGGAGGGGTTCTAGAAGCCAAGGGGAGTTTCAAAAAGATCCTGGTCTGAAGCGTTGATACTGCAAAGAGGTTGGGAAAACTAATGTTATGGCGATTGATTTCACAACTGATAAAATTCTAGAGCAATGGTTTTAAACTGTACAGTATGACTCAAATGGGAGTGTTTTAAAAATACAGATTACCAGGTACCACACCTGTATTCTGGGTCGGTGAGTATATAGGGGCCCCTGTAATTGTTTGCTGGGTGGGCGGTGGGTTGACAGACACTGTGATGTTGGTATGTGGGACTAATACAAGTATTTGATGATATGGTCGAGGGGATTTAAAGTAGCTTCTGGTGCATATTTTGGCAGGTTGTATTAAAACCATTAAAACTGTGTATGCCTTTTTACCCAAAAATTATATTGTCAAGAATTTATCCTAAGGAGGTAATCATAGATGCAAGGAAATACCTAGCAAATGGACGGTAGAGTCCATGACTAATGCTTAGTAAGTGCACACCACATGCTAGTTTCTGTTTATGTGCTTCATGCATATTAACTCTTTATTCCCAACTCTGTGAGGTAGTTAGATACTACTAGAACCCCATTGCTCAGCTAAAGAGAGTAAAGCTCCAGGAGATTAATTTGTTCAAGGTTTCATTAAAAGTGGAGGATACAGAGCCTGAATTCAGTGCCTTTGATGGTATGTCATATCATCTCCCCTCACATCAGTGTTAGAATAGTCCAGTCAAAAGTAATCTAAAGATGATTACTGTGTTGTGAATTAACATTTGTTAAGTGGAGTATAGGGTGTCGCATCGCGGTTTAGCAACACACTACAGGAAATCAACGCACCAGCAAACGAATTATTCAGGACCCAGACTCCGGAGACACTCTTTAACTCCTCTTTCCCCCAGAAATGATTAGAACAAATCCTGTGATACCTCCCATCTCTGCTGAGGTCAGTCGGTGCCAAAGGAGAAAGTGTCTTCAGTCCATAATAACTCCCACCTTTATGGCTCAGTGTGTTTTTTGATCTGATCCGATTCTGAGCTGCTGCCCTGTTTGCTCAGCCTCCCCTCGCGAGCGGCAAACGCCTCTGTGTCTTCAACATCTTCGCTGAACATTTTTGCTACTTCCTCACTTTCCTTTAACCCTGGCAGCCCCCGTGGACCCTGATTTCCCACCACCAAGCAGAGGCTTTTTTTAAAAAGCACTTTATTATAATGTTTTTAAATTAACAAGTGGAGTAATGTGTTAAGTGGATATTGGACGTTGTTATAGGGTGTTGGATGGTGAATTGGGTTCAGCAACAGATCACAGGAAAAACTGAGATAGTTTATTACCCAGAGTCCTAGAGGAGTACATGGCACCCCTCAAGGGGTCACATGGGGAGGTCAAGGCAAGGTACAGGCAGAGAGAAGCACATGCCGTTATTAGGGTCTGTGGATGGAGTGCTTTAGGGTTCCCAGGGCAAGTTTGGTCAATCCCAGCAGAAGGGGTGAGTTTGATATGCCACGTGGAGACCTTCTCTGAGGAGGGCACAAGGGGAAGGTCCTGGGAGGCGGGGGAGACCAGGTCATAAGGGCGGTTGGGAAAAGTTCTATGAAGAACTTAGGTTTGCTTGTGAGCGCATGCTATTCTGTAAGCCATGTGCTTGCATGAGGGGCTGGTGTGAAAGTCCCTGCAGGCCATTTGACCAAGGGGGTGCTGAGACCGCAACGGTCTGCGTAAATAACAGCTTGGCTGAATTCTCGACGTACCCCATAGACCCCAGGGCCAGGTAGTGGAGAGGGTGACCCACCGAGTATCACTGCGGCTCCCAGAGCGCCCCTCCTTCATTTCCCCCAGGAAGATGTTTAGTCTGTCAACACCTGCCCGCAGTGTGCTTGAACTTGGGCTGTCAGGGAGGTGTGCGGGCACTATAAGGCTCGGGTCGCTGGGTTTTACTCAGTCTTCTCTCTCTCCTCCTGCATCATCGGCTTATGGTCGAGCCGCCACCCCCAACGGTCCTTGACTTGGGACCACCCCGTTCTGCTCTTCGTTGGAAGAGTCTGTCTTCTGAATGCCTACTCCTTGCTGCCTCCATATCCTCAATGAGTTTTATTCCTTTTGTAAGTTACTTTGAAGGTTTTTTAAAAAAAATTATTTTTTATTTTTTTCAAAGGTTTTATTTACTTGACAGACAGAGATCACAAGTAGGCAGACAGACAGGCAGAGGGAGAGGAAGAAGCAGGCTCCCTGCTGAGCAGAGAGCCTGATGCGGGGCTCAATCCTAGGACCCTGGGATCATGACCCGAGCCGAAGGCAGAGGCTTTAACTCACTGAGCCACCCAGGTGTCCCTACTTTAAAGTTTTTATACTTTAAAGTAAAGGGTGACACAGTGAGTGCACACATCTGCCACCCTCAGTGAACAGAGATGAGCCTTCCTATATGTTTAATCCATCTTCAAAGAATGGAAAATTACAGATCCAATTATCTTCTATTTCTCTTTCCAGCCCATTCCACCTCCTCCCTCCTCGAGGTCGCTGCGTACATGAATATAAGGTGAAACCACGCAATGTTTCATTGCTTTGCTCGTGATTTATTTACCCATTTCCCTCTTTTGATGGACATTGGGTTATTGCCTGTTTTTCTCTGTATTATAACAAACAGTGCCTCACAGTTTATCCCAGTATACATCTCTTCCTACTCAATGTGCGAGAGTTTCTCTAGGTCTCTGCTGTCCAACCTGGTCACCGCTACTCTTGTGCGTCCTGAGCACAGGAAATGGAGCTGGTCTACACTGAGGTGGATGTGTGTAAAAAAAAAGCACTAGACTTTGAAGATTTAGTATGAAAAACAAAGTATTTCATGAGTAAGCGTATGTTGATTACGAATCTAAATATCTAGATATGTTGGATTAAATAAAATGTTATTGAAATTAATTTTATCTGTTTCTCTTTTTAAAGTGTGGCCACTAAAAAAGTTAAATACTCTATGGGCCACATACTTCTGGACAGCACCGCTCTAGGGGATAGAAGTCCATTTGGAATTGGTGGACACGGTGCATGCTGGGTAAACAGGTTCCTTCCCTTACCGTTCCGTCCCAGCCCTTTATATCAAGCCCCCCATTTTCTTGGTGATCTTTCCTCTCTCCGAGCTCCTATGGCACTTAGGTCTGAATGTCTCATGCAGATATTCAAACACACAGTTCTGTATTTTGGTTTGTCTTTTTATGCTGCCTTTCCCCCTTTATTACCAGGGACCATATCTGATGACTGAGCTTCCCCAGGATTAAGCTCAGGAGGAAGCTTCCTTAAATATTTAAGGAAGGTTTAGATGCTCCTGGTATGTTACCTCTCTGCTTTTAAGCTAGGACTCGCCCTACAATAATTTTATCTTATTTACCTAGAATATGCCTCGTGCTTCTTGTGTGTCCCGGCTTCTCTGTGCTCGCCCTAATGTGGCAAAATCGCCTTGGCAGTGACATTAGTCCTCACTCTGCTTCCCTTTCTTTGAAGAAACTCCTGCCGATGTCTTTCCAACAAATTTATTGCTTCTAATGGGTTCTGGAGTCTTGGTAGCTGGCAAGGCCAGGGCCAGCCTCACACATACAAGGTCGTTAGGTTTATAAAAGCTGCTCGTCAAATGACACAAGTTCAGCCTCTCTCCACCAGGCTGCGTCTGGTTCTATGAAACGGCATCATGACAGCTTCTAGGAGCACAGGAAGCAACAAACTGCAAATCACAAGGGGAGGCAGGAATGACCCTAGAGGCGAGTAAGTTACAATGAAGATTCAAGCCACCGACACAACACAGACAAGCCCCCTCCCTCAGAGCTGGCGCTTTGTGCATGACCAGAGGCCAGTGTCCCTAGGGGACACTGTTCTGTGAAATGAAGTAGTGGTTTCCTGTGTTCCTCCACTGGTGTTGACTGTGGAGGAAAGTCTGGGAAATGAGCAGAAAGCCACAGAGAGATGATGTTAAAGGCCATGGGATTTTAGCATAGACCTACTGTTCCGAAACCAGTCAGAAGCAGCCATGCTCGGGCTCCCTCCCAGGCGTACCAAAGCAGAAGCTTCAGGCCAGGGCCTTGGAATTCACATTTCAACCATTTCCCCAGGAGACTCATCTGCAGCTATTTCAGGACCTGGCAGTTGGGAGTCACTGTTCCTACCACGGGAGACAGACTCACTGCTCAGATATAGAAGGTTTTAAATTAAACATCGAGGGAGAACCCACATGAAGCCCCAGCCGACAGCGTGATGGGAGCTGGAAGCCGTGGCACATGAATGGGTCTGGGAATCAGCGGGAGCACCTGCGAGCTTTGCGTGCGTCCTCGGGCGGGATGCTTCCTATTTGTAAAGCTTCCCTCCCAACCTCCAATCTTTCTTTAGCCTTTTTCCACTTGACATTCTCGGCTCAAGATGACTAAGACTTTCAAGAAAACGATCTTTTCTTGCCCACCCAAACTGCTGCACAGTAGTCGCCAAGATGGGTTTTACACTACACGCCCACCTCCCAGATGTGCCTGTTAAACCTCCAGTGTTTCCAACCGTCAATGCACTGCCCAGGGCACAGCAGCAAGGGTGGTCCCTAAGACATTCTGGCAAGTTCGTTCTTTTTTCACATTGCCTGTGTCTAGGTCCTGATGAATCTCATACCACGGTTTTTAGCTGATAAGTTACTTGGACACACACACACACACACTCTCTCTCTCTCTTTTTTTTTTTTTTAAGATTTTATTCATTTGACAGACATACATCACAAGTAGACAGACAGGCAGGCAGAGAGAGGAAGGGAAGCAGGCTCCCCGCTGAGCAGAGAGCCCGATGCGAGGCTCGACCCCAGGACTCTGAGATCATGACCTGAGCCGAAGGCAGAGGTTAACCCAGTGAGCCCCCCAGGCGCCCCCACACTCACACACTCTTAAAGCTGAGTGTCTTATGTTCATTTTTGAGAGAAAAGTGACGCTGGTCCTTGGCTCTATCTCAGCATGCTCCACTTGGTGATCGAAAATGACCTTAAAATGGAACTGCATGTTACCACCTGCTTTAAAACCTAAATTCTGGGCTCCTTTGAGGGCTTATAAATTATAAATGACTAAATTAAGATTTAAGTCTGTACCTCTCTGATCTCCTTGTATTTTTAATTTGTTCTTTTGGGCTATCTCAGATTTTCATCTCTTAATGCCAGGTAGTAACCCAGAGAGTCCTTAGAAGCTAGAATCTTGGTTGCGGGCAAGGGGTCACATATCCCCAACTCACTCGTGTGTGGAGTTTCTCTACAGAATTCGCAAGACTCCATGCTCCTCTATTTTGATCACCACCAACTCAGCTCTTTCTGAGGAAAATCTGAGCAGAGCTCTGGCCTCGCAATCAGAAGATGCGGGTCCTCCTCCAAGCGAGACATTACTCATCTGTGACATTAGGCTCATCCCAACTCCCAACGCCCTTTCTCACACCCTAACCCAAGAGGACACGAGCCTTCCCTTCTCTTCACAGGTCTGTGAAGAACTGACGGTAAACACACATGGGGCAGTACTTCGAAAATTATTAAACACCATACAAAATAGGTGTTATGATTTGTTACTGTCATTGGAGAACAAGAGATGACAAATCTAGCGGGAATATCATTTGACTTTATGTCATCCATAAAAATGAAGATTTTATAGGGACTTTTTAATAATCAAAAATTATCATGCGATGACTGCTAACTAGTATTTTGATTTGAGCGAGGGATCCCTCAGGAAAAATAGTAGGAAGTGGGTCTTCTTTTATGTTCTTCTGATCTATATATTGTATTTTCCTTTAAAAACGTTTTCCTTTTCTTTGAAATCTGTGACTCTTTCCAAGCGGCATTTTCACATGAGTGTTTGCTTAATTATAGGTGTGACTGTTTACTTCAGGGTTTTTATCCTTGACTTGAGAAGAAATACGGTCATATAAACATAACTTTTATCATCAGCTAACATATAACCCCTTGTTAACTATTGCAGAAGCCAGGGAGGATGTTAAGATACACAAGACATGGTCCCTAGCTCTTAGCCATTTGCAATATAACTGGAAAGACAAGACATGAATGCGTAGAATTGTGACCAAAATACGGGAAGTCTTGAACAGCCGCCACGAAGGTACGGTCTGTGCTGTGCGTGCGCACAGTGTGGCCTCACTCAGGAAGTTAGAAATGGCGAAAGAGAAGATGGGCCGGGGTGCAGGTAAACCGCAGAGTTCTCTGAACACCCGTGCAGTAAGCAGAGGAAGCTTTGCAGATCATTATGCCAGAGGAGATTACAGGGGTTATGAGATTATTAGCACAAATTCCCCCAAAATAACGCTTCAGGCAAGCATACGGATCAGTGACTTACTGGGGGTGGTTTCCAGGGGATTGAGAATGAGAGAGTCCAGGGAGGGCAAGCATCCGAGGCCGCACCCGGAGCCGTGGCTTCCCCCGAAACAGCCGCGTGCTCTGTCCTTGGGGACACCTTCAGAGAGGCTGTGTGAACCCAGCGCGTCTTGAGAAAACCCGTGGAATGGGTGGGTGGGGGTGGGTGCAGACAGTTGGATCACTGGCCCCTTCCTGTCTCTTGGCTCCTTGGGTCCCAGCCTGCTCCGTGAGGTGCTCCATGCCCCTTGCCTCTGGCTTGGCTCAGCTGAGTGGGAGCAGCCGCTGGGGACGCCACAGCCTACGTGTGCTCGGTCCAGGGAGGGCACAGGTGCAGGCCGGTCCGGCCCACGGGCCAGGGCTGGCCGGGGCTGCCGAGCCGAGCCTTGTCACTGTATCAGAACCGCCGTCGCTGGGGAACAAGGCAGATGGTCACGGCCCACGCTGGGGAATGGGGGCTCGTGAGCTGGCTCAGGGACATCTGGGGTGGCCCGCAAACTGAATCCCGTCTCCCACTGGTGCTTGGCGCAAAGGAGCATGAGGCCGGACAGAGGGAAAAAGAGTCAGTTAGGAGCAGGTCACAGCAGCCCCTTGCGGGCTGTGAGCCTGAATGAGGAGGAGGAGACGTGGGAGACCCAGGGATGAATTTAGAAATATTTCCAAAGAAAAGCTTCTGCTGAAGCGAAAGCGCAAGACAGAGGAGAGAGGAGAGACGGAGCAAGGATACGCGTCCGTCGAGGGGCCGGAGGCGAGGACCTGCTGGAGGAGAATTCTCCGATGCAGCTTTTCTGCGGACGCTGTGCGCGTTGTCCTAAGATCGAGGTTGCCCTTGGCAAGACGTCATTTTGATTAACAAGAGCAGCGTATGCCTCCCGTTTTACTCGTGGCCCCGACCCATTTTTGAGTGCAGTTAAATTAGGGTTAGAATTGAGAATATCTCAGATCCTGATAAGCCCTCCCCGCGGACTGTTTTCTGGACTGTTGTCCTGCTGTGTTTATGTTGTCGCTTATGAACCTGAAGTAACGGCACGGAGCGGTCACTTTATGTCGACATGACCTTCCGCCCCGGGCCTGCAGACTCCAGTCACCACGGGTGTTTCTTGGGACTCCTGGCATAACGCTTATCCATTTTCCCCCTCGTGATCTATCTTGTCCAATATCCTCCGCTGACAAGCAGACCGAAGTATAAAGTAAAGAAAGTTCTAATAAGACCTTACCCCTGGGACACCTGGGTGGCTCAGTGTGTTAAGCCGCTGCCTTCGGCTCAGGTCATGATCTCAGGTCCTGGGATCAAGCCCCACATCGGGCTCTCTGCTCAGCGGGGAGCCTGCTTCCTCCTCTCTCTCTCTGCCTGCCTCTCTGCCTACTTGTGATCTCTCTCTGTCAAGTGAATAAATAAAATCTTAAAAAAAAAAAAAAAAGACCTTACCCCAAGATGGGGCTCTCCTTACCCCAGAAGCCAACAAACCCTAAAACAGTGTCAAATCAGAGGCGAGGCGAACGGTCTGAAACTGGGCTGTCGGTGCAGAGGGAGCTGTAGGAAGACAAAGCCAAGTTTGAAGCCCGAGGAGGCAGGACAGAGGCGCTGATGTTGGAAGAATCAAAGATAACCTTGGGGAAATGAGTCCAGGATGATTTCCAAGCGACGACGCGGACGCTCAAGGGAGCCTAGGAGGAGGGGACGCACGACCGTAGAAAAACTCGCCCGTATTTTACCAACGGAATCAACACTTCGCTCCACCTCCCTGTGAAAAATCACTAGTATTTTGGGGGCGGGGGAGGAACTCCCTTGAAACACCCGTGAAGAGCGGCAGAAGCCAGAACTGCGCTGACAGCGTGGTCACGGCGCTCGGCCGGGAGCCAGCCCACAGCCCACAGGCCAAAGTCTGCCCCGGGGACACCCTGTCTTCTGGGGCTCGCTGGCCCTTTCGTTCGGGGCGTTCCCAGTCCGTAGCACACAGCGAGCATCTGGTGGGTAGGTGTCCAAGTGGTGGTCAAAACCAAGTCTCTGTGTAGGTTTCTTACTGAAATCATAAATTTTTGACCCACAGAGCTGGAAGTTTCACACTGTGCTGGATTTCTGTGGAACTGAGTCCGTGCACTAACCCTGAGGAGCAGCAACTTTGGGGAACAAACAATGGAAAAATGGAATTTGAAAAGGGGGAGGGAAAAAAATATGGAAGAAGGAATTATTAACTGGAACTCAGTTTCTGCCGTAACAGACGGCGGGCGAATGCCTAAAATACGTGCACTAAAGGACTGTGCACCTTTTGGGTCTTTCCAAGCACTGCTGTTATTGATCCAATGGTCACTGGGCTTTCCAGTGCTGGAGAAACTATTCAGATGAGCATGGTCATCTCTAATTTCCTTTCAAATTCTTCAGCTTAAAAGAAATTAAGTTTAAAAAAAAAATCACCTTTTCAAGGGGCTCCTGGGTGGTGGGACTCTCGGTTAATTGCCTGACTCTTGATCTCAGCTCAGGTCTTGATCTCAGGGTCGTGAATTCAAGCCCTGCTTAGGGCTCCACACTGGGCAGGGAGCCTACTTTATAAAAACAAATTAAAAAAAGACCTGGGGTGCCTGGGTGGTTCAGATGGTTAAGCGTCTGCCTTTGGCTCAGGTCATGATCTCTAGGTCCTAGGATCGAGCCCCACGTTAGGCTCCCATCACAACAGGGAGTCTGCTTCTCCTTCTCCCTCTCGCCCCGCTCAAGCTCTCTCTCTCTCTGTATATGTCTCTCTCTCTGTATATGAAGAAAATCTTAAAAAAAAAAAAAAAGACCTTTTCAATAGTAACAGGCAGCACATGGATTATATATGTTTTCTCTAGTGTCTACTTCACTAGTAGAAACTTTTTGATAATTTCCCAAGAAGATTTAGACAATGAGTTTAGCATCGTGTCGACTTTGGAAGCAGACTCTTTGATTCGAATGTTGGCTCTTGTTTTTTATTAGTTTGAGACCTGAGCAAGGTAGTAAACCATGTTTATCTCAGTTCCCCCTACAAAATGGGGATGGTAGTAACTTCCACGTGTCTTACAGAGTTGTGAGGATTAAATAAGAGAACACAGGCAAACTGCTCAGAGCAGTGCCTAACACACGGAGATACTCTCCATGTGTTATGTGGCGGAAATTATCCTTGTTAAGTAAAAGGGAGCAGGAAAGATTACTCTACTAATAAGCAATGGAAACAAGATTCCAAAGAAGTGGTTACTTCCTAGGAGAATAAGTTTTCTCAGGCATATTAAGCATGTTGTTTTTCTTATTTAAGGTTCAAATACAAATAGAGGTCCTAATTAATAAAGAAACATTTTTATGAAGCAACATCAAATAGTTTCCAAAACTATATATAGATGAAAGTAATTAAAACTTCTCTCCTGGGGCGCCTGGGTGGCTCAGTGGGTTAAAGCCTCTGCCTTCGGCTCAGGTCATGATCCCAGGTTCCTGGGATCGAGCCCCACATCGGGCTCTCTGCTCAGCAGGAAGCCTGCTTCCTCCTCTCTCTCTGCCTGCCTCTCCGCTTACTTGTGACCTCTGTCTGTCAAATAAATAAATAAAATCTTTAAAAACAAAACAAAACAAGACAAACTTCCCTTCTTCTAGAACCCTCTGCTTCCACCATATTGAATTATTTGCAGGAACCCGAATGCTCTAAGCTCGGCCAGGTCTCCGTGTGTTTCATGAGCCGGAATGGGACTGACACTGCTTTCCCCTCACGCCCCTCCTCTATTTGCTCGGTTAAACCGTATTTAATCTACGAGACTCACTCAGATAGTGCCTGCTTCCCAGAGAAAAACTGGATCGTTTCCTCCTGTTATCAGATTCGGAGTTTCGCCTCATACTCTTGGAGTGTGAGCTCCTTGAAGACGTGAACCACGCCATATTAATTTTTTAATCCAGCAGATGAGTATTGACAGGTCTGGCGCCTGGTCCAGGCAATCGCTCTTCTAAGCATTTGCTCTCCTGTATGTAAACTTGCTTACCCAGTCGAGACCACTGAGCTATAAATAAGTTATTCACTGTGGACATCTAGTGGCCAAGGGGGGAGATGACTGTTCTTAAGCAATTACATTAATAATACTTATTGTATAAATTACGCAGCAAGTAAGTAAAGTAAATCCTTACTGTATAAATTATTAACAATTTAAGCCCAGAGCTCCTCTGCCTGTTGCTGTGCCTTCTGCCAGATTTCTACCACTTAAAGCAGTTTACCCCTAGATACTGAACTATTCAACAATAATAACTATGATGATGATATCCTATATATCATCATCTAACCAAATACATTCATATTCTTATGTAACACATAGACACACCCTCACGATGAGGTGGCATTTTGGTACTATTCTTTCTATTTTACTGTGAGCAAATTGCGGTTCATAGATATTAATTAATTCTCCCAGAGTGATCTGTGTTTATGTACAGAAACTGAAGTTGAATCCAAGGCTGGCCTCATAGACATTCCTCTATTATAGAATTTATCACCCTATTACTGTTTCTTTCTTTTATAGTTTATCTTTGCCCATTTCTTAGGACAGTGCCTGGTCTATTTTATGTGCATGATATTGGATTGTTGATAAATGTAAGAGAATGCATAATCCCCAAATTATATCACAGAGAACTTTACTGACTCAATCTGGTGTACAGAGTTAACCCTTAGATACCTCTTCTTGTTTCCATGCATTTTGTATGCTACAGCCTTGGCCTTGAAATATCCTCACCCTCGCCAGCTTGATAAACTCCCTTGTATTCATCAATTCAAATATTGCTTTAAGACCTTCCTCAGTGTTTCCCTAGGCAGAGGTCAGTGCTTCCTCGATTGTATCCTCCAGCTCCCAGACACAGCTCTGGGTCAGCACGTATCACACTCCTGTAATTCCTTCTTTACACGTCTGTCTTCTGCTGGCTCTGAGATCTCCGTCAGCAGTTCAGGCAGAGGGAACAGTGGTGTCCGCACAGCCAGCTTGGAGTGTGGCTGGCACTTTGGGGCTTGCTGTCTGTATCCCAGCGTAAGTAAGGGACACAGCAAGATGAAGTAGAGTCTCCATAATACGCCGAGATTATGTTTGGTTTTTTTTTTTTTAGATTTTATTTATCCATTTGACAGAGATCACAAGCAGGCAGAGAGGCAGGCAGAGAGAGAGACGGGGAAGCAGGCTCCCTGCTGAGCAGAGAGAGCCCAATGCAGGGCTCGATCCCAGGACCCTGGGATCATGACCTGAGCTGAAGGCAGAGGCTTTAACCCACTGAGCCACCCATGCACCCCTTTTATTTTTAATATTTAACAAAATATTTTGATCAGTTGTATACAAATAAAAACTGATAACTTCATCTGTAAGACAATTTTTTAAACATTTAGACACTTGCTACCCAGACTTTGCTCTTCATACCTTTAAAGGTACTCTAATTCAGGCCCCGTCGTACCTGCTTGGACTATTGCAGTAGCCTTCAAGTTGATCTCCATGCCATGGCCTGGGAAGGGAGTTCCGTACCACTGCAGGAATGAGGGTCCTTTCAGAGGAAAAAGGAGGAGGAAGAGGAAGAGAACTTAACTGTTGTCCTTCACACTTAGAAAACATGACAGAGTAACAGGTTTATAATTTGCTGTTTTATAGAGGAAAAATGGTTGTGTGTGTGTGTCTGTGTGTGTGTGTGTGTGTGTGTGTGTGTGTGTGTTTTAAGAACGAGAAAGAAACAAAACCCTTAGCAAGAAATCAAAAGCGTTTTCCAGCAGACTCATCTGCTCCTTTTACCCTCCTCTTTGCTTTGGATCCTCAGAGTCCTGGCACCTCTGAATCCTCTCATCATTTTTAGACCCTTAAATGGTCTCCCTGCTCTGGTACATAATTCTTAGTTTCTCCTGGAATATGCTTCTCCTTCCTGGTTCACAAATGTCCCCTGTTCCATGACGCCCATCCCGCAGTCTTACTGTTGTTTGCACAACGGGGATCCCTCTGGGCACCTAGATTTCTGCATTTCTGTCATCCCGAAACCTCCAGAGTTGGAAAGGTGATGGGCACATAGTAGGTGCTCAGTAGAAGCTTGTTGATGGAATGAACCTCTCTCTGGGAAGAGGCAGGGGAAAAAATGAGAATGTTGTTAAAGTGTATTTGCTGCCAAAAGGAAGCATGCATGTAGACCCGGGGAGCACAGGGGGCTTCCCTCCCTCGTCAGCCGTCCTGGATGAGAACAGTCCGTAGGCTTATGTCCGCGAGCAGGAGGGTTAACCCAGCCCCCCTGCTACTGTTATCGTAACTTTGTCCGTTCAGCCTTGTGAAACCCACTTCCATTTCATCTTCAGTCCTGGGTCAGACGCAACTGAGAAAAGGTCAAATCAAATGAGACTCACTGAGTGACTCTCTCTTCAGAGTCTCTCTTGGGCAGGAAGTTTAACACAGGAGCTGTATGGCCGGGGCAGAGCTTTTATTCTTGGGTGCGCAGCCCACCTGCCATTGGTTTTCTTTCCTGGATGAATATGTTTCCAGTCAAATGTCCTGGGGTCTGTGACGCATTAGTCCTCTCAGATGTGGCTTTCAGAGCACCTAGTTTGTTCCGGACACTCTGGGAGGTGTCTCCAGCAGACAGCGGACCCTCGGCCACGTCCGGCCACCGCCGCACCATGTCATAGTGTCCCACTCTCTCTTCTTGCAGGCATCGTTTCCATCACCACCCTGACTGTGCTGGCCTATGAACGTTACATTCGCGTGGTCCATGCCAGAGTGATCAATTTTTCCTGGGCCTGGAGGGCCATCACCTACATCTGGCTGTACTCACTGGCATGGTCGGGAGCGCCTCTGCTGGGCTGGAACAGGTACATCCTGGACGTGCATGGACTGGGCTGCTCTGTGGACTGGAAATCCAAGGACGCCAACGACTCTTCCTTTGTGCTTTTCTTATTTCTTGGCTGCCTGGTGGTGCCCCTGGGAGTCATAGCCCATTGCTATGGCCATATTCTGTATTCCGTTCGAATGGTAAGTTGAAAACGGCAGGTGCCCCTCCCATAATCTATTTCCAGGGTGGGCAGTTCTGGGCAGAAGAGACTCAAACTCTCCCTACATGATCAGTGGTTGTCCGCAGCTGGCGCCGTTCTAGGGGACTTCCTGGGAGAGTATAGAATTCTACTCTGTTCAATAGAATTGGGCACTGAGTCACTCTCTAAAAGGCAAATGAGGAATAACCTCTACTTTCTCTATGCCACCCTCTAAACCACAAGGAGGAAGGAAAGCGGTTCTGGACAGATAAAATCAGTAACAACCAAGAACACCTGCATTCTCTGACACTGTTAGAATTAAAGAACTCTGACCAAGGAAATTCCACACTTCCCATGATTTTATTCATTCAAAGGTCATGTAAATCCACTAGACCATAGTATAGATATTTTGTCCGGAAATCACTTCTGAATCATAAAGCACAAGACTGGCCACAAATGGGTTTCCTGTTGAGTGCTAGCGAGACGTCTGAAGTGACAGTGGGAGGCAATCTCCTACTTTAGCCCCATACATTTTCCTTGCTCAATCACCATGTCTTCCTGTCTGCGTCTTCCTTCAGAACTCCTGCTCAGCGGTCTCCTGTGCACCCTGCTAAACCCCTCTAATTTTCACCTTTAAAAAACAAAACAAACAAACAAACAAAACCTAACTTGGCCACATGCATTACTTTAAATCATAACCCACTGCTGACTTCCACATTCAAACTTTTCTCATACACATCTGTTTTGTAAAAAAAAGAAAAAAAAATCCCCATACCAACTTATTTACAAGAAAGCCATTATCAAGAAATGTCTCAACTCCCTGTCCCCCTTTATACAAATCGCTCTGTTCAGCCTCATTCTTAGGTCCCCCCTCTCCAGTTCTGGAGTCATGGCATAGATCTCTGAGGACCAAGCTGACCTTAGCTTCTGGTTTTCCCCCAACCCCATTTTCTGCCCCAGGGACCTCTTGCAAGTAATAGTTTTCTCTTCCACTTAACATCTCCAATCTCTTCCTTACTTCTGGCTCCTTCTCTTTAGCAATAACTATGCTACTATTATACAAAAGCAAAGTCTGCTCTCAACTCCCTCTGGCTCTCACTTCATTGCCCTTCGCACCAGTCTGTACTCAAAGAACCATTAGTGGCTTTTGGTGTTCTATCACCACTCAGTAAGCATGCATTCGGCCAATATTGGTCGAACATAGAGAATGCATCAATTACTATTACAGGCTGAATGTTTTTTTTTTTTTTTTCTCTCTCCAAAATTTATATATGGAAGCTTGACCCTCAACCAACGGTATTGGAGATGGGGTCTTTAGGAGGTAATTAGGGTCATATGATGTCATGAGAGTGGGGTCCTCATGATGGGATTAGTGCTCTAGTAGGAGGAGGAAAGATCAGTGTCTCTCTCTCTCTCTCTCTCTCTCTCTCTCTCTCTGTCTTTCCCTCCCTCCCTCCATCTCTTCATCCTCCTGCCGTGTCTCTCTCCAGCATGCGACACACAGAGAGAAGGCAGCCATCTCCAAGCCAAGAAAAGAGGTCTCATACCGAAACCTGCCTGTGGGCATCTTGACTTCAGACTCCCCAGCCTTCAGATGTGTGAGAAATACATGTCTGTTGTGGAAGCCACTCAGTCTATGTTATATTGTTATGGAGGCCCAAGCTGACTAAGCCGTTGCCTAAGCTCTGAGGATGTAACATGTATAAGATATCGCCCCTGCCTCAACGAGTTTATAGTTTAATAAACTTACCTAGCGCTTAATTCCCCAACCCAGAGCAAACTGGCGCTTCCTTCCTTGAGCACACTGTCAGAGAAACAGCCCACATTAAGGTAACTGATGATCTCTCAAATGCTAGATCCAGGGAACACATTCCTATGTCTTTTTTCTTTTCTGACATCCATGGTATTTGACACTTGTGGCGTTATTAACAACTTCCACTCACTGGTGGTTTTCTCCTCCACTGTTTCTAGGATTCTATTCTCTCCTGTCTTTGCTGCTCATTCTCTGGCCCATTTTCTTAGGTCTCTGCCCAGGGCGGCTTCCTATGGGCTTCCCAGCATTGTGCGTGTAGCTCTTTTCTCTTACTACACACTGGCCTTGGGCATCTCATATGCTCTTAGGATGTCCCCTTCTAACAACGGCTTCTGACCCAGGGTGTTCTTCTGACCTCTGTCAGGTCCCAGTCAGCTGCCTATTGCAGACCTCCACTAGGATGGTCCCCAGACCTATCAGATTCTTCTTCTTTTTTTTTAATCTTAAGATTTTATTTATTTATTTGAGAGTGAGAGAAAATATGAGAGAGCAGGGTGAGGGTGGGGTGAGCACAGAGGGAGAAACAGACTCCCCACTGAGCAGGGACCCTGATGCAAGGCTCGATCCCGGGACCCTGGGATCATGACCTGAGCCGAAGGCAGACGCTTAACTGACTTGGCCTTCCAGGTGCCCCTTCAGAACATTCAGACTTACCAGATTCCATGTGCGCGAAGACAACTGGGTCATCTTTCCCCCAGACCGGCTGCTCCTTCATTCCCTTTCTCAGTGGATGGTCATTATTCCTCAGCCAGAAATGAGAGCATAATATTTGACTATTCCTCATCCAAATCTCCCCAATTATCCCACAATCAATGATCAGTTTTCATGTATTCAACCTCCTATTTTTCCTTATATCCTTTTCCCCTCTCCTGTGGTCACAGACTCAGTTCAAAGGGGCCTTAGTTTTTTCTTCCTTTATTCTTGCTTTCTTCTAATGCATTTTCTCCACACTTCCACCAGAGTAATTATTCTTAAATGCAAGTTTTCTCATATCACTGGCCAGCTTAAAATCCTTCAGAGGTTCCTCTGCCTTCATGATGAAAATTAAAGCCTCTGAGTGTGAGTACCAGGGTCCTGCAGATGGTCCTGCCATCTCTTGTCCATGTGTCCAGCTTCAATTCTTGACATGCCGACCCTCTTGCCAACTCGGGTTCCAGTCAAGTGCAGTATTTCCTGTTCCCGGAACTTGACGCGTGTTCTATTACTACTTTACATGAGCATTCACCCTGTTCCTGGAACACTCTGTCCTTTCCCCTTCCTCGGCTGAACCACAGGGGGCTGAGCTCAGGATCTTCCTGCCCTTACCTATGTCTGAATCCATTACCCATCCTGTGTGTTCTCATAGCCCTCTCTGGTCGCCTCTCTCATGACATGCATCATCTACAGAAACAGTCTGTGTGCCTCTCACCCTCAGAATCCAGTGAATTCCTTAAAAGCAGAGACCCCGTCTTATTCATTTTTTCACCTACAGCTGGAACAGGACTTGCATAAAATAGTTGATCAGAGACTATTTTTGGAATGAGTGACAAACAATGCATTGGAAGGGGAAGTGGTGCGAGTCTGAAGAGACTTGACTCTAGACCACAGTATTCTCCACTCAGAACCTGGTGGTTATCCAGAGGGGTGACTCATAGCACTGATGGAGACAGAGCTTCTCATGTGAGAAAAGGACTCACGGTGAAGTGTTCGAAAATCTACAGGTGTCTGCATCAATAAGCCCAGTTTAATGTAGGCAGAGGACTCTTTTATTGGGAATTCTGGGGAATGTGTCTTAAGTGGTTCAACCTTCAGGACAAGTTCAGCTGTGCATACGCTTTTGCTCCATCTGTAGCCATTTTAGAAGATATTCTCAAATGATTGTATATTGGGATAGGATATTTGGGGGGCTCTTTATTTGGAAAACTTTGAAAGGACAGAGTAAAGGCATGGAGAATGATAAAACAGAGAGGCCAAAAGAGATAAATGAAAAATAATCATGGAAACTACAGATCTGCAAACACAAATAATCCAGAACAATAATCAGAACTATATCCTTGTACCAAAGAGAAACTGGGCTTTCCCGGCCCAGTATTTCCTTAAATTAACTTCTCCAGCATGCATGTAATTTCAAGATGATAAATGAGTGCTCTGCTTTGATACATGTTGAGAAGATGGGAATTGAGTTGCCCAGAAAGGGTAGAGATGAGTCTGTAGGGGACTCTGGATGGTGGGGAATTGGAGACAGATGATTGAGCTGTGGTTATACTGAGTATATTGTATATTGTATATTATCAATACAATGCAATATATCATATATTAAATATACTATATATTGAGTATATCAAATATATATATACTCATTAATTGCAACTGAGGAGCCAAAAATCATGATTCCAAATATTCCATAGTATCATAAAAGTACAAATGCATATAAATGTGTTAGTTTCAAATAGAACTCCAGTGTAAATAAATATTTAATCTTGGACATAATCCCACAAAGTCATGCTTGTGGAACTGGGACCCAACTTCTGTTAAGTCCAACAAGTTATTAATTTGAATCTCTTTTAATCTTGACTCTTAGAGGAAGTAATTGATTGCCAGGAGCAAAAGTGGTGAATCTGGGATATGGATCCAGACCTAATTCCAAATTGAGACCTTTTATTAGAACTCCACAACCTTCTTAAGAAACTCTGGGGAGGGGCACCTGGGTGGCTCGGTGGGTTAAAAGCCTCTGCCTTCAGCTCAGGTCATGATCCCAGGGTCCTGGGATGGAGCCTCACATCGGGCTCTCTGCTCAGCAGGGAGCCTGCTTCCCTCTCTCTCTGCCTGCCTCTCTGCCTACTTGTGATCTCTGTCAAACAAATAAATAAAATCTTTTAAAAAAGAGAAAAAAAAAATTCTAGGGAAAATTTCCCACCCACCCAAAAAATGTTGTTCTGAAAATAGAGTAATATCTTATCACATTAAATAAAATAGTTTCTTTTAAAATAGAATAGATAAGGGGGGCCTGGGTGGCTCAGTAGGTTAAGCCTCTGCCTTCGGCTCAGGTCATGATCTCAGGATCCTGGGATCAAGCCCTACATCGGGCTCTCTGCTCAGCAGGGAGCCTGCTTCCTCCTCTCTCTCTGCCTGCCTCTCTGCCTACTTGTTATCCCTCTCTCTGTCAAATGGATAAATAAAACTTTTTGGAAAAAAAATAGGATAGATATATAGATAATAGATAGAATAGATAATAATAGTATCCAACTTTACAACCATGCCCACTCCTACACCTTCCCCTACTCTATAAAAACACAATCATTTTAATTATCCATATTTTCTTCCTACTCTCTGTCAGTATGAATAGGTGATTCTACTAAGAACAGAGTTTCTTCAATATAATTTTAGATGATATCAATAATGTAGCTGTATCAATTCAAATATACTTTTAAACACTATAAGCACATGTTCTGATTTATTTGGAAATTTTTTTCCTTAATTTTTATGATAATCCTGGAAATAAAAAGGAATGCTTAGATTTTGCTGAAATGCAATAAATTTCCCAGTTTAAAATTGTGCACTAAGTATAAACAGTAAGCAAGATACCTTATTTTAAATATATAGACATTTGTATTTTAGTATTTTGTAGCAAACTTAACTTTCAGGATAGTCAGAAAAACCATTTTATTTAAGAACATACTTTTGGTGTAGAGGGATATTATTCCCTCCCCTTACTAACAAATTTATAATAACAATAGAAGGAACCTCGAAAGAACTTTTATCTGAGAAACCCAAACAACTTTCAGACTCTAGACCATTATTCTTCAGTGCTTTACTAGGGATGAATTAAAAGCAGATATGCTGAGTTTACAGGGATGTGGCTACAAGTGTTCTCTGCACCTGAGCCCGGATGAAACCAACCACAAGCGAGGTCCCCATCCAATCCCACTTTGCAATAGTTAGCTGGGAGTGGAAGCCACCATAGTTTGCAGCAAGAATTCATTTGGGAATTTAGCTTTATCCAAGACCAGCTTAACCATGCAGAACCGACGTCACATGTTTGCTGCCTGGTTTGAGAAGTTGGGGGTTATGTCTGGATTAGAGTTCCCAGGATCATGGAGAAAGAGTTTCCAACTTGTCAGGACTCTTTCAGGCTGTCTTTCAGTGACTGGAGAATCTAAGCAAAATAATTCATTTTCTTCTTTTTTTTTTAAGATTTTATTTATTTATTTTAGAGAGAAAACATGTGTGGTTGTGGCAGGGGAGGGGCAGAGGGAGAGCGAGAATCCCAAGCAGACTACACACTGGGTGTGGAGCATAGCAGGCTGGATTGTGAAATCAAGACCTGAGCCAAAACTAAGAGTCCCACACTCAACATCTGAGCCACCCAGGCGCCCCCATTCTTTTCTTCTTTAAAGAAATTGGAAAACATTAAAAACCATTAAAGGATCAAAGAGGCTATGTGGCTCCAAGTACTGTATTAAAGATGCATGGACTGAGACATGGAGAGATTAAGGGCTGGACACAGCTGGAGGCTCTTGGATCAGAAGTTGACCCCGAAAGTCCTGTTGAGTTGTCTTTCCACAAGGGTGGGCCCCGGAATTTTGTCTGTATATCTATTATCAAAGCAACATGAGAGAAGTTTTCTTTGACTTCCAGCTCTTTCTTTCTCCTTTCTGCAGCTTCGTTGTGTTGAAGATCTTCAGACAATTCAAGTGATTAAGATTTTAAGATATGAAAAGAAAGTGGCCAAAATGTGCTTTTTAATGATATTTATCTTCCTTATCTTTTGGATGCCTTATATCGTGATCTGTTTCATGGTGGTGAATGGTTATGGACACCTGGTCACTCCAACAGTTTCTCTTGTCTCCTATCTCTTTGCTAAGTCAAGCACTGTATATAATCCGATTATTTATATCATCATGATCAGAAAGGTAAGTGTGGTAATATACACGTTGTTTTCACCATGTAGATGTGCTTGTTGGAAAATGTAATACTTTTATATATATTATTCAGACACCTTCAATGATAAAAACCAAAGTCAAGAATTTTATAGGAAAAAGTGTTCAGGAATAAATGCAAGGTATTCCCCAAAGAAAATAGTAACAATTCTAAGATCTACCAAAAATCTTGTTAAGTAAAATTCCACTAAAATTAATATTTAACTCATCAGGAAACATTTTATGTCTTGTAATAATAATGGCCACAAAGTTAATAATTTACTTAAAATTCTTACTGTACTATGGAGATTATACCCATTATCTTTCAAAACACCATGAGATAGGCACTAGAATTATTTTTTACTTGATTTATGAATTATAACACAAGTTCAAAAAAGGTTAAATGACTGGCCTACTCCAGGAATTGTTGGTGCCTGGATTCCAGTCTGGTTTGCTAGAATATCAAAGTCCATCTCACCAATTAGGGTTTCAGGTATCATTATTCACATGCCATGACCAGTGTGTAGCTCAAACTAATTTGTTTCCAGAAACTCCTCTAGATCGAATGGGAAGCTTATCATCTGTGTGTGTGGTAGACAGGTTTCGGCTTGACGACTGTCAGCCAGGACTATGAGGGCCTCAGTAGGATTGCGAAGAAGCGTGAGGCTAAGCCTCTAAGTCACAAAGCTTAAAGACCAGAGAATTGCCAAGTTATAATGGTCGATTCCTGCATTGACATTTTTTATTTTTATTTTTAAAATATTTATTTATTTATTTGAGAGAGAGAGAGATAACACGAGGAGGAGGGCCTGAGGGAAAGGGAGAGACAGAGAGGCAGAGGGAGAGGGAGGGGACATCATCAAGCCGACTCTGCCCTGAGCCTCGAGCCCAACTCAAGGCTCGACCTCACAACCCTGAGATCCTGACCTGACCAAAACCAAGAGTCAGATGCTCCATAGACTGTGTCACCCAGGACCGTCTCCATTGGAACTTTAAAGTAGCAGATCACACTAATAACAGGCAATAATAATTAATAATAATTATAATAATAGCTACTGTGGCTACTAATACTCAAAAGTTTGGAATGAGAAAACATTTTTTCTATTAACCTTATAATGTTCACTGCTAAATCTGCCTCTTCGTACTTTCATATGGTTTCAGTCTCTATTCATTGATGGTCTTTCTTTCTCTTTCATGATGCCTTCATTTATCTATTTACTTGAATCCAGAGAATTTTAACTCAGAGTCCCTAAAATCTGAGAATTACTTGAATTGGCTTCAGGAGAGCCATGAGAACCTCTGAAATTAGTCATAAAACTTTTTAAGAATATGCACATGTACATTTTTCTAACAAGATAGTTTATAAGCTTAATTTTCTGAAGAAGTGTAAGGACTTCATATTTTAACTACCACGTCAACAGGCAAATAATTACATTTAAAATATATTACCTGACATTATTTTTTGTGTTCTTTCTCTGGGCCAGTGGCCATATGTCAGTTCTTTTAAAATTTTAGTGTGCATACACTACACCAGGAGAGACCATTAAAAAAAAATTAAAAAAGAGTACATACTCAGATTTGGTATGCCTGGGTGGCCAAGATTCTGCTTTGTAACCTTGCATGTGGTCCCCATGTTTCTGGTTCTCAGGAGCACACTTAAGATGGAAAGTCTGAAAGACACAGTAAACTAACAAATAAATAAAACAATGGTCCTTATCCTCAAGGAGCTTACCATTTATGTAGGAAAACATATTTTGACATACTTTAACCCTTATAATAATGTATCTTTAGCACTTAAGCTGGTATAGCAAACACTAGTTTGATGAATAGATAGTCTCAAGCAAATATTTTTAAAGGTGAGTATAGACTAAATACTAACTTGTATATAAGTGAGGTTTAAAGAAGACAGAAATCAATGTAGCTAGCTCTTCTATTTTCCACTGATATTTCCTGGTCTGGGAAAGCCCATATATTAAACTTCAATTTTGCTCTGAACTAATGGGATAAAAATTAAATTAACTTTTTATTTATATGTTTTATTGGTCACGATAGGCTATTGCAACAAATAACTCCACCATTTCAGTGAATCAGCAAGAAAAGTATTCTTTCATTTCTTTTTGAAAAAATTTATTTTATAAAGAGAAAGAGAACACATGTGGGAGCATAAGTGGGGAGAGGGGCAGAGGAAGAGAATCTCAAGCAGACTCCCTGCTGAGGGTAGAGCCCCCTACGGGGCTTGATCTCAAGACCTCGAAATCATAGCCTGAGCCAAAACTAAGAGTCAGGAGCTCAACTAACTGAGTCACCCAGGGGCCCTAAGGTTTTGCTCATTAAATCCTGGTCCAGAGTCCACTCTATTTGCTGGAGGGCAGGGGATCTGTCCCATACAGTTCTGTAGGAATCAAAGTTCCTCCATGTTGTGATATTATAATCTTCAGGCTTGACCTATAGGAGGGGGAAGAGCAGGAGGAGCCCCTGAAAGGGAGTTGAGAAATGGGGTTCAGTGTTGTACCCAGGACAAGGGGAGGATCATGGGTATTGGTGTGCACTAGCACTCTCTGCTGTAGTATTTTTTTCTCCAGATGGTTTGTAATCTTGATAGAAAAAAAAATCCTTACCTGATCAAAGGAAATTAGTGAGGACAGCTGACTGTAAACTCTGTGGGAAGGGCCTTGTCAGCCTTTGCTGCCTGCAGTATTCCCAAATTGTAGCCCAGTGGCTTTTACCTTGTAGTTGCTCACTGAATATTTGTGGAATGAATTAATTTGAATTTTTAAAATTTTTTTTAAGTTTTTATTTATTTTTTAAATTTATTTTCAGTGTTCCAGAATTCATTGTTTATGCACCACACCCAGTGCTCCATGCAATCCGTGCCCTCTCCAATACCCACCACCTGGTTCCCCCAACCTCCCACCTCCTGCCCCTCCCAAACCCTCAGATTGTTTTTCAGAGTCCACAGTCTCTCACGGTTCGTCTTCCCCTCCAATTTCAAGTTTCTTAAACAGATTTAGTTGTCCTCAAAGACGGTGCATGCAACTTGAATCCATGGTGATTATAAGGTATTGTAATAGTCCTTTATGATTTTGTTGATGAGAATTACATAATAATAAAAAAACCCCTTAAACTCCAGGGTTATTTAGGTACATATGAGCATTGCCACCTAACCCCATACCCACCCAGCTAACAAAAAAGAACAACCGAAATTAAATTCAACTAATTTGAATTTAGGGTTAGGGTTAGGGTTAACCCTAATTAAGGGCCGAATTTTTACTTTATATTCAACTTCATTTTCTCTCTGCCCAGTTCCGAAGATCCCTTTTTCAACTGCTCTGTTTCCGACTTCTGAGATGCCAGAGGCCTGCTAAGGACCTACCAGCCAATGGGAGTGAAATGCAGATCAGACCCATTGTGATGTCACAGAAAGACGGGGACAGGCCAAAGAAAAAAGTGACTTTTAATTCTTCTTCCATCATTTTTATCATCACCAGTGACGAATCACTGGCAGTTGATGAGAGTGACAAGACCAGTGTGTCAAAGGTTGATGTAATCCAAGTTCGTCCTTTATAGGAAGGAATAATGGTAATGAAAGATGAGGCCTTATACTGGAAACCGCATCTTGACTTCCATTATGAGGACTATTTCGGAATCCCCACTCTATGTAATATTTTGGGGGAGGAAAAACCTTCTTCTGCCCTCAAATTTTCTTCTACCTGGTGAAGGAAATAAATTGACATGAAACAGATGAACAGGAGAAAAACCCAAAAGTTTAATTCTGTGTGCATGGAGGCCCAATAATAAAATTGAGACCCAAAGAAATGAGCAGGGCATGTAGCTTTTTCACATTTTAGACAAAGAGACATAAATCTGTAAGGAATTGACAGGACAGGAAAACTCACGTTTGGGAGCTTCAGTCCGTAAAGAATTCTAAACAGGATCTGGGCTTGGTAGTAATTTAGTAAAAGTAACAGGGTTTGTTCATACAGGTTTTTTCAGCCCTCAGTTCTCCGTCTCTGATGATACAGATGTCTCTCTACCCCCTGGTTTAGGGAGGTTCCTTTTACACAAGAGATTTCCTGCTTTCAGGAGGACAAAGGAAGGTCAGATTGCTTTTTGCATCTGGTGTTTATTAAGTAAGTTAAATTCAAAATTGTGGCATATTTTGGGGCATCCTGCCTTGGACTCCCACAACATCAACAGAACTTCGGTGAGTCAGCAGGAAATCTGAATTGCCCGTATGCTTTCTAGCCTCTGGAAGCAACTGAGCAAGACAGTTGCTTTACTTCAATGGGTGCTTTCCGTAACGAAAAACCCTTCATGGCACAAGATGGGCACCTGGCACCATTAACTTCTAACATGTTGGAAATTTTCATTTCAAATATATTTTTTTAAATGACACTATTTTCCAAGGCACACAATACATTTTTTCTCAAAAATACTTAGCTGTATTCACAGCTCAGAAATAACGGTAAAAATATAACTTTGTATCATACATGTCGGAAACTGCAGCTTTTCGGTGGTGTTGGATCCTCATCACTGTCTTGTCTAATGTATGAACGATCAGATTTATCAGAGAGCCTATTCCAGAGTGAAAAAGAAAATCAGCACCCTGGCTTCCTCTGAAAACGAAAGACTTACTGTATGTGCCGTATGATAAAGATGAGCTTCAAGATGACTGTCCTGCGAAGCGCGCTCCAGAAGGAATACTGAAAAGCAACCCAGCCAAGGAAAAGTCGTGAATTTCAAAATAATCGTGGAGGCTGGGGACTCATACATGAGCAGAGGATGTCCATGGGAAGGATGTGTCGATGGCAGATCTGTTTCATTTCAAACATGACTTGGCAACCTTATCCTCTCAACAATTTGCCACAATTTTGCCAAGTGTTTTGGGTTTAGAAAAGAAGTTCCAAGCAAAAAAAAAAAAAGAAAGAAAGAAACAAATCTACATTTGAAGGGGATGAAAGTAAGTGTAAAACTGTATTCATAAAATGTATTATTTAGTCTTTTTTGCTTTAACCAGTCTCCTGGGTAGTCAACGGTCAGTGTTCGTGAAGTTGCCATTTTCCCATGAGTCCTTGTTTGGACTAAACACAGCTCGTTAGAACTCAAGGATTTCTTCAACTATATAAAAAAGAAACTGAACCATTTTATTTTGTTGCGTAATTTTTATTTCTTAGTTGACTGTCCTGCTGATGTAGCATCTTCACAATTAATCATGTCTGAAAGACTTCTGAGTGTTTCAGCTGGTCTACTGAAGAAGAACCAAAGAGAATATTTTCCCTAAAAGAACTTTTCAAAATCAAGTTTATCGCTGGTTAGTAAACTGCTTCTGGAGAATCTCAAGTGGAATCATTTCTATGAAAACTGTCTCCCTTGTTTCCTTTCCACTCTGTCATCTATATATCTGTTTAATTTATAAGTAAAACTTCTTGTTCTTCACTTAGTATGGCATCAATAACCCCCTCTTTTTTTTAATCTTCAGAAGGTAATGATGGCTTTCCAAGATGGTGAAGTAAAATTAGTTCATTTTGTAACGTTCTAGAGTGCCCCAAAGTCCTCATTTTTACTTCCAGTTTTGGTAAGTGAAGCTGAGCTCTACGTTGGATTAGTTCCATCCCGGTGACCCAAAGTGTAATTTACATGTTAGGCAAATCATGGTTTTTAGTCTTGGGTGTTACGAGTCCGTCCTATCGTGACTTTAACGATGTCCTTGAAAGGGAAGAGGTGATCAGCATCTTCCTTGAGGTCCCTGGTGCTTTACTTTTTGAGAAGTGAAAGAGATCTTAGTCACTGCACTTTCATATTTAGAATGACCACACCTATGTGTAGCATTATGGGAAAGCTGTATTTTGCAACTTAAACTGGTAGTTTAGGGGTGGTCCCACTCCCAATAACCACAACGAACACACAGAGAAATTTTATACTGATTTTAATTGTAAGCGGGCATATATCTGTCCCTAGTGAATTAAATATGATGATGGAAACATGGCTTTGATCCTTAGTTTCAGTTATGAGGAAGTCCAGTTGCCGCGTCAGCATATTTATGTCACCGGCTAATGACATTGGGAATTTTTTTCTAGTGACTCCATGGAGTTTGCAAGGAAACATGTCCTGTTTTCTGGAAGGAAGTGAGCCACTCCCATGGTCTTCTGAAGTAGTGCAGGGGTCTCAGGGACATGGAGCACAGAAATAGGTAGGTACTACCCATGGCTATCAATGTTCCAAAGAAAAAGAGTCCTTTGTTTATCACCTGTAAAAACAGCAAGAAGTCTCGTTTTATTTGTCCAGAGATAAAGATCTCAAAAGACTTCATTCTTGAACAACCAAGGAGTATACAACGTCTTCTTTGTTCTTTAACCTAAAATGGCAATTTAATGGCATGACCACGAGGTCAAGGCCTAGGATGGCTGGTAAGGTCAGGAATTTGGAGCTTCCCTTCTCTGTCTCTGTCTCTCTCCCTTCCCAGAGATAGCTGGATCCATTTGCTCTGTGTAATGAATTCTTAGCAGTCTGCCTTTGTATAGCCATAAACACACACACACACACACACACACACACACACACACACACACACACTTTAGAAAAAGAGTTATAAATGCGATCTTAGAAGAGTCTGTTAGCCACCCTTGGCCTCCTTGCTTCCCTTGACATAATATTCAAAATGCTTGATGTCCTGCTTGCCCTTCCAGCTGCCCCTCAGGCGGTTCTCACACACCAGGGCTGCCTCCAGGGCCCCCCAGCACCACCCCCCCCAGCACTCCCGTGCTCCACCAGCCACAGTCAGCCTGCCCCTCCTGCCTCTGAGCTGCAGGAGAAGAGGGGCTGCTGCTTATTCATCTCCTGCCCAGCTCCGTCTCTAGACATTAAATGCTGTGATTTGCTGAATGAATAAAGTTGTTAGATTCCAGAGGAAATCTAGGAATCTGAATGTCTGTGTACTGGCATCTCTGGGTGAACTGCCCAAAATGAACGTGTTAGGGCATTAAATTAGAATTAGATTATGTGTTACAAGAGTTTCAACTCTGTCCAATTTCACAGGTTAAACCCATAAGAATATTGCATGAAGCAAAAGTCAATGGCTAAATACCAGTAAAAAAAATTACATTGCTAAAATAAATTTAAAAGTTTAGAAATACTGCATCAGGGGTATCCTTGGTAGTTCAGTTGGTTTAGTGTCTGACTCTTGATTTCGGCTCAGGTCATGGTCTCAGGGTTGTGGGATCAAGTCCTGCGTCAGGCTCCAAACTCAGCACGGAGTCTGCTGGTCCCCTTCCCTCTACTCCTTAACCCACTTGTGCTCATACACACTCTCTCTCTAAATAAACAAAATCTTAAAAAAAAAAAAAAAGAAATACTAGCCTCAGTTCTCTTGTATTTCCTCCCTTGCGGGGCACTCTCTCTCTCTCTGCCTCTTGCTCGCTCTCTCTTTCTCCGTTTTTGTAATTTTGTTCATTAGGCGCTTTACCTCCTGTGTACCCAGGACAGTTGTTATTTGGAAGCAACCATGTCTGTCACATCATTTCTGAATTTGCCTGAAGCATCATAAGCATCACACTATGAACTTCAACTTGTTCTCACCTTTTTCTGCCAATGCCAACGCAGCTTTGCCTCATGGTATCTTATTCTGGAAAAGGTGACCTATAAGGAAGTTTAAAAAGTATTCTTGTGATCCTTTAATGGCTAAACAGAAGAATGAAATGAGATGTCTTAAAGCCAGACCTTACCATGGTATAGAGAGGAATGAAGGTAGATGGCATAAGAGCCTGAAGAAGTCTCTCCACCTTCTTGTAGAAGATGAACCACCTGGAGTTGACGTGAGCTCGCATCTGCAATAACGGAAGACTCTTACAGAATACCTCAAGCGAATGGCGTTTATTTCTTTACGACAACACAGTCCCACTCACGGCAAAGCAGGACACAGAATAGTCAACTTTGTATTCCCTTCACAGTCATTACCAATCCTTTTTAGTACAAGTATAAGACGTTACCTTGAAAGGTTGAGCAACTGCACAAAACCTGTGATAGAACACCACTTTGCTCAGGGGGCATTATGGGAACTCTATTTCAGTGAAAGGTTTGTTCAGCCAGATCTGGGGATCGTCTGTGGGACCAAAGATGTAACTAATTGCCATTGTTTACTAGCTGGTTTGAAATCTTCTTCATGGCAGGGAGGGATCGTTGAAGCTATGTCTGTCCTGACTTACTCCATATTGAGAAAAAATATCGTGTTTTTAGCTGTCTTGTTTTTAAAGACACCGGCAAGTTACATCAGTGAAGATTTTCAGTACATATGAAACAATTCTGCTCAAACGGAAATCCACATTACTTCTATTTTCTGTCTTCGGGAAAGATGGAAAACAACTGCACTCTTTTCCTTAAACTTGTAAATTTTCTCATTTGATCTCATTTAAAAACTGTGACCATAACTATTTATTGTAAGTTTTTTATGTGACTGGCTCAAATGTAATTGTGTTTTTCTTTTGAGTATTAATCCTTTAACCATGAATTTCTTTGGTATATACATATTTTTTTCCAGTGCATAAGGTCCCAAAGGATATTATAAACCTGCTCCAAATTTGCAGAGTATAATATTAACAGTGTTAAGATCATTTGATGTTTCTCAAATCTTCAAAATATGTTAATATATCAAAATTATATTTTCCTTAAAATAAAATATTACTAGCTCTACCAAATGTCTAAGGTTTGTGTTTGTGAATTATTGGTGATTGAAATCAGACATTGAATCATCTTTGTTACCTCCTAAATGTCCCTAAAATGTAGAGGGACATGATGTGTGTGGGTCATTGTCACGTCTACAGTCACAATCCACCCATATGCAAGGAATGCTCTGCGTGTGTGTGTGTGTGTGTGTGTGTGTGTTTGTACCTATTCTTATTCAGCATGTATGTGATGGGGCTGGAGCAAAGAAAAAGAACATTTGTGACTTCTGGGGAAGGTTGCAGAGGAGGACCACCCTAGGTTCACCTCATCCCATGGATACACCTACATAACAACCACCACACAGTGTAAAAACCCCAGAAAAATGACCCGAAGCTGCCAGAACAGACTCTTCACAGCTAAATATTGGGAAGAGGCCACAATTAGAGAGGGTAGGAAGGACAGAGACACAGTCAGGAGCCACACTGACCCACAGGACTATCCAGAGGAGGTCAGGACGCTGCTGGCGTGGAGAGGGGAGGGCAGGAGGCCCCACACCAGGCACCCTGGGTGTAGGACACCCACACTGGGAAGACAAATCCCCATAACATTTGGCTTTGAAAACCAGAGGGGCCTAACTTGGATAGTTCTTACCATCAGCGGAGCTTAACACCTGGATCTTCAAAAATCAGACGGCTCTGCTGGGGGAGAGCTGGAGGGTGAGAGGAAACTGAGTCCCCACCCTTAAAGAGACAGCACAACAAAGAGAATCACTCATACACAATATAGTATAGAAGCAACAGTTTGAAAAAATGCCTAGGATATGCGAAAAGATTTATTTACTGATCTCAGAGCATGTGGGATTTATCCCTGGAATGCAAGGGTGGTTCAATATTCACAAATCAATCCAAGTGACGCATCACATCACTAAGAGAAAAGACAAAAATCATATGCTAATTTCAATAGATGCAGAAAAGGCATTTGAGGAGCGCCTGGGTGGCTCAGTGGGTTAAGCCTCTGCCTTTGGTTCGGATCATGATCTCAGGGTCCTGGGATTGAGCCCCGCATCGGGCTTTTTGCTCAGCAGGGAGTCTGCTTTCCCCTCTCTTTCTGCCTGCCTCTCTGCCTACTTGTGATCTCTCTCTCTCTGTCAAATAATAAATAAATAAAAGGCATTTGACAAAAAACAACATTCATTCATCATAAAAACCCTCAACAAAGTAGGTTTAGAGGGTCTATACCTCAACATAATAAGGACCCTATATGAAAAACCCATAGCCAACATCATAGTCTGGTGAAAATCTGAAAGCTTTCTCCGTAAGATAAAGAACAAGTCAAAGATGTCCACTCTCACCACTTTTATTGAATATAGCCCTGGAAATCCAGCTACAGCAATCAGAGAAGAAAAAGAAATAAAAGGCATCCATATTGGAAAGGAAGAAGTAAAACTTTCACTATTTGCAGATGGCATTATACTATATACAGAAAACCCTAAAGACTCCACCCAAAAACTACTGGAACTGATAAATGACTTCAGTAACGTTGCAGGACATAAAATTAATATACAGACATCCATTGCATTTCTATACACCAATAATGAAGTAGCAAAAGAGCAAGTGAGTAAAACAATCCCATTTACAATTGCACTAAAAATAATAAAATAGCCAAGAATAAACCTAACCAAGGAGGTGAAAGACCTATACTCTGAAAACTGTAAAGTATTAATGGTAGAAATTGAAGATAACAAACAAATGGAAAGACATTCCATGCTCATGAATTGGAAGAAAAAATATTGTTAAAATGTATATACTACCACAAGCAATCTACACATTTAGTGCAATTCTTATCAAAATACCAACAGGCTTTTCTGCAGAACTGGAACAAATAATCTTAAAATCTGTATGATACCAGAAAAGACCCCAAATAGACAAAGCAATCTTGATAAAGAAGATTAAAACTGGAGGTATCACCATCTCAGATCTCAAGATAAACTTTGAAGCTATAGTAACCAAAACAGTATGATACTGACAAGAAAATAGACACATAAGATCTACAGAAGAGAAGAGAGAGCTCAGAAATAAGCCAATTAACCTTTGACAGAGGAGTCAAAAATATGCAATGGGAAAAAGACAGTCTCTTCAACAAATGGTATGGGGAACACTGGACAGCCACATGCAAAAGAATGAAACTGGACTACTTAACTACACCATATACAAAAATTAACTCAAAACAGATTAAAGACCTAAATGTGAGACCTGAAACCATAAAAATCCTAGAAGACAGCACAGGGAGTAATTTCTCTAATACCAGCCTTAGCAACATTTTTCTAGATGTGTCTCCTGAGGCAAGGGGAAAAAAGCAAAAATAAACTATTAGGGCTACATCAAAATAAAAACTCCTGCAGAGCAAAGGAAACAAGAGAACTAAAACACAACAAAACCTACAAAATAGAAGATATTTGCAATTGACATATTTGATAAACGGTTAGTATCCAAAATATAAACAGCATATACGTCTCAACACCAAAAACCCCAAATAATCCAATTAAAATGCGCAGAAGACATGAACAGACATTTCTCCAAAGAAGACATCCAGATGGCCAACAGACATACAAAAAGATGCTCCACATCACTCATCATCAGAGAAGTACAAATCAAAACCATAATGAGATACCACCTCCCACCGGTCAGAATGGCAAAAATTAAAAACACCAGAAACAAGTGCCGATGAGGACATGGACAGAAGGAGAACGAGCAGGCACTGTTGGTGATTGCAAACTGGTGCAGCCACTGTGGAAGACTGCACGGAGGTTTGTCAAAAAATTAAAAATCGAGTTACCGTATGAATCAGTAATTCCACTACTGGGTATTTACACAAGAATAAGAAAACACTAATTTTGTAAAACATAGGCACTCCTGTGTTTATTGAAGAATTATTTAAAATAACCAACCTATGGAAATAGCCCAAGTGTCCCTTGATAGAGTCAAGGATAAAAAAAGAGGTGATTTATATGTATATTTATAATGGAATACTACTCAGCCATAACAAAAGAATGAAATCTTGTCATTTGCAACAGCATGGATGGACCTAGAGGGTATTATGATAAGTAACGTAAGTCAGTCAGAGAAAGAAAAATGTCGTATGATTTCACTCATATGTGGAATTTAAGCAATGAACCAAAAAAGAAAAAAAAGGTGACAAACTCTTGACTATAGAGAACAAACAGGTGGTCACCAGAGGGGAGGTCAGTGAGGGGAAGAGAGGGGTGGTGGGGATTAAAGAGTGTATTTACCATGATGAGCACTGAGCAATGCATAGAACTATTGAACCACTGCTTTCTATACTGAAACTAATGTAACACTGTATGTTAATTACACTGGAATTAAAGTTTAAACAATGTTGTTTAAAAAGAAAAGAACTATCTGTTAGACTATTAGGAATGACCTCACGGAAGGGAGCCTAACCCCCTCACTCACCTCTATGTAATTGTACATGGACAGGTCTGAGATGGCGTGGTCATCTGGAATTCTCAATCTTGAATATTCAGGAAGACACACACCTAGGAGCCAAGTTGAATAATATATCATTTCCAGTACAGTCTATGAAAATGTGCTGGCCTCTACACCAATCAAATTAAATGGTGAGACAAGCTGTAAAAAAGGGACAAGAATAGAAACCTATGCCCCATGTTTTCCATGGAGATCAAATGAGAAAATGGACTAAAAAATAGAACAAGATGCCCAACACATATGAAATGTTCATTAATGCGAGTTGAGTCTCATTGTCAAAATCAGTATTGTTTTATCTTTGTTCTGTAGTAACCAAGACCAGCGCTGACAGGATGTTCTGACATATGAACCCTCTACCCCCCCCCCCCCATCATCCCTATCACATGCAGATCCATCCCACCAGGGATGTCTCCACATCTGGAGCATCTGTGCAAGATGACTGGAAAAGGAAGTTAGAAAACCAAAAGAACTTTACTCTGGACCCTCTAGTCTCTTCTGATCCAGATACCAGTGTCCAAGGACTTCCTAAAACACCATCACACACAATTACTATGAACTCACTTCATGCCAGACTTTTTAAAAAATATTAAATTAAATTTACTTATTTTAATTAACATATAATGTATTATTTGCTTCTGGGGTACAGGTCTGTGAATCTTCAGTCTTACACAATTCACGGCACTCTCCATAGCACATACCTCCCCAGTGTCCATCACCCAACCACACTATCCCTCCTCCTCCCCTCCAGCAATCCTCAGTTTGTTTCCTAAGGTTAAGAGTCTCTTATGGTTTGTCTCCCTCTGCAATCCCATCTTGTTTCATTTTCCCTCCCTTTCCCCCCACAACCCCCTTCCCTGCCTCTCAAATTCATCATATCAGAGAAATCATATGATAATTGTCTTTCTCTGATTGACTTATTTCACTTAGCATAATGCCTTCTAGTTCCATCCATGTCATTGCAAATGGTAAGATTTCATTTTTGATGGCTGCATAGTATTCCACTGTAGATATATGTGTGTGTGTGTGCCACATCTTCTTTATCCATTTGTCTATCAATGGACACTAGAAAGTATTATGCTAAGAGAAATAAGTCAATTAGAGAAAGACAATCATCATATGATTTCACTTACGTGAGGAAATTACGAAACAAAATAGAGGATCATAGAGGAAGGGAGGGAAAAATAAAATAAGATGAAATCAGAAAGGGAGACAAACCCTAAGAGACTCTAAACTATAGGAAACAAAGTAATTGTTGCTGGAGGGGAGGTGGGGGGTGAGGTAACTGGGTGTTGGACATTAAGGAGGGGACGTGACATAATGAGCACTGGGTATTATATGCAACTGATGAATCACTAAATTCTACCTCTGAAACTAATCAATAGAAAAACTTTACACAAATGATTTTACTTAATTTTCACATCTCTCTGAATTTAGTTTTATTGTCCCCACTTTATAGGTGGAAAAGAAAAAAAGAAAATCCAAGACTTCAAAAAGCTGAAACGACTTGCTCAAGGTCTTACAGCTAGTAAGCAGTGAGTCAGGACGGGAATCTGGGTGTAGACTTACTACAGCCAGTTCTCTAGATCCATCCCTCACCTGAACAGGGTCTAAATTCAGAGGTGGCCTTTGAGACCATGGATGCAGAGAAGCAGTAAGTTACCCGGGTCTGGAGCTACTGTCAGCCACTTCTTTTACAGCTGAAGTGTTATCCATTTCATTTCACTTAATTTCAGCATGACATATAAAAATCTTAAACTCCAGGGGCGCCTGGGTGGCTCAGTGGGTTAAAGCCTCAGCCTTCGGCTCAGGTCATGATCTCAGGGTCCTGGGATGGAGCTCAGGGTCGGGCTCTCTGCTCAGCAGGGAGCCTGCGTTCCCCACCCTCTGCCTGCCTCTCTGCCTACTTGTGATCTCTGTCTGTCAAATAAATAAATAAATATCTTTTTAAAAAAATCTTAAACTCCAGTATCTATCAAATCAGTATATTGGGAGGTAGGTGGAATCGGTCTCACCCACAGGCCGATGGAACTAGCAGCTGCAACGCGATAAGGCAGCAAGCAAGGAAACAGCGGAGCTCTAACGGGAGTTTCCGGGACTCGCTGTCGGGGACGCAGGAGCAGTTTCCCCAGGTGGAAAGGGAGAGCAAGGAGCACGTTTTGGGCAAATGTTGGTTCTGGGAATTTCTTTCTTTGTGGGGATCACTGCACACACCTCCAGGTACAAACCTTAAAAGAAACTACATTCCCTCTCTGGGTGCTCTTTGTCTGACACGCGTACCAGTGGAGTAGGCTGCTAATAGAAAAATTTACAGTCCAGGACAGGGAATACGCATCATGGGTTTGCACTCATCAGGGGTCAGAATAGGGTCCACAATTAATCATGTTAGTCCAGGTCCGTCTGACGGACTTTACTTACTAAAGTCATTATTGAATTTGTCCATTAACTCATCAAATACCAAGCAGTCTTCAAAGCCCTGAAATAAGAAAGAATGGGGAAAAATAAACTGGATATCATGAAAGCTTCTGAGTAATTTTGAACAGACTTTCCGCTGGTGAGTGTAAGTCATAGGATGTTTGCCTTCAACCCACACACAACAGCTGCTTAGTCACATTTGGCATTAAATTATGATTATAAAGACCATCAATGGCATTCTTGATGGCTTTTCTTTGCCTAATGCCTGTTGATCATAATGATTTGGAGTTTGATTAAAATTTTAAATTATTCTTGCAACTTTAATGGATTCCATGGCTTCTTTAAGAAACAACAGAAATGATACTGCTCTACCATGAGTATCTGAGTCATTTAAACTGTTCTGGTCTTTAAGCTTCACATTTAGAGCAATTAATGGCAGGATAGAACTCTCGTATTAATTCAGTTCCTTGAAGCCAAAGATTAAAGCAAATTTCCAATGTCACCAAGTCCACAAAATTAACCCTAATAATGTTCTCCACACAATGCAATAGGGCAGAAGAAAATCAAAAGCTGTTTCCTGCTTTCTAGGAATTCAAACTATGGCTTTAGAGACAATATTTTTAAAATGTAAAGTTAAAAAAACATTTTTCACATCAATTATAGGATTACCTCTGAAACAAATAAACATACTTGGCATCTATACAGACTATCAGTTAGAGGACGTTAGAAATGCAAAATACCATACAGGCTGATATTAACACTTTTCAATTCTTTACTTAATTAATTCATTTGTTTCCCCAAGAACCTATATGCTAGAGGCCCAATGGAAAACCCATTTTAGAGACAAGGGAGTAAAGGTAAGTTTAAGTCACTTGAGGAAGAACATATTCTAATAAATCCTGGAGCCAGGATTTGAACTGGGCCTTATACTGCCAAGGCTGGGGCCCTTATCCACTATCCTAAAGTTGGTGTGTCCTTGGGTTTTCATAAAGCAAAGTGTTTACCACTGCTTTGTGGAAAATTTAAGTGTTTAGATTTACAGCCTATTGACACTCGGGATAGATCCCCATCACCAAAACAATGGAGGGCTGTGATTATAAAGCTATCAGTTATCAGAAACACAAAATAATTGTTGGTCTAGATAACTAATCTTGGATTCCTTGAAATTAATTTTGCATATCTGAGCACTCCTTCTTCTCAGAAATATTTTTTCTAGCCAGAACAACAAGAATTCCATGAAAGCAGTAGTATTCAACATCAAATCCATTTCATAGTCTTATTCAACTCTGTCAATTGTGTTTTCTTTTCCTTCAGAAAGAGAAAGTAGAGGGGCCCCTGGGTGGCTCCGTCATTAAGCGTCTGGGTATATGGGATCCAGCCCTGCAGGAAGCCTGCTTCTCCCTCTCCCACTCCCACTGCTTGTGTTCCCTCTCTTGCTGTGTCTATCTCTGTCAAATAAATAATACTTAAAAAAAAAAAAAGAGAAAACAACAGTTTGGGCTCTTTTTCTTTTTTGAGCCTAAAATTTATATATTTATGTATAATCTCTAAAAAAATTAAAAAAAAATTTTTTTTAAAGGTTTCATTTATTTATTTGACAGAGAGAGATCACAAGTAGGCAGAGAGGCAGGCAGAGAGAGAGAGGAGGAGGCAGGCTCCCCGCTGAGCAGAGAGCCTGATGCGGGACTCGATCCCAGAACCCTGAGACCATGACCTGAGCCGAAGGCAGTGGCCTAACCCACTGAGCCACCCAAGCGCCCCTCTAAAAAAATTTTTTTTAAATTAAGCCTTGAATCGCTGACAGTCAAGTTCCCAAATTTCAAGCTATCAATGTATTTTCCAACTGCGCCGAAAACCGCTTTACACGCCATTGTTTTCTCCTAGGGGAAATCCCGGGATCAAGCACCCCAAGCCTTGACTCTAGTTAGTGACCTGAACAGCTGAGGGGATTGTGGGATTGACTCTTTGCTCAGACATTATGTGGCCACAGTTCTAGGCACCCTTGTTTTTTACACGTTTTTAGTTGAGACCCACCGACTTGGGGAGAAAGGACTTACCGCATTCATTCCTTGCCCAAAAAAGGGCACAATGGCGTGAGCTGCGTCCCCCATCAGCACACAGTGTGACTTCAGGTGAAAAGAAGAGCACTTCACGGAAATCATGGGCTGCGCCGGCAGCAGGAAGAAATCTCGTAGCAGGGCTTGCCTTCGGGAGGAGACCACCAGAACGTAAGCACCCGAGGCTGGGTGTTAGAACCCGCACCATTCTTTCGGAGGTACTGACTTCATTACCATAGGGTTTTGTTGACAAACAAGACAAAAATGGCAGGAAGTAAACAGGAAAGGGGGAAACTGAAGTTTCTTCTAGTTCCTGAAATTCCATTGTCCTAATCACCTGTTTCGTTCTCATCGGTGTTAATCACATCCAACCAGGACAAGTCCGCATTTCAAGAACTCGAAATACGCCTGTGTTAGGTGTCATGAAATTCTCCTGCAATTTTCAGCTGTTCTGGTGTGTTTTAGGTTTTAATGGAAAAACTGAGAAGGACGTGCGTCGGTCGGGTTCAAGCCACACAAACCAAAATTAAAATGAACACGACTTGCTATAGATTTGGAAACCAGTGAGTGCCAGCATCTACAGAGGTTTTGTGGCAGCTGTAAGCAGGGAAACAGTATATACCCTCATGAATTTTAAGTCTGGTTGGAGAGGCAAGAAATAATCACAAAACACAAGGGGTACATTGTGGCAGGCAGAGATTTCCCAAGATCAGAGAAAGAGAGACCAGGGCACACTGGTCTGCTGGTAAGGATGGAAATTGACCATTTCAAAGAGACCTGCTGTGGGCTGGCAGTGGGCCACCCCTTTTATAGAGTTAGTGCATGTCACAGTCCCCCCCACCCCCCGGGTAGATCTCCTGATGCCCATTGTAAAGATGAGAAATCTGAGACTCAGAGAGGCATTAACCTCACATTGGGCAACATTGGGCTGCCACCAGGAAAACACTGCTGGAGGCGGAGAGGGAGCTGGATTCTAGGGAGGGACCATGGGGGCAGAGGGACTTAGTGAGACCCAATGACAAGCCCCTGGGGAGGGAGGAGTCATAGGTCATAAACCAGACAGCTCACAGGCTAGCTACAAGCTGGAGGGCTCTGCGCTGAGTGATCTGTAGGCGGGAACTCGTGCAGTCCTCTCAGCCCTTTGGGGCGGGTATTGCGATGCACGGCCATGTTTCCGCGAGGGCCCTGCGAGCTAGGAAAGTGAACCCAGCTGGTAAGTGAGGACCCACGCTTGCACCTGCTGGGCCTTGGACCTGCGTGTCCACCAGCAGAGGGAAGCACAGCCCCGCTTTGCAGCACACCAACTCTGAGGGCCTGAGAGCCCTTGCAAGAGGCAGAAAAGGCCTAGGGACATGGGTGTCTAATGGGTGACTTGTGTTTCCCAGGGAAACTGGCCCTAGCATGGGGCTTTCTGAATCCTTGCTCACAGCACAACATCTGCTTTGGACCTTTGCTCTAAGGGAGGCTTCCTGTCCAGGACCAGCCACATGTGATCAAAACAGAAGTAAGATGCTTGGCCTTTATTTGAATTTTGATTAACTCAGACCAGTAGAGAGAAAGGCACACTCGCACATCTCCAAACTTACTCTCCGATTAGAGGGATGGAATCTGCAAAGTACTTCTGGAAGAAGTCCATCACATCACTGTTGGTTACAAGTTTTTCAAACTCTTCAAAGGGCATGAACAAAGTACACGTGAAAGATTTATTCTGCGAGAAGAGAAGGAAGAGGGTGAGAGTGTAGTCTCGGGTTCTTGCTGTGGCCGAGGGGCACCCGGCGGAAACGTCCAGGCTGGTGGGAAACAGAGCCTGCCTTTCTCTCCTCACTCCCGGAGAAAAGCTGCACCACGCCCCAGGTGCTCCCCAGCTTCCCACTCACCAGAATTTCTACACGGTAAACCTCAGCCATTTCACCAAGCAAACACCAACCTCCTTAGATTATTAATTGCAAACACTATGATCCTTGGATTAATAATCAGCTGGTTGGATTGAATTTTACCTCCATTTTCCTGTCTCTTGTTCCTTGTCAGATAACAGTAAGAGTCATAGGACCCCAGCACTGCTGCCGAGGGACTTAGAGGACCAACCAGAGGAATACATATTTAGGTCTAGAGAGCAAAAAAATTCTCTTGGGTCTAGTGAAAGAACAGCTGTGCCCCTTTTTGACAATGTATCTCCCAACGTCCCAGACACCTCACAGGCTGGAAGGACTGTCTCGTGTAGAGCCCGAATCTCTCTGGCTTCATCCGAAGGCCCTTACAGGGCAGGCACCACCCCACAGATGGTGCCCCTTGTCACTTACATGTGTTCCATCTCGTCTCCACTGTAAGTAACTGGAATTCCTTCTGGTTTTTCCTCAGGAATCCCAAAGTTTCAATGATCTAATCACTAAACACACTGAACGACGATGCCAGGTATACACATGCTGAGTGTGAAAGTAATTGGGCACACACCAGACCCATACTCATGAAAAACTTTAGTGACGGATGCAAAATTACATTGATCAACTCTATATTACCATGTTAGGAAGCGCAATCATCATGAAGGTATTTCGAGGCCAAATATGCAGGTAATTAGGTTCCATGGCGTACTGTAAAGGGAAGAAATTGTATTTGTGTTGGATTAGAGCTCTAAGGCAACAGTTCTAGAAAACTGACTCTGCTTGACTGTTTCTGTAGCGTTTCAAAGAGTATCACACACTTGGTGATATGTACACCTACTGCTATTTAAGGTAGAAACTATCTTAAAAATGCTTTCTGTCCTGTCTTTAGGAATTCATATAACTTATGTGGGTTCTTGATACTAGACAAAATTCAATCACACACATACAGACACACCCCCCCACATACATGTATATACATACACATTACACACACACGTAAACTATATATTTCTATGTCCACATATAAGTGTGTGTGTGTGTGTGTGTGTGAGAGATATTTTATACATTAATTTTCACCTTACTTGCGGACTTATTTGAATGAACAGAAAGAACCTAAGTTTAAATTTCATGGGCAAAATAAAATTTTACCAACAAGCTTCTTACCACTTGCTTCCTACAACATAAATAATAGAAGGAAGTCTTTTCTTTTTAGAGACCCCACGACAACCCGATAGTGGTCTGAGTCAGTATTGATTGCTTGGACAGATCAACGAACCCAAAGACCCAGCCGAACCTAATCCTGGAGGTTCCCCAGGCTATGATACACATAAAAACACGTAATCTGTTTCCAACCATTTCAAGTACGTGTTACTTGAAATTGTGACACCAAGAATAATATTTTGATGTTCATGCATATTTCACGACTCTGGGAAATAATCCTTTAAAATTTCAGCTTCTTCATTATCAAGTCATGCTCTCAATAGATATCTTTATCGAAGAGTAGGCTCCAGGAATCCCCACTGGGCCCTCACCACAAGTGTCTCCAAACAGGAAATGTGAGCGAAACAGGTACCTGCTATGCTTTGAGATGAGCCTCCCACCCAATCCTCCAAGTGCCCCTCCCCAATATGGGAGTTTCCTGGGATAGTTTTGGGACCATATTAAAACACTCCCAGGTCTGAATTCCATTGCTATGTCAAAACAGTGTTTTGTTTTATTTTGTTTTTTTAAGAGCAGAGACTTTTTGTAAACCACGAATCCTTACTATGAAATATGAGCCCCTACAAAAAGTAAATGGTGATCTTAAATCTACGTTAGGAGGCATGAGTCCAATCAAGTCTGGGGCAATTTTTCAACAGAATCCTAGTATCCTATTACCCAGAATTATCAGATCCTGGGCCATGAGAACAAGGCTCCCTTGAAAACCGTAAAATTAGCACTTCAGAGTTACTACATACTTTTGCGACCGGGAGGAAGAAATAAACAGTGATTCAATGTTAATACGGATCTGCCTGGCTGGTAGAGTTTGGCACGTAGCCTACATATGTTAATAGCACCGTCACAGATTGACTCATTTTATAGATGTCTGAATTTCAAATAGGAGAGATCGCACCTGTACCTTAAAAACGGATGTAGTCTATGCAAATCAAATTTTAACAAATGCTATTTACTTCTTTTACCTATAAGCCAAGATCCTTACTGGTTTTGTTAATATTTTAATTTCCCTTAGTAAGTTCCTACATTTATTTGCTTATGACAATATTAAACATACCTAGGCTGTACTTGTTTCAGGCCAAATAGGGCCAAACTTGGGAACCCAGCAATGAGGAAAATGCAGTGGAAACCTCTTGGTAATGACTTGCTATTTGCTTTATCTAATGACTGTTATTTGAAACAATCATGAGTATAAGAGGTCTGGATTGTTGGTATACAGAAAGATGCAAAACCCATTTTTTTCCTCCCAAGAAAAAGTAGAAAAATGACATGATTATATCAAATTCCCTGTGCATTTTCAGTAGGGTACTGGGGATGCCTCTTCTTTTCTGCCCACTCAGGAAAACGTATCTTGAAGGCAAGGGAGAGAAGTGATATTATGGAGGGGATATTTGCACACCCAATTTACGTCTTACAAGGACTCTGACAGACCTCAGAATTCATCCACACGTGCTGCCTAGAACAAGTGCACTAGGTTCTGTGTCTTCCCTGGTCCCAGGGGTGGGAGGTCTGTGGGAAGGAGCCAAAGAAGGGAAGGACTTACATCCCCGTTCCTGGGTGGGATCGTGAGCTCCATGTACCCATGAGGAATGTACAGCTGACTGTAATCAAAGCGGGGTTTCTTCATGAGGTGGCTTCGGACAGTGGAATAGGCTCCATCACATCCTACAATGAGGTCATAAGTGACATCTATGGGAACTTCGTCAGATCTGAAAAATAACACGTACCATTAAAAGAAACCATCTGGGGCGCCTGGGTGGCTCAATGGGTTAAAGCCTCTGCCTTCGGCTCAGGTCATGATCCCAGGGTCCTGGGATCGAGGCCCACATTGGGCTCTCTGCTCAGTAGGGAGCCTGCTTCCCTCTCTCTCTTCCTGCCTCTCTGCCTACTTGTGGTCTCTGTCTGCCAAATAAATAATAAATAAAATCTGAAAAAAAGAAAAAAAGAAACTGTCTAGTGGTAAAAATGGTGATGTTCATCTACTTGGGTATAAAAAGCAACAGCTCAGGGGGCCACTGCTCTGCTGTACAAAGGCAGACGCTTAACCACTGAGCCACCCAGGTGCCCCAAGATGATTAAGTTTTAAGATGCATTTGAGATCACGGCAAGAGGTATCTGTGAAGGTGCCGAAGAGGAAAAGCGCATGGATTAGGGTCTAAATAAGGATGGCGAGTGAGGCAAGTGAAGACAGGGGAACAGACTAGAGAGGCTCGTTTTAGCAAAGTGACCCTCTAAGAGGTTGCCGAACCAATTGGGAATCCATGACACATCCCAAGAATGGGACACAGGGCTAGGAGCTTCAGAGGAAGCCAAGTTGTTTCCAAAAGAGGAGAGGAAACGCCGGGCCACGGGGGCTCATCTGTTTCAAGGACAGAGAGCCTTTGAAGGGAGGAGCATGGGTGTGGGACACGGCAGGACACTGAACCAGCCCAAGAATCAAGAAGAACCACTGGTGCTGGTGTTCAGAAGGCAGCCCAGGCTGGTTTTCGATCTGATTCTTTGAATCCCTTTTAGTAATCATTTAACTCTTCCAAAGAAGCCAGAGAACAAAGTGTACAGGTCCAGTTCTCCACTCCAAGCCTTCACCTCCGCGGTCAGCAACCCCCCCCCACCCCGGGGATTACCCGAGCACCGTGATCGCGCCCTCCTCAGGATTACACTTCAACAGCCTGTGGCCAAAGTGCACCTTCGCGTTGGGGTATTTCTCCACGGCTGAGGAGACAAAGAAGAAAACCAAATAGAAATGAGATGCCACTTCTCGTTTCACTTAATCAAATGGAAATAGTCATCGTTTTCTGAGAACAGTAGAACAGAGATGTTTATTCTCAAGAACGTAAAAATGAATTAGTTAAAATGGTCTTTCGACAGCTACTTGGCGAATGTTCCAGGATCATCTGGTAATAAAAGTGATGAATACAAATCAACTATCTAAAAAAAAAAAAAAAAATCCAACCAATTCCAATATGCAAATTTTTACATTGCTATGATGGCTGTTACCCTGGAAAAAAAAGAGGCGGCACGTATTTTAAAAGTTCCCTCTCGGGCGCCTGGGTGGCTCAGTGGGTTAAGCCGCTGCCTTCGGCTCAGGTCATGATCTCAGGGTCCTGGGATGGAGTCCCGCATCGGGCTCTCTGCTCAGCAGGGAGCCTGCTTCTCTCTCTCTCTCTCTGCTTGCCTCTCTGTCTACTTGTGATTTCTGACTATCAGATAAATAAAATCTTAAAAAAAAAAAAAAAAAGTTGCCTCTGACCTAAGACCTTACTTGTGATTAGAAATACTCAGCTGGGGGCGTCTGGGTGGCTCAGTGGGTTAAAGCCTCTGCTTTTGGCTCAGGTCATGATCCCAGGGTCCTGGGATCGAGTCCTGCATCCAGACTCCCCTCCAGGGAGTCTGCTTCTTGCTCTGCCTGCCTCTCTGCCTTCTTGTGCTCTCTCTCTCTCTCTCTGTCAAATCAATAAATAAAATCTTTTTTACAAAAATTCTCATTAAAAAAGAGAGAAAGAAATTCGCAGCTAAACTCCTTTACTCAAGCTATGCCTGAGTCTTTATCTCTTTTTAGTAAGTCTCCGAACTTCTGAGTCACGTTGTCACAAATACAGATTTTTTTTTAAAGATTTTAGTTATTTATGACAGAGAGAGATAGCTAGAGAGGGAACACAAGCAGGGGGAGCTGGAGAGGGAGAAGCAGGCTTCCCGATACGGGGCTCCATTTCAGGACACTGGGATCATGACCTGAGCCCAAGGCAGATGCTTAATGATTGAGCCCCCCAAGCGCCCCACAAATATAAATTTTTGACACTAATTCTTTTTGTAATCAAACACCGGAACACTTAGGGGAAAATACTGAGTAAGAAGATTTAAAATTTCTCAACAAATAGAATGAAATTATTTTGGTGCTTTTTGAATTTTGCCTGCTAACAATTGGTAGAAAGTAGTGAATTCATCATATTCTGGTCATAACAGTAAAATGTTATTTTTGTCCCTATTAATTCTCATGGTTAGGAGATCTATAATTATAGGCTATTAGTTGTTGTTAAAGCTACACATCAGATCTATTTATCTATGTTTAAGAAATCTTCTGGAAAATAACTTCGGAGAAAACAGAGTTTATCGGAACCATGACGGATACCTTATATAAACTCAAAATGTGTTTGTGAAATCAAGCTTTTAAAAAATTAAATTTAATTTAATTTTGAGGGGGGGCACCTGGGTGGCTCAGTCAGTTAAGTGTCTGCCTTTGGCTCAGGTCCTGCTCCCACAAACCTGAGATCGAGCCCTGCATTGGCTGCCTGCTCATCAGGAAGCCAGCTTCTCCCTCTACCTGCTGCCCCTTCTCCTGCTTGTGCTCTCTCTCGGTCGAATAAATAAAATCTAAAAAAAAAAATAAAAAAATCTATTTTTTATTTAAATGTATACTAAGACAGCTCAAAAAAGTTTCTACAGAACAATAGTCCTGGAATATGCTTCCTAATAAAAACCATTTTGTGGTCAAAGCCATTAGCAAGACGCTAACAGTCTGACCCCTGAGCTGTGCGGTCCTGGTCCTCAGCCACATGTGGCTAGTCTGAATGGAGATGAATTGCACACAGTGGGTTTGGGCAACTCAGTTACCCCCCCAAAGTCTCATGAATAACTGTGTTCTGTTGATTACACATTGAAATGATAATACTTTGGATATATTAGGTTAAAATATATTGTTAAAGTTAACTTGGTTCTTTTTTTGGTTTTTACAAGTGGTTACTAAAAAAGTTTAAATTACACATGAGTCTGCCATCTCTGGCCGGGTCTTGGACAGTGCTGCTCTAAAAAATCCACAATGCAGACCATCAGAGAAAGACTGTAAGAAAACTTACAAAACTTGTTTCTTGCAGAATTTACCACATTTTCTTGACCACAAGCCTTTTTCTGCTTCCTTTGCTTAACAATTATTAACACCACCCCCCGGCCCCCCAACACACACAGTGAACCATGAAGCAATCCTCCATGGAGTGCAGGGCAGTGATTTCGCTCTTGAGGCTGGGGGGTGGGGGCGGGGTGCTGTTCGGTCCGGCGGCTCACACATGTGTGTAAAGGAATGAAAGCCGTATGAAAGAATTTATGTGCCAAATGATGTTTAGGAGCGAAGAGAGGCCGTGTTCATTTCATTCTCGAGTTTGTGGTATTTCTGAAATTACACAGCGTGCAGCACATTCCTAAGGAAAACCAGGGCTGGGAGCTTCTGGTCTGTCCACAAGGTCAGTTCTTCCCAGGCCATGGCTCCTGCTGTCAGCAGATGTGTCGTGTGTCCTGCCGGGGGCACTGACGTTCGCGGATAAGGGCATGGACTTTGGAGTAGGGGCCCAAGCTCCAGCCCGGACTCTATCACTTATTAACCATGTGGGCTGCTGGGGGGTTGGGGGGGAGCTCTGGAAACCTCCTTCACCACCTGTAAAACAGAGGGAAAAGAGCTCCCACCCCACAGAGCTGTTGGGAGGGTCTATAAATCAATGTATATAGAACAATGAACATACTTCTGGGGCCTCAGTGAATGTTTGCTCTCATTTTTTTCTTAATAAATTCAGAGAATGTCCTAAAGGGATTGTCTTAGGTTTGCTACAGGCTACTTTTTAAAAAGCTGTTTTGGGACTTCTGGAGATCAGTATGAGTATATCTAGCAACTACCTACACCCCCCAAACCCCCCAACAGCTACTCATCCAAAAGATAGTCTTGCAAATATAAGTAAAGAAGTGGAATTGGGAAGAATATTAAGCCCTATTTCTGAAGTCCCTGGTGAGTCAGCAGGAGTGAGCTCCGCAGATGACTCCCACCAGCTCAGCGTTCAACAGACACGCTGCAAACTCATGCTGGGTCAGGGGCTGTGGAAAAACACAGGTAAACCACGGAGCATCGCTGCTCTCCAAAACTCAGAGGCTGCCGGATTGCATAGAGGAACCGATGGTAGAATTACTCAACAGTTATGCTCTGCGGGGAATGGACCTGATTAGCACAAACGCTGAGGAAGAGAAAAAAAAAAAAACAAAAACCTGTTGTGATCAAGGGCTACCTGGAAGGTGATTGGATTATCAATTCAATTATCCAAGCTACAGATTTAATTTGCAGTTCAGAGGCTTGTCCATGAATGGCTTGGTCTGTAACACATCGAAGTCTCAGAGCGGATGTCACAGCTTCCTCTTTCTCAGCCTCCTTGGCCGTCTATCTCCTTGGTCTCCTACAAAAGCACGTGCCTCCACCTTCAGCACTGGTGCCCCCCGACCTCCGGGCTCTCGCTCAGTCTACCGCTTGGTTGCTGTGCCCAGGAATTATCGACATACCCTAAAGACCACCACCCCATTCAGCCTCCAACTACTGCTTCTCGTGTGTCTGTAGTGTGGGGCTCATTGTGCCCCTGGGCAAGTCCTTCGAGGATATCTGCTCTTCTTCTGGTCCACGAGGTCTTCAGGGAGTGCGCACTCACTCGTTGCAGTACTGAGAAGACAGCAGGACTTGAATACGTGGTGGACAAGTGATTTTTATTTACATCAGCGTAAGATGAGAGAGAAAGAGACGCCGAAGGATCTAGTGCTACTTTTTCAAGAAGGACTTTGGGCTGTACATAGCCTGTGCGAATAACCCATAGGCAACCCAGGAAATGGAATCATAAAAGCAAATCCCAGTAAATCATGGGACAAGCTTAGTTAGGCTCATGTACTTTACTGAAATGACAATAGCTGAATAAAATGTTGGACTTACCCGTCAAAAGTTCCTTGTTTAGATCTGCTCTGCTTACAGAAAGAATGTACTGCAAGGAAAACACAGTAGATACTGTTTGCTTCTGGAGGATGGACAGATAACGTTTCACATTATTCGCTCAGCAACAGGAAACACCTAGCAGAGGGTTGGAAGCTTAGTTTTGTAGTCATTTAGCTAAGGAGCCTTTAAAAAAAAAATAAGCACTTTAACCAAATACATACAAAACAATGTTCAAGTTTAAACTCAAGCTTTTTCAGGTTTGATACCACAAAAACCAAATCCTCATCTTATAGCAAAAAAATGTTATTTTCACTAAGATAGTTTTATGTTGACAACATCTCATAAACCTTCTATTTTCATCCTAGGGCTCCAAATAGAGCTGTTGGAAAAACTTCAGAAATGACAGCATCACTAGAATAAGTATACTATTTCCTAAAGACACTACTTTGTTTTTGTTTTAGAGATTTTTTTTTTAAATTGATTTGAGGTGAGGGGAGTGAGTGAGAGAGAGAGCATAAGTGGAGGGGAGAAACAGAGGCAGAGGGAGAAGCAGACTCCCCGCTGAGTAGGAGCCCCATGCAGGGCTCAGTGCCAGGACCCTGGGATCATGACCTGAACGGAAGGAAACTGCTTAAATGAGCCACCCAGATGCCCCTAAAGAGACTACTTTGAAGGCACTCATGTCAACGTGAAAGAAGTGGGGAGGGGAAGTGCTGGTAGAAGTAGGATCAGCCCCACCTGGGACACATGTTTGTTTTTTCTGACTTTATGGGACAATTCGGCAGGGCTGACTGTGCCTGAGGCACAGAGGAAACATATGTTTAGGGGTCCATCAAAATGTTCTAATTTTAGTTGATACTAAAATCAGAAGAAAAAAATATAATGAATACATGAGAATAAATCCAGCCTGATTAATCTCTATACCAACGCATTCATAAAAGCTAATTTTTAATATTTATTGTTTCAGAGAGAGACGGACCCACAAAAACAAAAGTGCCCACCCAGAGCCCACAAAAGTCGAAATGGGGACTTGCAATTCAGGGTGAGTCTAGTCTTTACAAATTTAAAGCATGTGTCTCCCAAATTTAGAAACATTATATCATTTAATGCAAATATGCTAATTTATAAATCTTCAGCTCATCCAAAAGTAGACATTTAATATTAACAGCTAAATCTAGAGTTGGTGTAAAAATAACTCCGTCATGCTACAAAGACAATGACTGAAGACACAACTTCCTGTGTCTCTGCTATAAATTAGTATTAAGAGGACTTCTTCATTCTTTGCCTCTTTGTTCTGGTTTCCACTCTTCTGTGTCATTAATCCCTCATTTCAGTGGAAACCACACTTGTTATTCAGAGTATGCTAGGAAACATTTAAATTAGGAAGGCTCATTTACGTGGGGGAAACATTCTTTCCATCTCAGTCGGGAGGCGTGGTTGACACCTGTATCATCTGGGAACTGGTCCTGTTCAGAGAGTCCCTGTCCATTCCCCCCGGGGTCCGGGAGCAGCCTTGTGTTATAAGCAAAAGTTAGAGCCTTCCCCATCACGCCTCACTTCTCCAATGCCTCTTCTAAAAGGTTGATCGTATGAAGAAAAAAATATGAATAAGAAAAGACAAGTCTTCACGGCACACACCAATCAATCCATCATGTGGCTCTCCTTGAACTTGGACAATTGTCTCTCAATAAAACTGGGGGGGAACCCTCATCTCTGATGAAGGCTACAGAGAAGTAATTCTCATATTCCCGCTCCAGATTTCCGATCTGGATAGCTTTATCGAACTTCTTTCTCAAGACAAAAACAGGAACAAAAAGAACACTGGTCGCCTTCTGGCAGCCGTATGTTTCAAGTAATAGCTCAAATGATGACAATTTAACCTATTTTATGAGTCACGTGTCAACAGTCCCTCCTCATCACAGTGTGTTCTTCCTAGCCAGCTAGTGGAGTAATTATCAATGCGTGGGACATTATTAATCCAACACCGAAACTTGCTGTTGCTGCTTAGTGATTCAACTGCATCTGACAGACTAAGTTGTTTTAAATGAACCTTCACGAAGGTCCTTAATAAAATTGAGCACTAGTCATGGGAAGGAAAAATAAAAAAGAACAAACAAGTGAGGAAGGATAAAGTGGCCCTGGTAATCAAAAACATTATTAATAAAACCTAAAGGAAGTTCGAGAATCTCCTTGGGATATTTGTACAAGGGTGGTCGCAGCAGACTTTCGAGTATATTAGAAAAACATGCTCCTGCTCTATATTCCGAAAGCCTGTAAAGGCAGATGTTTTCTAGTATGGGGGCGCTAGGAGGTTAGGGGCAAGGCTTGGGGAGCTAGGGGGGGTGGGGGATGGGTGACACTGGTGAAGGGGATCATAGAGGGGGTTACAGGGAATTGCCAAATAACTGTATTGTACAACTGAATCTGATATAATGCCGTATGTTAATACACTGGAATTAAATAAAATAAAATAAATACATTTTTCTGCATCATTAAAAACAAATGGGGATTTCTGACCTGCTCTGTATATGAGGGAATATTTTGATCATTCCCAGGGCAATTTGGGAGGGACATGGCAGGAACCAGCAAGACTGGAAGAGTCTGGACCCGGCCAGGGAGGAAGGGCAGAGAAAACAGGTGGAGGACGGAGGCTCCGAGAACGGGGGAGGCCCAGGGAGGGTGAGCTCCCTGACGATTTGCAGAAATCCTGGGGTCACCGGGAGGCTTTGCATTTCCACAGGCTGTGGAATTGAGCGATTCAAAACCAACCTCTTGTTCTTCTTAAAGGATGTTCCGTGTTCGACCCTGTTATAAAAGTAACAACGCAAACCGAAGAAAGAGGTGGCCGCAAATTTAGCATTCACTGAGTTCTTAAGAACTGAGAAGGGCAGGATCCGTGGGCAAGCGATCATTTCCTACTTCCTCTAATGCGTTGAAGGCCCCAAATGGAAACTCCCACCAAGGCCTTCACCCTCTGGGGCGTCCGTGGAGAGGAAGCCGCCTCCTCCCTCCTCCCCTGGAGCCGGGGGCAAGGAAGCCAGTTTGAGGCTCAAGTCCAAGTCGCTCTGTTCGTCCAACTTCCCTGACGTTCTGAACCATGTCTTCCTCCTCGGTCTACTCACACTTTATTGGCTCAATCTCTCGGGGGCTCAGGGGGGATGATGCTGGAATTGGTCTACTTGGCTAATTCCCCCTGAATCCAAAACAGAGTGGGAGGATTACTATGGTCGCTCTCAGTGTAGCAAAAGCAAGAGTGCAACCAGTCAAGCTGCCCAGCGTGCCTGGGAGCGCCTTCCGCAGCGTGCTGCCCTGGCGACTGTGCATGAGACACCGGCCCTGCGTCTCCCTTGATGTTGACCTTGCGTACCATGTAGCCTATTTCTTCATCAGTGAAGCAGGGCGGTTGGATTCGAGGAGCCCAAGGTTGCCCATCGCTGTAAGATTCTGTTATGCCAACACGTGTGAGATGTTTTCTTACCAATACGCACTGGGCACATAAAGATTTCCTTTATTTTATTTATTTTTTTTTTAGAATTTTGGTCTCACCCTATTCCTCTTCACCAGTGGACCCTCATTTAATTGGGAAAATGTTATTTTGGCACCGATTTGATATTTAAATAAAATGTCCCTCTCCAAGCTCACCTTCTCTGTGAGATCTCTGAAAACTAAAGCTACCTCCTCTCCAAACCACCCTGCTGAGCTTCCCTCAGAAGCTTCTTTCCGCAAGGACTCGAATACCTGCTGTCCTCAAGAGGTTGCAAGCGCCTCTCCCCGTCCTAGGTAAGTAGCACAAGCACAGGGCATCTTGCACAAGAGGACAGTTGTTCATGGAAAGGATACAGTTAATGTGTCCAGCTTACCCTTGCATGCGTGTGTACATCTTGTGTTTCTTTCCTACAGCACCAAGCCCAAGTTGGGGCCCATGAAACAGGGCGTATTAACTACCCAATGATGCTTATCTTTCTGTGGATGGTCAGTAGATTTGCTTCCGCTTCCTCCTCCTGCCTGGCTCATGCATTACCTCGGTACCTATGTTTTTATAACGCCCAAATCTGTGGGTTATTATTTGAGAAAGTTGCTAAATGGAAAATTTTGATCCTTCCCCGCCACCTCCCCTGCAACCCCCTGGGCACTTTGTTTTTGGAGTGTTTTTCTTTTCAACCACTTTTTAAGCGAACTTTCATCGTAGCGAAACACACACTATATAATATTTACCATCTTAACTCTTTTTAAGTGTTCCGTCGGTGGCACGCGGTACGTTCACATGCTGCATGACCGGCTGTACCTCCATCCACGGAACTCTTCATCTTACACAGCGGAAACTCTCTACCCGTTAAGGAACAGCTCCCCATTTCTGCCTCCCTCCAGGCCCTGACAACCACCACGCACTTCTCTCCTCTAGAGCCCTCCCATAAATGTCATAGGGCACGTATCCTTCTGCGACTGGCTTATTTCACTTAATATAAAGCCCTCCAGCTCCAATCATGTTGTAGCAGGTGTCAGGATTTCCTCTTTTTTCTTTTTTCTTTCTTTCTTTCTTTTTTTTAAGGCTGAATAGTATTCTAAAGCATGTCATATAGAAGCCCCTCCCCCTTCTCCTCTGGGGAATGCCTTCATTACTCTCATCTACCACCACACGCACGACACTCGGCTAACAGATGTGGCGGGGGGGGGGAGGGGGCGTCCTCCATGAAGCAATTTCTCAGTGACACAAGCTGGCTGTGCCATGATTTGTCCCGACACCATCTGCCTGGAGATAGCCTCAGATTCCAAAGGTTAAGGACTCAGTCCCAAGAGACTGTACCCCTCCCCCCATCACACACACACCAAAGGCCAATGGCAATGTAGCTTACACCTGAGCTTCTAACCGGTCAGCTTAAGTCAGAGGTGCCCATGACTCCCTTTTCAGGTTGAAAGAACTTTCTAGAGCATCTCACAGAACTCAGGAAAACAGTTGATTTACTGTTTATCAGTTTATTAGAAAAGGATATGATCAAGGCCACAGAGGAAACATCTAGATGGAAAGATGTGTTTGCAAGGGGTGTGTTTGCCTTCTACGGGTGGGTGGGCTACCCTTCCACTGGCACCTCTGAGGGTTCGTGAACCTGGAAGCTCTCTAAACTCCATACTTTGGGGGATTTTTATGGAGACTCCCTCACAGGGACGTGAATCATTAACTCCACTCCCAGCCCCTCTCCCTCCTCTGGGGAAAATTCCAAGCTGTCTTGGTCTTTCTGGTGACCACCCCCCCATCCAGGAGCCCACTAACAGTTACCCCATTAGAACAAAAGATACTCTTATCACCCAGGAAATTCCAAGGGATTTAGGAGCTCTGTGTTAAGGAACCACAGTCAAAGACTAAATATTAGAACAAAAGGTCTCCTAGTACTTTTATCCTTCAGGAAACTACAATTGTTTTAGGAGTTCTGTGGGCCCAGGAACCAGAGGCAGGAAACAATATATATTTTCTGTTACCTTTACATTTGTGTCCACCACATTGTGTTTATATCCATCCATCCCTTGATGGACATTTGGGTCACTTTTGCTTTTTGACGGTTGTGAATAATATCATGAGGGTTCAAATATTTCTTCAAGTGCCTGCCTCCAGTTCTGTTGGATATGCACCCAGAAGGGGAACTGCTGCGTCATATGGAAATCCTATTTTTAATTTTTGGAGGAAACATTAGACTGTTTTCCATACTGGCTGCACAATTTTCTATTCGTATCAACAGTGCACAGGCGTTCCAGCTTCTCCGCATCTTTCCCAACAATAACTATTTTCTGTTTCTCTGTTTTCTTATAGTAGCATCCTAATGGGCGTGAGGTGCTTCACGGCCACACAGACTCGTTCCCATAAGCACCTGTGTTTTGTCTCTTGCTGCCCAGCATGTGGCCCACAGACCAGCAGCACGTACATCACCGTGTGTGTTTGGGACGTCTAATCTCAGCTTCCATCGTGGCCCTACAGAATCGGACTCTGCATTTTAACAAGATCCCAGCGGAATCTGAGAATTGCCAATCCACCTGCAGTGGGAGATGTGTGGGAGCACAGAGACTCAACACAAACCTCTCTTGGGTTCTGCACTTCCTAAGATGAGGCCTTGTTGGAAAAGCAAGTTGGGTTTTTCTCTGGTTGACAGATGTTTGGTACATTCATTCTCTCTCAAAGCAATAAACTTAGAAGGTGTAAATATTAGATAAAAATACACACTTTCCCCAACTCTGTGTGTTACTATGTAAAGACAAGAAGAACACAAAGCAGAAAATGGATTTTCTTTGGTCAACTACCTCACCATCTGGCCTCTGTTGTTGTAGAAATTATACAGCACTGAAAACACTTCTGGTTCTCCTATAAATTCCATTATAATTAAATTTGGGGCAAGAGAGTCAGTTTGGGGAAAACCCTCTGGGGTTGTTCTTGTATTTTATGCTTGGCCATAAACACATGGTGATCTCCTCTATGTAGTTGAGAGGAGAGGGGAGAGAAAGGGGTCCCAGGTCACCGTGACTGATGCCTAGAGGCAAAAAAGAGCCTAATAGAACGTAAGAACCTAACTAACTCTTATTGAATGGTTATTGGCAACCAAGCCCTATTTTAAAGGTCCCCTATCAATTAACTTGTTAACTAGTATAGTTTCTGAACAGTAGACTGACACAGACAAGGCCGAAGATAGGACCAGAGAGGAAAGAAGGACCAATCAGCAAGTGTCAAGTTCCAGACGTTAGACTCAACTGGAAGCAAACACTACCTTCAGCGTCAACTGACCTGTGACTTGGTCCCATACAGAAGTGGAGACTTTTTCCCCGAAAGAGAGTGAATCATTCTTCCTCTCATGGGAATGCCTTGGGATACAATCTGAAATAAAGCCGGAAACACCAATTTCAGTGACAACAGTGCAGCATCACACAAATCAGATAGCTATCCATTTCAAAATGTGATGTTTCGGATATTTTCAAAAAAATTAAAAATTAATGCAAAGGATTAACGGATGAAAAGTATGTTCCTGCAAATTCTAGGTTTTGAATTTTTTTTTAAACCTTTAGATTTTGGAATTCACTTAAATTGTATCTGGTCTAAATCACCTGTTATGATTAAGGAAAAGGGTTCAGCATCAAGGAGGTTATAAGTGATATTCTCACGATCACAAAACAGAGGGAGCCATGCACGAGGAGGAAAACCCTGGAGCCCTGAAGCCCCATGCAGAGTGTTTTCCTACACGCATATCTAAGGAAATCTGTGGAACTAGAACTGGCACCTGTAGGGACCCGTGTTACCATCTCAAAGACATGTTGTCAGCAAAAGTACCATCAGCAAAATTTATGACTTCTGTTTACATTTCCAAGTGACACTCTAGACAATGAGAAGTTGGGCAATGTTGAGACCCCACTGGGAAAATCTACAGACCCCACAGTCCTTATCCAAACTCTTGGGACCCTTTGGTTTCCGGGTTCGAAGTTTTCAAATTTTAGATAGATAATGGAGTGTGCGTGCCCATGCACAGCACGGCCCATGGACGTTGGGTCAGCACCCCATCCTGAGCAGAAGATATCTGTAGCAAAAATTCACACTCCATGAGAGTATTTAGAAGGCCATGGAAGGCCTCACATCAGGTCAACTTTATTGCTGAATGGGTGATGAAAAGCTTTCTGTTTCCAGAGCTTTTCGGAGTTCAGAATTGTGGAGAAGAGATAATGGACCTGTGTGGTTAAAAAAAAGGGGGGGGGGATTCGCAATCCTCTTCTCACCCGGATGCCTCCTCAGTTGCACATCTCGTGGGCCGAGACCCAACAGCCCATTGTGTCGGAGGCCATCAACGAGGGGGTGGGGGGTGGCAGGCTCCGTCTTCTCCCCATCATGCTCCAGTCCCCCCAGCTGCCTCAAGTGTCAAATGTTCACCCTCTTGACCAAATTTAGAAGTTTGAAAACCTTTGCGGAATGCATTTTCATCAAAGGTTCTTGGCATTACGCCATGCTTCAAGCCAGGCTGAAATCAAGAGCACGTAGTTGTTGGAAAATGGCAAGTATTATCTTTTACAAGGAAAAGGCAAGAACAAGGTACCTGATCTTCCAGGCCAATGGCGTTCAAGGCTTGCCGTCCTCTATAAGAAAGGGCCAAGTTAATGCTTCTTCCCCGTGCAAATTTAGCCACTCGGATATCTAAGACATTGAAAGTAGACTCCGTGTTATATCTTAGGACAGGAAAAGATACAGGACCTGAAGAACTGGTGTAATCAGAACCAAATTAAAAGAACTGTTATCTCCTTTAAAGAAAACACTAATAGTTGTGATTTTGTATTAAATTAAATTTAGATAGCTGAGGCTGCAAAAAACCAAACCAAAACAAAACTAAGCTCCTCTTCCTAAAAAAAACTTTCTTTTTTAAAATCTAAAGAGAAAGAGAATCAGAATTTTCACAGCTCACGATTTTCAGTATTGTCTTACCTTCCCTAGCTTCATACACGTCAACTTGGAAATTCCTCTTTGCAAAGAAGCATGCATTTAATGATCCAACCTGAGAATCAAAGCAGGTTTTTTTCATATTTTTATTTGATTCCACAAATATAGGGAATTTTTACGGGCAAAATGCAACATTGTGCATAGTGATACTTGTATCAGCCTTGGCTGTGCAACTGATTTACTTAATCCCTAGTGGAAGGTATCGTTTGCAAAAATAATGGGATGAACTCAAGATTAAATGGTATGATTTCAGAGGTAGCTTTGGTGTTTTTCTTTTTTAACTTTTTTATAGTGAAATATGACTTTCATACAGAAATATCATGTGTCCATTTTATAGAATACTTAGAAGGCAAACATCCATGTAACTACCACTTGGGGGTGAAAACAGAGTATCACAGCCCACCATAGCTCCCACCACCTGCTCTCCAGTTATGACCCCCAACCTTTCACCTAGGAGTAAATGTTATTCTGACTCTGACAATAACCCATCCTTGCCTTTGAATCACATAATTAGAATCATACTTGTGTATCTTCTCTATTTAACTCAACAAAATGCTTCTGAGATTCATCTATATGATTGTACATAAACTCCAGGCCGTCCACTTTCACTGCTCTATGGTTCTTCATTGCATACAATCTCAGGTTATTTAGCTGTTGTGCTGTTGAAGGACATTAGTTTCTGGTCTAAGGATATTTTCCCCATGTTTACTGATACATAATTGACATTATATAATGTTACACTGTACAAATTTAATGTATACAATATAATGATTTGATAAATGTTTATATTATGAAACATGGCCTGGGGATATTATTAACAACACTGTAGGAATGAGATACAACCTCACACCAGTCAGAATGGCTAAAATGAACTCAGGAAACATCAGATGTTGGTGAGGATGCAGAGAAAAGTGAACCCTCCTCCATTGTTGGTGGAAACGCAAGCTGGCGCAGCCGCCCTGGAAAACAATATGGGGGTTCCTCAAGAAGTTAAAAATAGAGCTACCCTCACCCTAGCAATTGCACTACTGGGTATTTACCCCAAAGATACAGATGTAGTTATCCGAGGCAGCACGTGCACCTGAATGTTTATAGCAGCAATGTCCACAATAGCCAAACTATGGAAAGAGCCCAGATGTGCATCAATAGATGAATGGATAAAGAAGATGTGGTACACACACACACACACACACACACACACACAGGAATATTACTCAGCCATCAAAAAGAAAGAAATCTTGCCAGAAATGACATGGATGAAACTAGAGGGTATTATGGTAAGTGAAATAAGTCAGAGAAAGACAAATAGCATATGATTTCACACATACATGGAATTTAAGAAACAAAATAAATAAACAGAGGGGAAGGGGGCGAAATAAAATAAGATAAGATCAGAGAGGGGAAAAAAGCCCTATAAGACCCCTAACTATAAGAAACAAACTGAGGGTTGCTAGACAGGAGGTGGGTGAGGGAATAAAGTGGGTGATGGGTATTAAGGAGCGCACGTGATGGAATGAGCACTGGGTATTATATGCCTCTGACCTCTACCTCTGAAACTAATACTTTATGTTAATTGATTTTTAATTAAAAAAACAAAAAACAAAGCTGCAGGGGTGCCTGTGTGTCTCTGTCAGTTAAACTTCTGACTCGTGATCTCAGCTCAGGTCATGATCTCAGGGTCTTGAGTTGATCCCAGAGTTGGGCTCCACCCTGAACATGGAGCCTGCTTAAGGTTCTCCCTCTCCCTCTCCTCTGCCCCTTCCCCTGCTCACTCACTGTTTCTCTCTCTCTTTCTCAAAAATAAATAAAAAGCAATGCTTCAAAGAATATTTTTGTACCTGGATCCTGATACACACCTGTGTAATTTTTCTCTAGGTTTTTATACATGGAAGCTTTATCCCTGGTCAAAGGTTTATGTATCTTCACACTTATTATGCCAAAGTGTTTCGAAATTTTGTATTAATGTGTTTTCTTACCAGCAGCTTCCAAGAATCAATCTTCGTCAGCACTTGGTGTTCTCAAACTTTTAAATCTTGCGGTAGACAGGTAAAATAGGAATGTGTGTGGTTTTAATTTGCACATGACTGATTGCTAAAAAGGTTAACCTCTTTTTCATATACTGACTGGCTATTTGGATCTCTTCCCCAAGAAAGCCTTCCTTGACTTCCTTGAGTTCTCACAGTGCTATATGCTTTTCCTTTGAAAAATGCTAGGGGTTGACTTGTGCACCCCCGAGCTCACATTGTGCAGTCCTACCCTGGCACCTTAGGGTATGACTTCTTTGAAGAGAGGGTCTTTACAGAGATAACTGAGTTAAAATTAGGTCATTAGGATTGGCCCTAACTCAACTGGTGTCCTTCTATAAAGGGAATTTGGACATTTACATCAGAGAGGGAAGATGATATTAAGAGACATGGGAAGAAGCTGGGCCTCTGTAAGCCCAGGAGAGAGGCCTGGAACACATCCCTCTCTCACAGTCCTCAAGAGGAACCAATATGGTGATGCTTTGATCTTGAACTTCTAGCCTCTAGGACTGTGAGATTATAACAATCTGTTCTTTAAACCGTTTGGTTTGTGATACTTAGTTATGGCAGCCCTGGAAAATAATACCAAGAGCTTACCCTGATCGAAATTTCACATCTTTAGGGTGATTGTGTGGTCAATATGTCTGCCCTGGTGGGCTGCACACTGGTTGGTCACCATTTGATCCCTGGCCTCTACCATTGTGTCTGCAACAAAATAAGTACCTGATCAGCATTTGTCAAATGTATAAATGAATGAGAGAGAGATTACATTGTTAAATAAAATTTGTAATGAAACCAAGTCAAAATTTATTGACCATTTATGATGTATGGTTTAATCTACTAAACTTTAGGGATCTAAAGATTATCCAGCTAAGTCCTTGGGCTCAAAGACACCTAATTCAGTTAAGATGAAACAAACAGGGGTGCCTGGGTGGCTCAGTGGGTTAAAGCCTCTGCCTTCGGCTCGGGTCATGATCTCGGAGTCCTGGGGTCGAGCCCCGCATTGGGCTCTCTGCTCAGCAGGGAGCCTGCTTCTCCGTCGCCCTCTGCCTGCCTCTCTGCCTGCTTGTGATCTCCATCTGCCAAATAAATGAATAAAATCTTTATAAAAAAAGAAGTGATCCAGAGAAAATAGCGGCCCTCAGGGAGTTCGCAGTCCTGTCTAGGTCTTCATTTTTTCTAATATTATTTGTATATTTTTAGTTAATACACATATACATTAATTTTTTCCTATGTACCGTCCCTGTGCTAAGTGCTAGAGACACTACAGACAGCAAGTTAAACGCAGGCTTCTCAAGAGGATTAGAGTCGATTATAACACAAGGTGAGCAGCAGTTTGAAAATGGACCCTCAAGCCAAGTAAGGGAAGTGGAGTGGGATGGGGTATGACTTCCTGGAAAAAAAACAAACTATAAACTGAGACTGAAATAATGTGCCAAATAAGGGTGGGGGAGTCAAGAGGAGGGTTGTAAGCAAGAAGGAGCACATGACAAAGATTGAAAGTATCTACTAGAAAGAAGGAAACAGAGAGATGGCGTTTGGGAAATCCTAGTGCTCAAGCACGATAACCACGAAGTGGTTGTTATGTTCACCACTCTACTCAACTTCATCTTTTCAGCCTTATGAAGGAGGTATTGCTGTTTTCTTGTCCTACAGGCACTGTCACTGAGGCACAGAGAGGTAAAGTGTCTTACCTAAGACACCACAGCTAGTGAGGGCTGGAGTTGGTGTGGAGATTCAAGTGGATCCAGTCTGGTTCCAGAACATGAGCTCTTCATCAATAAATTAGAAGTGTGTTTGAATACCATTGAAGATATAGTTGAAGGTAAAGACTATGAATTATAGTGACACCAAGATGTGAGGTTAGGTTCTATTTTTTCTTACAGCTTTGGACCACCTGGATTTCTCTACAGAGGGTTGAAACCAAGCAGGGTGGGTTTGGGCCATGTGGATGGGTTGGAAAGCAAGGACTTGAAGATTTTAGGTGGATTGAGGGACAATAACACCAAGTTGGACGACATGGAAGGAAGACAGAGGAAGGCTTCTGAGCGGGGAGGAGTAGGCGGTCCCTGTGAAGAGCAGATGTAGCACTAGCCACTGAAGGAGGGAGTTAGGAGGTTTTTAATCAGAGTCCGAGGTCGAGCTCTATTATAGTCGATGGGGCAGTTCTGTGGGATGACAAGGTCCAAGCCCAACATGGGCCATGGGACTTGGAGGCTGAAGTATGGTGGAGATGGAAGATACTGGAAGCATGCAGGTCAAGGACAAAGGGGCTGGAGATTCATGTGGGTCAACCATGTGAACTTTGAGAGTCACTAAGGGTGATGGCAGTGCTGGATATAGATAACAATGATGTGAATGTGCAGAAGTCTTCAGGACTGGGGGCAAGGGGCTCAGGGGTTGACGGATGGCAACAGGAGGGAGGATGGCTTTGGAAGGGAAGGTAGCGGTGAGACGTGGGAGAGAAAGATCACAGAGCTAGCTGGGGGCACATCTGGAAGGTGGGAGGTCTCCGAGGTTCTCAGCAGCTCCCTGGTATATGTGGGGGCTGATGAGGGGGCCGTGCACCTGGTCAGAGTTTAGGGCCTCTTGGTCAGGCCGGGTGTGGGCACAGGCAGACCCGATTCCTCTTCTATTTCCTCCAGGTTTTACTCCTCTGCTCCAGGGCACCTTGACATGGAGCACCTATGTTTGGGTTTTGTTTGGTTTCTCTGGGGTTTTGTTTTTGGTTTTGTTTTTTAAATAATCCAGTGATTCAAGCATGAGCTCCTCTCACCATTCACTGACACTGTGGCCACCAAACTTTGTTCCTATCATTCTGTTTCTGTAGACTGGTGATAGTTATTTTAAGAACTTTGCCCCTATTTAAACCATTAAGTGTGTGGAAAGGTTTCAAATTTAATTTTTGCAAAGCAATACATATTTTCAGTATTATGTAAGGCCAACCAAGAAATCCATGTTCAATTATTTTGTTAAAATAAATATGCCAGGGTTGGAGTGGGGGATAAACAAACGGATCATACTCTGTATGATACCCTAATGGTACCTTCATGTCACCATGCATTTGTCCAAAGACACAGAGTGCAGCTCAGTGTACACTGTGGACTTTGACCCATGCAGGGTCATCACTTGCACAAAATATCCCACTCTGGAGGAAGATGCTGATAATAGGGGATGCTAGTATGTGTGGGAGGTGGAGATATTGGAAAATCTCTATACCTTCCTCTTGATTTTGCTGTGAACCTAAAACTGCTCTAAACAAAAATCATAATAAATAAACCAGTTCACCCTTGCAGCCACTCCTGAAATCATGAGCTCATTAACGGTTAGAATTGATGTGTCAGAAGAGATCATGACAAATTGTATTTCTTTTAATCCCTCCATCTGATTGCTTTCAATTCCTTAATCTGAAATGACTTCCTCTCCGATTGCTGGCATCACTTTCCCAACAGGGGTCAAGCGGTCTCAACCAACAGCATGACTTGGTGCCGGCACAGAATACTGTGTGTCTCAACAGCTTTTCCTTCACTTCTCACGCTTTTCCAGCACACCCTGGACACTTCTATGTTTCACTAATCAGAGATCCTTTGATTTCAACCACAGAGGATTTCCTCCTGGTAAACACAGACAACTTAAATCTTTCTTCCTTCTCTGTTTTCTTTTGATTTATGAAAACTTGCCAGTCTATCTACATTCCTTCCTTGTGTGTGTTAAAAAATATCTAGTAAAGGCACTAGCACTAGCCAGTTTGCTTTAGGGAAAAGGAAACTAGAAGGTTACAGTGAAGTTGATACAATAAAATTAATCTCCTCCAAAGGCTAAATTGTTCTGTGGCATTTAAGAAAAAATTAAGGAAGCGATTAAAGGCTAAGTGGAGTCTGTCCAATTAGGAAAGGAGAGAGGCTTCAGAAGCTCCCCTTTCTTCCACAGCCTGTAACACTCACGGCTCCTCTCATGGTAGGGAGTGGGACGGGGAGGGATACTAATCAGGAGACCCGCAGGGTCAGGAATGTTGGAATAAAGCTACATGAAGTAATTTGGAAGTAAGGTTAAATATAATCTTGGTTCATGAAAAATCAAGTGCTGGAGAGAATGAGGGCCAGGAGCAGCTCTTACGCACCACTAGCAATGACCTCATCAACCACATCCCCAACAAATCTGCCTTGTCTCCTCAGGGCATGTACTCGGGAGACACATGCCAGAATGCTCAGAAGAACACTTTTCATAACAGACAAACAAAAACACTGGAAACAGCCCAAATGGCCATCAGGGAGGAGTGAACAAATCAATTACGGTATATTCACACAATGAAAGGCAATGATATGAGTATTTTAGTAATGCTATAAACGAGAAGAGTAAGTCCCAGACAACTTCATCCTGCACGATACTCTGACAAAATAAAGATGAGTGAAGCTGAATCCCGGATACATGTATCTACATAACTTTTAGGAGTATGTATATTATTTATGTGTACATATAGGAGATAAATATATCATATATACATAAAACACACACATGCACATATGCAAGAGAATCATAAACACAAGATTCCAGGCAATGCTTATACGCTTACAATGGGTGAGGGAGAAGCAGAGGTTAATACAAGCCACCAGCAATGTGCAGATTCTAGGGTTGACGGGTGAGTTCAGTTGCTGCTGCTGCTTTTTAGTATTAATTTTAAAAAGTCAATAGAAGTCTTCTCCAAGCTCACGATGTGTTCAGAATATGTCCTGAAACAAAGATTATAATTCCAGGGGTCCCTGGGTGACTCAGTCGGTTAAGCGTCTGTGTTCAGCTCAGGTCATGATCCCAGAGTCCTGGGATCGAGTCCTGCATTGGGCTCCTTGCTCGGTGGGAAGCCTGCTTCTCCCTCTGCCTGCTGGTCCCCCTGCTTGAGTTCTCTCTCTATCACAAATAAGTAAATAACATCTTTAAAACAACAACAAAGATTGTAATTCCAATTCTGTGTAACTAAAGTTCGACTAAAACTAAAATGAAAGCATACCGGTAGATACTATAATGGTCCAGCCATAAGGATTAGTAACATGGCTAATAATTATTTCCCCTCCTCTCTTTCTATAAAATGTGCTTTGTGGGGACAGTCAGCGGCCTCTTTAGCGTTATGCTGGGTAGGACGGCTGATTAGACATGAAGTTACAAATGGGAAGGAAAACGTGTGTACCCCAAGGCGAGCCCCCCACAGACTCTCCGTTAAGGCTCAGCCGGCTTCTGAGCAGAACCAGAGATGAGGATGGTGAGGGGAGAGAGGAAACGGGACAGGGTTGGACCCTTGGGAGCAATCCGCACTTTGTGTGGTGGGAGTTCTGGGACTTCTGCCCTGACAGGGATAGGACAGCTCTCTCAAGTTCACAGGCAATGGTGAAACACCTATTTGTTCTGAGGCATCCAAAGTTGACAAGAGTAGATTGTTTTGATCATAGAATAATCTGCAAATTAAGAGCTTTTTTTTTTTTTTAAAGATTTTATTTATTTATTTATTTGACAGAGATCACAGGTAGGCAGAGAGGCAGGCAGAGAGAGAGGAGGAAGCAGGCTTCCCACTGAGCAGAGAGCCCGATGCGGGGCTCCATTCCAGGACCCCCAGATCATGACCTGAGCTGAAGGCAGAGGCTTACCCCACTGAGTCACCCAGGTGTCCCTGCAAATTAAAAGCTTTAGTAACAACTAGTCTAGCCTGTTTGTGCATAAGCAGAGCTCTGAGGAGATTCCTCGGTTATGTAATTCCGGGTTGACCCAGTTGTTCTGTTTTTCTGCCTTCTTTTCCCATCTCCTCTTACTTCCTTCTCTCTAAGTCATGGGTTTTGGTGGACCCCACCCTGGTCTGCTCTATGGGCACCTAACTTACCATTTAGAAACACTGTTTGAAAATTTCTTTTATGTAAATGCTCCAGTGTTTCACTGGCCTGCCTTTTTTTTTTTTAAATATTTTATTTATTTGTTTGAGTGACACAGAGAGAGAGCACAGGAGCCATGGGGAGAGAGAGGGAGTGGGATAGAGGGAGAGGGAGAAGCAGATTCCCCGATGAGCAGGAAGTTGGTCTCAGGGCTCGATCCCAGGACCCGGGGATTAAGACCTGAACCAAAGGCAGAAGCTTAACAACCAAAACATCCAGGCGCCCCACTGCCAGCCTGCTTTTATCAAGAAGATTTGCCAAATTTCTGTGGGTTCCATGTGACCTCTCCAGCAATGATCATTCAGACATCCAATGATAATGAGAAAACTGTATCTTTTAATTTGTAAATGCTGATCCTAGTAGGGAGGGGCACTGTGACTATAAAAATGTCATGCATTTTATGCCTCGTGATTATAATGTGTTTGAAATTAACTGATAGCATGTTAAACACATGTCAACTCTTTGACTTTATGAAGTGCATAAAACTCTCCCTAAGATTCCTAGGCTTTTCCGAGTTTGTCCCCAAACAGAAAAGCCTGTTTATACCTCCTACTCATCCAACTATATTTTGATTTCTCAAGAATTTGATCTTTGAGCATATGAATGGAATGAAAAGAACCAGAATGTTAACTGCACTTTCCATGAAATAAGCACATAAAAATGTCTTCACACTTTGTTGGTAATGATTCCATCTGCCAGAACCGCATACGTTCTGAGTTTTTATATTTAAACCTTACCCTGAATACGCCAGCTTGTATCACCTGGATGTGGTCTTTGAGGGCAAGCAGCAGTCTCAACCTTCCTTCCTCCGTGATGCTTTCTGCGGGGGCTCTTAGGACTTTTCCTCCAGCCTTGATCCATCTTGTGAACTCATCTCTGACTAGCGAACCTCTTTCTACCTGGGGGGTCTTACAGGTTTCTCCATCTCAACGTGCCTCAAATCCAACCCATTCATCTCCCTCGAACTTCAAACGTCCTCCTCCTCCTTCTGGATTCCATAGCTTAGAGGCTGGCAGCGCTGCCCACTAGTTCACCCAACCAGGACACTTCAGGGAACGCTGAACATCCCGTTCTATTTGCCAATACATATTTAATCAGACAACACGTCTTGTTGATCCCCTTGAGGCTTTCCCAAACAGACTCTCTATCCTACCCCCCATTCTCTTTTCAGGGGTCTCATGACCTTTCACCTGAATGATGGTGTCGGCTTCCCAGTCTCTACCTATCCACGCCACGCTCCATAGACTGGGTGTCTCCGGAAACAAAAATCAGAGGATGCATTTTCTGTCTTATAGCCCTTTATTTGCTCCACAGAAGTCTGCGGGGAAAAGTACCAAATTTTCAATATGATCTAAAAGATCCTTATATGTGACCCCAACTTCTCTTTTTCATTCAGTTCATTTTTTGCCATTCCCTATCTGTAATAGGCATACCAAAACCACTGCTTATTTCCTGAATATACCATGCATTTTTACACTTTAGATGCCTTTGAATACAATATTCCCTTTGCCTAAACAATCCTTTCCTGCCTTCTCCATCTGGAAAAGCTTTTGTCTTCTTTTAAGACTCATATTCTTGGGCACCTGGGTGGCTCAGTGGGTTAAAGCCTCTGCCCTTGGCTCAGGTATGATCTCAGGGTCCTGGGATCAAGCCTGGCATTGGGCTCTCTGCTTGGCGGGGAGCCTGCTTCCTCCTCTCTCTCTGTCTGCCTCTCTGCCTACTTGTGATCTCTGTCTGTCAAATAAATAAATAAAATCTTTAAAAGAAAAAAAGACTCATATTCTCAGTACAATTCTTCTTGATACCTCTCTTCCTCCAAAAGACTTATTTGCCTTTTCTTCTGTAATTCCACAAATGTCTGTATGAATATATGTGTTTTGATATCTCCCACAAAGAATGGAATTATTTACATTCCCGTCTGACTTTCCCACAGGCTGTAAGTGCCCTGAGAGTAATAATATTTCTAAGGCTTATATTTTATCACTCTTTCTATTTCTAGTCCAAACCATAATACCTGATACTTACTAAGAACACAGCATTTTTTAATAAAAATAGAAAATTAGATAAACATGAAGGAAAAAATTAATGTTCCACAATCTTACAGTGTTAAAATTTTCTATGGATATAAATTATTGGATATTTATGGATATATATTATATATCAATATATGGATATATATTATATATATAAAGTATTATATATAAGTATATAATACTTCTTTTAAAAATGGTACCATGTTGTATATTTTATTTTGTGATTTTGTTTTAAAAAATAAATAAGATACTGTGAATATATTTCCATTGCAGAAAGTATTTTATTTTTTTTTTAAAGATTTTATTTATTTATCAGAGAGAGAGAGGGGGAGAGAGCGAGCACAGGCAGACAGAATGGCAGGCAGAGGCAGAGGGAGAAGCAGGCTCCTCGCTGAGCAGAGAGCCCAATGTGGGACTCGATCCCAGGACGCTGGGATCATGACCTGAGCCGAAGGCAGCTGCTTAACCAACTGAGCCACCCAGGTGTCCCGCAGAAAGTATTTTAAATCGGAATTTGAAACAATCGCTTTACAGTTCATTGTCTGCAATGCCCTTATATTTGGATATTGAAGTTATTTTATTTTAATTTAATTATATTTAATATGTAATTTTTTGGATTGCAGTAATGGAATGGTGCCCCAGCAGCGGCGGGGCCCCAGCACCAGGCGGAAATGAAGAGAACAGCAGAATGAAAGCGGACAGAGCGCAGAGGAGGCAGGCAAACAAACAAGCTGGGAGGGGACGCTGCCAGCCTCGAGAGCCGGAGGAGTGGGTCGGATCTCTGGGTTTGTTTTTGGAACAGCTGCAAAGCAGGTGGGAGAAACCGAGGGTGCGTGGGACGAGTTATTTTTACAGTTTTGCTGTGAGTTTTGAACAGCCTCCAGACCGGGTGTTTCTGAGAGGCCATGTTAAAGATTCTTCATTGCATTTTGTTTTATTTTGAAGGACAGCTGTTTGTCTCAAGCCAATACCTCCCTGAGGCCAGCTTTAAGACATGGGTAGCTGGCCTCTTTGAGTGGACAGATTCATGAGCAGGTGCACGCATGGGTCATGGACAGACTGACTGACCATATCTGGGGCCAAATGACAAGGAAAGTAAAACGGGCAGTTAAGCTTTGAGCTGCCTCAAGTTCCTGGTTTCATCTCAGGTGCAGCTCACAAGGCAGTAAATGAAGCAGGCCCTGAAGGGTAAGTTCTCTGAATCACACAGGTAACAGCCGAATTTACAAGACACCTTAACGATCTGTCTGGGTAGCAACAAAATCTCAAGGCATTAGCCAAACCTCCCGAAGAAGCAGAGATATGGCTGAATAAGAAGGGAGACAGCTAGGATAAATGCCTCTGATGAGTCGGATCGGAGCACAAGGGAAGCTACACAAGAGATTGAGAGGAGAACCAGAGCATGGGATCAAGACTCATCCTTAGCTTGGAGCAAATTCCGGATGACCTCCATAGTCACAGAGAAACGCACTCCCCTTCTGTTGGCAGAAGGTCCTAGATACTAGTGCAGAAGGGAAGCGAGCGTTTCTCACATACAGGGCTCAGTGTCTGGGGAGTGGGAATCGAGAGTGGAGGGAACAGAGTTTAATTTACTTTCATATCAATAAAATAATAATAAAGGCTCATAGTAATTATGTCCTTTACATGGTTTGTCTCATTAACCTTTGCAGAAGACCGAAATAGAGGCCTTGCCCCAAGACTATAAAACATTCGATGGTCTCTGTGTGTCTAGGATATTGACTTTGGCAAAAGGGAAAATTCTGGGTGATATTTGATTTCTGTTTTTATAATGGCTAGATTGAGAACAAAGCTAGAGATGAGTGGATAAGGAAGTGTGAAAAGGAAGCAGTCGAATTTCGGAGTTAAAAGACATAGCGATCTGGTGTTCTGAGTGACTTTCTGGGCTTCCGGCTGATGCCTTACCCTCACTATCAGAAACTGCTTTGTCCCATTCAGGTGAGTAGAGAGTGAGCGGTAAGGTGGAGAGATCCCAGGAACCCAGGACGAAACACAGTCTAGAGCCAGCCCAGCATCAAGACCACTCTGACCCTGTAAACCCACGAGGGACTCCAGCAAATATGCCTGTGACACGCTATCCCAGAGTCAAGGTGAAGTTGCTTCTAAGGCAATTTCATGAACAGAGGTCACTAACCTGACTCGAATCCTAGGAGATGGGCACGATTATGGACACCAAGTCATAAGGATCATAAATGTGTCTCCTCATTCTGATGGTTTGAAAGACTTCACCTTCTCAATACTTTTCCCAGGAGAATTTTGTTGGTCAAACACAAGGATGACGGATCACTAAACAATGTGTAGTGGGGCCGCTTGTGGGCAGAGGAGACAGAAGAAAGACTTCAAGGCTACCCTGTGATACCTCTTTGAACGTGTGCTTGGATGGCAGGCTACAGCTGAGCCTGGAATCCTCAGTAGCTCTTCCAGCTAAAGCTCTTGGCTTTCCCCCAAAAATGAGGCTCGAGGAGCTGTAGCTGTTGCTGAAAGTGTGGCTTTCAGCATTTTCACCATGGCTCTGCTTGTTTCTACCCTACAGGTAAACACTGCAAACAGTCACCAGAAGCAGCATTTCTGAAAACCACGGACCTAAGTGTGAACATAGCTTCAGGATACCAGACAGGTTAGTTAGACTTTCTTTTGACTTCACTGGTTTGCCACTTTGTAAAAACAGGAAGAGATCACTAACACAGAGTAAGGCCACTAATGGGCTGTTTCCCTCTTCCTGCCTCCACCGCCAGAGGCTACAGAATCAGAAAGCTACCCCCATAGACTTTCTTCCAGCCCGAAAGGGAGCGGTTGTTTTTCAAATCCATTTTCAAGATCATCCTTCAAGGACGACATTCCTTAGGACACCATCCTGGTGGAAAACATTGTCTTTCTTTTAATTGCCCACAACTTGTAAGCACACGATTCCCCATTTCTGAAAGCAAACTCACACACACAAAATATTTTGTGTGTTTGACAGTATAAGGCACTGAGATAACCTTTATAAAAGGGAAGGGAGTGGGACCCAAAGATAAAACAATCTCAAAATTTAGAAAATTAAATACATTTTATGGGCAAATAAACCATGTATATGAATAACTTTTATAGGATGCAGCATGTGATAAAGGCAAACAACTTTGTCGACATTTCCAGGAGAGAAGAGGTCTTCACAGGCTGAAATGATCCTTTGGTAATGACATTGGCTGGGGGCTTGGGGAGCAGTGTTGCACACAAGGAGGAAAATGTCTAAGTTGATACAGTGATCTTCCTCAATATTCAGATTAAAGTTTAAAAAAAAAAAAGCAACAACTTTCACCAGCTTAAGATCATGGTTTAGTTTCTGTCACCTTTCATTTCTCAGTAAGAGTTCCTTCCTTGATCTGTTGATTTCTGACCTCCTTGACTTGACAGGTCTTTAAAGAAATTAATTGGTCTATCATGGGGTCAGATGATCTCTTATAGTGGGGCAAGGACAAATTCTTAGGGTGATTTTTCAGTGGGCAAGGCTACTACTGAAAAAAAATAATGTGAATTCACTGTACCCTTTGGGCTTTTTTTTTTTTTTAGATTTTCTTATTTATTTGAAAGAGAATGAGAATGAGTGGGAGGGACAGAGGGAGAGAGAATCTCAAGCAGACTCCACACTGAATGGGAAGCCAGACATCGGGTTTGATCTCTTGACCCTGAAATTGCGACCTCAGCTGAAATCAAGAGTTGGACACTTAGCTGACTGCACCACACAGGTACCTTCCTTTGGACTTCAAAGGAAAAGTTCTCAACTCTGTTGCATTTTTCTCTTTAGGGGCTGGGGAGAGTCTTTAATGCGTTAGACAGTGTAAGACACTAGGATATGGCCCATTGGCAGGAAGAGATTGGGAAAAGTGAACAGAAAGACACAAGAAAGAAGTTGAGTGAGAAAATTAGTTTGTCCTCTGTGTTTTAATTTAACCTTCTTGAATTGCTTTATTTAATACTTTGTTTCATTAGATGCTCAGTATTCAAGGTTTTGTCTATTGCGACATTTCCTTCATCGTCCGATCCTTAAGAGAGTTTTCCATCCCTCTCGTTCATTCGTCTATCAAATACTAACTAAATAATAACAGTAAGTCACATTGGACATGGTTCCAGCCACTCGGGTGCATTTGTAAATATAAGCTTGTGTTCTAGTTGGAGTAGATAGTTAATGGGCTAAAATTCAAAAATAAATAAGGTATGTAATTTCTGGTCCTGATGGATAATATTAAAACAAACAAACAAACAAACAAACAAACATAAAACAGGGAAATGATGAAGCCAAGCAGGTAGACAGGCTCAGTTCTAGTGGGCCTTTCGATAAAGAGTTGGGTTTTATCTCATTTGCAAGGGGAAACCATCACAAAGACTATTGGCAAAGAGTTAACTATTTAACTATTGGCAAAGAGTTCTAGTTACCAGACTTAGGTTTTAGGAGGACGGTTGTGGCTGCTAGGTGGAGAATGGACTGTCCGCGGATAAGAGGAGAAGCTGGGGGACCACAAAGGAGGTGGATGAAGGCTGATGATGGTCTGGACGGGTGGCGGCAATGGCCAGAGTGGACACTGATGTGGGAGGTAGAGCCACAAAGGTTTACAGGTGGAGTAAAAGAGGAAGGGAGGTTTGCACATAAAATGAAAAGGGGACTCAAACACGATTCCTGGGCATGAGCCTCTGCAATGGGGTGGGTGATTCCTTTGCAGAGTAATTTTAGTCAGTTTTTGTTTTGGGGTTTTCTTCGGTTTTGGTTTTGTTTTGTTTCGGAGAGAGAGAGAGAGCGAGCATGAGCAGGGACGAGGAGAGGGAGAGTGAGAATCTTAAGTAGGCTCCACGCTCAGTGCAGAGCTCAACTCAAGGCTGGATCTGACAACCCTGACATCATGACTTGAGTCAAAATCAAGAGTCAGGCACTTAACCAACGAGCCACCCAGGTGCTTGGAATTTTAGTTGCTTCTAATACATATCTTCTACGTTCCAGCACAGGTATGTGCCCAGGTAATGAACTGGTTACATGACAAGAATTTAAGTGTTACTCAGCAAGAAATCCACGGGTGACACCCACATTTTTATGGGTCCCCAAATCATCTATGCAATCACGTATTTGTCACCTCCCCTTTGCGAAGAGGCATTCTAAGAGGTGTCCCTGCTGCTCCCATAGTCTGAGTCTTAGACAAACACAACAGGGTCTTAACTAGTCTATCTTGTCTTAAAATTTCCACTCCTTCGCCACACACTAGCTCAAGAGATCTTTTAGAAATCACAGCTCACTTTCTGCCTAATGTCCTCCAGTGGTTTTGCATTGTGCTCAGGGTGAAATCCAGTCTTCTTGCCCTGCCCTGTAAGACCCGAGGGGACCTGACTCAGCTCACCTTCCTCAGGGGCCCCTCTTCTCTAGCCTCACTCTCTCTGCCTTTCTGTCTGCTCCTTGAACACCTCAGCGTTTCTCTTCTAGATATCGCCTCTCTCTGGAATGCTTTCTGTAGCCCCTCACAAGTTTGCATTCTTCTATTCGGGTCTCTGGTCATATACGCCCCTCAGAGAGGCTGTCCCTGACCAGACTAAACAGATACCCACAGAGACTTCCTGCAGTCCTCCCCTATTTGCATTTCTTTACAATGTCTGTCTCTCACTGAAATGATTTATTTGTTTTCTTCTCCACTCGTTCACTTCCCAGGAATGTTCACCACTGTATTCCTGGTAACTAAAACAGTGTTGGCAAATAGTGGGCACGCAGTGACATTTTGGTGAATACATAAATCTCACTTCCTGCAAAATTTTTATGGGAAAGACTTGGACTGAGACCCAAAGAAATGACAACATGTGTCACATGCATTGACCCACATGACGTGTGACAGCATTCCTTAGCAAACTGAAATCTAGAACCAGAAATGTTAGAGGAGCTGTCATAGTGCTTTGGGTGAAAAGCTCCTAAGAAAGGCAGAACGAAAGACAAGAATTAGCATAGACTTGATAAATAAATGTGTGGTATGAACTACACCAATTTCTATGCAGCCTTGAACAGTGTCTGACACATACTAGGCTCTTAAGAAATTTTTGTTGAAAAAAAGAAGAAGAAGAAGAATTTTTTGTTGAGTAAATGAATAAATGAATACCTACGAGCTAAAAGCCTATAAATGGGTACAGCAAAGGCGAAAACAAAATGGTAAGCTTTTACCAATGGTGATATTTTTTTATTCCAAAATAAGAGAGTTCTGTTGAGGGGAGAAAAATACGATCTACCTGGGGGTAGCACCACATGAAACAGACCAGCTTTGGTAAGATAACAATGGCAGCAGATAAGAGACCCCTGCCACGTCTTCTAGGTGTGAGGTAAGGCTCTGCAGTTTCGTCTGTTGTGCCCAGTGACAGGGGAGCCCCTCACTCCACCACCTAACAGTCTCCGTGGGATCACCCAAATAAGTCAGGACACCAAACAGGTGCTATTCCCCACGACCCAAATAAATAACTAGCCAACATCCTACATAACAATTTTGAATTCGCTTTTATTCTTATTATTAGTATAAATTGAGTTATTCACCAAAGGAGGCAAACGCTTGGATTAAAATGACTACTCACACTAATTTCTGTCTTAAAAACATAGCCGGCATGGAGATACATCCAATTCAATTTGCTCTGATTTTCTATTTTTAAGAAATGCTACACCAAAATGACCAGGGAAAACAGACACCTTTGTATTTAATGGAAATAAAAATACCTTTTGCAGAAAAGATCAAATCACCACGAATACCATATTTAAAATAGGTGTGTTTAAATATCAGAGAAGTTTCACAAGAAGATGTACAGTCAGTGCAAGCGACTTACAATAATTATTAAGACTAATAATAATATAATTACCACTAAGAGGAATAATGTATCCAAATAGTGTCTTACCAAGCCACCACCAATGACAGCTATTTTTTTCCTTGGAATGTCAGATGAATCCATAACTGCCAAAGTATTTTTGTGATTGTTGTAGCTCCTGTCACAAAGGAGACTGTGTCTCCTGGCGGCTGGCTCCCCGCCTTTATATTGCCCAGAGCCCTGTCCTGTGAGCCAGCTCTGTGTTTGAGCAGGGCTAATTTCCCCTTGAACTTAGAAGACAGCATTTAACTCCTTAGCGGCTCGAAGCACAATCCGCTCAAGCTGAAGCAAAAAGAATTCACTGCAATAAACAAATTTTGAAAAATCCAGCCACGTGAAGACAGCCACTCGCTGTCTTGCATCTAAGACGGGGAATTTTTTTTAAAGCATGGTCTTCCGGCTTTTCTTCTTCTGTTTTCTGCTGCATGGATACTTACTTTCTTTTTCATTCATGATTAACCATGAATGAAACTTCCCCCATCTGAAGTCCTAAAGCATCTTACAATTCTCTGGGAGAGTGAGGTCGTTTTGGTGTCACAACTGCTGTATGATTTATTCCGGTTATTAAAACCAGTCAGGAAGCACACCTAGAGCGTCCTCACGGATTGTCTCTAACAGACCGCCAGGAAGATTTTTTTTTTTTCGTATTAATAGTCTCCCGAGAAAGATTTTGAATTTGTCACTAACCATACTTCCTTTTTTTGGCATCAGATGCTAGAAACTTTAGAATCTAATGTGTGCATTGACTCCAGGGGAGATGTTTAATGCTGTTCTTTAAAAAAAAAAAAAATCTCATCCCTAAAAAAAAAAAAAAAAAATTAAAACAAAAACAAACAAACAAACAAACAAAACAGGGGCACCTGGGGGCTCAGTGGGTTAAGCCTCTGCCTTCTACTCAGGTCATGATCTCAGGGTCTTGGGATCAAGCCCTGCATCCCCTCTCTCTCTGCCTGCCTCTCTGCCTGCTTGTGATCTGTCTCTCTCTGTCAAATAAATAAATAAAATCTTTAAAAAAAAAACCTCATCCCTGAATTCCTATGATCTCTCCACTTTGTCTTCTTTCATCCCATTTTACAGGCATATTATCTACTTCGGGTGCATATTTGTGAATTGAGGGTTCTTGTGTGTTTTTTTGTTGTTGTTTGATTTTTTTTTTTTTCCTGGAACATGATGTGTAAAATAAAGTAAGAAGGACGACTTCCTCACCTCCTGGTGAGAGCAGGGAGCCTGCAGGTGAGGAACTAGTTAAAACGCCATTGAACAGCGGCCCCTCGTGGACAAGGATGGTTAGTGTTGTTAGAAAAGTACTTTGCCCTTCAGCTTTTTTATTTACTTATTTTGAAAAGGTAATACATTCACATGATATGAAATTCAAAAGACACAACAAAAGGGTCTTAGAGTAAATAAGTCTTCTGACCCTGTCCCTGGGCCTCCTGTTTCTCCTGCCCAGAGACAGTGTTTCGGTGTCTGGGTCACGCTGTCTGTCCCTCTAAAGCCTCGTCTCTTCCACTCCTGTCCATAAATACTAGTAAATTCTGTACACTTTTATACTTTCCTATACCCTATTTTTTCACAACGTATAGCTGGAGAATTCTTCCATAGAAATATATACAGTGCTCTTTTTTTTTTTTTTAATCAAGGGCCATAATGCAAAAAATTAAAGTACACAAAACAGTATACAGTAGGTACAATAACTTACTGTAAAGTACCCATCACTTAGGTCCAGGAAAAGAACCCCGTGGGAACCCTGGAGATCTATATGAGGCCTTTTCCTACCACCCCTCCTTCACAGAGGCAATTGCCATCCTAACTTCATCACTTTCTTGCTATTATTTATAATTTCACTGACATATATGCATCCCTAAAATAGTTTCATTTTACCTCTTGAAAAACTTTACTAAACTTGTGCTTTTTTTTCTTGGCGACTTGCTTCTTTTTCTCAGAATCATGCTTAAGCTCCTTCCAAACCTTTTTTTTTTTTTTTTTAAGATTTTATATATTTATTTGTCAGAGAGAAAGAGAGAGAGCACACAAGCAGGCAGAGGCGGAGAGAAGCAAGCTCCCTGCGGAGCAAGGAGCCTGATGCGGGACTCTGGGATCCTGGGATCATGGCCTGAGCCGAAGGCAGCAGCTTAACCCACTGAGCCACCCAGGGGCCCCTCCACCCAAGCTTCTGCATGTAGTTCTAGTTCATCTTTATCATCGCTTGTTATTTATCCATTCTATTGTGGATGAACACTTAGGTATTTCCAATATTTTAATATTATGAATAATCCTGCTGCCCTGATTAATTTTGTATATACACTGCAGTGCACACATGTATGAGTATGTCCAGAAACAGAGGCTTGTTGTGCACATTTTTAATCTTTCTAAATAAACCAGAGTTATATTCTGAAGTGTGGTACTCACTTTTACTTGACATGTACAAGTGTTAGGTTTGAATGTCCGGTGAGTTCATGCTCTCACTCATGATCAATTTAATTTGTACTCATTACGGATGAAGTTGAGTACTTTTTCATCTGTTGTTCACAATTTGCTTTTCTTCTTTTGCATATGCTTCTTTTCTTATCAGTGGATCTTTTTTTTTTTTAACTGACATAGGATTTGAGTTTTATTTTTTATATATGTTGCAAATAATTACTTTCCTTCTTATACTCTGATACATTTTTCCTTTTTGCTTTCTTAGTGGCCTTCCTTGGTGATAAGATACTTGTAATCTTGGCATAGGCAAATTTGTTACTCTGTCTTTTTGGCTTTTCCTTTATGTCAGGTTTTATAAATGTTTTCGATAGGTCGAATTTCTTTTTCTTTTCCAAATGAATACAAACTTTCCCCCAGTACTATTTAGTGAAAGACTTTCCTTCTGCCACTGTTGGGTTTGTCCAGTGTTCATGTGTGCGTGGACCTGGTTCTAGGTTTCTTTTCTAGTTTATTCTGTCTATTCCACACGTGCCCTTATGGAGCCGGTGGTACAGCCAAATTACTGTAACTGTAAAATAAGCTTTTAAATTTTTATTTATTTATTTATTTGGGAGGAAGAGAGAGCAGGAGGAGGAAAAAGCAAGATGGCACAAGATGGAGCAGAAGACCTAAGTATCGTCTGGTCCCAGGAGTTCAGCTAGATACTTATCAAACCATCCTGAACACCTACAAGCTCAACAGGAGATGGAAGAGAAGAAAAGCACCAACTTTACAAACACAAAAACCACCACTTTCTGGAAGGTAGGACATGCCAAGAAGTGAATGCAAGGTGATATACAGGAAGCTAAACCGTGGGGGGGGGGGGGGCTGGATCCCGGCAAGCGGAAGAGCAACAAGGCACAAAATCGGACCTTGTACAAGTCCGCTCCACAGAGGGACGTCACTCCAGAGGCTAAGCAGGGGGTGGAGCCCTCACGGGGACAGTGTGGTCTCAGGACCCATGGGGTCACAGAAAGACTGGGGCTGTCTGGGTGCAGCCGAGCTCACAGGTATCAGAGCGGGGAAGCTGGGGGCAAAGACAGAGCCAAGAAGAGGGCTCTCAGCTTGGGGTTACCTTAAACCATCATCTGACGCCCAGTCAGGGCAGTGCTCCTTGAGCAGGGACCCCACGAGTGGCAGATCCGGGGAGACTCACCTTCTCTAGGAGGAGTAGTGCAGGAGTGCGGCAGGAATCTGCTAGGTTTGGAGACTCCAAACGGGGCCTGGTGCCAGAGATAGAAACAGCCCGTCACAGGCCGTGGGAGCTCGGAGCGTGCTGAGACCAGGGAGATGGGAGGGACCCAGGGCTTTTCTCCAAGGTGCACTGAGGAGTGCAGCCCTGAGCGCTCGGCAATCTGGGCCTAAGACTAGGCAGCCGCCATCTTCATTCCCGTCCTCCAAGGCGGTACGGAAAGCGCTCAGGGAAGAAAAGCTCCTAGCGCGAACTGAGCAGATTACATAGCCAGTCCCCTGGCGAGGGCTGTGCAGTTCAGCCTGCGGCAAAGACATTTGAGAATCACAGCAACAGGCCCCTCCTGCAGAAGATCAGCAAGAACGTCCAGCCAGACCAAGTTCACCCACCAATTCAGAGCTACAGGAACACAGCACATAGAATGCATGGCTTTTTCCCCCATGATTCTTTAGTCTCTCAAAGTTAAATTTTTAAAATTTTTGTTATTACTTCCTTTTCTATTTTTAAAATTTTCCTTTCTTATTTTAACCTATTTAACTATTTTATCTTCTAAATCCTTTTTTAAAAATCCTTTTTTAAATTTTTATGTTTATGGTCATATTCTATCCCTTCATTGTATTTAACCTTATTATTTGTATACATATAAGTTTTTATTTCTTTAAAATTTTGGGATACACTTTCTTCTAACAGACCAAATACAACCTATATCTAGGATATGGCTTTGTTCTACTCTCCATCCTAATCGCATTCTCTTTTTTTTTTTTTCTTTTTTCAATGAACTTTTATCTTATCAATTCCTTTTTAAAATCTTTTTTTAATTTTCATCTTTACAGTCATATTCCAACCCTCAATCATTGTTTACCCTTATTTTTGTATATATATGCTTTCTTTCTTTAAAATTTTGGAGGCAGTCTCTTCTAACACACCAAAATACACCCAAAACCAAATGTGTGGCTCTGGTCTATTCACCAGCCTAATCATATATTATTTTTCTCCTTTCTTCTCTCCCCAGTTTCGGATCTCTTCTGTTTTGGTGAGTGTACATTTTTGGGGGGGACATTGCTAGCCTTTTAGTATTTTGTTCTCTCATTCATCTGTTCTTCTCTGGATGAAATGACAAGGCAGAAAAACTCACCTCAGAAAAAAAAAAAAAAAAGACAAGAGCCAGTACCAATGGCTAGGGACCTAGTTGATATGACATTATTAAGATGTCAGAACTAGAGTTCAAGGGTGCCTGGGTGGCTCAGTGGGTTAAGCCGCTGCCTTCGGCTCAGGTCATGATCTCAGGGTCCTGGGATCGAGTCCCGCATCGGGTTCTCTGCTCCGCGGGGAGCCTGCTTCCTCCTCTCTCTCTCTCTGCCTGCCTCTCTGCCTACTGGTGATCTCTCTGTGTCAAATGAATAAATAAAATCTTTAAAAAAAAAAAAAGAACTAGAGTTCAAAATGACAATTATAAAGATGCTAGCTGGTCTTGAAAAAAACCCATAGAAGATAGTAGAGAATCCCTTTCTAGAGAAATAAAAGAACTAAAATCTAACCAAGTTGAAATCAAAAAAGCTATTAAGGAGATGCAATAACTGTTAGGCTCTAACTGTTAGGATATATGAGGCAGAAGAGAGAATTAGTGATATAGAAGACCTAAGGATGGAGAAAAAAGCTGAGAAAAAGAGAAGTAGACCACCACTGGACCATGAGGAGAGATTTCAAGAGATAAGTGATATCATAAAACAAAACAATATTATAATAATTGGGATCCTAGAAGAAGAATAAAGAGAGAAGGAGGCAGAAGGTATATTGGAATAAATTATAGCAGAGAACTTCCCCAATTTGGGGAAGGGAACAAATATCAAAATCTAGGGGAAAAGAGAATCCATCCTCAAAATCCATAAAAATATGTCAACACCACATCATCTAATAGTAAGACTTACAAGTCTCATTGACAAAGAGAAAACCCTGAAAGCACCTCTGGACAAGAAGTCTATAACCTACAATGGTAGAAATATTAGATTGGCAGCAGACCTATCCACAGAGACCTGGCAGGCCAGAAAGGATTGGCATGATGTAATCAGAGCACTAAATGAGAAAAATAGGCAGCAAAGAATACTATATTCAGCTAGGCTGTCATTGAAAATAGAAGGAGAGATAAAAAGCTTCCAGGACAAACAAAAACAAAAAATATTAGCAAACACCAAGCCAGCCCTACAGAAAATATCGAAAGTGGTCCTCTAAGTGAAGAGAAAGCATAAAAGTAACAGGCCAGAAAGGAACAGAGACAATATACAGTAAAAGTCGCCTTACAGGCAATACAATGGCACTAAATTCATCTTTCGATAGTTACCCTGAATGTAAATGGGCTACATGCCCCAATCAAAAGACACAGGGTATCAGAATGGATAAAAAATACAAGACCCATTGTTATACTGTCTGTAAGAAACTCATTTTACACCCAAAGACACCTCCAGATTTAAAGTGAGGGGGTGGAAAACAATTTACATTGCTAATGGACATCAAAAGAAACCTGGGGTGGCAATCCTTATATGAAACAAATTAGATTTTAAGCCAAAGACTATAATAAGAGATAAGGCAGAACACTATATCATATTTAAAGGGTCTGTCCAACAAGAAGCTCAATTTTAAATATCTATGCCTATAGGAAATAGCCAAGTATATAAACCAATTAAAACAAAATCAAAGAAACATATTGATAACAATACAATAATAGTAGAGGACTTTAACAGCCCCCCCCCACACTGAAATGGACAGAGCATCTAAGCAAAAGATCAACAAGGAAATAAAGACTTTACATGACACACTGGACCACATGAACATTACAGAAATATTCAAAACATGCCATCCCAAAGCAACAAACTATAATACATTCTTCTCTAGAACACATGGATCATTCTCCAGAATAGATCACATCCTGGGTCACAAATCAGGTCTCAACCAGTACCAAAAAATTGAGTTCATTCCCTGAATATTTTCAGACCACAATGCTTTGAAACTAGAACTCAATCACAAGAAGGAAGTTGGAAAGAACTCAAATATATGGAGACTAAAGAGCAACCTACTAATGAATGAATGGGTCAACCAGGAAATTGAAAAGGAATTTTAAAAAATTCATGGAAACAAATGAAAATGAAAACACAACTGTTCAAAATCTTTGGAATGCAGCAAAGGTCATCCTGAGAGGAAAGTATATAGCAATACAAGGCTTTCTTAAAAAACAAGAAAGGTCTTAAATCCACAACTTAATCCTACACCTAAAGGTGCTGGAGAGAAAGAATGGCAAAGAAAGCCTAACCCCACAGAAGAAGAGAAATAATAAAGACCAGAGCAAAAACCAATGAAATAGAAACCAAAAGAACAGTAGAATAGATCAGTGAAACTAGGAACTGGTTCCTTGAAAGAATTAAGAAGATTGATTAGCCCCTGGCTAGACTTATCCAAAAACAAAAAAAAAAAAAAAAAAAAAGAGAGAGAGGAACCAAATTAATAAAATTATGAATGAGAGAGGAGAGATCACAACCAATACCAAAGAATACAAACAATTATAAGAACATATTATGAGCAACTCTACACCAGCAAACTTGACAATCTGGAAAAAATGGATGCATTCCTAGAGACATATAAACTACCAAAACTGAACCAGGAGGAAATAGGAAACCTGAACAGACCCATACCCAATAAGGAGATTGAAGCAGTCATCAAAAATCTCCCAACGAACAAGAGCCCTGGGCCAGATGGCTTCCCAGGGGAATTCTACCAAATATTAAAGAAGTAATACCTATTCATCTGAAACTGCTCCAAAAAAAAAAAAAGAGAAAAGAAAAAAGAAAAGAAAAGAAATGGAAGGAAAATGTCCAAACTCATTTTATGGGCCAGCATCAATCACCTCGATCCCAAAACCACACAAAGACCCCATGAAAAAGGAGAATTACACACCAATATCCCTGATGAACTTGGATCCAAAAATTCTCACCAAAATACTAGCCAAAAAGATCCAACAGTACATCAAAAGGATTACTCACCACAACCAAGTGGGATTTATTCCTGGGCTGCAAGGTTGGTTCAACATCTGCAAATAAATTAATGTGATACAGTACAGTAAAAAAAGAAATAGCAAGAAACATATGATACTCTCAATAGATGCTGAAAAAGCATTTGGCAAAGTACAGCATACTTTCTTGATCAAAACTCTTCACAGTGGAGGGATAGAGGGTACATGCCTCAATATCATCAAAGCCATCTATGAAAAGCCCACAGAAAATATCATTCTCAATGGGGAAAAACTGAGAGCTTTTCCCCTAAGGTCAGGAAGATTACAGGTTGTCCACTATCACCATGGCTATTCAACATAGTACTAGAAAACCTAGCCTAAGCAATTAGACAACAAAAAGAAATAAAAGGCATCCAAATTGACAAAGAAGTCAAACTCTCACTCTTTGCAAATTGACAAAGAAGTCAAACTCTCACTCTTTGGGTTATGTGGAAAACCCAAAAGACTCCACTCCAAAACTGCTAGAACTCATACAGGAAGAATTCAGTGAAGTCTCAGGATATAAAATCATTGCACAGAAGTCAGTTATATTTCTATACACCAACAACAAGACAGAAGAAAGAGAAATTAAGGAGTTGATCTCATTTACAGTTGTACTCAAAGTCATAAGATACCTAGGAATAAATCTAACCAAAGAGGCAAAGAATCTGTACTCAGAAAACTATAGAGTACTCATGAAAGAAATTGAGGAAGACACAAAGAAATGGAAAAATGTTCCATGCTGATGGAATGGAAGAACAAATATTGTGAAAATGTCTATGCTACCTAGAGTAAACTACACATTTAATGCAATCCTTATCAAAATACCAATGACTTTTTTTTCAAAGAAATGGAACAAATAATCCTAAAATTTATGTCGAACCAGAAAAGACCCCGAATAGTCAGAGGAATGTTGAAAAAGAAAACCAAAGCTGGCACCATCATAGTTCCAGACTTCAAGCTCTATTACAGAGCTGCAATCATCAAGACAACATGGTATTGGCACAAAAACAGACACACAGATCAGTGGAACAGAATAAGAGAGCCCAGAAATGGACCATCAACTCTAAGGTCAACTAATCTTCAACAAAGCAGGAAAGAATGCCAATGGAAAAAAGACAAGTCTCTTCAACAAATGGTGTTGGGAAAATTGGACAGCCACATGCAGAAAAATGAAACTGGACCATTTTCTTACACCACACACAAAAATGGACTCAAAATGGATGAAAGACCTCAATGTGAGACAGGAATCCATCAAAATAAAAAAAAAAATCCTTGAGGAGAACACAGGCAGCAACCTATTCAACCTTAGCCTCAGCAACTTCCTCCTAAAAATATTGCCAAAGGTAAGGGAAGCAAGGGCAAAAATGAACTATTGGGACTTCATCAAGATCAAAAGTTTTTGCACAGCAAAGGAAACGGTCAACAAAACCAAACAACAACCAAGACAATGTGAAAAGATATTTTCCAAATGACATATCAGATAAAGGGCTTCTATCCAAAATCTATAATGAATTTATCAAACTCAACACCCAAAGAACAAATAATCCAATCAAGGAATGTACAGAAGACATGAACAGACATGTCCACAAAGAAGACATCCAAATGGCCAACAGATTCATGAAGAAGTGCTCATCACTTGGCATCATGGAAATACAAATCAAAACTACAATGAGATACCACCTCACACCTCAGAATGGCTAAAATTAACCAGTCAGGAAATGGACAGGTGTTGGAGAGGTTGTGGAGAAAGGGGAACCATCCTCCACTGTTGGTGGGAATGCAAGCTGATGCATCCACTCTGGAAAACAGTATGGAGGTTCCTCAAAAAGTTGAAAATAGGGGCCACCGTACGACTGACCCAGTAATCGCATTACTGGGTATTTACCTTAAAGATACAAATGTAGTGATCCGAAGGGACACATGCACCTGAATGTTTGTAGCAGCAATGTTCACAATAGCCAAATGATGGAAGGAGCCTAGATGTCCACCAACAGTTGAATGGATAGAGAAGATGTGATAGACATATATACAATGGAATACTATGCAGCCATTAAAAAGCCCTGAAATCTTGCCATTTGCAACAACATGGATGGAACTAGAGGGTATTATGCTAAATAAGTCAATTAGAGAAGGACAATTATCATATGATCTCAGTGATATGAGGAATTTGAGAAACAAGACAGAGGATCATAGGGGAAGGCAGGGAAGATGAAACCAGAGAGGGAGACAAACCATAAGAGACCCTTAATCTCAGGAATCAAACTAAGGTTGCTGGAGGGGAGGGTGATGGGAGGAATTGGGTGGCTGGGTGATGGACATTGGGGAGGGTATGTGCTATAGTGAGTGCTGTGAATTGTGTAAAACTGATGAATCACAGACATGTACTCCTGAAACAACACATTATATGTTAATAATAAATAAATAAACCAATAAATAAATAAATAAATAAATGAGAGAGAGCAGGAGCATGGAGAGGGACAAAGGGTGAAGCAGATTCCCCATAGAACAGGAACCCTAATGTAGGGCTTAATCCTAAGACCCTGAGTTCATGACCTGACCTGAAGCCAGATATTTAACTGACTGACACCTAGGCGCCCAGGAAATAAGCTTTGATATCTTAAAGAATTTCGCCTGCTTCATCCTTCTTCAATAATCTATGTGACTATTTGTGTTTTGCATTTCCATCTAAGTTTTAGAACGAATCAGTGAATTCCACAAAAACAAAAACAAAAAGCCAAAACCAAAAACAAAGAAACCTGCTGGAATTTTTTTTTTAATATTTTATTTATTTATTTGACAGAGAGAGATCACAAGCAGACAGAGGCAGGCAGAGAGAGAGAGAGAGGGAAGGAGGCTCCCTGTTGAGCAGAGAGCCTGATGTGGGCCTTGATCCCAGGACCCTGAGACCATGACCTGAGCCGAAGGCAGAGGCTCAACCCACTGAGCCACCCAGGCACCCAGAATTTTTTTTTTTTTTAACTGAGAGGATTTCTATCTGAGAAGCATACCATATTTAGCACATTTGAGTTTTTCAATCCAGAAACATGGCTATCTCTCCGTTTGTTTGGGTCTTCTCCAAAGAAGTTTCACTCTTCTTTTCTTAGATTTATTTCTAGGTAATTATTGTTTTGTTTCTCATTTTATTTTGAATGATATCTTTAAATTCATTTTCTGCTATTGATGGTATATAGAAATACAATTTATTTCTGCTTGTTGGGTTGATATCTAGCAACATTTCTAAACTCTTATTAATACTCAATACTCACAACCTCTAGCTTCTTTTATGTTTTTTCCCACCATAGTCATCATGATAGTGTTTTATTCTTTTCTTTTCTTTCCTATCAATTGAATGTTTGCCCTACTGTTTTAGCTAGTCCCACAGTTCAATGGAATAGCAATGTATTTCTTCCATTTTAAGTAGATGGGATTTCCTAGTTATCCTACCAGTACTGACTTTTAGCAAAATTTCACTGAGGTCAGAGAATATGTTCTATGCATCTTCAAAATTTTGAAATTAGTTGAGGCTCATTTTATGGTCAGCAAAAGGTAAATCTGTATAAATGCTTTTCTGTGCCTGTGCCTGGAAAAAAGATGTGCTCTGAGTTCCTGTGTGCAATTTCCTATACATATTTGTTACGTCAAACCTAGTCATAATGTGTTCAAAATTTGGATTGCTCATTTGGTCAATTACTGAAAGAGGTGTGTTAAAAAATCTCATGTTTGATTAGTATTTGTCTATTTCCTCAAGAGTTTCTCTCTACATGAAACAATCCACATTTGAAATGCCTATATTCTGGGGTTCCTGGGTGGCTCAGTCAGTTAAGTGCACCCGACTTGATTTCTGCTCAGATCATGATCTCAGAGTCATTAGATTGAGCCCCGTGTTGGGCTCTATGCTGAATATGGGGCCTGCTTGATTCTTTCTCTCCCTCTCCCTCTCATCCCCTCCTCTCTAAAAAATTAAAATTAAAATTAAATTGCTATATTCTATAGGCAAAACAAAGCTTTTATTATAATGAAGGAATCTTTATCTCAAGGTATGATTTTTGCTTTAAAGTTTAATTGCTTGATATCAGTGTTACTTTTCTGTATTTGTGTAGTATTCACATATTATACGTTTTCCAACCTTTCCATTTCAGCTATCTTGGATCTGTGTGTGTTTAATGTGGGCTTTGGGAACAGCATTCATTTGAATATTTTAAAAATCCAATCTATAATTGTTATCTTTTAAATTGAGTCTTTGGTTTTCTGGGGTCTCACTAAGATGTAAATATGTAAAGATTATGTATCCCAGTAAGGAATCACTGGGTTTCTTTCATCAATTCTAGAATATTCTCAGCTACTACCTCTCCAAATATTGTTTAGTCTTCCATGCTGTTACCCTTTCATCTTTACTTTTATTTTTTGCCTTTTTGTGCTTTCTTATGCATAACTTCTTTTAATATAATCCAATTTACCAATTCTCTCTTCTTCTGTGTCTAATCAGTTGATAAACCTATCTAGGGAGGTCTCAATTTTGACTATTATAATGTTGAGTTCTGGAATTATTTGATTCTTTTACATATTGCACTATTTTTAGTTTCTAGCATTTATTTCTAGTATCCTTGACAAAATTCTGAAGCTCAGCTTTTGTAAGTTAACATAACAAATAGGACTGTCTTAGGATCCATGTCTATAATTCTTATTGTGGGTTTATTCTGATGGTTATTTACTTATTTTGGGGGGGGTCGATAGATACCCTTGATGTCTATTTTCCATGTGCACATTTTTGTTTATTTATTTATTCAGTTATTCATTTATTTCTCTTAGAGAGAGTGTGCATGCACGTGAGCGGAAGCACAGTGGGGAGGGCCAGAGGATAAGGAGAGAGAGAATCCCAAGCTGACTCCATACCCAGCATGGAGCCTAATGCAGGGCTCAATCTCAAGACTCCAAGATCATGGCCCAAGCTAAAATCAAGAGTTAGTTGCTTAACTGACTGAGCCACTCAGGTGCCCCTCCATGTGCTCATTTTAAACTGAGTGCTCAAATCGTATTTGAAAGAAAAGAAATAGGAGTAGTTTGAAGCCTCAGATATCAGTAAAATGCTTTAGAGGGGTTTTATTTTTGCTTCTGCCATTTTCTTGTGGGTGATCCAGAACTTACTTGCTGGGTAAAGTTAGCAGGATCTGTCTCTAGAAAAGTTCTTCCTTTGGTATCTGTACTGGCCCAGATGAGACTAAACTAGTGACTTTCATTCTGTTTGCTCTCTTTCATCCTAGGGAGTCAAAACTTTTTTCACAACATGTGATATGACCATGTTGGATATTACTCACCTGGAAGACAAACTCATGGCAATATTCATATTGCGGGTTTGGCGCAGATAATATATCCTGATATTTACACGGAATTCCCTATTTAATAGCTGGAAACACACTCTTTGACTTCTACTCAAAAAAGCACATCTGATAGTATATTATTATCTGAGCAATAGTTACATAGTACCTAATTTAATTATTTAAAAATAACTTTTAAATTCTGATACTTTGTTATGAGTGGCATTGTTGACCCACCTTACAAATGATATCATTGAAATGATTTATGACGTTGAGATTGACTATAAGGATGCTTCTAGCTGTTGTGCTATGACATTTCTAGATTATGTATAAGGTGGGTCAAATTACTTTTCAGTTATGTGCCAAGGAAACATGTCAAGCAAGTCTAAGAGATAAAAGAGATTAACAATGAATCATACATTTCTTTGTAACCTATAAACAACATGCTGATAGACTGGACAGGTAGCAATTATTATTATCTTGCTATAAGTCTTAGCTCTTTTCTCATTTCACTCTTAATGGAACAGATAAAATTACTTTGCACTATAACTTCCAGGAGTTTCCCCAGCCCCTGTAATAGGAAGAGTGAATATTACATGACTATTCCTCCTGGTAGATGACAATTTTCAAGCCTCATCTTGCCTTATTTTTTTTTTTTTTTGGATAATTCAAATCTAAATGAAATTTGAGTTTATAAAGTAGCTACATTTTATAACAATATCTGAATACTGTGGATTTGATGTTCTGTGGGTTATACGAAGGAAGAGATAATCAACTTTCTGTATAAGGTTGGGTGGGAGAAAACAGATTTGGGTAGAATGACATTCTGTTAACTTTTAGAAATTGAAGGATAGCATGAGGGCCCTTGGGTGCTCAGTAAGAGAAGAGGGTATCAAAAGTTTAAATAGGGGCGCCTGGGTGGCTTAATGGGTTAAGCCTCGGCCTTCGACTCAGGTCTTGATCTCAGGGTCCTGGGATGGAGCTCTGCATTGGGCTCTCTGCTCAGCAGGGAGCCTGATTCCTTTCCCCTCTCTCTCTGCCTGCCTCTGCCTACTTGTGACCTCTCTCTGTCAAATAAATAAATATTTTTTTATAAAGCTTAAATAAAGTTTAAAGATTACAAAGCTACAATTTTGAGCATGGCTACTTATACCTCTAGTCTTCCTAAAAGTCAGAAAGAGTTGCCTTAGAGAGGCCTCAGGAAAGTTAAAGATTATCACACCTTCTCTCTCTATAGGGCTTTCTTGAGGGCGAAGAGAAATTAAGAAATTTGTTTTCCTCCATTCTCTGAGCTTGAAGAACTTGAGGCAATGGGACGAGCTAGAGATTTACAGGGTAACTGCTGTGTCAGAGGCAGAAATAATTCCTCCTCATGGGGATTCAGTTACTTGTTAACCCCTAAAGCCAGTCCTTTCCAACAGATTGACTCCAAGAAGAGCATAATTTATAGTATGCTTTACAAGAGGCACTGATTATTTCCACTTCTCTCTGCATATATTGATACACCTAATAAATCGGTATTACTGGGAAAAAGAAAAGTCTGTAAAAAATTAAAAATTTAGCAGAGGTTAATATAATATTTGCTTTGCCGTTTTCGTCATTCTTGTAGAATTGAAGTTGACGATATTTGTTTGACGAACTCGGCTTGCTCAATAATTGTTTATTCATGTTACCACAGCCTTCATGCCTGCAGCTATCTGCCTGGAACACTCCTGTGTGTTTGTGTGTCTACTTCTCAGCGTTCAGGTCTCAGCTCAAACATAATATCCTCAGATTGATCTCTCCGCATAAAAGATGCGCGCCCCTCCATCTTTCTCTAAACATCATCCAGCTTGCTTCTTTTATTACATTTACTAGTACATGAAATTTACTATTATATGAACACTGGTTTATTCATTTACTTGTTTCATTAGCAAATAGATAACAGTGGAAGTGGAGAGGGAGGAAAGTAGATGGACTCAGATATAATTTTGAGGTAGAATGGCCCATATTTGTTGGTAAATTGGGCATCGTGTCTGCATTGGTTGGGAACAGAGTTTAGGAATCAAAGAAGACTCCCAGGTTTCTAGCTTGAATAACCGATGGTACCATTTACGGAGTATGAAAAAATGAGGTGGGGATGGCAACTGAGACTTATCCTTTGGGGTACTATTGAGTTTGAGATAGGAGTATTGAGTTAGGTAAATAAAGAGGGATAGTAAGTATACAGTTGGATACATACATCTGAAACACAGAGGAGGAGGCGAGGCTGGAAAAATTAAGTCTGGAAGCAACAAGGACATCAGCATAAAGATTGTATTGAAAACCATATGAATGGATAACTCACTTCATGATAGAGGAATGGCTGGGAAGATGGCTGAGAAAGAAAAATGTGTATTTCCTTACTATTTACGTAAAATTTTTTAAATGCACAAAACAACTGTGTATATTTTACAAGCATATATATGAGTAAAATGATAGAAATAAACACATTAGAGTAGTTTTCTGGGGACCAGAAGGAGAAAAGGTGTAGGGGATGAATAGAAAAGGAGAAAATAAATGGTGAAATCAAATATGGATGAAACTTCTACTCTATAATGTGCTGTAAAGTTAAGAGCATGGTTAACTCAACCCTCTCTATGGTAGATCTACTAAAAAATTTTAAAGAAAAAGGAAAGGTCTTCTGGGACTGAGCCCTGCATCACTTCTTCATTCATGAGTGAAGAGCTGGCAAGGAATACTATGAAGAAGTAGACAATGAATTCAGGGGAGAGTTCAAATAACAAAGATCAAGAAAAATATGTCTAATGTCAATTGCATCAGGGTTGCTGAAAATACAGAAGACTGTCCATTAGACCTGCACTGGGTTTACTGCAAGGAATTGACGACCTTGACGAGAGCACTTTTAGGGCAGTGACGCTTACTGAAGGCAGCCGGTGACAGAAGAAGACCCTTTTATTGAGAGGTGAAGCCAAGACGACGGTGCATGAATACAGTATGTCCTAGAAATGGGGAGGTGGTTGGAGTGGGATGCAAATTCAAAGCAGGTTTGTTTTTCTAAACATGAGAGATAACACTGCAACTTTACAGTATTAATTCTGGCAATGGTCCCATAAAGAGAAATAAACTGATGACAGAAGAAAAAGGGTGAAAATATAAGGAACATGTCTTTGTGAGGGTAGGGAATCCAGCATATTAGTAGAAGAATTGCTTTCTTTTCCTTTATTTCCTTAAACACAGGGAGAGTACGTTAGCTTATGTTGTTACTGCTCATTTTAGTGTTTTTCAATGTTATTGTATGTGCACATAACTTTAAGAATTAAGAAATTCTAGACATTCTATATAGGCAGTGGTCACTCTCTACCCTTCTGCCATTTGTCCCCACAAAGATCCACCATTTCCAGCTCCACGTACATGCCTGTGACTCTCAGTAACAGCCAGTACTATTTTATTATTTCTTGTTTCTTTTAGTTTGTGGTTTTAGGTCATGACTTCACACTATTCGAAATGAGGATTAATGTGTTTCCATTTCTCTTTTCTTAATTTTGGTTAGGTCCATATTCAATATTGGATTTATTATAACTGTGACATTAAATTTAATAATGATTATTTTTCCTTTTCTGAAAAATATAACTATTTTTATTTCTTGGCTTAAGAGTTGTCTTTTTTTTTTTTCTTTGCTGAATTTTCTAAGACTTACCAGAAATTCAATTTCCAAATTCTTCCTCAATTGTCTAAATCTTTCATGAATATATATTCAAGGCTTTAAAGATTTTGTATTCTGGGAGAAATAATCTCCTGAAGGCTCTGATTTGCTTCAGTCTGCCATGGCTGCTCTTTACGCTAAGTGCAAGCTGTCGTAAGTTCATTTAGAGAATTTTCCATGTCTATGTTTCCTATGTTGGAGACTCTCTTTTCAGAAGCTCATGCCTGCCTTTCCCTTGGTTTACTTTCCAGTGTTGGTAGAACATTTTCTCTGGGGATTTTCTGAAAAAGGATAGATGGGAAGTACATTTTTGAGACTTGCCCATGTGAAAATATTTTTATTCTAGACTTACATGTGATTTGGCTGGGTATAGAATATTAAAATTATTTTCTTTCAACAATTTGAAGACATCAATCCACTGCCCTCTAGCTTCCACTGTTATTACTGAGAAGTCGTAAATATTCCTAATCCTCTGTAGGTGGCTTGTTTAATTTTCTTTCTGGAAACTCTTCTAAAGAGAATAGTTCACAGAGTTCTAATATTTCTTGATGATATGATATGACTTACTCTGCCTTGTGTTCCCAGTTGTTCTGGGCACTTGGTAGGCTTTTATTATGAAAACTCACATCTCGTAGTTTTAAGATATTGTCTTAAATTTAGTTGTTTAATGGTTTCTGGTATATTGTTTACCAAAATTATTGAGATGTTGGACATACTGACCTGTTTCTCTAATTTTATTAATACATGTCTCATATTTTCCTTCTCTTTGAGTATTTGCCCTACTTCCTGGAAGACTTTTACAGTTAAATCTTCCAACATTTCTACCAAGCTTCTACTTAAAAATTCCTTAGTAATCTTGCAGGCTTGGAGGTAACCTAAATTAGAATTTTCAAAGTCTTTATTTAGGATAATGAAGATATTTAGACTGATAAGAATCCAAAGTTACTATCAATTTTGTCAACAAGGTTTTAGATTTAGAATAGAGAAAGAAGAAAACTATTATATTGTTCACTTGGCTTTCACAGGAGAACATAGAGTCCCACAACTTGAGCACAAATAAAAAAACAGAAACACAAACTACACAAATGTCAACAAGAAGAAAACAGGTCAATATTATTATGGACAAAGTTCAAGGTAAAAAAAATAAACAAATGAAAAAAACACAAAACAAAAAACTCATTCCACATGGATAAAAGGTTGTATGCGAAAATGAAAATAAACGGTGTCAATGATTAACTTAAAGGTATTTACATTACATTTTCATTATTAAGTAATATAATAAGCCACTGTTCCCCAAATTTCAATTATTGCATAATGCCTTCGGAGTATACTTAATATTTTGTTTCAAATTGATGTACATTTTATTTAAATAAAAATGTAACTTAAATTATGGTTGCAAATGGAAGAATCGGTTTCATTGATGAGTAGAAGGGAAATACAGAAATTATAGCTGAGGGGTGTCTGGGTGGCTGAGTTGGTTAAGTGTCCAATTATTGGTTTCTGCTCAGGTCACGATCTCAGGGTTGTGGGACCGAGCCCTGCACTGAGCTCCATGCTGAGCATGGAGTTTGCTTGAGATTCTCTCCCTCTCCCTCTGCCCTTCCCCCTGCTCGCAAGCTTGTGCACTCTTTCTCTAAAATAAATAAAATCTTGAAAAAAATAGAAAAATAAAGAAATCGTAGCTGAAATCGATACCTATAGATGAAGTTTCACCAAAGACTTTTCTGCTATTTTTAAATACTTTATTTATTTATTTATTTGACAGAGAGAGAAAGAGAGAGAGATCACAAGTAGGCAGAGAAGCAGGCAGAGAGAGAGGGGGAAGCAGGCTGAGCAGAGAGACCGATGCGGGGCTAGATCCCAGGACCCTAAGATCATGACCTGAGCCAAAGGCAGGTCCCCACTGAGCCACCCAGGCACCCCCACTCTATTTTTACAAAAGGATATTAGCAAGTGTTAGAGAGGTATACAGTATACACCAGCACCAAAAAAGAACTCTTTCTTACTAAATCAGTAGGGTTAGAAGAAAATTGAAAATGGGATAATGATCAATATTACTTAATGTTAAGTTCCTGTCCCACCTACAATCACCAGGGACCATTTACATCCCACCCTTGCAGAAACTCTGAACTAGATTTCAAGTCAGGAGATTGGGAAACACACACACACACACACACTGAACTAAGTGAAAATAAGAATAAATTAACCAAAAAAGTGCATGTTAAAAAACTGAAAAAAAGAGATGATATATGAGCCCATAATTCCATCTAGAAAATTCAAATTATCATGGGAAGAGGAGCTGGGCTCCTTCGCTAACAAACTCCCAGTGATGACTGCCTTTTCTCTACTCTGAAAATAGGCTTGCCAGAAGTCATGGGAAATTTAAAAAGTATCTAGAACGACCAGTTACAAGTTTTTAAAAATTACTCTTATGAGTTCTATAAAACCAATATGCAATATTCCGAGGGCTTAAGAGGAACAGCAAACAGGGTAAAGATAACTCGGGCTTGGAGACCTAGGAAGAGGCGGGCTAGATGCGTAGCAGAACAGAGGGCCAACCTTAGGGGGAAGTAATCCAGTGTCCCTGGACTACCCCGCAGGGTTGCCAGCCAACAGGGATTTACACACATGATTCCTTATCTAAAGAGTCTTGATCTTCCTGAAGCAGGCAAAGACCTCGAATAGAGATGAGAATGAAGAATAAAATGGAAAACGCTCCTCCCCTAACGACAAGCACAACTGTACACCATGTTCAGTCCAGACAGGAACTAAACCTAGGAGACTCACCTGAGAATGGCAGTCGAAGGTGAAATTCTGAACATGGGACATAATGTTGTGAATGCTGAGCAAAAGGTTTAATTTATAATCTGTTTTACACCATCTAATATTTCTGATGCGGAAAGGTGACAAAGTGTAATGAAGAAAGGAAAAGATATAAAAAAAAGTGGGAAATCAAGAACTTTCAAATATATGCGCGGTGCTAGGGATTGTTGATGATGTTCTTGTAGCTTTCTGTCAAAGTGATGACAATGACTCTACTGTCTTCACACTAATTTTTGTGTGGTTTGCTTCTAACGGTGAGAAGCCTAAGTCTGTGGGATTGGTTGTTTCGTAAAACCATTGCATTACCGTGTTTGTTTTTTTTTTTTTTTAAAGATTTTTATTTATTTATTTGACAGAGATCACAGGTAGGCAGAGAGGCAAACAGAGAGAGAGGAGGAAGCAGGCTCCCTGCTGAGCAGAGAGCCCGATGCGGGGCTCGATCCCAGAACCCTGGGATCATGACCTGAGCCGAAGGCAGAGGCTTTAACCCACTGAGCCACCCAGGCGCCCCGCATTATCTTTTAATTCTGAATTGCAATATTTCTTGTATTCTGACCTCCTAACTTCTCCGCCACTCTTGGTTCCCCTTTTTCATCAAGCATTCTAGTAATTTCTGCATCAGCTGACAGAGGGAAGAGGTGAGCTATAAAGAGTTCGGGTGAGGTTTTGGGGTTCTGCCCGTAGTGCAACTATCATGCTCAGTCATTTAAATTTCATATCTGCAATATATGGAAGTCAAATTCATAAGCCACAGAGTAACACAAGCAGCGCGACCCAGAGGTCTGGCAGCGACTACCTCCCGTGAGCGCGGCTTCGCAGGTCCCGGACTTCGGACTTCCAGACATCACCCGGTGGTGTACGTCATCATCGACTGTCACCTAGTTTCAAGCGACAAAGAGAAGCAAGACGAGGTAAAACTGTGGGCCAGAAGCTTTTCTGTCCCCACCGATTGATTATACGACAACAATACGCCTTTAATGTGCATATGCACATCATCAGTGCAAACCCCCGGGAACGTAAATGTAAATAACAGAAATCTCCAATCACCGGGAACTATACACCTCGCCCTCACTACACTCGAAAAAAACAGGCTGAGGGACGCCTGGGTGGCGCAGTGGGTTAAGCCTCTGCCTTCCGCTCAGGTCATGATCTCAGGGTCCTGGGATCGAGTCCCGCATCGGGCTCTCCGCTCAGCGGGGAGCCTGCTTCCCCCTCCGCCTCTTGTGATCTCGGTCTGTCCGATAAATAAATAAAATCTTAAAAAAAAAAAAAAACAGTCCGAGAAAAGAAGAAAAGGCAACCGCAGAGACCTCAGAACGACTTTCTTAATCATCATCGTGATGATTACCTCATTGTTCATACTTTGCTCCGATTTCCACAATTTCTACACGGAAGATGTAATCTGGAAGAAATTTTAAAAAGATTGCAAAGAGAGAAGCAGTAATGACGGGCTACACGATAAATAAATATTTCTTCCTGGAATACGTTATCGACCGAACCGCGGACGCGCCTGTCAGCCCCCAGCTCCGCCCGCCTCACGCGGCGACCGAGCTCCCTCAGAGTAACCGGACTTCCCGCCCCAGAATTCCCTTCTCACTCGTTTCCCAGGAGTCCGAGGGAGTCAAGGGTCCGCTCCTCCTCGCGAAGTTAACCCCACCCCTCATTCTTTACTGGCCATTCATGATTGGTCCCGCCCCACCCGCTGAGTTTGAGGCTGTTGACTGGATAAGAGCGAGGCGCCGTGGGCGGGACGGATTGTGACAACCCGCGCGGAGGCGTGGCCTCAACCACCCCCAAATTCTACCCAGGTACCCGCTGCATCATGTATCGCGCCCTTCGGCTTCTCGCGCGCTCGCGTCGCCTAGTGCGGCCTCCGGCCTCAGCCTCCGCTCCCGGCCTCGGAGAGGCGGCCGTCCTCCCGCCGCGGACCCCGACCTCCGCCCGAATGGTGAGCGCGCGCCGTCCGAGCCGCGGCCTCCCGGCGGTGACCTTCAGCCCTCCGCTGGCCGGCCGGGCGGGCGGGAGGCATTCCCGGGGCGTCCCGGCAGAGCGCGGCGTGGGCTGCGTGCCCGCGTGGCTGGCGTCCGGGCCCCGCCGTGCCGCCGCCGCCCGCAGGGAGCGCTCGGGCAGGGGCGGCGAGGGTCCTGCGGGGTCGCTCCGGCCTTCCGGGGCGGGCGGGGTCGGGGGGGCTCCGTCCGCGCTGGCGACTGTGCGGGGCTGGAGGCGGGGCCGAGGGCCGCTGCCGCCGCTGCCTCCGCGGCCCCTCCGCCGGCTGCGGGCGGTCGCCTCCGCCCGGGGGCTTCTTCCCGCCCCTGCGAGCGGCTTGCGGGCCTCCGGTGGGGCTGAGGGCTCTGGGGACGGAGAAGATTCCGCCTCTCAGAAGTGGCCCCTTTCGCTTGCTGGGCTGCGGTTCCCCGACCTGGGTTGAGCTGTGCCCTGAAGTCAGTCGGTGCAGGCTGGTTAGGAGCCAACGTGGAGCCGAGTCTACTTTTTATTCGGAGATTCCTGAGGAACTTAGCGGCCCAAGGTCAAGTCTTCTGCGCTTTAGAGTGGCGCCTTCCGTGATTAGGGCTGCTTAACGAGCCTTTTATTTTATTTGTTTTTTAGAAGATTTTGTGTATTTATTTGACAGAGATCACAGGTAGACAGAGAGGCAGGCGGGGGTCGGGTGGGGAGCAGACTCCCTGCTGAGCAGAGAGCCCAATGCGGGGCTCGATCCCAGGACCCTGAGCTCATGACCCGAGCCGAAGGCAGAGGCTTAACCAACACTGAGCCACCCAGACGCCCCTTACCGGGCATGTTAAATACTTACGCACGCGGGTATTGTTAGGACAAATTGGGAAATAAATGGTAGTTTAGGAAGAGTCACAGTTCCGCGCGGTTCACGGAGCCGTGGTGTGAGCTTTGCAGTCTGTGATTGCAGATCCGGCGCTGCTACCCAGAGCTGGGCATTGGGGCCGCTTGTGTTTGTGCTTGGGTTTCTGCGTGTAGAATGGAAGTAAGAACAGGTACCCGGCAACATTGCTCATGTGCAAGTACTTTGTGTTTGGCAAATAGTGAGTGCGCTTAAATTAGTGCCTCCCTGTATTTCAAAAGTCCAAGATATTTTCTGAACTGTAAACTTGAAGATATTAACACGGCATTACTGTGCTTGAAACTACAAAATCGGGGTGCTTTTATGTTCCTGCAACTCCCTGCTCTAATTTTAATGCATTTTAGAGCCTTTTAAAAATTTATTTAGTTTTTACTAATTTAGTGTTTGGTAAAAGGGAATCGGAGGCTGGAGAGCTGAATTTGCCTTGCTCTAAATGTTCCAAAGCTAGCACTGCCTTGCTTTTAGTGTTGGAATGATAGCTAAGATCAAATGAAGACAGATTGCCCCCCTAATTCTAAATATATCTTCTGCCCTCTGAGCTCTGCTCCAAAATCTTTGTGTTGATTAAGTTTTTCTTATTGCTGTTGAGGATTTACATAACCCTAACTGCCCTAAGTTACATTTTATCTAAAAGAACACAAATGTTTATCCAGTAGGAAGATAATGTATTTATTGAATGCCTGCTATGTGTTGGGCCCTATGGAAAGGACAGTCACCACAGGCATAGAGTTTAGAGACTAGCAGGGAGATTCAGTAAACAAAGGATGCATGCACAGTTAGTTATGATGTGATAAAAACTGCCCAGAGAAATAGCTCCCTCAGGTGAGAATGTCTCATGGAGAACAGCTACAATGTAGCTTTGGTGGTCACTTGCTGGTGTGATGGGTGGGGAAGCCCTACATCTTGTTAAGTCACTTTTATTTCCTTCATGACCTGCAGAATGACTATGAAGTCTGGAAGCGTAGATAATATCTTCTGTATTGCAGTGTAATATCAATAAAACATTTATTATATTTTTCCAGTGTAGCAGGACTTGGTGGTCATCCTACATTATTTTTTAGAAGGAAGCAGAAGTTTATGAATTTGAGAAATCCCTTTTTTTAATTATGTTCAGTTAGCCACTGTGTGATACCTCATTAGTTTTTGATGTAGTGTTCAGTGATTCAATAGTTGCGTTTAACACCCAGTGCCCATCACAACACGTGCCCTCCTTACTACCTACATTTTAAGACCAGACACACTTTTTCAGAAAGAAACCGAAAACCCAAATACAGTGAAGTCAAATAGTGGATTTTTATATCTTTGAATAGTCCTTTTACAGAAAAAATGATTTGGATTTTCTTGAATGCTGAAATATTCTTTTAACCCACTTTAACCTGAGAATCTGAAAGGCATTTCATTTCTTCAGGAGATGCCAGGGTTTAGTTAATGGTTATCTTACACATGAATATACATGGGGATATCTTGGAGGCTCAAGGCCTATATATATATATATTTATTTATATATATATTTTTTAAGATTTTATTTATTTATTTGACACAGAGAGAGAGAGAGATCACAAGTAGGCAGAGAGGCAGACAGAGAGAGAATGGGAGGCAGGCTCCCTGCTGACCAGAGAGCCTGATGCAGGGCTCGATCCCAGGACCCTGAGACCTTTCAGGGTTAGACTGGCTTTGAGATTCTGAGAACCACTCATTGAATTTGAGAGTTTCCTGGGGTTAGTGTCTATTAACAATAGTCCTTGGTATTTCTAGGGCCTACTGGCAGTCCGACTGCAGGACCATGACCCTTCATGCTTCCCTGGAAGTGAGGAGATTTTAAATGAGCACGAATTTCACAGGCGTCCGTGGCAAGTAGCACTTTTGCCTGCCCCATGCCTGGCTGGTTAAACTCTTTAAACCGTGGTGTTACCTGAAGTGATAAACTGCCTTCTGTTAGAAACTCTGAGTTATGGCATATGAAGGCACGATTTTCAGAAGCACTAGCTTTTCTAGTAACACTGGATTATATTGTATGAAGTAAAAACATATATTTAAGAGATGCCATTCGTCGCTTCATTTTTCATCAAAAGCACTGATCATTTTCTCAGTATTTCAGGGTGGGCATCCCTCTTCTTCTTGCCCATGACACTGGGAAGAGATAATGTACATGATAATTTGGAAAATCTTGAAAACCACATAGGTGCTTTTCAGACCTCAGGTGGACTGATTAGTGGATAGTGAAATCAATGTAGTGGGTAGTTACCAACATTATTCTTTTATTTTGACAGAATAGAGTGGCATGGAAGAGAAAATATTCCTACTGTTTCATGAGGTTTTTGTTTCAGCCTTGTGTGCGTATATGTATGTGTTGATGTATGTACCAGGTCACCGAATAAAGGCCTTTTCTGTGGGTTACTGCAAAGCACACTTACCGAAATTTGGCTTCTGTAGGTTTCTTAAAAGAAGGTTTGGAGAGATTGTCAAAGTTACCTGGTTCCTTGTTTCTTTCTCTCTCTCTTAGAGCTTCTGTAATAGATCCTGACGCCACGTCTAGCTTCCTGACAGATAGTTTTCTCTCATTCCTGGTGTCTTAAAGTGTTTGACAGCATTGCTTCCGTTTCTGTTTTACAAATTGATGCAATGTATATATTTCCTTGGGTTCAAATAAAGAAATAAGTTGCAACAGTTTGTTATTAGCTACCTAAGCTGCTGCAAACAATGTTTATTGTTGCAAATTTGGGATGTTGATTTTTTATAATGAGGACAATAAGCATGTTTTTTGATGTTTTTGCTGGGATTGTGATTTCAGCCACAATTGACCTCTGCACATTTTAATGGTCACTGTCAAGATCCTAGAATTTGATTGAGGTTGCTATTTCTTAATTTGGAATTTTAAAAATTGTTCAGGTTTAAGCTGAAGAACACAGCAAAATATATTCATCTAGATCTTTTCAAATAACTTTGAATGGATCTGAGTTTTACCATAGAAACCAGTTACTTAGGAGACAAACATATTGCTGTTTCATGATGCAAATTTAATAATTTTGAACACAGAAAGCAGTGATGTAAATCTAAGGAGTTGAACCTGATTCCTCAAGTGACTGATGGAAACTGACCTCCCCTTTGGAGCTGATTTCTTATTGCTGTCACATAACGAGATGACAAGAGGAAGAAAACCTAGCTCATGTGTCCAGTGTCACTGCTGTCATTGCTGGTATTATTGGGCCAAAGTCTACTTCAACATATGTGGATGTTTCCTGAGGCTATCTAAAACTTAGATCATAATGGAAAATATTTTTATTTGTGTATTTGAAATGAAGAACCCCACGTGCTTTTGGTCTACAGGGAAGGGAGCCAAGTGGGTGTATAGTGGTGTCAGTGTAACCAAGCCCTACTAGAGAAAAAAATCTAACTACTCATCTTTACGTCCTCTTATTGTCCAGAGTTGGGGTACAACTCTGGGGGCTGATTGGGACCAATCTGAAGTTACTCCCTCCATTTCTTGGCTTTTGGAAGTAGTAACAAAAAAGTAGTAATCCAAACAGCTCTCGGGTTTTGACAGTCCAAGGTTGGGGGGTTTCAGGCCCTTCCTCTTGCTAACTGGGTGATCTCCCAAGATTATTTCATCTCTCCAAGCCCCAGTATTTCCTCTAAGATGGAGATGGTAATAGTAAAATCTCCTAAAGTGGTTGTAAAAGTCAAATAACATGATACTTGGAAAGAATTTGCTACATTGGCCCAGTAATTACACTGAGGTGTGATTATTTTTATTAGCTACTGCTTCTTACTGGCTTAGGCCAGTCTTCTGTTGACTTTTAGACATAGGAAAAAAATGTACCTCATTGATAGTATTACTGTATTTCTACCTAGATACAATCATACTTTTCTCTTTTTGCAATCCAGAAGGCTTTATAACATAATAAACAGTTTTGTAAACCTGTCTAGTCCCAAAGGGTAACCACAGATTAATTTTTTTTTTCCCCCCAGAGGACTATTTACTAAAGCAGAATTACTTGGCTAGGGATTTTTTAATCTTTTTTTTTTTTTAAGATTATTTATTTATTTATTTGACAGAGAGATCACCAGTAGGCAGAGAGGCAGGCAGAGAGAGAGGAGGAAGCAGGCTCCCCGCTGAGCACAGAGCCCGATGTGGGGCTCGATCCCAGGGTGCTGAGATCATTACCTGACCCGAAGGCAGAGGCTTAACCCACTGAGCCACCCAGGCGCCCCGGATTTTTAAATCTTTTGAATCATCTGACCATGTTTATTTCATAGTTAATGCACATTAAAACTCAGAGTATCTTTCTGAAGTCTCCTGGATTTAAATTGTGACTAAATTCCAACTATTTAGTGTTTTACAATAAATCTTTTTTATAGTATTCTAAAATATTTGTTGAGCAGTTGTTAACTTTTTTATCAGCAAAAGTTGAAGTACTTGGTAGAATCCTAGGGTCTCCATAAAAGGGACTTTGGATCATGGGTTCTTATTCAGGGTGGTGTTTGGCTTCAAGATATAAACTCCCTAAAATCATACGTAAGAGTTTTCATATATGTATTTATGTTCATTTTTCTAGAGAAGGGATCCATAGCTTTCCTCATATCTTCAGAGGGCTCACTTGCTCTGGAAAGGTTAAGAACTGACCTAGCCATCCTCCCTTATTGCTACATTTAATTTATAGATGAGAAAAACTGACTTACTAAGGGTGACACAGCGACTGCGTTGGGGGGCTGTTTGACTGCAAAGTCACTGTGCTGTGGCTCGTAGTATTTGTAGATCATGGTAAAGCTCTGCTTAAATATCTAATACTTACAAATTTTAAAGTATCATTCTTAGACCATTTTCTAAAGTTCCCAGTGAAGTAGAGATTAACCCAAGTGCACTGAATTGGCTGAAGTTTAACCGATAAGAGGTATACTCCTGGATTGGAAAAGATTACTAGAGATACTTAAGAGGCTTTCCTTTATCTTCTGAGTAGGTGTGTCTGTCTGTCTTTAACATCTGCATTATTTGCAAATAATATCTGATAAGGGGTTAAATCCAAAATAGATGAAGAACTTGACCCCAAAAAAACCCAAATAATCTGATTGAAAAATGGGCCGACGACCTGATGTACAGATGGCGAACAGAGGCATGAAAGGATACACAACATCACTAATTGTCAAGGATCTCCACCTCAGAGCCACAGTTACATATCACCGTCCACCTGTCGGAATGACCAGAACCAAAAAGCTAAGAAAGAACAGGTGTCGGCGAGGATCAGAGAAAAACCGAACCCTCATGTGCTGTTGGTGGGAATGCAAATTGGTTCAGCCACTGTGGAGAACAGTGGGGGAACAGCCCCTCAAAAAATTAGAGATCCCATATGATTCAGTAATTCCACTACTGGATGGTTACCCAAAGAAAGCAAAAACACGAATTTAACAAGATAGATCCACCCTTGTGTTTATGGCAGCATTATTTACAATAGCCAAATTATGGAAGCAGCCCAAGTGTCCACTCAGAGATGAATGGATAAAGAGGGTGTGGTGTGGTGTATACACACTGTGCACACACACACACACACACACAGAGAGAGAGAGAGAGAGAGAGAGAGAGGAATGTTACTCAGCCATAGAAAAGATGAGGTTTGTTTTTTTGCCATTTGCAACAGCATGTATAGACCTAGAGGGGTATTATGCTAGGTGAAATAAGACAGAGAAAGATGAATACCGTATGATTTCATTTATATGTGGAATTTAAAAATCAAAACAAATGAGTAAACAAACACAAGGCAGAAGCAGACCCATAAATATAGAGAAAAAACTGATGGTTGCCAGAGGGAAGAGGACGAGAGGATGGGTAGAATGGCTGAAGGGGAGTGGGAGGTACAGGCTCGTTAAGGAATGAGGTCAGTCTTGGGGTAGAAGGTACAGCATAAGGAAAGCAGTGGATTGTGTGGTGATGACGTTGTGTGGTGACAGGTGATAGCTACACCCTACACCGTGGCAAGCACTGCAGGACCTAGAGTTTGGTCTCAGTGTTTTACACCTGAAACTAGTGTACTGTTGTGCGTGTCACCTATACTCCCAAAAAAAAAAAAAAAAAAAGTGTGACAGAAATTTGTCAGGAAAAGAACCGGAGAGCAGAAGGAGAATCCAGTGGGGTTTTTTATCTTTTTAGTAGGTATTTAGGTTTCTTGCCCCTTACAAGCTGATAGGATATTATTACTTTGATACTGTTTCTTTTCAGGCTCTAACGGTGTCTTAATTTTTCTCTTTAGGCGAGTCAAAATTCCTTTAGGATAGAGTTTGACACCTTTGGTGAACTCAAGGTCCCAAATGATAAGTATTATGGCGCCCAGACGGTGAGATCCACAATGAACTTTAAGATTGGAGGTGCGACAGAACGCATGCCAGTAAGTGGTTTTATGGAAGTATTGGCTTTATTCAAACAAGTCACTTTATTTTACAAATAAATATCTTACTGAGTTAAAATAAAAACTTATTACAGAATTGGCTTTGTGAGTCTCTTTATTTTTGCTGGGTTTTTTTTTTCAGATTTTTATTAGAATTTTAGTTTGAACATTTTTCGTTTTAATACTTAGTTTTTTAAGCTGATTTAAGACAGATTTTTAAGAGACTGATTGAAAAGGAAACAGATTTTTCTTTAATATTATACTTTCTGTCTATCTTGGTTTCTGTTTCCAGAAAAGTGTACACAAATACATAAAACTATTCTTCTTCACCCTGTCTATACATAAGTACACGCACAGTGCCAGGTGAATGACCGAAGGATTAGGAAACTTTTCTACCATATTTCGATAAGTGTAAGATGACCTCAGAAGATGCACTGGTAAGATGCACTCAGTAGCACTAGGAAGAAGGGCTGTCAGAGTTGGGCCCTGTCATTGGCTGTATGGTGATGCATCCTGGCTTCGGAGATGTCAGAAGTGGAAAGAACTGACTGACTGGCTTCCGTACGCTACTGGAGCCTGGCCGTGGTGTGAACCCTGGTCAGCGCCAGGCTGTGGCCTAGGCTCGGAGCCTGCAAGTGGCCAGGCTTTGGCCGGGGAGCTGTGGAATACTGTCTTCCGAATACACTTTTTATCCTATAGTCATCTTAACTTCCATATTTTAGCCCATTGCTAAGCCTTTAAGACTGAACTTTCACAGGCTTATACACTTCTACAATAGAAAAGAAAATCTTTTTGTCACTGCCTCCACCAGTCAGCCTAGTGGTTGGGCAAACTAGGGTCAGATGACGTGGTGAGGTGACAGAGGGTAGCAGGTGATCTGAAGTGTCCCTTGAGTTCAGCTCCTGGGACTGAGGAGGTCAGTGCAGGGCACTAGTGGTGGGAGTAAGCAGGGCTCCTGCTCCTGCTCCTGCTCCTGCTTCTGGCGGCAGAGGTGGGATTCAGGGGTGTGTGGTTGCTGCCGCTGCTCCAGAAATGGGGCAGCTGTTTCTGTTAGGCGCCTGTAAAAGATGGGCATGTGGGGTATCTGTTTTTTTGGTCACATTTTGCTTCACCTCGATTAATATCCTGAACTTTTTAAAATACAAAGCAGACTCTGATGGGCCCTGATCTGAGCAGTATGTGTAAACCTGGCCCCTTGTACCTGAGGTCCAAAGGAAAGCAAAACCAAAAACGATTATGAACTTCTAATGTGAGTAAATTAAGAATAATGAGACCCCTTCTTTTTCTCCCCAGTGACATTTTACCATTTTATTGTGATCGTAGTCAGTGAAACTGCTGTGACGCTTTTTTCATTTTCTGAGTCCGCAGACACCGGGGTCAGTCCCCACGTTCGGATGGCCAGAGTGGGGAGGCCTCTCGGTTACGACCTGGCAGTGGTTTAAGCCACCACTGCAGTGTCCTCCTGTAGAAATTTAAATTCCCATCCGTGTCATGTTTACAGTTTTTAAGTTTCTAATGCTATGTGCCATTTGTTTCTATCTCATTTGGGTAAAACACTCAAAATGGTTTGATTCTGGTTTCTTAGAATTCAAAACACGGATGTTGTCTTATTTCTTTTTCTGTTTGACCTTCAGCTTGTCCTCCCTTCAGCCTGGTTTTAACATGTCCTCTTCCTTTTCTTCAGTGTCCCCCCGATTCTGGGTGAGGACGGTAGCTTCTCCTGTACAGTTCCCCACCCTTCGTTCCCCCTTGCACATTTCCCCCTTCAGACCTCTTGTGGGAGCCAGACTATAATCTGCATTATTAATTGTGGCCATAATACATACTTCCTGTCTCACAAAAACCAGATACCACTTCCTTGGTGAGTCAGCAAAAGTTGCTGACTTTCATCCCTTTCAATTTGGTGAGGTGATCCAGAGCAGGAAGTGAAGAGATCCGCAAACCGAAAGGGTTTGAGATAGGGTGAGATGATGCATCCGAAGCTGTAAGCCCTAAGTCCAGATGTAATACCCTGGGCTTAAAGAAATATTATGAGGGACATTCCAGTGACTTAAGGAATGTCAAAGCCTCATTGACAAACCAGAAGAACTTGCTTTTTGGCTTTGGGATGAAGTGATACCCATTTAGTAATGGTTATTTAGAACTTATTGGCAGTTAAATATTATTTTTACTTTTATTGTTTTTAATGAGGAGAAGGAAAAATTATAATATGGCATGAGATCCAGTGAGGAAAAATGGTACTTGCTGGTGAAATGACTGAGTGCCATTAGTGTTTATATATATGAAATAAACACATGTCTGTTTTAATCTCTCATAAAAAAGTGGTGCATTGTGTGTTTCCGGGGGGTGGTGCAGTCAGACACACACGTATTAAAGAGTCAACCTATTTGCTTTTGTTTGGTTCCCTAAACAGATACGTGATGAATCTTGGTTCATTACATACCTCTCTGTAATCTTAGTGTTACTATAACATTACTTACTTTAGTGTTTTATGTAGGTTTTGCACTTGCATAAAAGAATAATCTTATATTTATATTCTTAATGAAACCTGCAATTTTGAGATATTTTTCTGATTAATTTTAGATCCCAGTTATTAAAGCCTTTGGCATTTTGAAGCGAGCCGCTGCTGAAGTAAACCAGGATTATGGTCTTGATTCCAAGATTGCCGAGGCCATCATGAAGGCAGCAGATGAGGTAGGAGGTGACAAGTGTGCTGTTTACTCAGTGGCATCAGACCCGCATCTCTGCTAGATGATGTCAGGCTCTGGCAGGGAAAAGGGGCGCTGAATTCCCGAGTTAATGTTTCAAGGTAGGGTGACAGCAGCTTGTTTGGATATTAGTGGATATTAATGTGGTGCTTAAAATATTGTGGCAAAAGTTTTGCGATGATGCTGTACCTTTTAAAAATTTTTTTTTTTAAATTTTTAAAGACTTTATTTTAGAGAGAGAGAGTTGGGGAGGGGCAGAAGGAGAGAGAATCTCAAGTTGATTCCTCACTGAGTCCCATGCAGGGCTCGATCTTACAACCTTGAGATCATGATCTGAGCTGAATCTGAGAGTCAGACACTTAACCAACTGTGCCACTCAAGCACCCCATACCTTTTATTTTTTATTCTCTTCACAGTTTGAAGAAAACCTGAAGAGACATGGTTAAACTTATACTACATTTTATTTTATTAAGTATAAATGGTTCCTTTTAAAACTAGTCAGTTACTTGATATGTATGGAGAATGTAATTTTACTAATCCACTTATGTAATCTTAAGGAAATAGTCAGATATAATGGTTAAAAACGTATATTTACAATGTTTTTCATTGTAGTACTATTTACGGTAATACCAAATTAGACTGTACCTGACCATAACAGATGCTTACATAAACTATATAATAGAGCCATAGAAAATTACTTTCTTAGGAATGTCCTATGATAGGGGCGCCTGGGTGGCTCAGTCGGTTAAGCGGCTGCCTTCTGCTCAGGTCATGATCCCAGCATCCTGGGATTAAGCCCTGCATCCAGCTCCCTGCTCAGCAGAGAGCCTGCTTCTCCCTCTCCCTCTGCCAGCTGCTCTGCTTACTTGTGCGCTCTCTCTGTCAAATAAATAAATAAAATATTAAAAAAAAAAAAAAAAAAGAATGTCCTATGATGGAGCCCACCATATAGGAAGTATGGGTCGGGGAGGTAGCAAAATGTATGTATTTTATGATCCCATTTGTGTTTGGAAAATATGAACAGAGAACATGTGTTTTCCATTGTGCACGTTTGCACACCCATTGCTTGGGACAAGCCTAAAGGGAGAAACCAAAATGCCGAGAGTTACCATTTCTGAGGGGCAGCGCTGTCGTAACTACATTTTTCTCACTTCTCAAAATGTTCCACACTGAACGTCTATTACATAACTAGGAAAAAAAGTTGTATTTTAAAAGGGACCAATTGTTAAAGGTAATAATTTTCTAAGGTGTGTACTGTTTTTTTTTTAAGCTAAAGTCATTCTAGAAGACGTCTAGAAGATGAAGTTCAGCACCTACTCTCTAAGAAAGCTTTATAATTCAAAAACTAACACATAAAATTATATGACAGAAACGGACAAATCTGGGCTGTGCTTGTCTCTACTCTGGGCAGTTGCTACATGTCGGACGTCTGTGCAGTGAAGTAGCTGTCAGCAAACTCACTTTCAAGTGACTCGTTCATTATCATGCTGAGTCCAGCTGTGACTTCTATAGGACATTCCCACTGAGCACCACAGGAAACGTGTCTAAGGTGTGCCAGCCTTAACGGGTGGCCCTGTCTGGTTATTATTAGAGGAGGCCGTTGGAGATATAGAAGAAAGATGGCTTTGATTCAGTCTTCACCTGCAATCCGTGCAATTGTATCTTTCAGAGTAGATAACCTTTCACTTTGTAGAGCAGCAGTGGTTGGAGCATGGGCTGCTGCAGAAGCCTGGAGTCGCTGGACAAGCACGAGCTGTGTGGCACCATCCGTAAATCAGTTAGCGTATGAGAAAAGTGAGCATCTTTAGAATGGCACTTGATAGGCGACTCCTTAATCATAGCTGATCACAATAGCTAAATGGATAGCGAATACTTCTTATTTTTAAAAATCCATTTTTTAAACCTTTTTTCCTGCAGGTAGCCGAAGGTAAATTAAATGATCATTTTCCTCTTGTGGTGTGGCAGACGGGATCTGGAACCCAGACAAATATGAATGTAAATGAAGTCATTAGCAATAGAGCAATTGAAATGCTAGGAGGTGAACTTGGTAGCAAGAAACCCGTACATCCCAATGATCACGTTAATAAAAGCCAGGTCAGTATATGATCTTTTCTTTGTTATAAATTGAAAAGAATGCCCGAGATTATGCCTGTAAAACAGGAATTAGCTTTTTGACAAGGAAGGTTCATTTGGCTTTTACATTCTTTAGTGGAAAGGACTGATAGTTTTTTATTTGTTTGTGTGTTTGGCATTTTCTTTTGATTTTATTTTAACAACTCACAATTTAAAGGGCTTATTTCAACAGAGGTCTGAGTAGTAAAAATAAAATATTTTAAAGCTACTTTTCAAAATTCAGGTTCAATCCAGATGAAGAAAGTCCATATACCACATTTTTTTTTCTTTGAAGTATATAATTTTCCATTTTATTTTATTTCTTTTCAGTGTTCCAGAATTCTTGTTATGTTGTTATTTCTTTTAGAAATCCTAGGTCTATGTCTTAAACTTCATAAAAATCCCTGTTGGGGAACCTGAATTTAGTATATAAGTCTATTTATATTGTTTTGTTTTTTAAAAATGCTTTATTTTTAAATCATTTTAGAATTATAAAAGAATTACAAAGGTACTTCACACATAGTTCCTGTATAGCTTTCTCCCAGCTTCCCTTAAGCATTTTTCTTCACCCTGGTACGTTTATTCCACTGTGAAATTAACATTGGTATATAGCACCCTCAACTAGACAGACTTTACTAGGATGGCCCTAGTCTTCTGCCAACATCTTTTTTCTTCCAAGATAAAATCCACATTACATGTTGCACTTAGTTGCTGTGTTCCCTTAGTCTCCTCCAGTCTCTGACTCTCGTCTTTTGTCACCTTGACACTTTGGAAGGTAGCAGTCACGTATTTTGTGGAATCCCTCAGTTTGGATCTGTTTGATGCTTTCTCATGATCAGGTGGAGACACTGGATTTTGGGAAAACTGTTCAGAAGGGAAGGGCTCCTCTTACTGTGTCACGGCTGGGGTACATGATAGCACCAGGACTTGGGACTGGTGATGTGAACTTCAACCCATGTTTAGGCCGTTGGGCTTCTCCACCTTCTGTTTTCTGTTAGAAGTGAGCCACGCAGGCCTGCCTCTGCTCGGGCACGCCCTTCAACTTCACTTTCTAAGGGGAGACGTATCAAGGAATTTTTGGTCATGTACTAAAATCAACACAGAATTAATAAGTAGTTATGGTGCTGGGCAAATACCCTCTTTCTCCTTAAACTTGTCCGCAAAGCTTAGCGTTCACTAGTGGATCTGGCCTATAGCAGTTACGACTGTGATGTCTTAGTGGTGATGCTAAGGTTTTGTACTCCCCTCATTCCTTATGCTCGTATTAATTGGAACTTTTCCATAAAGAAGATTTGTCCTCTTCTCTCTACCTCCGCCCTTATGTATCTGTTTATGTATATCAACATGGATTTGTGCATTTTTATTTTACTCTTAGGGCTCTAATCTGATACTGTTACTACTTATGTTGTTGCTCAGATTGTTCTCGCTCTGGGAGTCCTCTCCGTTGGCTCCCGTGTCCTTTGTATCCCTATCCTTCCCCCTGCTCCTTTTTTCTTTCTTTAAAGCAGTTCTCTACTCTCTTCTACCAGATGCTCCAGGCTCATCATGCTGTCGCTTCCCTGCCCCAGGGCCCCGCCAGTGCCCATTTTGCCAGGGAACTCTTGGAGGATCTCACTGGAAAATATTCAGAAATTAGGATCTGGTGCTAGGTGTAATTTAATATATTTTAAAGTATTAATGGGGAAGCTTTTTCATCAAGGCTACCGTATGAAGGATCTTTCAAACTTATTACTTGTGTTTAAATATATAAATTTCTCTTTTATGTATACTGAAGTCTGAAATCCAAGTGAGAGTGATCGCATGTGTACGAGTCAGGGGCTCTGTGTGGCAAGTGAGATCGGTGTACACCGTGAAAGTTCCTTGTACCATTCATTCTGCTCTTGGAAATGGTTTGATATTTTCCACGGTAAAAACCTATAAAAATAACACTTTTTTTTTTTTTAAAGTAGCATAATAATTTAAAAGTATAGGGTTTCCAGTTGAAAACAGAGTGTGGAGTATGGACTTCCTGGTTCGGTCCCAGTTCTGCCAGTTCCTAACTGTTTTGGCAAGTCACACCATTTCTTTGAGAGCTTGAGTTTCCTCATTTTAAAAGTGATGAACTACCTCACAAGAATTTTGCTCAAGTTTAATAAAAGACTATCGGTAACTGCAAGATATCCTTACATGCACTTGTTAATTGTCCTTCCTGTTTGCTGCCATTTACTAGCAGATATCCTAATAGCATGGAAGAGGAGGTGGCATATATGATACAGTCCTGCACTTATTAAGCCCTACTGCTGCTCTCGGACCTTAAGTGAGCTGGGTCTTGCCGCAAGTCAGTGTCATTAAGCACTAAAGACATGAGTTTCGTGTAATCATTTAGAGATGTTTTTAATGGAGACATTCAAGTGTGTTTTTTGTTGCTTCTGATGTAACATTTTACGATTTTTGTAAATTTTCCAACAGAGCTCAAATGACACATTTCCCACAGCAATGCACATTGCCGCCGCCATAGAGGTCCACAACGTGCTCCTGCCGGGACTCCAGAAGCTACACGATGCTCTCCATGCCAAATCTAAAGAGTTTGCCCAGATCATCAAAATTGGGCGTACTCACACGCAGGATGCTGTTCCTCTCACCCTCGGGCAGGTAGATGAGTGCGGCTGTTGATTCGGTTTGGGAATTGGTACAAATGGCCAGCATATTACCCTCTAAATCGTACTTGTTTAAAAGGCCAAGTTAGGGGCGCCTGGGTGGCTTAGTTGTTAAACGTCTGCCTTTGGCTCAGGTCATGATCCTGGGGTCCTGGGATTGAGTCCCACGTCGGGCTCTCTGCCCAGCGGAGAGTCTGCTTCTCCCTCTCCCATCCCCCCCCGCCCCCCGTTTGTCTTCCCTCTCACTGTCTCTCTCTCTCTGTCAAATCAATAAGTAAACTCTTTAAAAAATAAAATAAAATAAAAAATAAGAGGCCAGTTTGTAACAGTTCAGTGGCAGAGATTTTTCTGCATTAAGCCGTCAGTAGTTTTCCTGACAGCTTCTCAGGGGAAGAGCACAGCGTGAGGACAGTGAGCCAGTCTCTCGGCAGTCGCTCGGGTTGAGAGCTTAGCTGTGCTACGTACAAACCGTGGGACCCTGGGAAAATTAGTGAGCTTTTCTGCTCCTCAGTTTTTTGAGCTTTAAAATGAGGAAAATAACATCTGTACCCTAGCCCAGTTGTGAGGTTCTTATTGGTTTGCATGAAGGGTGTAGAAGCATGCCGACATGTAGTAATAAGCACATACTGGCGTTAGCGGTCACCGCCGCCTTCAGCGTCCCAGGACCATCATCCTGTCTCCCTTGGTCTCTTACTGTACAGAGTAGGCTCTATAAAAATTACTTTTAAATTGATTAAGCAAGGCCTGTCTACCTGTAAGATTGTTCTGGGCCGTATGGGGAAGAGGTATTATTCTCTTTCCCCAAATACCAGAAAGTGTTTTTGTGTTTCTTGATCAGTGCCTCAGAGCATGTCTAGTAGCACGCACCACAAAGGACACGAAGGGAATCAGGCAATGTTTTTTTTGTTTTTGTTTTTGTTTTTTGCTTGTTTGTTTGTTTTTTAGGATTTTATTTATTTACTTGACAGACAGAGATCACAAGTAGGCAGAAAGGCAGGCAGAGAGAGGGGGGAGGCAGGTTCCCTGCTGAGCAGAGAGCCCGATGCGGGGCTCGATCCCAGGACCCCAGGATCATGACCTGAGCCGAAGGCAGAGACTTTAACCCAATGAGCCACCCAGGCGCCCCCAGGCAATGGTTTTTGATGGTAAAACTCTCCCATGGTTTGGAAACGGTGAGTTGCTCAGATGCGGTATCAGGTGATGGCGAGGGGAGCGGGGCTGCTTACTTGAAAGGGCTCATTTGTAGTTTTGTTCACATGAACACCGCAGGAAGCTTGATTGCTTCAAGCTCAATTTCAATACGGAAGGGACGAGGAAAACGAACTGATTCATCGGAATACGGGTGCTGCGAGAGAAGGGAGCTCCTACCTTCTGTTGTCCCTGAAGCCTCTTCTCTTTGCAGCACGTCTTAGTGCCTGGCATGGTTTCTGCGGAGCAGTGTCCCTCTGGTTTCTAACGTTTTCCTTGTTGTGTGTGTCACATGGTGGAAAACCACGGAGCTAATGTCTCTTGGGGCCATGACAGCCTCCTGGGTGAAATCATCATTCTCCCTGTTACGTCAGCAACAGTTTTCTGGTGGACTTCACCTTACCGGAGCACCTACACTTGCTTTGATTGGAATTGCCTTTTGAGTTTATGCAGGTTTTCCCCAATAAAAAGAAATTCTTCAGTGTACCCAGCCAGTTATGTATTAGTGACGTTAGGTTGGATGGATCCGGTCTACCTGAAAGGGGTTACAGCTTCTAAAATGTTTTCTTTAAAACAGTAAGATATCCTCATACTAATCAGAACTGTTCATGGTTTTTCCATGTTTTTAAGCAGGGAAAAGAGCTTTAGTGTAACCATCTAGTCTAGCTTGCTTGGTTGCGTTCTGGCTTATGCCTTTTGTCCCTGCATAATTCTTTTTTTTTTTTCTAAAGATTTTATTTATTTATTTGACAGAGAGAAATGACAAGTAGGCAGAGAGGCAGGCAGAGAGAGAGGGAGAAGCCGACTCCCTGCTGAGCAGGAGCCTGATGGTGGGGCTCGATCCCAGGACCCTGATATTGTGACTTGAGCCAAAGGCAGAGGCTTTAACCCACTGAGCCACCCAGGTGCCCCACCCCGCATAATTCTTAAAATTGTTTCAGCATAATTCTTAAAAGGGGCCCTGTCCTGTTCAGACAATACATTCTGTGGCTACCTTTTGTAGAATGTCTTTCTGGGAACCCTGTGACAGTAATAGCAGAATTAACTTGCATCCGGAAGCTCTAGTCTTACTGTGGCCTGTTACCTGCTTGTGCTCTTCAGTGAGCTGTTCAGCCTTCTGTTCTCCGTTAGGTTTTTAAGCTGAAATTGTGTGGAGAAAATGTCTGTCTGTACTTGTCTGGAGAGACGATTCAGGTTTTGTTTTTTTTTTTTCTTTCTTGAAGTTGTCTGGGATACAACAACAAGAAAAAAATCACCTGCAAACAGACTAATAATTTAATGTACTAAAGTAATTCTTTCTTAAAGCTTGTTTCCTGGGTGCCTGGGTGGCTCAGTCGGTTAAATGTTTGCCCTCAGCTCGGCCATGATCTCAGGGTGCTGAGATCAAGTCCCATGTAGGGCTGGCTCCCTGCTCCGTGGGGAGTCTGCTTGTCCCTCTGCCCCTCCCCTCCGCTCCTGTTCATTCTCTCCCTATCTCTTGCTCTCTCTTTTGCAGAAATAAATAAAATCTAAAAAATAAAGCTTATTTCCTGTGTTGTTTTTCTTTGCTTTCTGTTAAAAGAAGACAGTTAACCAGGCTGCACGTTCCCCTCTGTGGTGTCATCCCACCTTATTAGGTTTATAAATCCTCATTCTTCCTTGTACTTTGATCATTGTATGAATTAAAATGGTACACATGCCACTTGGTAGCTCATAATTTAGTACCTGAAACATGTTTAAAAGAACTTCTGTTCAACACAGTCAGAGTCACTTGTAAGCTGTTAAGAAATCACATGTTCTCTCCTTAATTTCCTTCTCTTTCCAGGAGTTCAGTGGTTATGTTCAACAAGTGAAATACGCGATGGCGAGAATAAAAGCCGCCATGCCAAGGGTCTACGAGCTCGCGGCTGGAGGCACTGCCGTGGGCACCGGCTTGAATACTAGAATCGGCTTTGCAGAGAAGGTGGCGGCCAAAGTGGCCGCGCTCACAGGTCAGCAGGAATATGAATTCCGACTCCTCTTCGTTACACTGGTCTATATTTTCTAGGTGTTTCTGCTTTGAATTCTTGTGACTTTAAAGCTAAAAAATAATATTTTCCCATCAAACGTGTTTTATGTCTGTTTCAGAAGTAACAGTATTCATCCTTCTGCCTTTCATGGTTCCCATCTATGATTCATACGGTGTGCAATTAAATCCGTCAGTGCTGGCTTGTTTACTGTCATCGTGATGCTCAGTCATTTTCCCTTTAAAACTGTTTCAAATACCCTTTTCAAAGCAGGCAAAATCAGCAGATGGTTGAGACAGAGTGCTTTCAATGGTAGATATGTTGAGATACTGACAGGCTTAGTTTCTTTTTTCCCTGTATCATACTAGGACATTTCTCTGAGTTAATGACCTTTTTGAATCTTGTTTTTCCTTTAGTAGAAAGAGTGCTGTGTTCTCGATAATAACTATTATTACAGCCGAGTTGTCATCTCCAGAAAACTCTTCTGAAGAGATGGATGCTACTGGCTGAAAGGGCAGACATAATTAGATGGTCACTAGTAGAGATTGGTTTTTCAGTCAAGTTTTAATTGAGAAGAACTGTATTATAGGAATTAGAATATGTGATCTTTAAAATTTGAACACAGGCAACAGTGAGTGGAAATTCTAACTCCTATTGCCCCCCTGCCATCTCAGGGGGTCTGCAGGGTCCTGGCTAAAGGAGGCACCAGGACAGCCTAAGATGGGGAACAATTGTACAAGTAAAAGAGTGTGGAATAAAGTGAACTTTAGCTCCTTTTCCTCCTTACTCAGAAGTAGGCATCATACGCATGTTCGCAGGAGAATAGTGTTTTTCTTTCAGTGCATTTCTTTTATTGTCCTTGTTTCTTTATCCTTTAAACACGCTAGTATCTCCAGATTCTTCCTGCTTGTTCAAGACTTAAACCTAGACAAAGCTTGAATCAGAAGATAATCATTTTTTTTTAAGTAAAATTTTTCTTCTGTGTTTGCTTTTCGTGACCTGGAACTTTCTGTTTAACTTGCGGATATTAGAAAGAAAACCATTTAATTCTACCTGTTAACTCATAGATATATTTTTTTTCTTCAGGCTTGCCTTTTGTCACTGCTCCAAATAAATTTGAAGCTCTGGCCGCCCACGATGCTTTGGTTGAACTCAGTGGAGCCATGAACACGAGCGCCTGCAGTCTGATGAAGATCGCCAACGATATTCGCTTTCTGGGTTCTGGTCCCCGCTCAGGTCTGGGAGAGCTGATCTTGCCTGAAAATGAACCAGGAAGCAGTATCATGCCAGGTAATGACCTAGCTGGTAAATCTGAGCACTGCAGCTGGGCAAGAACCCGGGCATCCTCATAAACAAGAGCGCGTCTCCGTGTGTTGAGCATGAGTTTGATCCCGAACACGGATAGGGACGTGTGTTGCACACTCGTTTCAGAATGTGTGGGGGCCCCCCGTGATCCGAGTTGGGAACATCACCCAGCAATACAGGAAGAGAGAATGAGTTAGCACGTGCATTTTGGTTCCCCACATGAGCGAATGTGTAAGTTCCATCTTTTATAATCCAAAGCCAGAAGAACCCTGAAACGAGCTGTTAAAGTGATCAGCATGGGTTGAATAGAAACAAATTCTTCCAACTGCCTGTTAGTTCATTTTTTGCTTTGGGTTTTGGCCTGTCAGGTAAGGGAAGTGACACAGGCACTAGCGAGTCATTTACAGTCTCCTGTGACAGTCACTGAGTCCCTTGGGGACATGTGGGTAGCCTTGTTAGATGAATGTAGTGGGTGAACAGTGATTCTGGAGTGACACTAATGAGTTGACTTCAGACGGGAGGCTGAGGGGTTCTGCCCCTTCACTACTTCACTGGTGACCAAGGGTGAAGGCACGGGGTACGAGTGGCTCACGTCAGCGGATAAGGAAACAGCAGCACACCGGGTGACAGGATCAAGATTCGTCTCTGTAAAATTGACAAGGTGACTTTTAATAGTGAGAAAGACCTGACTATAGGTTCTTTGAAATCGGTGCATGTGTATAGAACGAGAAGAGATGAGGTTTAGCATAGTTTACATTGGAAAATGATGTAAGTTTAGTTGACGGCAAATTCGAAGTGATTGCCTAGAAAAGAGAAGCCCAGATTCACAGATAAGGAAGTAACCTTTCCGTTGTGTCGCCTTGTACTGGTCGGAGGCATCTGCGGTGTCTGGTTTAGACTTGAGCTCATCAGAGGGGTGCTCCCAGGGTGATGGGGCTCTGGAGACTTAGGATGAGTAGGAGAATTTCTGCTTCATGTCCGCTTTGAGAAGTCTCCCGAATGTCAGCCCGGTGCTTATTTTATGAGTGTTCCTGTTGCTGCCGGCTTCTCTGTGGTTACCCCTCATGTGCTGTAATTGCTGGCTCTCTCCCCCCGGCCTCCAGGTTCTGCAGGCCAGGGGCTGCGTCACTCCCCACGGGGTGTTCAGTGCCTAGCTCCAGTGTTCTGCAGTGAACGAAAGCTGTGGAAACGGGGAGGGCCGCGTTCCCTGTGTGGGTGTGGGTGTGGGTACTCATTACTCAGGAGCCCCTGAGCCAGTGGGTCACGGTTTGGGGTCACCCATCCCTCTCTCTTGATTGGTTTCATTGTATCAGCCCTGATGACGGGGGACTTGCTTTATTTAACGAAGTTAGATTTCCTCCTTTTCTTGATCAGTTGACATGATACATAATCTTAACTGGCACTCGACACCTTGAGCACGTTTGACGTGGACTCTTTCCTTGGTGGCTCTTTTGAAGGCAAGGTGAACCCTACCCAGTGTGAGGCGCTGACCATGGTTGCTGCCCAGGTCATGGGGAATCACGTCGCCGTCACGGTCGGAGGCAGCAATGGACATTTTGAGTTGAATGTTTTCAAGCCAATGATGGTAAGTTCGAGGTTCGGTTTTTAATGTTTTTTGACTGAAGGCTAATTGTCTTGTGTTTTCTTTCATAAAGTTTTCTAGGATTTCATGTTAGGTACTGAGATGATGTAAGTAGCAATTGGAAGTCAAGCATTTGTTAGTATTAGAAGATTCAGCCTGGATATTTAATTAGGTGACTTTTAGCTCAGGTGATTTGATGGTTTGCCTTATTTAATAAGAAAAAGTCTGGAAATAGGGTGTGGGTTTCTTCCTTGTCCCTCACCCAGTGGGGGAGATGCCAGTGGCTAGAAATAAGTCTGGTCTCCTTGAGCCGTCCCTCAACCCTGTCTCCTGCTCACATTGCTGCGGCTTCCCTCAAACTCCGATGTCTTAGAAGGATAACCCGCATTCGCTTTAAGGCAAATTCACTGCTCCCGGTTCCTGCCCCCGACTGGTCCTCGAATTATTCTTCTGGTCATTTGGAACTCACACAGGCCCGTAGACTTGGTGACATCTGACCCTGGCCTTGAAACACTTCTCCTTGGCTTCCTCAGCACCCTCCTCCCATGTTCTTCCCTGTCCTTCTCTGGCTTTCCTTCATCGGTTTTCCCTTTTCCACATACCTGGAAAACATTTGTGCGTCTAAAATCTGTTCTTTATCTTCCTCTTCATGAAGATGCAGCAGGGTGCGTCATCTTTAGCTTTCGTCCTCTTTCCTCAGCTTCAGATGATGGAACCGCCATCCTTTGGAGTGCTTTATTTGTGTAAAGTGTTGTATATAAAATACACTGGAAGCTTATTACCAGTTTGCATCTGGTGTAAAGTCTGGTTTTAATTTGAGAAAGACAGGCAAATGACAAATATTAAGAATATTTATTCAGTGCATTTTTCAAAGCTATATCGGGCACCATATTGGGTACTAGTGATAGAACAATAAGCAAGACATATTTTTTTGCCCTCGTGAAATGTACAATCTAATGAAAAATACAAGCCCAGCCAAAGCAGAACTCAGACATCTAAACCTTTGCTTGCATGGCAGATTCCAAACAGGAAATACCGGCTGTCTGGCAATATAGATGTGCAACAAATGTCTTGCTAATCTTTTTGTTAAAAAAAAAAATCTATTTTTTGTCTTTTATAGAAAATCCATCAAGGTAATCAACATTTGCCTTATAAATTTTTTTAAGATTTTCTTTGAGATAGAGAGTGAGCACGAGTAGGGGATCGAGTAGACGGAGAAGGAGAAGCAGGCTCTCTGCTGATCAGGGAACCCAATGTGGGGCTCGATCCCAGGACTCTGGGATCATGACCTGATCCAAAGGCAGACACTTAACTGACTGAGCTACCCAGGCGCCCCAGCATTTGCCTCATATTAAAATCATTAGTGCCAAATCAAACTTTGAAGTTCTGAGCCTTCTATTGGAGTCCATTTTGGGGACTGTACTTTTCAGACCCTGAGTTTTTAGACCCAAAAGAGAGTAGGATGCAGATATATCTTTATATGTGTTGGAAATGTTACAAAAAAGGGAAAAAAACCTCTAAAGCAAACTAACTGATTTCATGTTCATTTTAAATACTGTGTGAAAGTTTATTTTAAAGGGTCTGGGGAATATTTTTTTGTTAAGCATTAATAACATGATGGCCATTAAGACCTGGGAAGCCCTCTCTGTACTGACTGCCTCACACAGCCTGAACTTTCTAACCTCTGCATCTTTACTTCTCTTCTAGAAGATTCTTTTTCCATCTCTGGTTATCTAAGTCTCTTCCATCAAATAGGACTTCACCGATTCCTGCAACTGAATTTTCTCTTCATGCTAACATATTATACCACTCAGTGTTCTTTCACACTACAGGTCTTGGGTTCCAGTTTGTGTTTATGGCTTTTACGTCTTTGAGATTTCTGTGTCCTCAAAGCTTCATAATTTCTTTCACATTTGTTTCTGGGGGATGGTGCTTTACACACCACAGGAGTGCTCCATGTTTATCAAATTACATACTCATTTAGGAACCAGCGCATAATATATATTATTGGACACAAAAGTTAGGCTCATTAAACCCCTCTTTCTCTCTCTCCCTCTCCACTTCACCCCTCCTGTCCCAGATCAAAAACGTGTTACACTCAGCCCGGCTGCTGGGGGACGCGGCTGTTTCCTTCACCGAAAACTGCGTCGTGGGAATCCAGGCCAACACAGAGAGGATCAACAAGCTGATGAATGAATCTCTGATGTTGGTGACAGCTCTTAATCCTCATATAGGTAAGGTTTGGGAATTATGCCATTTTCGACTACAAAATTAAAAAGCTAAAATATTTTTAAGAGATTGTTGGATCAAGGTGGACAGTAAATTCCTTTCGGGCATTGTTTAGTAAAATCTCACAAAATATTTGCAACTGGGTTGAAAGACACTGTTATATATTAATATGCTGTCAGTGAAGCTTCGTTTCATTTGAAATGTGGTAACTCAGCAGTTCAAAATTAACACAGATCTCAGTGGTATTGAGAGGGTGAATGTTCTGCACATTCTACCTGGGAAAGCTCTCCTCACCGGGTAGCGTCACTAGGTGGCACTGGCCGGTTAGCAGTGTGGGATGAGCTCATTTTTCTGCCTTCTCTAGCTGCTCTACTACACTTCGGTTTTGTTCTTTGATTCAGTTCAGATATAGGGAGTTACCAATAAGGACAGAAGAAAAAGAGTAGTACTCATTGCTTATAGGGAAAGGAGGAAAATGTAAATACTGTATTTAAAACCGTGAGTCTTGCATTGCAAGCCTTTTCCAGAACTATAAATATTTTATTGTGTAAATTCAAACATACCTGCTTAGACTGGGGACTGACCAGAGTGGTCCTTACCAAATACACAGTTTCAGCCCGTAGGTTTGGAGGCGCTCGCTGCATTGTTATGGTGCCTTGAAAGCCTTTTCCCACCTTCTTACTGATGAGCTGAGGTTGTTAACATATTCTTCGATTTTCTATTTTATACTAAGTTATGATACAGTCATTGGCACGATATGGTTGCTGTTTAAAATACTCTTCTATAATGCCGAACTTTCAAGGCAGATTTTCTACTATTGGCTTTACATCAAGCTGTAATTTCTGTTTTATAAAGTTAGAGCTCATTTGACTGTTTCAAATATTTATAGGTTATATATCTGTATATATCATATATGTATGTAGCTGTGACTTGCAGTATAGCCTGTTCTGGGGTGTAGAATTGAGATTGGTAATATTTTGATCCTTTAAAAACGATTGTACTTTCACATTCAGTCAGAGAGCTACACAGGGGAACCCAAAGGCTTATGTGAGAAATGTTCTCTCACATCTGACTTCAGAACACTTAAGTTACAAGTGCTCCTAATGCCAAGTGATTGATCGGTCTTTCTTGGAATCAGATTTCTGTGAGCCAAAGGCCATACGAGGATAAATGGGCAAGCTGCACCTTGCTGCTGCAGCCTGAACCTTGTAGCTGCTTGTCCTGGGTTCTCTGTGCACTCGTGGAGCACGCTGGCTGGGGCTGGGGATTTGTGGAACCCGAAGAGTAGAGCTGAACGGTTAGCGTTAAGACGTAGACTCTAACGTCCTCAGTATAAGGCAACACAATACCTAATGGTGACCCTGACCATCTGATGAAAATTCTTTCTCAAAGTTACTCTGATCAGTAAATGCCCTTTTCAACAAGCTTAGCCTCGCCAGTTCAGGTGAATACTGAAATTGCCCATAATTCGTTTCATGCGTGGTTAAGGGGTCCATGCCAACAACACGTCACGTCTTGCCCGCTTGACGATTGTGTTGCCTCAAGGCTTTTGTCCCTTTGACCATAGTCCTCTGATCTGGGGGTATTTGGGGTTTTTTTCCTCCTTTGTTGGTTTCATTTTGTTTGTTTGTTTTTTTCTTTAAGATTTTATTTATTTGAGAGAGAGATCAGGCAGAGGGTAGGGGAAGAGGGAGGTGGAAAAGCAGGGGATCCTGACCTGAGCCAAACACACACGCTGAACTAACTGAGCGAGCTAGGCACTCTTTTATGTTCTTTCTTGTTTTTGCCTTCTGACCTTTTTTTAGTTGTGTTAAGACAACTTACAAAGCTGTCCCTGCCTTTGTTAATTCCAGAAGCAAATATCTTAGGCAAACAGATATGTTTGGTGGTGGTGTTTGGTATGAGAATAGATTTCTGCTAAAACTTGCCACTGTATCCTTGGGATGTTGGGAAGAGGTCAAAGTACTGGGAAGTGTATTGGAAGCACCTGGCAGGTGCGTCCCTCCCCAGCCCCACCCCTTCCCCTCTCGAGCCAGTGCCCACAGCTCCTACACGGGACTGCTATCTGCTGGGGGCACTGCGACACTTAGCTGGTTATGCTTTTGTAGAATCTTTGCTTCCAGTTGAACATGTTTCTAGAAAAAACACGTATGTCTACTACTTAGAAGTATGTTTTCATGTCTTGGTGCTATATTGTGTTTCTGTTCTTCCCCTGTGAAGATAGGAGTTGTTCTCAGTGTAGTATTGAGATTGGCTAATGTGTTTTTGATCCTTTAAAAATTATTGTACATTAGCATTTAGCCAGAGAGGTACACAGGGGAACCCAAAGACAATTAAATTGGCCAACTGCCCGTAGAAGCAAATCTGTTATAGAAAGTGAGGTATGTTTAAGTCTATCTCACTTATGAAAAGTAAAGGGTTTAGGCTGCATCAGAAGTCACAGCTCTGAGGATAATCACTGTTAAATTTTTTTTTTTTTAAGATTTTATTTATTTAGCATAAACTGGGGCAGAGGCAGAAGGGGAGATAGACTTTTTTTTTTTTAAAGATTTTGTTTATTTATTTGACAGACAGAGATTACAAGTGGTCAGAGAGGCAGACAGAGAGGAGGAAGCAGGCTCCCCGCTGAGCAGAGAGCCCGATGTGGGGCTTGATCCCAGGACCCTGAGACCATGACCTGAGCCGAAGGCAGAGGCTTTAACCCCCTGAGCCACCCAGGCGCCCCGAGAGAGAGAATCTTAAGCAGACTCCATGCTGAATGTAGAGCCATCAAGGGGCTCGATCTCATGACTGAGATCATGACCTAAGCTGAAATCAAGATTTGGAGGCTTAACCGACTGAGTCATCCAGGTGCCCCTGTTAAATTTTTTTTTTTAAGGTTTTATTTATTTATTTAACAGACAGAGATCACAAGTAGGCAGAGAGGCAGAGAGGCAGGCAGAGTAGATCTCTGCTGAGCAGAGAGCCTGATGAGGGGCTCGATCCCAGGACCCTGGGATCATGACCTGAGCCGAAGGCAAAGGCTTTAACCCACTGAGCCACCCAGGCGCCCCTCTGTTAAATATTTTTTAAGATTAAACATGTTACTTAAGAGATCAGTAGCCTCAGTTGAGTAAATGATTACCTTTTGCTTTAGAAAACCAGATTTCAGGGACGCCTGGGTGGCTCAGTTGGTTAAGCAGCTGCTTAACCTGAACCTTCGGCTCAGGTCATGATCCCAGCGTCCTGGGATCGAGTCCCACATCGGGCTCCTTGCTCCGCAGGGAGCCTGCTTCTCCCTCTGACTCTGCCTTCCACTCTGTCTGCCTGTGCTCGCTCTCACTCGCTCTCTCTCTGACAAATAAATAAATAAAAATCTTAAAAAAAAAAAAATTAAAAAAAAAAAAAGAAAACCAGATTTCAGTACAAATTCCTACATTGCCTTTTTTATTTTTTTCTTCAGGATATGACAAGGCGGCAAAGATTGCGAAGACGGCGCACAAAAATGGATCCACCTTAAAGGCGACTGCTGTTGAACTTGGCTTTCTCACCGCAGAGCAGTTTGATGAGTGGGTGAAACCTAAGGACATGCTGGGTCCAAAGTGATTTAATAAATTTATAATAAAAGTAATTATGTTCAGTAAAAGAAATGAAAAAGACTCCTTATTTGTTCTTAAACAGAAATAGATGAATGTGCAAGGAAACGGCTTCTGAACTTGAATGTCTGGAGCAGAACAACTTGGTCGATACATAAAACCCCAGGTGTGCTGGGTCCAAAAGTGTAAAGTTTTGAAAATTTCGAATTTTGAAAAGTGTAAAATGAAGTGATTAAATTGTATAAAGTAAAAATAGACTCATTTTTCTTTTATGTTAATTGACTGTATTATAGTGAATCTCATTTCTGTGTATGTGTGTTTATTTATATCTTTTATAAAAGAGCCATACTGATTTTTAAAGAGTTTTAATTTTGTTGGCTGGTGCTGTTTTCAATTCCCCTTTAATGAAAAGGTACTTCTTACCTCGTTCCTTATATACTTAGACATTTTTCTCTTCCTGTGGTTTCCGGGCATTTGCTAACCGAGCATTTGCCCTGCTGCACGGGGGTGAGTGTGTGTGCGCGTGTGTGCGTGTGCATACGTCTCTGTTAGGAAGTAGGGCAGGTGTAAAAATTGGGCAGACCTGCTCCATGTGCCGATGACACACACACACACACACACACCCTCCTCCTGACCTTAGATCAGTTACGAGTGGAGGGCAGCAGACTGTGGGTCAGGAATTCGAGGACGTGCATTAGAGAGGCCCAGGGTGCGGTCCCAAACTTGGGAAGAGAGGGTGTCGTGAAAGGCAGTCTTGTCCATCATCTCTGTGCACGTGTCAGGATTTTTCAGCAGGGATTACTTATTCTTGGAAAATTGGCCATCCACACCCATCCCCTGCGGTGTTCAGAAGGCAGCGTACGTAGCATCTAAGACTGTAATTGAGTTTTAGACCTTTGTGATGAAAGATGAAATTATGTTTTTCAATCTCTGAAGCCTGAGTGAGCACTCTTTTTTTTTTTTTTTTGACCTGCAAAAAGGATTTCCCAGCTTTTTTATGGAATGTGGAACCTATAGGATCTACTTCCCACCCCACCAGTAACTGTTTTTGCCAGTGTTCTTCACAGTGGTGATGATGTGACGTTGGCACAGTTTGCTTTAAAACAAAGCATGCGTTCTCCTTCGTCTATTTTGTTTCAAAAGTTTTTTTTTTTTTTTTGGAAAAAATCGTAAAATCAATTAAATGGCTTAGCAGTGCCTGGCAATCAACATGCAAACTGGCAACTGTCACGTTGTTGTGGGACTCGGTGACGTGGATGGTCTGTCCAGGCAGGCGTCCTCTGTCCTCTGTCTAAATAGGCCATCGTGTGAGGGCTCAGCTCGAGACGTCAGCAGTTACGTAACAGAGATAGCAGCAGATTGAGTTCCCGGCCTCAAACAGTCTTTGTGCAGCTCTCCACTCTGTCCTAGCATGATAGGAGCCATCAGTGAATCCTGTGAGCTGACGGTGGTCCCTGCGATGTTTCTGAAGGAAAACTGCTATAATCCCATAGGATTATATCATAGGGTATAATTAAGGATTATATCATAGGATTCCCTGGTGAAGGTTTGTGCTGAAAGTCAACCTCAGTGTTGTATTTTGTTTTTTGTTCTTTAAAGATTTATTTTGTTTATTTGAGAGACAGAGAGAGAGAGGGAAAGCACAGAAGGAGAAGGAGAGGGAGAAGCAAACTCCCCGCTGAGCAGACAGCCTGACCCTGGGCTCGATCCCGGGACCCTGAGGTCATGACCTGAGCCGAAGGCAGATGCTTAATGGACTGAGCCACCCAGGCTCTCCAACCTCAAGTGTTTTTACACTGGGGCCATTTTGTACCCGCGGCTTTGCATGCTTTGCACATGGCTCTCTATGCTTTGCAATATCTAGAGACATTTTTGGTTAAAATGTCAGGTAAATATGTTTGAAATGGACCCAGAAACAATCCATGGATTGTGAGGGTGTCATGAATATGAACAAACATGTAGAATGACAAGGGCTTTTCTTGAGCAAACTAGTTTCAGGGGAGGAAAGCCATGGGATTTATAAACTGATCAGTCTGGAACTACTCCCAGCTTGACACACACAAGCGTCAGAGAAATTCATAGTAAGTCACAAGCGAAGTTGGCTCATATAACTTTAATTTGGTTGGCAGAAAAAATGTATTTACAGTAACTTACGAGACTATTTCATACCCACATGTTTAACGACCATGTCCTTGACTATAGTTGTGTTATGCCTCTTTCACTTCCTCCTTAACTGTCCTTTTGATTTATAACTATGGCAACAAGAAATCTGGGAGATACACAAATTTAGTATAATTTTTTAAAGACAGAAGGGTAAGCTTAAAACTGGTAATCAAGAATGAATTTGTTCAGGGGGATTAAGAGGTACAAACTCCCGGTTATAAGTCATGGGAATGCAGGATACAGCATAGGGAATATTTTAATACAGCAATAAAGCACTATTTTAATAACCTTGCATGGAGACAGCTGGTAACTAGACTTGTGTGGAGCATTTTATATGTATAAAAATACCTAATCATGCTGTATACCTGAAACGAACAGGATATTGCAAGTCAATGATACTTGGATTGTTTTTTTAAAAGTTTGGAACAGAAGCTTTTAATTGCATGGAGTGTTATTAGGAAGGGATTTCTTACAGCAAAGTTACTAAATTTGCATTCAGCAACTGGCTTTGGTAAGTGATCTAGAGTAGCTTCTATCTGCAATTTGTGTGAGGAGAAAGAAGCTGCTGATTATTGTCAGCCTTGTGTGATGTCAGCAAACAGAACGCTGAGATCATGCAACACTGTCAAGCCAGACAGCTGAGCATCTTCTGATGGTCCTGGAGACGCCTACTGACGCTACCCTGCACTTCAGGGTTCTCCCCGGAGACTGACTACGGGCGCCCAGTGACAGACCAGGATGCTAAGGTCCGCACCGGAAGAGCTCATTCCATCCCATCTGCTGTCTTAGCATCAAGCATATTCACTTGTATGTCTCTGGAGTGAGAAGCCTTCCATCCCCGGGACTGAAAGGGGGGAGAGAATAGTGGTTTCCTCTACCAAGCATGACACTCTAACAGAGGAGCCTTCTCTTTTAGAATCTGCGATCGAGACTGTTCATTTTGCCTCTGTCTGGTGAGGGAGGAGTGCACCGTTCAGGATGAGAGTGGCAAGTGTGCATCAGTAACTCGGGACTAGCCCACACATCGGATGTTTACGCGGAGGTGAGATGCGAAGCTGGAGAATGGCCCAACGAGACGCAGAAGGCAAGAGAGGTAGGCACCGAAGGAGAGAGACGTGGCCGTGGAGGGCAACTGGAGTGGCTTGTGCTCTAGACACTCGGAGAGAAAGCACGTAGTTCAGTGGGGTCCCCTTCCATCTCTGCTGCCTCCCAGTTAGCTTTCTGGCCACAACTTGATGCCTATAAACCCATTTCCTTATCCTTAAAATGGAAGTCTTGATACATACGTATAAACTTGGGCATATATATATATATGAGGCACCAGACACAATGCCCACCCCAGTTGGTGTCCATTTCATTCCCCGAGGACAACGGGCAACATTGCCAAGTGCTGAGCAGATTTTTAAAAGGATGAGACTGAGGTGAAATCAGACTTGGCCATTCGTTCCTTCAAGAGTATTCAGCTGTGTAACTTCTCATGTAAGCAGGAGCTCTCTGTAGAACTAAAGGAGGCAATTAAATAACAATGTTTGAAATGTGTATGCACCAAACAATTGTTTTTGTCATATTGGTGGACCTATCAGTAGGTGCTACTCAAAGGCTAATTTCAAAAATAGAATTCTCTCCAAAGTAATAAAAACACATATATATGTGTGCGTACATTAAAAAGCAAAAATTTTAAAGGGTCTACTGATTGAACTTTAAACATTGCAGAAGGAATAACCCTTGGTACCTATTCTTTTAACTTGGTCAATTCCTTATTATCCTTCTAATAAAGTGTCACTTATGTTTTTTTAAAGAATGTATTTTTTTCCAATAGGGTCTTATTATTTTCAATTTTTATATAAAATTGCCTGTAATCTTTACAAATTGCATTAACAGTAACTGAAATTCTGACGTTTTCAATTTGCTCTTCTTTGTAGACTATAATACTTTTAATTGAGCAATTAGTCTCTCTGTATAGAGCTACTGATACACCTGATAAGCTCAGAGCAGATTCTATTAAATGGAGGATACTTATAATACTATTTTTTCATCTTGGTGTGTGTAATATCAACTCAGTATTATCTTTTCGCTTCTATTTAGACTAACTGTAATAAGTTTTTTTTTTTAATTTTTTAAATCTGAGTGTAGCTGACACAGAATGTTATACTAGTTTCAGGTGTAAATAGTGATTCAATATTGCTCTACGTTATGCTGTGCTCACTACAAGGGCAGCTGCTCTCTGTCACCAACACCATTACAATACCACCAATAATATTCCCTGTGCTGTGCCTCTGTCCCCGTGACCTACTCCTTCCGTAACTGGAAACCTGTACCTCCCACTCCCCTTCACCCATTTTGCCCATCACCACTCCCCTCCCCACTGGCAATGGCCAGTTTGTTCTTGGTGTTTGTAGTCTGATTCTGCTTTTATTTGTTTGTTTGTTTATTCCTTTGTTTTGCTTTTTGGACTCCACAATGAGTGAAATCCTATGGTCTTTGTCTTTCTCAGTCTGACTTATTACACTTAGCATCTAAGATTTTACACCAAGAAAGACAAATTCTTATTTATGATTTTTTTTGCCAAGTTATGCTGTGAAATTATAGGATGTCTCCATTAATCCCATTCCAAAATGAAATGTCAATTTACACAATTATAAGTGGGAATTTCATACAAAGAGTTTTCTCAAAAGTTGAGGCACTCCCACTGAAATCATGCTCAGTTGGAGCCCTCATCATGGAATTTGTTTAGTTCTCTTGTTTTTGTTGGAGCAAATTTCGATGTCTTACTGTTCGTGAGCTTTGTTTTCAATCACTGCGATTCAAATTAAGGAGCTGTAATAAGTTACTGGTGCTCCATTCATTATCTTGATCAAACACCTCTAACTGTATTAGTTTCCCGTGGCTACAGCGATGAATCACTGTGCATTTAGTTCTGGTTGCCCCAAGTCTGAAGTCTATCTTACTGGCCAAAGTCAGCATCTCTATGGCCGCACCCCTCCTGGGGCTCCCAGAGAGAATCTCTTCTCTTCTTGCCTCTCAGACTCTGGTGGTTGCCAAGAATCCTTGGCCTCTGGCCACATCACCCCATTCTCTGAACCCATGCTCACACGGCTTCCTCTTCTGCCTGCGACAAATGTTCATTTCTCTAAGAATCGAGGTAAAAGTGTCTGCCTTTAGGGTCCACCTGGATAATCCAAGACAAGCTGACCGTCCGGAGGTCCTCTACTTACTCACGCCTGTGAAGTCCTGTTTTACGATATGAAGGAACATTCAAAGGATCTAGAAAGAAGGACCTGGACCTCCTTGGCAGCCATTATTTCTCATACTACACCAAATAGAGAACAGAATGCATTTACAAACACTTCAGTTCTACCATAGGGCACTTAGGATGATTTACGAAGTCATTCCTCCAGAAGCTGGAGGAAGTGTGTGCCCCACCAGCTGAAATTATTTTCAACATGAGCTTCATCACAGAAGTGTGTTTGTATATTTTGTATATAATAAGTGTGTATATATATGTATATTTTGTATATAATAAGTGTGTTTGTATATTTTGACGTCTTCTAGATCAATCGGAAGACTATCACGGCTTGCTTGAATTGTGTTTAGACCACAACCAGTTCCAAGTACACTCTTGCTCCACAGGTTGAGAACAATCTAGTGATATCATTGTTTTTAACCACCACACTGTGTTCCATGAAAATAAGTATCTATATTGCTACAGGATCAAAAACCTTTATTCTCAGTGTTGAAATTTTTTTTTTTAAAGATTTTATGTGTTTGTTTGAGAGAGAGTTGGGGGAGGGAAAGGGGGAGAGGAGAGACTTTCAAGCAGACTGTGTGCTGAGCAAGGAGCCTCAGACAGGGCTTGATCCCAACACCCTGAAGTGATGACCTGAGCCAAAACCAGGAGTTGGAAGCTCAACCAACTGAGCCAACCAGACGCCCCTCAATGTTGAAGTTTTTAATAACATTTACAGTAAAGATTCATGATACTATTTCACCTCTAACACCTCAACAAAAATAGCCTCCCCTTGTTATTGGAGATCATGGATTCCTGTTTGGGACACGGTGACTGATACAAAGATGGCACCTTGTAACTCTGGTGAATGAACCCAACCTTGTGGCTTCACTTTTTTTTTTAAAAGACTTTATTTTTGTTTGAGTGGTTTTAGGTTCATAGCAACATTGAGAGGAAAGTACAGAGATTCTCCATTTACCCCCTACATGTGTCTACCCATGCACAGCTTCCCCCAGTATCACTCTGCCACACCAGATGGTACGTCTGTGCCAGTGATGACCCTATATTGGCACATCATTGTCACCCAGAGTCCATGGTTTACATGAGGGCTCCCTCCTCGTGTTGCACACACCGTGGGTCTGGACAACTGCACAGTGTTACGGTGTCCCTTCTGCTGTGCACACAAGAAAACCTGCAAGCCAAAACAAATGAAGTCCACTTCGTAGGATGCTCATGGAAGGTAAATGAAAAAGCCGTGCTTCGCAAAGTGAGACATCAGGATACTTCCTGCAGCCACGTATTTCAAGTTGTCATCCTTGAGCACTGTCTCTTGGAGTAACCATTAAATTCTGAAATAGGGGCCCGAGCTTCTTCAGTAGACTTGTGCCTTCTGGTCTTCACATGGTCAGTGATATCCTAAAGAGGGATGTAAATGTGGACGAATATTTTTATCAAGTGGCATGTTTATCTGTAACTTCCTTGATAAATGAAAATTAGTACCTAATTTTTTTTTTAATTAAAAATGAGCTTCCTGGGGCACCTAGGTGGGACAGTCAGTGAATTGTCCAACTCTTGATTTCAGTTTAGGTCTTGATCTCAGGGTCATGAGTTCAAGCACCATATTGGGCTCCATGCTCGGCATGGAACCTACTTAAAAAGAGAGGAAAGAAAGAGAGCTTTTTTGGAGTTTATTACTTCTGATGAGACTTATTAAAATATTTTTAAAAACACTTACCTAATAATACAGTAAATAAATAATTGTAGATTTATGTTGTACACTTTGGAAAACAGTGTGGAGATCCCTCAAAAAATTAAAAATAGAGCTACTCTATGACCTTGTAATTGCACTACTGGGTATTTACCCCAAAGATACAGATGTAGTGAAAAGAAGGGCCATCTGTACCCCAATGTTCATAGCAGCAATGGCCACAGTTGCCAAACTGTGGAAAGAACTAAGATGCCCTTCAACAGACGAATGGATAAGGAAGATGTGGTCCATATACACTATGGAGTATGATGCCTCCATCAGAAAGGATGAATATCCAACTTTTGTATCAACATGGACGGGACTGGAGGAGATTATGCTGAGTGAAATAAGTCAAGCAGAGAGAGTCAATTATCATTTGGTTTCACTTATTTGTGGAGCATCAGGAATAACACAGAGGACATGGGGAGAAGGAAAGGAAAAATGAATTGGGGTAAATTGGATGAGGAGATGAACCATGAGAGACTGCAGACTCAGAAACAAACTGAGGGTTTTGGAGGGGACGGGGTGGGGGTTGGGTGAGCCTGGTGGTGGGTATTAAGGAGGGCACGGGTTGCACGGAGCACTAGATGTGGTGCATAAACAATCTTGGAACACTGAAAAGATAAATTAAAAAAAAAATTATGGTGTACAATAAATAGCAAAACTGTTGAGGCAAGAGTGTTCCAACCATTCACCGTGTATGCTCTATGGCGGGACTGCTCGGTCTTTGTTTCCCACCATGTGCATGTAAGATGGGCCTACGCTTCTTCCTCTTGCTGCCATAACAAACTAGCGCAAAATTAGTGCTTGAAAACCACACAAGTTACTCTCCTAGAGTTGGAGGTCAGAAGTCCTAAATCAGTCTCACTTGTTGGCAGGACTGGTTCTTTCTGGAGATTCCAAGGAAAACTCCATCTGCTGCCCCTGCCTTTTCCAGCTTCTAGAGACCGCTCAAGTTTGCTTTTGTCTCCTCCCCAACTGCTCATTCTGGTGGGGACAGCTGCATCAAAGACACCTTCCCACCGCCACTGAGTATTTTTAATTGTCATTATGTTGACACTGCTACGAACTCTTGGCCAACCTTCTAAGTATGTTTTCTAGATACAGCGGTGAGGGGAGGTTGTGGGGGTCACGAGCTCCGCCTTGTGAGAGTGCTCCCAGTAGAGTCCGTTGGATCTATATTCTAGATTCCGGTGGTTCTATTCCATACATTCATGGGGAAAGACCAAGTTAGCAGATACTGAACCACGGCTCCTGCACGAAGTACCAGGTCAGGGTCCTGCAGGCCTCGGCTCCACACATTTCGTTAACTGCACAATGCCTTGTTTTTCATGTGTTTAGGCTTTAAAATCTTTTCCTTAATATATGTTGTTGATTCACTAATGTGGAACTCGTGCCCGCAGCACCGCTTAACTCATGCCTGAACCAAGCTTAGAAACAACCTCTCGTGCTTGGAGGCACCAGACAACACCACATTTGGGGACCATTTTAAACAGCAAAGTCACCAACAAAAAGCACAAAAGAGAGAAAAACAGTGCTAAGTAGACCACGAAAGGAACACTGGTGCTGAGGGACAGATTAACAGGAGAAAAAAAGAAGAAAACCCACAGAGTTTTATTACATGCACACAGAGGACCAGTAATGAAATTAAGGAATTCTAAGTGGAATTCTAAGCTGCTGAGGTAGTGGAGAGTAAAAAGTGACCAGGTTTATTTCTGCAGGTTTTTGGACGTTAAAGTCACTATCTCTGGTGATGAGGAAGGCTTTTTACTTCTTAGTAAAAGGAAGATATTTTTCATATGGGAGATTTGTTTCCTGCTTTCAGGGGAACAGAGTAGGGTCTAAGTGTCTTGCACCCGTTGTTTTTTTTTTAAGACTTTATTTATTCATTAGAGAGAGAAAACACATGAAGGGGGAGGGGCAGAGGGAGAAGAAGAGAAGCAGGTTCTCTCCTGAGCAGGGAGTCCAATGGGGGGCTCGAACCCAGGACCCCTGGGAATATGACCTGAGCCGAAGGCAGACACTTAACCTACCTAGGCATCCTGTGCCTACCTAGGCATCCTGCGCCAACCGTTTCTTAACTAACTTTTATTAAGAGAATCAATATGCGAATGTGGCACATTTGGGGAACCTGCCCTGGGCTCCTACGATGCTGTTTGCAGAATAAGAGCTGAAATGAGATGGCAGAGATTGTCTTGTCTGAACGCACCGGGATCCAGAATTTGCATCACCCTGTTCATGTCCACAAATGACCCCAAGTGGTTACAAATACATTTTAGCCAGAAGGTGAATGAACAAAGAAGGAATCCATAAATAATATGCACTGGCTGCATTACCAAACTCCTTTCCAGAAAAGTTGTACAGTTGGAGGCTGCTGGAAGCTCTTGTGTGCGGACAGATACTATTTCAGCCGACTGTAAGCATGACCAGTTCAAAAATTGCTGAATGGATTCTTTTTTTCAGATACCTCATCGTTTCAGTTTGAATTTGTTCTATGACTTCCGAGGTCAATTTTTTCAACACATTTATTAGTCAATTATTTTTCTAAAATTTGGTTTTCTTTTTCTTCTTTTCATCTTTGTTCATTTTTCTGGTGGGGTTTTTGTGTCTTCATATCAAGTAGAACAAGCTTTATACACGTCCGCTTGACTGACTCTGTGACTTACTTCGTGTAGATGTTTTCTTCCAGTTTTCTGTTTGCCTTGTAGCGGACTCTCTGAATGTTCGGCAAACAGGAAATCCATCAACTTTACGCTCGAGCACTTTTGAGATATTTGGAAACAACAACAACAAAAAGACAGGCTGTAGTTTGACAGACAAAGAGTGTGAGAGACAAAAGAGACAAAGTTAACGATCTTTCCAGTCAAACACTTGCCTGTAGGATTTTAACTCTGTGTTGCATTTTGAATTGCTGAGAAAACCACCACCAAAAATTCCGTGGACCAAACTAGACTGATTTATCCCATAAATCAGCTGCTGTACACTGGACAGGGAAGATGGTGAGGCTTCTTTAAATAAATCCGGTAGGTTCTTGTAATTGTCAGACTGACAGCAAGGATGATGGCCATAGTAGCTAAAAATGTGTTAATTATAATTAAATCTGTTCCAAATACAGTTCATGGTTTTTACAAGGTGAGAAGTACTTTTCTAGTGAATAACTCAGTAGAGAATTGTTTCCGTGTGTGTGTGTTTAATTATTGATGCATTAATTAAGAAAATTACCATAATAAGTTCTGAATTCTTGATTTGGGATTATATAAGTACGTATGATTCTATTTGGTATACAGATAGACACACAAAACAAAAATACAGGTTTAGATTCACACTATGGTCAATTTTTGGGGGGCGGTTGCTGCTCGTTTAAACTGGCCACATATTTTATACTAAAAAAATCCTTAAAAAATAGGGGGAAGTTGCATTTTACTGGGATGAGGTGACAATAAACTAAATTCAGACTGTAGCCATCTTTGGTCATGGTTATACTTATAATTATTTAGATAAAATTTATTTAATATATTTTCTGGCACCTTTTTTTATTCAAGTCCAACAATACTGCTTTAAGGGTGGAATTGTGGTCTATCTTGCCAAAATGTAATTGTTTTGCCAAAACGTAATTTTTAATTATAATATTTATCTCACATATCTCATTACAGATATATTCGAACGAAAAGCACCTACAACAGTCATTCTCATCCCAGCTGGTGGGGGAAGGGCAGCACATTAGAATCTCTAGTTACTTCTCCTTTATTTCCTCGGATCTTAAAGGACTCTAATATTTTTAAAATTTAATTTAATTTAATTTAATTTTGAAAGCACAAGCAGGGAGAGGGGCAGAGGGACAAGGAAAGAGGGACCCCCCAGCAGACTCCATGCTGAGTGTGGAGCCCGGGGCAGGGCTTGTTCCCATGACCCTGAGACCATGACCTGAGCTGACATCAAGAGTCAGACACTCAACTGACTGAGGCACCAGGTACGCCAACTAAAGGACTTTGATGATTAAGGGAAAAAATTTCATGGCCATTTTATCTTAAAGATTAAACATTTTTCAAAAGCAGTTTTTCTGTATTACTAAAGGTCTTGTGAGGAGAAGAGGGAGATCATAGTTTCTTGGAATTTTGTGATATGTTTTCAAGATAAAAAGTACCCTCATGACCCCCCCCCCCATTTGGTACATACTGTCTACGGTTATTCTGATTTTAACTTAAACAATATTTGACTTTATACTTTCATAATTGTTAGGTGTAATTTTATTGACATACCTCACCATACCTTTGAACACTCCCCAATCATAAAGGAACGTGTATTCCAGAAAATCATCCTAACATTACAGGCACAAAAGCTAAAACACAGTAAATATAGCACATCACATTTTACCATTCTGTGTAATTGTCCTTGTCACAAGGAAACTGAGGGATTCCATAAAAATCTGCTTTTTGCTTCTTTTTCTACTTCTATTCTTACCAGGACCTGCACCCCAACCTTATATATGTCTGATGGTATATCCTTCCTATAAGACCAAGGAGTTACTGATTTCTTAGGGGCTTCCAGCAGCACAGCAGATAATATCTAAGGAAGGACTGGGTGAGAATGACAGAATGAAGCCACCATGTGCATTTTCCAGACCACTGGCACTAGACATCTTGATGCCCAGACCCCTGACTTTGAGGAACAAGCGACTTTTGCAGGACACCTGGGCCCTTACCCTTGTTCTGGCCAGATCCTTGATGCCTAAGAGGACCGTACACAAGACCACATTCCTCAAGAAAAACCTCAGACCCCGAGCAAAGATGAGTCCCCTCTCCTTTCCTTTCTGAGTCTCACAGACCCTCCATCTGTGCCCTCGTCATATCCCTAACAGGCTCTGCTCACTTCCTGCTGGCTCATGTTTGATTGCTATTCGGCGTGTGGCCAAGACCCTCTTGGCTCATCCTGCCCAGCCCCCTCTGGGCCCTTGACCTGGCCTGTCTCCATCAGGAATGGTCGAACCTGAGCTAAAACTGGGGTGTTTTTGTCTGAATTGCTTCGGTGAAATCACAGCACTTTTTTATTTCAATTTTCTGAATTGGGAAGTTGAATCAAAACCTTGTCATCCAGCTTTGGTTCCTGTTTTTGAGCTTTCACTAACATCCTAGTGTCTGCCTCGCTGGCCAACACCATTCTGATTTTCCCTTTTTTAAAGATTTATTATTTTTATTTTAGAATAAAATACACACGTGTATGTGTGGGAGGGAAGGTCGGGGGCAGAGGGAGAGAGAAACCCATGCAGACTCCACACTGAGCAGAGGGCCCAATGTGGGACTCAGTCGCAACCCTGAGATCATGACGTGAGCTGAAACCAAAATGGACGCTCAACCGACTGCACCACCCAGGTACCCCTATTTTCCTTTTTTCTTTTTCCCATTCTCCCATTTAAAAAAATTTTTTTTAATTAACATGTAATGTATTACTTGTTTCAGGAGTACACATCTGTGAATCATCAGTCTTACACAATTCAAAGCACTTACCATAACACATACCCTTCCCCATGTGTGTAACCCAGTCAACCCTATTCCTACTCTTCCCTTCCAGAAGCCCTCCATTTGTTTCCTGAGCTTAAGAGTCTCTTATGGTTTGTCTTCCTCCCTGGTGCCATCTTGTTTCATTTTTTTTCCCTCCCTACCCCTACAAATCCCTGCCCTGCCTCTCAATTTCCTCATAATTGTCTTTCTCTGACTTTTTTCGCCTAACATAATAACCTCTAGTTCTATCCATGTCATTGCAAATGGCAAGACTTTGTTTTTTTGATGGCTGCATAGTATTCATTGTGTGTGTGCATATATATATACACACACTATATATATATATATATACACACATATATATATGTATATATATATACCACTTCTTCTTTTTCCATTCATCTATTGATGGACATCTGTGTTCTTTCCATAGTATGGCCATTGTGAGAATTGCTGCTATAAACATTTGGGTGCACATACTCCTTCGGATTCCTTCATTTGTATCTTTAGGGTAAATACCCGCTAGCGCAATTGCTGGGTTGTAGGGTAGCTCTATTTCAACTTTTGAGGAACCTCCATACTTTTTCCCAGAATGGCTGTACCAGCTTGCATTCCCACCAACAATGTAGGAGGGTTCCCCTTTCTCTGGATCCTTGCCAACACCTGTCGTTTCCTGACTGGTTAATTTTAGCCGTTCTGACTGGTGTGAGATGGTATTTCACTGTGGTTTTGATTTGTATTTCCATGATGCCAAGTGATGTTGAACACTTTTTCATGTGTCTGTGGGCCATTTGGATGTCTTCCTTGAAGAAATGTCTATTCATGTCTTCTGCCCATTTCTTGATTGGATTATTTGTTCTTTGGGTATTGATTGTGGGAAGTTCTTTACATATTTTGGATAATTAACCCCTTATTTGGTATGTTATTTGAAAATATCTTCTCTCCTTCTGTTTGTTATCTTTTGATTTTGTTGACTGTTGCCTTTGCTATGCCAGAGCTTTTGAACTTGATGAAATCCCAGTAGTTCATTTTTGCCCTTGCTTCCCTTCCTTTGGCAATATTTCTAGGAAGAAGTTGCTGCCCGTGTTCTCCTCGAAGATTTTGATGGATTCCTGTCTCACATTGAGGTCTTTCATCCATTTGACTCTATTTTTGTGTGTGGTATAAGGAAATGGTCCAGTTTCATTCTTCTGCGTGTGGCTGTCCAATTTTCCCAACATCACTTGTTGAAGAAATGGTCTTTTTCCATTGGACATTCTTTCCTGCTTTGTCAAAGATTAGTTGACCATAGAGTTGAGGGTCGATTTCTGGCCTCTCTATTCTGTTCCACTGATCTGTGTGTCTGTTTTTGTGCCAGTACCATACTGTCTTGATGATTCCAGCTCTGTAATAGAGCGTGAAGTCTGGAATTGTGATGCCTCCAGCTTTGGTTTTCTTTTTCAACATTCCTCTGGCTTTTCAGGGTCTTTCCTGGTTTCATATAAATTTAGAATTATTTGTTCCATTTCTTTGAAAAAAATGATGATATTTTGATAGGAATTGCATTAAATGTGTAGATTGTTCTAGGTAGCATAGACATTTCCACAATTTTTTCTTCCAACCCATCAGCATGGAACATTTTTCCATTTCTTTGTGTCTTCCTCAATTTCTTTCATGAATACTCAATAGTTTTCTGAGTAGAGATTCTTTTCCTCTTTGGTTAGATTTTTTCCTGGGTATCTTACGGTTTTGAGTACAACTGTAAATGGGATCAACTCTTTAATTTCTCTTTCTTCTGTCTTCTTTGTGTGTAGAAATGTAACTGATTTCTGCACAATGATTTTATATTCTGACACTTTACTGAATTCCTGAATGAGTTCTAGCATTTTGGGGGTGGATTTTTGAAGTTTATCACATAAAGTATCATATCATCTGCAAAGAATGAGAGTTTGGCTTCTTCTTTGTCGATTTGAATGCCTTTTATTTCTTTTTGTTGTCTGATTGCTGGGGCTAGGACTTTTAGTACTATGTTGAATAGCCGTGGTGATAGTGGACATCCCTGTCATGTTCCTGACCTTAAGGGAAAAGCTCTTGGTTTTTCCCCATTGAGAATGATATTTGCTGTGAGTTTTTCATAGATGGCTTTGATGATATTGAGGTATGTACCCTCTATCACACTGTGAAGAGGTTTGATCAAGAAAGGATGCTTACTTTGTCAAATGCTTTTTCAGCGTCTATTTAGAGTATCATATGATTCTTATTATTTCTTTTTTTTTAAGATTTTATTTATTCATTTGGCAGACAGAGATCACAAGTAGGCAGAGAGGCAGGCAGAGAGAGAGAGAGTAAGGGAAGTAGGCTCCCTGCTGAGCAGAGAGCCCGATGCAGGGCTCGATCCCAGGACCCAGGGATCATGACCTGAGCCAAAGGCAGAGGCTTTAACCCAGTGAGCCACCCAGGCACCCTGTTATTTCTTTTTTTAATGTGCTGCATCACATTAATTTATTTGTGGATGTTGAACCAACCTTGCAGCCCAGGAATAAATCCCACTTGGTCGTGGTGAGTAATCTTTTTGCTGTACTGTTGGATTCTATTGGCTAGTATTTTGGTAAGAATATTTGGATAAAACTTCATCAGGGATATTGGTCTGTAATTCTCCTTTTTGATGGGATCTTTGTGTGGTTTTGGGATCAAGGTGATGCTGGCCTCATAAAATGAGTTTGGACATTTTCCTTCCATTTATGCTTTTGGGAACAGTTTCAGGAGACTAGGTATTACTTCTTCTTTACTATTTGGTAGAATTCCCCTGAGAAGCCATCTGGCCTGGGGCTCTTGTTTGTTGAGAGATTTTTTTTTTTAATTATTTATTTGACAGAGATCACAAGTAGGCAGAGAGGCAGGCAGAGAGAGGAGGGGAAGCATGCTCCCTGCTGAGCAGAGAGCCCGACGTGGGGCTCGATCCCAGGACCCTGAGATCATGGTGTGAGCCGAAGGCAGAGGCTTAACCCTCTGACCCACCCAGGTGCCCCTGTTGAGAGATTTTTGATGACTGCTTCAATCTCCTTATTGGGTATGGGTCTGTTCAGGTTTCCAATGTTTCTGGTTCAGTTTTGTTAGTTTATATGTCTCTAGGAATGCATCCATTTCTTCCAGATTGTCAACTTTGCTGGCATATAGTTTAGTTGCTCATGATATGTTTTTATAATTATTTTTATTTCTTTGGGGTTGGTTATGATATCTCCTCTTCCATTCATAATTTTAATAATTTGGGTCCTTTCTCCTTTCTTTTTGGTAATTCTGGCCAGTGGTTTATCAATCTTATTAATTCTTTCAAAGAACGAGCTCCTAGTTTCATTGATCTGTTCTATTGTTCTTTTGGTTTCTATTTCATTGATTTCTGCTCTGAACTTTATTATTTCTCTTCTTTTGCTGGGTTTAGGCTTTCTTTGCTATTATTTCTCTTTTGCTATTATTTCTATCTCTTAGATTTAGGGTTAGGTTGTGTATTTGAGAACTTTCTTGTTTCTTGAGAAAGGCTGGTATTGCTATATACTTTCCTCTCAGGACCGCCTTTGCTGCATTTCAAAGATTTTGAACAGTTGTGTTTTCATTTTCATTTGCTTCCATGGATTTTTAAAATTCTTTTTCAAATTTCTGGCTGACCCATTCATTCTTTAGTAGGATACTCTTTAGTCTCCAATTATTTGAGTTCTTTCCAACTTCCCTCTTGTGATTGAGTTCTAGTTTCAAAGCATTGTGATCTGAAAATATGCAGGGAGTGATCCCCATCTTTTGGTACTGGTTGAGACGTGATATGTGACCCAGGATGTGATCTATTCTGGAGAATGTTCCATGTGCACTAGAGAAGAATGTGTATTCTGTTGCTTTGGGATGGAATATTCTGAATATATCCATGATGACCATCTGGTCCAGTGTGTCACGTAAAGCCTTTATTTCATTGTTGATCTTTTGCTTAGATCATCTGTCTATTTCAGTAAGGGGGGTGTTAAAGTCTCCTACTATTATTGTATTATTGTCCATGTGTTTTTTCGATTTTGTTATTAATCAGTTTATGTAATTGGCTAGTCCCATGTTAGGGGCATAGATATTTAAAATTGCTAGATATTCTTTTTGGACAGATCCTTTAAGTGTAATATAGTGCCCTTCTTCATCTCTTATGATAGTCTTTGGCCTAAAATCTAATTTATCTGACATAAGGATTGCTACCCCAGGTTTCTTTTGATGTCCATTAGCATGGTAAATTGTTTTCCACCCTCTTGCTTTAAATCTGGAGGTGTCTTGCAGACAGCATAAGAATGTCTTTTTTTTTTTAATTCATTCTGATACTCTGTGTCTTTTGATTATGGCATTTTGCCCATTTACATTCAGGGTAACTATTGAAGGATATGAATTTAGTGCCACTGTATGCCTCCAAGGTGACTATTATTGTATATTGTCTCTGCTCCTTTCTCGTCTGTTACTTTTAGGCTTTCTCTTCACTTAGAGGACCCCTTTCAATATTTCCTGTAGGGCTGGTTTGGTGTTTGCAAATTCTTTTCGTTTTTGTTTGTCCTGGAAGTTTTTTAAATCTCTCCTTCTAATTTCAATGGCAGCCTAGCTGGATAGAGTATTCTCAGCTGCATATTTTTCTCATTTAGTGCTCTGAATATATCATGCCAGTCCATTCTTGCCTGCTGGGTCTCTGTGGATAGATATGCCCTCAATCTAATTCCTACCATTGTAAGTTACAGACCTTCTGTCCTGGGCTGCTTTCAGGATTTTCCCTTTGTCACTGAGACTTGTAAGTTTTACTATTAGATCATGGTGTGTTGACCTATTTTTATTGATTCTGAGGGGTGTTCTCTGTGCCTCCTGGATTTTGATGCTCATTCCCTTCCCCAATTGGGGAAGTTCTCTGCTATAATTTACTCCAATATACTTTCTGCCCCCATCTCTCTTTTTCTTCTGAGATACTTATTATTCTAATATTGTTTTGTCTTATGGTATCACTTATCTCTCAAATTCTCCCCTTGTGGTCCAGTAGTTGTTTAGCTCTTTTTTTTTCCAGCTTATTTATTCTCCATCATTTGGTCTTCTATATCTCTTATTCTCTCTTCTGCCTCATTTATCCCAGCAGTAAGAGACTCCGTTTTTTATTGCATCTCCTTAATAGCTTTTTTAGTTTCAACTTGATTATATTTTAGTTCTTTTATTTCTTCAGAAAGGGATTCTCTAGTATCTTCTGTGCTTTTTTTTCAAGCCCTGCTAGTATCTTTACAATCGTCATTCTGAACTTTAGTTCTGGCATCTTACTAATGTCCACATTGATTAGGTCCCTAGGTGTCAGTACTGCCTTTTATTCTTTTTTTGAGGTGAGTTTTTCTGCCTTGTCCTTTTATCCAGAGGAGAACAGATGAATGAGAGAACAAAATATTAAAAAACATCCCCAGAGGAATTTACACTAACCAAATCAGATAAGACCCAAAACCAGGGACAGAAGAAAGGAAAGGAAAAAAATTATGTATATTTTATTAATATAATTATATATATATGTCTTATATATACATATATTATATATATATATACACACACACACACACATATATGATTAGACTAGTGAACAGGCACACACTTATTTTTTGGTGTATTTTGGTCTGTTAGAAGAATTTGCCTCCCAAAATCTTAAAGAAAGAAAAAAATATATATATATAGATATACACACACACAAAAATAATGGTAAACATGATGGAGGAATGGACTATGACTGTAAAGATGAAAATTTAAAAAGGTTTTAAAAAAGGAGTTGATAAGAAGTTGGTTGATAAAAGAAAAAAAAAAGAATGTGATCAGGTTAGAGACTAGAACAAAGCCATATGCTGGATTTAGGTGTATTTTAATCTGTTAGAAGAAACTGTATCCTAAAATTTTAAAGAAAGAAAAACTCATATGTATAGAAAAATTAAGGTTGCTTTCTGCTAGCGCTGGAGTTTTCCCGTTCTCATTGATCTGTGAACTTGGCCTTGGCTGGATGTTCTTGCAGATCTTCTGCAGGAGGGGCCAGTTGTGATTCTCTAATGTGTTTGCCCCAGTCAGAACCGCACTGCCTTTGCCAGGGCCCAGGCTAAGCCATCTGCTCGGTTCGCGTTCGCATTCGGAGCTTTTGTTCCCTGAGCGCTTTCCGTACCGCTTGGGAGGACGGGAATGAAGATGGCGGCCGCGCAGTCTCAGCGGAGGAGCCGAGAGCTCAGGGCCGCACTCCTCAGTGCACCTCGGAGAAAAGCCGTCAGTCCCTCCTGTCTCCCTGGTCTCCCGCCACGCTCAGAGCTCACCTGGCCTATGAGGGAATGTTTCTGTCTCCGGCGCGTGGCCCATTTGCAGTCTGCAAACCTGGTAGCTTCCTTCCCTGCGCTCCTGCGCCGCTTCTCCTGGAGAAGGAAGGCCGGGTTGTCCCCGGATCTGCAACTTGCCTGAGGAGCAGTGGCTCGACTGTGCCTCAGATCATGATTTAAGGTAACCCTGAACTGAGAGCTTCTCGGGAGTTTCTAGAAGTCTTAGAAAGCCTCCTCCACCCTATTTTCCCTTTTTTACTAAGCTTTTTAATTTTGAACTACTTTTGATTTAGAGAAAAGTTGGGAAAATAGTATAAACAGTTCCTTTACATCTCTCAACCTGCTTCCCCTCGCATGAACATCTTACACAACCGCAGTACGGTGCTCAAGATCAGGAAGTCAGCCTCAGTACAATATTAGTAAAAACCATAGTCTTGTTCTCAAATTTCACCATTTCCCCCACTATGAGCCTTCATCTGTTTCTGGATCCTATCTGATGTCCCAAATTGCATTTCGTTGTAAATCCTTCCTGGTCTTTTCTAGTCCATTTCTCAGTCCTTCCTTCTTCATGACCTTATACTTGACCTTGATGGAGCAGAGACCAGTTATTTTATGGAATGTTCCTCATTGGATTCTTCTGATATTTTCTCATGGTGGGAATGAAATTATGCATTTTTGACACAAATAGGATGGAAATGATGTGGTCTTCTTCTAGTGCATCATGTGAAGGGGTTCGTGATGTCTGTGTCTTGTTGCCAGCGCTATTTACCTGGACCACTTGGTTGAGTTGGTGGCTGTCGGTCTCTCTGCTGTAAGATTCCTGTCTCTCCCTTTGCTCTGATTACCTTGGGGAGATATGTTGAAAGTATGCAAATGCTCTTTTGCCTCCAACATTCACCCGCCGATTTTTGCATCCTTGATGGACCTTATCTGCAATGGTTATTATTGTAACATTTGCTTAGTGGTGATTCTCTTAGTTCCCTTATACCTTTGTTTATTGGAATTCTACTGTAAGGAAGATCTGTTTCTCCCCCGCATTTACTTTCTTATTTTTTAAAATTTATTTATAACAGTATGACATTATGAATATTTATTCGATGTATTAAAATATCTACTATTACTTATTTTGTGATTCAGTTTGCTCTAACTCTGACCATTTAGGTTGGCTCTTGTGTTCTTCTAACGAGCTGTCAGATTTTTCAGAGTGTTTCCTTACCTTCCTAGCACTACAGGAAGCTATTTCCTTCATTTTCCATCTGTGTGATCCTCAAACATTTCTGTGATGAAGTAAGACTGGTCTTATAGGGACAAAGTGTTGCCTTTGAAAATTCAAGAATGTGACTGGTAATTACTTACTCAATGAATTAGTTCACTTCTGTGTTATAACCAACACAGCTATAAAATAAAAATTGTGTGCCCCCTCAGGGATGACAGTGCCACATTATACTGGTAGGTAAATAAATATTACCAAATACCACTGATAAGCAAATAATAATAAACTAAAACCACGTCTAACTTATGGAATTATGTGTATCTCCAATGAACCCAAGAATCGTTCCGATTATTTTAAGGATGCTGGGGGGATTTTGGGAGAAAGTCAAGGAAGGACATGACCACAAGGTGGCAGTAGTATGCACAAGTATTGCTGGGTGACTGACAGATTTGCAGGAGAGGGAAGTCCCTCACAGCCTGAGACCCTCCAGAGTCTTGGTTTTGGGGGGGCCACCACTCAGAAGCGGGGGAGGGCAGGAGAACTCCCAGGGGGAAGGGAGTCAGGAATGGGGCTTCTGTGTCCAGGGGAAGCTACCTAGAACACAGTGGGAGTCTTTGGGTCAGGGAGCTCCGAAGGGCAGAGGTTTTTAGGGCCCGAGCATATCTTCTCTATCGTTGGCATGTGTTGGGTGTAGTTTCATGAGGTACACAAAACAGGCAAGCTTTAATGGCTAAAAATCTGCTTTTTTAAAAAAATTTATTTATTTTACAGAAATCACAAGTAGGCAGAGAGGCAGGCAGAGAGAGAGAGAGAGGAGGAAGCAGGCTCCCTGCTTGAGCAGAGAGCCCGATGCGGGGCTCGATCCCAGGACCCTGAGATCATGACCTGAGCCGAAGACAGAGGCTTTAACCCACTGAGCCACTCAGGCGCCCCTAAAAATCTGCTTTTTTGAACTATGTTTCTAACCACTGGATGTGTAGAAGTTTGAGTTTGGGGCTGGCAGTCTTATGAACTAACAGGTCTTTGTCTGCACTAACAAAGCAACCAACCTAGGGACCAATACCCAGAAGCCATTTTTGGCTCATTTATAGAATAAACATAAGGCAGTACCACGCTCTTCTCATGCCTCATCAACTGTCTGTGCCACTAAAGCTACGCATGATGATGGAGGGTGAGCTGGGGGACTAAGCCACTTGTCAGTCAGCTGATGTAAGAGGAGGGTGACTAATGGGTGATAGATTTATGCCAAGAGACGAAGAACCAGACAGAAAAAGACCAACCACAGTTGACCCCCAGTGCCATATTGACACTTTGGGGGAAGACATAGAAATAGGGTAGGTTAATACATACATAAATAAATAAAGGAAAGGACAAGGGGGTTCCTGTTGGATGACTCGAGCCAGAATCATTTTTGCAGTAAGAATGACATGCTATTAGCGTGAGACCATTGCACAGTAATAGTTTAAGACTGCCTTGTGGTCTTACCTCTCTGGAGGGAGATAAACTGAAAATGGCTTGTGATTCCTGATTACATACCCATCTGAATGACCTTGAGGAGGATCTGAGGGACACCTATGGTGGAAAGGACAATGAGGGACTTGGGTCCCAAAGTATTCTCCAGAGCCAGACGTGGCTACTTGCTTGTCCTGTGACTCTAAGTACAGAGGACGTAACACTGTGAAGCCAATTTCCTTTACAAAACGGGAGTAGAAATTTCTAACTCACATAACCATCGTTTGTACTAGTGTATGTCCCAGAATGTAAATGCTACTAAGAATGACCAAGAAATTGTTTGCAGTTTGTGTGGTGACCACCTAGTTGGTCCTATAGGACCACCTAGACCTATGTGATGTGACTCAAATGGTGTGAGGACAATTGCTCTATAGTGTTGACTCAAAGACCCACTACACTAGAAGACTCCGTGAAGAGAGGGATGAGGGCCCGTGTGCATTTTGTCAGCCTCTGAGTATCTAATATCATAGGCAGGACCTGGAACCGCAGAAGTACCTCACAAATACTTGATCAAATAAAGAACTTTATTTGATCACTTCTTTGAGAAAACCTTGATTCTAGGTGACAGTCCCTGGAAAAAGCAAACATTATCTATTAAATTATTAATGGGTTGGCTTGTAGTGATCAATTAAGTTAGCTTCAGTCACCGAGCAGTATCCTCGAAGAATGAGACGTACTTTTGGTGAAATGAGGTCAAGAGTGTGGGGTACTGTCGAGTAAGGCAGGCACGGCTGTGGGGTTGGGGCAGGCCACTGCTGATCCCCCAAAAGAAATCTAGAGGGAGGTAAATGCTTTGGAAAAGGAACACTCAGAACGAGGAGTGGGTTCATGAAAATAGCCCTTTAAAGTGGGTATGAACAACTTCCCAGGGAGGAGCTCTGTGCTTATACAACTTTCCATGTGTTGAGTATCTTACTAAAAACAAGACATTGTGGAATTAATCATATCTTGAGCATGCTTAGCATTTGAAATATGCAATCAGAAAGGCAAAGGCACCCATTTTTTAGGTCCCCACACCCTTTTCTCTGCGGTGTATATTTCCGAAGTCAATATGCAGCGAGAAGCACAGGGAAAGGAAAGAGAGGCGAGAAGGAAGGGAAAGACACACAGATCGAGTGCAGGAAGGAGGAGCCGGGAAGCAAGGGAAAGAAAGCAAAATGCAATGCCAGCAATGCTGAGAAGTGCGCGCCATTAGCCGCGCAAGCCGCATTTCACAGTTCCTGCTCCACGCCACGATTTCTTGGCACAAGCCAGATTTCCATCTTTTTCACCCACCACCTCAACTGCAATTGCCTTTGAAAGGTGTTCATCTGCTTTTCAGATGTTTTTCCTACAGAAAAAAGCCTTTAGAAGCTAAATATCATCTCATGGCTCAGCCACCAAAAAGAACATTTGTGGAGAGTAATTGGGCAAATTGAGGGTATGAGCTCCAGAAGAAACAATGTATTTTGACAAGAAAAATCGGTTGGCCAATGTTAAGGTATTTATGAGTAGTCGTAATGATTCTATAAGTAATTATAATTTGTTCTGTACTCTGTCACGGTTCGATTAGTGACGTTTATCACTGAATCAAGTTATTTACTTGTCATTATTTTTAGGAAGAGAGTCACAGTATTGAAATATTTCAAAAGCCAGTGATGTGAAGACCCTTGAATATTTTCCCATTCTAGTGCCTGATGAGTCACTGGCCTATCGTTCTGTCCCAAGAACATTATGGTGACACCAGTCTTAGTCACAAAACCATTATTGGGGCAGGGTTTGGGGGTGTCGAGTATGGGAAGAAATGTACACAATGAGTAGAAGTTTAATCTGAAAGTTGGAATGATTACCCACGTTTTTTTTTTTTTTTTTAAAGATTTTATTTATTTATTTGAGAGAGAATGAGTGAGAGAGAGCATGAGAGAGGAGAAGGTCAGAGGGAGAAGCAGACTCCCCAAGGAGCTGGGAGCCTGATTTGGGACTCGATCCTGGAAGTCCGGGATCATGACCTGAGCCAAAGGCAGAGGCTTAACCCACTGAGCCACCCAGGCGCCCTACCCACGTTTTTAAAGCATATTTATTTTAAAGTAGATTTCCAAATACACAATTGCTCAGCCGCCCTGTTAGAATTCTGTCCCCAGATGTATGAAGTCTTGGGTTTCAGGGATATGTGGTTTGAGTGCTGTCAAGTTTCATAATTCAATTTTCTTTTCAGCAGTGTGATAAATAGGGTTTGGGAGGATTAGCTCTCAGGGAGACCGAGTGCAGTCATTGAACATAAGCCCTGATGGGCTCTGTTACACCACAGAAACACAAAGCTGGAACACATCCGAAGGTTATCTGGTTCCGTCTCTTGTTGAAATACGAACTTCGTCATAACGAGGCTCCCATACACTGTTACACAGAGGAAACGGACACCAAGTGTTGGTAGATTCGTAAACCATTTGCATTAGTAAACCACTGCACGCTACTGAGACGTCTAAGCAGAAGAGCTGTTTGGAAGCATGATAAATAGATCAAAAGTTCTGTGAGAATTAAAAAAGACAGCCTCCCCAGTTCCAACGCATCAAAACATAACACAATATTGTGACTTTCATTCTTCAGTGGGAAAATGAATTACAAGTGGAACAGCTAAGCACGCTGATGTTGCTTTCACTCCACCTCAGAGCTGGCGTGATCAAGGATTTGATCCTGGCTGAGGAATACGACCTGAATGGCAAATGCCAGAAACTTCTCTCTTTTATTAATGCACAAATTCAAAGAAGCTGATAAGGAATATATATGCTGTATAACAGACATTCTTTTAACAATAAGTGTTTAACCCCTATCATGTCTCTGGCCCTTCATCACCCCTAAAGTTTAGAAGATAAACAAGGCAGTCTTAACCTAACAGATAGAGGGCTGCTCCGGCATCATGGGAGACAGACAGTGATGGGAAAATATCTCTAGCAAAGAGCTTGGCACATAGGGAGCTGAGGGCCAGCGCCTGTCGTCGTATTTTCTAACTTTATTTTAAAAAAAGCTCAGTGAACCCTAATGTAAGCTACGCACTTTCAGTGATAATGATGTGCTAATGTAGATCCCTCACTTATAACAAATGTACCATTCTGGGGGGCTGGGGCGATGTCGCTAATGGGAAAGCCTGTGCATGTCGGACAGGAGAAATGTGGGAAATCTCTGTCATCTCAAACTTCTCAATTTTGCTATGAACCCAAAACTACTCTAAAAACTAAGGTCTAGGGCCCTTTGGTGGCTCAGTCATTAAGTTTCTGCCGTCAGCACAAGCCATGATCTCAGGGTCCTGAGATCAAGCCCCGCATCGGGCTCCCTGCTTGGTGAGAAGCCCACTTTCTCCTCTCCTGCTCCTCCTGCTTGGGTTCCTTCTCTCGCTGTCTCTCTCTGTTAAATAAATAGATAAAATCTTAAATTTTTTTTTAAATAAAATCTTTCTTAAAAGGAATATTAAATAGTTAAATATCTACTATAATGTCTGTTCTTTTACTTTTCATGGATCTAATTCAGTTTTAATTATTAAAGACTGCTATGATTATCTCAAACAGAGTTACTGACAGACATCTATTTGACACATAACATTTTGATTCACGGTCACTTGAAGCAGCCTAAGAAATAAATCATAGGCCTTCAGTTTTATTTTATAACCAAGAAATGTGTATAGAACTAAATCTCACCTCATCCCAACCTCGCTCTGCAACCACAGGTATAATCAATTAATATTAATCCAAGCTGGAAAGAGGAAAATTATTTATCTGACTGGTTAGTCATTTCACATTATAAGAAGTTTTCTGGTGCTTGAAAAAAGATCTTACTGAAGGTATTTTGCGGTGGAGAAAACTGAAATTCATTTTCCTATTTAAAGGTTATTCTTATTTTATTGTTAATGTAAATTTCTGATTCTGATGAAACTTACTTATGATTTATTTATCAATTACTTAAATTATTTTATTTATGAATTATTTAAACTTTTATTTTGAGAAATAAAAAAGCATAATATACTAAGGATTCTTAAAATTCAACAATAAACAAAAAGAAAAAACCCGATTAAGGAGTAGGTAAAAGATCTGAGCAGATACCTCAACAAAGATGCAGAGGTGACAGATGAGTATCTGAAAAGATGCTCGGCATTATACATCATCATAAGGGAACTATAGTAGAAATGACAGTGACATACCATTACCTCCTAGTGCAATGGTGAAAATCCAAAACAGTGACACCTGCAAATGCTGGTGGAACAAGAGAAACTCATTTGTTGCTGACGGGGATGCAAAATGGCACAGCCACACTCGAAGACAATTTGGTGGTTTCTTACAAAAGTAAAACAAAACTAAGTGTACTCTAGATCTAAGATCCAACAAGTGCCCTCTTTGGTACCTACACGAATGAGTTGAAAACTTTTATCTAGGGGCACCTGGGTGGCTCAGTGGGTTAAGCCTTTGCCTTTGGATCAGGTCATGGTCTCAGGGTCCTGGGATCGAGCCCCACATTGAGCCCCACATCGGGCTCTCTGCTCAGCTGGGAGTCTGCTTCCACCCCCTCTCTCTGCCTGCCCCTCTGGCTACTTGTGAATTCTCTCTCTCTCTGTCAAATAAATTAATTAATTAAAAAAAACGTATATCTACACAAAAACCTGGACTTGAAGTTTATAACAGGCTTTTAAAGTTTTTATCTAAATTGCAGTCAGTTAATATACAGTGTAACATTTGTTTCAACTGTAGGATACAGTAATTCAGGCCTCGCGTCCGCTTCCAGTCTCATTGCAGCAAGCGCACTGCTTAATCTCCATCTCCTACTTCCCCAACCAGCCACCCACCATCCGTCTGGTAACCAGCAGTGTGTGCTCTAGGGTTAAGTATCCATTTCTTGTTTTGCCTCTCTCTCGTTTTTTTTTTTTTCCTTTTGCTCATTTATTTTATTTCTTAAATTACACATGCGAGTGAAATCATACGGTGTCCATCTTTGACTTATTTTGCTTAGCATAATCCTGTCTAGTGCCATCCATGTCATTGCGAATGACAAGATTGTATTCTTTTTGTGGCCGAGTAATATTCTATTGTATATTTATTATGTTGATATATGCCACAGCTTCTTTATCCATTCGTTAGTCAATGGACACTTGTGTTGTTTCCATAATTCGGCTTTTGTAGATAATGTTGCTATAAACATTGAGGTGCATGTAGCCTTTTGAATTAGTATTTTTGTATTGTTTGTGTAAATATCTAGTAGTGCAAATGCTGGGTCATAGGGTAGCTCTATTTTTAACTTTTTGAAGAACCTCTGTGCTATTTTCCAGAGAGGCTGCACAGTTTGCATTTCCACCAAGAGTGCAAGAAAGTTTCCCTTTCTCCATCCACAGCCTTGCAAAACCTGTTGTTTCTAGTGTTGTTGATTTTAGCCATTCTGACAGGTGTGAGGTGGTATCTCATTGTGGCACTGGTTTGAGTTTTCCTGATGATGTTGAGCTGTTTTTCATGTGCCCATTGACTCTCTGTATGTCTTCTTTGGAAAAATGTCTAGTCATGTCTCCTGCCCATTTTTTAATTAGATGATTCACTTTTTGGGTGTGGAGTTTTATAAGTTTTTTATATATTTTGGATACTAACCCTTTATCAAACATGTCATTTGTAAATATCTTTTCCCATCCATAAGTTGCCTTTTTGTTTTGCTGATTGTTTTCTTTGCTGTTCGGAAGTTTTTATTTTGCATGTGTAGTCCCAGTAGTTTATTTTTTAATTTTATTTCTCTTGTCACAGGAGACATATCTAGAAAGAAGTTGGTATGGCCAATGTCAAAGAAGTTACTGCTTGGGTCCTCTTCTGGAATTTTTATGGTTTCAGGTCTCACATTTAGGTCTTCAATGTATTTTGAGTTTATTTCTGTGTTTGGTATAAGAAAGTGGTCCACTTTCCTTCTTTTGCATGTCGCTCTCCAGTTTTCCCAACACCATTTGTTGAAGAGACCGTCTTTTTCCCATTGGATAGTCTCTTCTGCTTTGTTGAAGATTAATTGAGCATATACTTGTTTCTAGATTGTCTATTCTCTTCCATTGATCTATGTATCTATTTTTGTGCCAGTACCATACTGTTCTGATTATTACAGCTTTGTAATATAATTTGAAGTCCAGAATCATGATGCCTCCAGCCTTGTTTTTCCCTCCCCCACCCCCCAAGCTTGCTTTGCCTACCTAGGGTCTTTTGTGGTTTTATAACAGTTTCACTCATAATTTCTAAAAATTAAAAATGACCAAGATGTCCTTCATTGGGTGAGTGGATAAATAAACTGTGGTGCATCCAGACAGTGGAATATTATTCAGAGATAAAAATAAATAAGCTACCCGGTCATACATACAAAGATATGGAAGAACTTTAAATGTACATTTATTGAAAAATGCTAAATGAGAATGAAAAAAGCCAGTCAACAATATGAATGTGAATCCAACTATTTGACATTGTGGAAAAGACAAAACTATGGAGACGTGGTAATCCCCTAGTAATCCCGTGGTTACCAGGGATTTGAGGAGGGGGAGGGATGAGCAGGTGAAGCCTTTTTAGAGCAGTGAAACTATTCTGGATGATTCTGTAACGGTGCCTACGTGACATCATGCATTTGTCCCAACCCACGGCTGTGTAACACAAAGAATGGGCCCTATTACAAACTGTAGATTCAGTTAATTAATAATGTATTAATATTGATTTATCAGTTGTAACAAATGTGCTACAGCAATGCATGATGTTAATAATAGGGAAAACTGGGGGCAGGGGAGAAAGGGTGTATGGGAATTCTACTTTCTACTTGATCTTTTCATAAATCTAAAATGTCTCTAAAAGTCCATTAATTAAAATTTTTTTAAAATATGCTAAAGTGTACAGAAGATACATGGATTATATTAATGGATTTTCACAGAGCAAATACTGTGGAATCACCAACTGAAGAATAAGCTTACTACAGAAGATTTAGTATAGAATGAGTGACTAATTGAAGTAGACGGTTGAGATGCGCCTGGGTGGCTCAGTGGGTTAAGCCTCTGCCTTCAGCTCAGGTCATGATCTCAGGGTCCTGGGATCGAGCCCTACATCGGGCTCTCTGCTCAGCAGGGAGGCTGCTTCCCTTCTCTCTATGTCTGTCTCTCTGCCTACTTGTGATCTCTCTTGGCCAAATAAATGAATAAAATCTTTGAAAAAAAAAAAAGTAGATAGTTGAAGCATTGGGTGTGGCGCTCTGTTTGGTTTGCACCTGAAATAATGGAGTAGCCTGCCTAGATGAATTTCCACTGTATTCAGGAACATGGGGATTTCTATTACCATATTTTTTCATTTCCAAGATACTTTTCTTTTCTTTTTTCTTTTTTTTTTTTTAAAGATTTTATTTATTTGACACAGAGAGAGACACAGTGAGAGAGGGAACACAAACAGGGGAAGTGGGAGAGGGACAAACAGGCTCTCTGCTGAGCAGGGAGCCTGATGGGGAGTTCGATCCTGCAACCCTGGGATCATGACTTGAGCCGAAGGCAGATGTTTAACGACTGAGCCACCCAGGCACCCCCTAAGATGCAAGATTGCTTTTCTAAGATAGATACAGTATCTCTAATATATACATACTATGTGTGTGTGTATGTGTGTGTGTGTATAAATCATAGAATAACATCTCTATATAATGTATATTATATATCTCTAACATATATTATATATAGTAGCATCTGTAAAATCAGGATACAACTCACCACTAATGGAATTTTCTAATTGGGCATCTTTCTTTTTCGTAGTGGTCTATAAAATTTATGCGATCTTGAAATTCAGCAAAATGTGTTCGCCGCTTTCTTAGTCTCTTAAGAGGGGGCTTTCTCTCCCAACTTAGAGCTACTTGAAGGTCTAGGAGAGGAGGGGCTTGGCTGGGTCATTAACGAGGCATTGGTTTTGGCCATGTCCATTACCTCTCCTGACCCTGGTTTCATCACCACCAGCTAAAAGAGTGCTAGCTCAACATCTGAATCTAGGCCACTTGGTAGAATGGGGCAGGGAAGCTGCCAGCGTAATACAAATGAAATGGAATCGCTCTCTCTTCTCTCCCTGAGAAGCACCTGGGCCGTTTCCAAAGCGATAACGCAGCTTAGTAATTGTAAGCAGGAAAGGGCCTCGCCAAGCTTAGTGAGGAAATAGAATTGCGGGGCTCCAGGGAGGCGATCACACGTATTATATACTGGCACCACCTTGGACTTTCATATGAATAGAAATAAAAGGCTTTTTCAGTTTCAAAAATAAAATGTTTCAGATTTGATCTGCCTCTGAATTATACTTAGACATAAGGGGGAACTAGCTCAGTCTCCAAGGCACCCTCCGAGTCCCCATCTGCTGGCTCACCCCCGTGCCTCCCCCCGTCCCACGGGGTGTCGGTCCTACGCGCCCCCTTCTGCAGGCATCTTCCCGGGGCTCCCGTCTCTGCGTGCAAGTCTGTGCTCGGCACACGGGGCCACTTAGAGCCACTTGGAGCGAGGGCTCCCATCCCTCCAAACCCTCCCCAGCAAGCCCGTGACTAATTCTCTCAGTGTCTTAGCTAATAGCACAAGCTACTCCTCCTCCTTTAGGGCCGATTATATAACCTGGGTTTTGTTTCCTGTAGCTGTGATTTGTGAGCAAATTAACGGACCTGGAAAGGCTGATCTTTGCTACTTGCCTACATGATGGGAAGGGCATTGCACAATCTGTTAACGATAATCATGTGTTTTGATGTGGTGATGATTCCTGCATGTGAACTCCAAGGCATTCATCTAGCCTTTAGTCTTGCCTAAATCATTCAATTAAGCAGCCGGAGGTGTCTGTGGAAGTCAACCATTTCACCCACCACCGAAACCTAACAGCTGTCTCCATGACACAGATCTGTTGATGACTTCATTGAGAATCTGTCTCCTGACAGTTCTGGCCAGAAACGAAGATGAGTAAGATAATGAATAAGCATCAGAAGGGGAAATTTAGGGCAATTTTTAAATTAAATAATTTCTGTTTTGCCGAATTGCCCACATATTGTGTGGTAGAGAAATTAATGCATGATTTTAAATACTGGAGCTGTGAAAGTGTGCTGTTGGCTCTCTGTCATCAAGCCTGGACGCCAGATGTAAAGGTCTGCCTTCCTCTTCAGCTTACTGTTATTTATTACTTTATAAATCCTATGCTTGTTGGCTTCCTGGTTTGGGAAGATAATAGATATCGAGGAAAGCCAATTACTTCAGCTTTCAGACCTCCTGCCCTCTGGTCCTTGTCCGTTTCAGCAGGATAAAAACATGATCACTCATTTCTCCATGATTCCCTTCATTTTTCTGCATTACCTATCCATAATCACTCCTTTAGATTTAGATCATTACAAGGATTGAGATACACACGTCATGGTATTTATGAGTTCACAACCAAAATTGATTTGATAACAGCATTGAATAAACAAGCCGATCACTGACTCCCAGAACTGGTTCTCAGCCTTTTTTTCTAGCATGCTTATTACCGAATAGAATACAAAGAAATTACTTTTGAGCCAGATGGTGGTGTGAAGAAAAGGCAATTTTATTTTTCCTCAAGTTTTGATTTAAATGACCAGTAAAATACAGGAAAATATGTATGTGTGTATATATATACATATATGTGTGTGTGTGTGTGTGTATTTAAAGATTTATTTATTTTAGAGAGAGACAGAGAGAGTACAAGTGGGAGGGGCCGAGGGAGAGAGAGAATCCCAAGCAGACTCTGCACTGAGCATGGAACCCCACTCAGGGCTCAGTCCCACAACCCTTAGATCATGACCTGAGCAGAAACCAAGAGTGCGTCGCTTACCTGACTATGCTACCGAGGCGCCCCAGAAATATATTTTTTAAATAGCTGAAAACCAGAGATGAAAGTCACCCTTACCCATTAAATTCTGGTTGGAGGAATGCTGTCATGGTTGTCTCCTTTTGAGAAAGCAGAGCTGGAAGTGGGCGTGGAACTCGGGACGTACCCCTCAGACGGGCGATTAGCTCGAGAACTGAAGGCAGCAAGATGCTCTGGGGCTCCAACTCCCTCCTGCCTTTTCCCACACGGCGGGTTTGGGTTCCACCAGTAAACCTGTCACCCCGTGTTCGTTCTTGTTTCATGGGGGCTGGAAAGTAAGGAGCTGAAGTCATGGCTCCCTACCCTGCGAGTCTGGGAGGAGAACAGGGGCGAGGCTTCTCTCCAGGGCGCTGATGTTGCTCGTGGCACTGGTGAATGAATGCACATTAAGTGACAGTCTGTGATTTATGTTCCCTGTCGTCACCCCAGGACCTTAGACCATGAGAATAGTCTATGTCTATCTGTGGACTCTTAAAGGGTGTGGACTGGGACCAAAAATAGCCATCCTAGTTCTTGCCGGAGTCAAGACTTCACCGTGAGATGAGTGAACTGAAATGTTTCCGGATCTATGACAACATGTTGTGGTTCACATGAAATGGACGGCTCAAAAATAATTAGATCTTACTGCGTTCTTCTGAAATAGATTTTCTGCCTGATAAAAGTGTGAGTCCATCACATAGGAAATGTGTTGTTAAGTGTGTTCATAGGAAAATGAGTTGTTAAAAATAAAGAAGTAAAAGATTTACTAGATGGACACAAAATAAAGAGGTACAGGGGCCCTGATTCTTTTTTTTATTTTTTAAAGATTGTATTTCTTTATTTGCAAGAGAGAGAGAGAGATTGCAAGTAGGCAGAGCAGCAGGCAGAGGCAGAGTGAGAAGCAGACTCCTTGCTGAGCAAGGGACCCAACATAGGACTCGATCCCAGGACCCGAGGATCCTGACCTGAGCTGAAGGCAAAGGCTTAACCCACTGAGCCATCCAGGCATCCCTGGGGGCCCCGATATTAATAAGCAAGCATCCAGTCATTATATTTGTCATTATATTTCTCTTCATTCACTTCCACTTTTTCGACCCTGTCTGTGCCCCGCAGTTTCCTCGGCGCGAATATTGTAACTCAGAAGGACAAAGTTCACGCCTGAATTGAAATGCGCTTTGTTCACCTGAACTAAACAAATAGTTACATAACGTAAAGTCACAGAATGGTCACGGCTACTGTGGAAAGAAAGTAAAGCAAGGCAAAGGCAGCTGATGCAGACAGCAGCGTGGGAGGGAACATTCTTGGAGGAAGGGACACCTGTTCAGGGACCCGCACGGACTGAAGAAGAGCCAGAGCCGTGTAGTTATCCGTGAATGAGCTGGTGGTCTTGTGCAGAAAGGGTGGTCCGTGAGCTGTAGGGGTAAGGTAAGGAGGCTGCCCCAGAGGGTAAACCAGCCACACGGAGCACAAATCACGGAGCACAAACTTCTGGCCAGTTGACATTTTCTTCCTCATGGCAAGACGGTCCTGTGGAAGGTAGTGGTGTGTCACTTTGCAGTCTGGTTCACTGACCCTGACTTTCATGGTGTTGGACTTGAGTGACACTGGGAGACAGAGGGGACCAAGGACAAAGGCCTGAGGTGAAAGCAAGGTTAGCGCTATCAGGCAAAGTAGACCGGTGTTAGTTGGCAAAGCTAAATTTATGTAATTGGCTGAAGTACACGAAACAAATAGTTATTTGACTTAAATAATTACATTTTAATTATTTAAATAATCAGTGATATTCCTTTCATCAATATTAACATCCCAAATCTGTGAAGATCTCTGTCTCAAACTCACAATTTGTATGAATATACAAAATTTTCACCTAGAACGCTGCTTTACATCTAATAAGGAGATAAAGCAAGACGCCCTCCCAACCCCAGCTCTGAGTCCGGCTCCTCGGGTCCTGTCACCCCATGAGGGGCGACCGCCCTCCTCCTAGCTCAGAGATGCTTCTCCCCTCCCCCCCAGTCCGCTCTCTGCCTGGACGCCGGAGTATTGCTCCGTGAAGACATTCTGCGAGGTGTTAGAGTGCCACAGTATGGCTCAGACTCCTTCTTGGTCGTGCATCTCATTCGGAGTAAAAACCAAAGTCCTTACTCTGGCTTATTAGCCTGCGTGGTCTAGAACGCCCTACTGCTTTAACTTTATCTCCTGCCCCTTGCTTACTTGGTTCTAGCCACCGGCCTTTGGCTCTTCTTCGAACACCCCCAACACACCCCAGAAACACATCTCAGGGCCTTCTAGGTCTATTTGTGTCTATTTGTGTCTGTGAAATCTTATCCGACTATCATGCGTAAAATTTCAATTCACACCCAAGCCAGAGGACCCTTTCTCACTTACCTGGCCCTATTTATTTCTGAAGCACTTCATATCATTTCTTGTTTATCTTTTTTCTTCTCTCTCTTTCAGCTGCTCTCCCAATAGCATAATGCCATGAGAGAGTCTGCTGCTTTTATCAGGAGCACCAATGGTGAGCTCTCTCTCTGAATGTTGATATGTACAGATTTGCTTAATAGGCGAATACAAGAAAAAACATATTTGAGAGAAAATACTAGGGGTAGAATATCAAGTGGAGCCTTCCTTTCAGAAAACACATCCGGACCTGGGTAAGGAGAAACTCTGTTCGTAAGGACCATTGCAATGGGAAGAAGTCATCCGAAAACCAGAAGGAAAGGGCTCTTCTTTTATGAGGGGGAGCAGTGATGGCTGGAGAGAAGTCAGCGTCCAGGGTGGGGTGGGTGAGCAGGGGGTGTGAGTAGGCAGCTCAGGCAGGAAGCAGCCATTGAGGGGACGATGTTCTGCATTTCAGTACTCACGAAAGCTTGCTGAAGCTTGGGGCACCCAAAGTTCTGGGGCCTGGGGGAAGGAGGGAAGCCTGATAACGTTTAATCAAGTTAAGTGAGTGGACAGTTTTCCAGATTGGTCACTGGGGACCACCAGTTTGGCTAATCATTTGTGGGAATTGGGAGGGTCTGGTCACAGGTCCTCAAAGAGGTCATCCTGAGCCCTGTCTAATCCTGTCACATAGGGCTGGTGGTTCTGTGCAGACAGAGGTTTTCCGGAGCACAAAGGTGGAAGGATTTCTTGCCCTTCACTGCTTTCCAGACTTCCAGAGTCAGGTGTTAGCCCATGGGAGTTTGGTCCCAGGAAGGCTGTACCCCAACTTCAGGACTGGAGAATGTAGGACCATCCTTGAGCTCACTGTATCCTCCCCAACATGGCACCCCGAGGGAACTTGAGGTGAGGGCATTCCCCAACATTCTGCTCCCAGATCTCAGTCAAGGGCAAGTACCAGCTTGCCTCCTCCACCACCTTTTCCCTGGGTCACTGGAAGAGACGGATTAAAGGTGATTCAACGAGGGGAGTCAGAATACGGATTATTGTCATCCGTGCTCTGTCAACTGGTGTCCCATGGTATTACTAGAGCTAAAACAAGGATGATTTGAGTTATAAATCATTTACTGTACCAAAAGAAAGCTGGAATTAAGTTGGTTATGTTTTCTTCCATTTAAATAGCTCACTCAGGGAGCCAGCCCTGTTTTGGAAACCTAGTTTGGCACCAGCTCACAGGGTTCTGTAGATCTTATTAAACACATAAATCTTGTGGTTTCAAAAGTGCTGCTTTATGGGAACAAACCACCTCACATTCTGACCCTATATTTTAAAGGAGAAGAATTAGGGGAGATACTAGGGATATATTGGACTTAGCTAGAAAACGCTAACATTTGAAACATGGAGGTAACCGAGTTGCCTTCTCGAGGCTGTGCCCAGCCTCTGAGGTAATGTTCAAGTTGTGTTTATAGAGAAACATCTTGGGGCACCCGTGCTGATGAGCACTCTCTCCCGGGAACCCCCCCCACCCCGTGGTAACTGAAATATGAGGGTAAGTCGGGTGGTCCCAGAGAGGAAGGGTTAAACTCAGCTGGTCTGATACTCTGGCACTTGGAAACATTTTTTCAACAAGCAGTAAAAATAGTGCCTTACACTTGTCTGGAATTTATACTTTACAAAGTGCTTTTAAATATACCATGTCATTAAATTTCACAACAATTTGGCAAGAAAGAAATTATCGTCTCCATTTTGTTGATGAGTAATAAGAGCTATTATCTGTTTCACACTAATTTCTTGCCAGGCACCATGCTAAGCGCTCATTTAATCCTCACAACGATCTTATGACGTGTGTGCTATTATTATCTCGCTAATACACAGATTGAAAGTTAGGCTCGGGAAAATGAAGGGATTTGCCTACGGTCAGGCAGCTCATCTGTGGCAGAGGAGAGATTTGAACCCGCGTTTTCCTAACTCGCAGCGCTCTAAGCCAGTGTCCTTCACACAATTTCGGCCACGTAATTTCAAAACGATCTATGTACCACTGAATTACCATTTGCATTAAAAACATACACCAAAATAGAAACTTACAGACAGACGACCCATAAAAGTAAAATGCAAATAGAAGTCGCGATAGTTTCCCCCACTAAGGGAGTACCTTGTACTTCACCTTGATCAGTGCGCTCTTCTAGGTACGTGCCTGGCCTGGACCTGAGGCTGGGGAAACAAGGCTCCCTGTGTACTACTAGTCACTGGCCCACAGTCACATGGCATGAGATTCGACAGTGTCCCGAGCTCTGCCTTGTAACTCAGGGCTTTTTTCTTCATTGTGTCCCACTGCCTCTCAGTCTCCCTCTGGCCATGGGGCTCAGTCACTCACGGTGTTGGCCGGATGCCTACGTCCCCTGTCAGTGCACAAAGACCTACCATTGTCTGAGTAGTTCCCTCCTCAGACCCCCCTGCAGGTCTGAGGGTTAGCCCTGCAGCTGTCGTCACTATTTGCATGAATCAGGCCAAAGTCCTCTTTGAGGCCAACTTCTCTGGGCAGGAGACCTTTCCTTCTTTCACTGGGTAGTTGCTAACCTCTCCTTAGAGGGATGCCGTGGACCGCTCCCTATTGAGTGTGGCTCAGCACAGATTCGTGTATTTGTTTTGGGGGGTTTGCATTTGACCACACTCTTTTTGGAGGGCTGAGCGTCCCCACATTTCATGTCCATCACTTTACTTGAGAGCTTTGGGGGAGCTCCTGTGATTCTGTGGATTTACTCTCATGTGACCAAACAGACCGTGGCTCCGGGCATGCATACATAAAATGAAATGTGATTGTGCTTAAGGGGCGGGTGTCCTCAGTGCACAGTCTCTGTTTGGAGCTGCCGGGGTGAGGTGGCAGAGTGGAGAAGCCCCTGGGCTGGGGACAGGGCGTGGCTTCGTTTCTTCCCCAGAAATGTGTCTGAGCACGAAAGAGCAGTGTCGCGTCAGCAAGTGTCCTCACCTAGGAGCCGGCCAGAGTGGCAGGCAGAGACAGCAGTCCTCAACGTTAGGACTCTGGAAGGCCACCGAGGGGAGCCATTGCTTAACCAGCTTCTCCTTCCGTGGACTCCCAACCTTCCCCTTCAAGGGTCATTTAAAAACCTCCCAGCTCTAGCTGTTCCATTTTCTCAAAACGGTTCACTCTCCCCACACAGAATACAAAGCAGATGAGAGCAGAACTCTCAGCCTCATTTCTTACATTTCATCGGCTTCAAAGAGTAGTTGACTGAGAAGAGGATGGGTGTGGCTGCAAAGTCCTTGACCCGAAGTTCCCTCCGCAGGCCAAGCCCGAGGCCGTGTGCGCTGGATGGTCTGATGAGGAGCAGACAAGGTCCCTGTCCCCCAGGAGCTGCGGAGGGTCTGGGAGAGAAGGCGCGCACCCTCAGCTGCCTTGCAGGGCAGTCTGGGATGCCCCTGACGGTCGTTGGAAGTTCATACCAAGCAGGGCCTTTGGTAACTCCCTTTGTGTCAGCCACAACCTTGAGCCTGAGCTGTCAGGTGGGCAGACCCTTCCCACCAGGGTAAAAGGAAATTCCTGGGGTGCTCTGGGATAACACTGGCATCTCAGGGTAACTAGACTGGTGTCCTCCCCTTGCCCTTCTCGGGGCTTTATGCTTGCATCTCTGTTGGAAGGAGTGTCGGGGCTCCTTTAGCAACGGCCCCCAGTGGCAATGACTAATCCATCATTCGGCTTCCTCGAGCGCTCTCTGAGGGAGGCTGAACGCAGGCCCTAAGGAGCTGGCCCCCCTCCGTGGCACAGAGACAGCGTTTTCACATTTATCCTCTTTGAGCCCCCAGCGCCAGCCATCTGCTCTCTTTATCATTGACCCTTGGGAAATGTCATCTGTCATGCTTTCACTCATCCTGTGGGCCTAACACACACCAGAGTGATGATAAACACGAAATATACGTGATCCTCTGACCGTCTGTCAGTTCCAACACCCACCGTCCCGTGCTTTGTCCCCTCACCGCCTCACGGTGCCCAGACGGATGGCATCTTTATAGGTTTCTGTGTTTGTGGTCAGCCTTGCCTGCTAAGATGTACCTGCCTGACAGTGGGGGCCTGGTCTGGTCAGTCCATGGTTGGGCCCCCAGTTCACAGAACCCCAACCTGGCCCCATGACTATTGGGTTGGTTGGTTGAATGAATGAGCAAAGGAACAGTTGAGTATCTTATTCTGAGATTATGTTTCACAGAGGCTAATGCTTACCATAGAGGAGCTGCCATATTCAAGGAAACCAAAGACGGCCTCCTGTTGTCCCGACCCTTCATCTGCTTCGTTAAGCTGCATGTCCACAGCTGCTTTGCTGGAATTTGTCTGCGGGACTCTGACTTTGCGGAATGACCTTTGCAAGTTCCAGACGTCAGCGCTCCCTCAGAGGAAGCGACTTTGTCTGGGTGACAGGGTTTTTGCCATACGAGGGTCCCCGACATCCTCTCAGGGAAAGGTCTTTTCATCTTGTTTTAAGCAATTGTTTCTCTTAAACCAAGAAACAAAGACTCCTGGGTCCACTTCAGATGTGTGCTGTGGAGGAGGGCGTGCGGTTGTAATCACAAGTACACAGAGGAATGTGGTAGAGTCTGGACAGCCAGGGCTCCAGCGAAGGCGTCTGGATGGAAAGCAGTGGAAACAGCGGAAAATGGTGGATCTGCTCAGCTCGTTGCCATATGTGCATGTCTGCTTCTCTCTTGTTTCTCCCAACTCTCAATTCTAGATTTCAGTATAAATATGAATATTGGGATAGATGTCCCTCCCTAATAGCCTCTGCTGACTGATTTATTCTACTACCACGTCATTCAGCTCACGCAGGCCCATTATGAGTGTCACCCCTCCCCCACCTCAGGGTCATGGTAAGGACACACAAATTAGAATCTTCATTCTCCCATGGAAATGACAAAAGAGATTTCCCTCTCTTACTTTTTCTTTGAGCATTTACTTCAGAAAACTTCTAATTATGAGTATTATGAGTACTTTCTCCTCTCTGAAATGTATGTAAATCCTTTTAAAGATGAGATAGGGCTCGTGTCAGTTTTGGGACCAGGAACGTCTTTCACAAGGACCAGGGAGCCATGTCTTTGGAACGTGAACATCTGAGGAGCGAGGGCCTCCATCTTCTAGTTTCTATGGCAGGTTAGAAGCCTGACTTCAGTGGGTTCCTCACTCCAAGTTTCCAGTCTCCCTCCTGCCATAACGATGTGAGAAGCTTGTTTTTCCTTTGGAGAAAGCCAGTTACCCCAGTACCAAGTACAGTTTGGATAAACTCTGGATGACAAATGGTGCTGGTGAGTCGTCATACTTGAGGACTGGTTGTTGTTTATCTTGAGAACGTGTATGTAACAGTTTGTATCTGCGGAGCTACATATAAGCATGTCTTTCTGTCTTTGTAGTCTCTAAGCAGGTTGCCTGTGGTTCCTCCCATTCTGGCTTAATACTTACTCAGTAACAACGGAGCTTTCTTTCTCTCCTACCTTTGTAAAGAGGACTTCTGCATTGGGCGAAGATGTGGTTTTTATTTCTTCTCCCAGGACTTTCACTTTTATCTCTCTCATGGCTACCTGCCTGATTTTCCTTTTCCTCACTCAGATTCCCTTGAGGAAGACTTACTGGCCAGCTCTCCTTTTGGAGCATGGTGGCCAATGTAGGAACTGGCTGCTAAAGGGTAAATTACGCTCCCTCACTCTAACTGGGGGGCCGGGGTGAAGCTGAGTCTTCTGTCCTACTCATTCTATGAGGTCCACTCCATACTGTGCTCCAAATGGATTCTATCAGTGGTTGTGCATCAGCAAATACTTCTGACATGAACCATGTCTGCTGGCCTGTCACCTGAGACTCCAGCTGGCAATTAGAATCTAAACCTCAGACAAGCTTACCCAGTTTCTCACAAAGAAAGAACTCCAACTCAGTGCTAGAACCCAGGTTCTACTCACAGCCTTGGGGAGCCATCTTGGAACCTCAGACCCTAGCGACAACGAAGACCGTGAGGAACAGCGAGGTGAACGTGAAAGTCATTCAGAAGGCCCGTCCTTCCAGTGCAACAGCAGATTTTCACAGGAATGGGGAACACGGAGTATGATAGTCACAAGGAAAGAAAAGATGTCAGTTACAGCAGAGGAAAGAATGGAAAGTGGGAGGAAACATGGAGTACAATATGGAGGGAAGGAAAGTTGGAGGACGTGAGACCCGGAAAGTAAGGTCCTGAATTTCAGATGTTGGGATGGGAGGAGCCACCGCCAGGTCAAATCACCTGCAGTGAGTTTTAAATATTGTGGCTAAGAGTTGAGTCGAATCATGTTTCTTAAGCAAAGAATTCTGCGATCCCCTCCTTTGTGGGGGCAGGTTTGGGGTTTCGGCTACACGGCACAGCCAGGACTGCTGTGCTCTGTGCGAATGTCCTCTCTGGAGGGCCCACATGCAGTTTCCAGAATTACTTTTGTCTTTGGGATGGAGATTGACTGGTTCTCTGCATGGCTGGGAAATCATCCCTTTTGGACAAGACGGAGTCTTGATTATCCCTTCCGGATTAGTTTGTTCTTCCTCCAGTGGAACTGTTCATCAGTACAGCCGGCCAGGCGGAAGGCTGTTTATCCAGGAAGCGGAACGCCTCCAGGCTTTGCAAGACAGCCACCCCCCGGAGGGCATATCGTTCCTTCGTCCTCACGGAGGAAATGGTGGAGAAAGGAAACAGGCACATACTGAAGCTTACCATGTTCAGGCCCCATGCTTTGTGCTTGGAGATGCTTCCATTGTATATGATGTAGATACCATTTTATTTATTTATTGTCTGTTTATTTATTTATTGACATATAGTTGCCACGCAGTGTTATAGGAGTTTCTGGTCTACAGCAGAGTGATTCATACTTTCTTTTTTTTTTTTTTTTTTTAAAGTTAATTTGAGAGAGAGCCTGAGCCAGGGAGGGATGGGGGTAGCACAGAGGGAGAAGCAGGCTGTGGGCTGTTCAGGGAGACAGATGCTGTGGGGTTGGATCCCAGTACCTGAGCTGAAGGCAGATACTTAACCAACCGACCATCCCAGATGCCCCATAGTGATTTGCCAATTCCGTGTTATCACTCCAGGCTCACCACTGGAAGTGTAGTCAGGATCTATCAACACACTACTTTTGTTGTGATATTTGTAGATGCCGTTTTATTTTTACTTTTTTATTTTCAGTTTTCATTTATTTATTTGTCAGAATGAGAGAGAGAGCACAAGCAGGGGGAGTGGCAGGCAGAGGGAGAAGCAGACTCCTCGCTGAGCAGAGAGCCTGACGTGGGACTCGATCCCAGGACTCCAGGATCATGACCTGAGCTGAAGGCAGACACTTAACCGACTGAGTTGCCTAGGCGTCCCTGTAGATGCCATTTTTAAAAGGATACATGACACCCCAAAGACTGAGTAATTTACCCAAGGGCTACACTGTGTGAAGTGCTGGGACTTGGATTTGAACCGGCTCTGACTCCCCATGTTTGCTGTTTGCATGACAGCTGATTAATACTCATTAGCCTCCAGTTAGGCCTGTGCTAAAGACAACATCTGTCTCGTCTATAGATTGCTCCTGTAGTGAGACTGTCATCCCATGGCCTGACCATGGGGACGGAGATTTGGTTTTGTTAACTGCTGTGTTCCCCACACCAGTAGTGCTCTCTAAGACACACAAGTGCATGACATATACTTGGGCTTACTTGTGATTGAACGGATCTCTGTACCATCAGCACAACAAACAGCACACAGCACCGTTCGATATGTACTTGTAGAAATAAAATGTAGTTTCCCATCCTGCACGGTGAGCATTTAAACAGAGACTTTCTGTTTTCCAACTAATGACCCCACTATTTCTACACTCTTTATGTTTTTCCAAATGTGTTCTACTTTGTGATTTTGTCTCATTAACTCCATGAGCCCAATTATTGGTGTCAGTCATGAGAAATCATCGAAGTAGAATTTATGTTCTTGAATGTTTACGAGGAAACAAAATTGTACTCTAGATGGAAAGAAATGTTTCTAGTTCCCTGAAAACTGATGCCTAATAGCCTAAAATGGTCGGTTTGGAGATAATGGGTGAACTGCAATCGTTCCATCAAGAAAGCTGACCTGCTTTCTGCAGACCATTAGGGCAACAGCAGTAAGATCTATCCATCCCTGAATCTGTGACTGCAGGTTATTCTCAGATTATTCTTCCTTGAAATTCTTTTTTGGTTCCAATCAAATCCAAAAGTCAGTTGAGGGTACTGAAAGGACCTTCATGAACAGTGTAAAAAGTCTGTATTTCAGAGGCGCCTGGGTGGCTCAGTGGGTTAAGCCTCTGCCTTTGGCTCAGGTCATGATCTCACGGTCCTGGGTTCGAGCCCAGCTCAGCAGGGAGGTTGCTTCCCCCGTCTCTCTGCCTGCCTCTCTGCCTTCTTGTGATCTTTCTCTCTGCGAGAAAAAGATCTCTTGTGATCTTTCTTTGAAAAAAAAAAAAGTATATATTTCAGGGGCTCCTGGGTGGCTCAGACGGTTAAGTGTCTGCCTTCGGCTCAGGTCATGATCTCAGGGATTCAGCCCCAGAGTTGGGCTCCCTGCTCAGTGGGAAGTCTGCTTCTCCCTCTCCCTTTGCCCCTCCCCCCATGCTTGTGCACACACTCTCTCTCTCAAATAAGTAAATAAAAGTCTATATTTCGGGGCGCCTGGGTGGCTTGGTGAGTTAGAGCCTCTGCCTTTGACTCAGGTCATGATCCCAGGGTCCTGGGATCAAGCCCCGCATTGCGCTCTCTGCTCAGCAGGGAGCCTGCTTCCCCCTCTGCCTCTCTGCCTACTTGTGATCTTTGTCTGTCAAATATATAAATAAAATCTTTTTTTAAAAAATGTCTATATTTCATTAGGATTAGAAACAAAGCTATGTTTTAGGAACCAATGTGAATAAAGATGTACATCTGAATCATATTGTGCATTTATTAGAATAACCACTTGGAAAGTTATGTGATGATTCAGAGACCTGAATCTGGATTTCCATTCTGCCACTTTCTAGCTGTTTGACCCTGAGTATTTTGCTTAACTGTTCTGAGTTTCATTCAGTTGTGGGTCTTCAAAATGAAGAAATTAATACTTTCTCTTGTGACATAAAAGATTCTTCTTTTCTTTCCTTTCTTTCTTTCTTTTTTTTTTTTTTTTAAGTAGGCTTTCCGCTCAGTGTGGAGCCCAACACAGGGCTTGAACTCTGCTCTGAACGTGAGAGATGAGAGACTATAGACACAATGCTAAAATGGGAAGAATTTTTGGTATATTTTATGTTTATGTTAGTATTGAGTTATATTTTGACACTCTGGGGAGGAAGTGAGTATCTCCAGTGGCTTCTCTCATTTTGGAACCAAGCATCTCATCGGTAACCATTAATGTATAAATAACATTTGATGATTCGTTTTCTATATAGGAGATAGAGCATGATTGATACTGTAAGGCAATATTCTCTAGACATTTTAGAAATTAGTTTATGCCTTGTATTTGGTTTTAACCCATGTGAAATGATCAGTAATCAACAGTGTAATGCCATGGAACAGACATTTACATGACAGTTTTTTTTAAGTAATGAAAACTTGTATTAGAACATTGAAAATATTTCATTTAGGCCTTGAAAAATTCCATCAGATTGGTACTTTTATTACCTCCCAACTCATTAAAATATTAGAAAATCGAGGCATAGAAATTACAAGAGAACAGTTAAAGCATTTAGTGTATGATTGTGACAGGAAGTTAACACAGATACCCAAACACATGCAATGAGCTAGCCCTGTCTGGATGCTGACTTCAAAAGTCGCCTTGGGAACTTTAGTGTGTTGAATGATGTATCTTCAAAATTCATGACCACCCAGAGCCTCAAAATATGACCTTACATAGAAATAAAGTCTGTGAGATGTAATTAGTTAAGGAGTTTGAGATGAAATCATCCTGGATATAGATTGTTCCCTAAATCTAATGCCTGCTGTCCTTAAAAGGGGAGGAACAGCACAGAGTGAGACACATAGACAAGAAGGCCATGTGAAGATAGAGGCAGAGATTGGAGTCGTGCTGCCCTAAGTCAAGAAGCACTTGTAGCCACCAGAAGCTGGAGGACACCAGTAAAAATTCTTCTAAGCCTTTAGAGAGAGTAAAGCCCTGCTGTCACCTTGATTTGAAATTTCTAACCTCCAGGACGGCTGGGTGGCTCCGTCACTTAAGTGACTGCCTTTGGATCAGGTCAAGATCCTAGAGTCCCAGGATCGAGTCCTGCATCAGGCTCCATGCTCAGCTGGGAGTCTGCTTTTCCACTCTTACCTTCCCTCTTCTCATGCTTTCTCTTTCTCATTCTCTCTCTCTCAAACAAATAACATCTTTAAAAATAAAATTAAAAAAAATTGTAACCTCCAGAAGTATGCCAGAATAAGCTTCTGTGATGCTAAGTCACCATGTTTATGTTAATTTGTTAGGACATACCTAGGAGACTAATCCAGGAACACAGAGGTGGGACTTAAAGCATAGTAGAATGAAAAAAAAAAAAGCATAGTAGAATGAGAAATTTGGCAAATCTCTTTCCAAAAATCAATAACCATAAAAAGCTCATTTCATGGCCCTAGAAATTGAGTCATAAACTTTGAGAAGCAGTTATTCATGAAAAATGACTGAACTTATGGGAGCTTCAGAAATCAGTGAGAGAGACTAAGGGGAAGACAAAAAAACATTTGAAGGAATAGCAACTAAAAAAAATTCCTGAATTTGGTAAAAATAAACAAAAAACAAAAAATAAAACACATTAATGTACAGATTCAAGAAGTTTGACAGACTCCAGGTAAAATAAATTCAGAGAGCCACATCTAGAAAATCATAAACAGTTGAAAGCCAAACATAAGGAGAAAATCTTGACTACAGCAAGACAAAACTCACTCATCATACACAGGGGAGTAACAATGTGACTAGCAGCTACTTGGCTTGTCATTTGAAAAGAGAAGACCTGAAGACACTAAAATCAAATATTCAAAGTGCTGAAAAAGAAAAAAAAAGTCAGTCAAGAATCCTCTAACCCACAAAACTATCCTTCAGAAAGAAAGGTGGAATAAAGCGATCTGAAGGTAAAGACTGAGAAAATTGGTTGCTGGTAGACAGGACTTATAAGGAATACTAAAGGACTTCATCTTGGAAAAAGTTAAAATGTGAGTAAATATAAAACATTGTGTGAATATATGTTTTCTTATTTCTCTTCATTTCTTTAAAAGACATAGGATTTTATAAAGCACTATTTGTAATTTTATTTTTGGATTTATAATATACATAGACATATATGACAATAATAGTTCAAAGGAGAGAAGAAATAGGGCTATATTAGACAACATTTCTTATATTTTATCAGAATTACTAGTATTAATCTGAAATAGACTACTAATTTACGATGTACATTGTAATGGTGAAATAATGAAAAAAGGATGTACAGGACATGATAAAAATATTTATTTAACCAAAAAAAAAAAAAAAAGGCAGTGAAAGAGGCACAGAGGAACAACCACGAAAACACGAGCCGTAAAGAAAGCAAGTAGTAAAATGGCAGCTACAAATCCTGCTTTATTATATCACATTAAATGTTATTACATTAAGTGGATGATTATGTGAAATGTGAGTTGACTGAACAGTCCAGACAAAAGATACTGAACACCATACATTAAAATGCACTAAATGGCATGAACTAAACACTTCACTAAAAAGGTGGATATTGTCAGACCACACAAAAACAAATAAAAACAAGATCCAACTGTATGTTGTTTACATACTTAAATTCAAAGACACAAATAAGTTGAAAGGAAAAAATATAATATGGAAATAGTAATATAGCAAAGCTGAAGTATCTGTATTGATACAGACTAGATTAACAGAAATATCACTAACTGCAAGAGAAGAAATATTATTAGAGACAGGGCTTCCTGGGTGGCTCATTTGGGTTTAGCATCCAACTCTTGATTTCAGCTCAGGTCATGATCTCGAGTCGTGAAATCGAGCCCCATGTTGGACTCTGTGCTGGACGTGGAGCCTGCCTAGGAGTCTCTCTCTCCTTCTGCCTCTGCTGCCCTCACCCTCATTCTACCTCTCTAAAATATGTAATATATATGTTATAGATATTATATATATTAATTATATAAATATACAATATTTATATATAAATAATATATAATTACATATAAATATATATTTATGTTTATATATTAAATATATATTTATATATCTGTTATATATTATTTTTACATATTAAATATAAATATATAAAATGTATTTTATATATCTATATATATTTGTCTTTGTTATATATGTATAATGAGAGACAAACAGGGACATTTCATAACGATGAAATAATCATAATGGTAAAATTATCATAATGATAAAAGGGTCAATCCATCAAGAAGATATAATAAAAATACATATGCAACTAACAATAGAATTCCAAAATCCATGAAGCAAAAATTTACAGGATTAAAAAGGGAAGTATATCATTCAGTTATAATTGGAGACTTCAATAATCCACTCTCAGTAATTGATAGAACAGTACAGAAAAATAGCAAGGATTTATTAGACTTCAACAAGACCATCAGCCAACTTGGGCTAATCAATATTGATGGAATGCTCCACCCAACAAGAGCAGAAAACACAATCTTTTCAGGAGCATATGGAACATTCTTCAGAATAGATAATATGCCAGATCTTGAAAACAAGTTTCTATAGACTTTAAAGAATTGGAATGTTATGAAGTATGACTAGACTGTAAATAAAGAATAGAATGAAATTTGGGAAAACCTCAAATATTTGGATATTTAAAAAACACACATTTAAATAAACCATTGCTCAAAGGAAAATTCACAAGAAAAATTAGAAAATATTTAAACCAAATGTAAACAAAACACTGTATATGAAATTTTATGAGTGGCTTTAAAGTGGTACAGCTACTTTGCAAAACAGCATGGCCATTTCTTAAAAAATGAAATGTATTTGCCCCAAAGATACAGATGTAGTGAAAAGAAGGGCCATCTGTACCCCAATGTTCATAGCAGCAATGGCCACGGTCACCAACTTGTGGAAAGAACCAAGATGCCCTTCAGTGGACAAATGGACAAAGAAGATGTGGTCCATGTATACAATGGAGTATTACACCTCCATCAGAAAGGGTGAATACCCAACTTTTGTATCAACATGGACGGGACTGGAGGAGATTATGCTGAGTGAAATAAGTCAAGCAGAGAGAGTTAATTATCATATGGTTTCACTTACTTGTGGAGCATAAGGAATAACAAGGAGGACATAGGGAGATGGAGAGAAGAAGTGAGATGGGGGAGATTGGAGGGGGAGATGAACCATGAGAGACTGTGGATTCTGATGAACTAACTGAGGGTTTTGGAGGGGAGGGAGGTGGGAAGTTGGGGGAACCAGGTGGTGGGTATTAAGGAGGTCACGTATTGCATAGAGCACTGGGTATGGTGCATAAACATGAATTCTGGAACACTCAAATTTAAAAAATTAAATGTGATATCACCCTATGACCCAGTAATTCACTTCTAGGTGTCTAGAAGAGAAACAAAAACATATGCTGCAAAAAGACTTGCACATGAATTTTTATAACATCCACTACTCGTGGTAGCCCCCAAACCAGGAAAAAAATCATATGTATAGTAAAGGGTGAATCGATGAACAAAATGTAGTACAGCCCTTCAAAGGAAGACCATTATTACAAATAATGAAAAGAATGAACCTGTGGTGCAGGTTATAAAATAGATGAACCTCTAAAACATTATTCCACATATTATATGATTCCACTTATATAAAAATGTCCGGAAAAGGCAAATCTATAGAAACAGAAAGCTGATCTGCTGATCTGTGATTACCTAGGCTTGAGGTTGGAAATGGGATTGACTCCAAATGAACATGTGGGAACTTTCGGGAGGTGATAGAAATATTCTAAAACTAGATTTGTACAATGGTGTGCAACCTTATAAATTTAGTAAAAACAGTTATATAGTGCAGTAGATGGCTAAATTTTATGTTGTATAAATTATACCCCAATAAGGCTATAAAAATTAATAAGCAGTATGGGATAGTGGGTGGGGAGTGTAGATGTAACAAGATGAACAATGTATTTATAATTATTGAAGCTGGTTCATTCATGTGGGAGTTTATTATACAATCTCTTCTGCTTTTATGTATGTTTTAATATTTTTCATAATATAATATTTAAAAAGTCAATATTAAAACAAAATAAAATATAAGCTTGGTTTTCTGCACTTCTTTTTTAATAGATTTTATTTATTTGACAGACAGAGATCACAAGTAGGCAGAGGCAGAGGGAAAGAGGGGGAAGTAGGCTCCCTGTTGAGTTGAGAGCCAGACATGGGGCTCAATCCCAGGACCCTGAGATCATGACCTGAGCTGAAGGCTGAGGCTTAACCCACTGAACCACCCAGGTGTCCCGATTTTCTATATTTCTGATATCTAAAATACACCTACATCTTTAAACAGAGGGGGCATAGTCTCCAAGTGTCTCGTCAGATAATTCAACCATGCATTAACTCAAGTCAACTCAACTTAGTAAATTTTTATTGAACCTCAACTGTATGCAAGGTTTTGTCCTGATGCTTACAACATTCTTTTACTCCTCCAGTTCTTGATTGGTTTAAGCAGACAGTCATGTCTTTTTCTTAAAGTTGGGTGTTTTTTGTTCCTTTTCACTGAACTTGTATTATTGTCAATCATATAAACTTAGACACATTCTCTTCTCTCTCTCTCTCTAGATCATCTTCCTTTCCCATGTTCTATCTCTATCTTATAGAAGTTTCTTCTAGATAATGGGAGTTTTTGCACCCACAATTCAAAACGTCTAATCGCTACAGTGAAATACTTTGCATTCTGGTAAGAGAATTGGGTTTTGGAAAAAGTAATTAGCCCCCTCAGGTGATGTCCAGCAGAGACAGTAATTTCAATGCTCTGCTCTGAGTGGCAACAAGGTCTTCCTCTGTAAAACTGATTTACTTTATCTAGAGATGACATGGGTGAATTCCTTCCACCCAAGGGTAATGTACTCAATTGAAGAAACCAGTCATAATTCTCAAGTGACCTATTTGAACATCTGAAAAGGAATAGAGAAGAGGAAGAAGTTTTAGAATGTTTTGCATTACTTTCTGCCCATAAAAATAGATTCACCCTTAATTGGATATTGGGGATACTGCATCCACAGACCTTATTAAAATACATATTTGGGAGCAATGGTTAGAGCCAAAGGAAGGCTGATTTCTGACCATCTCTAGGGATCATTAGGCCAGAGTAGTCTTTACTTCTAGAATTTAGGCACAATGTCCGAAGAGTCAACATAAATGAAACAAATTAACTTTTTATAGTAGTAACTAAACTTAAGAGACAAGATTTTGAAATCTTTCAAAAGCTTAGCAGAGATGCAGGAGGATCTATGAAACCTTTATCAGCAAAACAAAAATAATTTAAAAACCCTCAGGTGTTTCTGAAATCTCCACCCTTCCTAGGACTGTAAAAGAGATCCAAGACTCAAGGAGCTCAGTAAGAATGCATTGAACTGAATGTTGAGATCGTCAGCATTAACGGTGACGAATGTAAGATAGACTGTATACCTATTCATGTTATACCTCAAGTAATATCAATGCTCAAATATTATAGTATGTATAATCAAGGACAAAGAAAAGTAAATAATATATATAATATATATATACAATTCTTACATGTTTAATTTTCTCTATATAGTATATTAATTATATTAATATAATGACTAATTAATTAATTATAGAGTAATATGTTTATTGACAAAGGAAAAGACACTCTGAGACACTCATACCTTTGAGAGATATGAGAATTTATGTCCTAGTAAAATTAAAAAAAAAATCCCGCTTACACCACCACCTCGATGAAATGTGTGATCTGTTTCACCAAACAACCATCTGATTATTTAATCTTACAGAAGGACATTTCAACCCAAAAGGAGTAAAGCAAAACATAAGAGTACACTGGTCAGGGGCGCCTGGGTGGCTCAGTGGTTGGGCCTCTGCCTTCAACCCAGGTCTTGATTTTGGGGTCCTCGGATCGAGCCCCGCATCAGGCTCTCTGCTCGGCAGGGAGCCTGCTTCCCCCTCTCTCTCTAACTGCTTATTATCTCTATCTCTCTCTGTCAGATGAATGTGGAGGCCGAGAAAAGTTAAGGCCATCCCACCTCAGGTTTAGCCTTAGCATAAGTACAGCCATCTTAGCTTCCGCAGCCATCTCAGACCCCTGTACCCAAGGGCTGAACTTTTCCCAAATTTACTTTAGTTCTAACCCCCACACTGCTTTAGTTCCAGAGAGCCCCACCCTGCTTTAATAACAGGAAGCCCCATCCTGCTTTAGTTCCAGAGCCCCCCACCCTGCTTTAGTAACAGGAACTCATAAATACCCCTGCCTTAGCTAAGCTCAGGGTCCAAGTCCCTACTCTGCTGTGTCTGGTATACTTGCGCCCAAGCTTAAGCTTGTTAAATAAACACTTGTGTGATTGCATCGGTGTTGGCTCCTTGGTGGCCTCTCAAACACGAAAACTTGGCCATTACAATGAAAAGGTGGAATCTTTTTTTTTTTTTTTAAAGATTTTATTTATTTGACAGACAGATCACAAGTAGGCAGAGAGGCAGGCAGAGAGAGAGGAGGAAGCAGGCTCCCTGCTGAGCAGAGAGCCCGATGTGGGGCTTGATCCCAGGACCCTGGGATCATGACCTGAGCCAAAGGCAGAGGCTTTAAACCACTGAGCCACCCAGGCGCCCCAATAGGTGGAATCTTTAAAAAAAAAAAAAAAAAAAGACACAGGTCAGTGAAAAGATGTGTGTCATTGGAAATTAAAATTGAAATTGTTTTGTAAGTCAGCGTTTCGTCTTCTTTTTCTTTAAAGGTTTATTTATTTATTTAAGAGAGAAAGCTAGAGAGAGAGAGCGAGCGAGAGAGCGAGTGAGCATGCAGGAGCAGGGAGGGGGAGCAGATGGAGGGGGAAGCAGACTCTACACTGAGCGCAGAGCCCCATGCAGAGCTCCATCTCACGACCCTGAATTCATGACCGGAGCTGAAATCGAGAGTCAGGCGCCCCACCGACTGAGCCCAGGCACCCCAGCGTTTAGTCTTAATTTACCTGGTGTGAGTTGTGTGACCTTGAAAAAATAGTTCACTTCTCTGGGTTTCAATTTCTTCACTTGTGCAATTGAGATGGAGATTAAGTCAGCATTTTCCCAACTGTCTCCTTCAGAATGAATGTCCTAAAACAGAACGGTGCTCATTCTGTTAGAACTAGACATCCACATGCAAAAAAAAAAAAAAAGGAGAAGAAGAATCTAGATACAGACCTTATATCTTTCGCAAAAATTAACTCAAAATGGATCATAGACATCAATTTAAAACACAAAGTGATAAAACTGTTAGAAGATGACATAGAAAATCAAAGTAACTTGGGTTTGGCAATAACTTTTTAGATAAAACACTGAAAGCACCTCCACTAAAAAAAAAAAATTATAATTTGGACTTCATTGAAATTGAAACATTCTGCCCTTCAAAGGAGTACTCTGTTCAGAGAATGAAACAAGCCACAGACTGGGAGAAAATATTTGCAACACATATGATAAAGGATGAGTATCCAAAATATACAAATAACTCTTAAAACTCAACAATAAGAAAAAAAGCAAACCAATTAAAAAATTAGCAAAATATCTGGACATCTCACCAGGTAAGATACAAAGATGGCCAGTGAGCTTATGAAATGAGGCTTATCTTATCTTTATGCTTAACGCACATCATTAGGAAATTGCAAGTTCAAACAACAGAAATATACCAGTACACACCTTTTAGAATGGCTAAAATCCCAAACACTGGCAATACCAGATGCAGACAAGGATGGGGGCAACCGCCGTGCACGGCTGGTGGGAATGCAAAATGGAGCAGCCATTTTGGAAGACAGTTTGACACCTACTTACAAAAATAGGATCCAACCACTGCTCCCCTAGGTATTTATACAAATGAATTAAAAACTTAGGTCCACATAAAAACTTGCCCATAATGTCTACACCAGCCTTATGCAACATTGCCAAGACTTGGAAGCAGCCAAGATGTCCTTCAGGAGATGGATGGGATAAACAAATGTGGGGCATCCGTACAATGGACTATTATTAAGGGATGAAAGGGAATGCTGTGAAATCCCGAGAGACCTACAGGAACCTTGAACACATATTACCAAGTAAAAGAAGCCAGTATAGAAAGAACATCCTCTATTTTTCCAGCTGAGTGACATTCTGGAAAAGGCAAAACTATGGAGATAAAGCTAGGGAGTAAAAAGTTCAGCGGTGGCCAGAGGGAGGGAGGGATGAATCCATAGAACACAGGGGATTTTTAAGGCAGTGAAACTCTTCTATATGCTAATGCAATGGTGGATACAGGTCATTGTACATTTGCCAAAACTCATTATGTACAACCCAAAGACTGAAACCCAAGGCAAGCTATAGACCTCAGCTAAAAATAATGTGTCAATATGGGTTCATCAATTTTAACAAATGTACACCACCAATGCATGGTGTTAGTCATAGGAGAAAACAAGGCAGGGAAAAGCTTAAAGAATGTATATGGGAACTTCATACTATTTGAGATTCTTTTTGTGATTCATATAGAATTTTAGATATGAAAGACTGGAAGTCCTATGATAAAGAAGCATTTTTAACATTACTTATCCTAGAATTTCCTAAAGTTATTTGACCCTGAATTTTTTTCCCCAAAGAAATTATTAACATCGTGAGGAACTAATATTTCACATAACATTCTTTGGGGATTGTATATTGCAATGATCATTAAGAAATTTTCCTAAATCCAAAAGGAATATATAAGGGTATTTATTCTAGACTCTTTGCCATTAAGTGTTTGGAGCTAATGTCACCAAAAGAAAAAATACTCTTCATAAATCTGAGAATCTCAATTTGCCTGTTTTGTGAATTTCTTTAGTAGAAATCAATCATCACCACAGGATTCTATAAAGTCAGGTTTCTGCCCCTGCTGAGTGAGAGCCAGACCCTAGACACAGTAGCCCTCAGGAGAGGATGTGGGTGCTTCCTGAGCTCACTTTTCAGCTCTCCAACTGGCACCTGCTTTTACCATCACTGGTAGTCATGAGTTCATTATTTTGCTAGTGAATTTTATAGAACTTAACAGGTTACTACTTGATAAATATAAAAGATGTCATGTTCATCTCTAAGACCACAAAAGCCAGTAACAATCCACATGTTGCACGGTTTTATTGAGAGAATTCCTCAATCAAAGTCACTCCTAATGTGGGGGTTAACATGAGAGGTCAAAGCCGGAAGCTGATGTTTGCCCAAGAGGTGTGGAGCGTGGCTGTGCATCTTGGGGGGCGGGGGATTACTTAATAAATACTCATTCACTGACTTGCTGTCCATGAGCATGGATTATGATTTACTGTGTTTTCTAAAACATATTTTCACTTTAATTTTCTTTCTGACTTCAGGGTATCAAGTAACATTCTCTCTGATTTGAGGAAGAAAATTAATATTCCCCTATCCTGCCCCCACCTTTTTTTCTAAGTTCTCCAGGCTGAAAGCCTTCTTTAGAAATGTCAGAAGAGTATCAATGAATCAAAAAGTCTCCAGACTGTCAGAGAAGGGCCTGGCACGGCCATGGGAAAAGCTGTGCATCCCGTGCAGGACTTCCCAACAGACTGCCCCCCCCCGCCAGAAGTTCCTTACCCATTTGGCCCTCTCAGTGCTGCTGTGGGATATGACCACATGCAAAGACTTTGACCAAGTCCATTTCCTTCTAGCCACTTTCAACCTTCTTACTCTTTACCCCTTTTCCTCTTGAATCCTTTGACTTAGCCTTTGGTCTCTGACCCTGGGTTCAGGCTGCCTTTGCTTGGATGACGTTTGGTCAGGTTTCTGTGGTTGAGTGGCCAGCATTTTCCACCACCGTCTTGTTCGTGCTGGATCTGTAACTATTTCCCCACAGTCATGGGTAAGGTGTGCTCCTCTTGTCTGTCCTCATTCTCCGTCCCCACTGGCCAGGCTTTCCAGTGAAGAAGGGCTAGGAGCGCTTTGATACCTGCCTCTTCACGTTAGCTCCAACCTTCTGCACAGTTTCCTGTGTAGAGAGATTTGGGGACCCACCATGGATCTCTGCAAGTGCCTTCAACTTTCCTTTTTGCCTCCTACCATGTAGGAACTGCTGAGGGATTAGAGGAAGAGAAAATAAAGAGACTTTATCATGTGTATCATGGGCCCATTGCACCAGGAACTGTGTTGCTTGCTCATTGAGTATCTACATCGCTATGTCACAAAGGGGATAAACTAGAGCCCAGGGAAAACTACTTAACTTTTTGCTATGGAGGGGCACCTGGGTGGCTCAGTCAGAAAAGCACCCAACTCTTGATTTCAGCTCAGGTCCTGATCTCAGGTTCACGCTTTCAAGCCCTGTGTTCAGCTCCATGGACAGCAAAACAAAACAAAACAAAAAAACCCCAAAACTTTTCCCTACAGAAAAAGTAGAAAGGGGCAGATCTGTGATTTGAACATAGTTCTAGGTGATTCCCAAGCTTCCTTCCTTTCCATCTCAGTGGAACATCTATTTATGGGCATGTGACCCAAGGAGAATCATATGTAAGTAAATTTGAGTTGCATAATATTTTTATGATACTACTTAATAAGTGATAACAAATGCTGAACCTATCCATCCCTTTATTTATCAATAGATATTTATCGAATAGCTTCTAACTACATGTCAGACACCGTTTGAAGCATTTGGAATACATCAGTTTTTAAAAATGACAAAAATCCCTACTCTTGTATCACTCACATTCTAATGGGTAAAGACTAGAAAAATAAGCAAATAAATACTTCTTTTTTTTTTTTTTTTTTTTTAAAGATTTTTTTATTTATTCATTTGACACAGAGAGATCACAAGTAGTCAGAGAGGCAGGCAGAGAGAGAGAGAGGAGGAAGCAGGCTCCCTGCGGAGCAGAGAACCCGATGCGGGACTCGATCCCAGGACCCTGAGATCATGACCTGAGCCGAAGGCAGCGGCTTAACCCACTGAGCCACCCAGGCGCCCCTAAATACTTCTTTATTACAGTTTCAGGGAAGATTTTTTCAGGATATTTCTCAGCTATTCTAAGGGCCAAATTTTATAAAATTTCCATTAGGAATGCCAGTTTCAAATACCCTTTGTATAGCCTAGGCCTGTGGGGGTACCAAGTTTGAGCCTTATGTAACCCAACACAGGCGTTCATGAGTTCCCAAAGTAACTGTCTCCGTGCAATGATGCTTGCACATGCTTCTCAGAGATTGGGCTTCTTTTAATTATTGCTTCTTTCTCACTGTTCATTTATTTCATTTATTCTGCCATATCCCCTTTTATTTGATGATCTGGCAAATTCTGCTCTTTGATAACAACTCAGTTTTTCCACTTGGTTTGGGTTTTGTTTGTTTGTTTGTTTGTTTATTGATTGGTTGATTGGTTGGTTTTGGCTTTTGGTTTTTGCCCCTCGTGTCGAGCCCACGTTTTCAATCACAATAAAGATTAAACAAAGTTTATTAAATTCAAAATAATAATAATAATTAATAAATACATTGTAGAGTATATTCAAAAGTGTAAATAAACTGGAGAAAAGAAATGAAGCAAGAGAAGGGGGTTAGCACAGAGTGTGGTTGGTGTGGTTGCATTTTATAATGGAGCGGTCATTGAGAAGATGACATTAGAAGGAAGATTCCAAGAGAACACCTGGCTGGGGGAAAACTGTGTAAGGAGGCTGGTGAGCAAACAGTGCCGGGGTTGGTGGGGGGTATGGGGGGGGGGATAAGGAGACAGAGGCACGTGCAGCCACCCGAAAGGCTTTCCCATTTCCTTTTCTGCAGTAGGGCGCCATTGCAGAGTGCCATGTTGAGGATAGACTAAGATAGTTTAAATAACTAATTTCTTTTTATTGTGCATTCACAATATCTCATGCAGAATAAGGTTAAATCTGACTTAACAAGATCAAAATCTGGGCAAAGGTTCATTATCCTCAGATGGGTCTCTGAGAAGAGCTGGCTGTGTGCGAAGCCTAGAGTCAGGGTAGGGATGGAATGTAGGAGCCACAGGGCAGGGCAGCAGTTAGAGAAGGTGAGTGTCGCTCTGACTTGGGTGTCTCAGCCTGTGACTTCAGCCTTACTCCCAAGTCCGTGTTCTTGGATATGCAACGGACTTTTCTCCATTTCGCAGAATGATTTCAGTTTAAGAAATTGATTTCACCCTAAAAGATCCCATAATCAGTAACACATAAAAGTTTAAATTTTAGTGTAAGACACAAAGAAAACTACTTTGGGCCCTATTCAGATTTTTAAAACTATTTTTTGAGCATATGCCAGTAGTTAACATGAAATTCTCTTATTGTCTTTGATTCTCTTCTGTGTTACCATACTCCTTCCCTTTTGGCCTTCCTAGCTTCACTTGAAACCAAGACAAGATATTCAAATTCCAAATATTCATATTATTTCAGATAAACATAAAAATCTTCTCCTCTTTGGTCTGTACTAGCTCTTTCTCACCAAGTTCGGATTTAGGATGTGGAATGAGAGAGGTTTCTACTCTCAAAGACCCATATGTGTTGTTCTGATAGTCCTTTCCCTCTTGTCTAAAACCTGAGTCATATTTATGTGTATTAAAATAAGCTAAAGGTACACACACCAAGCACCCTTGAAATTCAAAGTACTTGGCTAAGAAAAGAAGTGTGAATGTGGGCAGGTTTACCCTCTGAGCTCAAGGAGTTCGAAAGCCAGCAGCTGTCACTCCCGTGGGAATTTTATTACAGGACCATTGTTAACAGCATTCTCTGAAACTTTAATTCTGCATGCCCACTGATTCTGACTGTGGAGCATTGAATAACTCCCCTACCTACCCTGGTATTAGGGAAGAGGTCAGACAAGGTGTTAGAAATCCTTGCTGACCGCATAATCGTCCCGAGTCACCTTATACTCTCGGTGACTTCCTCTGTTCATGCTGATCTTGTAAAATCACTACGGGATTCAGACTTGCAGGAGTGCCTTTTACAGTGGGAAGATTTAAAATTAAGCCACCATATACATATATAGTTTTAACCATAATAAGTCAATTACTGATAATACATTTTACCAAAAGATTCATAATTGATTGACTTAAGAGGCAAGGTCGTCTTCTACATTTAAAAATGTGATACAATTCATTAAATATTCACAATTGACAATGCTACTCTTTAGGGATGCAAGTATTACACAGAGAGAGGTGTAGTTGTATTGGGCTGCAGTAATAACTCCTATTAGTTCTGTGAAGTGAAAAGATAACATTATTGGAATGGAGGATTTCACAAAGATAAAAATCTGTGTCGCAGAACCGACAGTTCATTATACCACAGAGCGGTGGCGGTGGGGGGTGTGTGGAAATTCATTGTCATTTCCTCAAGGGCACATGAAGGAGATGAAAGAAGAGCTGTACTTTTCCATTTCCCTCTTAACAAAGAGGGAGCTTTTAGTTGATACTATATTTTTAAAATACCTTTTCTATTTGCTGTGATTGTGTTCATGTTGTGTATGTATATAAAAAACATAGTTTTGGCAAATATTACTGTCTAATGTATAATACTATCTATATTCTATCTCTGTATCGTATCTGTCATTTTTCTCATATCTAGCTATTCATCTAACTATATGGTGCTTATCCCCCATCCAGCCATAAAAACTCTAAGAGAATTACATTTTTTGTGAAAATTTCTCCATCACTGATTCTAGCCCACTCTGGAATCTAGAGTTGCAATACGTAAAAATCACTTCCAAGATGGGGGCGCTTGGGTGGCTCAGTGGGTTAAAGCCTCTGTCTTCAGCTCAAGTCATGATCCCCGGGTCCTGGGATAGAGCCCCACCTCGGGCTCTCTGCTCAGCAGGGAGCCTGCTTCCTCCTCTCTCTCTCTGCCTGCCTTTCTGCCTACTTGTGATCTCTGTCTGTCAAATAAATAAACAAAATCTTTAAAAAAAAAAATCACTTCCAAGATGGAAGATTATTGTGAGCCTTTTCCTCTTCTCCGTGTACCAGCTTTCAGGGTATCTAGTAAACCACATGGCCAAGTGGCCATTGCTGCATTAGAGGCCCTGGGGAAAAACCACACACAAGACCTCATACACCATGACCTGTCTTAAGTTTATCTATGGAAGAGACAGAAACCCAAGATGGGATCCATTCACTTACCAGGGCTAGATTTGGGGAAATCAGTTTCTGTGGTGGGTAACAGAGGACCAAGACCAGGCAAGTCTGGGTGTGCCGGCTGCAGGCTGAGCAGAATGTCCCAAACCAATTGGATCAGCCGTGTCCAGGTGTGGATATTCGTCTCCTATTTTCATGCTTTCACTGTGTTCCAAACCCTGCCTCGATCTCTCCTGAAAGAGCTGTGCATGGGCTGGGGACTGGGGAGCCACTGCCCCTCAGGTCCAGCTCCTCAGGACACTGGGTTCCAGGCCACCAGTGACCAGTGCAGCTCATGGCCAAGGGTCCTTCCCCAGATACCACTAAAATAATCCCACTGCCAGGATGCCCGGGCTGTGGGAGGCTGTGAAATGACCAGAGTACATCAATGTCATCTATCCTATACGTGCCATCCACCAACTTCTGATCAAAAGGAGTTGTAGGGGGAAGGTTGTGAGGATTCAAACCAGGAGAGAGCAGCCTATTTCCAAAGGGAGCAGGTGGTGCACTTTGAGACCCACCAGACTCCCAGGCCCCACAAGGGCATAGCTGGGCAGCCCCCAGGGTGAGAAGAATGAAAACACAAGGCTTATTCCTCTTGACTGCCTCAGATGCGCATCTCACTCAGGGGCCAGGGACTGTGTCCCGAAGCCAGGCTCCTACTGTGGCAGTTTGCTTGGCTTAGGAACGAAGCATATGCTTGGGAGGCCTGACTCACTCCTTCTGATGTCTACGTCCTGAGCAGTCTCCTCAGGTAGAAAATACTGAGCTGGTGTTTGCGCGTGACAGTGGCTCAGGGCTTGAGTGCCGGCTCTGCCCTTCGCATGAAGAGCTTAGCTGGTTTCTGTGATGTCACCACTGTGCCATGCCGTGATGTGGCCTGGGATGACTTGCGATGTCGTTCTTTTGGCCCTCAGTGAGCAGTTTTACCCTAAACGCAGGGTAAATGCTTTATTTAAGTGATTCAGTGATAAAAGGCACCGGCTTTTGCAACAGTCTGATCTGGACTCAAATCCCTGCTCTACTACTTAGCGAATGGGTGAAACTGTGCAAGTCACCTGGACTCTGAGCCTCAGTTTACTCCTCTGTAAAATGGGGATAGTAACATGCCACCACTTGCAGATTAGACCATGTACCTCAGGGGCTCTTCGAGGAAATTGGCGTGGCCAGAGTGTAAGAAATGCTAGATTTACTCTTGGTAAATCCAGCTCCAAAGCTCCTTTTGGTTGGAAGGAGGGGGTTGGAAGATTCTGAGGGGGAACTGGGAAGCAGAGACCAGCTTTGGACTTTGGACTACCAAGAAGCTGGGTCAACTCGGACTCTGAGGATCTTAATAATTCATACCTGGGAGGCAGGAACACTAGTGAGAGTCTCCGAGGTGTAACCGCCGAAGCAGCAGCATCCTTTCAGAAACAGGTGCTGCTCATCAGCCAAGAGGATGGCTATGGTCATTCTGTGTCACGGAGTGGCATTGTCTATGTCTTGTTCTGGATGGGGTCACGGAGTAACTGTTTTTATGTGTCTTATTTTCAGCCATATGGTCTGGTAGCACTGGGGTCTGCTTCTCAACAGGGTCATTTTTTAGTTTCTCACTATCAACATTTCAAAATCAGGAGAGTTTCTCCTAAACCTCGGTTTGTATCCTTTTGAAAGAAATGCAAATATTGGGCAAAGCTGGCCTTTTATTTCCAGATGACACTAATTGGGTCTCTGATTTTCAGTTGGCCATAGTCTCCACCTACTTATTACTATGCGACACCAAGCCCACTTTATTCTTTTACTTTATCTCCCTATCTCTTTAGAGACAAATGCATTTTACACTTCTGGTCTAGATAATTAGCTAGCTACTGTTTTGCATGGCTTAGGTCTTTCCAATTATTGAAAATGTTTAATTCTCACAATTTCATCACAGTCATGAAAATGAAAGTATTTGCCATTATTTAGATCATTTTGCACTAAATTTTGGTCTGTATTACTTTTTAAAAATTTTTATTTATTTATTTAACAGAGAGAGATCATAAGTAGGCAGAGAGGCAGGCAGACACAGGGGGGAAGCAGGCTCCACGCTGAGCAGGGAGCCCAATGCAGGGCTCGATCCCAGGACCCTGAGATCATGACCTGAGCTGAAGGCAGGGGCTTAACCCACTGAGCCACCCAGGCGCTCCTGGTCTGTATTACTTTTAGGAAAATAAAACGAAAACCTCAAAACATCACATATTTTATTGCAACTAATTGATCAGTCTCTAAATGGCTCCACTGATTTAGGCTGAATTTAGAAGATGGTAACTTGGAACATACACCATGCCTTTTCCTAGCCAAACTCCATAGGATGCTTTTAACTTGCCTATCAGCAGGACAGCTGAGGACAACTGACAGAATAATCTCACCCAATCTAACTTAAACAAAAAGAATTTGTTGACTCACATAACTACAAAGCCGAGGGGAAGATTTGTCTCTGCAGCTTGATCTAGGTACATAAATAGAACCATCTCTGGATGCAGTCTTTTATCATCTCTTGTCTGGTCTCCTTTATGTTGGTTTCATTTCCAAGCTCTGCACAGAAATGGCAAATATATATAAAACTATACAGGTAACGTTTAATGTTTGAGTTTCTCCTTTCTTTTTGAAAGCTGCACATTCATGCTTTGAAAGTTCTCAGTTCATCTGTTTCAGCCCTCTTGTGAATAAATTAATATAATCAATCAATCAATTAAAATTAATTAAATTATTTTTTCCCATTTCCTTCTCCCTTCTCCTCTCCCCAGGGGGAAATATATATATTTTTTATTAATGAAAAATCAGCAATGTTGACTATATTTCAGACACTGCTGAGTGATCGGATTGCTAAAGCAACTGCAACACATTCCCTTCCTTCAAAGAGCTCATAGTTCATTAAGGGATTCAGACAAATAAGCAAATCATGACAGTCTAATGGGATGAATGATATTATAGATGTATATGCATGGGACTAAGAGACTATAGCTGTTAGCTCTAACTACAGTGGGGGTGAGTGGGCAGGGAAAGTTGCATATGGCAAATACTCATTGAGCACCTACCATGTTCCAGATGGTGTGGTGGGAGGTGGGGTAGGGAAGGGAGTGGGCAGGGAAAGTTGCCTGGAGTGGGGTTGAGTGGGCAGGGAAAGTTCCATATGGCAAATATTCACTGAGCACCTACCATGTTCTGAATGGTATGGTGCGGGGGGGTGGGGTTACAATGGTGATAAGAAAGCCTGAATAGATGTCACCATCCTTAAAAGATGTGGACGGGTTTATCAGATGGATGCTTGTTGGTGACATCCCTAGCTTGGGAATAATAATACGTGCTAGGTTATGGGGATATGACTTGTTTCAGGAATGTAAGAAGCTCAGAGTGCTGGGAAAGGGTGAAAATGGACAGAAAGAAACCCGATGACCAAAAGGCCTGAATGAATGAATTGTGGATTCTAAAAGATTAGGAACGTTTGATGTGTTTTAATTAGCGGATTCATGTCATCAAATTCCCATTTTACCTAGAATTACTAGGTAATTCTAGCACTGGTGTGGAGATGGATTCAAGGAAGCTGAGGGAGACCATTATATACATTGCCTTTTGAGTTGAGGGTTTGGACTAAGGCATGAGATATGGAGGGAAGTTTTAAGACATATTGTTGAAGTAGAATTAATGAAATTTTGTGAAAATATGAGAGAAGTCCACAGGCGAAGGTTGAATTGATTCTTGGTCTTTGGTTTCTGGTGACCTGGTGATTAGTGGTTCCATTAATAAAAACAGGGGAGAACAGGAGCAGAAGATGGGTGGATGGCATAAGGAGAAGTAATTAATTCCGTTTTGGAGATATCTGCAAGAAAGCAACCAGATGCGTGGGTCTGAAACTCAGGAAACTGGAACTAAGATCTATAGACCTATTTACAGCACATCAACAAGGGGATTGAAGACAGGGAGAAATTAGGATTACTCAGAGAGACTGTTTAGAGATTTTAGAGGGAGACAAGGATGGTGTCTGGGGTACACCACCATTTTGAATGTACCAGTTGGGCAAAGAGAACCCATGGAGGAGAGTGGGACAGTAATGTCAACTGTTGCAGAAAAGTGAAGCAAAATAAAAATGAGAAGTAGTTTTTAGATTTGGTACCTTGGTGACTGCAATAGCTTTTGGCATGAGTAAGGAGGTAAGTTTAAAAATTCAGGGCACCTGGGTGGCTCAGTGGGTTAAGCCTCTGCCTTCGGCTCAGGTCATGATCGCAGGGTCCTGGGATTGAGCCCCACATCGGGCTCTCTGCTCAGCGGGGAGCCTTCTTCCCCAGCCCCCTCTGCCTGCCTCTCTGCCTACTTTTGACTTCTGTCTGTCAAATAAATAAATAAAATATTTAAAAATAAATAAATAAAAATAAAAATAAATAAATAAATAGATAAATAAATAAAATACGAATGGGAGATGGAGATGAAGAAACAGGGGGTATACGGTGCTTTTTTCCACAAGTTAGGCTAGTAAGGAAAAGGGACAGGGCGATAGCTAGAGGAATTCTCGGGGCAGGAGACTAACTGCTTGCTGTTTATCTCCTTCCAGGTGGGAAGCATCGAGTGTGTTCCTGTACAGACAAAGTCCGGCCATGGAGAGTACGCTCTTCGGAGGTGGGACGGGATTCATGGAGCAAGAACAAGCTGGAGGTAGGAGATGATGACACGTGAAGAAAGCCAGAGGGAAGGGGTAATAAACATGTTCGCACATTGGGATCCCCTTCGGAGCTCTAACAAATTGCCAAAGCTGAGACCCTGCTTTGAGCAATGAAATCAGAATTTCTCAGATGGGGGCCGGGACATTTTCTAAAAAACAAACAAACAAAAACAAACTTTTTTTTCCAGATGACTTTGACCTAGACTCAGCATTCCCTAAAACAAATAAGACATGTCCAGCTTTGTCAGAAACATTAAAGAGGGAGGAATATCTTTGAAAGTGACTAAAATCATGAAGGGAGCTGGAAATGGTCTTCTCCAGACCTGGACACTCGTCAGGCTTTCTATGCCTATTTCTACCTGACATCAGACAAGTTATAGAAATAAGACATGGAGGGGCGCCTGGGTAGCTCAGCAGGTTAAAGCTTCTGCTTCAGCTCAGGTCATGATCCTGGAGTCCGGGGATCGAGCCCTACATCCGTTTCTCTGCTCAGCAGGGAGCCTGCTTCTCCCCCTCTCTATCTGCCTGCCTCTCTGCCTACTTGTGATTTCTGCTGTCAAATAAATAAAAATAAAATCTTTAAAAAAATAAAAAAAGGAAGGAAGACATGGAGGCCATGAAAATGGTCCAGGGGAGGCCAGAGGATGAAAACGCGAAGTATTTGTCCTCCAGGGCCTGAGTTTCGAGAAATTGCATTTCTTTTGTCAGAAGAGAAGGCAGAAGAGGCACTTACCAGAGTCACTGAGGAGAGAACAGTTTTCACTCAAGGGAGATGGGATGTCTCTTCACTTCATTCACTGAGGACAAAGGAGAAACGTATTTAAGTAAGATGCTGATTAAATACTGAGAAAAATCCTCTGGTCATATATATGGTTTTGAGATGACGGGAAACTATTTGAAGAGGATACTTTCTTTAGAACGTAGGCAGTGTGGACAGAATGATAGAGTTGATGAATTCTAGGAATCCTTTTGATCCTTGGGAAAGCTCTTATACTGAAGGCATCTCATAAACTTCCTGTCATTTCTATGAAGAAAGACTAAGAGAGCTGTCACTCTTTCCACCACATTCTCCTGATACACATGCACACAGAGTGTCCACACACACACACACATACACGCACACACACACATACACACACACACACAGATGTTATGTCCATATACGCGGGCGCACACCCAAACGTGGAGGAAGGTGGCTAAATCCAAACCCAAAAGACCTGATACTTAGGACCTTTATCAGTTATGAATATGTTTATCTGGGGCAGCAGAAAACGTGACTCCTGACTTAACAATGAGGAGGTATTCACACGATCAACCACGGAAACAGCTGTTAGTGTTGGTTCAGTGACTTGATAAGGACAAAGCCACAGCCCTGTGATTCACTTGTCCTTGCCCTGCACCCCACGCTCAGCGCCCCACGCCGCACGCAAGCTGGGCTCTGTTCCTTGGCCTCAGTGCATGTTCAAGGCTAGAAGAGGCCAGGCCAAAAGGGCTACGTAGGCTGCAACTCTTCTATGTCCTCAAGAAAGCAAACATTCTCCTGAAGTCTCCCTCAGTGACTTCTGCTAAGGGCCGCGGGGCCCGAGTTGCTAGCTGCTCATCCAACACCAGGGCGAAGCATGCTTGTCCCCCTCCCTCTGCTCTACCCCCTGCTTCTGCTCTCTCTCTCTCTCATTCAAATAAATAAATAAACTCACTGGGGAGAAATTGCCCAGCAAGAGGTTAATATTGACACAATATTAACATAATATAAGCATCCAGGGCCCCTGGGGCTGGGGCAGACCCCCAGCTGTGTGTCCCAGAGACACTTACATTGCCCTGAAGTGGAGCAATTTGTCAGGTGACCCCCCAGGTGAGCTGGTCTTGTCTCAGACACTTTTCTTTCCTCACCAGCATTGTCCCCACACCCTTTGGGAAGCCCCTCGTTCTCTGCCTTCTGGCCGCCACTGTCTCCGGGGTGTCACAGGGCTGCCCAAGGAACTGTTGGACCCCCTGAAACCCACCTCCTGTGGGAAGAGTTTTTCCTCCTCCTGCCTTGTCTCAGTGGGACTGTCACTCAGCCACCTCTGTGGATGTTTGGAAGCTTCGGAGCCTCACGAGGACCGAATTTTCTGCTATGTTGCCTCAATATTCCAGGCCCTAAGTACATTTCCCGGGGCTGCCTTTTTCCACAGGAGGCGACACGGCTCTGCCCTTCCTCTTCTTTTCAGAGGAGCTTGGCTGTGTTTTAACACTTTAACTTGCTGCTTTTATTGTCTCCTTGTTTCTCTAAAACTTGCAGGCACCTCTTAGCCCAGGTAACCCCTGAAGACTCCCAGCCGCCCCTCCTTGAAAGCTCATTCAGTTCCCTTGAAGTCTTTTTAAAACCCTTCCAGCCCGGGGCACCTGGGTGGCTCGGTGGGTTAAGGCCTCTGCCTTCGGCTTGGGTCATGGTCCCGGGGTCCTGGGATCGAGCCCGGCATTGGGCTCTCTGCTCAGCGGGGAGCCTGCTTTCTCCTCTCTCTCTCTCTGCCTGCCTCTCTGCCTACTTGTGATTTCTGTCTGTCAAATAAATGGATAAAATCTTAAAAACAAAACAAAAAACCCTTCCAGCCCACGGGCCAACTACACACATTCGAGGGATCCATTCACCATTTGTTCCTTAACCCTGAAAGCCGCCTGGGGCGGGTCCATCTAGGCTTAGCAGGAATAATTTTAGGGGGAATGGAGGTGCCTTCAAGTTTGAAAGTCACAGTGATTTTTTTCCCCCAAGCCCAACAATGTGTAAAAGGCCTGTAGATGAAGGGATTCTCCTAGTCCTGAAGTTGAATCCTTACCTCTGCTACAACTGCTTAGAAAAATTGTGCCTTTTAGTTCAAGACCAGGCAGACCAGCCTGTGGAGGCCTGCACCCCACCGCACGCTCTCTCTTTGCTGAGGCTTGTCCACTGTTTTCCGGAGCTCTGGTGCGTGCTGCTTGGTCTCTATAGAAACAGCAGCTCACTGTGGGCAAAGTTGACATGAACCACCCCATAGGGGTGGCCTAGAGCTACAGACCTTGGTAATGACAGCTAAAGGCTAAATAAATGTGCAGTTGTAAGAAACACCTGCATGGCTCAGGATAGCCTCCCGTCGTCCCCAGGGTCCGAGATGTGCTCGCTGGAGCCCCCACCTAAATTCCTGTGCCTTGCCCTCAACTAAAGACTCGCCACATTATTTTCGTGGGGTTCTCAGATTTCTGGCTCCGCATAAGAGATGTTGTACACAGTGTGCCCCTGCCCAAATATTGAACCCACTGAGAAAAAAGAAAAAAATAAGGCATGCCGAATAAGACGGAACGTGTCTCCCCAGAACTCATACATTGAAACCTAATCCCCGTGTGACGGTATTAGGATGCGGGGCCTTCGGGAGGGGATTAGGTCACAAGGGTAGAAGTCTCACCAGGGGGGTTGGTGCCCTTCCTTGTAAGAGAGGCCCCAGAGGGCTTGCTCGCCCCTTCCACCACGTGAGGACGCAGCGAAAAGCTGGCTGCCTGCAAACCAGGAAGTGGCTCTCACCAGGCCCTGAACTGTGATGACACCTTGATGTTGGACTTCTCAGCTTCTGGAACTGGCAGAAATAACTTTCTGTGGTTTCGAAGCCACCCATGCTATGTTAGTCTGTTGCGGGAGCCCAGATAGGTAAGACAGGCCTATGGGAAACACACGGCCGTTCCGTTATGGATAAAGCTATTATTTAGAACGTGGCATAGATGTGTCACGTGTTTTCTCTGAACCTGAAAGGGCAGACCTTGACCGCCATATGGCAGGGAGAAGAGCAAAGCCCTGGGGTCTGCAGGCGACCAGAAGCAAAGAAAAACGAAAGAGGAAGGGGCTGACACATATGTTTGCCTCATGTCCCAAACTTAACAGTTGAATTAAGTTGCTTCTTTTCTGGGGAGGAATGAATACAGCCAGGGAACCCTTTCCATGAAGAAGAAGAAAATAGGCTCAGAGAGGTGAAGTAACGTGTCCAAAGTTGCAGCATTAAGTAGTATTCAGCCTGGAGTTTGAACCTGGCCGCTGTGCCCTGCCATCTAGGAAGTGGCTGACCACATCTTAACCTGTACGCCTCTGTTCCTTGTCCTTATAGCTCTTACTGTGCTTCTGACTGCGCGTCGCTGTAGTTGTTCACAACGTCGTCGACACCCCTGGTTGGCAGAGACTCTAACTGCACGATCTTGGAATCTCTAGGTCCTGATACCCTGTACGACACACAGCAGAAATTCAGTACGTGCTTGTTCAGCTCAGCTGTGCGGAGCCACTGTCTGTAGAAGGAGCTCATGATTGTTTCCGTTCCTATTACAGCTGCGGCATAACAAATTATCTCCCAAAGCAAGAGCATAAAACACCCATTTTATTTTCTGGAGGATGTCGTGGGAGGGTTCAGTTAGACTGTGCTTCCTCGGGGTCTCTGGTGTGGTGGTATCCAACGTTGGCTTCAGTCATCTGAGAGTCTGACTGGGATGATGTCCAAGATGGCTCTTTCTGGGGGCTGGCGATTGACGCTGGCTGTTGCATGGATGGAAGCTCTGCTGCGACTGCCTCCTCTCCAGTCTGGTGGTCTAGAGTAGTCAGACTTCATCCATGGTGGCTGACGTCCGCTGACCGAGTGGTGTGACACACTCACGTAGAAATCACACGGCCTTTTCTGACCGAGCCCTGGAACCCACACAGCCTGGGAAGACACTGCTCCTGCATTTTATTGGCATAATTTAGTTACTAAGGCCAGCTCTCTTTCAAGGTGAGGAGAGATAGACCCTACCTCTTGATGGAAAAAAATACCCATGAATTTGTGGACCAATTTTGAAATTGCCACATGACCTCTCCCATTCAATGACATGTCCTCCTCTCTCCGCTAATCTTCTCATAGGCAATCCATAATTACCTCCTTCGAGCTGCATTCTTCACTTAATTGATAAATCAATGTATTTTTCACTGTTTTAACGAAGTCTGACAAATAACATATTGTTTCTTTAAAGAAAAGTATTCATTTTACAAAGGGCTTTCAGAACTGGAAAGAACAGCTTAAAAACATTGTAACTTTCAAGAATGACCTGGTGTGAAGAGTATGTTTTTGAGAAGACAAGGCTTTCAGTGGGTCCGACATTGCACAACATCTGTACCTAACTACATATAAGTGGACCAAAATATGAGGATTATGTCCTAAGTAATTCATCCATTGGCAGACTCAACTGGGGTAGAATCTATCAGTTATATTAGAGCAATGACTACCAACCTAGAAAGATACTACTTATTTGAAAGAGTGGAAAATTCTCAAAAAACGATTTTTAACTTGAGAAATTCATGCTGTACAGTACTCCACAGAGGGGAAAAGCATAGAGCAGGGCCGGTTTAGTAGAACACCACGTTGCTCCAAATCCCTCTAATGGTTCATCTGGATTGTTCGGTGATCAGGAGCAGAGCAAAGCAACCCGAGAGTGAGGCCATATTCAGTGAAAAATTGGAGAGTGGGAAAAACAATGTATCTCTCAATAAGAAGAGATGCCTGTAGGTTTTCCACTGGGAGCAATGTATGAGACTAAATTTATTTTTTAAAGAAAACTCTCCTGTTAAGAAAACTAAAGTCTATTTCAGGGATATACTTTTATGTTGAAACATGATATATATACAGAAAGTGCACAACTCTTAAATCCATATAGCTCGAAAAACTTGCATTTGGTGTACTGAACAGAACATAAGTGAGATCAAGAGTGTCACCAGCATCCTAAAAGCCTGTCTTATGTCTCTTTCAGACTATTATTCCCTCCAGAGTTCATCACTATTCTGATTTCTATAATCATAGGCTTGTTTTATTTGTGTTTGAACTTTACATATAAAGAACGTTTGGGATGAGCTCTACTGGGTCTAGGTTCTTGGTTGAACATTCTTTGAGATACCATCCATGTTGAGTTATTTTTACTGACATGTAATATCGTCATGAATTAATATGCTCCAATTATTTATTCATACTACTGTTGATGGTTGTTTACATTTTAGGGAAATTGTTTTCAGCTGGGGGTGGTTTTGCTCCCCAGGGGACATTGGTGATGTCTGGAAACATTTTTGATTTTTATGGTGGTGTGGGCTGGCGTTGCTACTGGAATTTAGTGAGTTGAGTCCAGAGATGCTGCTAACTATTCTACAAAGCACAGAAAAGCCTCCCACAACAAAGAATTATCCAATCCAACATGTCAATAGTACAGACGTCAAGAAACCCTGATTTAGCCTTATTGTAGTAATGTAACTATGAACTCTGTTGCGTGTGTCTTTTGGTGAATTTACATTACATTTCTCTTGAGTAAATGCATAGAAATAGAATTCTTGGCTAATAAAGTAGGGGCATGTTAAGTTTTAGAATATATGACCAAATAGTTTTCCAAAGAAATATTACTAAATCACATTCCCATGAACAGTGTAGAAGAGTTTTAGTTGCTCTATATCCACACCAATGGAGTTTTTCTGTCTTCTAAATTTTGGTATTTCTGGTCGCTGTGTAGTCATATCTCTTTGTGCTTTTGATTTCCATTTCCATGAGAACTACTGATTATGAATACTTTCTAGAATGTTTACCTGTCCCTTAAATATCCCCTTTGGTGATGTACCTGTTCAAGCATCTCATCCAAGACAGTGTTCTTTAGGGTTGTTTGATGTTGGCTCACTCATTTCCAGGAGTTCTTTATACACTTTTTTATATATATCTAGACCCAGGGCTTCTCTCTCAATGCCACAGGGTGTCCAAACATAGGCAGCCTGGAAGTGCTGGGAGTTATCCCCTTTTGGTAAAAGTTTTGGGTAAATTTTGACCAGCGGAAGATGAGTATTGTTTTCCCATTTTTACCTCATATTGAACAAACATACTGAAAGCTATATGCTCTGTGTTTACTCAGCTAGCCCATGGATTTGAGCAAGCAGTTGTACGTGTCAGAGACCAATGTAATCATTTATTTTTAAACTCCAAAATGGAAAAAAAAGTTCTCCATAATGGAAAGCACTCTCCCAAGACATTTTTAGAGCTATCTTCTGCCAGAACTCAGCTTATCTCTTTGTTGAACTGCTCTAAATATCATTTAGTATATTTCTTAGGAACAACTCAAATTTATCACCTTTAACTTCCATACGTCAGTAGGTAACCTATACAGTGCATTTGCTCTATTTATACCACTGTACTTTATGTATGTGTCAACCAATCCGCATACACACACACAAAATAATTACTATTATTAGCTCTATTTTATGAATAAAAAGATTGCATATAGGAGTTTAGCAACTGACTCAAGATTATGTAGCTAGTATGTACTGAAACAGAAAATCAAGTCAGATCTTTTTGGTTCAGAAATCCTGTTTGACTCATTTTACAAGGCCAGAATTATCCTGATGCCAAAACCAGAAAAAGACATTAGTAGTAAAGAAACCTACAGGTCAGTGTTCCTGATAAGTAGAGATGCAAAAATTCTCAATAAAATATTAGCAACCTGAACTCAGCAGCACATTAAAAAGATCATTCACTGTGATTGTGTGGGATTTATCCCTAAGATGCAAGGATGATTCAACACATGCAAATCAATCAAAGTGATACACTGCATTAATAGAATGAAATGAATCAATCAACATGATATACTACATTATTTAAATGAAGGATAAAAATTACATGACTGGGACGCCTGGGTGCCTCAGTCATTGGGTGTATGCCTTCGGCTCTGATCATGGTCCCAGGGTCCTGGGATAGAGCCCCACACCGGGCTCCGTGCTCAGCTGGAAACCTGCTTCTCCCTCTCCTACTCCCCCTGCTGTGTTCTCTATCTCGCCATGTCTCTCTCTGTCAAATAAATGAATAAAATCTATAAAATAAATAAATAATTATATGATCATCTCAAAAGACAGAGAAAAAGCATTTGACAAAATTCCACACCCATATATGATTTAAAAAAACCCTTAACTGGGCGCCTGGGTGGCTCAGTGGATTAAGCCGCTGCCTTCGGCTCAGGTCATGATCTCAGGGTCCTGGGATCGAGTCCCACATCGGGCTCTCTGCTCAGCAGGGGGCCTGCTTCCCTTCCCCTCTCTCTGCCTGCCTCTCTGCCTGCTTGTGATCTCTCTCTGTCAAATAAATAAATAAAATCTTAAAAAAAAAAACCCTTAACAAATTGGACATAGAAGGAGCATATCTCAATGTAATAAAGGCCATGTATGATAATCCCATAGCTAACATCCTACTCAGAGGTGAACGGATGAAAGCCATCTTCTAAGACCAAAAAGGAGAGAAGATATTCCCTCTCACTATTCTTATTCAACATAATACCAGAAGTCTTAGCCACAGGAAGCAGAAACGAAAAAGAAATAAGAGGCAGTCAGAATTGGAAAGGAAGAAGTAAAATTGTGTCTATATGCAGATGACATGAGTTTATACATAAAAGCCTAAAGACTCAACCAAAACTGTTATATCCAATCAATGAATTCAGTAATGTTACAGAACACAAGTTAACATGTTTCTATAAACTAAAAATAAAATTTCTGAAAAAGAAAAAAATAAATCAATCCCATTTATAGAAGCTTAAAACAATGAAATATTTGATAAACTTAACCATGGAGATGAAAATTCTTTTCACTGAAAACTACAAGACAGTGATGAAAGAAATCAAAGAAGACACAAATAAATAGAGACAGATATCCCTTGTTCATAGACTGCAAGAATTAATATTTTTTAAATGTCAATATTACAAAAGGCCATCTATAGATACAATGCAATCCCTGTCAAGTTTCCATTGACACTTTTTACAGAAGTAGATAAGTGCTCCTGAAATTTATATGGAACCATATAAGACCCCAAATAGCCAAAGAAGTCCCGAGAAAGAACAATGAAAGAGGTACCACATTTCCTGATTTCAAGCTGTACTATAAAGCTGTAGTTATCAAAACAATATGCTACTTGCATAAAAGCAGACAGATACACCAAGAGAATGGAATTGAGAGCCAAGAAATAAATCCAAGCATATCTGTTCAACTGATACTTGACAAGGGAGCCAAGAATAGTCAATGAAAAAAAAAAAAGACTGTCTTTTCAATTAATGATGCTGTTAGAATTGCATATTCACATGTAAAAGAATGAAACTGGACTCCATTTTATACCATTCACATAAATTAACACAAAATGGATTACAGACTTGAATGTAAGATCTGAAATCTGAAACTTCTAAAAGAAAAAGGACTAAAACTCCTTGACATGAATCCTGGTAATGTTTTGAATATAACATACAAAGCACAAGCAACAAAATCAAAAAGAAACAAGTGGGGCTGCATCAAACTACAAAGCTTTGCACAGCAAAGAAACCATCAACAAAGTGAAACAATAGTGTATGGAAGGGGAAAAAATATTTGCAAATCATCTATCTGGTAGGGGATTAATATCCAAAATACATACAGAACTCATACAATTCAATAATGATATAAATAAATATGTAAAATTGAAAAATAATCCAATTTAAAAATGAGCAAAAGACTTGACTAGACATTTCTCCAGAGAATATACATGGGAGGTCAACAGGTACATGAAAAGATGATCAGTATCACTATCAGGGAAATGAAAACTAAAACCATAATGAGGTATAACTTCATGCTTGTTAGAATATAGCCATCATCAGAAAGACAAGAGAGGGGCACCTTGGTGGCTCAGTCGGTTAAGCATCTGACTCCTGATTTCAGCTCAGGTCATGATCTCAAGGTTGTGAGAACAAGCCCTGCAACATTCTCTCTCTCCCTTTACCTCTGTCCTCCCTTTAGAAAGAAAGAGAAAAGAAAGAAAGAAAAAGAGAAAGAAGAGAAGAAAGAAAGAAAAAGAGAAGAGAGAGAGAAAGAAAAAGAAAGAAGGAAGGAAGAAAAGTGATAACAAATGCTGGCATGGTTGTGGAGTTAAGGGAACACTTGTGAACTGTTGGTGGATTGTAAATTAGTGCAGCCCCTATGGAAAACAGTATACAGAATTCTCCAGAAATTAAAAGCAAAACTACCATATGATCTAGAAATTTTACTTTTGGGAATATATCCAAAAGTAGCTACAACACCTGATTTGAAAAAATACCTGCATTTTGCATGTTCCAAACAGCATTATTTCCAATAGCCATGTTACGGAAACAACCTAAGCGTTCGTGGATCAATGACTGGATAAAGAAGCTGGGATACACACAAGGTCACATTATACAGCCATCAAAAGGGGAACCCTCCTATTTGTGACAACATGGATGGACCCTTGAGTGCATTATGCTAGGTGAAGTAAGTCGAACAGAGAAAGACAGATACTGTATGATCTCACTTAAATGTGGAATCAAAAAAAAAAAAAATTAAGTCACAACCAACTCATAGAATGAGATAAGACTTGCGGTTACCAAGAGGTGGGTAATGGGGAGACGGGAAACTGGGGGAAGATGGTCACAAGAGTACAAACTGCCAGGTATAAGATAAATAAGTACTGGGGAGGTAACCTACATCATGGTAATTATTACTACGGTATGCAGGAAAGTTACGAGAGTAAATCTTTTTTTTTTTTTTTTTTAAAGATTTTATTTATTTATTTTTCAGAGAGAGATTACAAGTAGGCAGAGAGGCAGGCAGAGAGAGAGAGGAGGAAGCAGGCTCCCCGTTGAGCAGAGAGCCCGATGCGGGACTCGATCCCAGGACCCTGAGATCATGACCTGAGCCGAAGGCAGCGGCTTAACCCACTGAGCCACCCAGGCGCCCACGAGAGTAAATCTTAAGAGTTCTTGACATAGGAGAACATTTTGTTTCTCTATTATTCTTTCTTTTCTTTTTACTGTTACCTGTATGAGAAGACAGAAGTTAGCGGAACCCATGGTAATCATTCCACACTCTTTACAGATCATGCTCTACGTCTTAAGTGTTGTGTGTCAGTTATTTCTCAGTAAAACTGGAAAAATTTTCTGTTTGGTGGACTACAACATTTCACTGATTCACTATGATCATAGTTCTAAATCCAAGCATGACAAATGTGCTACTGCTGTCACGTCACATACTTTCACCTGCATGTGGATGGCCATCCTGTTGCTTCTTAAGGTTCCGTCTTGGTGTTCTCATGTTGATGATGATGGGTAGGAGGAGGAGGACAAAGACAAGGATGGTGACATTGAATCACCCACTCTGGCTTCCTTTATCAAGTGAGAAGTAGGGAAATCTCAGAGGGGGCGGGGAGGATTTCAGTCACCTCGAGGGAAACAGATGGCTCAAGCATAGATGGAACTAGATAAACACGACTAGAGAACCGGAGCCTGTCCCTAAGCATACAGTGGGCTAATAAAAGAAAACAAACATTGAGCAACCGAAGTTGAACGAGATAACAAGAAAAAACACTGCAGCCCCAACAACAGGGCAAGCCAGGAAAGCATAAAGGGAATCTTACCCATACGACAGCATGTTTGGCTTCCTATTTACCCATCTTGGAAATGTTTAATCTCTGTTTTATTGCTGGTGACTCACTGAAGGCAGAGATGGGAGTGAATGAACCAAACGCTTTGGGGGCTGCATGTACTGGGGTTTAATACCAGGACTTTGCCACTTACCAGCTGTATGTCTTTGGAAAAGTTGCTGATCTGGGAGGTTCAGTTTTTCTCATCTATAAAATGACTGTTAAAACCTGCTTTTCTGGGATTTTGTGAAGGGTAATTTGCAGCAAGAGTTTTATTGGGCTCCTCTCGGGATCACAGTAGTGGGGGAAGGAAAGAAGCAAAATTGGGTCGAGTGGAAGTTGGACTGCTGTGCAGTTGTAACAGAAACCTTAGCTGATCCTGTAGGGTCTTTGGGGCTGGGATGATTCTTCTGAGTTGTTCTGTCCAAGGAAAAGCTTCAGTCCTTTAAAGCCCTCCTCATGGACCAGACTTTGGCTCTTGGTTGTTTCCAGGGAGGATGTGTATCCTTGGGTAGGTGGCTCTCTTTAGCTTAAGCAGGTTCCCTGGGAGCTGCTGTTGTCAAGGGCTGGGGGAATAAGTGTTTCCATCGTGAAGGGGTTCTGGATAGTGCCATGCAGTCTCACCAGAGTAAGTGCGGCCCTGATCCCATGATTCAGTAGACGCCTCTTTATCTCAGCTCCCCTTCCCAGTGTTTCACCATGCTTTTCCTTAAGATGCTGTAATTGGACATCAAGCTGCCACCATTGGACTCCACTCTAGGGTTCATCTGTCTTCCTGCCCCCCATCCCAGCTTTCTATCCTGATGGCCATTTCCTGAGGTTAAAGCATGCTTTTCTGGCAAGACCTAGCCACTTTAATCAGAGATTGAGGTTCCCAAGAGCAGTCAGACTTTCAAGCCTAGGTCCTGGATCCATTTACCCTGAGAGTTTTTGCACATTTATGCTCATCTTTGCTGTAGTCCAGATACTAGAGCTTAATCTTCGAATGTCAATCTGGCACTCGTCGACAGCACAAAAAAGTGCTAAGAGCCAGAGATATCAGGTAGGAGTCCACAAAAAAAAAAAAAAAAAAAAAAAAAAATGCCACTGGAAGTATTTGCATCAGGGTTGGGCCTTTTCCAAAACAGTCAAAGAATGAGTGACCTGGTTGGGAATAACTTGCTAGCTATTGGATGGCATTCTCCACATAGTCATTGAGTCTTATTTTGTATATTATGTGAACCCTTCCAAAGTATCAGTGATGGCTTTGATTAATAGCAGGTAATATTTATTGAGCCCTAGCCATGTGTCCAATCTGGGCTAAGTGCCCCATGTGGATTATCCCACTTTATTCCCACCACACCCCTCAGCTCTTGTGAGGAGAAGAATATTAATTACCCTCTCCATTTGTAATTGAGGAGATGGCCTAAGGTTTGGGGAGAGGTGGAGGATCCAACACCCCCTCCTTTAGATCCATGAATAGTCCTCTTGGCAAAAAGGGTATAAAACCTCAGAATGTGACCTTATTTGGAAATAGGATCTTTGAAGATACAATTAGTTAAGTATCTGAAGATAAGGGGCACCTGGGTGGCTCAGTGGGTTAAAGCCTCTGCCTTCAGCTCAGGTGGTGATCCCAGAGTCCTGGGATCAAGCCCTATGTCAGGCTTTCTGCTCAGTGGTGAGCCTGCTTCTTCCTCTCTCTCTGCCTGCTGCTCTGTCTACTTGTGATCTCTGCCTATCAAATGAATAAATAGATAAAATCTTTAAAAGAAAAAGGATCTCAAGATGAAATCATCTTCACACCCAATGACAAATATCATAAGATGAATTGAAGACATGGAGACACACACAGAAGGAAAGACCATGTGAAGAAAGAGGCAGAAATTGGATTGGCTTGGCCAGAGGCAATAGAAACTGGTAGAGTCAAGGGAGTTTTGTCCTCTAAAGTTTTCAGAGAAAAAGTGTGGCCCTGCAGACACTTTGATTTCAGACTTCTCTGCTCCAGAACTGACCAAGAATAAATTTCTGTGGTCTTAAACCAGAAAACTTTTGTAATGTCTTGTGGAAGCCCTAGGAAACTGATAATATGGTGTAATAGAAACTGAGCTAACCTGGGACCACTGGCCCCAAGTTCTTATTCTCTGGGCTAATGTGATTTTCAAAATGAGGCGTTTGGTGCCAATGGTCCCTAGGATCCCCTTCATGTTTGTCAGTGTAGGATCCTAAATCATGCCTTTCCCTCACATAATCCCTGTGCCATCCATTTCATCTTCACCTCTTGTGGGTCCAGCCCAAAGACAGTTACTCAGCTCCTTCAACAAATCTTTGTAAATGGCTTTTCCTCCGACAAATCTCTTAAGTAAAATGAAATCTAAAATTACATCAGTTTTGAAAATACTCTTCATTTGTTCTTGCAATCTCTTCACCTCCTAAGCCAGACACTTACAGCACAAATGAAAGCATCAAAAGTTATTGCAAAGCCCTTGGATTCACCTGACTCTTCACGTCAATGGACCTTGTCAGCACTGTCTAAGCCCTAGAAAGAACATGACTCTCAGAAACATTCACATCAGTCACCTGAAAAATGTTGAAGGCTATGAAAGGGAGGACTTTTTACAGCGTAGATAATGCCCACATGTATGGTCTTTCTTAAACTTGCACAAGACAAGACCATGACCAACATCTTCCCATAAAGGAGGCAGCAAAATAGAAATGAAATAAATGCCAATTCCTACCCTTAAAAAACACTTTGCTCTTCGGTGATCCCATGAATAGATCTAGACATGGATCATACTCCCTCACTTTAGACATCCTGTTCATATGCCCACGGCTGAATCCAAAAACCATCAGGGAACTGAAGGAAAGAAGGTTAGTTAACTTGACCAAAGTCACTCAGCCAATAAGTAAAGGAACTAGAATCAAACTTAGTTTGACTTCAGAGTGTGTGCTCTTAATTCCTACCCCACTTTCAGCCTTTCCCCATACTCTGATTTGGAGAATGGCATAACTGGAAGCAAGAATAGAGACAATGAGACTAGTTAAGACACTTGTAATTTTCCAGGTAAGAAACAAAACATGCTTGAATGAAGGTAGGGATAATACTTTACAGATAATTTTCAGGAGGTGGAGGTTAAATATTGGGGTTTATTTGCAGGAAAGGGCATTGGGACAGATGACACCTAGTTTTGTGTCTTGGTAAGTGAGTAAACTGGTGGTATTCACTTTGGCTGGAGTGCAGCGGGAGAATAGACAACTTGAGTTCAGTTTCGGACACACCAATTGTATCTCCATTCCCTTGGAGATGTTCAGTAGACAGTTGTCTAAATGGTATGTATATTAGTATCCATTTTTACATTTCCCAGATTTGCTGGGCCTCTCTTGCTTCCCAAACACTTGGCCACTTGCTTAATGGAGAAAACTCAGACTGCTGCCATGTAGACTGTCAACACTGCTGGGAGTCCTAGTTGCCTGTGAAGGGGAGCAGCCTCTGGCAGCCTCTATTGTCCCCAGGATGGTGGGAACCACTAGGGCTCTGGTCTCCAAAACTGGCCTGTCTCCCATCAGGTGCTGGCTTCTCCCACCACTCTGGACTCAGATGAACTGTTGTCCTGGGAGACTGGCTTTCCCAACAGCTTCTCATAACCTGGGAGTACAGGATAAATGTTCCGTATGATAAAATTTGAATAATAAGAGACAAAAGATGAAGGGAGCCAGCAGATACCATATTCTTCCTTCTTCCCTATGTTCATCTGTTTCACAGAAAAATAGTTCCAATATCCTTGAAACATCCCACATGAACGAGCAAAAGAACAGTGCGTTCTTGGAGGCTTAGCAACTTGGCCACATACCACTCTGTATTTGTCTTCCCTCATTTTCTTTTCCCTTCATTCATAATTTGCTGAATTGTACTTCCTACAATTACAAAGCATTATCTTGTAAGCTTAGCCTTTGGCTCTGTTTTCTAGGAAGCTTGGACAGTAACAGTTGGTACAAGAAGTGCCTCTGGGAAGCAGATACACAGCATGGGGTTTTGATGATAGTTTTCCCACCTATCTGAGGTCTGTTGTTAGAGTAGGTGTGATGCTAAAACCCCTCTGGCAATTAGAACATAAATACTAAAGCTTCCATGTACATTTAATTGGGAAAAGGTATAGGTGGAAGGGGAAGAAATGAGATCAGTAAATGCTGTGCCAGATGGTGTAAAGGCAAGAGTAATTACGAGGGTTGTGGTAGGAGGTAAGTATTTTTCAAAGCAGTGAAGATCTTGCAAAAAAGAAATACCATTAAGTGTTAGGGATCCTTTGCATCAGCTTTCAAGGGGAGTACTGTCATCTCCAGCCTCAGGCCATGCTCTGCTGAAATACCAGGTCTGGGATCTGATTCTAAGTGTAGCTTAATTGCAAAGGAGACTGACTGCACAGCCTTGACATGTTTCCTGTGTCAAAGTCAGGGCCATCATCAGGGAACAGTAGACCCTGAGACCCAGGATGGAATCACTTGGGTGGGTTAACATGAGCATCTTTAACTGTAAATTCCTCCAACTTTCCTGGCAGGCAAAGCAGAATTGCTATTAGGTGCTTATATCTTTTTTTTTTTTTAAATTTTTATTTGACAGAGATCACAAGTAGGCAGAAAGGCAGGCAGAGAGAGAAAGAGAGAGAAGCAGGCTCCCTGCTGAGCAGAAAGCCAGATGTGGGGCTCGATCCCAGGACCCTGAGATCATTACCTGAGTTGAAGGCAGAGGCTTAACCCACTGAGCCACCCAGGTGTCCCTAGGTGCTTACATCTTATTTGATTTATTTAGCTTATGGTTTATAGTGTTTCTTCTATAGCACTTTCCTTCTCTCTGAAGAGCTTCCAACATTTCTCATAAGGCTGACTACTGGTGAGAAATTTCCTCAATTATTGTTTATCTCAGAAAGCTTTTTTTTTTTTTTCACTTTTAAAGGCTACTTTTGCCACCTGCAGAGATCTAGGCTGGTAGTTGACCCATGGGTTAATGTCTTTGATTCATTCTAAAAAATTTTCATGCCTTTTTTTCCCCCTAATATTCTTAATTTCCCTTGTTTCATCTGAACATTACAGCTCTTCATTGTAGCTCATAATATCCACCACTCTTCTATATTTCCTCTTCATTTTTTAATCTCAGTGCTTCTGTTTGATTATTTTCTGTTAACATGTCTTCTAGTTCACTAATCCTATCTTCTGCTATGTCAAAACTGCTGCTAAAATACACATTTGATTTTTAATTTTAGTTATTTTGTGCTTCCATTATAGGATTAACATTTTAAATAAATTATAACCCTATGGTAAAAGTCTCCATCTTTTATTCTATTTTCTCCATTTTTGCCTCTCTATTCTTGAACATACTAATTGTTGTTTCCTTGAAATTCTTTTTTTAAAATTTATTTATTTTCAGCATAACAATATTCATTATTTTTGTACCACACCCAGTGCTCCATGCAATCTGTGCCCTCTATAATACCCACCACCTGGTTCCCCCAACCTCCCACCCCCCCACCACTTCAAACCCCTCAGATTGTTTTTCAGAGTCCATAGTCTCTCATGGTTCATCTCCCCTTCCAATTTCCCCCAACTCCCTTCTCCTCTCCAACTCCCCATGTCCTCCACGCTATTTGTTATGCTCCACAGATAAGTGAAACCATATGATAATTAACTCTCTCTGCTTGACTTATTTCACTCAGCATAATCTCTTCCAGTCCCGTCCATGTTGCTACCAAAGTTGGATATTCATCCTTTCTGATGGAGGCATAATACTCTATAGTGTACATGGACCACATTTTTCTTATCCATTTGTCCGTTGAAGGGCATCTTGGTTCTTTCCACAGTTTGGCGACCATGGCCATTGCTGCTATAAACATTGGGACGCAGATTGAAATTCTTTTTTTTTAAAGGGATTTTATTTATTTATTTGACAGAGATCACAAGCAGGCAGAGAGGCAGGCAGAGAGAAGGGGGTGGGAAGAAGGCTCCCTGCAGAGCAGAGAGCCTGATGCAGGGCTCAATCCCAGGACCCTGGGATCATGAACCGAAGGCAGAGGCCCAACCCGTTGAGCCACCCAGGTGCCCCTGTTTCCTTGAAATTCTTAATTGTCAACTTACTATCTTGATTTCCTTTAGGTCTGTTTATTGTTTTATTCCTCCTATTGGCTTACAATAATTTGTGCCTGTGTCTTGGCATGCTTAGTAAATCTTTTAAAATTAAAATACAGACATTGTACATAAACATTGTACTGGCTGGCCACGGTTCCTACTTTTCCAGAGAGTGTTTTCCTTTTCTTCTGCTAGGCATATAAAGAGGGGACTTGCAACAATACTCCATTCAGGCAGTGTGCTGACTCAAGTCTATGTTTTGTTTTTGAAAATGTTCTGTCTACCTCTGGGTCATACCAAATCTAGATTTTCAGTACTTTGTTCTGAGAGCCTGATATGTTCACTGGGAGCCTCCCCTCTAGCAGATTCTGAACTCTCACTTCTGTATCAATATCCCAGTGAGACTATAGAAGTATTACTCTGACTCTCAGGGGATTTCTGCTCAGGTTTACAGCCTCCCAAGACATTCAGTTTCAAAAATAGGTAATTCCTAGAGGGACAGTGGCTCTTCACCAGAGTTTCTCTGAAATACTGGCTTCACAAAATTCCAACATTGTTTCTCCAGTTTGTGAGACTTACATAGTGTCTTCTGGTTCCTGTCTTCAGCTGTGGTCACCTGCCAGAGAAAAGCTTAAATTATCAGCCTTTTGGCTTACAACTAGAATTGATAGGGGCCTTCATTTAGACTCAATGCTCAACACCAGCTTACCTTTCTGCAGTGTTTTTGCTCTCCAGAATCTTGGCTGCTTTGATTCTTTCTTCTTTGGCAACTGTAGTGTGCTGTTAAACAAATATTTAATTTTTACAATTTTTTCTGGTCATTCTCATAGAAATTATTGGTCTGTTGCAAGTTGCTCTGTACTACCTGGTAACAGAAATCTGAGTTACCTTTACTTGAATGGGAAAAAGTTGATGATCTAGGTTTCTCCAAGAAGACCTCTGCTTTTTCCTAAGAATTTAGTATGTAGGAAAATATGTCTGTCTCCATCAGGAGAACATCTGACTCGTAGTCTCCTGGTCATGAGTTTGAGTATTTGGTGTGGAGATTACTTAGAATGTAGGAAGATATCTCAACTGAGTATGAATGTTGAAACAGTTGGTTTAAAAACAAAAGAAACTGATCCCACGTTCTGAGTTCAGGGAAAACTGTCATAAGTGAGATGCAATGAAATAGATAAAATATGTTGTGGAATTAAAATAATTTAAACATTTATCACTATAAATGAGTAACATTAGGCTGTAAAACCTATAATACCCCATTATTTTTGCTAGTATTATTATATACTTCTGAAATATGGTAATAACTGTTGTTTGATATTTATAGAACTGCTTTAGGCTAGATCTAGGGCAGGCATCATAAGATAATGTGTAAAGCGTTAGGTAGTAAATCCTAATAACCTGATCTTACTGAACTCTGGGATTTTGGAAGGATCAGTAGAACATTATTTTGGAGAAGTGACGTGGCTCAAACTGGAGAAGCCTTCTGTGACAAAGCTGACTAAGACTTCCTGTTTCTTCATAAGCAACTCCTCCTAAGAGTATTTATCTTCTATAGACACTTTAAGCAAGCGATGCAATGGAAAAACTCTGAAATAATGGAATTTCTAGTGCTCTGCAGTCCTTCAAATTTCTCTAAGTGTACATAAGATTAGCTCTGTTCATTGGTCTTGAAGGTTTGTGTTTGTATTTGCACACAGGGTGGGGTATGGGTTTTAGTTTGTTGCCCTGTGCACCGACCAATCTCACTTCCCCTAGAGAGAAATAAGTGGATTTATTGTCCCTTGCTTCTCTTCCATTCCCTTGCTACCTATTTAACCAATAAAAACGTTCTTGCCTGGCTACTGTTATAAGGATAAATTGTAGTCCTAAGGGACTGAAACAGTTCTTGGCTTGAGGTTAATGTCTAATTGTGATACTATTGCCTCGAAAAAAAGAATTTGCAGCTTTTGAGTTATTGGAGTCTATGAGTAAACAAGAGAGCTATGGGAGAGTGAAGAAAACTCAGCATGACAGAGAGCTGGTTGTAGATTTTCACCTTTTTATTGTTGCTAAATGTCTAAAGCTGAGCTCCTTAGAAACAATCTGCAGGGGTGTCTGGGTGGCTCAGTGGGTTAGGCCCCTGCCTTCTGCTCGGGTCATGATCTCAGGGTCCTGGGATCGAGCCCCTCATTGGGCTCTGTGGACAGCAGGGAGCCTGCTTCCCCCCCTCTCTCTGCCTGCCTCTCTGCCTATTTGTGATCTCTGTTGAATAAATAAAGAAAAATCTTAACAAACAAACAAACAATCTGCATATATAGAAATCACTATCAGCTGTTACATGGTGTATCAAATGCATAATCTCCCATGGTTTTGGTGATAATTTTGTGGTAATTTGTTAAGATTTCTGAGATCTTTTGCCATCATAAATTTGAAGAAAAAAATGTGACACAAACTCATTCGTACTTTGTGGAAAATACCTTAATAGTCTCATCTCATGAAAGTCAGTTGGTGAAATTATCCTACAACGAAACAACATGATAGCTATTTTTACATTTCTGGGCTGACTTTGCTCTCTGTATGTTATTTAACATGAATTTTGTGGTGATTTCCTCTCAATTATTGTCTTCTATAGAATTAGAAAAAGAAAACTGGCTGATCACTGTCAGGGGCCTTGGAAAACTCCTACTCATTTAACAAATGCAGATACTAGTCCCAAAGCAGTTAAATGGCTTACCAAAAGATACGGGGCTGTTTTGCCCTTGGTGGAGAGGTTGAAAATGAAAGACATAGCAGCTTCCCACCACCTCCCATGGACTGTGCCACCGGGCCTCAGACAGCTACATAAATCTCTACTTCTTACACTGGCCACTTGTTCTTTCCTTTATCTAACGTTAGCTTCTTTGAATAATTTGCCCTTATGCTGTGGGTGACTCCATTGATATAGAATCTTTTTCAATCTGGTGGAAATTCAGTAGTTTTGTATTGTTTTGGTTTTAATAGATAAAATCTATTTTATTCAGATTCAGAAGAATTCCTGACAATGACCAATTAAAAAAAAAAAGACTTTATTTATTTATCCAACAGAGATCACAAGTAGGCAGAGATGCAGGCAGAGAGAGAGAGAGGGAGAGGCAGGCTCCCCGCCCAGCAAGGAGCCCAATGCGGGACTTGATCCCAGGACCCGAGCCTAAGGCAGAGGCCCAACCCATTAAGCCACCCAGGTGCCCTGACAATGACCAATTTTTAATGTAATGTTCTGAATGTATTATTCCATTCCTTGGTCAAAATTTAAAATGTCGGGACGCCTGGGTGGCTCAGTTGGTTAAGCAGCTGCCTTCGGCTTGGGTCATGATCCCAGCGTCCTGGGATCGAGTCCCGCATCGGGCTCCTTGCTCGGCAGGGAGCCTGCTTCTCCCTCTGCCTCTGCCTGCCATTCTGTCTGCCTGTGCTTGCTCTCTCGCCCTCTCTCTCTCTCTGATAAATAAATAAAAAATCTAAAAAACAAACAAACAAACAAAAAACAAAACAACAACAAAAAAAAAACTTGCAAAATTTAAAATGTCTGAACTGCTGTGGAAATAAATCCTCCAGCCACCTTGTCACTCAGCCACCCAATTCACGTCCCCAGGGTCAACCCGTGTCATTAGATTCCTGTGTAGCCTTGGAAGGAAATAAACTTCGTACATTCTTTTTACTCCCTTTTTGATAGCAGCTCTTACTGTGACAATAAACGACTCCAAAAGTCAATGGCTTCCAGCAAGGAACTTTTGCTTGTGGTTGTAGGGGTCAGCTGTGGCTTGAGGGTAGCTCTGCTGGTACTAGCTGGACTTGGCTGTGTTGGAGCCAGGTCTGCTCCACATGTCTCTCATTCTGGGACCCATGCTGAGGCTGCAAGAGCTATTTGCACTTCTTCTCATGGCAGATGGCAGGAGCTCCAGGCAGCCTCCAACATACAATGTCTCTAAATCCTTTGCTTACAAATGTCACTCTTGTTTCCATGCACATGCCATTGGTTAACAGAAATCATATGATCCAGTACACAGTTGATGGGATGGGGAAACAAGTTCCTCCCACAGGGTGGTAGGAGTGAATATTTCATGATTAATGATGCTGATTATTAATCTAATAGAAGCTTACATAATATACCCTGTATTTTACTTGATAGACCTTGGAGGGATTGGAGTACCAATCCATCAACAGCTTTTTTTTTTTTCTTCATTTTTTTATGTCTACCCAGTACTCCCTTTGATTGACATCCATAATTTAATTATTCTGTTCTCTATTGATGGACATTTTGATTATTCACAGCATTTTGTTGTTATAAACATTACTGCAAGGGGTAATCTCATACATACATCACTTTGTGTTAAGTGCAAGTTCCATATGAAAAATTAACTCCTCAGAATTGTATGGTTGAGCACAAAGACAGGTATTTCATTTTGGTAGGCACTGAGAGTTTCCCTTCTGTAGACGCTGTGTTTACAGGCATCTCCACCAGCAATATATGAAGGGATCTGTTTCAGCACACGTCTGCAAACTCATCGTCACTGAGCTTTTGAATCTTTTTCAATCTGGTGGAAACGCAGTAGTTTTGTAGTATTTTAGTTTTGTTCTAACAACGGCTATGTGGGGATGTCATTTATTTACCATAAGATCCACCCTTTTAAAGTATGCAGTTCAGCAGGCTTTAACGTATTCACAGAATTGTGCCGACATCGGCATCATGTAATTTGGAATATTTTCATTGGCTCCAAAAGAAACGCTGTACCCTATCAGTTGTTCCTGGTTTCCCCATTGCTAGGCCTTGGCAACCACTAATCTACGTCTTGTCTCCATGGATTTGCCTGTTCTGGGTGTTCCCTGGAAATGGAATCAGATCACTGGCAGTGGGGTGTTGATACTTAACATGCTATTTTCAAGGTTTGTCCGTTGAGCCTTGTTAGTACTTCATTTCCTTTTTTACTGAATAATTTTCCATTTTATAGGTATACCACATTTGTTCATCTCTTTGTTAGATGACAGACATTTGGGTTGTTTCTACTTTTGCACTATTATGAAAAATGCTAATATGGACATTTATGTCCAAGTTTTTATATAGACATATTTTTTTTCATTTCTCTTGAGTAAATACCTATGTGTGCCATTGTTGGGCGGTGTGCTAATTCTGTATTTAGTAATATGAAGAGCTGCCAAGCTGTTTTCCAAGGTGAAAGTCCAATTTGACAACCTCTCAGCAATGTATGAAGTTTCTATTCTTATCTATACAAGCCTTCATTATAAGCTGTCTTTTTAATTTTAGCATCCTAGTGGATGTGAAGTTATATATCCTTGGGGTATTTATTTACATTTTCTAAATGCTAATGATGCCAAGCATCTTTCCACATACTTATTGGCCCTTGGTATACCTTCTTTAGCAAAAAATCTTTAAAAAAACCAAAAACAAATAAAAAAAAACAAAAACAAAAAACCCTACATCTGATGTGGAGTTTGAACTCATGACCCTGAGGTCAAGAGTCACATGTTCTACCAACTAAATCAGCCAGGCCCCCTTTTGCCCACCTTTTAATTGAGTCATTTTATACATATATATATATATATATATATATAAAATTTTATTTATTTATTTATTTATTTTATTGTTGAATTGTAAGTGGTCTTTCTATATTAGGGATAGCCACTTCTTACCAGACATATAATATCAAAATATTTTCTCCCATTCTGTGGGTTGTCTTTTCACTTTCTTGATAGTGTTCTTTGAAGCACAAAGGTTATACATTTTCATGAAGCTTAAAGAATTTATTTTTTCTTTTGTTGCTTCTGCTTTTGGTGTTATATCTAGGAAATGATTCCCTAACCCAAGGCCATGAAGATTTACTCTTAAGGTCTTTCTTAGAAGATTAGAGTTCTTACATTGAGGTTTATGATCGATATTGAGTTATTTTTTGTAAATGGTGTGATATAGAGATTCACCCTCATTCTTTGCATGTGGATTCTAGTTGTTGCAGGACCATTTGTTGAAGATGTTATTCCTTCCTCTTAAAAATTTTTTTCAAAAAATATTTTATTTATTTATTTTAGAGAGAGTGAGTGAGAACTTGAGCAGGGGTGGAGGGAGGAAACGTAGAGGGAGAGGGAGAAGCAGACTCCGCACTGTACAAGGAGCCCAGCGTGGGGCTTGATCCCAGGCCTCTAGGATAATGACCTGAGCTGAAGGCAGATGCTTAAACAACACATCCAGGCACCCTATTCTTTCCTGTTTAAATGGTCTTGGCATCCTTATCAAAAAATCAGTTGGCTGTAACAACAGACACATGAAAAGCTGCTCAACATCACTAGTCCTCAGGGAAATGCAAATCAAAACCACAACAAGATACCACCTCACACCTGTCACAATGGCTGTATCAAAAAAGCCAGAAACAAGTGTTGGCAAGGATGTGGAGAAAGGAGAACCCTTGTGCACTGTTGGTGGGAATGCAAACTGGTGCAGCAACTCTGGAAAACAGTATGAAGTGTTCCCCCATAATTAGAAATGGAGGTACTATTTGATTCATTAACCCCACTTTTGGATATTTACCCAATGAAAACAAAAGCAATAGTTTGAAATGACATATGTGCCCTATGTTTATTGCAGTATTATTTATAATAAAGATATTGAAGCCACTTCAGTGTCCATTGATAGATAAATGGATAAAGAAGATACGTATATAATCAGCCATAAAAATACTACTCAGCCACAAAAAAGAATGAAATCTTGCCAGTCACAAAAATATAGGTGGACTTTGGGGGTATTATTTTAAGTGAAATAAATCAGAGAAAGACAAATGCTGTATGATTTCACTTATATGTGAAATCTAAGAAAAAAAGTAAGTGAAGAAACAACCAACAACAAAAATGGAAAGAGATTGCTAAATGTAGAGAACAAACTCCCTTTGGAAGAAAGGTGGGGGATGGATGAAGTAGGTGACAGGATTAAGAGGTACAAACTTGCAGCTATAAAATATAGATCATGGGTATGAAAAGTATAGCATAAGGGACATAGTCAATACTATCATAATAACATTATATGGCAACAGAAGGTAACACCCTTGTCCCTGTGAACATTTTGTAATATATGCAGTTGCTGAATCACTATGTTTTACACCTGAAACTAATATAATATTATACATCAACTATATTTCAATAAAAAAACTGGATCAATTAAGATAAGCAAATAAATAAAACAAAAACCTCCAACTGACTGGGGGTGCTGGTTGGCTCAGTTGATGGAGCATGCAATTCTTGGTCTCAGGGTTGTGAGTTCAAATCTTATGTTGGGTGTAGAAATTAACTTAAAAATAAAATCTTTAAAAAAAATAAGAAACCCATACCTTTATTGACCATAAAAGTATGGGTTTTATTTTTGGATTCACTTCTATTTCTTTGACCTATGTGCTTGTTTTTATGCTCTCTTGAGTTCTTTAGCTTTCTAGTAGATTTGAAACAAGCAAGTGTGAGTCTTCCAATTTTGTTCTTTTTTTTTTTTTTTTAAAGATTATTTTGGATAATCTTGGCGCCTTGAATTTCGGTATAAGTGTTTAGAACTATCTCGTAAATTTGTCCAAAAAAGGTGGCTAAGATTTTGGCAGGGTTTTCATTATATCTATTGTCAGTATAGTTTGAAATTACATTTATCTTATAAATTAGTTAGGATATATTTTTCATATTCTTAAGCCCACTTTCATTTATGTTTCTGAACTGGAAGGCACTTATCTTTGGCTCATTTCTTTTTGGGTGTCAGTTCTGGATCTGTTCTTATAACACTCAAATTATGTTTGAAAGTAAGATGGGAGGGATGAGCAGTTTCTACGATACTCTGGGATATCGACTTCTCTATGCCCTCCTCTATGACCCCTTAAAAGAATTAGGTGTACTGCTATTATGGTACAGGATATTTCTGATTTAAACAAGCAGACCCACATTTCAGCTAACAAGAAAAAAAAAGGGTTCTTTTTTCCTTTCCCTAAGAAGACAAAGTATATTTATTATAATGTCCACAGATTGAAAAATGTTCCAAAGTAACTTCCATCAAAATTGTCAGACATCGCATACTAGGAAGAAAGTCATCTCATAGGACAAGTCAATTTATTTTTCTTGTATATTTTTCTATCAGTTTTTTTCTTTGGTTGTTTCATTCATTTGTTCTTCATGTAAGCAATTGATAGACTTCTTGCTCTTTCTCTGTTTTGAAGGAATTTCCCCTTAGTTTTTTGTATGGGATTTCTCTCTTCTTACCTTATGTATGGGCTTGTAATTATTTAGGCTTCTCTTTTATTTTCCATTTATCTATAATTTGTAGGTCTTAAATTTAGCCTCATCATGCTCCTTGGAAGAAAAAACAACTTAGGCAAATAGTTACATCTTGGTTAGAGAAACAGATAACTCCCAGATGTGCCAAGGCCAGATAATTGAGTGTCAGCCTGAGACACACAAGGATGGACGGACAGGGAGCAACACCCCCCAAAATGATCATGGCTGTTGCCAGTGGTTTCATTGTTCTCTCAACTATTCTCTGAATGAGATTGTAAGTTCAGGTTTCAGATATAAAGACCTCTTATTCTATCCGCCTGGGGTGCTGAGAGGGTGCATTTTCATTCACTCAAACCTGGCTCTCAGTGCCAATGATCATTAATCAATTCTAGATCACTAAAAGGCTCTGACTGTCCTAGATAATGCATTAGAGAAATGAATAACACAGTGGCATTATAACATAATTAAATTTAACTCCTGAGCAAGGTAAGATGACCATGCATTTTTTTTTAAAGATTTTATTTATTTATTTATTATCAGACAGACAGAGAGGGAGAGAGTGTGCCCAAGCAGGGGGACTGGCAGGCAGAGAGAGAAGCAGGCTCCCTGCTGAGCAAGGAGTCCGATGTGGTACTTGATCCCAGGACCCTGGGATCTTGACCTGAGCCGAAGGCAGAGGTTTAACAGACTGAGCCACCCAGGCATCCCAGGACTATGCATTTTATGCATGTTTTCTCTGAGAGCCCACTCCTGTCTCTTCTCAAATCTGCTCCTGGGAGGGGCTAATGTTCACCATCTGTCCAGTCTCTTTCACTTCTTTATTCTAAGTTGTCCTGTATTGGATCTCATTATTATTTGTGGTGACAGACACATCTTTTCTAAAAACCAACTTAGACCTCTCATGGGGACATGGCTAGAAAGAAAAATAATAATGCATTACAGAGTTTGAAGTGGTTAAGCATGACATTTCCACTGAAGAAAGATAGGAATGAAATTTTGCCTGTATTTAATCTTTCTCCTAAGGAGTTCAAAGATCTTTATATATGTGGCTGCAAATGATCTTTGTGTTGCTTGGAAGTACTGCCAAACTTGGAAGACTTTTCATGGAGCTAGTATTAACAGGCAGTCCTGACATTTGACATTTCTAGTTAACCATGTTCTCTAGGTCTTTTCAATTTACTTGTATTAGAAGTTAAAATTTTCTTCAGGTGTGGCTAGGGCTATTTTATCAAAAAATTGAGGAAGGAAAGGAATTAACCTCTATACAGGTTCTTGTATGTACCAGGTGCTCTGCTAAGTGAACCATTGTTACCGTATTGATCTCCCAGCAATCAGAATTTGCAGATGACATAGTATTATACATGAAAGACCCTAAAGACCCCACCAAAACACTACTAGAACTAATAAACGAAATCTGAAACATGATACAAAAATAACATGATACAATATAACATGACACAAAATAACATGATACACAAATAATATACAGAAATTGGCTGAGTTTTTATACATTACTAATAAACCATCAGAAACAACAATTAAGAGGGGCACCTGGGTGGCTCAGTGGGTTAAAGCCTCTTCTTTCGGCTCAGGTCATGATCTCAGGGTCCTGGGATCCAGCCCCGCATCGGGCTCTCTGCTCAGCGGGGAGCCTTTAGAAAAAAAAAAAAGAAAGAAAGAAACAGCAATTAAGAAAACAATCCCAGGGGTGCCTGGGTGGCTCAGTGAGTTAAGCCTCTGCCTTCGGCTCAGGTCATGATCCCAGCGGCCTGGGATCGAGTCCCGCATCGGGCTCTCTGCTCAGCAGGGAGCCTGCTTCTCCTCATCTCTCTCTCTCTGCCTACTTGTGATTTCTCTCTCTCTGTCAAATAAGTAAATAAATAATCTTAAAAAAAAAAGAAAACAATCCCGTTTATAATTGCATAAAAAGAATAAAGTACCCAGGAATATATTTAACCAGGATGTTAAAGATCTGTACTCTAAAAACTAGAGGACAATGATGAAATTAAAGATGACAAATAAAAACATGCTCATGAATTGGAAGAACTGATATTGCTAAAATGGCCATACTACCCAAAGCAATCTAAAGATTCCAAGCAATCCTTATCAAAACACCAAGAACATCTTTCACATAACTAAAACAAAGAATCCTAAAATTTGTAGGAACCACAAAAGAGCTCAAATAGCCAAAGCAGTTCTGAGAAAGAACAAAGCCGTAGGTACCACAATCCCTGATCTCAAAATATACTGCAAAACTCCAGTAATCCAAACAGTACCATACTGGCATGAAAACAGACACAAATATTAATGGAATAAAATAGAGAGTCCAGAAATGAATATATGATCAATTAATCTATGACAAGAGAGGCAAGAATATACCATGGGGAAAAAGACAGTCTTTTCAATAAATGGTATTGGAAAAACTCATCAGCTATATACAGTAGCATGTAACTGGACCACTATTTTATATTACAGAGAAAATTATTTTAAAATAGATTAAAGACTTGAATGTAAGACCTGAAACCATTAAAACACTAGAAGAAAACATAGTTCTTTGACATTGGTTTTAGCAATATTTTTAGGGAGCAGTCTCAGAGAATGGCAACAAAAGCTAAAACAAACACATAGAACTACATCAAACTAAAAAGTTTGCACAGTGAAGGAAACCACTGACAAATTAAAAAGGCAACCTAGTGAACAGAAGAAGATATTTGCACATTATACATCCAAAGAAGAGTTAACATCCATGCTATATAAAGAACATATGCGACTTAATATCAAAAATACAAAAAAGATTAAAATGTGGATAAAAGACTTGAATAGATGTTTTTCCAAAGAAGACAGATAGAGAGCCAAAAGACCATGTTAAGAGCATCTTTTCATGTTAAAAGATTTTAAACATCACTGATCGATCATCAAGGAAATGAAAATCAAATGACAATGAGACATCACCTCACATTCGTCAGATCAGCTATTATCAAAAAGACCGAAAATACAGGTGGTGGTGAGTATATGGAGAAAGTGAACCTCATACACTGTTGACAGGAATTCGAATTGGTGCAGCCACTATGGGAAACAATAAAGATATTCCTCAAAAGATTAAAAATAGAAATGCCATATGATCAAGCAATGCCGCTTTTGGGTATTTTGCAAAGAAAACAAAAACACCAGTTTGAAGAGACCTATGCACTCATGTGTTCATTGCAGCATTATTTACAACAGCCAAGATATGGAAGCAACCCGAGTGTCCATCGACTAATGTATGGATCAAGAAAATGTGAGATATATATATATATATACACACACATATATATATGTGTATATGTGTATATATATATATATGTATATATATATATATATATATTTTTTCATTCTATGACTCAGCCATAAAAAAGAATGAGCTCTTGCCATTTGTGACAACATGGATGGACCTGGATGGTATTTTGCTAAGTGAAAGTCAGATTGATACCACATAATCTCACTTACCTATGGAATCTAAAAAAAAGAAACAACTGAACAAACAAAACAAAACAGAAACAAACCCATAGGTGTGGGGGGAAAACTGTTGGTCACCAACATTTGGTGGGGGGGTCAAGTAGGTGAAGGCGATTAAGACATATAGACTTCAAGCTATAAAACAAATAACTCATGGGGATGTGATGTACAGCGTAAGGCATACAGTCAATAATAATTGTGACGACTTTGTGGGGTGACAGATGATAACTAGATTTCTCATAGGGATCATTTCTTAATGTATAAAAATATTGAAATATTTTTGAATATTGAATATTTGAATATTGAATAATTTGAATATTGAAAATATTGAATGGCTATGACATACACCTGAGACTAATAGGATATTGTGTGTCAATTACACCCCAATGATAAAAAGAAAGAATACTGAACTATTTGGGAAGTTCTGGGGATTTCTCCACCCCCAACACCAAATGATTGATGGTCTAGGAGAACCACTCATAGTGACTGGGGGGCTTGGAAAAAGGGGGAAATAACATCTTACTTCCAGGTGAATGGTTGCAGAGTAAGTGGCGGCATGCTTCCATGCCTGTGGGTGTAGGGGGAAAAGAGAATTGGAGAAGTGCCGGTGGAAAGTGGAGTAGCAGGTGACAGTTCAAATTCCTATAATGTGAATAGTCAAGGATATGTGGATTTCTCACAGGACAGTAGACACCACAAAGTAGCCAGGACAGAGCCTTCTCGCAGGTATACCTCTCAAAAGGTATAGACAGCAAGTAAGGGAGCGTCATCACTGGGCAGTTCTGGAATAGATCACCTAGGTGGGAACTTACAGGAGTAAGAAGAGGTCAGACCAGGCAAGAATGAATCTTCTTCATCAAGGAACTCTGTAGGTCAGAGGTCCCTTCCAAAAGGGCCTTCCACAGCACTTGAACATGGGTCCCACAGAGGAGCCACCATCTGAGCCCTCACCACACAGACAGCCATGAGGAGAAGGAACAATAATTGCTTAAAAGAGGACAACAGCATCATCAGTTCCTGGCACACAAGAAGGGAGAGTGACTCTGAGCAGAGAGAGGAGAGCTATAAAAGGGAAGCCCAATCCCATCACTCCTGGTCCCTCAGGTCTAAATCAGTCTGGGCGATGAGGAAGTGGGTGTTAAATTCCATGTGATTATAAAGTTTTAAACCAAGGCTTTGGATCTGCCTGAGATTCCACTAAGAGGGGGAAAATCAGTTGAAGGCAAAGAGTAGAGATTTAAAAAAATTGTCTCTACAGCAGTTCAGACTGTTCAATAAATTATTCATAAGCTTAAAGAATTAGGAAAATAGATTAGGAAATCTGTTGCAGGACAAAAATCATGCTTCAGACGGGTTTCTCTGCTCACTGCCAAATACCACAAATGTGCTGGTATGAAGATGCCCCTGTTATCCTTGGTCTAAAGAACTCTGCAGTTAGCGAGAAAGTATTCCCAAATCTTCGGTTTACTAATCGGAGTGACCATAATGAAAAATAATGCTTAAGAAACTAGGTGCTTTCAACTATATTTAAGCTTTTCAAGAGTAAGGGAAGTTTAGGGGCACCTGGGAAGCTCATTAGGTTAAGTGACTGGCTTTTGACTTCGGCTCGGCTCATGATCTCAGAATTTGGAGATCAAGCCCCCCATGGGGCTCCACGTTCATCTGAGCAGGGCGTCTGCTTGTGGTTTCTCTCTCCCTCCGCCCCTCCCCCAGCTTGCATTCATGTGTGCTTTCTCTCTCCATCTCTCTCTAAAATAAATAAGTAAATCTTTAAAAAAAAAAGAATAAGGGACATTTCAGTTTGTGATAAAAAGATACAGAGATGACCACTTCTTGAGTTTATTTTTTTTTTAATTTTTACTTATTTGACAGACAGAGATCACAAGTAGGCAGAGAAACAAGCAGAGAGAGAGGAAGGGAAGCAGACTCCCTGCTGAACAGAGAGCCTGATGCAGGGCTTGACTCCAGGACTCTGAGATGATGACCTCAGCCAAAGGCAGAGGCTTTAACCCACTAAGCCACTCAGGCACCCCACTTCTTGAGTTTTGAGCAGAAAGGAAAGAAGAGAAGATGAACTTGGAGAGGTCATGAAGAGTAAGATGACTTAAGGTCTTGTAGGTCAGAGTGAGAGGTTTGGATTTTATTCTAAGGGAGTTGAGAAGCTATTGAGGATTTAAGCTGCTAAAACATCACCATGATATGTTACATATTTTAAATATACCATTCTGGGCTTATCTGGAGAATGTTAATGTTGAGACCAGTCAGGAGGCTACTTAAGTAGTTTAGGTAGGAGATGTGATGTCTTTTTTTTTTTTATAGTTTTTTTAAAAAATTTATTTGACAGAGATTACAAGTAGGCAGAGAGGCAGGCAGAGAGAGGAGGAAGCAGGCTTCCTGCTGAGCAGAGAGCCCGATGCGGGGCTCGATCCCAGGACCCTGGGATCATGACCTGAGCTGAAAGCAGAGGCTTTAACCACTGAGCCACCCAGGCGCCCCGGAGATGTGATGTCTTAAATGAGGAAGTGGCAGGCAAAGTGGAGAACTGAATTATCTTGACAAGATGTTTATTTTGATCTATATTGATGGAACTTGTAAGTGAGGAAGAGAAGGATTATGATTTACTTGAATGATTCTTAGCTTTTTCTTGTGTAACTGGGAAAAAAAATGCCCTACTTACTCACATGAAGAATTCTGGGAAAGGAAAAATTGGGGTGTAGGTTGGGAAACTAGTTCTGTCTTGAACTTCTTTAATAGAAATGACTATTAAAGGCCCCAGTGAAGATGTCAAGTAAACAGTTGGAAATATGAGTTTGGAGCTCTGAGGGAGGAGAAACCAGGATGGACCATGTAAATGAGAGTGTCATCAACGTATCAGCGTTAAAGCCATTGAACTGGAGGAGTCCAGCATAGGACAGAAGGGGGATCACGGCAGCAAAGAAGGTGAGCCAGGAAGACACATCCTCTGGGGCACTTAAGTCTAGAGAATTCTGCACCTACTGGCACTGTGACATTCATTCAGAAACTTCTCGGGCGTAGGGTAGATGCTTAATGAATAAAGGATTGAGTGATCAGAAAAAGACTGTGTATCTGGGGCGGATGCTGGGGAATGGCAGGTCTTCTTGCGCTGGCTTCTCAGCTTCCCTCCACCCGCAGTGGTAGGCGGAGAACCTTGGATCCTCTCCTCAGGGAGACTGGCAAGGCTGTTTTTCCTTCAGTCCGGGCAGAGTTGTGTCAGCTGTGTCTGAGTCCAGCTTACGCTTCTCTGGGATGGGGGATTGGGTGTTTACACGGGCTTCTTGAATTTGGTACCTTCACATAAGGGTCTGGGAAGCGAGGGAGGACCTCAGGCCGGTTTGGGAGGAGAGGGAGGAGCCTTGCGGCGGGTAGGGTTCCTCAGCCCGGCATTCCTTCTGCCCATCTCTCAAGTGGTCGCCTCTTTCTGAAGATGCAGGGCTTGAACATTTGAACAGAAACAAAGTCCAAAACTTTTTGGCCCATCAGGAACAGATGTTGGATTTAAGGGCTGAGGTATTTGGGAGCCTCAGGGACCTGTGTTGGGAAGCCCGAGGGGACTGAGAGAAATGGGCCCAGTGCCTTGGCCTGCTGCTCAGGGAGGGTTGGGTTCCCAGGTGCCCACAGTCTACACTGGGAACCTTGAAAAAAACAGCTTTGCTTTCTAAGCATCTAGTTAATGAGCTCTATTAATCAAAGTTAAATCATATGGATTTTCATACAATTATCTGTGGAAAAACCCATGATAAGAAGAAGAAGGGCCTAATATTTAAGGAGTTTTTAGGACACTACCCTGTTCCTAGTGGTTTGAAAGCTTCAGAGAAGGTGGCTAATGTACTATTAGAGAAAACCACACAGCATGCAGAGAACCTTAATTCAGGTGCCAAGCGCTTTACCTTAGATTGCTTTACAGTCTTTCAATTACAGCATTTTTCTTAGAATATTCACCTCCTTGATATAATCAGAGCTGATGGTCATAGGAAACCAACTTAGGGTTAAGTTCCTAAATGTTTTTCTATCAACTATAGGAGTGTATTAAGTAATTTAAGTAAGGCTTTCCATTCCTTTTTTTCTTTCCCTCCTTTTGCTATTTCTTCTTCTTAACACAGGTTTAGAGAAATTCAGTAGTGCTAAATTGCTAGCAGGAAGCACTTCCTAGCAGGAAGTGCTGGGCGATATTTATAAGCAGAGATGATGGAGAATCAGGGAATTACAAGTGAGGTTTGACTTGGGGTGAGCAGGTGTCCTCCTGCCCTAAGCATGATAAAATCAGCATCTCCTGAGGACCTGAAAGCCACTGACCAGCAGGTGCCTTTAAGACAACCGTGTGATAACAAGACCTACCAAATGAAGATAGATAAATGTTTCTGGGTAGGCAGCGTCTGTCATGGGCCCCCTTGAGCAAATAGCCACTGCACCCCCTTTCCATCTACCCAACATTCAAAGCTAAGTCCGTCCCCTTTCCCACGTGAGGTCTTCCCTGACACCACTGAAGCCCAAATGAACTCAAAGAGGGACCACGTTCTTGGCCACATTGTTTTAAATATCTCATGCCATTCTTGTCTCAGGTCAAAATCACTTTAAAGCCTCCCAGGAAGATGGTAGTGTTCAGTTTTCAGTCCACTTCCTCCTACGCCATCTCGTCTTGTGGTCAGACATCATGGAGGTCACCTACACTGGCATTCTCAATGTCACAACTAGCTCTTGTAGACCAGGGTCAACCGGATGCCCTCGGACACCTCCAGGGATGTGTAACTGACCTCTTCCTTAAAGACGAACAAGTGTTGAAAGTACTTCCTGGTGTCGAACTGAAATCTCTGCCGGAGACCGCTACCCATTACAGTGAAGCTTGTCCTCTGAGGCTTGAAAGGCTGTTTGATTCTTTTTCTACCCGAGAGTCCTTTAATGTTTTCAGATAATTATCCCAAATCATCCAAGCCTTTTTTTTTTTTTTTTAAACTGACAAAATGTCTCTTTCTTCCAGTCATCAGAGTGGCTTTTTGGGGGCAGATGTGTGCTCTTTTTGAGCAATATTGAGTTTACTTTCAACTACAACCAAAACAAACAGAAACCTAGTCTCCCCCCTCCCTGCCCCCCGTTTTAACTGATGTTCAGTCACATCTTTTCCATCCTGTATTTAGTGTAAGCCAGCTCTCTTCCATCTGGATTCGAGGCTTACAATTTCTCCCTGCTATTTCCCCTTGTATGTGGTTCACTCTATCTTTTCAGCCTGCCTTGATCTCTTTGGGTCCCACTGCCATTTTCCAGTGCATTAGCTATTCCTCATAGCTCGGTGCCGTTTATAAACTTGGTAAGTGGGCTGTTTATACCTGTAATAGAGTCCCTGTGCACATGCCCAGTTAGAACAGGGGAATTGTAAGGTCAGAGTTCAGAATCTTCCCGAGATTCTGATTCTCCTTTTAGGTGTGTCCTGGACAATGAAGCAGTGCTCTTTCTGCTGACCTTATGTAGGCTGTCATTTAAACTCTGATCTTCCCATCACATTTACGAAGCTGCTCCAGAAGAAACCGCTGCATGCCCTGCTGAATAACAGACTTCGTTGTCCTGCAGGCCTCATCTGTCAGTCTAGAGACCATGCGTGCGGACGACATAAAACGGGTCTGTGTGACATGCGGTTGGCGCGCCCTCGTTGGCCCTCCGCGGCCACCACTTTTCTCTTTAAGCTTTCAAAACTCATCCACTTTTTGATTGCTTAAAGACCAGACTTCCCAGGACGAGCTGTAGGTTCTTCACAGTCTGTCCCCAGTGTACGGACCGGCTTCACCTCCATCCAAGGCGCTCCCTCTTTACAACCAGCCGTACCAAATGGCGTGCTGTTGGTCAACCATCCATCTTTCCTCGTGTTGCTGGAATTTGGTACATTTTATTCTACCCACCTGAAGTGCTTCTGTGCTGTTCCTTCTCTCTGTCCATCTGGAAGATTCCCCTCAGTTTTAAAGACTCAGAAAATGTCCTTGATTCTCATCTCTGTGCTTTCCTAACACTTTGAATGCACATGTTCTGAATACCACGCGCTACAGGGACTGACGACCCATTGGTCCCTTCTACTGGCCTCTGTCTTGGGAAGGTCTGTTCATTACCAGAGACTAACTTGGTGCCTGGCATCACAGGGACTTAACAAACATTTCTTGAATTCTAGGATAAAGCTTTCCTATGGACAAGGCCTGTGGACCAACGTAATTTGGATATCCATTTTCTCCCTTGAGGCAAGTTGACTCTATTTTGCTATCATCTTTTCCCTCCACACTTTAGAAGTTCCTGAGAATTTCATTTCCAGATTCTCTGAGGGCAAATGACTGGAACTGCTCTGTGAGGCAAACTGTTTAAAACAATCAAGTACCCTTTTACTACTTCTTCCCTTAACCTGAGTCCTGGTTGCTTCTTAGAAGCACCATCACATAATGCGAGATTTGGAATGTTAGAGACTGGCTTGAAATCCTGGCTCTAATTCCGCTGAGCCGTGTAACCTCGAGAAAGGAAGCTTACTTCATCCATGTCTCGTTTCTCTGTTTATTATTTGAGGATTATCCCTCTCATCTTTATTATTTATTTTTCTAATCATGTCTTCTATCATTTCCAATTTGAAGACTGTTAGCTAAGTGTTTAGAAACCCAATAGGAAATGAGTTGCTCTGTGTTTTCCCCTCCTTCTGGGATCACAACGCCAGTGGCCCCCCTCTGGCTGGCAGTGCTCTGCTCCTAGGCATCCACACACCAGTCCCCTGCCTGCTGAGACTCCAGATGTAGCCTGTTCTGGCCATGCTTGCCCATCCTGCAGGGGTGCTAAGTTGGATCTTTTGTTACACCGTTCTGATCCTGTCACTTCGGTTTTTACTACGTTCTGGATACCATACGCTGCCTGTTGGATGGACTGTTTTTTAATTACTGTAGCTCTAGCCACCCCTGGTGTCTGAGCCGCAGAAGTGATGGTCTGTTTCCAGACTACTGTTCTCCTGATGTGGTCAGTATGATCACTACCAGACTGTCTTTCCAAATAACTTCATTTGTCCTGGAATAAAAAGATTTGCACAGTAGAGGAAGAGAAAGCAGATGATGTAAGTTTTGTTTTATAGTCAAGGAAACTGGAGCTTGAGATGGTCGAGTCATTTGTCCCCTGTGACCTAGATGTGAAACGCTACAGCTCAGATGTGCTGATGCTGTCTTTAGTTCTCTTCTACAATTCCAAAAATGAAAGGGCAGGAGCTGAACTCAACATGTTCCTATTTCTTTCCACACATTACACAGTGTCTCACTCATAATATATGCTCAGCTAATTTTCCACCTATTTGAAAAATAAATGTATAACATTTAAAAATGGTGTCATTCTGGAAGTAATCTAGATCAGAGTTTAAACATTTCAACAAGGCGCCCGGCTAGCTCAGTCGGTAGAGCATGAGACTCTTAAACATTTCAACAGAAAGGAGAAAAGAACCAATTCCCGATAAGGACACATTTTCGTTTTTACTCTTCTTCCTTGCCAGCCCTCTGCCATTGCTATGGGAGCTCTACTTAGCAGGAAAATGGCCATAAAATGGACAAAAGGATTGTGAAAGTGGAGAGTAATTCATTAATGAGGGCATTGTGCTATAAATAATTGAGAGTTGACTACAGAGAAGAAGGTATTTTTTTTTTTTTTTAAAACTTGTCCTTGGGGTAAGATTTCTCAAACCACTTTTCTTTTTTTTCACTCTGCTTGTATCAATCTCAAATCAATTATCCCCTAACATGCCAACGTAGTATCGTGAAGAGTATTATCCCTTCAACATTGTTCTCCTCTTTCTGCTTGCCCCTGTGTTGCTCACAATTCTTTCGTGTAATAAAAGCCTCAAATTAATAAAGTGCTTTCTCCTAGAAATTCAAAATGCCTTTTCCACATTAGCATTTAATTAATTCTCAACTATTCCTCTGTGAAGTGGGTGTGTGGTGGGAAAAGAAATTATCCTTCCCCTTATGACACACAAGAAACAGGTTTGAAGGGTGGTTCATTTTGATCCACAGTGAAACCTGATGCTAATTCAGTTTTGTTCAAAGCTGTTGACTGGATTCTTCTAGTCCATCCAGTCTTCCAACAGAATAATGTTTATGGATTTATTCACAATAGATCAGCAAATAATTATTGGGTGCCAACTGCACGCCTATCCTCTTCTAGACCCTGGGAATACAGCATTGAATAGGAGAGGAAAAAATCCCTGACCTCACAGAACTTAATTTCTTCTGAGGGGAGACAGACAACAAACACAGTCAATAAGTGAATAGTACAAAATGGTAGAAGGTGATAGATACTCTTAAAAGCAAATAAACAGGGTAATGAGAAAGGAGAGTGCAAGGAGAATACATAATCTTTTTTTTTCCCTCAGAGAGAGAGAGAGAGAGAGAGAAAGTCTGAGGGGTGGGGGCAAAGGGGGTAGAGAGAGAGAATCTTAAGCAGGCTGAGCATGCAGCCCGACATGGGGCTCGATCTCATAACCCTGAGATCATGACCTGAGCTGAAACCAAGAGTCAGATGCTTAACTGATTGAAACCACCCAGGCTTCACCCAGGAGAGTACATAATCTTAATTAAGGTATGTAGACTAGGCTTCGCTGAGAGGGTGCTATCTGAGTCAAGAATTGAAGAAAGAAAGGGAAGTCTACCTGAGGGAAAAGCATTCCAGGCAGGAGGAACAGCCAGTGCCAATATCCTGTGGCAGCGGCATGCCTGGAATGTTGAAAGAATCAGGGAGGGCAGTGTGACTGGAACAGAGTGAGGAAGGCGAGTAGCATGCACTGAGGTCAGAAGAGGTAACATGGTGTCAGATCATGAGGACCTCATCGGCCTTTTGAAGATGCTTTGAGTGATGTGGGTTGTCTTTGGAGGACTTCACATGGAGAAGCGACACAACTTCATTTTAAAGAGATCATTGACTGCGACATTGAAACTAGATGTAGATGGGAAGTGATGGGGGCAGAGAAAGCAATTGGGTCTTTGTTTTCACCCAGGAGAGATTAAATCAAGGCTCAAACCAGGCTGGCAGCAGAGGGGGTGGCGAGAATTCTGGACATAGTTTGCAGGGAGGGCCCACCTGATTTGTAGATTAGACGGAGTGTGAATTGTGAGAAAAAGAAATTTCATCCTCTGAAGTAGACTGGAAACTTCCTTGGGCAAAAGTCACCTATGACATTTCCTTGCATTCTTTATATGTACTCCAGGTGTACATGTTATATAACATATATGAAAACACATTCTTATGCACCACAAATAGTCAAGTATCTGAGCAATGAAAGAAGGGACGGAAGGACAGAAGGAGGTAGTTCACACTTCAGGAATTCCGGCATCCCCGGTGATTTGCAAAAATATACACCGTTTTTATGGGTTACATGGTGTCATCCCCTCAAAAGATAATTTTGGAGCGCTAACCCCCTGTACCTCACAGCGTGACCTTGTTTGGAGTTAGGGTCCTTAGAGAGGTAATTAAGTTACAATGAGGTCAGTAGGGTGGGCCCCAAATCCAGTATGACTGGTGTCTCTATGCAAAGGGGAAATTTGGACACAGAGGCATCCACAGAAGTCGTTGTGAAGAGACACAGGGAGAGAGAGCCATGTACAGGCCAAGAACATTGGCCTAGAACAACTCTTTTTTTCAGTTCAGAAGGAACCAACTCTGTCTGCACCTTTATTTTTGGACCTTTAGTCTCTAGAACTATGAGACGATACATTTCTGTTTTTTAAGCCTCTCAGTCTGTGATATTTTGTTACAATAGTCCTAGCAAACTACTACAACGATGTCCAATATTTCAAAAATATAAATAAAATTCTACTCCCCCCCCCAAGATAAGACTGCTGAAGCTACAACAAAACAAACAAACAAAATAACAACAAAGGCTTTAAATATCATTATTTGGGGTAGAATTCTATTTACTTAGCAAAGTAACAGGGCTTTTACTTTTTAGAAGTTCTATCTGGCATGGCAAAAGAGGTGCATTATTACATTTTACAATTTAATTTGTTTGACAGAAGTATCACAAAATGTAGGGTCCATAAGGAAAATGACCAAAATGATTTTGGATGATGATAGCTGAGGACCACATATTTACATGGTTTTGGAAAGAAAAGAAACAGAAAAATATCCCACAATATCCATGCTGTTTGCTGTTTACAACGTAAAGGGCCATTATGTAGGAGGAAAGTACCAAGGAGAACATATTAAAATCTTATCGTCTAAGATCCAAATGGATTTTGAGAGATCTAGTCTAATTCCCTCAGGTTATGTCTGGAAAAAATGTGAGTCCTGGGAACATTAAGGTGATGGACATAACTTTGGTCCCAGTGCACAATAACATAAATGATGAGGCTTAACAATAACAAAAGAAGAAAGAGTGGATTGTGCTAGTCCTTGAATCTTCCTCCATATTTGCTTTGCAACCAGAAGTAACCATGAACCACCTTGAGTCATTAAGGCCCAGAGAGAAAGGTGTGCATTAGGTGTGCAGAGGGAAGACAGGTGTGAGGAGAGACGAGACACAAGAGAAGGATAGGTGTCTTTCTGGGAGATCCTCAGATCTTCAAAAACTCATTCTGTTGCTAGCGGCATTTTTCACATGTTTTCATAGGGGTTTGGATTCACACAGCTGTGTGTTTGCATCCGGACTCTAATATTTAGAAGGTATACAATCCTGGTCAAATTTCCTAATTTGAACATCAGATTCCTTACGTTGCTTGTGGGGTGAATTTTGTCAGAAATGGTGAGAATATTTTAATGAATTTAGAAATGGTGTGACTTCAGGAAGTGGTAGTTTTATTATAGTAATTTTCCCAGTGGCCTTCAGAATTTGCCTCTGGGCCTTACTAGAAACTCCTTCCCTTACCACCTGCCATGTAGACCTCCTATTAGTCCTTGAAGAGCCTTGTTGGAACATCAACCCCTTTCATACTTCCATTACATTCTCATGTGTCATTGGTTTCAAGGTTTTTGCCTCTCTAACTTGGATTTCTTGGGGACTAGTGAAAAGGACCAGAAGACCTGGATGTGAGCTCTGCCAGCCACTCAGTCTGAGAAGCAGAAGCACTATGAAAACAATGGAGTACGGGGTGCATTATGGGAACAAGACCTTACATAATTGTAAGGGAAGCAGGCGAAGTTATTTTCCAGAATAATGAATTGAAAGATCTGAGAAAGGACGCTACTAACCCCCCACCTGGGGTCTTAGGCAAGTGGACGGGCAAGTTGAAGCTGATGGGGGAAGCTGGGAGGCCAGGCATGGCCAGGTGCAGGAGGGAGCCAGGAAGTGCAGCGGATAGAAAAGTCAATGAAAATCTGTGGTCTTTGTGTGGCTGCTGCCTCTGTAGGTCCACATTCAGGCTTTTTGCGAGGTGTGCGGGGCTACTCTTCCTCAGAGGTGGAACGAAATTTGGAAAATCTGAATGTGAAGTGAGGGAGAATAAGGACATGCTAGAACCTTCTGGGACCCAACACACACCAACACACAAACTTCAAAGACCTTCAGAGAGGAATAGGTGCTGTCTCACTCTTTTCCCAATCTTGCACAAATTCCTCTACTCACTTAACTACAGGGGAAGGGATGCTGGGAAATGTAGTTCCAGCTAATCAAGTTGACTGGTACAAACCACCACAGCCACTTAGTGGTTATGTGGGTCGAATGGGGCAGTTTACTTAACATTTCTGATCCTCGCCTTCCTTATTGGTGTATTGCTACAAAAGAGATAACAATTATAACTAGGGCTTTAGAGGGTAAAATGAGATAATAATGCAAACAATGTATTACTAAATATAAAAATTATGTATCAGATTGTTGTGATTAGATACATTGACTCATTTAGATAACATGCATCTACTTGTGGGCTAGAAACTGTACTATGCCTGGGATATATGGCGTGAGCTAAACAGACAGTATCTCAGGCTTCTGGGTGGCTCAGTGGGTTAAGCGTCTGCCTTTGGCTCATGTCATGGCCCCAGGGTTCTGGGAATCTGCCCCCATCAGTCGGTCCTGCTCCCTGCTCAGCAAGGAGTCTGCTTCTCCCTCTGCCCCTTTCCCTGCTCATGCGTGTGCACTCTCTCTCTCTCTCAAATATTTAAAATAAAATCTTAGACAGTATCCTTGTTATCATGAAGCTTATAAACTTAATCTTCTGCTGAAAAGTCATTCAATATAATTGAGAATTCACTATTGGTTTAGTAACATGGAGATTGTAGCCAGAATAAAATGGGTTCAAGACAAAATAAAAGGAAAGGAAGTTCTTGGTGCCAAAGGAAGCCAAAAATATAGGGCAGAAGTAAGTGGAAAGTGTGTCAAGGGAAATTTTATACATAACTATATGTACATGTAGATATCTTCTGCAAGATTATGTCTATGTTGATATAGATATACATAGATCTATGTGATGGATGGATAGATGGATGGGGTCCTATGCAGCCGGGGTGTATTTTACACCCCGTGTATAAAATATACACAGTTGGCTCTATTTTATCTGCTAGATCCACCAGTGATGAGCACAGGCATGGCCCCCAACAGGATCAGAACCTTCGTCTTGTGTCTGCTTCCTTCCAGCAGTTCTTCCTTAAGAGGAACAATGGTCAAGCTGAGTGAGCATGCTTCGTTATTCTTTCCAGATTTATTAATTCCATTCATGTCAACTTCCCAGAAGTAGACTGAGCAGAGGGGAAGAGAAAGGGGCCGAAGGGAAGGGGAAGAGGTAGGTCTGGCTACAGCAAGAGTTAAGGAAATAGTAGAGAAGTATTTTTAAAAATGGCAACTTCGGGGGCGCCTGGGTGGCTCAGTGGATTGAGCCGCTGCCTTGGGCTCAGGTCATGATCTCGGTGTCCTGGGATCAAGCCCTGCATCGGGCTCTCTGCTTGGCGGGGAGCCTGCTTCCCCCTCTGTCTCTGCCTGTCTCTCTGCCTACTTGTGATCTCTCTCTCTCTGACAAATAAAATAGATAAAATCTTAAAAAAAAAAAAAAGGCAACTTTGATGAAAAAACAGCACAATTTCCAGAGCACACAATGCAGAAATTTGGGGAACTGGAGAGGAGTGGGAGATGGGTCAGACTAGGGTGTGTGTGAAGGGGTTGGATAGAAACGTTTGCCTGGCAGTATTTAGAACAGAGAATAGGTTAGATAACTCTTTGCTCCTTGGGTGAAACCTGCCTGCCTGGGTGGGACTGGGGAAACGCACTGGACCCCACGGTTTGCTCTGAGCAGTCGTCCCTACTACCAGGGTAATTTCTGTTCTCCTCGGATTTTGGGGATTAAGAAGGGGCTGTCTCTGGATTATCTTCCGTCTTTCCCCTACACCTGGCCCCGCTGAGGAAAGAAAACTTCAGATATTTATAGCTTCCCAAATCTGCCCCGAAAAGCCAGAGACTCAAGTTTCTTGACCAGAATTGGGCCAGCAGTGATTTTTCTTCTTCCTGTCGTTCTAATCCTTAGCGGGGAATTAGTGACAGAGACTTGAAGACTAATTCCGGGGGATCAGCACCCCAGGTCCTCTCCGAAACCCGCGCGGGGCTGAGAGCGCGGGCAGAGGCGAGCCCTCGGAGCACCTCCGTCCCCGGGCGGCCGCGCGCAGCTGGGGACGGCCCTTCCGTGGCACAGGTGGCAGGTCTCCGCGGCGCCCGCAGCCTCCACACCGGGGCCGTCTCTCCAACTTGGGAGGAAGCCGTGCACGCCGCAGGCTACGGGCTGAGCGGCTCAATCTGTCCTGGCCATTTCCTTCACTCCCAGGACTCCTCGTGTCTCTCCACGCTCGTCACTTAAGCGCAGCGATAATCAATCATCCGCTGCCCTCGCGCTGCCGGCGGAGTCCGCGGGCACGTGATGAAGCGCGGCGGCGGCGCGGGGCTCCCTCCACCCTCCACCCCTCCATCCCTCCATCCGCCCGCCCGCCCTGCCCTTCCGGCGGCCGCTCGCCGCCCCGCTCGGGTCCCCAGGCCGCCCGCGGCGCGGACACCGGCTGCCGCGCGTGCTGTGCGCCCGCCGGGCCGGGGGCGCGAGAGCGGCCGGCGGGGGCGGCCGGCGGGGCGGCGAGCGCGGAGCGCGGAGCCCGGGAGCCCGCACCTCTGGCCGCCCGGCCCACGTGACCGCCCCTCCTCCCGCCTCCCAGTCGCGCGCACGGGCCGGCGTCTCGGCTCCCGCGCGCGCTCGGCGGGTCCCCGCGCCCGGGAGCAGAGGCGGCGGAGGGAGCGGGCCGGCCGGGCGGCGGGGGAGCGGGGGGAGCGGGCGCGAGCGGCGGGCTGCCGGGGCCGCCCGTGCACGGCGGCGGTGGCCTGAGCCGCGCGGTTCCGCATCCGCCGAGGGTGATGAGGCTGCCCTGCCTCGCTGCTCCGCTTGCCGCCAGCTGACAGTGCCGGCACCCAGCCCGCCCCGGAGCGCAGACGCCGCGGGGCCGTGACCTTGGCCGAGGAGGTAAATAGGGGAGGTGGTTGGGGAGGAAGAGGCGGCGCCGCCCCGCGCGCCCCGCGCCCCCCGCCCCGCACCCACCCTCGCTCGGCGCCCCGCCGCGCGGCCGCCCCGGGAGCCCCGCGCCCCAGCCGGGCTGCGGGCGCCGCGCTCGCCCAGGTCCGCGGTGCTGAAACTGCTGCCATTTGTGCTGCCGAGAGAGCCGGGCGGCGGGAGCTGGGGTGGGGGGGCTCCCGGGTTTGCTGCTCTTGGGCTGGTGGCGCTCAGGTTCCTGCAGGCGGGCGCGACCCACGGTAGCCCAGGTAATTGCCCCGAGGGTGGACTCCCACCGGGTCCTGGGGCGGAGACGGATTCTCGTGCCTTCTGGCGAAGCCGGGCAGCGTTCCGTCCGGACTTCCCAAGTGGAGTGGAAGAGGAGGGGACCCGGTGGCGGGCAGTGCGGGCTGGCAGGTGGAAGTGGGCGCGCTCCTCGGGCTCCGTGTGGGAGACCCGGGGGGCGAAGGGAGAATGCCACGGGGATGGGCCTGCCTGCTGCGCTGCCGGCGGGGCAAGTAGCCAGGTACCTGGGAGCGAGTGTGCTGCCACAGGGGGCTGCCTTTCCGCCCTCTTGGGAGAACATCATCCAGATGCAAGTACTGGGAGACAGGAGAACTCTGTAGCGCAGGAATGGTAACCGTGGGTTTTGGAGGCGAGCGTCAGATACTTTTTAAGAGGAGTATCCTGGAGATGAAGTCAGTTAAAACCATAGCCAAATGCTTATGATTGTCATTTCTTACAACTCCCTGAGGGTACTGTAGGTGTAAATTCAGTTTCCTTTCTTTCTTTCTTTTTAAAATCTATTTCTGTGCCACTTCCTGCAGTCAGCCTGGACATGTAAGTCATGTACATGTGCTCCATGTGCAGTGGGGGCTGTAGGTTATGAACAGGATTCAGATGCCCCCCCCCCCCCCCCCCCCCCCGCTTGAGCACCACCATTCGCCTCTGACTGAAGTCTCCTGGCTCTTTGCAGCGCGCACACCAGTAATTCCAGTATCTGAGAGCAGAGCAAGTGTGGGGTGACATGGCCCAGGGGAATAATTACGGGCAGACCAGCAACGGGGTGGCGGACGAATCCCCCAACATGTTGGTGTACAGAAAGGTAAGAATTTCTTCACTTTCTTGGAGAGAGGGAAACTTTCGGCTTCCTTGATTCTCCCCCTCCCCCCACTCCCGGGGGTAGAGTGTGTATCAATTTTGTCACCTGGTGGATTTCCCAAATTGCCAAGTACTGCACAGCATACTCGATAATCGGATGTTCTCACTGTGCAGAGACACAATGAAGTAAATGAGGCCGGCCATCCTCTGCGTGCTCCTTTGTCTGCTGATTTCCTGTAGGTTAACCTGCAGCCAGAATTATCAGGAAGTTTGGGCATCCCACATATTTTCTGATACATGTGCTTTCATACATATACATAATAATTATGCATAATAGTTTTCAGAAGTGCTTTGATGTACTCCCCCTCAGCCTTTGGGTTGTAAGGATTATGTAAATATATAACACGTTAGGAATGAAAAGACCACTTTGCAGTTCTGCAACTAGAGTGAATGTGTCTGTGAATCTATGGTTGGTTTAAAGATTTTACTTATGACTAAATAATTCTTTTTTTTTTTTTAGCCTAAATTATATTTTTTACTATGGGTTATTTTTACGATTTTGTTTATGAATATTTCAATGCCACATGACTGTTAAACCTTTATATTTAGAGCTCCTCCCCCCACCACAAACCGATCTGACAGCTTTATACATTTTATAACAATGCTATCAACAACAAACTTCTAGACACCGAGCCGCCATAATACAGATACATTTGAATACTGTGTGTGCTTTAGAATGGTTGCTTAGGTAACTTCATTCTGGTCACAACAATATTTTTAAAATGAAGGAAGCAGTATTCTTGATTTAACTTCTGTACCAGTCGTTTCTATTGCCTTTTATGCTGGGATTATTTTTCTTTAGCATATTATCTGTAGTGCTTATGGGGCATGATTTCTTTAGTTTATGTTAGCAGTGACAAAAAGGAAATCATACCTTGGAATCAGGAAGATTGTTAAAGATTTCATCAGCATGAGCTCATAGGAGTCCCGGTGAAGTTTCTATATGTTCTCTCATGCATACAGCTGAAAAGCTGGATGCTACCTTCACCTGCACTCAATCTAAACTCTCCTGCGATGTGGATCAAAATCATTAAGAGGTGGTGGTGAATATGTGTTTGAGGGAATATTGTTACTGCCTTAATGTGAAGGTTCATGGGCATCCTGACACAACGTTAGCATTTTTTTTTTCTCTCGCTTTACAGACAGTACTGTTTTATGTGTCTGGGACAATGCAGTATGATAGGAAATGAAAACTGGAGATTAGTTGCCTATTTTAGATTTAAAGCATCCCAGCTGGATAAATTAAGAACATAATCCACTTGAGCCTAAATTATTACTATTGTAGTCCTACATCAATTGAAAAAAACTGGGTATTTGCCACCCATTCTGTGTAGGGTTTGTTCTGAGAAGAGCTGTTTGGAGGGTAGTTGTGTGTTTTTAAGTAAGTTACCACGTTTTCTTTGTTTGGTATGCTTTTAACATAATAAGCAAGAGGTAGCAATGGTCAGTTCTGTAAATTGCGTGTGGAGAGCTGGACTTTTGGTTGTAAAACTACAGTGTTTAGCTACTTTTGTTCAGTCAAACATTGTGTTCTTTTTCTGGTTCTTTAGAGATAGATGAGGCTACGTTGATCAGCCACCTGACGCTTATCTTGATTAGAAATAAACTCGGTGTGACACGAATCCATGTATCTCATTTAGTCAGTTATTATGAGAATAGATGAAAAAATGAGTCTAGGAGCTTTAGAAATAGTTACTAGATTATAGATTGTACCCAAGCTTCTTATCCCTCATTTTTAATTTATTATATAAATTGTTGTATAGCCCCGAATTGCTGTTAGTGCTCCTGGTAAGTTAACAGACTGTGACTTAGGGAGGGACTATGATGCCTCATTCTTTCAAACGTTATTATTTGGTTGGTTAAGCCTGGAACTGCTTATGCTACTATTTTGCCCACCTTTTATTAGCTCTTTGTTTCGTATTAATGACACAGTTTATTCTTAGAAAATATGTCTCGGAAAAATCGTTATTAGAAAAAAAAATAACTCAGTTCGGGGATTTGTACCCATACTGCGTAACTGCGGATTGCCTGTGTATTCTTTTATTGTCTAAGCACACATGTTTTGTGTTTGTGATATTCAGAATAATGTCTAAGTAGCAGATAATTTATATAATGAAACATCGAAGTGGCCCATGTCTGTGTGGAGACATAGAGTCGGACTTCATGGTTTCATGTGACCCTTTTACCAGTTTCTTGTGTCTTCTATGGTCTGTGGACTTTATGTTTAATAAATTTTCAGTGGCAGCTAAGTCGTAGTGCGAAGAGCAGCAGAGCTGGGGGTGGGGGTAGGACTTCTGGATGGTACTAGGGTATTTCATCTGCTCCACCTGCTTAAAGGAAGAAACACGATGGTACAAATGCTTCTCCATCACGAAGTCAATTATCGGTTTGGAAAAGAACTTCTCGACCACAGTGCATTGCGCACTAGCAGGGCAGAGATGTTTTATCAACTCGTGGGGGTTTTCTACTCTGCTTCACTGCTGCCACACTGTTCTTGGAAGTAGTAGGTCCTGGGCTGGAAACATTCGTAGCCTTCTTTCCGCTCCCCTCCCCTGCAGGCCACCTCTGGTTTACTGTAAGGATTCTCCTAACTTCCACACCTGGAGGATATGCGTGCCCTGTTGCCATTTAGTCTGGAGTTCCCGTGAATGAACGACAGGTGGTAGTGACCTTCCCGTGAGAGAGGGCTTCAGTGAATGTTTCGCAAAGTGGAAGGCCCAGCAAAGCGCTGGGACACAGGCCTTTCTCCTGTTTGTCAGCTATCTCCCCTTTAGTGATTAGCCTCACTCGGATTGTAGGAGCTCCTCCAAATGAATGGAAATTTCCAAGGGTCTCTTTTTGGTGGAGAATCCTGGAGTGATGTTACAGGAAAATGCACAGTGTGTAGGATGACAATGCCCCAAGCAGAGTGAGGGCCACCATGGTGCCAGCTGGGGACCACAGTTTCGCTGCCTCACGGTCAAGGTTGGGACCTGCAGGTCAGACTGGGATGTCTGTGCACAGCTTTTCTGGCTTAATGTGAGGGATCGCAGGTAGAAAGATGGGTGAAATACATAAAAGGGATTAAGAGATACAGACTTCCAATTATAAAATAAATAAGTCGGGGAGATGGAAAGTATAGCATAGGGAAATTAGTCAATAATATTGTAATAATGGGGACACCTGGGTGGCTCAGTGGGTTAAGGTTCTGCCTTCAGTTCAAGTCATGATCCCAGGGTTCTGGGATGGAGCCCCACATTGGGCTCTCTGCTCAGCAGGGAGCCTGCTTCCCTTCCTCTCTCTCTGTCTGCCTCTCTGCCTACTTGTGATCTCTGTCAAATAAATAAATCTTAAAAAAATAATATTGTAATAATGTATGGTGATAAACGGTGTTGACACTTGGTGTGGTGAGCCCTACAACGTAAAGTTGTTGTATCCGTATGTTGGAACCTGAAACTGTTATAACATTGCAAGTTAATTACACTTCACTGAAAGAATTTAAAAAAAAATGTAGGGTCTCTGTAGGCTTCATTTGATGTCATAGGTACACTTTAAAAATCCATATGGACAAAATACATGCCTTACCGATTTTTCAACTCCTAATGCTGTTTTCTTTCCTAAGCCCGTGATTGAAGTGAGAGCGGTTCTACTGTTTTATGTAGCTGAGAACACTTTAAAAGCTCGTAAAATAGGAGGCTTGTCCACATTTAATTTCAGGGCTTTCGGGCTTCCTGGGCTCCTTTCAGGCAGGTATTCGCTGGAATGGAATTAGAAGTAATCAACCTTAAGAAGAGACCGACTGAACTCCAACTTGTCCTGGCTTCGGGCTAGCTTCTAGAAACATTTGCAGAGGTGATGGCTTAGACCTCAGTTTTGTTCAAATGCCGCTGGCGTTCCTGCTCTGTTCTGGGCAGAGTCCTCGTTCGGGGCGTGGCCGTGGCTGGAGAGGATGGCTGAGCCGGAACCCGGGGGACCCGGAGACACATTCCGAATTGGGTGTCTGGCCAGCATGCTGCCCACTAGACAGTATACATCACTTTTTGTCCAGCGGCTGACATTCCTGCATTTGAAAAACAAAAGATCTAGGGCATCTTGGGGCCAGTATTTCAAATTGGCTGGAAAACTGGCTTCTCACCAGCGAGAATGCTCGAAATGACCAATAATCTCTGATGCTACTGGAGCAACAACCATTTATGGTTCGACTGCCGGAAAAGAAAACCGTCATGTTTTCCCCATTTGCTACCTGAGTGGGTTGACCGCGTTTTGGGGGACCGCAGAGCCGCGTGTCCGCCGCACCTGCGCCCGTCCCTCCCTCCCCTTGCCCGCGCGTCCTCTGTTGCGTCCGAGCTCCGCTCCTCTCTCCGCCTGCCACGTACTGTGCTCCTTCCAGCTGCTTCTTTTAGTTTCTTCTTTTCAAAACAGACCAAAGCGTGAAGGTACGTTTTCCCTGAGGTGATGCTCTGTTTAGTTGTAGTTGGGGAAGAGAGCAGATTCCATTCTGGTTTGGGTGCCCTTGGAGGGATGCTTTTAAACCTGGTCGCATATGTGCCACGGGGTCTGATATGTTGCCGGGCACGTGGTGTGGCAAAACATCCATCTGTGAGGCCCCACTGCTCTGTTCTTGAAGGCAAGGGGGGCCCACTGGCCTTTCCTGCAGAAAGGTGCGTTGGGAACTGTCACCCCAGTAGGACGATCACCCATTCTGATTGGCTTGACCTAGACCTTGCCTTCGAAGACTATGAAATCCATCTGCTCCAGGAGAGTACACGTACCCAAAAGAAAGGGGAGGGACTTGTTTCTTCTTTGGAAGAAATCAAGCCACTGACATTCCTAGTCTCTTGGGGGTATGTGTGGGAGTTAGCTGACATTTTCTACATTTTCTAACTCCGTGCCTCTGTCCCTTTAGGATTGTCCAATCTGGTCAGTCTTAAGGGTGTCAATGGCCCCCCCCCCCCCCCCCCCGCCGCCCCAACTCCATTATAAAAAATAACCATTGACATTTTTGATCCTTACTTACCTTTGGTCTTTCTGGGTTTAGGGTGCTGGTGAATGTTTGTAACTGATAAGAGAAAGACCCAGGAGAAAAGAGAGGGCTATTTGCAAATAGATCATCACAAAAAAGCCTGAGCCTTTAAGCCCTCAGATTTCTTGATTAGGGGCTCCGATGGGGGGTAGGGACCAGGAGACGTGTCTTGCCATTGCTGAAAAATTCCAAAATGGAGTGTCTTCTCTAAATTAGATGATTTGAAAGCACCTTTCTGGACCAAGGGAGATTGTCTACTATAAATACGAGCTTAATCTGTGGGAATCAAATGCAGACCTATTTTCCCCTCAGTGACATAAATACTGACATGTGCCCTGAGATGGAATACGGCCGGCATCTGTGATGGTTTTTGCTGAGAAGCAGACATTTTATGAGTAATAATTTCAATGATGGATTTTAGGTAATAATTAACTTGTGTTCGAAGCAGGAAAGCCTTGCACGGTTGAGCTTTTCCCTCACCAGTTGGTGCTTGCCGGTGCGCTTTGTGGGATTAAGATAAGGATTTGTGGCCTGAATTTTATTTCCTTTATTCCCACCTCCAGCCTCCCCGAATCTAATTGATCAGAAGAGAGTGCAGATGTAGGAAAGAGAAACTGTCCAGGGATTTTATTGCCTCCTAATAACCTTTGTGGTTCTACTGAGTGATGGAAAGCAGGGTATTTTTAGGTGGTGTGGTGATGGAATGTGTTCACTGCAGAGAATATGGAAATATTTTGGATTTGGATAGTTTGGTGACATTATAAATGTTTAATGTCCTTGAAAAACGGAATCGTGGGAAATAAGCAACTCACATACTTGGCCCTCAGTCCCCTCTCATAGCAGTGAAGAGGAGACATTGGAAGATCAGGGTGAGAGGCACTTTTGTCTTATAAAACACCAATCTAATTATAAAATAACTGTAAATGATAAAGTGGGTACCCGGTTCCTTAGGGAAAAAGAGGCCCACTTCTCTCTGCCGTTTGCCCAAGGCAATATGAAAATTTAGCTTACCCTCTTTTCAGTTCCCTTTGTCTTGTGCCTAATTCAATTAATAAAGGTCTCAGGACACTGGAACTCTGATAGAGGGTCATGAACTTGGTTCCAGTTCCATTAAAATTGCCACCTGGTGTAGGATGGGATATTTTGGCTCAAGAACCCATCCAGAGAGATAAGTTGCTATTCTGTCTTCTGAAAAAACATTAGCTGGTTTTCTTAAGAGTAAGTCTGGGAGTCTTCTCATTTTTTTTCCTTCCTGGTGATGAGCGAGTGAACAGTTTCTTAAGAAGTGGAAGGAACTTGTGCACTACAGTTGTGTGGTCTTGGTTTTGAATCTTGGCTCTGCCATTGTTTACCTGTCTGGTTGTGGGTTAGCAACTAACTCCTTTCACTTCAGTTTCCTTATCTATAAAACAAGGAAAACCAAAGATGATTTCCTTGGTACAGCTGTTTGATGACAAAATGAGTTACCTGGGGAAGTGGCTTGTAGAGATCCCAATATATTAGATATATATTAGATCATCAGTCAGTGCTGTAACAAAAGTAATAGTAATTATTATTCTGTTTATCTAATTAAAATTATTAAACACCTTGTATGTGCCGTGGGAACCACTATGTTGTTAATTTTTTAATAAAGTGAAAGAGGTAAATATTTTCATGTCTTCCGGATAGTTAAGGAGGCGGTTCTGTAGGATGCTTTGGTGGTACCATTTTCATTACGCTTACAATGTCCTTTCTGAAATAGCTAGCTTTTCATAGCTAGCTTCTCCTTTTTTCTTTTCTTTTCTTTCTTTCTTTTTTTTTTTTTTTTTTTGGCTAGCTTCTACTTTTTAATAAGCTCTTAGAATTATTATCTTACATATCTCTGAAGTCTGTACAGTTCCTTGGATATTATGTAAACTAAATAAAGCCTTTGGCTCCAGGAATTTCAGAAGTAAAAGGGAACTTAGAATTTGTCTACTTTTTCATTTTGTAGATGATGCAGTTGAGGGTCGGAGGGGTAACACAATTTGTCTGCAGTCACACAGCTTGAATTCAGGTCTCTGTCTTTTGATGGTGTTCTCTTTAATTTTAATTTTTATTTTTTTTGTAAAACTGGTCTATTTTAAGAAAGCTGAGAAGCGCATGGGGAAGTGGCAGTGAGAGAGGGCAGGGTCTCCCAGTCCGAAGGGCTGGGTGTGCATTCCTTGCGCTCCTCAGGACCTGTGCCACCTTGGACACCTTTCTCACCTTCTCCGAGTTTCGTTTCCGTCCTAGAATTGACACACTGCTCCACAGAATCTTCGAGAGGATGAATCGAGATATAACTGAAAGTGCCTGAGAGTGACTGACAGATAATACTTGTGGACGCTTTTTGGGAACTGTGGAAATTACCAAGGCTCCTTGAAAAAGTGAACTTTGCAGAAGGCCTCCTGATAAGTCTTCCCCAGCTTGCCAAGTGTCCCCATGGCTGTAGGTCATGTAGAAGCTCAACAGACAAGATTTTGCCTGTTTTGGTCATTGCTGGAAGATGTCAAAAACAATATAAATCTACATGACCTTTCTTGGCCACACAAAGCTTTTGAATGTCAGACAAACTGATTCAACAGCTCCTTTTTCTCTTGTACAGAAATCTAGGGAGATTTTCCCCCCTATTCAAGATGACCTATCCCTAAACGTTTTGAAGAAAAGTGCCACATAGAACACATTTTACCAACGTTTCTGTCACTGAACTTTTCTAGGTGCATTTCCTTTGGTATTTAAAGCCATATGTCGCTTGCTCTGGCTTATACTTAGTATTTGGTTTTGACTTTTGATTGTTAATTAGAATAGTTGCCATTTATGGAGTGCTCACCTTATGTCCGGTTCTTCACAAATATCACCCGTCTTCCTTAAAATGATGTTGCATGTGGGTTATTAGTATCCTGTTTTCCTCCTGAGCTCGCTGAGGCTGACTCATGCTGACTCCCAGGATGGCTCAGGGGTTAGTGGGAGGACTGGTGCGCTTCATGACGCTGGGGACATCTGTCATTCCCGGCCACGTTCCCAGCACCCACAAAAGTGGTGCCTAGCAGGTGTCCCAAATATTGACCACGCAAATGCATGAATGAGTGCGTGAACGAGTGGATGACTGCTTCGTCCGAAGACCCTGCTCTGGCCTCTTCACCGTGTTGCTTCCGGTGAAATTAGCAAACAGTCATGCCTCTCAGCATTCAGATCCTCTCGCTCTGTGTGCTTGAGCCCAGGCGGTGTCTCATCCCCGTGGTGGGCCCTGGGGACAGAGTTGTGGACAAGGCAGACGACGTCTGAGCCCTCATGGAGCTTATTTCATGGCAGCAAAGATAGATGTCAAGCCACTCATCCTAGGGCGATTAGCAGCATAAAAGGGGAAGAACTGGGTGATAAGGAAATTCACTTCCTTTTAGAAACCAACTTTTCTGTTGATCTGTATCTTCTTGTGGCAGTTCCGAGTGCCCCACCCCGCCCCAAAGGGGCGCCGCCTCTGACACTTGGTGAGGACTCAGTAAAGGACCCGAATGGAGCTCAGCTCCTGTGGAAATCCTCAGGGATCTGCTGAGGCGACTGAGACAAGGGTGTTGATCTTAGCCCTTCGAAAACTCGGTGTTTCTGAGTTCTCATTCAGGCATCCCCATTCTGGCCACTCGGGATTGATGAGGCCATCCTGAGCCAGCCAGGAAGGGGAAGAGACTCTTGTAATTAGAGGAAGGTGTTTGTTTGTTAAGCTCAAGGACTTGCAGTCAGACTCCTGGATCAAAACTGTGATACTTGTGAGTTTGAATCAGGTTTGCTTCGTTGAGTCTCAGGTTCCTCATCTGTGAAACGTGGATGGTAATAGCTTATGATGAGGCGTACGTACATAAACGGGATGTAAAGCTTGGGTGAGTAGGAAACATCCTATATATTTTAACTATTCCTTAAAAAAGCCCAAAGAAAAGGAACTGGGTTTTCTCTATAAACGGAAGCAGAAATATCTAGGGAGCACTTCCCTTGGAGAAACGTTCTTTCTTACCCATATTTTAGAATTTGCTGCCCTTCAGTGGCTCTTGATAATTTGGTTAAAAATTGCTTCAGTACAGTAAAAACTACCTAAAATGTTCGGTTATGGTACAATTCAAACAGATAGAGCAGCAGAAAAAAATAATAGAAGGGTCCTGCCTGTGCCCATCAGAGAGTAGAACAGTTATTAACCATGGGTAAGTCTTATTTCTACTTCCCCACGGACACTGTCCCCGAGGTGATTATTTTGAGGTGCATCTCAGAAAAATATATCTTTTAAGATCTAAATTCCTTCATACACATATAGGGTACTTTGAAGGAAGATAAAGGTAAATGAAATGATAATTATTCTTTCATTCATCTTGAGTCCTCAGTATAATGGTACATCCTACTTTGTGAGTTTTTTATTTTTATTTTTATTTATTGTTACTTTTTTTAAAGATTTCATTTATTTATTCGACAGACAGAGATCACAAGTGGGGAAGCAGGCTCCCTGCTGAGCAGAAAGCCCAATGCGGGGCTCGATCCCAGGACCCTGGGATCATGACCTGAGCCAAAGGCAGAGGCTTTAACCCACTGAGCCACCCAGGTGCCCCAAGTTTTTTTATTTTTTAAGTATTTGCTCAAAGGGGTCGATCATTCTGTTTTCTTTTTTTAATTGTGGTAAAACATACATAACATAAAATTTACCATTTTAACCATTTTTAAGTGTACCATTTGGAGGTATTATAGGCTTCATCGTACAATTCTTTCCGTCTTGCAAAACTGAAACTTGTTCCCATTCAACACCGATTTCCTATTCTCCTTTCTCAACCCTGGCAACCACCAGGTCACTTGACGGATGCGACCACTCTTGGGACCTACTATAAATGGAATCATGGCATATTTGTCCTTTTGCCACTGGCTTATTTCACTAGTATAGTGTCCTCAAGGTTCTTCGACTCTCTCTTATGTGTCCCATTGTAGGGATGTAGGTCACATTTGGTTTATCCATCATTGGTGGATGGGCCCTCGGGTTACTTCCCCCTGTGGCTACTGTGAATAACGCTGTATTGAACGTGGGTGTGCAGAGACCTGTGAACTATATGGCCATTTAGATTTCTGTCTAAGCAAAATTCTTTTGTTTTTGTTTGGAATTCTGAGCTAGCTTTTTAATAATGGGGAGAGCTTTCAAGTCCTTTCTGTTCTTAGCTTCCAGGTTTTTAGCTAAAGTGAAGCCTCCATACTTGACTCTTTTAGGTAATGGCCATGATGAAGTTTGAGGAATAAAAAATAATAATAACAACACATTTTTAAAAAAAAAGATTTTATTTATTTATTTGAGAGAGAGACAGTGAGAGAGAACATGAGCGAGGAGAAGGTCAGAGGGAGAAGCAGACTCCCCGTGGAGCTGGGAGCCCGATGCGGGACTCGATCCCGGGACTCCAGGATCATGACCTGAGCCGAAGGCAGTCGTCCAACCAACTGAGCCACCCAGGTGCCCCTTTAATAACACATTTAAAAAGAAATTCTGTTTCATTTGTTTTGAGTCTGAAATAACTGCATTTGGGGGTGTTGAAATGGGACAGGAAGTCTCACATCTCTTAGAGAATCTTGTAAATACTTTAAAGATTTTCCCAGACCCTCTCAAAATTATAATATTCATTGTCCTTCTTTGGCTTTTGGATAGTTTCTCCACAGTTATATTCCCAGTGCATTAAGTTTGGATAACAGTAGTGCATATAGAACATTCTGTCCAGAAGGTAAGAAGAGAGATGTATTCACGATTATAACCAGAGAAGGTAATTTCAGGTGAATCTCTCCTTCTATCTTAAGTCTGGCCTTATGCATTTATTTATTTATTTTTAGAACATTTCTTTCTTTTTTTTAAATTTAATTTTATTTTTTTCAGTGCTCGAAGAGTCATTGTTTATGTACCACACGCAGTGCTCCATGCAATACGTGTCCCTGTCATACCCACCACCAGGACATTCTTTTAATTTTAATGAAGTCTCAGTACAGGTCACTTGGACTGGGAGTTTTAATGGCTTGAATGCAAAGCAGTTTATCTGTGGGTGGGGGTTCTGATTCTCCCCACTAAGTAGCATTGTGTTAAAAATGGCCTTAAAACTTAAGTGATATTCTTTCTCTGAAAACTTACTAGAAGCAAATTAATTTATCCACACCTTATTGCTTTGTTTGACTCAAAGCTCATTGTCACTTTATAAAACTTAAATCTCCCTGCCCTTGAAATTTCTGCAGTAAAAGCACTCGGCATGGCTGAGTGGAGTGATGGTCCCATGTTCTAGGCTCCCCAAGGCCTGTTAGGCCTGGCTGTGTCACATCTTCTGGCCGATGAAACATAAACAGAAGAGATGTGCATTGTATCTGAGGCGTGGCCTTTGAAAAGAAGAATATATGCCTTTCCTTTTCCCTTTCTCATTCTTGGTGGCTGGTGTCCAGTCATGGCCATGAAATGGACAGTGACAGGTGTGGATGGCAGAGCAACAAAAGGGAGCGATCCTGGGTTTCTGATCACTGTAGAGTCAGCCTACTGACCTGACTTGCCCACATAAACTTTACGTTGGAGGAAAATTGACCTATGTCTTCTTCTGCTATTGTTTTTAAGATTTTATTTACTTTTTTAAAAGATTTTCTTTCTTTCTTATTATTTTTATATATTATATAATATATATATAATATATAAATAATATATAATATTTATATGAATTTATAATACATATAAAAATTTATATGTTATATACATTTATATATACTTTGTATATATTTATATATAAAGTATATATAATATAAATTATATTTATATTTATATTTATATCAATTTTATATATTATATATTATATATTTTATATTTTATATATTATATTTATTTATTATTTATTATTATTTTCTTTATTTATTTGACAGAGAGAGACAGGGACAGAGGGAACACAAGCAGGGGCAGAGGGAGAGGGAGAAGCAGGCTCCCCTCTGAGCAGGGAGCCCGATGTGGGGCTTGATCCCAGGACTCTGCAGCCACCTAGGTGCCCCAAAATTTTACTTTATGTTTTTAAAGCAGTCTTCGATTTACAGCAAAACGGAGAGGAAGGTATGGAGATTTCCCAGTTACCCGTGGCCCTACGTGGAGTCCCCCATTATCAACATGATTCCTCGGAGTGGTACATTTTTCACCGGGGACGAGTCTGCACGGGCACATCCTAATCGCCCAGAATCCGCGGTTCACTGTAAGGCTCGCTCCTGGTGCTGCACATTCTGTGGCTTCTGACAGATGTGTCGTGACATGCGTCTGTCATTCCCGCGTTGTACAGAGGTTTTCATCGCCTCTCCTGTCTTCCAGGTGTTCCTCTCTTCTGTCACTTGCAACAAACCCAAATTCTGACTAATTCAACAACTGGATTAGTGCCTTTTGTTTTGCACTGTAAGATGGTGACAGGGCTCGAGTTTTATTTGAAATGTAAGTTTCTTGTTTTATTTTAAAAGCAATCTATTTGCTGTCTACTTTCTTTCCAACAACTTAATTGAGAAATTTGGACTTAGATTAATTATGCAAATGTTTCACTTTAATTTAGCAAATGCTTATTGAACAATTGTTATGTGCAAGGTGATTTACTAGAAGTATTGGGATAAAGAATCTGTGAAGATGATGATATTTTCTTTATCAGAGCACATCACAGTGTCAGGACTGGAGGATCAACAGATTCACAAGTAATTTCCTACACACACACACACACACACACACACACAGACACCTACACCCCTCCTCATAAAATTGATGGTGCAGTTATTCAGTTTTTTAAAAATTCCTGTTTTCCTATAAGGAAACTGAGGCCTGGGAATGTTACTAGCCCATGTCAGAAAACAAATGTAAATGAAAACTGTATTATTTATTTTATTGCAAATTAAATATGGCAAGGGTAAGAGGAAAAACCTTAAAAAATATTTGAACTTATTTTTTTTTTAAAGATTTTATTCATCTGACACAGAGAGAGATCACAATAGGCAGAGAGGCAGGCAGACAGAGAGGGGGAAGCAGGCTCCCTGCTGAACAGAAAGCCCGATGTGGGGCTCAATCCCAGGACCTTGGGATCATGACCTGAGCCGAAGGCAGAGGCTTAGCCCACTGAGCCACCCAGGTGCCTGTATTTGAACTTATTTTTGATCCTAGAACTTGGTCACACGTATAGCAGACCCTACGCAGAAAGAGCACTTCTTGCAGTGTACTTGGCTTGCATGGACGTTTGGCTAATTAAAAACGGAATGATTTTGTATAATAAAACAAAAGCTGCTTAAAGTTATAGATAGAATAGGCTTATTTGAACATGGACGTTAACCTTGTTTTATGTTTGGAAACATTTTGTTGAGCGTGTTTATGAAAACCAGTATGAACGCCCCCCCCCCACCCCGCCCTAGTAGCATCCTTGGTAGAAATTCCTCATTCTTAGCCATAGAAGTGAGTGGCTGAGCTGAATTTCAGTGAAGAGTTAAGCAGGTGCAATGAGGACGCTGTACCGTAACTGTTTATTCCGCCGAGCCGCGGGGCCTCCGTGTATCAACAGTACAAAGCAAACTGTGGGCATTTCTGCTGTAGCACGATGCAGCCCTCAGAAAAAAAGCCCCACATTCTGCAAAAACACACACTATAAATAACTGCCATTTTCAGGGAAATAGAATTGGAATAGATCACTCTAAACATTTTAACCGCTCAAAACATTTTCTGTTGCAAACCTTCACCAGAACGATGGCGAGCTTAGTAGAAGGAACGGCGCAACTCTACTAGCCTGCTCACCTCCCTGCTGGTAAAGGGATCCCGCGGTCATGCGAGAATTTACCTTTAAAAGGTCAAGGAGAAGGTAGCTGGCGGAGGAGCGTGCAAAGAAACATCAGGTCTGCCAAAGGCTGAAAACAAGGACAGGGGTACATTAGCATCAAAATTTGCAGGTAGGGAGCAGGGAGAATCTTTGCACAAAGTGGTCCGGCTCCGTCTCTAGTCTTTGCTTGTTTGTTTCGTACAAATATCTGAGAGAAATGCGCAGCAAACCCTTTTGGAACCTCGTGTGTGGCCAGGTTGAGCCAGAGGAAGGGTAGGCAATGCTGCAGGCTCCCGCGGCTGGCCGCACTCCCGTGTGTGTGTGTGTGTGTGTGTGTGTACGCACATGTGTGTGTGTGTGCACACGTGAGGTTTGGGTCCAGCTGCTGTATCGTGATAGCACAAAACAGAGTGTGCTGAGAAGCCCGGATGGGGTTGAGAAGCCCGTATTGGACTGACACTTTCCCCATTTATCAGTTGTGTGTGAGCTCATTCTTGTTCCAGAAATCCACCCTCCGTCAAAGGACTGTTGAGGCCCTCCCCGTCGAACTGGGGAGGCCTGTCCAGTCAGGGCCAGAAGCCAAGTGAACGCATTTGAAGTAAGGGTGGTCCGAGGAGAGGCAGCAGAGCAAATGAGCAGGGGCTAGAGTGGCCTGGAAAGGGGACGTAAATGTCTTCCAAACCCGTCATATTCCGAGTTGGGTTTTGTTGGAGTTTTGTAAGAGCCCCATGAAGTGGGTGTTGTCTCCCCCATTCTCCAGGTGAGTTAATGAGGCCCAGAGAAGGCGCGGATTCTGCCGAAGGCCACACAGAAGGAACATGGTGGGGTCAGGATGGGAAATCAAGTCTAGGGCGATTCCCTACTGGACTGGAACATGGCAGCAGAAGTGCACGTGCTGAAAACTCTCTGAGCTTCCTTCCCGTCATGTCCAGAGGTGCTGGGGACGGGACACTTCGGGGGATGGTTGGGGCCATGATCTGCGATAAGCCCCATAAGTGCTTTGCATATATGTTCAAACGTCACACAGCAATCAGGCGTTTTATACCCCCCTCCACGAGACTTTTCAGCTCTTGATATTAAAAATAGTTATACCTACCAATGGTTTTTCAGAGTGTGGGCTTCAGGGTTTATACAGCCACAAGTGAAGAAGGAAGAAGAGAAGGGTTTCTGGGATGAGGCGAGCTGTTGGGCTCCAGAGCAGAGTCCGTCTGCGTGTGAACAACGCTGAAGCAGGGGCAGCCGCAGGTGCACATGCTGTGGCCGGTTAACCGCGGAGCTGGACGGGTGTTGTCTCCCTGATGCTGTCGGCAGAGCCAAGAGAATTCCTGCCGGGATCCTGTACTTGAGTTAGAGATCGTCTTCCTTCTTGTGTTCCCACCTCCCACTCCTTCGTCCGTGGACAGCCCTGGATGACCGGGAAATGATGGAGAATGTGTGGTAGGAACATGCTATGGGGAAGGTGTTTTCAGGTTCTAGGGTCTTAAGGCAGTGAGGGTGGGGCTCGGGGGGTGCAGGGCTGGGTGAAGCTTCTCCTCTCGGTGCTCTAAGTTGGACGCTCTGTGATGCGCTCCCTTTCTCCTGGACGTGGGGCCTGGAAGCTCATCTGATGTGCCTTTAACATGGTTTGGTTTCCCTGCTCCTTAGATGGTTCTAGTAATCCCAGGACTGCCTAGAAAAGCTGGTCTGGGGTGAGGATACGGGGGCTAGTATTGATCTAGAAAATACTCCTTTTATTCTTTTTCATTAACTTTATTTTTTTGTATCTACGTGAGATGGGGGATGTTAACTAAGGTAATCATGGTCATCATTGACATCAGCAAAGTCGAGATACCATAGACCTTAAATACACACAGCGGCACATGTCAGTCATTTGTCCATTAGCATGGGCAAAAAGTTAAAACTAAAAAAAAAAAATACTATATAAAAATGGTGGGATACTAAAAAAAGTGTGAAAAAGAAATAAAATTAATCATAATCCCATTGCTTTAAGATAATAACTGTAAAGTATTTGGTTAGTTTATGTGTGTGCATGTGTGTGTATGTAAATTTATGCAAATATAAATATCCATGTAAATCACGCAGTGGTGCACCGAGTCTGCTTCGACTGGCTCGGGCACCTCTCCCCTGCTCTGCATTCAGCGGGGCCGGCGGGCGGACTGAAATCAGGCTCGGTAGGAGGACTGACAGCGCGGCAATCAGAGCTCCTTCCCCCTTCCCCCTCCTTCTTTTTATTTATTTCAAGTTTTTACATTTTTTTGTTGAGTTCGGTTAGCCAGTGTGTGGAACGGTGTTCAACGATCCATTAGTTGCCTATGACACCCAGTGCTCCTCCTGACTCGTGCCCTCCTTACTGCCTGCCTCCTGCTTTTCCCCCTCCCTAATTGTCATTGAACGCTTACTGGCACATCACTGTGTGTGTACATGTCTGTATGTGTGCGTGTGTCTGTGTGCGTGTGTGTCGGCCTTTTTTTTTTTTTTTTTTGACCTCTTGAGCTATTTAAGAGCAGGATCTGGGTCTGATTTCATGGTGCGTCCCTACAGAAACAAACACATCGCTTTACGGACTTAGTGGCTATTTGATAAGTGTGTGACAGATGAAGGGTGCTCCAAGGTGTAGGACGGGTTAGGACTATGGTGCAGATTTTTTTGCAATGGAGTCAGTACATTTGTTGAGTAACATTTTATTCGTGAGTAGTTCTGTAAACCAAGACCAAAGGCACGGTTTTGCAGTTTGCTGTGTGTCACTTGTTGGATTAATAGCGATGACATCCGCTCTCATTCTGGGAGCATTAAGCAGCCGAGTGGGCACCCGCAGAGTAGAAGGTACACGGGACTAATGGGGAGTCCCGGGTCTCTTCTTGTCGTCATGGGCTGGTTGGCTCGGACAGTCTGTCCGGGTCCTGATTCCTCGTTTTGTGAGACGTGCGTGTACTCTGCGTATGTGGGAGGGGGTAGTGGAGGGAAGGATGATTTCCAGGCAGTGCTGCGTTTTCAAGATGCACGAAACTTCTCACTCCCCCCCAGTAACCTGAGAGAGAGGTTCATCTCCCAAGGGTATATCCCCCTGCCCCCTGCACGTGGGCTCAGTCTTCCCTTTCTCACTGCGCTCTTTAACTTTATGTCGTTCAGCTCTCCTTATTAGTGTGGAGATTGGAATAATCAGTGTGTAAGAAATTAATCGCCCCGTGGATATCCTTTTTGATTATTTGGAACGTGAGACTGGCAGAGCCCAGTGCCCCTGCCTGCTGACTGTTAATGACTCCTACTATGCCGTAATTTAATAACGCTTGTGGAAATGTTTGCTTTCTTTTGTATCTGCGTATATTAAAGGATCTGTGCGATTTTTAAAATTTTACTTATTTATTTGATAGAGAGAGCACAAGTAGGCAGAGGCAGGCAGAGAGAGAGGGAGAAGCAGGCTCCCTGCTGAGCAGAGAGCCCCATGTGGGGCTCGATCCCAGGACCCTGAGATCACCACCTGGGCCTAAGGCAGAGGCTTAACCCACTGAGCCACCCAGGTGCCCCACAGCTGATGAATCTTGAAGGGATTTTTTTTTTTTTTTTTTTTTTTTTTGCCTGTCAGGAGGATTTATTAGTTACGTGTTCACAAGGCAGCCATTCAACAATCATGTTCTGCAGTCACTAACCTGAGTGGCCCAGCCTTATGTATACTGAATGGAATAATTTTCCAAGTCTTAAAAATGAAAAAAAGAAGTACAGAATAGAGAACAATACAATTAAGGAAGGAAGAATACAAGCGCAAACGTACTTGAACATACGTAGAATGTCTCTGCAAGGTTACCAAAGAAACCGGGAGCAGTGGCTACCTCTCAGAAGGAGATGTAGGTGAATTTCCTACCATGGGCTAAAACTGGTTCTTTTTTTTTTTTTAACTAGAACTACTGGTAGGGCCCTTTGACAAGACATGTCCTTTTTTTTATTGCAATTTCCTGTTTTATACAAAGTACAGAATGGTCACAGTGTTCAAAGGAAACAAAAATCCATGGACTTTCTTATGCTACTTAGAAAAAAAAAAATCTACAGTCTGAAAGGAACGCTGTGTCCGTGGAGTGAGTTTTGCTGTGTGGGGGGGAATGTCTTTTGCCCCTTCCCCACCTGTTACTCTATAACACACAAAAGAGCTTTTGACTCTCATGCCCAGAGGCTCTTTCCTCTCTAGAGAGGGGCACCACAGGCATGTGTGTGCTCAGAGTGTCATTGATATTTTTGAAGTGTTACATGGTCTAGAATGATCTTTATGCCCCCGCCAATCTTGTGGCTGAGGATGGATCCTGCTCTTTCGACCGCTGCCCTTGCAGTTGGTGGAAACCTGAATTACTCTTTAAAGGGAAAAGGTCTTTTAACTCTTTAGTTCTCTGCTGTCTTCATAATGTCCGTCTAGAAGCTAAAAATTCGGAAAGACTTTTTTTCTCATCTGTCCTCTGTCGTCTGTTTATTCAAGATAAACATTTGATCTCCATTTTACCTTTTCTTTCGAAGGGTTCAAAATACTTTCCAAAACTGTATCTGCGTTTTATTCTACATAAACATTTGATTTCTGGTGTACTTTTTTTTTTTTTTTTTGTGGAAGGGATTAAAACACTTCCATACACACACACACACACACACACACACACTATATATATATATATATATATATATATATATATATATATATATATATATAGTGTATGTCACCGACTTACTCCACCAATAGATTTCTGAGCAAGTTCCTCTGTGGTTATGGCTTTTGTTTTGCTTAAAGATCGCACATCCCAGCAGGGTTCATGAGACCCCAATATTATAATTGCTATTTATGTAGAGCTTTTACAGGAGCTTAGTCAAAGCAGAGAAATATCTGTCTACTTTTTGTAGATAACATAAGAAAGCTAAGATACAAAATAAAAACATTTTTGTACTAATAAAGAAATCTAAAACTCCAGGTGGCCTTTTAATAATCTTTGTAATAGATCACACTACCTGTGCAGATAGTTTCGATATTCTTACACAAAATTAAGAAAATATAGAGTGTTCCTTTCAATCATTGCTTAATTACTGAGATTTAAAGAGTCCCATCATGATTATGAGGCATAGTAAAAGATCGCCATAGCCTAACATTTAGGTACATTTCAAACCTTACAAAGTGCTTTTGCAGATGCCATTTCTTTGAAGCCCTCACTGGTATCCTGTGGGAGTTATTATCCTTAGCATGTAGGGCAGAGGAAAAACCTCAGGCTCAGACTTAACCAAGGTTGCAGATGTGGGCACTCAGGTTTCCTTATTGACAAAGTAGTTCCCAGTCTCCCGTTCCACGTCTTTTCTTGTCCCCCAGCCCCTAGATGTTATTCTGAATATATCTGAGTATATCTATTCTAATGGACTCCCAAGTAAAGACTGGAAAGGTCCAGTTACTGCTAGATTCCCTATGGCCGGTTTTCACCTGTGAAGACAGAGACTTTGGGCAGTTGCTCTCATCTCGGTAACCTCATGTCACCAACGGAGTGTTTTTTCTGTTAAAACCAGGAGTCTGGCAGGCCTTGAGAAGTATATGGTGGAGAGCCGAGGGGCCAGATGAGTTGTGTAGGGGTCGAAGCCTTTGAAGAACTCCTAGGTCTGCCTCTTTGTTGACCTGCTTTGGAGAGTCTTTCTAACCTATAACTCCTGGATTTCCTCTCTGGGGAAGATCCTGTAGAGCCAGACAAATCCCTGTGTTTGTTATCCTTTCCCCCGAGGTGGGAAGTGGGCGGAGACAGGAGGGCATAGTCCCACACATTGCCGCTTACCATTTTGGAACGCAACTCTCCATTTCCAGGCAGGAGGCCGTGAAAACGAAGGGCCGTGGCGGAAATGGGCCACCTTTCGCATTCCTGTAATGTCAGACATCCGACTGTATGGTTCAGAAGTTGAAACCTGATTTTTTCCCCCTTGGTCCTGTTCGTGTCAATCTGTGGGGAGGATTCAGAGGCTTTATTTTATTGGCATTCCAAGTCAACTCTGCAAGGAAGGTCAGGCCTCCAGGAAATTTGTTTTGCATTTGCTTACAGATACGCGAATAGGAGAGCCACACCACACTCCAGTTATTTATTTATTTATTTATTTATTTATTTATTTATTTGAGAGAGAGACGGCGAGAGAGCACGAGCGAGGAGAAGGTCAGAGGGAGAAGCAGACTCCCCGTGGAGCTGGGAGCCTGATGTGGGACTCCATCCCGGGACGCCGGGGTCATGACCTGGGCTGAAGGCAGTCGTCCAACCAACTGAGCCACCCAGGCATCCCCATACTCCAGTTTTGAAGACCGTTTCCACCAGTAGGTTTTCCCTAAAAGGAGAAAATTGTCTTAAACATTTCCTATGCAGAGCGGGAAGGGACCATGACCATCATCTACCTCACTCCTCCCAGCTCCGCTCTGGGCGACCATCAGCAGAAAGGGGTCCACCTTCTCCGGAGAGAGCCATGGTGGGATACCGCGAACGTTATAACTTAGTTCCTTCCATTAACATAAAATCCACTTTTCCAGCCCTCTTTCCTGTGGTTCTCATTTACATTTCTAGGTTGACGTAGGCTACCCAAACCCTCTTTGACACCAGAGCACTCTGCCTCTACAGAAACAATCGTCACGGCTGACCGAGCCTTCTCTTTCCCAGGAGGAGAGTTTCTGTTTCGCTCTGCCCTGTCCTACGTGCTGTGGTCCGCACATCCCCTTCCCTCCTTGTTGGTCTCCCCTGGAGAAGTTCTGACAGGCTGAGGCCTCACTTAATGCCAGCCCTGTGCTTGCGCTTTTCACGACTCTGTCTCATGATGACCGCTTAAAACCACTTGGTATTTTCTGCAATAAATGTTTTAAAGTCAATCCCGTAGACACGTCAGGACCGGAGTGGAGGCTGAGGGTGCGGCAGGTGGGAGGCAGATCCAGCATGAACGTAACCCCGGAATGATTCTGGAAACTAGATTGCACTCTCAGTCCATTACAGTTTTAACCTTCCTGGGCCAGCACAGCTCCTCCTCCGTCTGCCTCACTCCCCCAGCTTTTTATTGATGTTTCTCTCGGACGCGGATCATTTTTCATCTCTGTGTTACCATCAATCTTTCTCCTGTGTGTGAATGAATGAATAATTACCTTCTGACTCCCTGGCTTGGGATATCTGAATATTAGCAGTGTTGCTCATTTCGCTTCTTTGTCAAACACTGCTGATCACCCTTCCGGCTAGCTGGTCGGTACAGTTGCCCACGAGCAGCTGTTGATTTACTTCTCTCCTGTCAGACTGTGGATTAGGTGAGACCAGCAAAAAATGTGCAGAAAGAAAAGAGCAGAAACAATTGCTACATCCCAGGTCTGAAACTTAGTCTTTCAGAATGTAAAAGGGAATAAGTAATAGTAGTAATAATGACACTAATAAGAACAACAGTTACAACGTAATAGCTACACTGTGTTTTTCTTTACCACGTGAGAGGCCTTGTGCTAAACCCTTTACATATGCTGTATAATTTAATCCTTAAACCATTTACAAATTTGAGAATTTAAGGAACATGCCCTGGCCAGGCTGCCTGCTGGGGAAGCCAGAATTCAAACCCAGATTTTTTTATTTTCCCCGTCAAGTTCATTCTCTTAGCCATTGTGTTATAATGCAGTACACTCAATAGATTGTCAGCAAAGGCTCCTGAGCATACTTCCTCCTCTAAAAGGAAGCTAAGAGGTTCTGGAAACTTAGTGATGACTTGTAGTTCAATGGACAAAAGCGCAATGGATAAGTGACCCTTTGAATTCAGCACCTTCCTTCTTAGATTAGACTCTCATTTTTTTTAAAAGGTTGATGTATTTATTAGTGTGTGAGCCCGGGGGAAGGACAGAGGCAGAGGAAGAGAGAGAGTTTTAAGCAGACTCTCTGCTGAGCTTAGAGTGCGACCACTGCTGGGCCCCATCCCACGACCCTGAGATCATGATCTGAGATGAAGTCAGGAGTAGGATGTTTAACTGACCGAGCCACTGGGCATTTAACCCACTGAGACACTCATTTTTGATGGAGAAGCTCTGAAGTAGGCAACAAAATACTGTGTATATTCCATATGTCGCTTGTTTTTTGATGCCTGCTGGAGGCAATAGTTCAGAAGAACGGGAGGAAAAATCCACCAAAGAAGAACAGATTTAATAGAGGTACCATGGGAAAGCCAAACTGAGTAGAGATGAAATGGCAGGTTAATGAAAACATGTGCTGTGTGACAAGAGGTACAAGGTTTAGGTTTTCGTGTTGGGGAAGAATATGCCTCTAGATTCTGGGGTGAAGTATAGTTTCCATAAGAAAATTCAACCACAGGGATGGCTTGAGCAGTAGAGAGTACAGTGGAACGTCTGCCTCCTCTTTCCTGGACATTAGGATTCTCTTTTGCATCAGTGTTTTCAAAAGCCTTTTGTTTGGTCGACCCCCTTACCTGTAGATCATATTGAGCTTGCAATCAGAGGAAGACTCTAGACGTTTTTCAGAGAAGTTGCTGTGTAACTCGACCCTCTTCAGGTTCTGCTTTGGTGATTTGACTATTTAAACCGAAACCCAGGTGTTATGTTTAGATCTGTTGAATTACGTTTTCTGAAATGCCACCGAGCTTTCCATAAGGTTGGTTTTTTTAAATGTGCTGGATTATACGGCACATTTCCTTTCACTCTCCCATCTGTGACGTGATCACCCTGCTGGCTAGCTGATCCCATCAGAGGACAGAGCCACGAGGCCGCACTTTAGTTAGAAACTTGCCACCAACTTTTCATTGACCTGTTAACCAATGTTCTCTGGTATACAGCTGTAAAGTCTAATTTTAAGACACCCTCTATCTTTTTTATCTACGTCTCATCTTCAGCTTTCTCAGATGTCTTGCAAGACCTCACTTGAGATCCTGGAGCTAATGAACATGTTCTTCTAGTTCCAAGGACAGAAGAACCTATGGTCCAGCAATTCCGGACCCACAGGAACTGCTCTTTAAGTGGTTATTGTTGATTCTTAGCTATCTTATGCTCGTTATGTAACAATGTTAAAGGGAACGTATGGTCTGCTGACAGCACCAAGCCCTGTGTGGAAGATTAGCTCTGCATAGCATAATCACCACCATCAAGTCTCCTGTGAACTATTTTGTGTAGGATAATGTTGGAAGGAGACTGGTCTTTCGCCACTGGTGATGACCATTCTGTCTGGGAAGACCTCCAGTCAGCCATAACTGGGTCTTCAGATGTTCAGACATTTAAACCCCTTATGCAACGGAGTGCACTTTGCAAACTTTTTGATCTTTGTTGACAGAATGTGTTCCTCCCTTTTAAATATGCTTTTGTTTCTTTTCTAATGATATTGTCTTTGGATCCTGTCAAGGTAAATTTGGATTATTTTGTAATTCCTCGATCTCTATTGATTACATTTGCAACTAACTAGTGGACCTTGGGTTTGTAAGGTTTGGTGTGGATACAAGTTGCCCTCAAACCCCTGAGAACATTAGGGGATAAATGACAAGCCCAGAGTTGGCCAATGAAGAAGATTGACTGGTTGCTAGTGCATTTTATAGATAGGCTTTTAATTAAATGGAAGCATACCAAGTAGTTAAAAAAATGATATTTTTTCATCCCTTTATGTTGTCTATAAGGGAAATGAGGGAAAGTATTATTTATGAAGGTAAGTGGTGATGACTTCTAGTTCACATTTACTATTGATTTTTAGGTGTGAGTCTATGTAGGTGTTCTGGAGAAAGAAAAAAAAATCTTTATATTCCTGGTAGACCAGTTGCCTGAGCATCAACATTGTTTCCAGGGTATTTCCATGAGATAAATCACCCAGCTATGAGATTTATTTTGGAGTAGTTAGGAAAAGGTAAGATAGTCTTTTCTGAAATGTTTCTTTAAAGGGCCAAGATGCGTGCTACAAGGAGGCAGCATAATGTATTTTTTTTTAAAGATTTTATTTATTTATTTGACAGAGATTACAAGTAGGCAGAGAGGCAGGCAGAGAGAGAGGAGGAAGCAGACTCCCTGCTGAACAGAGAGCCTGATGCAGGACTCGATCCCAGGACTTGATCCCACCTGGGCGCCCCTCAGCATAACGTATTAAAGCAAGCAGCCCAGAAAATAGCCTGGCCTAAGACTTTAGCAAGCTTGCTGGAGAAGAAGTAGCTGTGATATAAGTTGGTCGTGGGGCATATGAAAGTTACAGGGGAGAGCAGACAAAGGTTTGAAATTTAGTGAGGCTAAACTGATCTGTATTAAAAATTAAAGTGCTGGGTCCCCTGGGTGGCTCAGTCAGTTAAGCCTCTGCCTCCAGCTCAGGTCATGATCTCAGGGTCTCGGTGGAAAGCCTGCTTCTTCCTTTCCTCTTACAGCTTCCCCTGCTTATTCTCTCTCTCTGTCAAATAAATAAAATCTTAAAAAAAAATATTTAAGTGCTAGCCATCAGAGGATGGCTGTAGGAATTCACCCTACAGATTTAAAACCTGCCAGGACCTGTGGTTTTTGGTAGTTAAACCTCTGTACCCTGGCTTGGAACTGGTGAGTGATGGGTGGTCTTTTCAAAATCCTACTCAGCCACAACATTTTAAGGAGATTATGGGCCAAGGAGATGATAGGCACTTTTATTTTACTATGAAGAGGTGAAACTTTCTAGAAGCTAAGTGATTTGTCCAAGGTTGCTAGCTAGTGGCAGAGCCAAGATCTGAACAGAGCCACCCACCACATGTCCAAGATGTCAACAGGGGAAGATTTTTTGTGAAAAACTAGGGTGGGTCTTTGTTTGTTTGTTTTTAACTGCTTGAAAGTGGTTCCACCTTTAGCCAAATATGCATTCCAGATTTTTCTGTGGCAATGGTGACTTCGTAAAACTTTTTAAAGGGGTCATTAAATAGAAAATCAAATTAATGCATGCATAAATTATAATCTTTTATACAAACAAATCTTCAAATTCAGGTATTTTTTTAAGCCAGATGCCCTTCTTTCTGCTTTGAAAAATATGGTTACTTAGCTTCACAGTCTATAATGGGGGAGTTGTACCCTGAGAAACTTTTTCCTGTCAAAACCTCAGTTACAAGAATAATGATTTCATTGGGAAGATGATAAATCAAGAGTTTCAGATGTCTCATTACAGTTTTTTTTTTTTTTCCTGTAGGGATTTCAATAATAAGAGCTTTAAAAGTACCTGTGAAGGGGCGCCTGGGTGGCTCAGTGGGTTAAGCCTCTGACTTCGGCTCAAGTCATGATCCTGGGGTCCTGGGATCGAGCCCCACATAGGGCTCTCTGCTCAGTGGGGAGCCTGCTTCCCCCTCTCTCTACCTGCCTGTCTGCCTACTTGTGATCTCTGTCTGTCAAAATAAATAAATAAAATTAAAAAAAAAAAGAAGTACCCATGAAGGTGTAGCCACAAAACCAAACCACATGTAAGCAAATTTATTCTTGGTTATGTCTGACTTCTTTGCCCCTGGGTTCTGAGATCAGCACAGCATTCCTTGTCCACCTTCATTCCTGTCACACTGACCACGGAATGGCAGTCATAGACGTGCTGTGGGGACTGAGCTCTTGAAGCCACTGGTTCAGTCATTGTAACAGTGACTCACATGACTGAACCGTGTAATTACCGATGTCCACCTACATGGCTCACTTCTGAAAATTTATGCTACAGGGTTTTCCTCTTGCCTGTTCTAGATTATTGAATAAAGAATTCCATAGAAATGCAGTTTTATTTTTCAGGCTGTCTAGTTCATCTTCTTTACTACTATAATATGAAAATCCCCACGCCAACAGGTGAAATCTTTTTTTTTTTTTTTAAGATTTTATTTATTTATTTGACAGAGATCATAAGTAGGCAGAGAGGCAGGTGGAGAGAGAGGGGGAAGCAGTCTCCCCGCTGAGCAGAGAGCCCGATGTGGGGTTTGATCCCAGGACCCTGAGGTCATGACCTGAGCCGAAGGCAGAGGCTGAGCCAACCAGGCACCCCTAGCAGGAAAAGTCTTAAGTATGTTCATTTATGACATCGTATGTCCTATAATTGGTTGCATTTTCCCACAAACAGTGGGATGCTCGGAGGCCATATCTGTGGACTTCTTTGAACACGAGGTGTCAGAGATGACAAAGAGGCATTATAATTACCTGACTGTATCTAATTCTGATCTTATTTTTTCCGTTATTTTTGTTTCTCTGGGATTTTCTGATCATTGAATTTTAGTGTATCTTTGTCATTGGCCTCATACATATTTAAAAAAATGAAACATTCAAGTAATAATTTAGATAAACTTCAGATGCATTTTTTAAAGCACAAGGTAAAGTACAAGCAATAAGTAAAAACACACTTCGGTAGAAATTTTGTGGGCAGACCAGCTGATTCTGTCGGTTTGCAGACTCGGGGGTCCCTGGCTGGGATCTGAAAATTGGCCTCGGGACACAGAAGGCAGGGAAGGGGGAGGCAGCCGCCGCAGGTGACGGGTGGCACAGGGAATAAGCCAGGGAGCTTACCTGGGAGGCTGGAGGCTTGATGGGGTGGCCGCCAGCCGAGGACGTTTCTGCCTCCGCCCTCCAGAATCTGGAAGTTTCTCCAGTGGTCTTAATGCGGTTCAGTCATGGATACCCTCAGTGGTCGTCTGGATGCCACATTGCTCTCTCCAGGCTATGTCCTTAAAAATGGCTCCCATTTGGGAACAGAGAGTGAACTATACCTTCCAAGAACTTGGGGAGGTGATGAGCCCCTGGCTGCTGGGAGCCTGCTCGTGGGTCAGCCTGTGGTCGTGTCCTTGTGATGGCCTCCTCCGACAGACCCCTGCAGAAACACTCTGATGCAGAAGCAAAGGAAGGAAGAGGTTGGCTGGAGGGGTCTGTGCATTTGATGTGCTGATGTGCAAGTGGGGAGGAGGCCAGAGCTGCCCAGAAGACAGTCTGTGGCTTTTCTAGTACTTTCCCTGGAGGGTCCAGGCTGAGGGGGATTTGCTTGCTCCTCACTTAGGACTAGATGTGGTAACACAGCTGGGGGTTCCAGGAGGAGTGTGTTGGGGGGATTTCTTCTTTCTCTCTGTCTCTTCCAGCGACCAGTGAATTCAGGGATGAGGCTCCCAATGGTTCTGGGTGCGAGTCCTGAAGGGGGGGAACCTGAGGTCACCAGTGCTTTGAACAGTTCTGCGGTTTTCCTGAGAAATCTCATGGGCCTGGGGGAAGCTGGGCTTTGCTGGAAGCGCGGCAGAAGGATTCCTGTGCTCCGCTGGTAGAGCCTTATGGCCCTGGATGTCAGTGTATTTAACAGTGCAGAGTAGGGGGTACCCGGGACGGCATAAGGAAAGAATGAAGTAGTCATCATTGTTCCAAGTCATCCTGTTTGCCTGGAGAAGTAGGAAAAATTGTATTTTCCCCTAATCAGTTTATAGACAAGCCCCCCCTCCCCGTGTGTGTGTGTGTGTGTGTGTGTGTGTGTGTGTGTGTGTGTGTGTACTTGAGGGTGACTTAAACACATCACGATGGCTTGTGAGAAGAATGTTGTCCGGCAACATGAGGAGACACAGGCACAACAAGTCGCAGATCTGAAATCCTTGCATGGTATCTTGGAGTCGGCCCAGTGGTCTCTGTGTAAAGGTTGCCAGTGACCCAAATGGTGAGAGAACCTCTTGCCAACAGGCATATGTTGCTACTTTCCGATAGTAATGAAGGGAGTGTCAAACCAGATTTGTTTGGGAGCAGTTTCAGCGCGTGCACCTGTGTCCGGGAGGACGTCACACGCACGTGCACGACGCCCTGAAGCTGTTCGGCTCCTTTCAATTTTCCCTTCTTCCAACTCTCACACTGTCAACGTAAAAACTCGTTTGCTGTCCTGCGGTCATGTTGCAATCCCGTGTGTACAGCTTCGTGCATGTGGAGAGTCCTGTGGAGACTTTAGTTGGCAAAGTAGTACTCACTGTGTGTTTTTTCTCTTCTTCTTTCTGGTTTTATTGAGATATAATCGACATACAACACTGGGTAAGCTTAAGGCGCACTGTCCTGATCTGCTCTGTGTTTATGTTGTGAGATGATTATCACAGGAAGTCGAGCTCTAACTTCCATCACTCACACAGTTACACGTTTTTTTCCCTTTTCCTTGTGATGAGGACTTTTGAGACGCGCTCACTTAGCAGCTTTCGCATACGCATGCTAGTCCTGGGGGCTGTAGTCCTCTCGTTTACCATGTCCCAGGACTCACCTGTCTTATGACTGGAAGTTTGTGCCTCTTTACCACCTTGGCCCAGGCCCCCTTCCCCTGCTCTCTGCCTTGGCAACTACAAAGCTGATCTCTGTTTCTACGGCTGGTTTTAAGAGTCCATACCTGAGTGAGATGATCCAGTGTTTGTCTCTCTCTGGCTGATCCACCTCACCTGGCCACGTGCCCTCAAATTCCATCCACATCATCGCAGGTGGTGGGACTTTCCTTCCTCTGTCACTGGACAGTGAGCCACCACCTGTGCACACACACCGCATCCCTTCCACCCACCCGTCTGCCCGTGGAGACCCAGGCTGCCGCCATGTCCTGGGCACCGTGAACAGCACTGCAGTGAACGTGGGGTTGCAGCCATTCCTTGGGATAGGGACTCTGTTTCGTTGAGACACACGTCCAGAAGGAAGCCCCTTGACCACATGGCAGCCCATCCCTACTTCTCCACACGGTTCTTTGTAGTGGGTGCACCAACCCCCATTCCTACCAGCTGTGCACAAGGCCTGCCCCATGTCCTCGCCAGCTCCTGCCATCTCCCTGTAATGATGACAGCCATTCCACCAGGTGTGAAGGGACACCTCACCATAGGCCTTGTCATCTCCTTAATATCCAGGGATGCTGAGCTCCCTTCTGTGCACCTGCAGGTCACCTGGATCTCTTCTCTGGAGAAATATCCACCAGTACCGCAGGACATCTGTGAACTTGTACATATAAGGATCCTCTGCTAGTCTGCATCCCAGGGATAACTCACTAAGAATTACTTGAAAAGAGCTGAGAGCCTCTGACCTCCAGTCTTACCTGTTGTGCTCAGGGGCAGCAGGAAGGCCTCGCACTGTAGTGAGTAGAGATGACGTAGCGTTAGGGAGGTTGGACACACTGAAATAGAGACAGTCTTTGGTGTGTAAATGATGGTTTTCTCTTAGTTAATAGAATTCTTTTAATCTCTTTAGAGTCAGGTTGTTGATGGGGACATGGGAACATTAAAATGTATGATGTAGAAGTTTCAAAGATGTTTACCAGTATTTTTCTCGAACCAGTTACCTTGTTGATAAAATTTACGGTCTTTTCTTTCATTCCTTTTTCTTCAAAATGTAGCTGTAGTTTTTTTTTTTTTTAAGATACAATCATAGCTTTCTAGTAGACTGTGATGTGTTATAGTAGAAATACACATTACCCTTTTACCATAGAAAAAATACTAATTTCTACTATGATGAATTAGGTATATTTCATAAAGAAAAAACAATGAACTGAGCCTTACAAAATAGGTCAGATTGTCACCTAGACATATAAGTTAGAAGAGGCCTCGAGGCAGGGAAAAATAGCCAGAGAGAATGAACATATTAGAAAGGGCCATACAAGTTAGTGGGCGACAGAAGGGAATGATGCCAGGAGCTGAGATCAGATTGCAAGGGGTTGTAATGATCACTATAACACAGTTTAGCCTTTCTTAAGCTTACGGTGGTGCTCTAGATAAGAGCTTTTAGTTGGGGATGACCATAAGTTAGGAGGATCTTCTCAAACAGTGCAAAAGGTGCATGCATGAGAAGGCAGGAGGTTCAATGATGAGACCCTCCTAAAATCCCCAGGTGGGTACTGAGAGCACGAGTTACACTGTTTGCAGAGAACATGGGGGAAAAGGGGCCTAGCTTATATATGAGCTCTAGAACCAGTGGGTGGTGATAGAAAGGCAACCATAATTGAGGTTATAAGGGAAAAACAGTTCTGGGTTTCTGCTTCTGTATCTAATCTTTTCCATTCCAAAATGTCTCCAATCAGGGCACCTGGTGTTTAAAATATTAACTATTATAGTTACTTATATGAAGTGGGCAAGCTGGTGATAAGTGACTAGAGAGTGAGTTTAAATTTAAAGCTTATTTATTTCTCTGTTGAGCCATTATACGAGTGTGCAAAAGCAACTCATCCTCATTACCCTCATCACAACCGTGATCATCATCCGACAGCACTGGAGGCTGCCTGTGCGGACCGCCATGCAGTCCCCACCTCGCCGATTGCTCATACTAACCCTTCGGGCACTGTGACCGTACCCGTTTTACACATGAGCTATATGAAGCTTGGAGAAATTGAAGAGTTGCGGAGGGCTGCAGGTAGTAAATGGCAGAGCTGGGCTTGGGGATCAGGGAACGTGGGCTTCAAAAAATTACACTGTTTGCCCGTCATTTTGCAAGGAGAGTCCATCAAGAATAGGTTAAGTTCTTCTATTATGAAGTCCCAGAATCTGTCTAAATTATTTGGGCACATTATGACTGCTTCATTGGAGTGTGGGGTATATTTGAGAAAAGTTGGAACCCGGCAGGTTGCCTGGCATCCGCGGCTCAGAGAATCAGGACCTCAGACAGCTCCCCGGGCCGGTCCTGATTGGTAGAGGCCTCTGGCTGGCTTCTTCCTTTGCCTTCCTTCTGTGGATTGACTTTCACCCTGTCCATCTTTACCTTTCCTTCTTCCTAGTAACATTAAGTTACACTGGCTCACTCTCCTGATTTTGCAACTCTGAATTTTTGAGTTCGGATCTGATTGCCTAGTTTATCTTTGAATATTTGGGCATTGGTTTGTCATGGCCTAGTCTGTGCAATGGCCGTCCTCCAGTGAGGGCTCACTTGTTGACCCTATACTTGGACTGGTGGGGGGAGGGGACGGCGTTACGCCTGTTGTAGGCCTGCCCCTCAGCACGGGGGCTGGGTAGCAGAAGCTCAGACGGGTACCTCTTTGGTTTAGAGGAGGTAGATGGTGTGTCTTGCGAATGCATGGCTATTTAAATGAAAGAAATTGTTACTGCGTCTACTGGTATTTAAAACATTGTGTCGGCCTCCTGGGTGGCTCAGTCGGTTAAGCGTCTGCCTTTGGCTCACGTCATCATCTCGGGATCTAGGGATCGAGTCCCCCGTCAGGCTTCCTGCTCAGTGGGAGTCTGCTTCTCCCTCTGCCTGCTGCGTGCTCTCTCTCTGACAAACAAATAAATAAAATCTAAAAAAAAAAAAAAAAAAAAAAAAGTAAAACATTGTGTATTAGCCAGAACGTGGTGTATTTATTCATTACCACTTACTATGTTTATAGGAACATAGTAACAAGAAATTTTATATTATCACAGAATCAGATGCTTCCCTTAAGAAAAAAAAAAAAAAAAACCCTTCTTTTATTTCCGAGTGAAAATATCACAGCAGTTGGGGGAGTCTGTAGTGTACGCAGATAAAAATGATATTTAAATGATTAAATCAAATAATCAGAATCCCTTGGTCTTTGTTTTCCACCTTGATAAAATTTATGTATCCATTTCTAACTGTCAAAAGAATTTAGAACTCATTTTATTTCCCAGCCCGACCACATTGATTTCTGTCCTTCAGAGTATTACAAGGCTGCCGTATAAAAATTCAAGGTCTGTGCAGTATCTGTGATTCTATTTTCATTTGTCTCTCAGGTGGGAATTCATGAATTATAATATCTTTAGCCTGCATTATATAGAATATTTTGCTAAGAAAAGGTAGGGCCATTGATGATAGGACCACATAGGGCTGACACATCACTATGGTACCATCTAATAGGATTACCAAAATTAGCATCTTCAGTAGTAATTATGTTGGTATTTATCTCTTAATGCCAGGAAAGCCTTAGAATTTTCTGAGGTTGGAACTTAAGGAATGTCTGAGGAATTGCTTAGCATCAAGACTCACAGTTCACCCATAAAGGGCAACTCGTTCGGCTGATAATTAAATTGAGGAAGGCGGCTAAGAGGACCCTCCCAGTTCAGCTAAATTTCTACATGTAGGATATTCAAACATTAGACTTGTTCATGATCTTTCTTTATATGAGCAATAAATAAATGACAGACAAGCTGTTATCTGTATGCACTAAGGATGTCGGTTATAGGGAGAACCCAGCCCCCAGTATCTTATAGCCTCTGAGCTTATCAGATAATGGTAGGATATGTGCGATCACGCAGAGAAATGAAATAATTCTGGAATGTCTTCAGAGCAATTATTTTAAGTGATCCTGTTACTTGCTTATAGTTCTATGATTATACACCTACCGTGTGCCAGCTGCTGTGGAAGTCTATGAAAATGGGTAAGATGGGACAGAGGTGGGAAGAGCGGCATAAACCAGAAAGGTGAGCATGCGGAGGATGGAGACCTCACGGTCAGGTGGCAGGATCCGGCAGGGTCTATAGAGGAGGGCTCTGGCTGAGTTAGGTCTGAATAGTTGGGAGGAGGGAATGGTGCCGGAGTGGGGGTGGGGGGGGGGGAGAACAGATGGGGAGGGGCAAGAGCGTTCCGAATGCTCAGTGGATCTTTCCGGGATGAAGTGCTGTGTTTGCAAGGGACGGGGATAATCATGAAGGAGCTGACTAGAGTCAGCTTCTGGAGAGCTCGAATTCTGGAGCAGAGGCTTGGACTTCATGCCACAAATAATGAGCGAGAATTCTACACTTGGAATCAGGGACACGTTTTTGAGCTTTAAGAGGTCTAATCCTGCTGCTGTGGGCAGAATTCACTACAGATGATTATTTAGGATTACGGTTACTCTAGGTCTGGTTTGTTCTTTACGGTTGGTAGTCAATACACGAAGTGTTGGTAATCCTCGGAATAGAAGCAACCACTTCTCCTGTCTTCTGGTTGTCACGTGTCAATGACAGGGTTCCAGGGTATGAAGTCACAGTCTTGGGAAGAACAGTTTGCAAGAATTTGCACTGAAGCAGTTAAAAATCTGGCTTGTGATTCTGAATTAAGCGGAGTGTTTTTCATTATGTCTTTGGAAAGTAAATCTCATGGATTCACCCAGCTTTGTATTTTTGGAACGACACGGAGGCATAGTCGCTGGCTGAGGTGCGAGAGAGGTTGGGTTCGAATCCAGCTGTGCCCTGTGAATTGCTGGCAAGCTGTGGAGACAAAAAGACCAGTCGTGCTTTGGTTTTTAATCCAGAGACAACTTTGTTTGGGAGACAGGAAGGACAATAATGTTTAAAGGGGAGACAGCAAATGTGAGCTCTGCTATTCCCAAAAATTGGATCCGAAAGAGTTTCTTCCTGTGGTGGTACCATTTAAGGGGAAATCGACTCCTCCCACCCCCAATTTGGGATTTGGGCAATAATGAATTAACAGGAGGTTTAAATATTATAAAATCTTCACGAAATTCCCTCTTCTCGATTTAGACTTCTTGCAGGGAGCAGCAGTAAGCATGTCCTCCAGTCTTCCACTGTGAGCCCACGCTAATAGCTGTGGGGTTTGCCATTTCCTGTCGTCTGTTCAACTTCCAGAACATTGGAAGTGTTCGCACTGATCATATTACTCAGGTAATTGTCCAGTCCAATCTTTATCTTGCTTTGTATGGTAAACACAGCTGCGTTTTAATTTAATACATTGTTGGAACAGAGAAGGCTCATCCCTATGCCCCGCACCATCCCTTTTGGCTGCTGCTACCGAAAGTGCCTGCTTTGGTGCCCCTTGAGTCTAACTGTATATCCTCTTCTGTCCCCACTCATCTCTGTGGAGAGGACAGGCACTGTCTCGCTGCCCCGTATCCCAGTGCTTAACACAGAATCTGGACCCTGCTGCACCATCAATTAAGGTTTACCGAACAAAGACTATTAATTAAATTAATGTATTGCGTTAGCACAAATAACTCGACATAAATAACTTTTGAAGGTGTCAAAACATCTAGTTAGTCTCACTGCTCTAGTCAGAGAGGCAGTCACTTAAGTGTGAGAAAGAACAAAAGTCAGTCATTTGCTTAAATTATGGAAATGTCACAGCTGATTGCTCTTCATTCCTCTCCTTATTCAGCAGGCTCTGTGCTAAGTCCCCTGGGAATTACCCACTTTCTGGAGTTAGTACAGGGGTTAAGTGCTCACCCTCCGGTGCATAGAAGGCTGACTGTTAAACATGAAGGATGAACTTTTATATTGTACTGGGAGCCCAAAAGGCTTCCCAGAGAAGGTGATACTGAGCTTTGCAGGGACACTAGGAGTTGGTTGCTTGAAGGGCATCCATAGGGAACCATGACAACCAGAAAGGCCCGGAGTTGGAGGCAGCATGATGCTTTCGGAAGCTACAGATAGCTTGGCACCGCTGGGAGAAGGCTAGGAGAGTAGTTCGCTTCTTTCGGACATTTAAAACTTTTTAAAGCAGAAATTAATCATAAAATACTCTCTTAAAGATATTGAGCAAGTGAAATGAGATAAATTATGTTCTCTTTTCATTTATTCTATTAAAAATAAAACTTTCTTGGGGTGCTTGGGTGGCTAAGTCAGTGAAGTGTCCGACTCTTGATTCCAGCTCAGGTCAGGGTCTCATGAGGTCAGGGCCTGGTTGGGCTCCACACTGGCTGTGGAGCCAACTGAAGAGTCTCTCTCCTGCTCTCCCCCACCACCCACTATGCTCTCTCAAAAAATAAAAAAACTAAACATCTAAAAAATAAAACTCACAGCTACTTGCTGAATTAATAAAATGATCTTTATGAATCAAAAATTAAAATAAAAAAATAACAAAAATTTCTCTAAGTCAGAGGTAACACATAATCATTTTGAAAACTTAGACAAGATAGATAAGACACTACCCATAATCCCTACATTTGGAAACACCACGCTCATTAATTGGTGTATTTTCTTACAGATTTTAAAAATGTCAACATGTAGCAGAAATAATTAACAGTAATACTTTGATGTGTTCCTATAATTTTTTTCTTTTGTGTCAGTACTTTGTATCTGCATTTCATGGTTGTAGAACATGGCAAACATCAAAGGGAAGTAATAAATCACCATTACATAGCTTTTATTTTAGAAAGGGACGAGTCAACATTTATTGACAACCTACTAGGTTTTCATATTAAATAATTATCGGTCAACCAAGTTCAAGTTGCCAGAGGAACCCAGACTGCCATCTCTAGGAGATGAGAAGTGCCTGTGGGTTCTTCCCCGTGTGCATTGATTTCTTGTCGTTGCTCTAGTTCCTCACTGAATCGTTTTAGCAATCCAATGAACCATTTGAAAAATCACGGATGACCCAGATGTCTTACTGGAGGAGTGATTTATGGATCAGTGCCTTTCATTTGATCATCTGTTTCTACCTTCTGTGTTTAAAAAAAAAAGAAGTCAAATGCCATGCATTTTTAAAGGGTTAAGCCTACCCAGGATTTTAGAAATGAAGCAGATAATTGAAAACCAAATAGTTCTTGCTTTAAAATGATTAAAAAAGAATATAAATGTTGATTATTTCTACTTATAAAATAACCCTTCCATTCTGAAAGTCCTCATGATGGAGGCACTTAAATGCTGGCAAGTGCACACATCCACCTGAGGATAGTTTAAAATGCCATCAAATATAAGAAGTGATTTTTAAAGAGCGCCCTTTGAGGCCATTCACTTGATACATTCCAACCAAGTCTGATTTTTTAATGTGAAATATTACAGATGTGTATGGTTTTGTTGTTAAATTTTATTATGAAAACTGTGGCTACTTCTATTAGTGTTCGATGGTTGGATTTCAACATTGACTTCATCTTGATTGGCCCTTTCCCATCAGAACGTTATGCTTCGGCTGTACGTTCCAGGGTGTGAGGGACTACGTCTATGAGACAAAGACATATGTACTCTATGAGGCGTAAACATCGTGCTCTAGCTTTCCGTGGAGAAGTTGGAGTGGGTCTCCTGTAACATCAGGAAAAATGGCAGAAGATTGGGTCATCCTGTAGAATACACAAGAAGGGATATAGTTTCGACAGGGAAGACGAGGCCTTGGAAATGAATCTCGGAAGAACTGGGATGACATATGAATCAGTGTTTACTGCCAAATGTTATCTTCTGCTTTGGCAGAGGCGATGATGGTATTATTGTCCTTGTGAGATATGTTCAGAGCCTAAAAATATATTCAACAACAGCAACTGAGGAGTGGCCAAGAAGCAGAAGTCTGAAACCTTGGTAATCCAAGGAGGTACATGGATAATGTCAACCATTGAGATGTTTGTTTCATGATGTTTTCTAAAGGGTGCATGCTTGTGCTCGTGGATAGCCACTGATGGTCTCTCCTCCCCAAACCCGTCATCAGAATCCTGGGTGGGGTGGGCGTGTGATCCTCTGTGTGGTGAGTTCCTGGGTAAGAAGCTTGGCTCAGGATTCAGGTTTGATTCAGCTGAAGAGGTGACAGCAGCCTCCCTTGGGCACATTGAGATACCCAAGAAGAGACAAAAGTACAAAGTAAGAGGCAGGTCTTTACCCTACATTGGGCTCTAGGTCATTCTAATGAGTTGTTTACTGGCGACCAGTCATGTTCTGGAGCTGGTCACCCATTGTTAAGTTCTCAGGAAGTCGCTGTGTTGGTTGTCAATAATAATTCAGGAAGTTACGGTAAAAGGAGGTAATGGATACTCAGAATGCATCGATTCTTTGTTGTTTTCCCACATTTTATTATTATCTGTGCTCCAAAGGTTATTTACATCTTGTAAATAAACTGCTCCTCCCTTCCCATCTCTGGGTTCCCTATTCTACATTGAAAGCTTGAAATCAACCACTTTGGGAACATTTGCATTATAGAAATCAGCAAACAGTATAAATCAGCACTTGCTTGATTGTTTTTTTCCGCTGTCTAGACTTCAGAAAGTGATTGAGAAAACATTAGCAATGCAGATGTAAACTTAAAAGTGCCTTGTGTCTATAGCTGTTCCATCGTAAGCAGCCGAAAAAGGGGGCTGTTCTCTGGATATTTGAATATTGTTACTGAATCAATGAAAGAAAGTGGCTCCCATCATCGATAAAGAAGTAAGATTTGGACATTCATCTTCATTGTTTTACTTTTGTCTTACTTGTTAATATAAACAAAAAGAACAACCAGCATTCATGCCATGTGCAAAATTAAGACTGTAACTTTATTGGGAAAGGAGTTATGGATTGGGATGCAACTCCATTTGCCAACTCCTAGTTGAATTGCAGCCATGGTTGGTTGGCTATGGATACAAGAATCAGGTGGAAACCAGTATAAGTATCTTGGGAATATCAATTGGCTACACAGAATTTACAATAAAGAGGCATTGTCTATTTCATTCTTGGTAAATTGTGTGGTGCACATTCTTAATATCAGTGTAATAAACTTCTTTATTTTTTGAGCATACATTTTTATGTTGATATACACATACTTCTTTTGGAGGGCTAATTATTAACCATTTGTTAGCACAGCATTGCCAGACTAGTTAACCATTTGTTAGCACAGCATTGCCAGACTGGTTAACCACTTGTTAGCACAGCATTGCCAGACGAGTTAACTATTTGTTAGCACAGCAGTGACAGACTAGTTAACCAGTTGTTAGCACAGCATTGCCAGACTAGAAGCCAACAGCAACACCACCTACCCCTGAACCTTCCAAGTTTGAGGCTATTTATGATACAATGGAAAAGTCCTTTCTCCTCTTTCTTCTTGATGATTAGAAATCTGTTTCTTGGACATAAGGCTGCCAGTCTGTCTAGGATGTTAACATTCTTAGGAGAAGTGACACATTATCTCTCATTAGTCATTCACGTCATAGTATGCTTGAATTGGTCATATCGCTACATTGATTAGAGAGGCAGGGATATTGGTGGAGTTCAGAACAGGGAGTCAGACATCAAAATTGAATTTTTTCCGCTTCCATATTTTGTCCAAGGCCAGAAAGGATTTTAGAATTAGAGTTTTTTATGAGCACAGCTCTCAGGAGAGTTTACATCCCTTGTGGGATGATGGTCTTAAATAGTTTGCTGCTTTTATCAGGGTCTTTTCTGGTCATCCTGTTGTGTGTGGATAGTCCACAGCTCCAGAGAGGGAGGAATAATTAGGTGGGAATCGTCTGTATTGTTGGAGATGTATTTTAGCTGAATTATCAAATAGAGATCCTGTTAGAAAATATATTCATTTTTTAATATATGAATGACTCATTGTTGAATATTGACACATTTTTTTTCCTAACTGTTAAGTTTTTGATATATTTTTTTTCCTGTTCTGAAGTTTTAAGACAATAAGGTTTAACTATTTTCAGGCATCAGACAGTTAACAAGAGGAGAAATGCAAAACTTGAGAAGGTCACTTTACTTAGTTAAAAAATGTATGTAAAGTCAAATCATAAAATTCCCCTGATAAATGAAACAAGGTAGTGGATTGTAAGATCGACCACTGTTAAATTTATTCATTTTTAATTTAAAAATCATTTTATTTATTTATTTGAGAGAGAGATAGTGAGAGAGAGCACGAAGGGGAGGGTCGGAAGAGGGAGAAGCAGTCTCCCCACTGAGCAGGGAGCCTGATGGGGGGCTCAATCCCAGGACCCCAGAATCATGAGCTGAGCCCAAGGCCGATGCTTAACTGAATTGAGCCACCCAGTTAGGTGGAATCTTGGCTACTACTAAGTCGACTTTGATTTCTAGGGCCCCTCCATCTGCCTCTCAAACAGTGCTTGCCACCATCTGACTCTCCAACAGTTAAGGTTTACATTAAAACCTCAAAGTTATTCTTGATTCTTTCCTTTTCTCACCCTGTGTTCAGTCCGTCAACAAGTTCCCTGGGCTCTACCTTTAAAATACGTCATGACTCCCTCCACATTAAACCATCCCATAGCGATCACTGTCCTCCCTTGCCCATACTGTTGGTAGAAAGAAAGAAAGTACTTCCTGTGGTTAGTAATCTCGTGATCGTAGTTCTGTAGTCAAAGTTCCAGTGTGAGGCTCAAAGTTAATATTTTATGGTGGTCCTGGTCAGGGTGAAGTTCACTTTTGAAACCTTTAATTTTTCAAACTATCGAATGTTCCTCTCTTTCCTCCTGGAGGAGAGAGGCTCAGAGCTGTCCGTGCTCAGCGGTTTTGCCGCTGTGTGTCCTCCTCCTGACCATCGGGGGCAGAGAGAACCGGCTGATTTTCTTTTAACCATCTTGCGGCTCTATTTTCCATTTTGGGGACACATTCCACAATATAGTCAGTTCTGCTGTAACACTCATTTGAAGTCACAAATCGATTCCAAGGCAATGGCTACATTAGTAGTTTGCATAAACGGCGGATTTTACATTAGTTACGCGTGCATTCATTTGTGAGTAGATTAAGAAAACCACCCAGCTCAACTGAGCCTTGTAGAAACTCACAAAATGTACTTTTCAAACCTCTATTGACTACCCCAGGGCTCAGGCCTGTGTGACGGACCATATCCACGTCCGTCTGGTGGTCTCACTTCCCGGCTGCAGGCAACCCTCTCCCCGCCGCTTTGCAGTAACTCCCAGTTGTCACTTGGCCTTTCCCCCTGCCCACTTGCTTTAGCCACTCAACATTCACTCTTTTTCCAGATGGAGACTAGCTAGGTATTGTCCGTACTAGAGTGTGGATGTATTTCTTAACCAATTAACATGTGAAGACCTGTGCTACCATTTTTATTACGTTCATATCTTTGTTTTCCGTGTGTCACAGATGAAGTGCTTGAGTATTGTGTCCTTACCTATGTTTGCCTCCCAGAAGCGCTGTGATTTTTTTATTGTGCAATTTTGCGGTGTGCATGAGTTTTAGGAATACTAAGCTGTGTGTTTTAGCAGAACTAGCTGGTTTTGAAGGGGACCAGCAAACAGCCTGTAGTAAGGTATGTTACGGTCATGTTGTGCTCTGCCACAAGTAGCTTCTGTATTTGTCATCGCACTGTTTTCATAGTTCTTTTTTTTCTCATGTTTCTTTTCTTTTCTTTCTTTCTTTCTTTCTTTTTCTTTTTTTTTTTTAAGATTGTGTTTATTTTATTTGACAGAGAGACACAGCAAGAGAGGGAACCCTAGCAGGGGGAGTGGGAGAGGGAGAACCAAGCCTCTGGCCAAGCAGGGAGCCCGAAGCGGGGCTCGATCCCAGGACCCTGGGACCATGGCCTGAGCTGAAGGCAGAGGCTTAACGACTGAGCCACCCAGGCGCCCTTTCATAGTGGTTCTTTGAGGGACATATTTTATATGTGAAGAATCAAAAGTTAAGAGTGCTTAATTTTTGTCTGAAATTAGAATGACAGTCAGCCCCAAGCTCTGCCCCACCCACAGTTCTTCTGCCCCACCAGCACCATGGGAACCAGATGAGAGACTGCCGGCTTGTTTCTTTGATCACCATCTTGCAAATATGCTTTCAATGTCCCTCTGTGAGGAAAAGATTTCTGAGGGCCAAATGAACACCTTTGACTGAGCAGTGAGTTTTAAAAAGGCAACACAGGAATGTTAAATGAAGGATTTTAAAATTACAGCTAATGGGGCACTGGGTGGCTCACCTGGTTAAGCCTCTGCCTGCGGCTCAGGTCATGATCCCAGGGTCCTGGGATCGAGTCCTGTGTCGGGCTCCTTGCTCAGCAGGGAGGCTGCTTCTCCATCTGCCCCTCCCCTTGCTGGTTCTCTCTATCTCTCTGACAAAGAAATAAATGCAGTCTAACAACAGACCAGGTAGGAAAGAGCATTTCTGAATTGGGCAGGGGAGGGTTGAAAGACTCCGTGAAGTTGCTGTGCTCGCCAGTCGCTCCTCTACGTTCCCCTTCATGGCAGTCACTGGGCCCTTGGGAATTTCATGGTGCTGTGACTTTGTCCTGGATTTTGGTGACCTTCTTGACTGTATGGGAGGTCTATTGGTAAAAAGTACATGTTCCCCACATCCTGTTGTAGGTCTCTTTCTCTCTCTCTCAATACACACACACACACACACACACACACACAGACACACACACACACACACACACACACACACACAGACACACACACACACAGACACACACACACACACACACACACACACACACACACACACACACACACACACACACACACACACACACACACACCCCTCCCTGCTTCTTCATCCAGGCTTAATTTACATTGTTTCCCAGGAGAAATATGTGTGGTGGGAGTTGGTTGACTCAACTAAAGGAGAAGATGGGTTTGGTATCAGGGGTCAACTTCTCAGGTTCTTGGCTTTTTCCATGAGGAAAACCATCGGTTTCTTGTTCTCCTTAAAATTAATGTTAATTCTTTTTCTACAAATGTAAAGGTCTACCTTTTAGACATCAGGGAGCAGCAGTGCTGTCTGCCTTAGGACTGTACCTGATCAACTTGTAACGGGATTCCTCACAGGACAGATCCATGGTGTTTTGGGGCTGGATGTCTCTCTCTCCTTACTCTGGAATGGTGTCAGATTTTGGGGGGTAGCATTGACCGTGGTGTTATAGCCCAGCTCACTAGAGTTCTTAAGAATACTTAGGTCAGTGTGACAAATGGGTTTTTTCAAACCGAGTTAATGAGAACGTGAGTGAGCTCTGTGCGGTGGACAGTCCTACTGAGGCAGCCGGGCAGTTCTGTGAATCTTTGCTCTTCTGATTCCCACGTGAAGTGCGATGCTGTCATGTGAGATTGATTCTAACATTTGCATTTTGCCTTGTCTCTTATGCCAAAGAAGCAAATGCCACAATCTGTATCCTTTTCCATGCCTCCTTTATAGGAAAATGCACTGTAAAGTGTAACGTGATAACATCATGTTCCTCAGACCTTTGGTATCGTGCTGACTTGACCGCGTACAGCGTTCTAGTAATTCTCCAAAAGAAGAGTGTATTGTCTACATTTTCTGTATCCAGTGGCACACGTCCGGTGCCTGCCGTTTTAATGCCAGATGCCGTGGCACTGAAATAATTTTTTTCGATCGTGAACTGTCTTTACAGCAGCCATGACCGAGGTGATAGGATGATTTCTGTTCCTCGAGTTGCTGATTCTTGCCATTTTCTGTTGCGTGCTTGCGCACCTTGAATGTTCCAGGAGAGGTTTCGGCAACAGAAGCGAAAGAAACAAAATGGGCAGTTCTGGGGCTGGTTTCCTCAGGGATGCACTCGCTGATTCCGCTGGACACAGGAGATGGCGGTCCTCAGCGCAGAGAGGACAAAGGGCACCAGGTGCTTTAAGGCCGGTCACGCAATTTACATAATTGTAAACATTTTTGTTTATAAATCTGTACTAGGTAGCTTTCCCTTAATAAATCCCCGTCGTTCCTGTGCTATTTTTCTGAATGCGTTAAGCTCAGAGAACCCGCACACGGGGCGCCATGTGGATGTATGGTGTGGACCAGTGAACAGGCCTGGGGAACGAGCCAGGCAAAGCAGCCCAGGGTCGCGGTGCCACGACTGGATTCAGGAGCTTCCATCCGGGCCAGGAAAGAACCCCAGGAGAATGGCAGCCGACCTGCCCGCGCTCTCACAGAGACTTACGCTGCTGCGCATAAGCCTCTCAGGAAGGGTCTCTCAGGAAATGGACCAGCTGATTAAAGAGTTTGCTTTGTCCCTCTGTCAGGCTGGTTGCTGTCATCTCTTCGGACAAATGTCTGGAGTGGAGTGCTTTCTCCAGGTGCTTAGTCCACATCTTTGTAAAATTCTGAGGCTGCTTTGCTTTTGCCCCCTCCCTTACCCCTCCTTTTTTTTTTTTTTTCTTTTAAGCAATTGACACATCAAAACTGAAATATGACAATGTAGCTGAATTTTGAGCTAATATTTTGGCGATTTTATTTTATTTTATTTTAAAGATTTTCTTTATTTATTTGAAAGAGACACAGTGAGAGAGGGAACACAAGCAGGGGAGTGGGAGAGGGAGAAGCAGGCTTCCCACCGAGCAGGGAGCCTGACACGGGGCCAGATCCCAGGACCCCGGGATCACGACCCCAGCTGAAAGCAGGCGCTCAGGGACTGAGCTGCCCAGGCACCCTCGGCGATTCTATTTTAAATAGCAAAATGGGATCACAGCTCCTTCCATCCTCAGCGGACTGCAAGGGGTTTGATTGGCAGGCCGGGACGGCCTCGTTTCAACATTCTGGTCACTGTGCCCTGGGCTGCAGGCTGAAGCAAGCTTTGAGTGCTCCCTGCCCAGTTCTCCTCATCTCCCTAGCAACTGCGGGGCACCGTTGCTCTGTGGCGTCACTGCCTGCCGCGGCCCTTGACAAAGAGTAAAGATCAGTGTGTCCCGAGTTATTCCTCATGTCACCTGGCTAAGGATGTGTGCGTCCCAATGCTCATCGAATCATAGCAGGGAAGTCAGCCGGAGTGAGGTGAGCAGCTGAGTGTCGGCCTGCTGCTGAGCTGTCCGCAAACACCTTCCCTTAATGCCTCCTGCATCGGCACCCTGAGGCCGAGGGGAGACGCGACCCTCGCCAGGGACACCCGTCGAACACTGTGCCGCTGCTCTGGGAAGACATTCCATTCATTCAGTCATTCACTCCAGAGTATTGACTGGACACCTGCGGTGTCAGACACGGTGGGTGCTGCTGTTTCGCTGTAGAAACATTCATGTCTCGATGGAACTCAGAATAGGGCCTGGCAGAAGCCCTGCCAGTGTTGGGTGACCAGTGACCAGCACCTTCTCATTAACCTCTTCTCACCCAGATTTTCATTTCGCTAAAGGACACCCAGGTCTTGGAGTGGTTTGCATGAAAGACTCAAGCTCTTTCCGCAGTTTGTCAAGATCCTTTGGTGAGTTAATAGGATTATAGTTGAAAGGCCTATTCACTGCCTGTGCTCAATGGGAAGTACCAAGATAATTGATGCACTCAAAACAGTCTGATGTTTATTTTTATATAATATGCATTTGTTATTTCTCTCCCTTGGCACTGGGTTACACAGAATTTCCATTAGAATCTTCTTCAGCGTGGCGTTATTAATAGGTCAGTGAATTTAGGAAGTTTGCCTTTAACCACTTTTAAATTCGTGAGGTTGGAGTGGAGAGCATGTGCTTTCGGGGCCCACTCATGGTGTTTTGGATCTTCTCAGGATCCTCTCTAAAAATGACTCATTCAGTAAATTGCAAATAGAGATTGGACAGGAACAAGAGCATTTTCTATGGTCACTCTTATAACCAAGCTGCAAAAAAATAATACCTAAATCATGGGAAGCACAGTAGAATTTTTCAATAAAAATCTATTCAAGCAAAACACACCTAACAGGTGAACAAATACTGATTTGCCTGCCCAGGGCTTTGATTTCATTTGTGTAGCTTTTCTCCTTTACAAACCATCTCATTACCTTGTTCATGTGCTATGAAAGGAAACACTGTGACAACCTGTCAGACAACATCTCTTTGGCCGGTTAACCTCTTCTGTTCTAAGCTGGGTTCCCAGGTGTGTGTGTGTGTGTGTGTGTGTGTGTAGAGAAGGGAGAGAGAAAGACTGTGTTGTACTCTTGTAGTTAATTGAGAAACAAATTAATCTACTTTCTCTTTATTCTGACCTGAATTCCACGCTTCAAGACCCATAAACCATTTCCAACCTCATTTCCACTGCTTAGTTACAGTGACGTTAGATGACGTCACTTTACTGGTCTTCATCTTTTTCTGAGCATGATGTTTGTCAGAAGACCTTTGGGACTCATCCAGTTATCAGATTATTTTATTCCTTTTATAAATGTCTCATGAGCCATGTCTTGCACAGGGGTCTGAGCATGTGCCCTGTAAGCTTCGGGCACACTCCAATGGCTTTGGCCATTGGGAGCCAAGGGAAACATGGTGGTCACTGAGACGGAAATTGATCTAGAAACTTGAGGTTGACAATGACATGGGGTTGAGCACCAGTTTTATATTAATGCTTGTTTTTCTGGTTTATGGTTTTGTTTTTTTTAATTATTAGTAAGTTTGAGGAAACTAGTCAGTGGGAATAGAAGCGCTGGAAAAAATACATACATTTGCAAATTATTTCATTAAAACTTAGAAAAGGAAATTAGAGAAAACAGTTAAAAACTCCCAAGAGAAACTGCCAGAGAAAACATGAACTATCCTCGGAGAAATTAGGCAATTATACCACTCATATACAGAAGGTCTGAACATCTTAGAACCTTTAAATAATATACCAGATGAGGTTTATTGTAAAATTTGGTTGTTAGATAATGGAACAATTATTTTTTGATAGATCAGGAACATTACAACAGACGTAATTACTACAATTAGTCATTGTATTTTAATTCATAGCATACCTAAATACAGGTAATAATGAGTGTTGGCAATAGCGGGCAGTTAAGTACATACATTTTTGACACTGCATTCCCAAGACTTCCTCAAATCTCACATATTTGCAAATACATGATTTTCTCAGTCTTCCTCATGTTTTATTTTCAAGCCAGTGCCATAACTATTAGTAATGTTCACTGCCATCTTTTGGAAGTAAACAGCTGTATCTTTAAATAAACTGCTTATTAGCAATAGCTAGGAAGCTTTGTTACAATTGGAAACGTGGATGGTCAGTTCTCCCCTCCACACACTCTGCTCCTCCCCTACCTCCCCCTCTAGCTGAGTGCTTGGCATTTATACCCAGAACTCGCAATTCCTGCCTTAGCTCTGTCACACACTTTGAACCATCAGGCACCTCTAAAAACCACAGTTCCAACCCGCTGAGAACTTTCATTGGCTGTACTTCCAGAAAGATTTAGAATCTGAAGCTTCTCACACTTCCATGGCTACACCTGGGTCTTAGCTGTGATGGTGGCTTCTTACCTAAGTCATGTTTCTACACTTGTCTTTTCTGTGCCCTGCAATCAGTGATCCCATTAAAATGAAAATTCACCAAATGGTTGATAAATGCAAATTCCTCTTATAAATATATCTCAAGTAAGGTGTGCAGGAAAAGTGATAGAAAGCAAAGTATTATCAACCTAAGGTGATCATTAGTAAGCTGTCGCCGCCATAAAGGAAAACAACCCACATTTCTGCTGTTCCTCATGAAAGGGCTCTTCCTTCACCTGGGAAGTTCTGTCTGAAAGAATGGACCCCACATCTGAGCAGGCCACTCGTTCTTACTACCGATGTACAGGAGACAGACGAGCACAGCAAGTGGAACCACAGGCCTGCAATCGACAAAATACAGATGGTGGCGAACCCTACAGGACCAACAGCCCAGCTTCTCTTCTTACCGAGTCCCGACAAAAACAAGCAAGAAAATTGAGTTGTTGGGAGACCTGACGGATTAACAGGGAGGGGCTTAAGAGATATGAATGGTCGCAAAAGATAGATCTTCTGTTGATCCCTTTTCAATACACAAACTAAAGGAATTATAAGCTTACTAAAGAACTATGACTACCGAGTGGACATAATGTTATCCCCTGGTGCTGTTCAGGTTTTTAAGGATGCATCGGAGGTGAAGTGGTAAATATTTAACCAGATTTGAGTGTTTGGGGATTTCCCTGGAGCACCTACTCTCCCCACGGTCAGTTTCAAGTGTGCAAGCGTGAAGCCAGGGATCCTGAGTGGGACAGGTTCACACACTGGTGCTTGTAGGTGATATTTATATCGCAGTGGTGTTGACAAAAAAAAAAAAAAAAAATGGTGCCTGTATCTCAGAAATTCCTCTTGAAATGCTTATGGTTGAAATGACACATCTTCTTTTAAAATGATCGGGGATCAGGGTGGGGTTAAGGAGTATAAATGAAACAGCATTTTAGATGAAGTTGTAGTTACACTGGAGTTCCTTATACGTTTTTCGTTAGTTCCCATATGTTTTAAATCTTCTAAAATAGAAGGGATTTTCAAAAGGACATCATTTCTTCTAACTGAAAGCCCTCCAGCGGCTTCCTAGCTGAGTAGAACCCCGAGTCCTGCCTGTGTCTGAAAAGGCCTGCGCCTGACCCTCTCCCTTCACTGCTCTCCTCACGTTGGCCTCCTTGCCAGTCTCGCTCCCTCCTTGAGGCCTTGGTCCTGAGTGCTGTCTCAGCCCCGAATACTTTTCCCGGAGAGGACCGCAGAGCTCACTCTCTCACTTCCTTCAAGACTTTGTTTAGATGCCTCTTTCCTAATAGGGGCTCCACATCATTCTCCATTCTGCCCACAGCCCCAGCCCAGCCCTTCTGATCTGTGGCACTAACCACCTTCTGTCATGCGGTATTACTTGCCGAGTTAAATCCACGTGAACTTTCCACACTTAGTTAGAACAGTGCCTGGAATGCAGAGGTTACTCAAAATAACTTTTTGAATGGAATGGATGAATGGACGGAAGTGCCATCCGTGGATGTCGCTGAATTTTTCTTCCCTTTGCTTGACTCTTCTCATGTACAACCCACACTGACTACAACATTTAAAGTATGCTTTTGGAAGATGGAGCTGCTGGAAACACTTCTTGCTCTTGATTAAAGTAGTGCATTGTGTTAAATTCTCCTAAAAAAGGCCAATGTAAATATGTTTCTACACCAAAAAGATGCAGAGGTAGAAACCTTCTAAGGGATGATAATATCATAAATTATCTTAAAAATAAAATCCATAAACCGTAAGAGGAAAAAGAATGACTGTTTGATTGGTTTACTTTCAAAACATCTTGGCCATTCTTTTAAGGGGTTTACAGTTTTGAGTTAGGATGGTGGCTCTTTTGGATTCTAGCATCTTGCTTACATCAGAACGCACACAACCCCACCCTGGAGTCTCTCACAATCCTGCAGCCTGTGCTTGGGTGGCTTACCATGCTGCTTTTGCTACAAGTTCATTTGGAGAGGTTAGCCTTCAACCTCCTGATCCTTATCTGTAAGTGTTCAGGGGAACCCTGTGTAAGAATTTCAAGGAAGAACGAGTCATATTTTTTTGGACTTCCAGCAAACGCTGATAATTCTGAATGAACTCCCTTTATGTCATGGCTTAAGCAGAGAGCTGTGGAACTTGTTTGATATTGTCTGTCCTGTGTGTAGTTAGGGTGCATGGGTCCAAATGCCGTATTGAGATTTCCCAGTGTTTGCATTACTTCTTATTTCTGTGCAGCTCCTTTGCTCCAGCAAACACGATTAGCTATTTTTAGTCATCCAGGAACAGGAGTGCTGCAGTGTAGAATGTGAGAACCGTGGTTGGTTCTTTGCTTAAATCATAGCCAACTGATCGCTGAAGGGCTTCTTTTCATTCTGTTGCACAGTATTCAACGGGACGCTCAGACCTTGGCACGTGATATGACTAAAGAGAAAGGCTTAGGAAAGTCTATGAAGCAATGGTCAAAATCGTACATCCTCAGGAGAATGCGAACGGATGCACCAGTGAGATAACACTGCATACCTAGGAAGATGCCCCAAATCCAAAACACTGATAGTACCAGATTCTGACAAGGATGTGGAGCAACAGGAATGCCCTTTCCCTGCTGGTGGGAATGCAGGTGGTGAATTCACATGAGAAGACAGTTTGGTGGTTTCTGACAAAACCGAGCACACTCTTACCATACAGTGAACTAACACTTTCCTTGTTATTTACCCACACGCCCTGAAAACTTCCGTCCGCACAAACACTTGTGCAAAGATACTTACAGCAGCTCTGTTCATCCTTGCGATACTTGGAGGCAGCCATAATGTCTTTCAGTAGGTGGATGAGCAGATGAACTGTGGTATATCTAGACGGTGAAATAGTATTCAGCATGGAAAGGAAATGAGCTATCAAGTTATGAAAAGCCATGGAAGAACCTTCCATGCGCATTACCAAATGGACGGGAGACAAGCTGAAAGGGCTACATCCTGCACGATTCCAACTGTTGGACATTCTGGAACAGGCAAATGTGTGGAGACTGTAAAAAGCTCATTGGTTGCCAGGAGTTAGCGGGGTGGAAGCATCAACAGGCGGCACACAGAGGATTCTGAGGATGGTGAAATCCCTCCACATGCCCCTGTAATGACACCCACAGGTCACTGTACATCCATTAGGACCCATAGAACATACAGTATCAAGAGTCAACCCCTGATGGAAACAGTGGGCTTTGGGGTGATGCTTCTGTAGGTTTCCCAGTTGTAACAAACGTCCTGTCTAGGTCAGGGGTGTTGATAACGGGGCAGGCTGTGTGTATGTGTGTGTTGTGGGGGAAGGGATGTGGGAACTCTGTATTTTCAGCTCTGTTTTGCTGTGAACTTAAAACTGCAGTTAAAAAAAAAGTAGGGTCTGTTAAAACAGAAAAAGAGAAAGGCTCAATGAAACGGAGAAGCCTTCATGGGACTAGTTAAGGAATAAAAGGTTCCTTGCATTGCACAGGTCAGTGTACCAGGTTGTTATCTGTTGATTTGCAAACAGGAGCACAAGGGGGTTTCAGCAATGAAAATTAAAGCTGTATTTTGAAATTTAGAGTGGATTAGATCTCATCATCTTTTCCGTTTCCTGCAGAAGATGCTGGATATGTAGTGATACTCACTGCAAATCATTTCCGAAATATTCCAGTTGCCATAGTAGCCGAAGCCAGTGATGGCATTTATATACAAAGCTCTCAGAAAAGAGACTTGCCAAAAAAGTCTTTGGAGGTGCTCAAGATAGTTGGCTTTTTCATAGCTCACTTTCAGACATCTATTTGCTTATAAGTCCTTGGCATTCCAGCAACAATGATAGTATTTTTTGGAACTGAATGTGTTTGTCCACCTATAATCTAAATGACACCCGTGGCATGGTCGTTGTGGTAACTGAACGGAATAATCAAAACGCAGACTTTCCGGGAAATATGGAGACTGTTAACCGACCTGTGTGTGTCAGGGTTAGAGAGGGGAACTCCGGAGTATTCAGGATGGCGTTCGCTCGGGTTTGTTTGCTGTTCTTTCTCTTAGCTTGTTCATCCTCTCTCGGGGACGGATCCTCTGTTTAAGCTTGTGCACAACAGAATTAAAATTAAAGCGGGATAAGAAGGGCCGTGCTGCCTGCAGAGATCACTGTTCCAGCTCTGGACATCCCTGTCCGTGCAGTTTTGGTGCCTCTTGTTCTTTGTCCGCCGAGTTATGTGATGGCAGACGTGCCCCCAGACTTGGGCACAGGTCGTTGACCGTAACTACATTTGTTTTCGCGTTGGTTCTCTAGAAGATTAGCACAAGGTCACCAAACTATGATGGAGGGAATCAAAACAATGAACACTGAACTCTTTCTCCATGAACCCCTGGTTCTCCTTGGAAGATGAGATGATGAGGGTCCTGGAGACTTTGGAAGAGTTTCCCCTTTGTTGATATTCCCCTGCCAGGTAACATGGTTTCCCTGTTGCTGGTACCATCCAAGTTTTTGCTTAATCTTTGACCTACAGAAAAAGGAATGAACCTTATTCCTAAAAAAGGAATTTTTTGTGAGATGCTTCTGATCCACTCTCTGAATGCTCCATTTAGATTTTCTCTAAATTTGAATCTTGGTTTCCACTTAGGATGAGCATCATTTTAATAACATATGAGGGTGCAGGCGACTCTGCTGGGTGCTGTAACCGAGCAGTAGATGTCGTCACTGGGGAATGAGTGGACCAACCTGGAGCTGGATGCGTGAGATAGGGAAGGTCCCCCGGAAGTGGGAACCTTGGAGCCCGAACCAAAAGAACAAGTAGGTGTCAGTCAGGCAAACCCTACTTGGATGAATGGCCCTTATTTCCATTTCAAATGATGCAAGCTTCCTCATCAAGGTCTGCACCCAGGCTGCCTCAGCCGGCTTGGGATGCTGGTCATCTTCTTGTTTGAAGAAATAATTAAGTAGTTAAGTAATTCTTCTGTGATTTTCCCTTTTGCAATGGTCTTCCCTAGTAATGAAGAGTTAGATTTTTTTTTCCTTTATCATTTGGATTTGAGTAATTTTGAGTTACTTTGTGATTCCTTTTCTTCATCCCCTTGTTCTCTGTTCATCCAGCTTCTCCTTCATGAGCAATGAACTGTTGGACTGGTAGGGGAATCCAGTGGGAAGTACATGAGACTTGGCTTGGGAATTTTTGTGTGCTGCTCAAGTTCCTTTAATGATTCTGGTGGTTTTCTTTCCTTTCTTTTTAAAAGATTTTATTTATTTATTTATTTGAAAGAGAGAGAGAGATAGACAGTGAGAGAGGGAGCACAAGGAGGGGAGTGGGAGAGCGAGAAGCAGGCTTCCCACCAAGCCCAATGTGGGACTCGATCCCAGGACCCTGGGATTGTGACCTGAGCTGAAGGTAGATGCTTAACGAATGAGACACCCGGATGCCCCTGATTTTGGTGATTTTCTGAATGGACTTTTTCAAAGTGTATTATTATATTGCTTTTCCATTTAGAGTGAGAGCACACCCCTATTTCAGTGTGTGATTAAGGTCTAGTAATAATTATATTTTATGATGTATTAGAATTGCTTCTTTACCATTTCACTGGACACCTTCAAATGGAAGTGGTGACACCTGAAGGCACTTTGATTTCACTTTCTTAGCCAGTCTTCTCTCGAGAAGATTCTTATTACCTTGTGCCCTTACCTTTCAGGATTAGGGCACCTTTAAAATGCTGTAACTTCTTAAATCAAACAGTTTTTGAAGCTTAGGTTAATTAGGGATTTGAGGATTTATGAAGTCAAAAGGTATCTATGGTTTAGTACTGGAATTGTTTTCATGTCAAGAATTCAGCAATGTTCCTGTTACAGACTTCACAGCAGCTCACCATTTGTCATGTGGTTCTTGCCAGTACTGGCCAGGTACATTGTTGGATTTATACCTGGCGGTGATTATCCTAGTGGTAAGGTCACTCTTATTTGCCAAGAGATTCCTAAATCTCAAAGTGAAGTTTTTAGAATCACAAATTCTGGGGCATCTGGGTGGCTCAGTGGGTTAAGCCTCTGCCTTCGGCTCAGGTCACGATCCCAGGGTCCTGGGATCGAGCCCCGTATCGGGCTCTCTGCTCAACAGGGAGCCTGCTCCCTCCTCTCTCTCTGCCTGCCTCTCTGCCTACTTGTGATGTCTGTCTGTCAAATAAATAAATAAAATCTTAAAAAAAAAAAAGAATCACAAAATCTGTTACTGATTTTCCTCCCAGTGGTGCTGAGTGATCAAAGCCACATTCATTCTAGAGATGAAGAAAACCAATTGATTATATAATCCTATACCTGACTGCAACAATTCCCGTCTTCTCCCTACATGGGTAGAGCATTCCCGTATCCTCTCTGATTTAATCCACTCACCTTAATGTGGTTCTAAGATGGTGCGAAGGTGACCCTTCTGAGGATTCAATGTCCTTCTATCTCTCCTTCTACAGATCAATTGCAGAGGTATCCATTGAGCACATTATGTGGGCCAGACACTGATCTGGGTTCTGGGGATACAGCAGTCAACGAAAGATACAGAAATCACTCTCTTGATGGAGTTGACACTTTAAAGGGATAAGACCATCAATAAGACAGACATGTGCAATAGACAGCACGTTAGTTGCGGATGCATGTTGTGGGGAGAAATAGAGGAGAGATGTGAAGTGTTGGTGGACAAATTGAAGTTTTAAATCAGGTGACCAGGAGAGGACTTTGCTGAGAATCTACATTTTGAGTCAAGATGTAAAAGAAGTAAGAAGGCACTATCCGGGGAAGACTGTCCAAACAGAAAGCAGCAAGAGGGAAAAGCTTAGAGGAGGAAGGATGCCCACGGTGCTCAGAGGACAACAAGTAGACCAGAGGGGCTGGAGTGGAAGGGCCAATGGGGAGAGGAGAAGGGGATAAAGTCAAAGATGGAAGACGAGGACAGGCCATGTGAGACCATGTGGCACATTTTGGCTTTTCCTCTGGGGGAGATGGATAGCACCTGGAGTTTTGACGAGAGGAGTGATATGATCTGATTTACATCTGGACATGTTTACTTTGGCTGGGGTCTGGAAACCAGCTGGTAAGGCACAGAGTTGGAAGCGGGGAGAGCCAGTTAGGAGGTGATTAGAGCAGTCCCTGAAGGAGTAGGTGCTAGTTCGGATCCGAGTGGTGGCCACGGTAATTCGGATCCGAGTGGGGGCCACGGAGGTGGTGAGAAGGAGAAGGATTCGGGGAGTATCTGGAAGGTAGATCTCGTAGGACGTGGTGGCAGGTTGGCTGTGGGATGTGAAGGAAGCAACAGGTCAAGGATGACCCACGGTCTTGACGCCCGAGCACCGGAATGTAACGTTCTTATTAAGAGAGACGGGGACGACTACGGGAATGCGGGTGAAGCAGAAGGCTGGAGCAGAAGATCTGAGACAAGCCCCCCTCTTCCACTCTTTGTTGTGGCCTAGGCCGCTTTCCTCAGGCCTGACCCCCACATTCACTCTTCCCCACTGAAGGCAGTTTGGAAGGTACCCAGCGGCGAGGGTCTCATTCAGCACTGACCTGAGAAAGGGGAAGGGATATGTGTAGACACAGATTGTGCTGTTTTAACATTGGAATTTCATTTTTAAAAAATTTTAAAAATTTTATTTTTTTTAATTAACATATAGTGTATTATTTGCCCTAGCGTACAGGTCTGTGAATCATCGGGCTTGCACACTTCACAGCGCTCACCGGAGCACATAACCTCCCCAGTGTCCATAACCCAACCACCCTACCTGCCTCCCCCAGCAACCCTCAGTTTGTTTCCTGGGAATAAGAGTCTCTTATGGTTTAACATTGGAATTTTAGATGGATCCTAGAGGGCTAGGGACTTGAAGAAAAATAGAAATTATGTAAGAGTCATCTTTCATGTTAAAGTGATGTAACCTCACAAGGAAAAAAATAAAGAACTTTGTAGTTGTTCTGATACATTGGTAGTTTCCTCTTTCATGTCAGCTTTGATATCTCAAGCCTAGAAACCATGAATCTGGGGTTTCACATCTTATAATTCCCCTATGCCATCTCTGACCATCTGGGTCCCCCCTCCTTCCTGGTTTTATGTCTTGCTCTCAGACCTGTTGGGCAGGGACCCTATCTGCCCGCTCACTGCCTTGCCCTTACCACCAAAGAGTCCCTGGTGAATTTGTTCATTCTCATATGACTTGTGCCTTGATACACTTTCTCATTATAGCAGATTACCCTGTAATTGGGTTTCCTTTCCATAAGGGTTTCAGACTGAGATTGAGATTCACAGGGAAGGGGCTCATTGAGATATGGGTATATATGCTCCTTGAATGGTGTGCTGTGAAATTTTCAAGTACAAGAATGAATCTTTAAGGTTCAGAACTCTCAGAGGTATCAGCATGTCAGTGGTTTGATAAACTCCTTTTTGTTTGGGCATGCTTTCTTGTTTTATACTATAAGGCCAGTTGTGTTATTACTTTGAAAAAAGCTCAGCTAAAAGTGTTGATTTAAAGAAACATTAAGAAAATAATCGTACAAGAGGGTCACAGTTACAGCAGAAGTTGTGAAGGTTGGAATGAATATACATTTGGGAAACAGTTCTAATCTAAACATCTAGTTGATCATTGGTAATCTTCAATGTCTCTGTTCAGTGGTGGTCCTGTCTGACATTGTTTATGTCCAGGACTTGAGACCTTGCCCGCCACCAGGTCCTGTTCAGACAGCTGGGACTTAGTAGAGCTCTTCAGTGGCAAATTTCTACTGAATCTCTCTAGTAATTGCAAGAAACATAATGCATGGATCTGCAACACTCAGTTACCCGGGTCTGCTTCTCAAGTAGGTGTTGTTTGTTGTTTTAGTACTGTTATTAATAATACATAGGCAGCATGGATTCAAATAATTTTAAATACAATTGACCCTTGAATCACATGGGTTTCAACTCTGTGGATCCACTTCTATGTGCCTTTTTGTTGTTGTTGTTTTGTAAATACAACACAGTATCGTACATGTATTATTTTTTTAAAGATTTTATTTATTTATTTGACAGAGAGAGAGATCACAAGTAGGCAGAGACACAGGCAGAGAGAGGGGGAAGCAGCCTCCCTGCCAAGCAGAGAGCCAGACATGGGGCTCGACCCCAGGACCCTGACATCATGACCTGAGCCGAAGGCAGAGGCTTAACCCACTGAATCACCTGTGTGCCTCTAGATATATTTTTTTATTCGTGATGATTTTTAGTAATGTTTTGTTTTTTTTAGCTTACCTTAAGAATGCATATAAAATAGTTATTAACAACTGTTTATGTTATTAGTAGGGCTTCTAGGTGACGGTAGTCTGCTGGTAGTTGAATTTTGGGGGAGTCAAAAGTTACATGTGCATTTTTGACAATATGTAATCTGGCGCTCCTTAACCCCCATGTAGTTCAAAGGTTATCTGCGTTTTCTACGTCAGCATGTAGAAACAAACAAAAGAAGAATCAATTTATGTGAAAAAGAGAATAGACCTAGCAGCTGATTTTTGTCCTTATCCCAAGCTGGCCCTGGGGGGGATATTAGCAAGACCCATTCAGTTTGCCTTTTTTTTTTTTTTAAGATTTTATTTATTTATTTGTCAGAGAGAGAGAGAGAGAGAGAGAGAGAGAGAGAACAAGCAGGCAGCGTGCCAGGCAGAGGCAGAGGGAGAAACAGGCTCCCCGCTGAGCAAGGAGCCCAATTTGGGACTCGATCCCAGGACCCTGGGAGCATGACCTGAGCCGAAGGCAGCTTAACCCACTGAGCCACCCAGGCATCCCTGGTGTGCTTTTGCAGGGATATTTCAGTGAAAATTTCCTCTTTAATATTAAGGAAAGGTGTCAGTTTGACAAATGAATTGCTAAAACTGTGACCTAAAAAAACAACTGATTAAGTCAAATCTAATTAGACTTAATAAATATATATTTTTAGTCCAGGAAGCTAAGAATGAATTGGTCTTTCCTGCCTGCTACCTAACTGCTTGACAGATCTCATCATTCTAGTAATTACAGAAAATGCCCTAAATCAGGCAGTGTTCACAGACACCTGCAACCAGGCTGAGTCCCCCCACAGCCATGTCTGGGTGAACAACTTCATCTCCATGCAGTCCCTGGGCTGGGATGTGCTTTTTTCTTTCTTAAGACACATGATTTATTTCCTTCCTTTCTCTCCTCCCTTGGTTGCCTCCTTATTTTCTTTGGGGTGAGGATCATTTGATGTAGAGTAAGTATTTGGCTATAGCAAGGTAGAGGATGGCTTGTCCCTGGATCCCTCTGTGTCTTCTTAGCCCCCAGTCTGGGCTTGCAGTTTTATGAGCAGCCCACGGCACAGTGGTGTTGGATCAGTGAGATCTTCTTTCCCCACTGTTTGTCTCTCTGGTGCACTAAGTGATAAACCACATGAAAATCCACGGCCCCAGTGTCCCCTTGCTGCCAGGGGACATTACTACACAGGCTGTCATGCATTTTGCTTTTTAGGATCATAGCCCTTTCCAAGGAGTGGTTGATTTCCTTCTTGATCCTCTTGACATTCTCCCTTGTGTGTGTGTGTGTGTGTGTGTGTGTGTAGAGGGGGACATTTTCTGTAAGAAGCTGTAGAGTGAATAGTCTGGTTAAAATAGAGGCAAGGACACCATTTCTTCTGGTGGTTGCACTCTAGAGGGAGAGCTCCTAGTGCTTTGGTGGAAACATTGGGAATTCTGTGGTTCAGAAGGGGAAGAGTAAAGCAGACCAACTGGCCTTATGTTGGCAGCACTGCCCTGTTGGAGGCAGTAAACCGTATTTTGGTCAGTGCTGGTCCTCAGTTCAGCTCCCCAAGCTGGTGACCAGTGGAAATTCCTCCAGCATTCTTCAGCAGTGGGCCATCTGTCTTAGCATCAGTCCCTTTCTGTGTTACCATTTATAGGTCTGTTGAGAGGCTTAATCAAGGGCTGTAAACCACACCTCAAGAGGATCCCAGCAATTCACTGGGGCCCATTTAAAATGCCGTCTCCGTGGAGCTGTTCCTAGTGTCCGGGGAGCTTCGACCACCTTCTTCCCTTGTGTTCTCACAGCATTTGGATTATCCTGCTCTTAAAGTGGATTTCCCATTTGGGATAACTTGCACACATTTTCTCTCTTTTACCAGTCTAAGTTCTGTAAGGACATGGAAGTCCCTGGTTTACCTTGTTGTTTTCTCAGTGGGACTCTGGCAAGGAGCTTGGGTGGGTGGAAGCAAAACAAGAGTGTGTACTCTGCACCGGGTTACACGCAGGGTGTTTTACTTGTCCCCTATTATGCTGCCGTTATATTTGGGTTAATCGCATACATGGGTGCACATCTCCTTTGAAGTCCTAATGCCACGGTAACACGCAGGTGATTTCAGTGACGGGTGTGCAGTCCAGCCAGCCAAGCCGTGAGTTGTCTGCCGGCATCCCCGCTGGCAGGTGAGAAACCGGAGCGCAGGAGAGTTTCTGTGTTTTTATCCAGACTAACACAGCGGGAGAGTGAAAAAGCTGGTCTCCAACTCAAGATCAAACCAACCGAAAAGACGCCTTGCCACGCTCCCACACCACTTCCTTCCTACATTTATGCTGAGGGGATCGACTGATATGCACTTGGCTACAGTGTTTCTTATTCTAGAAGAGTTCATTCTCTTTTTTAATCAATCAAGCCACCTGTGTTGGGATGAGAACAGGCCCAAATTCCCTTTCTCCTTCGCCTAAGGAAAAAGGTGAACAGTTCTTATGTGGGACCCGAGTTGGTGGGACGAGGAGGGAGAGACTTAGATCTCACGAAACCATGCTCTTTTTCTAAGGCCGTGCTGTATTTCGGTAAGCTTTTTTCAGAGAAGTTATTCATGTATCTTAAACGCTCAGTCTGTTGGCTGGTGGGCCATGTCCGAGGGAGGTTTGCACACGTTCTTTGGAAGCCGTTGGAGTTTGGAATGGTCTGACTCACCATCTGCCCTCAGCAGTTGCTGTTTTTCCTCTAGACCATCTCGCCTCTAGCAGTTCTAGGTGAGACGCTATGACATGGGCAATTCTAGACTGCAGACGGCCCGTTTACACACACCTGGATGTACGAGCCTGCTTTCTAACCTGGCGTCCAGGTTTCAGCGGAGATCAGCCGGCAGGTATGAATGTGTTCTCCATGTTGTATGTATGTTCCACATGCTAGAACACACAGGGGCAGAGGTAGGGCGGAATGCTGCTTAAGCCTTTGCGCGGACGTGAGTGGCCTCTCCCCTAGTGTGATACGCAGTTCCACGGCAGGAAGTTCCCGCTCCGCTAGACCAGGTGATGTCATCAAGACCGTCCCGATGCAGTGGGAGCGCCCTGGGCCGTGTGGTGGCAAGTGTCCCTCGGCTCTACCTTGCCTTCGTGACCCCACTTCTCACTGAGAGCCACAGACACTCATGCCCCACTCTGCCCTCCTCCTTGCCCTGCCTTGCCCACCCCCCCACCCCCCGACAAGGCAGACTGAGTCTGTTCGATCTCTAAGGCACCTGAGAGAGTGAGGTGATAAAGGCTTTCGCAGCGTAGCATCAGTGCGCAGGGACCCAGGGGCTTTCTAAATGCGCTGTGGGCTCCCTCTAGAAATACTTGTTCGGTCTGTGCATGAGTCAGGGACTCTGTTCACCAAGCCCTTACTTAACAACTACTGCGTTCTAGAATCTGGACCTATATAACTAAACCAGGAAACTGCTTCAAGTTCCATAGACTCGAAATGTGGGGAAGGGTTGGTCAGTTCATTAGTCGTTACTGAGCTCCTGCTGGGAATGGGGAGCACAGTGGGCGGACAGCTACCTCAAGCTCGTGGGTCCGGAAGCGTTTCCCAGCGACTGCACAACTGGGCTAAGTAGGCATTTGCCAGATGGACAAGGTCCATAGGGCAGAAGGAGGGAAGCTTTTATGCCAAGGAGAGTGCAAAGTTAAGGAGAGGGGCATGTATTTAGGGCCCTACAATTGGTTTGAATGGACTGGAGAAGAAGACAGTTGGATGCTGAGGCTTGATAGAGAAGCAGGAGTCAGACCATGAGGGCCTTGTGTGCTAAGCGTCTTATGGAAAAGGTGACTTGCATTTTCCTGGGTTGTGGCGGGTGCTCTGGGACCAGGACCCCTCACTGGTGGGCATTACTGGTCTCATAGCCTCCCTAGTGTATTAAACCTTGTACAACCAAAACAACAGCAACGAAGAACGGCCTGGGCATTTGCAGAAGCTGCATGGGTTGATACAGTCACCAAGCGGGCAGGTCGCTTTGGTTTTGGCTGGCCATGCAGTATCAGAAGGATGCGGTCACGGGGAAGCAGCCTTGTGATAGTGGTTCTTGGGTTCTGGAAAGGCTTATTTTCTGGTGAATAGCCGGAGGGTAGGGATGGAGAGGTTTCTGGGGTCAGAACCTCTGATCAAATACAGAACATAAGTTCTAGAGTTCGGGGAGGAATCCTGCTGGCCAGTACTCAGTTTCTGGACTGGATGCTCTGGGCAGGGCTCAGTGAAGATAATTTTTAGAACGTCCCAGAAATGGATTTTTCTGGAGGATTTTTCAGTTGTCAGGAGCCCTCAGATGGGACATGGAGGTCAGACCTTTGGACTTCTGTTACTTTTGCTGGCGGACAGATAACCTTGGCATCTGCAGCAACACAGCTTCCCATTTGAGGTGTCTGGAGACCAGAAGGAAGGTTCCCTTCCTCTGCATCACTGTCCCCCATGTACGTCAGCACTTTCACAGCAGATTCAGATGAAGCCGTAGTGAGGATCCAGGGAGTACGTCATCATGCTTGTGTCCTCCAGAAAGCCTTGTCAGAGAGAAACCGAAGGCCTGCGATCCGCTCACCCGCTCCGAGACGAAGGAGCCTGAACTCGATGCATGAGAAAGAACAGGAGTTTGGAGCAGAACTCTCCTGGAGTCCGACCCAGAATCTTCTCATTTCTAGCCACGTGATCTCAGGAACTTGTTTTATCTCTCCCACCTCAGTTTTCTCACGAGCGTCTGTATCAAATGTTAATGGATCTACGACGTGGTGCCCTGATTTTCTGGAAGAGTTCCGCTTTCAGAATGGATCTGTCCTGTGTCATAGGTCTTGGTGTTTTTTTTTAGTCAGAATAGGTGACCCCCACAGATGTCTAAGCCTTGTGTTATTTCCCTTAGAACAGGGCAGGCACCTGACCCCTGATACTGTGTGGGGTGTTTATCGAGAAGTCCATCTGTCACGTGACAGGCGTGCATGCAGTAGGGTCCACACAAGCAACGGTAACTGGGAGGAGCTTCCTTTGCCTTGGATCATTCTGGGAGGCAGAACACTTCTTGGGAAAACTAGAGCCAGGAACTTGCATGTCATAAACTGTACTGGTGCCCTCACCCCCGTGTAACCTTTATGCCCCGAGAGGAGGGTTTTACCTCTACCATAATCCTTTACATTAATAGGCAGAGAGCGGTCTTTTGTGCTAAGACCCCTGGACACATTGCAACTTGCCTCAGCATCGATCAATTTAATTTTGTAATGTTTACGTGTTTTAGGGTCCACTGGCTTTTTTTTTTTTTTTAAGATTTTATTTGTTGATTTCACAGACAGCGATCACAAGTAGGCAGAGAGGCAGGCAGGAGTGGGGGGAAGCAGGCTCCCCCCTGAGCAGAGAGCCTGATGCGGGACTCGATCCCAGGACCCCAAGATCATACCTGAGCTGAAGGCAGAGGCTTAACCCACTGAGCCACCGAGGCGCCACTAGGTCCACAGGCCTTTAAAAAATACTGTAGTTAGGTTTCACTTGAGCACTTGTGCCTGGTTATCTGCTCATCATGACATACAGAAATTTGTATGTCTTTCACAAAGGTATGTTCAGAGGGTTGGAATCTGCAGGGACTCAGCGCTGAGATTTAGATGCCCCTTGGTGATTGTGGTGGGTGGTAGAGATCGCCAGGCAGACGAAGAGGGCTGCAGGCGGCATGTTTATGGGATGGTGAAGCCCCGTGATATTGCTTTCCTTGAGCGATGTGACATAACTGGAGACTTCTGGAAAATTACAGTAATCAGGCGGGCAGCACAAAGCTGCAGGGGGCTGGCTTTTATTCAGGATGCCGCAGACACCTAATAGGAAGATCCCAGTTTGGGCCAGATGGAGAGAAAGAGAAGAAGCTCAGGGGTTGAATCAGACCGATTCCTGGTGAGGCAGCTTTGGTATAATCTGTCTGTGGTTGAACAAGCAGACGGTCTGTGCATTCAGACTTGCTGATGGGATCAACACCGTCATCCACCCTCCCCCTTTACTGGTACGGTGGGAATTCTTCCTGGTGGTGCTTCTGGATTAAGTTTGTGAAAGGAACAGGTGCAACTCATGGATGAAATAATAAGAGAGAAACCAAGTCCATGTCTTTGAACCGGTGAATGGTTGAACTGGGCTATGTCATACCCTAAAATACTCCTCAGCCATAAAAGAGGGCCATGGGTATGTGCAGCAGCCTGAACAGATCTCTAGAAAGTTATGTGGAGTGAAGAAAGCCCAATGCTGAAAGTTTACATATGGCACAATCCCATTTATATAATAATAGTCCTGAAATGACAAAATTAGGGAAACAGACAAGTGATTAGTGCTTTCCCAGAGTGGTGGAAGAGGGGAGTATAGGGAAGCGTGATGACTCTCGAAGGAAGCCAGACTGAGAGAGCCCTATGGTGATGGAAGGACTCTGCTTTGCACCAGTGTCGCTACCCTGGACTGTACTTTTGCAAAGTATTGCCATTGGGAGACATTGCCTAATGGAATAGGTTTCACAGGGTCTCTGTGTATTGTTTCTTACAACTGCTGCCTGCCAGTCTACAGTGATCTCAAGATAAAGTTGTAATACCCAAAATACCTAAGACTGAAGAGCATGCTACACAGCTAAGGGCTCAGTAAATGAGCATTTACTCAGTAAGTGAGTAAGTTGGTGCTAAGTGCTCGGTTAGTCATTACCTTTGATAAATGCCATTTTCTCCTTCTAACCCTAGCTCAGAGTGTCCCTACACATATGTGTTGGGCATTACCTTCCCTTAAGAACAGATATAGAAATACTAAGAAAATCAGTAGGAACCACCACCCATTTTGCACCATAACTGGGCTCTGCCTCCTCAGTTCTAAATGGGGCTCTTGGAGCTTTCTTGGATACTGAAGGAAGTAACATCTTTGTCCTAATTCTTTCTCATGGACTCCTGTGTATTTCTGTGCTCAGTTATGTTACAGGGAAGTTTGGAGGTCTCACTGCTTTTCAGGTTGCCCGTGATTTCCCATGGTCCTCATTAGGGAAGGAACCCCCGAGAGCAGGCACTAATTGTGTCCCACTCTGGGGAAGGCATGTATGCGGTGGAGGCCCCCAGGGGAAGGTCGTGGGCAGGTGTTCCTTTTATGATGGAGTAGAGAGGGCACAGCTGCCATTTTTTTCCCCTCAGAAAATGAGATTGGAAACAGCAAACTAGATCTATTTCCAGGGGAACTGGACGTCATCTGGCACCCCACGCCACAATGTATGAGGGAGGGTGCGCAAGTCAAGGAGGCAAGGAGTGGTGTGCAGAGACGTTGAGTCAGGATGCTCAGAATGCCGGGTTCCAGACAAAACTGGTACAGCACGGATGTTCAACGTAGGCAGCACAACCTCAAGGGGTAAAACAACCATTCACTGTTGGGAATAGCAGTACCGAGGGGCATCGCCTGGGGCGGGGGAAGGATTGCTGGCCGTGGGCAAACGGGAAGTCACAAAGATGTGCCACAGTTGTGAGCTGGGGGCGTGACGGAACGTCTGCCCCCTGAGCGGACGGCAGCTGCTGGAAGAACCCTCACCCAGCCCTGTGTCCCAGAGAACCTGTCCCAGAACCTGCTAGGACCTGGTCCGAGAAGAACTCACATTGTTCAAAGACACGTGCTGAGTTAGGGGGAGCTGGTGAAGGAGATAAGGAGAAGAACTGAATATGTGTTTCCCCCAAAAGGAATACAGAAAAGATTAGACGTAACAAAGACAAATGGCAGATGGAGAATGTACACCTAAAAGACGTTCCCTGAATAGAGTCCTGTTTGTATGCGAAGTTTTTTTTTTTTTCTTTTTTTTAAAAGAAAGCACTAGCTTCTAGAAAATAAAAACTTAGATCACATAGGTAAGAGGTCACGGGAGATGTGGTGAGGCAGTGGCAGAAGGAGAAAGTGAAGCATGAATGTGTCTAGCTCAGGGAATAAGTGAAACAAAAAAATAAAGTCATCAAATATAAAATGCTTAACAGCAATATGAAGGAATTTTTTTTTAAAGATTCGATTTATTTGACAGAGATACAGTGAGAGAGGGAATACAAGGAGGGGGAGGAGGAGAGGGAGAAGCAGGCTTCCCACAGTCTAGCAGGGAGCCCCATGTGGGACTGCATCCCAGGACCCTGGGATCATGACCTGAACCGAAGGCAGATGCTTAACAACTAAGCCACCCAGGCACCCCAACCTGAAGGAATTTAGAGCTTATTGAAAATATGGTAGGAGAAATGGGAGGTGTTTGTCAAAGGGTACAAAGTTTTGGTTATACAACATGAGTAAGTCCTAGAGATCTGTTGTATAGCACAGTGGCCATAGTTGTCAATACTGTAGTGCATACTTAAAATTTTGCTAAGAGGGCAGATCTCAAGTGTTTCTATGATTAGAAAATAATGAAGAGGGCAGTAGGAAACTTTTGTAGGTGACAGATACGTTTATGGCAAAGATTTGGTGATGGATTCATGAGTGTATACTTATCTCTAAACTCCAAATTGTATACATTAAACATGTACAGCTTTTTACGTGTCAGTCATACTTCAAAAAGTGGTTTCATGAATATGGTTACAAATATGAGTGTGACAACATTGAGAAAAGCAATAAAAAATGAAGATGATCTAAGCAAAGGGTTAATATGATTTGAGAAAATGATCAATGTCGAAGACAAAGTGAATCAACATACCCATATTTACTTTTCTTGAGGAAGAGAATCAATGAAAGGGAAAACAAAAATCTGAAGATACAGCTCAAGAAAAATTTCCATCACCAAAAGAAGTCTTGAACCCAGGATTCAAGTGCCAAGAGATGTTTACACATAATAGCCAAAATAGATACATATCCTAGTAAATTAACTGATTTCAGAATTGGAAAAAAATTCTTTGGGCATAACAAAATGAAAAAGCTGAGCACAGCCTTACAGCTTTTCACAAATTATCTAGAGTAGAAGTAGAAGAAATTGGAACACTGCTGTATACTCTTCTTCTTCCAAATTGTTTTTAAATAGCAAAATAATCAAATAACCTAAATGGCAATCAGTAGGGAACTATTAAATAAATTATAATATTATAGTATATATACACAATGTGAGATTATATGGTAATTAAAAGAATACAGCCACTCTAATAGTCATAATATAAAATTGTTTCCAAGATATATTTCAAAGAAAAAAAAGTGTATTGCTACTTTTTATGTATATTTTAGGATATACTTTTAAAAACTGGTAATAGAGATTGTCACAAGACAGAGCTAAGAGGGATAACCCCCGTTTCACTCTGTTTAACTGTACGCATATAATAATTATTAAGGTAAAGAACTGAAAAGAATGGACTTGTAATTCAAAATATTTTCTGTACTAGAGCCTGAAAGTTCCCCATTAGAGCTACTCTTCACTTTTCTTCACTGTATTCCATTTTAAGATGCGAGTATACCTAGGCCAAGTACCAAATTATGAGTCCCTTAGGAGAAAGAGACCATTGTAATTCTTCTTTTTTCTTCAGTCTACTTTTATGAGAGAAGATGCTCAACAAAACTCGGATTGTCTGGACATTCACTGAGCTAGAGTGAAGCGACAAAAGAGATTGCTTAAGAAGATTCATATTGTTACTTGAGTATGCACATCGCACCACATTGTCTGCATTGCTTCCATTTAGCCAAATGAAATAGGGGATTGAGAATCGGAAATAAAATGAGCACTTCCAAGCCATTCCGTACTCTGCTTTAAGAACTGGATTTTTCCTCATGGGCAGAAAGGTATATCTTTGCCTGTGGAAAGAATCGTATCAATTTTTCAGGCTTTATCAAGAACTCAATGTGCTAATGGCAAGAGTTTCCCCAAGTTAATTGTGTTTGGGCTAAACTATTTCCAGAATATTTTTGAGGTCCCCAGAGTCTTCTGTGCTCTGATCCATTGTGAGCTGATCTTAAAGTCACTCATTTCAGTCATTTCCAAGTTCTTCAGAGCAAATCTCAATAACCCTTACATTCCTACTACCCACACAAGAGTTTTATGACAGAGATAAGTCTTGAAATTGGGGGAGGTGATTGCTCTGTCTGGATCCCCCCTCTTGCACCACCACATCACTGTTCCTCAGCCACTAGTGTGGCACAGTTTGGTCGTGATGACCTGCAAGGCTGTAACGGGCATCTATCTAGACTCATTGAAAATTTCAAATGACTTAAGTCTCCATTGGAAGTGTCGGTACTTCTACTAAACAAATAGGTCTTTATTTTACTGATTCGATTTCATTTCCTACAAGATGCAGAAGGGAATGAAAAGTAGCAGCTGAAATGCCATAAGGAATGGCCGGGCTTGAGCTGGCTCATTAGAAATGTTTGTGTTTCATTGTCACCCCGTGGTCAGCTAGGGCTCTGTGGGACCCGTGGAAGTAGTTCCCCAACATGTTTCATGGATAAATGCCCTGCTTGCTCTTAACTCTGCGTTTCCATCTGGGACCCTTACTAAAGACCTACCAACTGATTTTCATTGCTTCAAGGAAGAGAAAGATGCTCTCAAGATTGGCAACGCTTCCTACCATGGATGGTTGTAAAGAATCAAGTCAATATCATAAACTACCATAGGGCATAAGCAGGAAGCGAGCCTACTCCCCAGGTGACCATGTTTAACAATGTCTAAACAAGTATCCTGTTAATGGTGTGTTATAGTATGTATTTTTGGAGATGCAAGTAACTCATGGCATGAACCATTCCTACTAAATATTACCTTTCCTGAGACTGAAAAAATAGACAACGTTCTTGACTCATAATTTGAGTTAGTAGGTACTGAGAGATGTCTTAGCAGTCCTTATCATTATTGCAGGACTGTGCCTATTAACATGTGATCCTAATAACCCACTCTTTCCCCACAACTAGAGCTGAGTGGAGGTAAGCTGGCTATATTCAGTTGGTGTAGTAGGGGAGGTCTAAAAATTGTTCTGCTGAGCTGGCCCTTGCTTGCTATGTATTAGCCATCAGAACACTCACAGTACACTGACTGTACTGGCCCTTGCTTCACATTTCTGTCAGTAAAACAAAGTAGCCCTCCAGATAATACAGGAGACTGTCCACTCTGCCAGAGATAATTTGAGTAGTCAACCCGTCCTGTGCAAGAAAATGTTTTCTCAGTGCTCTGGTTGTAGTACAATCTGGAAGCATGTACTCAGAAGAGGGACGGTACAGTTCAGTATAATTTCTCAGCTTAATTTAAGCCTGGGCAAACCTAGGCTTGCAATGTTCCACAGTCCATCATGAGATGAGGAGGAAATACCGAGTGTACCCATAGGGCATTTCCATGGGCAGTAATGAGGTTTTACTAATAATATAATTGCACTTATTTTAAACCTGGAAAAATCATGAGTAATAAACCAGTTCCAACCTTCCATTGAAATCTTTTTTCTAACTTAGTTTCTTTATCTTCCATTTAAGTACTTTATATTTTGCATTTCCCTTCTCAGTTAATGTCATTATTGTATTTGCATGGATTACATTGATCCTTCTTCATCTGCACAACATATATCCATGTTACAAAATCATAATAAATAACATCGCTTCCAAGTACGGAGTTGCCTTACAATGGCAGTATTACCTTAAATAACTTAAACAGCTCTGTTATTTGTGTAGTCTTCACCCCCTCAAACAATTCAGGGCAAGTTTAGTTTAATTCATCTTTGTTCAATTAATGAAACCAATTTACTGTCTAATTAATACCACCCTTCTCTTTTTACACATTCAACAAGAATTTGATTGAGTGGTTATTAAGTGTCAGCACCAGTCCAGATGCTGAAAATATGGAGATGATAGAGACATGATGGTGTCTGCACTTCTGATGGATGTAGGAAGTTAGGAGAGACTGTCACTCTCTCTCTAGTCTTGACACCAAGCCAGATACTCTGCAGCATTAACAGTCTTTCAAACCCATCAGTGCTTGGTATGCAAAAAAGGCAGAATTAACTAACAACAGTGCAGAAAGTGACAAGCCATTTCTATGAGAGAAGAGACTCACAGTTACTTTTGTTCCTGATGGATCAAGTAGGAGGGGAAAATTTTATCGTAGATGAAAGGATAAAGAGAAACCATCCCAGCACCGGACAGTTGCAAGTCAGTTGACATGAAGGATTAGAATCCCAAGGAGCTTCAGCATCTCTGCATCTACCTGCCAGCTGGTTTCTAGGGACATTCACTAAATGTACAGAACAGGTTTGCTGAACTAATTTACCCCTAAGGTATGAGAAGCTTTGCTTAAATACAAGGCAAAAGACTGTTGAAGGCTAGGGGTAGGGCAGGAGAGATGAGACAGATTTCTCTTAGGCATTACAGGGCTTCATCAGGTATACTACAGGAGGCCCCCAAAGGCTAGGAAAGGGGGAGGAGAGCTGAGAGTCATCTTGCTAGATGAATCAGGGACTTTACAGAATGTATTGTGCAGGCCTTCTAGAGGCTAGGGGTTGGACAACAGTGCTAAGAGAGATGTCTTGAGGAGTACAGAAAGCCAGGAGTGGGACTGGAGGAAGAAGAAAACTTTCTAGAGACCAGAAACAAATCACCCAAAACAAAACAAAGCAAAAAATCAAACCAAACCAAAACAAACACACAAACAAAAAAACCCAGAAGATGGGCTGGAAAGTAGATTGAGATTTTTTTTAGAGCTTGAAAATTTGGTGGCTGGGTGGTATAGTGGAGTGATATATTTCCAGAGACTTGCCAATGACCCAGTCTTGCCAAAGGGAAAGTCCTGATCATGTCTTTAAACTTTTGAAGTCACGTAAGTTAGATTTAGGTAACCAAATCTAACTAAAGCTAAACTAAACTCAGACCCATCTCAACTATAGGTTAGCCTAACTCAGTGCTGACAGAAGGAGTGTATCCTTTTCTAAAATTACTATTATTTACTTTAGTTCCCAATAAATATATCTAATATATGATATATATTTTGTCATCTGTATGTCAAATATAATATTATATATTATCCAATATACTCCCATGTCTGAACCACAAAAAAAATTCATGAAGTGTGCAAAAAAACAAGAACTATAACTCAGTCAAGAGACAAAATAGTCAATAAAAGTAGACCAAGGGATGGATTAGAGACTGAAGTTATCAGAAAAAATTTAAAAACCCTGTGATAATATATGTTAAAGGATCAGTGGATAAGTGGACATACATGAACATATATAGGAAATCTCAGCAGAGACATAGAAACTAAAAAGAAAAGAAAGAAAAGAGAACCAAGTGGCTATGCTAGAAATGAAAACTGCAAAATAAAAAATAAGCAGTTTATTTGATGAGCTTGATAGCAGGCATACACAGCAGAGGAAAGGATCAGTAAATGTGACCACATGAAGAGATAAATAAATAATCCAAATGGTAATGTAGCATGAAGTAGAGTGAAAAAATCAAACAGTCTTCTTGAAAGCTGGAGAAAGATGAAATGATCTAATCATAGGTAATTGAGCCTATGGAAGGAGAGAAGAGGAGAGAGCAAAGAAATATTTGAAGGAAGAGCAGCTGAGAATTTTTCAAAATTTATATAAGACTTCAACTTTGGAAAAAAGAGCTAGAGGAAGAGTGGATATGGATCGGATTAAGGATTTTTTTCCCAGATTGGATGTTCAAGGAATGCCTATATGCAGTTCGCACAATTTGAGCAGAAATCATAAGCCACAGTAAAATATGGTTAAGGGCATTCAAAGGTGAAGAAACAAAGGCAAAAGCCCTAACTTGGTAATAAACTTGGGGTGTTTGAGGACATCAGGATGCCCGTGAGGGGAAAGATACAGAAAGTAATTTGTGGAGGTCAACAGTAGGAAGTAAGTCATCACAAATCCCACTATGGGAAAACATTGGGGAGACTGAATGCATTTGATGACAGTAGTTTAGACGGCGGGGTGGGGGGGAGACATGCAACAGCTTTTCTCATCTGATTCCTTTTATACTCCCTTTTGAGACACAAAAATGTTAATTCAGGCAAGATTGTGTAGTGGTCTCTAGTCAAGGACATCTGGAAGCTCTGAGGTCATCTGTGGGTGAGGGTCATAATACTTTCAGAGGTTATGAAATATGTTTACAATTTTGGATTTTAAATTTGCATTACAAAAAGACATTTTAGCTAGGTTAATTCCTACCAGTGGAAAACACACAGCTTCTTTTTTCCACGTAGATCAGAAGTGAGATGATGACTGTTTCAGCCACTGCAATGATATTTAAAGTAGGAGCCAAGGAGAAGTCAAAGGGATGTTGTGCATCTGGGCAGGGAGTTTTGTTTGTATGAATGTTACTTCATAATCATTCTGAATGTCAAATCTTCTGTATTTTTCATGGTGTAGGGCAATAACCTACCTAAGGAAAATAAAGCAGACCCACCAGAGTTCTAATTGGTCCTTGTTTTCTCTAAGACAGAGACTCGATCTCTGAATTTTGAGTACACTTTCCAAGGCCTTCAGAATGGAAAACTGCTTCAGTTTTCTTGTAAGCCATGGGACTATGGCTTAAATTTTGTTCATTAAAAAAGTTTTAAAAAGTTTAAGGGACACCTGAGTGGCTCAGTTGGTTAAGCGAATGCCTTCAGTTCAGGTGATGATCCCAGGATCCTGGGATCAGGCCCCGTATCAGGCTCCCTGCTCAGCGGGAAACCTGTGTCTCCCTCTTCCACTCCCCGTGCTTGTGTTCCCTCTCTCGCTGTGTCTCTCTCTGTGAAATAAATAAATAAAATCTTCTAAAAAAAGAAATTTAAGTAGGTTCAGGATAAAATTTTATCCTTGTAGGATTTGTATTATAAAAAATGAAATAACCCCCAAGATCAGTAAGAGAGGCCTATTTCTGCACCCAGAGAGGGATGGAAGGAATGCATTTCTCTTGTTCCATTCGTCCAATTTAAAATACAGTGCTTTAGGCCAAGGATATGAGCTTGCTTGCACTATAGACTGTCCTCAGCCTCCCTCTACCCTGCCCACCAAAGTGGAGAAGCTCAATGAGAGTTGGCCCCTGGGGAAAGAGAACACCATCGTAAAGCTGATGTTAGGGGGAGTCATCAAGGAGGCAGGGACAGACATTCTTCAGTAGAGCCAGCAGAGTCAGGGAGGGCCGGCAATGTAGGCCTCCTGGAGAGGGTGACACAAAACGGGATTGGGCGGGAGGACTTGCCTGTGGTCCTCCTGGAATGGAATGTGTGGTTGAACTCAGTCTTCTTCCAGGTTTATTTTTACAGGCTGGCATCCTCAGAAATTGTTGTGTCCACCAGAAGGTGTCTACCCACGTTTCCACAAAATGCAGCGTTGAGCTAGAATGTCACCTCCACAGTCCTCCTACCATGTTCAGCTAAGGCTTTTAGGCTAGTTACAAAACCAATTTTTAAAAGAATATAATTTTATTTACTTACTTGAGAGAGAGAGGTAGTGAGAGAGCATGAACAAGGTGTGGGGAGGGGGAAAGGCAAGCTTCCCCCTGAGCCCCACGTGGGACTCAATCCCAGGACCCAGGGATCATGACCTGATCAGACGGCACACGCTTAACCAACTGAACCACCCAGGCGCCCCACAAAACAGATTTTTATAAAAGAGGCCCAAGATTCTGTCAAGTCTTCCATTTTCCTTAAACTATTGAAACTCTGGGAACATGAGATGGTTGATTTGAGTTAGGGGAAAAAAGTGGCAGGGGTGGTCAGTGTCACTCCATATGTTTAGTCAGAATAATGATGAAAGCAATACCTTGTATATTTACCTAAACAAACAATCGAATGGTACAGGTTTCTAGGTGAACATGGACTATGTTCATGTACCAGTACTGGTGCAGGTTTCTAGTTGAACATGGACGTTGAACACATGATTCATCTTGGCTTCGTTCTAAAATTCCATGTAAATGCCAGGAAAAGACATAAAAGACAGGTCAGCAGTGAAGAAAAGAGGAGTCAGGAGTGGGTAGAGGTATCCAGAGGGTACATTTCTAGAATATATAAAGAGGTTGGAGGAGTGGAGCCTGGAGAGGGAAAACTAACTTATGCTTGCAGATGTCATCAAGCAACACTCCAGATTCCCAGAAAAGCACACAATGAGAGGCTCTGGATATCACAGAGAGCGTGAGGCAAGATTACAGGAAAATCTGTATATGTGGTGTTTAGACCTCAACTTTCTCTCCTTTAGCCATCCCTACCCTTGCTTCAGTAGGAGCCCAGAACCCTACAACTGGAGAAATTCTGGCCTTAGGGAGCCAAGACACACCATGGCCATGGTTCTTAAGTAGGGACTCTTGTCCCATCTCCCCAGGAGATATCTTCACTATCTGGAGACATTTTAGTTGTCACAACTTTGGGATGATTCTGGCATCTAATAGTTAGAGGCCAGGGATCTGCCAAATGTCCTACAGTTCATAGGACAGCCTCCGCAGCAAAGAACTCTCTAGCCCCTGTGTTTCCAGAGCTAAGGGTGAGAATCCTGCCCTGGGGTGAGGAGAGGGAGAGTGCTGAATCAGAGAATTAAGCCGGAGTCTGCATGTTGAACAGTGGGACCCCACTCCCCTCCCCACTCTGTTCCTAAATGCCAACTAGAAGGCAGGAGCTTGGGTGATTCTTCCTGCAAGAGACAAGAAAAAGCCTCTAGACAGGGAGGGGCTTGGGGACATGCCACTAAAAATGCTTCTCACTGCCCACTTGTCCAACATTGAGGACCCCCGCCTGGCAAGACCGCCAACATTTGCAAAGGTTTCCAAACAGGTCATATATATATTAGTTTTAAATATGAGTGGCAGGAAAGAATTTTAGAAGTATTCCAGAACCAGACATTTTAAATCAGCCTCTGAAAGGGAAGGCACACACCTAAAAAAAACCTGAAATTAAAATTTTAAAAAGGTATAAACACAAGAAATGAAGTATAGAAAAAGGAACACTTCAAAAAAAATCTCATAATATCCTCAGAAGTAACAGAACAGTCAATGTATTCTATGCTAAAAAGAGAAATCAGAGAATGGGCAAGAACTTCTTGAAATTAAAAATATGTGGCACTAAAAAAAAAAAAAAAAACCCTCAAATAAAGAAGTTGAACTTTCTTAGAAAGACAAATAAGAGGCAAGGAAATTGACAATTGGCGAGAAAACAAAAACTGGAACTCTGCCAGCACCGCCGGAAGTCCTGTAGAGAATGTAGGTAAGTGCAGGGCAGGGGGTGGTGAGTGAAAACAGTGATGTTAGAATAATTCCCCAAACCTAGAAATATGAGTCTTCAGAAAGAAAGACCTGCCACGTAGCGGGCACCAAAAAATTGAAACAGAATTATCCAGGCCAACAACGGCAGATTTTTAGAGCACCAGAGAAAAATAGGTCCAAACAAAGGATTGGGGAATAGTGGTGTCAGGCTTCTTAGCAGCACTGATCCTCTCGAAGCTCATGGAAGAATCCCTTTGCGTCCTGGACAGTGGCATGGCCTGGTCACAGTCCTCTACGTACAGTTCTGGCCAGTCAGACCCTCCATTAGGCGAGGGAGGAGTAAAGACATTTCTAGACAGGTAGGACCTCCCAAACCTACTTTCTATCCTTGTTTTCCAATAGACACTGGAAGAGAGGAGGATCAGAGATAGCCTTTGGATCCTAGAAGCATGGTTCCAGCCTCAGGTAATGTGTGAGGACAGGAGAAGAACCGCTGTGCAAGGGGCTGGTGGGCGTGTAGGCTAGCCCAAAGATGAGGACAGAGGTCTCCAGGGAACTACGGAAACAATGATTTCCTGATTTGTTGGAATAGTAGACTACAGGTTCCAGCTCAGTCTGGCTCAGACTTGACTGAATTATGGCACATACAGAGAGCAAGAGTCTGAATGAGGGGAGCTGTTCTCCTATGTTCAAACCCAGATGGAAGATCTGAGGAGGTTTTAGGGAAAGCAAGAAGAAGATGAGAACTTGTCTTGGTTTTGTTGTCACATTTTATATCCAGAAGGCACGTTTCCATTCCTGAAAATAAAACCGTGTCTCTTATTATGTCTGTGAAGTGTCTCTCCAGTGCTTAGAAGATGTTCGGGATGCCCCAAGTAAGTATTAGTTCAATAAATGAATGCAAGTTTTAAATATGAACCCCAGTTCCACATAATGCATAAGATCACATAAGATCGTACAGAAGCCCCGAGTAAGGATGCTGAAGGGCAGAAAACGTGCAGCGAAATGAGCGTGACTCTGGAGAAAGCTCAAGAAATGAAGGGGCGTGCGTGCAACAGTGACTGGGTAGAATTTTTAAATTAAAGGAAAAGGAATGGAGAGATTTAGCCAATTACAGAGCCAAGATAATCTGATAAAAGCCACTTTCAAAAATCAGATAATGGAGTCAGTGTGTGATCTTGACAATAACCAACTCCCCAGTCTTAGGGGTTTAGCTGACAGATTTAATAAGGCACTTCCAATTATGTGAAAATCACGGAAACCTGGCACGAAACCAGAGCTAGGCACAGAAGCCGCAAAAGAGGTTTTCAAATAGGTGAGTAACAGTCTTGAGAGTTTGGTGTTAACCCTCAGGACGGTAACATGGTTCCCGCGGGGCCAGGCGGAAGATTGGCGTCGGACGCTCTAGGATCTCAAGTGAGAATTCTGAGTTTTTCGTGGCTCACAATTCTCCTTGAGCTCTCCGCGGGCTCCTCGTGCAGAACAGCTGTATCCCCACTCCTGGAAACCAGGCTGTCTTGTACAGGGAAAGGCGGTGAGGAGGAAGAGGGAAGTGACCGGCATTTGCCCTGGGCTATTACGTGGGTAACTTGGGACGGAGGTAACATGAAGGCTGCTGTTTTACCCCGTGAGCAGTCTGAGTAATCAAAGTTCTAGCTTCTCCTGGAGCTCAGTGCCCCTCTCCTGCGTACCGCTGACTCAGTCACGTGCTTCTCTAGGCCTCAGTCCTTGTGCTGTAACTAGCCCGAGTTCATCCCTGGGCTGGCACAGCCCTCTTGGAGCCCCGTCCCCAACGCCCGTCCTCTAATCCTGACTCTGCATTAGGGGGAGAGATGTTGATCTTACGGGACTGCCTCTGGCTGCACCCCTCATGACTGTTGTCTCCTTGCCTATCAAGAATCTCCCCACATCTTCCTGGCCTCTGTTGCCTCCTGGACGTCCTGTGCCCCACCACCTCCTGGATACTCAGAATTGACTGTATGATTGCACTTTGCATGCGAACATCTCTGTTTTGATTTTCTTCTCTTCGCCTCCTGTTGGTGAGGGAGAAATTCCCACCCCAGAGTTACGGGAGGGCCCAAACACATGGCACCCAACGCTGGACGGATGAGGTCAAAGACCCAGACACTCACTGCCCAGAGGAGGAGAACATGACATGAGCAGAGCGACGTGGAGTTTGCACTTGGCAAACAGAGAGAACGAGCAGGGGCCATGGAAAGCAGCCTTTGAAGTAACAAGAAGTCGGGGTGGCTGGGTCTTACGGGAGGACATGATCGGCTTGTTTGGATGATTCCATGGGCTGGGAGGGAGCTGAAGCTTACTACTCAAAGATAAGCAGGAACGCACCCTTCCTTCTGTCCCCCTAGAAGAAGAGAGCTGTTTCGCTAGGTGACCTTATCTGTAGACGGCACAGTGGGGAGGGAATTTACGATTAGGCCATTCAGAGCCCTCCTGGTTTTCCCCAGATATTAAGACACATATAATCCTGGTCCTTAATACCTCTGTCCTTTATCTCCGCCACTGGTGTGTTTACGTCTGCGTCATCCTGCCACATTCACTGCCTTAACCTTTCTCTCCCTGCAACATCGTGGGAGGAAGTCAGTCCACATTCACTCATTGATCTTTGTGTTATAAAATACAATAGCTTGATGGAAACCTCCAGAAGTCTGCCTGGATAACTTCATTTCATGACAGAGGGACCTAAGGCTATGTGTGCCCTGAGCATAGTCACATAGTTAGGACCAGAAAGAGTGTTCTTAAAAAGTGACTCTCAAGTTTTAAGAGTTTTCCATCAATAAATAGAATCTGTGTCATATATTCCCCCCCCCCCAAAAAAAAATCATGTTCTTGGGAGAAGCTATTTGTCTAAAATAAAGTTTATGGAAATTAAAAAATACTCAGGTGCAAGTTAAAATAGTAATAGCTAAGTAAATGATGCCATAGATTAGATTAAACTCTTACGATCTCTCCACATCCATAGTATTGTACAGTGGCTACTGGTAAGCAATTTTAAGATTATCCATTATTTATTATAATTTGGAAAGGACAGCAATTTCCTGCCCCCCATTTAAAACCATAGATGTGGCATTTATTTGAGTCCCTGACATGAAATTCTGTGATCTCTGACTTGCGGCAGAATTTTCTGTGGCTGTTAAACCAGGTGGGCCTGTTTCCCCCTTTCTGGGCCAGACTGCACAGTGTCAGGATCTGCGACACGGTGGAAGTGTGAGCTCTGTGGCCAGGGTTCCCGGACTCTCTCGTTCTCTGGTGCGTCCTCTGGGCAGCACCAGGTATCTTGTAAACACCTGCTCAGTAAGGAGTGGACTGAGTCATTTCTGCACCCTCCAGCCTGCTTCCAGAAGCTGCCTCCTGGGCTCAGGAGTGTCCAACCTGCCGAGTTCACATCACCATAGGCTCTTGTGTGTGTTGTGTATTTGAAAGACACTGGCAGGTGAACAGTGATGCTTGTTTTGTTCTTGTACAGAGTAGGAAAGAGGAGCGCCCGGGACCAGGCCCGTTAGTGTCACCCATTCTCTTCTCTGAGCCTTGCTCTCCAGCGCAGACATCCCGTATGTTTCCCACGTTCCATTACCTGCTTCCCAGATGCAGGGCTGTTGGCTAGAAGCAGACAGGAGGACCTGCAAAAAGTGTGCTCATTGTGAGATGTTGGTATTTTATTTTAAAGGTTTTTATTTTATTTTAGAGAAAGAGGGCGCATGCGCATAAACACAAGTGGGAGGGGCAGTGGGAGAGGGAGAATCTCAAGCAGATTCTGCTCTGAGTGCAGAGCCCAACGTGGGGCTGGGTGCCCAGACCCTGAGATCCTGACCAGAGCTGAAGCTGAGCCTGGCTCTCAACCGATGGCGCCACCAGGCACCCCAAGATGTTGGGATTTTAAGTAAATGATAGAAATACTGTGATATATTGGATTTCTTTTTTTTTTTAATTTAATTATTTTTTTTCAGCATTCCAGCATTCATTGTTTGTGCCCCACACCCAGTGCTCCATGCAGTCCGTGCCCTCCGTAATCCCTACCACCAGGCTCACCCAACCCCCCACCCCTCTCCCCTCCAAAGCCCTCAGTTTGTTTCTCTGAGTCCATAGTCTTTCATGGTTCATCTCCCCCTCTGATTTCCCCCAACTCCCTTCTCCTCTCCATCTCCCCACGTCCTCCGTGTTATTCCTTATGCTCCACAAATAAGTGACATCATATGATAATTGACTCTCTCTGCTTGACTTATTTCACTCAGCATCATCTCTTCCAGTCCCGTCCATGTTGCTACAAAAGTTGGGTATTCATCCTTTCTGATGGAGGCATAATACTCCATAGTGTATATGGACCACTTATCCATTCGTCTGTTGAAGGGCATCTTGGCTCTTTCCACAGTTCGGTGACTGTGGCCGTTGCTGCTATGAACACTGGGGTACAGATGGCCCTTCTTTTCCCTACCTCTGTGTCTTTGCGGTAAATACCCAGTAGAGCCAGTACTGGGTTTATTATTATTTTTTATATCTTTATGAAATGTAAATATTAGAGGTTGCCTACAGTCATGATGACTCTCTCTTTTTTTAAATTTTAATTATTTATTTGACACAGAGAGAGAGATAGCAAGAGAGGAACACGAGCAGGGGGAGTGGGAGAGGGAGAAGCGAGCTTCCTGAGAAGCAGGGAGCCCACTGTGGGGCTCGATCCCAGGACCCCAGGATCATGACCTGAGCTGAAGGCAGCCACTTAACAACTGAGCCCCCCAGGCACCCGCAGTCACGACTCTTAGAGAAGTGCAGCATCTCTGTGTAGAAATTAAGAAATATAAACTCGTGGAAGCATCATTTAGGAATAACTAACCTACGAATCTCCTAAAACAACAAGAGTAATAATGTAAAAAAATGGTCACAATTTTGAACTCTTGATTCAGAGGTTAAGCTCCGTTTCTGTTTTGCTTAGTGCTGATATGCTTCAAAGCTCACATAGGAATCTCTCTTCCCATGGGATTATTCACTAAGGGCAGGTAAAACAGCCCCTCTCATGAGGCTTTTTGAGATTATCGACAGTGTCCATGAACTTCTGGCAGCCCTTCTGTTGAAAGGTATTACTGCCTTTGTGTATGAGGTTATTAAGATAAAATATTCACTTGCTTCACTGACAGTGAGACACTTTGCAATTTTTTTTTTAAAGAAGTTTTTTATTTTTAAAGATTTTTAATTATTTATTTGACAGGCAGAAATCACAAGTAGGCAGAGAGACAGGCAGAGAGAGAGAGAGGGGGAAGCAGGCTTCCCACTGAGCAGAGAGCCCGATGTGGGACTCCATCCCAGGACCCTGAGATCATGACCTGAGCCGAAGGCAGAGGCTTTAATCCACTGAGCCACCCAGGTGCCCCAAGACACTTTGCAATTTTATCCAGATGCCGTAGAATGGCTAGGTCCCTACCAGCCAAAAAGCGACCCTAAATAGCAGAACAGTTCTAACCATGTGACACGAATCATAGACACACACAATCTCCTACAGTCTCTTGTGGTGCTTGAGACCCATTCAGAGACGTCTCCTTCCCTTTCCCTTGCCCCGCACAGTATGTATGAATTACCAAGAGCCTGCAAAGTGGAATGAGGAATGGGGTAGGGAAGAGCGCTCCAACCTTGTAACATGGGTCCCCCATTGTGCCTGGCATTGCTGACAGTCTAGAAGAATCATCATTTCTATTTAGATGCGGAAATTAAAAAAAAAATGATGGTGTAGATTTGGACTGATGGGTTTTTCCTTTGCGGTCCTGTTAGTGCTCAGGAAATGAGAGTTACCATTTTGCCAGCCATAGTTCCACTGGTGCAGGAGACTTTCCTTGTGTCTCGCCTCCCGTAGATCACTGCAGCAGTGCTCCCCACCCCCTGAGTTTTTGCTTGTTAAAATTCAGACTTCAGTGATGTTCACAGAGTTTTTAGCCAGAGTCAGTTCAATTAGAACCTCCCGAGGGTTGTCTGTTCCCATGTTAGGACTGTAAGTGGTCTGACTTGTGTGACCTTGGTCTTTGCTCGTGTAGACATAGATTAAGAAGAACCTAGCTACCTGGGAAAGAATGTTGCAATTTATGATTTCCTTATTTTATCTACTTAATTCTGTTCCTTAAAAGACATGGTGTGCATGCACGAATACTGAAAGTCTGCTGTAGCTCTCACTAAATATTTAAGTAAATTAATTGCCTTGGAAAAGGTCACCATAAGCTTTAAACATTCTAAGTTAAGAGGTTCAGTGAAATTAATTCTGCCACTAACATCCTTCTCTTGCTTCTTATGTCTGAAACATACAAGAACCTTAGTTTAGGGTAGATTTCTCATTTCTTTCCAGCCCACGTTTGCTGTCAATCTGTTTTATCTACTTTTTGTCTGAAGCTTTACCCTCATTTTCACAAGGGAAATGGCACTCATTGAGATTACAGGAGTGCTCCAATTAATTCCACTTCTGTAAGAAAAGGAAGTCTCTCCACCTTCTATAAATCAAAATGAATAGGATAAAATGGAAGAAAAGAAAGAGTAAACCTCTTGCCAACCATGTATATCAGAATCACCAGAGATAGTCTCATTAGATAGTTAATCGACTTTTTAAAAAAATTATATCTGAGGTTTTTCAGGAGATCTAAATTTTTAGGAGTTTCGGCTCTCTGTCTTTAAATATGCTATTCAAGGGGCTCTTGGGTGGCTCAGTTGGTAAGCAGCCGGACTCCTGATTTCCCCTCAGGTCATGATCTCAGGGTTGTGAGACTGAGCCCTGAGTTAGGCTTTGCACTCTGTAGAGAATCTGAGGTTCTCTTTCTCTCCCTCTATCTCTCCCCGTCTCTCTCACTGTCTCTTTCTAAAATAAAAATAAATCAAAGTTTTTTTTTTTAAATATAGTATTTAAGTTCTTCTACCTACATGATGTTATGGATTATTAATTTTCAGTAACAGTAAAGGTGATGGGTTCTTCCGACTTATTTAATGGTTAATCTAGTAGACTAAATGATAGTTCTAATTCTTGCAAACACTTTCTGCATGAAATTTGGCAAGGCATTTTAATTCTCTGTGCTTCTGCTTCCTTATCTGTGAGCCAAGAACACAGCTTTCCTTTTCTCTCCTTTGTGGGCCTGCAGGTTGGTAAGAGAATGAGGGATAAGGAAGCAAAAGGAGGGGGAGGGTTGAGGGAGTCTCCTAATTGCTGGCTTAGTGAATTAAAAAAGAACGTGCGACTTTTGATCTCTGGGTTGTGAGTTTGAGTCCCACATTGGGTGTGGAAATTTCTTAAAAATAAAATCTTAAAAAAAAAAAGAAGTTTTACTTCCACTGGGACAGACTTGAATTCCTCAGAGGGAAGTGTGCTGCTTTCCCTTCAATTAGATTGGAAGCATTTTGGAGATGGGAGCGTGTGCCTTCCCCCTGTTGCCTAACTGTACAGAGAAGCCTCAAAAATCGTAGATTTTTACTTCCCACATTTGTGCATTCTGACACCATCTTGATTGGTTGTTTAATGTTTTTGGAAAGTGCTCCAAAATTTTAATCAGGAGACAGCAGTCTGAGAACAGTCGTGTGCACAGATACTAGTCTAATAACAGTTTGAAAGCAGGTGGGATTTCGGTCTGTTGAAGTTTGAGAACGTGCTTGCTGTAGTCTGGATGTCTGTGTCTGCCCAGAATTCGTATGTGGACCTCCTCACCTCCAGTGGGACGGTATTTGGAGATGGGGCTTTGAGGGCACGCTCATGAACTCGGGACTGTGCGGCCTCCAAGGTTAGGATTCATGTTCTTTGGAAGCAAAGACCAGAGAGCTCACTCTTGCTCTCTTGTACCTCTCCATACGAGACGCCCACCTGCAGACCAGGAAGCGGCTCCCACTAGACACCAGCTATGCCCGCACCTTGATCTTGGACTTCCCGTCTCCATAAATGGGAGAAATACATTTCTGTTGGTCAGGCCACCCAGTCTACAGTATGTTTGTTATATATAGCAGCTCCAAACTGTCCTTTGAGAGAATGACACTAATCCTAAGTATGTGAACAGCAGGAGTTACGATCCTCATCCTTAATGACTGGCCATGATGTGTTTCCTTGGGTAGCCGTGGCTTGATAGTTCTCTGTGCAGGAAGGCTTTCTGAAGCCACACCAGGTACTGGACAAACATTTTGTTCGGATCATAAGAGCATTTTTAGTAATTTCTCTCTCTCTGGCGGATTAATGTAAATTTTCACAAACACCCACAGCCACTCTAGAGGTGCATGCATTTTAAACTCTTGACACCCTAATTGACTAAATCATCTTCCAGAAACTGCATGATTTAATAGTCTAGGCTTACTGCAATGATTTTTTTTTTTTAATCTGAGAGTGGGGTACAGCTGTAGAATGCCAGAACAGGGGTTCCCAAAAGGTAAAAATCATCAAAGATCCTCAAACCTTACCTGCTCCCTATCTGCTTGTACGATTGTTCCTTTCCGCTCCTGTTTCTGGTTTCTGCAGTTCTTCAGGGATGTCTGAGTCCATTTTTCCTCTACCTCTAGCATCTCAGAAGTTAAAGAAATATGGATTATTGTCATAAAATGTTTTGGAGTCCCGGTCAGAATTTCTGTTTTTGTTTATTTGTTTTGTTTTGTTTTGTTTGTTTCTTTCTTTTTCACTAATGGAATCACCTTTGTCCTGTTCTGCTGTGCACGTTTATATCACGAACACCCACTTAAGAGTTTTAGGGAAGTGCAGAAACGTATGGAACACCTTCCTTGAGTCAGACTCAGGTTCAGAAGCCATTCCTCTCCACATCTGTCTAAAGAAGGGATCACGTCACAGATCCCCAGGAATGGAGCCCCTCTGCTGACATTTGTGGACAGTGGTGCCCCTACATGCTGTCGGCTGTTTTTTTCCGGCTCCATCACGGAGCTCAAATGTGGACATGATCATCATCTTAGTTCCCTCAAGTTCAGTGCCTGCTCGTTTTTTTCAGTCTGCCTTTCGAATACTTTCATTTGGTGTTTTCTGCCATGGACAGTTAGTTCCTGGAATTCTGTTTCGTTCAGTTTGAACAACACTATGTACAGATTTAGGCTTTTTTTAAAAAAAATATTTTATTATTTGACAGAGAGAGAGAACACAAGTAGGCAGAGAGGCAGGCAGAAAGGGGGTGGAGGGAAGCAGGCTCCCCGCCGAGCAGAGAGCCCGATGCGGGGCTCGATCCCAAGACCCTGGGATCATGACCTGAGCCGAAGGCAGAGGCTTAACCCACTGAGTCACCCAGGCACCCCAGATTTAGGCATTTTTAAGTGCACCCGTTGATGACATGGCGGAAGGTTTTTAGGTGGTGATTAATGCCAGTCTCTGTAACACCTGGTTCCAGGAGTGAAACAGTAGAGGTATATTTTCATTCCCAAGAGGAACTCAAAATACATTTATTTTTACTTCATAAAGTTGGGCACAGCTGATTCAGAACCAGTGAGACTTGGCTGGTTGTGTTTCTGTGTAGTATCTCGAAGAGTCGAAAAATAGGAGTTGGAAAATAATTACATTGACGAGATCAGAGGAAGGTCTTGTTTACTTATTGAGAAGAGTAGTGAGAACCTGGGCAAGTGAGCTCATCTTCTGTCTTCCTCAAAGCAGACTTTTTTCGTCTTTCAAAGGAATGAAGATGAGATAGTTGGAGAGGCTGGTCTGCCCGCTCTGGAATCCTAGGGTGCTATGTTTGGGGGTGTTTCAGCGCACACTTGGTGAGTTTTAGGATCAGTCTCAGGAATATATTGAGTGTTTCTTGGAGACCATCAGAAATGGTTTCTAGCACTTTCCCGGTGGTAAAATGCCAGACAGTATACTTTTTAGTATACCATTGTTGGTTTGCAGTTTATTCAGTCATTATTCTGAGAATATTCTGAGATCGGTCAATATTACACTGAAAATTATTGGCAACTTGTAACTAATTCATAAGAATTATACAGCAGAATTCTCAAAGCTTCCTATAGACTGAAATTTTGTGTTCCAAACTCCTATGTCGGAGTCCTAATTCCCAGTGCAATGACATTTGGTATTTGGAAGTGGAACCTTAGAGAAGTAGTGGGTTCGAGTCGGGCAAGAGGACGGTGATCTCGTGATGGGACTCGTGCCCTTATGAGGGGATGAGCAGTCCAGAGCGCGCGCTCTCCCCACCATGGAGGGCACAGTAAGAAGGCTGTCTGCAGACCAGGAGGAAGGTCTTCATCAGACCCTGACTGTGCTGGCTCCCTGATCTTGGACTTGCCGGGCTCCAGGACTGTGAGAGATAAATTTCTGTTGTTGAGGCCTCCAGGCTCTGGTGTTTCATAGTAGGCCGGATGGGCTAGGATACATCTCAAGAAAGTTTCTCCCTCTCTTTGGATTTCGTTGTTATAAAATGATATTATATCTGGGAGCTTCTCCCCGTCTCCTCCTCCTTTCCACACAGCTCGCGCACTCATTTCGTAACCGCCAGTTAACCAATGTGGGACATGGTCATCCTTGTTCCTGGAATTGTGGTTTCTCCGGTCTCTCTCTGACTGCTCCTTTTCTGTCTCTCTGACAGAAAGAAAAGGTGCCTTTTCTAGTTGTGGCCTCTAAATCATTAGTTTTATACCAGAGAAGAGAGAGGGCCACAGAGCCGGAGACCGCGGGGGAGCTCATCAGCGTCCACATGCCTCACAGTGTTCCCAACAGAACACAATCACAATCACAGGGGACAGGAGCCCGTGCTCTGGCCCATGTATACAGCTGGCGCAACGGTGGGAATGAAATCACGAAACGGTAAATCTAGCGCAGGCGCCCTTTGCTGGAGTGTCGCACGGAATGCTGTATTTTCATCTTTGCTTCTTGCACACTTAAGGATCCATTTTTCATTTCCATTCCTCTTCTCAAATGGTGTTTAAGGCCTCCCTCCTACCGTCAGGCTGCCCCCGAGGGTCCTCACATTGTAGAGATCTGCAGCCGCCCGGGAGACCTCAAGAAGCAAGAAGTGAGCATGTCAGTCACATCAGACTATGCAGATCAAAGCCCCACAACATGGAGATCCAAGCCAGACCCAGACCACTCTTCAAGCCCCTCTGGCTTTTAGTTCTCCCCTGTCTCTGAGTGAAAGGAAACTTGGGAGACTGACACCGGAGTCTGCTGTTTGTCTCTTACTTCCAGCGTGTTACGTGTGGATGAGGCTAGTGGTGTGTTTCTCCGAACAACACAACAACATTTTTCTCTTGCATTGTCAACTGCTTTAGTTACTTTGTAGGAAGGCGATGTCAGAAAACCCCACAATATTAAAATGTTTACATTGGAGATGCCAGTTATTATTTATGACATTGGCATGCAGTTTGACGAAGAAAGGTGTAAATAAAGAATCAGCGATACAATTTTAAAAGGAAAAGAACAGTAACTGCTGTCTGTAGACTGAGGATGTTTTCCCCAGACCTGTGTGTTGAATCCGAGCCCTCATGGTGATGGCGATGGCGTTGGGAGATGGAGCCTTTGGGAGGCGATTGGTTCATGAGGTTGGAGCCCTCATAAATGGGATCAGTGCCTTAAATAAGGGATCCCAGGGAGCTTTCTGGGCCCTTCCTCCATGTAAGGATGCAGCGTGAGCCGGGAAGCAGACCTCACCAGACGCTGACAGTGTTGGTGCCTTAATCTTGGACCTTCTAGCCTCCAGAACTGTGAGAAGGAAATTTCCATTGTTTAAGAGCCACTCAGTTTATGGTATTGTTTGCAGCAGCCTGAAGGGGCGGAAACAGTGGTTTTGTCCTCTTTCACTAGTGTCAGATTTAATTTACTCTTCTTTCCTCAGCCAATAAAATTATTTGCTCTTTCCTTTGAAAAGTGATTTTTTAAGTCAATATGAAATAGAAATGGATAGTTTGAAATATATGTATACTGTATAGAATAAGACATGAATAAACACCTATGAACTCACCATTAAAATTAAGGCAAAAATTTTGAAGCTTGCCCAAATTCATCACTTTCTTCTTATACTAATGTTACCCTTATCATAAATTTTGTATTTACCTTTCTGTAGCTCTTCTATACAATTTTACCACATATATTTGCATTCTGAAACAATATGTCACCAGCTTTACAGATCTCTTAGTAAATATTAATAGAATCATACTGTATGGATTTTTAAAAATTCACCATTATGTTTAACAATCAATTCACTGTTAGCTGCCATATAATAGCCCATAGTTTATTTATGTACCAATACATAACCATTTATTTATCCTCTTTTCTGATGAAGAAAAACTTCTAGTATCTTTCTTTTTAAAGCAGTGGAACTAGGGCCATCTTTTCATGTGTCTCCTGGTGTGTTGTCTAAGAGCTTCCTAGATAGATTCCTAGGAAGGATATATGGGTCATAAGGTAGGGATATGCTATTATTATAATACAGTGGAGTATTACTCAGTCATAAAAAGGATGAGATCCTTCTATTTGTGACAATATGGATGGACCTAGAAGGTCTTATGCTAAATGACAAATACAAATATGATAATGAAAGACAAGTACTGAATGATTTCACTTACATGTGGAAACTCCCTCCCCCACCAAAAATAAATCATATAAACAGAAAACAAGCAGACTCTTAAACACAGAGAACAGACTGGTGGTTGCCAGTGGGGAGGTGGGTGTGGGGATGGGCAAAATAGATAAAGGGGATTAAAAGGTACAGACTTCCAGCTATAAAATAAGTAAGTAAGAGAGATGAAAAGTACAGCACGGGGAGTAGAGTCAACACTATCGCACTAACTTTGTGTAGTGACAGATGGTAGCTATACTTATTGTGGTAAGCTCTGAGTAATGAATGCATAGAAATGTTGAATCATTATATTGTTCACTTGAAACTAACATAACACTGTGTGTCAATAAGAAAACAGAAGACACAAGGTGATTAGTAGTTAATTTCCTCCCCAAAGATCTATAGATTTAATGTAATCTCCATCAAAATCCCAGGAAGCTTTTTTAGATAGACAGTGACATACTGATTCTAAAATTTTTATGAAAGTGCAAAAGGCCTAGTATTGCTAAAACTACTGAGAAAAGGGGGTCAAAGTTGAAGAATTTACACTACTAATTTCAGGACTTAGTAAGTAAGCAGAATAGTGTGCAATTCCTAGCCTTTCAGTGCTTGGGCTACGTCTGTGTGGGATTGTTGGGGGGATGCAGTCTTCATATAAGTCAACACAGGCCCTCTCCCTCGTGTGGCTATCATTTATTTATTATGAAATGTCTGTGTAAGCATTTGGTATCCAACATAAAAGAGAATACTTTTCTCTGAGGCTGTAAACTCCAGAGTAAACAATCCTGAGATGAGGTCAGATGTCCTAGATCTCTACTCCCACCTTTCCAATACCCAGTGTTCTCTTAAATAAGTCATTTAGAATTTTGTTTCTATTTTTTACCTTTAAAATACAAATAATGCTTGTCTTTTCAACCCCTTTAGTAAGTATAGATAAGATAATAGGAATGAAAGTATTCTCAAAATTATAAACAGGCAACAGTAGAATAAAACTTACTTACCCAGAACTCACAGGGAGCTAGTAATTCTTAATTGCTGGTGATTTGAGGTTCGTAGGTATGGATTAGATGCTAAAACTCTTTAATTGTTTTGGATTAAAAGTTAGGTAGGATATGGTCTATGAGACCTGATCAGATTCACACTTCAACATTGCCCTATTTTACTAGGGCAACCATGGGTAAGCCACACATTCTTGGACATTGAGGCTTTCACTTAGTAAATGGATATAAGAACAGGACATGTTTTGGGGCACCTGGGTGGCTCAGTGGGTTAAAGCCTCTGCCTTCAGCTCAGGTCATGATCTCAGGGTCCTGGGATCAAGCCCCATATTGGGCTCTCTGCTCAGCAGGGAGCCTGCTTTCCTTCCTCTCTCTGCCTGCCTCTCTGCCTACTTGTGATCTCTGTCTGTCAAATAAATAAATAAAATCTTAAAAAAAAAAAAAAGAACAGGACACGTTTTATTTATTTAATAAGATTATTATGAGTGTCACATGAAATAATACATTAAAAAGCTTTTTACATTCTAGTGGCCTTACATAGATTTTTAGTGTATTAAATGTTATATATGTAAACTTTATAGAAGACATTATGAATATTTTTGCATGTCCTATGCTAAACCACAGCTGTAATATGCAAACATAATTGCGGTAGAAAGAAATATTAACACTACCACATTACACAGCAAATGTGCACTTGTCACCATCCCCACATCCAGTGATTCCTCCCACAATAAACATATACAACAAATTTTTCTAATTTATTTTCTTCAAATACCGTAGTGCTAAAGTATAGGTTAATTTTTAGCCTCCACATATTCCTTTCCCCCAGAGCCAGAAATATTATTTGTTCTGTTATTTTTCCTTAACTTTTTATCTTTTTCTGTACTTTTTGTGTGATAGTATTTGGCCCATTACAGATATCTTGGCCATCAGAAACTTTGTTTCTTCTAGATGAACAAATTACTCTGTGATCTAGGCCAGTCAACATGTCTAACCTCTATTCACCCGTTGCTGACAGCAGTTCTAAGAGAGAAGTTTATAGTGATAAAAGGCTGAACAGTTGATTCTGAAGTACATGGGAATTAGGGGCAGTGACAACCACCTGCACTCAAAAATATACATACAGCTTTTGACTCCTCCAAAACTTAACTGCTAATAGCCTACTCTTGACTAGAAGCCTTAGCAATAACATCAATAGTTGATTAACACATATTCTGTATATAAGAGGTATCATTTACTGTGTTCTTATAATAATAAAGTAAGCTAGAGAAAAGAAAATGTTATTAAGAAAATCATAAGGAAGACAATACATTTACAACACTCTAATTGAGAAAAGCGCATTTAAGTGGACTTGTGCAGTTGAAACTGTGTTGTTGAAGGTTTGTTAAAAAAAAAAAAAAGCTTAATAAACAGTCTACCTTTATACAACAAGGAACTAGAAAAAATAGAACAAACAAAGCCCAGATTTGGACAAGGAACAATAGAAAAAAGATCAGAGCAGAGCTGAATGAAAGAGACCAGAAAATAATGGCCTAAAACTAAGAAATATTTTATTTTTAGTAGTTTAAAAACTTTATTTTTAAAAATAGAAGCTAAGAACTTGTTTTCTGAAAAGATAAAACTGACAAACCTCTAGCTAAACTAAGAAGGAAAAAAGGAAAGACCCAAAGAAAGTCAGGAATGAAAGGGAGACGTTACAATTGATAATGCACAAATCCAATGGAAAAAAAAAAGTGTGTTAAAAGAGAGTACTCTGGCCAATATATACCAACTTGGATAACCTGTAAGAGACTGATAAATTACCAGAAACATACAACCTACCTAGACTGAATCAGAAAGAATTAGAAAATCTGAACAGACTAATAATGAATAAAGAAATTGAAGCAGTCATCAAAAACCTCTCAACAAAGCAAAATGCAGGTCCAGATGGCTTCACTAATGGATTCTACCAAATATTTAAAGAGGAATTAAAGCCAGTCCTTCTCAAACACTTCCAAAAAATTGAAGAGGAAAAAGCATTCCCAAACTCATTTTATGAGGCCAGCATTACTGTGATACACAAGAAAAGAAAACTACAGGCCAATACCACTGATGGATATATATGCAGAAAACTTCAAGAAAATATTAGCAAACTGAGTTCAACAGTATATTTAAAGGATCATACACCATGATGAAGCAGCATTTATCTGTGGGATGTGTAGCTCAATAAAGACAAATATTTGTGATACACTAATCAGTAAGATGAAAGATAAAAAACATATGATAATCTTAAATGCAGAAAAAGCATTTGACAAAGTACAGCATCTTTTCATGATTAAAAACAGTCAACAAATGGGATACAAAAGAAACATATCTCAACATAATAGAGGCTATAAATGGCAAGCCCACAGCTAACTTTATACTCATTGGTGAAAGATTGACAGCTAGGATGCCTACTCTCACCAGAGCAATAAGGCCAGGAAAAGGGAAAAAAAAAAGCATCCAAATGAGGAAAGATGAGGTAAAATTGTCTCTGCAGATGATACCATCTTATACATATAATACCTTGAAGATTCTACCAAAAAACTGTTAGAAATAATAAATTCAGTAAAGTTGAAAGATACTCGATGAACATAAAAAATCATTTTATTTCATTTGCTAACAGTAAAATGTATGAAAAATAAATTAAAGAAACAATCTCATTTATAATAGCATCAAAAAAATAGAATTCTTAAGAGTAAATTTAATCGAGGGGCACCCAAGTGGCTCAGTCAGGTGAGTGTCTGCCTTAAGCTCAGGTCATGATCCCAGGGTCCTGGGATTGAGCCCCACTTAAGGCTCACTGCTCAGCATGGAGTCTGCTTCTCTCTCTCCTGCTGTGTCTATCCCCCAGCCCCGCCCATGCTCCTACTGTCTCTCTTTCTTAAATAAATAAAATCTTTGAAAAAGTAAATTTAATCAAGAAATTGAAAGATCTGTACACTGAAAACAATAAGGTATTGATTTTTATAAACAAAACAAAAACAAACCAAAACCCAGAAACAAATAGAAAACTATCCCATGTTCATGGATCAGAAAAACTAATATTGTAAAATATTCACACTGTTCAAACCCATCTATAGACTTAATGAAATATCTGTCAAGATTCCAGTGGCATTTTTTATAGAAATTAAAAAAAAAAGGAACCTTAAATTTTGTATGAACTACAAGACCCCAAATAGCTAAAGCGATCTTGAGGAAGAAGATCAAAACAGACATTATACTACCTAATTTCAAACTATACTACAAATCAGTAGTAGCAGTATACTACAAAAAAAGTCGAATAATGACAAAAACCAAATATATGGATCAATAGAACCAAATTGAGAGCCCAGAAATAAACTCATGTGTATATGGTTAACTAATATTTGATAAATTCAAGAATACTCAGTGGGGAGAAGACAGTCTCTTCAATAAATGATATAGAAAAATGTATATTCACATGCAAAAAATGAAACTAGGTCCTTAACTTGTACCACTTACCACTTACCTAAGTTAATTTGATATGGATTAAATACTTAAATGTAACACCCAAATCATAAAAACCCTAGAAGAAAATTGGGATAAAGATACTTGACATTGATCTTGGCAGTAGTTTTTTGGATATGACACCCAAATCACAAGCAACTAAAACAAAAAAAGAAACAGTGAAACTACAGGAAACTAAATAGCTTCTACATAGCGAAGGGAAACATCCACAGCATGAAAAGACAAGGTACCAAATGAGAGAAAATATTTGCAGACCATGTATTTGCTAATAGGTAAAATCCAGACTACAATTCAATAGTAAAACAACAAGCAATCCAATTAAAACAGTGGGCAGAGGAACTGAACAGACATTTTCCCAAAGAAGATGTATAAATAAATGGCCACATAGATGCACCACATAATGCATTACTCGTGAAGGAAATGTGAATGAAGATGAGATATTTCCTCACTCATTTTAGAATGGCTGTTATCAAAAAGATAAGATACAAGAAGTGATGGTGAGGATATGAAGAAGAAGAAACACTTACCCCTGTTGGTGGGAATGAATATAAATTGGGATGGATCATTATGGAAAAGAAGTATGGAGGTTTCTCAAAAAATTGAAAATAGAACCGCCATATGATTGAGCAATCTCACTTCTGCTTATATATAAGGAAACCAGGATCTCAAAGAGATGTCTGTGCTCTCTGCTCATTGCTACATTATTTACAGTAGCTAAGATATGGAAGTAATATAAGTGTCCATCTGTGGATGAATGAATAAAGAAGATGTGGTGTACATATACATATGTATTTTTATGGGGAGATATTTGTCAAAGTGTTCAGATATCCAGTCACAAGGGATCTAACTTACAGCATTGTGGTTATAGTTAACAATGCTTTATTATATACTTGAAAGTTGCTAAGAGAATAGATGTTAAGTGTTCTTACCACAAGAAAAGGGTAATTATTTGAGGTCATGGGAGATGTTAACTAACCCTCTTATGTTAATCATTTTGCAAGTTATGTATATGCGTCTGTCAAATCACCATGCTGTACACCTTAAACTTATACAACGTCATACGTCAATTACATATTAATAAAGCTGGAAACAGAAAACAACAGTAAAGAAGATAGAAATACACTTTTAAAAATAACATTTAACCTGAAATAATACAGGAAATGAGCAAGAAATGAAGGATAAAGCAGAAAGGTCAGGGGAAGGAAGACTTAAAAAATAAAAAAGCAAGATGGGAGATTGAAACACAAGATTCAAAGAAAGAAGAACTCAAGATCCAACCATATGGTGTCTATAGATAAATATTTTAAATATAAATACACACACCAATTGAAAGTAAATGGATGGAAAAATGTATATCCTTGCAAACACCAAGCATAAGAAAGCTTGGTTATGTAAATATTGAAGTAGACTTCAAAATAAGAAATATTACCATACCTGATAATAATTCTAAATGTTTATGCATCTAACAACGTAACTTCAAAGTACACAAAAGAAATATTGTCAGAAATAAAGGGAGAAATCTACTTGGACTTTTCTAACATTGCTTTCCCAGTGACCGACAGCACAAATAGATGAAAAATCAGGGAAGAGACAGAAGACTTGGTCAGCACCGTTCATCAACTTGACCATACTGCTAGTCACACAGTAGTAACCTAACTGATGCAGAATACACATTCATTTCAATGTACGTGGATAATTTATCCCAAAAGCCTGCATATTGAACCATACAACAAATCTACTGATAGAAGACATTGATTCTTTTTTTTAACTTTAACCCAAGAGCAAAGGTTTTAAAATTATTTTCTTATTAAACTTTCTAAAAGTAATTAGAGATCTAGCATCACTAGTCCTACTATTGTTTTGGATTTTGATTTTGTTTTTGTTTCCATGGGGAAAAGAACTTCAGTTAGTCCCCAGGTTATTCTAGCTAAATCCATTTTAATTCTTGTTCCTGGTAGTGGCACACACAACACTTACATGATTACATCATATTAAGAAATCTATTGGGGCGCCTGGGTGGCTCAGTGGGTTGAGCCTCTGCCTTCGGCTCAGGTCATGATCCCAGGGTCCTGGAATCGAGCCCCACATCAGGCTCTCTGCTCAGCAGGGAATCTGCTTCTCTCTCTCTCTGCCTGCCTCTCTGCCTACTTGTGATCTCTGTCTGTCAAATTAATAAATAATTAAAAAAAAAACTTGAAAAAGAATCTATTACAGGGACTTAGTCTCTGGGCCTCCTTGGCTGGCTGTTGCTGATACTACTGGTAGAGAACAGCAGCATGTGGCTGTCACTTTCATCTAAATGATTTATGCACAGAAAATCCCTGTCTTCCTATTACAACATCAAGCTCATTTAAAATAAGTTATTTCATGACACTCGTAACAATTGAATTCTAGGTATACAATTCAAAAAGTATGAGTCGGGATGCTTTAAAACAAACTGAGGTGTTTGGATTAAAAGGTTTAATTCAGGGCTGCCTCAGTGGCTCAGTCGGTGAAGCCTCTGCCTTTGGCTCAGGTCATGATCCCAGGGTGCTGGGATGGAGCCCTGCATCAGGCTCTTGGCTCAGCGGGGAGCTTGCTTCTCTCTCTGCTGCTCCCTTGCCACTCCTCTTACTTGTTCTCTCTCACGCTCACTCTTTCTCTCAAATAAATATAAATCTTTAAAAAATAAAAATTGAAAAAAAATATGTAATTCAAAGATATCTTTAGCCTTTCATTCAGTTATAATTATCAAGTCTTTCTTATCTGGTACATTCTTGTTTTTTTTGTTTGTTTGTTTTTGTTTTTTGTTTCACCATTAATGTTTATTTCTACTAATTATAAAATTTATTTTATTTTTTAAATTTAATTTAATTTTTTCATTGTTCCAAGATTTATTGTTTACATAGAACACCCAGTGCTCCATGCAATCTGTGCCCTCCGTAATACCCACCACCAGGCTCACCCAACCCCCTACGCCTCTCCCCTCCCAAACCCTCACTTTGTTTCTCAGAGTCCACAGTCTCTCATGGTTCATCTCCCCCTCCTATTTCCCCCAACTCCCTTCTCCTCTCTAATACCCCTTGTCCTCCATGATATTTGTTATGCTCCACAAATGAAATGAAACCATATGATGATTGACTCTCTCTGCTTGACTTATTTCACTCAGCATAATCTCCTCCAGTCCTGACCATGTTGATACAAAAGTTGGGTATTCATCCTTTCTGATGTTTTAAAAGAACTTACAGCCTTGAAAAGGATATAGTCAAATGTTCCAGGGATGTCTCATTTTGTCTAAAATGAGGACACATTCTCTTTTAAAGACCAGATGTACAATGGCTCCAACCTCCCACCCTCCAAAATCTAGTTTTTTTCCAAGTTCTCTTCCCATATGTTTCTGGTAGTCCTAAGGGGATAGTCCCTATTAAATCAGTTCCTCCTTGCTGCCGTGTGCCTCAGTGAGCCACCATCTTGGTGCTGCTCTGGGACTACTGCTTGCTTGCTTCTATGCCCCTCTCCACATTTCCTGGAAATGGCTCTCTTTGGGCTGCTGCTACTCTCCCCTGTGATGCTTCCTCCATGGATGGGCATTTAATTTTGCAAAATTTACAGTACATTCAGGAATAATTGAAGAAAAAACAGCCAATAGAGAAATTTATTATGGCCACTAGTTGCGGCCCTCACTAAAGCTGACATGTACAGATCTCTCAGATTCTAGCCTATGAGCATTTTCCAGAAGCCAGTTTACCTGCATCTAAAGGATTGCCCACTTGTAATCCAGAGCCGTGGCTCCTCCAAGTCTCTGGGCAAGAAGCTTTGTTCTTCTTATTTTCATTCCTTCTAGTTAAGATGCACCTTCCTGAGTCCTATATTGGTACAGGAATGCATCTCTCCATTGGAACATGGACAGTGAAAATATTTATTTCCTTCAGAAGAAGTTTCATATTCCATCTCTTCAGGGACATGGTCTAGCCCCTGAGTTAAAAGCATGCAGTCAGGGGCACCTGGGTGGCTCAGTGGGTTAAAGCCTCTGCCTTTGGCTCAGGTCATGATCCCAGGGTGCTGGGATCGAGCCCTGCATCGGGCTTTCTGTTCAGCAGGGAGCCTGCTTCCTCCTCTCTGTGCCTGCCTCTCTGCCTGCTTGTGATCTCCTCTGTCAAATAAATAAAAATATTAAAAAAAAAAAGCATGCAGTCAAGCTAGGACTGCAGTGGTGAACCATTAGTGTATTTCTCTGTATCTAAGTCATTGTTTGGAAATGCACAAGTGGAAAAATAAAGGTAAATTTCATCAAGCCAGGTTTTATTCTTCCTTACAGTCATGTCTAACTTGGAAGTAGATTCTGCAGCCTACATGTATTTCCTGGTAATTTGGGGATATTAACTCCTGATGTCTTCTGAGGTAGCCCACTCAATCTTAATCCAAACCCTATCACCAAAGACTTGCACACATTTTTAAATAAAATGATATATAATTGTTTAGGCCAGTCTAAGACCATAACTGGGAAAGGAATTTTGCTCTAAAGAGAAAAATCTGCAGACATGGTACACTGCCCACCACAAAGGAGCTCTTTTACATCACTCTGCTTTATTATTTTTGGCTCCTAACACCTTTGCATCCAGAAAAATTTTTGCTGGGCATTTGCATATCTCGCAGTCCTTCTGGAGGAAAAAAAAAAGTTCTCTGAGTAATGAGATGTGCTGCTTCCAAGGCAAAATCAAGTGTTTACTTCTTGTAATAGACAGTCTCTCTGCTGGGGGCTCCAGTGTCGTGACACGTTCAGGGTCTTGCCACTAGAAAGAGGTGAGTTTTCATTCATTTTTATTTGCTTGTTTAGTAGACACCTGGAACATAATGAGGTCAATACAGAACTCTTGATTGCCTTTCCTTCCCTAAATTTCTCCTGTCCCTCTGTACTGATCTCATTAAAGGGCAACCTTTCCACTTCAGTTGCTCAAGTAGAAGTGTAGGAATCCACCTCGATTAACCCTATTTCCTCACAGCTCTCATTATTTCTTCCTTCCAAGCCATTAGGTATGGCATTGTTGACACCACACAAAGTATACCCCCGATTCCTCTATTTCCCTCCCCCTAGTCAAGTGACACTGAGATCTTGTACGAGGCCTCTACCTGGTTTCTCTGCTTTCATTCTTGTACCTCCAAGAAGCCAGGCCATTGTTTGTTTTTTTTTTTTAAAAGATAAATGAAGAAAAATTTTTCATAATCTAACAATATATTTTGCTTAAAAATTTTCTTTGATGTGGCTATTATATTTCTGTTAATTTTTTAAAATTTTAATTATTTATTTTTATTATAGCCAGGTAGTCAGCATATAGTACATCCTACACTTTTGGTATAGTGTTCAATGATTCATTAGTTGTATATAACACCCAGTGCTCTTCATATCACCTGCCGTTCTTAACACCCATCACCCTGTGACCCCTGCCCTCCTCCCTTCTGTAACCCTCAGTTTGTTTTCTGGAGTGCAGAGTCTCTCATGGTTTGTCTCTCTCTCTGATTTCTTCCCATTCAGTTTTCCCTCCCTTCTCCTGTGGTCCTCCATGCTATTCCTTATCTTCCATGTATGAGTGAAACCATGTGATTATTGTCTTTTTCTGCTCGACTTATGTCACTTAGCATGATCCCCTCCAGTTCCATCCATGTCAATGCAAATGGGTATTCATCCTTTCTGATGGTTGCGTAATATTCCTTTGTATATATGAACCACATCATCTTCATCCATTCTTCTGGTGAAGGGCATCATTCCTTCCACAGTTTGGCTATTATGGACATTGCTGCTATGAACATTGGGTGCCTGTGCCCTTTCTTTTTACTACATCTGTATCTTTGGGGTAAATACCAATCACTGGGTCATAGGTAGCTCTATTTTTAACACGTTGCGGAACCTCCATACTGTTTTCCAGAGTGGCTGCACCAACTTGCATTCCCACAAACAGTGTAAGAAGGTTCCCCTTTCTCCACAACCTCACTAACACTTGTTGTTTTCTCTTTTGTTAATTTTGGCCATTCTAACTGGTTTAAGGTGGTATCTCATTGTGTTTTTGATTTGTGCAACAGAGTATTTCTCTGTGTCTCAGTATATTTCTCTGTATCTAAGAAGGCTAGTGATGTTGAACATTTTTGATGCGTCTGTTAGCCATTTGTGTATCTTTTTTTTTTTTTTTTTTTTTTTTTTAATATTTTTATTTATTTATTTGACAGACAGAAATCACAAGTAGGCAGAGAGGCAGGCAGAGAGAGAGGGGGAAGCAGGCTCCCCGCTGAGCAGAGAGCCCGATGTGGGGCTCGATCCCAGGACCCTGAGATCATGACCCGAGCCGAAGGCAGAGGCCTAAACCACTGAGCCACCCAGGCGCCCGCCATTTGTGTATCTTGTTTGGAGAAGTGTCTGTTCATGTCTTCTGCCCATTTCTTGACTGGATTTTTTGTTTCTTTTTGGGTGTTGAGCTTGAGAAGTTCTTTATAGATCTTGGATACCAGCCCTTTGTCTGTAATGTCATTTGCAAATATCTTCTCCTAGGCCATTCTTTTTAAAGTGAAAACCAAATCATATGACTTTGTTGCTAAAACTGAACTCTGGTTTCCTATTGTATTTAGAGTAACATTTAGACTTGTTTCCATGGCCTATGAAGTCTTACGTGATGAGAGAATGATTCTTGATTCTTGGTGACTCACTGGTATGAAAACAGAGAAGAGTCAAGATGGAGCTATGTTTAATGAAATGCCTGACATGATTCAGGTGGTACTCATCAACTCTACTTTCTTTAGTTCAAATGCTAGGTATGGGTTTCTGATGAAATCACCTTCTCCAGGATAAAGAGAGAAATCAAGATGGCTTGGGGAGTAGGAGTAGGAGAAGAGTGAACAAAGGCAGAAAGGTGAAAAAAAGCAGGAAAAAGTATTGCAAATGTTTAGGAAAGAAATTTCAAAGAACAAAGGTATTGACACTTCTAAGAAAAAAATAGATCAGTTTCACCCTAGGTTGCTGTTTCTTGGGTAGTAATCCTGTGAAAGAATAGGCTTTATAGAAACATGGATAGTAGGCATGTATTAATGTGCATGGACATGTGTATCATCATTGGTAGTAAAGTTGGGAGTGTAGGGATTGTATATGTCTCATGCATGTCTGAAAGGTGAAGAGAGTTCTTCAAGATCACCACACTCCCAAAGGTGTTTTTCTAAGTGTGGAGCAGATGTGGTTGCTAGTCCATGAGATTACCAAGCATTCCCACAGGCAGAGAGGTGAAGATCAAAGCAGCCCCCTTTGAAAGGCTCTGTGTTGTCCTTGCTCTATGACATTTAGCCCATGGAATGTGGAGGTAAGACTAGAAAATGGCTCTGAAAAATGTATTTTCAAGAAATATTGAGCCAAATTTATTTGCTAAGCAGTGCTACTGCTGTTTCTAGAAAAATAAAGCAACTCTTATTTAAAGTCAGAAGGCCAGGCATGCTGCCAGGTGTCAGAGAAGGACTGTTCCCTTTACTTGAATTATCAGGTGGGAGGAAAGTTTCTCCTCTGTTGCAGGAATAAGTCTCTCCCGAGGCCATAAGTCTCTCACTTCCGCCCTTACTGGAGGGAAGCAAGCAGATCACCCTAGCTAATTACCGGTGCTGGGAGGGTGAGCTGAAGGCTGTCCTCTTAATGAGCTCTGATCTCCTAAGGAGGGCAAATGACCTACCTGTAATGAAGATGAGGAAATGTTGGCATCTGTCAGAAGGAACCTAAAGGCACTTTGATGTCACTACTGAAGCCCAGGAGGCCTGTGTGAGTCCCCAGAAGAGGGCTTAACATCAGCAGAAATGGCTCAGGGATTGGGGCGGTGGTTTGTTGATGCTGATATTCACCCCCAAATAATAACATTTGTTTGTTTTTTTGTGTGTGTTATAATTGTAAATTGTAATGCTATTAAAGCATTATAGTTCAATGTTTAATATTATAATTAATATAATGTTAAAATTTCATTATAGTTTTGATGTTATATATGATCCTTATATATGTCTAATTTCTTTTTTTTTTTTTAAAGATTTTATTTATTTATTTGACAGAGAGAGATCACAAGTAGGCAGAGAGGCAGGCAGAGAGAAGGAGGAAGCAGGCTTCCCGCTGAGTTTCTAACCATCCTCTCTCTCTATATGTATATACACACAGAGGAATATACAATATAACAAAAATGATATATAATTACATATATATCATTCCTAACTACATACAATACATAGTTATATATAATGCCTTTATTTGTACTTGTAAATATTTATGTACATTCTTACATATATTTATTTACATCTCAGTGCACACATTTATAGACAGAGTGTTTACACATACTCAGTATTTTTATTTATATATACTCACTATCCTACTGAGTATTCATATATACACTGTGCATACAGTGTGTATTTATTTATATATGTATACATACTAATCATATATATATCAGTATATAAATAAAATGCATTTGGCCCCCCCGTGTTTCTATGACATCTACTTTTTTACATGGTTACTGTCATCTTAGAAGCTGCAGTGGATTGACTCTGATAGACCCGGATTTCTTTCTTTTTTTTTTTTTTTAAGATTTTATTTATTTATTTGACGCAGAGAGAGAGATCACGAGTAGGCAGAGAGGCAGGCAGAGAGAGAGAAGGGGAAGCAGGCTCCCCGCTGAGCAGAGAGCCTGATGTGGGGCTCAATCCCAGACCCTGAGATCATGACCTGAGCTGAAGGCAGAGGCTTAACCCAGTGAGCCACCCAGGTGCCCCTAGACCCTGATTTCTTCAAGTAATGTTTATACGACACAAACTTCCATGTATAATATTTGTGTTCACGTTTACAGCACAAGCTCTTGCCCCGTCACACTTAGCCATGACTTGAGTCTGATCCTGGCTGGAATCCTAGCCTAACTGGGGCATCACTTTTACCTGGGGCAGGGTGTCCAAACTGTAAGATCAATGAATTGTTTGGAACAACACACGTCACGCTTTTCATTCTGTCTGGGTGGCCTGTGTCAGTGGCCGTTAGACGACTCAGCCATTTTGCTATGTAGCCTTTTCCTCCCACAACACATTTGTTTTAGCTTTCCCCTGACCATCTGTCTGACCTCCGGGGAGCCACTCACCTTTTGGGGCCTTGTGTTCATTTTCTGTGAAATGCTGAGATTGGATGATTTGACCTTCTAGGACTCGTGAGACCCTGAGAGTCACTGCTTCTGTGTTTATAGGACTCCTCAGGCCACAGGGCCTCTCATTATCTACTTACTCTCCTTAAGCCACTTCTGTTTTAGCTTGGACAAGTGACTCCGATGGTTTTCAGTTCAGCCACATGGAAGGCAAAATGCAGACAATGTAGTAATTGAGGACATGCTACTTCTTTGTGCAGTTCTGTACTTTCTCTCTTCTTAGACACAAGCGCGCCAGGTGGGATTATCAGATCTACAATAACTATTGACAGATTGCTGGTCCCATGTCCAGAATTCTGATTCAGAAGGCCTGGGGGAAGCCTGATATTTTGTACTTCCTACAAGATCCCTTGTTGATACTGAGAACTATCAGACTAGATGAAGTACAGGGCAGGTCATCCTTGGCGAGAGGAGTCACACAACACCATGGCATGTTTGGGTTTTGGCATGAAGGTTTTCCTTCATCTGGAGTGTGGTAACAAGTGGATTGAGTAACCAGAGAAGAGTCAGGTTAGGGAGAGCCATAAAACAGAGTAAAGTATGTGGTCCTTATCCTGGAAGTTATTGGGAGAAGCCATTGAAAGGCTTCCAATGGAGGACGCATGCCATCACATTTATATTTCACGAAGATCATTCCACCTGCTGGGTTGGAGGACAACCTGGATAGGGACCACAGTGGAGGCAAGGAGGCCCACCTGCCTCTGCCTGTCACTGTCCACATCGGAACAGGAGAGCTTAACGGCAGGAGCCAGTAGAGTGACTGTAGGGTTAAAAGTACGAGGGATCCGAGAACTGTTGGGGGACTCAGTTGCCCATTAAATCTGGAAAGCAGGTTAAATAATGTTTTATAACAGATTTCAAAAACTCATTAGTACTTCATTATCTCCTTATCTTTCTACTTTTAATATTTCTAGACATGATTCATATGTCCACTTCATGAAATGTTCAATTTTCTTTTCTCAATGTTGTTTCTTCCTGGATCGTTCAGCAGATTTAGTGTAGCAGGTTAATGAGAGGGTTGGTAAAGGTGCTTAAGGGAACATAGTATTTATTAAAATTCTTTGAGCAAGTGAGTAGGTAACAAAGCTGTCATTGGGGCCTGTTTTGATGTGAAGCCACTGGCCCCAAAGTAGCGGGTCCTAAGCGGCATGTTGAAAGCAAAAGCTTGGGGTATTTCCAAAGACATACCTGTACGAATTGTATTATCATCATACCTGTACGAATTGTATTATCATCAGGTGGAGTCGTAGCCTTCCTTTTTTTCCTTCTCCTCCCCAGAACTTGAAACACACATGCGCACACACACATACACATATACACACACACACACACACACACACACACACACTCTCTCTCTCTCTCTCTCCCATACACGATAAACACAGGTTGGCTGGCCCTGTGTGGTTCCCTCTCCTGCCCCCATAGCATCCCACACTTCATTTCTGTCACCACCTTTTCTGTACTGTAGCCTTGTCTTCTCCAAGAGCATGTGGGGCCCTGGTGGGAAGGGACGGTTATGGAGAACAGGGGAAGTGAGTTATCCTTCAGCTGCCAGACTTAGCCCCAGGGACCATCTTGGCAGATGGAGTTTTAGGCTCACACAGAGATTCTGTTGATTTCAGTATATCTCCAAATCCCTTGATCTACCTCGTCTTGCCCCGGCTAGTTGGAATTCTACGAGGAGCCCAAGAAAAACCTTCTTTTCCTAGAAGATTCTAGAGCACAGTAAAAAAGTTGCATTAACGTCTTTCTTGGCTCAGATTATTCTTGAATGCTGTGTTTGGGGGCTTTACCCTGTGCTGTCTTTCCTCAAAAAAAAAAAAAAAAAATCTAGAAACAATATGTACCACAAAAGTCGAGCTTCTCTGGTTAACTAGTCACGGCCCCCTTGCCTCTCCTGGATCTCTCCTTATCCTTCGGATACAAAAGAGAGCATTTCTTAACATTGAAAAATATTTGAGTCTCTCAATAAAGTTTTCTTAATTGATCATTTGTGTATTCTTTCCTCTGGAGAGGTCTTGGGGGAGTCTTAGTTGCTGTGGTTCATATTAGACAAACACAAGAATATAAAATTGGCTACTTTAGGCAGAAATTCTGAAACAGAGATTCTGCTGGGGGTTCCTCAGGAAACACCATCGCTGGGGGTGTTCAAATGTACTAAGCTGTGGTCCTGTGCCCCGAGGTCCAGGGCCCTTGGGCGGAGCTGGGTTACCCTTGCTTGGCTAGTGTCATTTTTATTATAATCTGGGAGTCACTCTAAATTTTATATTTTTTCCTAAAATATACTCTCTGGATATAAGTTAGTTTTAAATTAAATAATCTGACCCAGGATTATGAATTCTGTGGTCCAGAAGTAATGCCAGTGTGTTAAGAATGTGACCAAGATCTCTAGATTTCAGTTTTGTTGTTCTTCCTTAAAAGTTGCATTATTGATTAACTTTCCCCCCATCATTTCTTTTCTTTTCTTTTTTCTCTTCTCTTCTCTGCTCTTTTCTTTTCTGGTTTATCCCATAAGGTTTGACCCAACACTTATCTGTGTACTTAAATCACTCTCTCAAAAGATCACTAACAAGTGCTTGATGTGCATTTTCCTTGGCCTGCTCTCCACCGAAAATGCTACATAATGGACTAAAATGAACAAAGCAGAGCTTCTGGGAAGAAAAGAGAGTTTTTATTTTCTTTCTTTCTTTCTTTTTTGAAAGGGGAGTTTTTCTTTGTAGCTTTAACAGGGCATAGGTTTTGATCCTGGAATTTATATATATTGAAAATAAGATACATTTTTTTGAACCTAGAATTTATGTTGAGTTCTTGAGTGGTCTTCCTGTAGGTTCTCTGCTCAGCCCTGTGTTCAAGTTTTAAGCCATATCAGCCTCAAACTCAAACCATATTAACTTTTTATTTTAAGTTTTTTTATTTATTTAACAGACAGAGATCACAAGTAGGCAGAGAGGCAGGCAGAGAGAGAGAGGAAGAGAAGCAGGCTCCCTGTTGAGCAGAGAACCCCATGCGGGGCTTGATCCCAGGACCGTGGGACCGTGACCTGAGCCGAAGGCAGAGGCTTTAACCCACTGAGCCACCCAGGTGCCCCAAATCAAATTACTTCTTAGTGAATGTAACTCTGGCGTGATGGTCATGCTGGACCCGCCCCTGGAATTCACTTAGTCTTTAATTGTTTGTGTTCTGTCGATTTGAACTATGCTCTGCCCAAGTGTGACTTAGTTTTTGGCTCAGTGGAAGATACTGTGAACAATTTGATAAGATAGGAGGTCTTTGCTGTCTCTAACCAAGGTGTTTATAAAATAAGAAAAATAAACACTGTGCCGTACATGGGATGGATGTGCAGAAGTCCTTCCTTAGGGTCACATGACACAAGGTCATAACAAGAGAAAAAAAGCCAACTGGGTCAGTTGATGTCTGTAAATTTGTTTCATGGCTAAGTCTACATGCTGTGGAAAAATAAAAACCTAGCCTTGCAAAATTGCATATTGTATAACGTATTTCTGGGTACATTTCACTTTTTACTTGTTTTGAGATGAAGAGGCAAAGTGATTGGTGCCCAAGTGTTTTTAAGTGCACATCCATGAACTGGGTAGTTGGCTTTGTGGCGGTACACATTCGGTCACACATCTGAAATGTCAGCGCTAGAGAAGGTGTCTATCAGGGACGTTTACTTGGGATTCCGCTTCCTTCTTCCTCGCAGCGTGTCCGTGGGAAGGCGCACTCCGGTGCTGGGTCTCACACGGGTAAAGCCGGACGGTTCCAGAGACTCCTTCCACTCGATCGTTCCTGGCCCTGCCGCATTTCTGCTCACAGGCAGGCCTCGAGTCCAAGGTGGGCCCCTCAGACCCTTTGCCCGTGGACTTAAAATCCTGAGTGACGGGACAGTGGGGATGCTTCGTGGCTGAAAGCAGGAGACGAGCAGCTTGTCGTGCTTCAGGCAGTAAATAGGTGATCTCACGCCCCAAGGGATCTGGAGGGCGGGGTCGGGGGTCGGCAGGGCAGGCTCAGGGCCCTCCGCAGCTTTCCCTGCAGCTGTGCTCGCCGGGGTGGCTTTCTTCCCTACTTTGTCATCTCCTGGGCCCACACTGGAGACGTCACACATTCACACGGGCACAGAGGAGTGTGTACAAACAGAACGTGAGAGGGAGCCAGGAAACCAAAAAACTCGTTCTGTCTCTGCGTGTCTCTGTCTCTCTCTCGGAAAGCAAACGCTTCCCGGAGCACCTTCAGGAGACTGCCCTTAGGTCTTGCTTCTCTACACCAAGTTAAGGGGAAAAGGAGAAATGGATGCCTGGCGTTCTCAGTCAGGATCCCGGGAAGCGGATCAGTCAGCAAGGAAGGAGGGAGGGATGGGAGAAATATATGTGTATGCATTTAAGATACATGTAAAAAAAAAAAATACACACACACACACACACACACACACACATATATATATATATATATATATATATAGTATTTGAAAAATTAAGTATGTATCCTCCCCAAGCAGAATGAAGAAAGAACAGTAAACATTGCTGGAATTTATCCATTCATTCCATTGGCTACATCAACCTGAGCCCTGCAGCCGATATTGCCATGGAAACCTCCTAAAACTGCCTGGTTCCTATCTGTTCCAAGTTTTTGATCTTGTAAATTCCCAGACTTAAGGAAAAATTATTTTCCTTTTTGCTTAAGTGAGCCAGTTTGCTCTTCACAACCAAAAGAGCCCTAATGGATTCAAAGACTAGCAAGCGGGAAGTCAGAGAATCTGAGTTCTGACATCAGCTCTGCCATTCAGTATGTGTGTGACCTGGAATTACTCACGGTACCTCTCTGAACCTCAGCTCTTCATCTGTGGCATCCAGTGGTTTAACGGCTTGTATGCTGTTATTGCTAACCATTCTGATTTTGCGAGTTCTAGTATTATATTCTGTTATAGGCCTTCTGTCTCTTGGACATCCCCGGAATCATTGAATACATTTGCTCTTTTATCCTACACCCAAGAAAAACCGCACCCCCGCTTATTAGTATCATGATCAATAAATTGGAATAGGAAATTAGATTTAAAACTGAGTGGTTTCTGAAGGTCACATACCTAAAAATTAGGATTTTAGTACCTGGTGCAGCATGGAAATCAAAGTTGATGTTTCATGAAGGTCCCCCACACCCCCCCGCCCGACTTTTGCTTCTACTTTGGAAAATGCCTAAATATCATTGAAAACATCTACAATGTGTAGCTACGACAGCCGTTCCAGGGGGTGCAGTAAGGTGTGGTGTGTGTGTTTGCATTAAGTGCGGCACGAGGTGACAGACACCCAGAAAACAACTGCTAAGTTCAGGGAGAGCTGCAGGTCTCTCTGGTGGAACACCCACGGCAAGGCAGTCCGGGGTAGTGTGGGGAGACCCAGGCTCTTCCCATGTTGTCGCTTTGCTATGTGTTGGTCTCTGTTGGTCTCTCTTTGTACCAAAAGAAGTGCAAGGTGTCCGCCAAAAACTATAAAACATGAGTGAGAGGTATTAAAAAAGATCTAAATAAAATGAAAAGAAATTAGACGTTTATGGATTGGAAGACCTATTATCGTCAAGATGATCATTCAGTTGACCTGCAGATTCAACATAGCCTTTAGCTAAGTCTTCACAAGCTTTCTTTTTTCTTCTTGTTTCTTTCCAGAAGTTGATGAGCTAATCCTAAAATTTAAGTAGAAACGCTAAAGGACCCAGAATATCCAAAGCAATTCTGAAAGAAGAGAGTTGGAGGGACTGACACTACCCAATTCAGAGCTTGTGATTGATCCTGCATTATTAGTGTGGCATTGGCTTACGAGTACACATACAGATCAATGAAATAGAAATAAGAGATCCAAAAATAAATCTTTATAGATATGGTCACCCAGTTTTCAACAAAGGTGTCAAGGTGACTAAAAGATTAGGATAGGTTTTTTGGTTTGTGTTTTGTTTTTGTTGTTTGTTTCGTTTTTTACAAACAGTAGTGGAACCATGAGCTGTCCATATGGAAAATGGTGAGTTTAGATCCTTACCTTCCACCATACACAAAGTTAGTGTAGAATGGATCACAGATCTGAAGATAGACCTAAAGTTATAAAACTTCTAGAAGAGAACATAGCAGACAACCTTTAGGATCTTGGGTGAGATAGTGAGTTCCTAGGTACGATACCAAAAGCACAGTCCACAAAGGAAAAATGAGTATGTTGGATTTTTCAAAATTAAAAACTTTTCTTCTTGAGAAGACACCATTAAGAAACTGAGAAGACAAGCTACAGCCTGGGAAAACATATTTGCCAGTCCTATATCTGGTAAAGACATGTATTCAAGATAAATAGAGAAGTCTTACAACTCAGTAATAGGACAGTTTATTTAAAAAGTGGGAAAAGAGGGGCAACTGGGTGGCTCAGTGGGTTAAAGCCTCTGCCTTTGGCTCAGGTCATGATCCCAGGGTCCTGGGATTGAGCCCTGCATTGGGATCTCTGCTCGCTGGGGAGCCTGCTTCCTCTTCTCTCTGCCTGCTTCTCTGCCTATGTGTGATCTCTGTCAAATAAATACATAAATATTTTTTAAAAAGTGGGAAAAGAGAGTTGCCTGGGTGGCTCAGTCAGTTAAGCATCCAACTCTTGATTTCGGCTGAGGTCCTGATCTCAGGGTTGTGGGATTGAACCCAGTGTTGGGCTCTGCACTGGGCATGGAGGCTGCTTAAGATTCTCTCTCCGCCTCCTGCCCCATCTCTAAAAAAATAAAAAGTGGAAAAAGAGCTGAATAGACATTTCACCAAAGAAAATGCATCATAAGAATAGCCATTAAGCACATGAAAAGATGTTCACCATCGTTTATCATTAGGGAATTACAAATTAAAACTACAGCAGGATACCTTTTCTCCCCACTAGAGTGGCTATCATCAACAAGACAGACACTTACTGTGTGGGCTAGGCAATGGAGAGGACACATTAGTAGCCAGAATGTCAAATAATCCAACCACTGTGAAAGCAGTTTGATGTTCTTTCCCCAAAGCTACGTATTAACTTAAAATACAGCTCAACAGAGCAAACTGAAAAAAAAATATCCACACAGAAATATGAACTCACATGCTCAAAGTAGATTTCTTCATGGTAGCCAAAATGAAAATAATCCAAATGGGGAATGACTAAAAAGAATGAGGTATATGCTTATAGTATGATACTTAGTAGCAATAAAAAGGAGCCGACTACTGATAAAAGTTACAACATGTAGGAACCTCAGAAACATTATGCTAAGTGTAAGAAGCCAGACTTAATAGATATTTATCTGAAATGGCCAGGATTGGCAAGTCTGTAGGGACAACATGATTCCTGGTGCTGGGGTTTGGAAGCAGGCTTCACGGCAGACAGACACAAGGAATCTTTTAGGGGTGACAGACATCTTCTAAAAACGGACTGTGGTTACAGTTGCCCAGCTTTGTAAATGTACTAAAAATCATTGACTTGTACACAAACAGGTGAATTTTACCGTATGTAGGCTGTACTTCCATAGTGCTCTCAAAACAAAACACAGTGATCTGAATCAGACTGGTCCAGGTCTGAATCAGACAGAAATCGGAAACCCTGGGATGACTTCTGAATGTATACGTGTGGTTCTGATTCTCTCGGTTTGGACTGGGCTTGGATGCTTCTTTTCTGAAAATGCTCCCAGGTGATTTGATGGGCCCCCCCTTAGGCGACACCTAAAGACCAGCAGTCAGGCAAGGGCCTGGGGTATACTCATCATTTAGGCAATTTAGTGGAGGGTGAGTTTGAAGATGATTTCACTGCCCTTGCCAGGAAGAAACTATAAGGACCCAGATGGGAGGGGGCTAAGATGCCCGTTTTTCCTTATTTATAATGTAGGGATAATAGGCGCGCATTATTAGACGTACTTCAGAGAGGAGTTGTCAGGATTAAATGGGTTTACTCATGTAGCTCATGTAGGAGCTTTGAACAGCTCCTGGCACAGAGCGCCAGCTGAGTACTGGTGTTCATGATCACGACCTTTGCTCTGAGCAGCAGCTTGGGAAATGCCTAAGGATCAGAAATGTGGATTTGGATGACCCCTGAAGGAGGTTAAGTCTGCAGGAGAGAAGGTGAGGACCCACGGTGACACAGGGCAGCAGTGGGCAGGAGAGGGTGCAGCAGGAGGAACACTGGTGTGGGTGTTCTGCGGTGTGTGCTTGGGGACGGGCATCTGAGAATGGAAACAGGCCCCTCAGCTGTCCCCACATTGGGTCTGTGCTCCAGGGAGCAGAAAGCAGCCCTCAGTTGGTTGAGACAGGCCTAGTAGTGGGTGTAGGGAAGTGACTTAGTGCTGAAGAAATCCTTGTTCCTTATCTTTTCAAATTTTACCTCTGATCATTAACACGACATTGACCTCATGATCATTAACATTGACTTGTTCCTATTCAGTACCCTTTCCTGATGTCCTCGTGACCAATCTAGAAGTCACTATTCCTTAAAGTCTCCACACTCGTGTCTTTCCCTTAGGTTAGAGATTTCTCAAGTCATCTTTGATGGAACCAGGTCTGAAATGGCCTCAATTTTAGTCATTTGCTCATAAAATTAACTGTATGACAGGCAAGAGGATGCCACACATGTCCCCGAGACAGACGGGGAAGACTCTGCCAGTATTCTTGCATTTTACAAAGCAAAAGAGCATCTGTTTATGTATCCCTTTTGAGGACAAAAGACATAACAGGCTATTTGATTGAAAGTTAATAGTGTACCCCCTTTAGTTCTACTGAAAAATTCATGTATTACCATAACATCTTTATTGTTACAAGATGTCTTCCTCTTAATGGTTTTCTAGAACTCCAGTGGCAGGATCTCATCTTGCTTCCTGCTAACTCTGGAAGATAGTTGGGGACAGGAGCCGGGCCGCCTGATCAAGCGACTGTAGGGCAGATCAAGAACTGTAGCTTCTAGGGGTCATCTGACATCCCAGGGAGGTAGTAAGGTGGGATCTAGCTTCGTAAATAATAAAACCGTTGAAGAAATAAAGGCGGAAGAAGGAAAAGATTTCTCCCAGATACAAAGAAGTGAACCCGAATAAGAATAGTTAACCTTTGCATGATGAGCTATTTTATCTAGTGCGGTTGGAGAACAGTGAGTTCTAGTAGGTAGGATTCTAAGGCAGAGATCTCCATTTAAACCCAAGGACAACTCGTTTTCAAGAAATCAGAATAAAAGAGGCCATCCTGGACCCTGTGGCTTTATTAACTATCACTGAGATTTACCTCATGATTCAGGAAGTGCTCAGGCCTTGTCCAGTATGGTTCATGGTCACGCCTGTTGCTCTGAGCAGCAGCTTGGGAAATGCTGCTGGGGAGTGTATCGTCATTCACTCAGTCTAGAACTGGAGGAGTTAAGGATGGGCCCATAGTTTAGGGCTGTACCACGCACCCAGCAATGTTTTTTCTAGAAAAGTGAGTTTGTGTGCTCCCAAATTAGATGTATTTTGTCACTCTTTGGAGTCATGTCAAGTAGAAATTTCCAAGAATGATAAGATAAGGACTTTGGGGAGGGAATCAGCTTCGTGTTCGAGAACGTGACAGAAAGAACCTTGAACATGGACGGGTGGGGTGATTGGTTTTGTAAACTGATAAAGGCTGATTATCCTGTGACCCCGATTCTGGCTGTTGAGCAGCGGTCCTTCAGCTGAGCTGGGGAGGTTATCTTTTCCTGTCACAGACCCACAGCAGTGTGTTTAAGAACAATTAATCCCTGGGGTTTTGAGGTAGGAGGCCAAGCCTGTTGCTATTCTGTTCATTCAGTATCTTTATCTTCATAGACAAGTTTTGTGAATGTTCCCAGGATTTGAAGATTTGCGCTGGTGAAATCATTTTAAAATGATTTTGGTAATCTCCCAGAAATTTCCCCTTCGGTCTCCCCATCCGGATATGGCGAGCCTCCCAAACCAGTCAGGTACAGTCCTGATGTAAACCGATAAGACGCATGTTTCCCTGAGGAGGAGGAACAGACAGAAGTGGCTAGAAAAAAAGCACTGTAAATATTTTATTAGACCATCTTCGGTGCAACCCCACTTCTGTCTCTTCAAATATTTAGAGCGGCTCTGTAAGCTCCGGAGGGTTGTTAGGTTTCAGTGAGCTCCCAGCCACAGAGAGACGGCAGCGGATGACTGTGGGGTGGCCGGTGTGAAACCCCCAGTGGGGACGAGGAGAGGTAGAAGCTGCAAGCCTGGGGACTCTTGGCTGGGGCAGGGTTTGTGGCAGCCAGGCCATCAAAGGACCGGGAAGAGGTTTCGAGGTTTCACTGCTGTGGGAAGTCTCCTATTTCCCATTGCCCGCTTCCTTAGTTCATTTCCTCAGAAATGTCCTGCCTGGAGTGTGCTTGACTAGAACTATGATTTGCGAGGAAAGTGCCTTGGAGAGTGAGGCCTGAACCACGAGTCGGTAGCCCATCTGTTTCGGTTTAATCAGCAGGTTGGGATGAGGGTAGCAAAGGGAAATTGTATTTGACTGCTTTCTAATTACCAACCATGACATTTTCCAAACACTGTCTTAAAAAATCTCACTGGGTAGGTATTGGTTGTTTTTTTTTTTTTTTCTTCAACTTTTTGTTTAGATCCAAACTTGAGTCTTAAGGAATTACAAAAATAGTACAGAAAGTTCCCATTGATGCCTCACACAGCTTCCCCTAATATCGGTGTCTCATGCTGAATGTTGAATGATCTGAACTGGGAAATTAACATCAGTAGAAATCTATTCAACCACGCGCCTTATTCAGATCACAGTGGTCTTCCCACTATTGAACATTCTCTGGATTCTTCCCATGTTAAATGTAAGGACACTGAGGCATTATTTATGTAAGGCTATAATCAGGTCAGATCTGATTGTTAAACATGTGATCTTTTGACTGTATCCTGCTTGGTCTAGTATTTTGGAGACATCTGTGGACTCTAGGAATCTTTAGGAAATATAAACGGTTTTCCTGGATCTGCCTTCCACTTTGTAGCTTGATCCAAGTCATCTTTTCTCTGGGTTTCAAAGTCCTCAAATGAACTTCAGATGATCCTTTGATTGCTGTGATTATATAATTCTGTATATGAATCTGTGATCTAATTGGCTTAATCATTAAATGAAATGATAATAAAGAATTCCTAGCCAAGTGGAAGATTCCCTCAGGGTTTGTGGTTAATCAAATCACTATTGATTTTTTAAAGTGCCAAGAGTTTCCTGTACCTTTAATGGGACAAACGTTTTTCATTGACCCCCGAAATCTGGCCCTTTGCATAATGAAGTCAAATGAAACTCAGTCCTGAGCTTTGAGGCTCCATAGCAGTTCTCGACTACCTAAGAGACTTTATCTTCTCCCTCTACCGACAAGTTTCTACACAGACCTGGTTTTACCCTGAGACAGATGTCATGGCATCCCAGGGACGGCGCTGTCGGCCGCCACACTGGCTGGGCCCTGGAGCAGTCTGTGTCCCTTCTGAGAGCCTTCTTCTGAGCTGTGCGGAGTCAGGCACATGGATCCTGGGGTCCCCGCAGCCCTCCTTCTCCCCGCACACGTGAACACGGAAATCCCCTGCGTGTGCGTCTTACTTTGCCACGCCAGATCCCTCCCTAGAAAAGGTTTCCCCGGCTGACCCCAGTGGATTTTAACGTCCTTGGAATGCCTCGCAGAGCAGCGCTTCCTGTTGTCACTTCACAGTCATCACCGCGCAGATCCTGGTCTGCCTCCTGGAAGCAGATGCCACACACGTCCTCGTGCGTTTGAGGGTCCGTGTAAGTCACATGAGAGGATGCGGACAGCCTCCGCCGGTGTCATCTGGGCACATGGAACCTCCTGGCTATCACAGTGTGGCTTCTAAAACTTTCTGGACCTTAGGATGAAAAAAAAAACACAACTATATGCAGAATAAGTTGCTAACATAAAGAGTTTTGGAAAATAATTATTTGCCTTTCCTTTCAAGTGTGATGGTGGCTTTCTCCAGTCAGTTCCTGCTTATCTTTCAGTATTTGGCTCAAATGTCGCCTCCCCATGCAGGTGCCCAGGTCACGTTTCCCTGTGACATAAACTACTAGCACCTTGGTCTTCGTCACACGGGTCACGAGTGCCCTGTAGCAGAGTAATTTTTAGGCAAGCGAATAATATGTTGTTGATTACGTCTTACCTCTGCTTTCGTAAAGCCGCACTGGGGCCCGGCCCTTTCATTCTGTGCCCCACGTCCCCTCCACCGCCTGGCCACTGACAGTTCTCAGCTAAGGTTCGCTGAGCCTGGTGGGAAGCACGCTCGGTCTCGGAGGTTGAGAAGAGAGATCGCTGTGAGCACAGCCTCCGAGACACCTGCCCCGCCCGGAGCAGGCCCGCAACCGACCAGCCCGCCGGCCTCCTCCGGCCCCTCCGCAGCGGCTGGCCTACCGCGATGCTGGGAAGCCTTCCCCGTGGTTCCTCCTTCTCGCTTTCTTCACTAGAGTCTCGGATTCCTTTGCAAATGAGCATGTTAGGGGATTGTGAGCCACTCGGGGTGCTTTCTCTTCCATCGCTCTTGGTTTGAAATCTCACCCCTGGGCCGTCTTTGTGGACAAATCAGTGCCCTCGTGGCCAGCCGCAGACTTCCCCTGGCTCTCGCCCGAAGCGTGGAGGGCTGTCGCGAAAGTCCGCGCCCTGGAGGAGTTTTGACATGTTTAGCCCAGTGGACCCATTTTCCCTGACTCTACCACCGCTAAATGGCACTCTTTTCTCAGCGGCAGCAAAACAGAGCCGACACGACATGGAAACTGCCACGGGGAAGTTGGCATACAGCGCCTGTGTATATCCGGCTCGGGCTGGACTGTCGGCACTGCTGTTATCGGTACCTAACAAGTCAGAAATAACCGAGCTCCAAGAAGTGTGCGTGCTTTCACCTTCTCTGTCAACATGAACTTTAAGGTGCTAAATAAGTCATATGCTCAAAGAAGCTTGGTGGAAATGCCACAGCCACTCCGAGGCCTGGGATATTTCTCTAAAAGGCACATCCAGCATTTCACATCCAAAGCCTGCTCATGCCGTCATCTCTTCATTCATTCATTCATTCATTTGTCATGCATCCGTCCATCCGTCCGTCCATCCATCCAGTCTTTACAGTGCAGACACCCTGTTCCAGGTGGGGGGGGCACAGAGGCTGAACGTGAGAGAGCCGGTCCTCCCTGCCCTCCGGGGTCCTGCCCCGTTTATGAAGAAGGAAGCTGAGCAGAGAATTTAAGGATTTATTAAAAGTTCTTGTGATGTCAGCAGTGAAGTGAGGTGTATCATACCTTAAGACAGTTGGCGTATTTGCTACATGTGTCTTTTTTTTGCAGAATTGCCTGCATGATTTCCATACTGTAAGGCCCCTTCTTTTACTTTCCCCCGAATTGCAGGAACCTGTCTAAAACGTATTTTTTCCCAAATCATACATTTTCCTCAGTTCTCCGCTCTGCTCCAGGTGCTGGACCGCATACATTTTGGGGGTCCAGGTCATTTCCAAATAAAACTTCTGTTGAAAGCATGTTGTGCTGCCTTCACACGGAGTGTGCACTCTGTTCCAGCACCACACGGGCTCCCAGATTGCAGGGGGCCTGTTTGGAAAGCTTGCCCCAGAGAACATGAGGCAAAACACAGGTGCAGAAACCAAAGTGAAGTCATTCCAACTGTGGTAGCTGCCAGAGGGGAGAGATCTGGGTCTTTGCCTCTGGAAGTGTTTTATCCACTGGCATGTTCTGTGGTAATTACATCCAGAGGAAGAGATTATTCTAGAGTGAGCCTCGTATTAGGTCTCCATTTAGCTACAACCGGCCAAAGTATTGCTGTTGAGTCTCCTCTTATGTTCGTGATGGAAGAAAGAGACTGTATGTGCAGGTAAACAGCTTTGGAAACCACAGACTGTATAAATGTAGTGTGTGTGTGTGTGTGTGTGTGTGTGTGTGTGTGTGTGTGTTCTGGTCAGCATATGTAGAGAAGGGATTTCATGAAATCTCTTTTCTTGGGATCCCCAGATGTGGAAAGATAGACTCTCCAGATTGGAATGGGCCTTCGTCACCTTCTGTCATATCCCTTTCTAGAGCCGAACCGCCCTTTCAGCATCTCCTTGGACACTGCAATGGATTGAACCTTACAAATGTGAGAATAGAAGCAAAAGTACCCAGAATCATATATGCTTTTACAAAACATACTTCTCATGGAATTTTCATAGCAACCTTGCTTGTTCTTTCTAGAGCAGCACTACTTATTGCAAAGTGTTCTTTTTTTAGAGATGTATTTATTTATTTTAGAGAGAATGAGAATGTGTGAGCAGGGAGAGGGGCAGAGGGAGAGAATCTCAAGCAGACTTCCCGCTGAGTGTCGAGCCCAGTGCAGGGTTCGATTTCATGACCCTGAGATCATGGCCTGAGCTGAAATCAAGAGTCGGACGCTTAACTGACTGAGCCGCCCAGGCGCCCCCGGAAAATATTTCTTATATCAACTAGATCTTCCTTTTTCATAACATCTCATTTATGATCTGGAGATTAAACTTTCTGGTGATAAGTGCATTAAGCTTATTTTGTCTGGTGGTGAGCATAATAATATCTTTCACATGATACCTTCCTAGTATCTGAAGGCCCTCTCGTGTTTTCTTTTTCTAATAATTTTTTCTCTTTACTCATCAAATTAATGTTGCCCTTTTTGCTCAAAGTCTTCCATATTCTACTCCTTGTGGGACCTGCTTGCAGACCCTCCAGCAACCTGCCTGCACCTCTCTGAACACAAATTTACTATCGTCTTTGCACTGCAGTTCTGAGAACAGAATACAGTGTTCCAGGTATCTGGTGTTTCGCACAGTGAGATTCTTGCTTATCTTCACCAGGACATTTTCTTTAGGTTAATGGGACATACTGTAGCGTAGGCTTCAGAGCAGGGACTATGGGCTCAGTCAGATTCCTGGTTCAGCTGTAGCTCTGCCCTTGGCTGTGTGACCTTGATGGAGTTCCCTAACCTCTCAGTGTGAGCTTTGGTTCTCTCATCCAAAACATGGGAATCATAATTTCTGTGAGGCTCCCTTGTTGAGATATATGGGTAATTCTTCTTGTTACCGTTAATAACAACAGCGACAATAGAGCTCAAGAACTTGGATGTGGGGCAAGCACATCGCACTCTTCATTTATATCAAGCTTCTCACCCTCTTGGTTTCCCTTCCATGTCACTGTTGAGTCTGGTCTCTGTCATCCTGCACACCAGTGGTTCTCCAACTTCTGTGCATTTTCCAATCACGTGGGAAGCATTAAGACATTCTAGTGCCAAGGCTGTATTTCAGAAACCAGTTACAATGAATACTTTCTGGGAGTGAAGCCCAAGCACCAGCATTTTTAAAACTTTAAGACTGTTATGCCAAAAATAAATAAAAAATGAATTAAAAAAAAAAAACTTTAAGATTTTTTCATGTGCAGCTACCTTGGGGAACCACTGCTGTAGAAAGTTAGAGAATCGAGGAGCTTAAATACTTTCTACTTCAACAGCTAGGACGTTAGCTAGAGTAATGCTAACGGCTGTAACACACAAACCCACAAATCTCAGGAGCTTAGCGCCATGATGGTTTCTCACTCACCCGTGTTCAAGTGGACATTCCCAGTTGTCAGGAGGACTTCTGGTGTAGAAACCAAGCTCCTTCCATTCTGTTTTTACGCTCCTCAAATTTTTAGTGTTTTTCCTAAAAAGTCACAGTAGGAGTCAGGACTCTGCAGAAATGGAACCAATAGGGTGTACATGCACACACAAATACAAATATATATATATATATATATATATATATATATATATATAGAGAGAGAGAGAGAGAGAGAGAGAGAGAGAGAGAGAGATTTACTTTAAGGACTTGGGTCCCACAGTTTGGACAGCTGTCCGGTCTAAAATCTTCAGGGTGGGCTGGCAAGGTGGAGACCCAGACAAGGGCCAGTGGATGCTGCAGAATTCTCTCCTGCTCAGAGGAGGCCTCTCTTTTCTTCTGTTCAAGCCCTTGACCGATTGGGTGAGGCCTCCCCACACTGTGGGGGTAATCTGCTTTGCTCAGTGTGCACCTGTTTAAATGTAAATTTCTTCCCAAACACCCTCCCAGAAACCTCCAGAATCACGTTTGCACCATGGCGCAGCTATGTCAACACATAAAATTAGCCATCAGAGTCTTGCAAGAATAGTTTCCGTTCATCTGGCCTGGATGTGGCATTTATTTTACTTGTTCATTCCCCGCTGGCTGGAGCTCAGTCACTACAACCAACGACAGGGAGGCCGGAGAATTCTGTTCAAGCGTGCGCTTAGGAAGAGAGGAAATGCGTGACCACCTAGCCAGTCTGTGCTGCTTCTGCGTTTGAGAAATAGAAAAATAAATATTCTCGGGCGCCTGGGTGGCTCAGTGGGTTAAGCCGCTGCCTTCGGCTCAGGTCATGATCTCAGGGTCCTGGGATCGAGTCCCGCATCGGGCTCTCTGCTCAGCAGGGAGCCTGCTTCCCTCTCTCACTCTCTGCCTGCCTCTCTGCCTACTTGTGATCTCTGTCTGTCAAATAAATAAATAAAACCTTTAAAAAAAAAAGAAAAAGAAATATTCTCTCTCTTCACTAATGCAGCATGAGCTCCTCTTTCTTCATCTTTCAGTGAGGTGTAGAATGTTATATTTATATAATTTTTTTAATTGAATTTTTAAATTTTTTTATAAACATATCATGTATTTTTATCCCCAGGGGTACAGGTCTGTGAATCACCAAGTTTACACACTTCACAACACTCACTGTAGCACACACCCTCCCCAATGTCCATAACCCCACCTATTTGTATACATTTTTTTTAAAGATTTTATTTATTTATTTGACAGACAGAAATCACAAACAGGCAGAGAGGCAGGTAGAGAGAGAGAGAGAGGGAAGCAGGCTTCCTGCTGAGCAGAGAGCCCGATGTGGGGCTCGATCCCGGGACCCTGGGATCATGACCTGAGCCGAAGGCAGAGGCTTTAACCCACTGAGCCACCCAAGCACCCCTTGTATAATTTTTTTAAAGCTGTGCTTCATTTCTCCTTTTTATTTTGTTAAAACTTCCCTCCCTGATATACTTGTAAAGAATATTAACAGTATTTTTTTTTTTTTAATTGAAAATGCTTTATTTTTTATTAAATTTTTGGTTTTATACTTCGTGATGCAACAGTCAGATGGTGGCCCAGTGGGGTCGGGCCTGGTTAGTACTTGGATGGAAGAATATTAACAGTATTAATGATATTAGTAATCACACTGTTAACTACAGAAGAGTCCACCAGTCCCAAAATGAGAATGGCCCTTCTGATAAATCAGTATGGTTCATGAAAAAGTAAGGACTGTACATAATTAGATCATCTCTCCCAGTATTTTCTTTCTTTTGTCCTACTTTGAGAGGTGTTTATCCCTTTTTTCTACTTTAAAAAAAGGAGGGGAGGAGAAGAAAGAAAAAATAAAGAAATATAAAGAAAAATAATTTTCTCTCAGGAATATACTCTACTTTCAAAGGCACTTAGCCCTCGCCACACATCAGAAATACCTGGGGAGTTTTAGGAACATTCTGTGTCTGGATCCTATCTCCAGACATTTTAATTTAGTTGGTCTTTAAAAAAAAAAAAATCCCTAGGTGAATGTGCCTGGGAGTAAGAATTTCCTCTTTAGACTAAAAGTTGTTTCTTTTCAGAATTCCTTTTGTTGCCAGCAATCTCTCTCTCTCTCTCTCTCTCTCTCTCTCTATATATATATATATATATATATACACACACACATACACACACACATATATATATTATATTATGAAATCTTTTCAAGTATGAAGTGTGACAAAATGAAGCAGTCTGTATAGCAGTCAGGTGAAAAAAAATAGATAAAAGGTGCTCTGGAGCAGAAATTTATTTCTTATTTACAAATCAGGTTAGAGATTAGCCAGTATTCTTGGCATGGGATTCAAAGGCTTCCTGTGATAGACTATAGAGCACATAAAAGTGTGCATTGTCATGTGAATGGGTCAGAGTCCGGGATGCACAGAAAGAGTCCATTTCTTCCATCGGCCAGATCATTCCAGCTGGTGGCTTTGATAGTCAGCTACACCAACATTGAAAAATGGAGGCAGTTTTGGACGTAATTTCATTTTTGTTTTTATTTGTCTTCTAAAGTAGGAGTGTAATATGAGTGCAGCTATGTATGCTGTGGGGCAAAGGAGAAGAGAACAGTCCTTTCCCTTCTGCATGAAAATTCGGCCTTCGCTCGTCTTCCCGGCTGTTTTCCTGGAAACATATAAAGATGGTTGGCTCAACTTTGTTACTAGGCAACATTGTTAAAATTGACCTCTGATTGGTACTGACTGGTACTGCACTTGGACAGGGAGACTTAGAAAGGTCTGGCCGGAAGCCATAATTGTGGTCCCAGTTGATGATGTGAGTAATCACCATGTCCCTTTTGGGGTTCTGGGAAGCTGCGTCTGTAGAGTGATGTAAAAAAGTCGTGAGGCACGTGCCTTCTATGCCAAGATGCCTCTCACACCTGCCAGATGTGAATCTTGTAGCTCCTGGACAATGGGGTGACCTGCTGCAAGGCCTCCCCCAGGAAGAGAATGCTGGATGCTTTCCTACTGACAAGTCACACCTGTCCCTTAGCTTCGAGTCAGTGGTTCTCAAGTGCGGTTCCCCAATCCTGCGTCAGTATTATTTCCCAGGAAACATGTTAAAAATTCAAATTCTGGGCCTTACCTGGGCCTTGCAGGAAACACATTTGTGCCCTTCCTCACTAGAATCTACCAGAATTTGAAGGTAAAGAAGACTGTGATTTCAGGATACACATACACAGGCACACACAGGCACAGACACACAATGCAGTCATTTATTTATCTGTATACTCATCATTCATGTATTCATTTATTTAACCAAGTATTTAATTCTCAGATGAATCTTTTTATTAAGGCCTCAAAAGACAGAAAGGAATACATCAGCTAAATGGTTAGCTTTGCTCTTTTGTATTTTGGAACTTGCAGAATCAATAAAAGTCCATTTGACTGCTTATCCTGCAGTAGAGAATTCTTTATTACCAGTCTCCATGTTACCCTCTTGTGTCAAGTTGAAATAATTGTGAGTGGCCTGTTCTGAAATGGCTCTGGTGTGAGGGGAATGTAATTAGCCCAGGCTTAACGCATATGTAGTTAAATGAATAGTTGGTGCCAATCATGTGATTGGAAAGCCCTTTAAGTTTAATTGGGACCTTGATTTTTGCACATGAGCCACTTGGAAAAGTGAAAGAAAAATTTAGAAATGTCATTTAAGAGGATTTTGTTGGCACAGTGTAGATTTTCAGTCTCAGCGGGGGTCTCTCGCTGGTCCCAATATGGGTTCTTTGAAATCATCTGGGTTTTAACTGAAGGGAAGTTTTGTCAGTGCAGTGGTTTGGCATGAGAGGGCTGCAGTACAGATCCGCCCTTGGAGCCTTACTTCCTGTATTACATAGGGACCCACGGTTTTATATAACTCCATCTGTATTAGTCTACTCAAGTTGCCATAACAAAACACTGTAGAACGGAGGGCTCAAACAACATTTATTTTCTCACAGTTGTGAAGGCTAGAAGTCTATGGTCAAGGTCCCAGGAAATCCAATGTGTGATAAGGCCTCCCTTTCTGGCTTGTAGACAGCTGCCTTCTCACTGTGTCCTCACATGGCCTCTCCTTGGTGCCTTCTCATGGGGATGCATGGGGAGGGGAGAGCACTTTCTGATATCTCTTCTTATAAGGACACCAATTTTGTTGGATCAGGGTCCCAAACTATGATCTCATTTAACCTTAATTACCTCCTCAGAGGCCTCATTTCCAAATACAGCCACATTGGGGTTACAGCTTCAGCTATGAATTTGTGGCGGCGGGGGTGGGGGGAGCACAAATTGTTTATGACACCAACTCAGCTGGAAATGTCTCAAGGACACCTGGAAGGTTCAGATAACTGAAAGTTCAGGTATATCTCCCGGAGCTGTAGGATTCGGGTTTAAACAAAGTTGTCAGGACTCTGCCCTTCTACATTTATAAGCACTGATTTTCATTCTCAGGCAGATTCTGTCCACGAGGTGGCAGAATGGCCACCACTGTTTCTGAGTTTACATTCTACCCTCTACCTCAGTGAAAGAAAACTTCCTCTTACCAATTGTTCTGTTTAGATTCCCAGGATTGTATCTCTTTCGATCTATTTGGGCCTCAAGCACATTCCTAAATCAGGTACTTTGATCAGGAAGCCAATGGCTCAGATCTGGGTTATGTGGCTGGAGCAAGGTTTGGGGTGGACACGTCCAAAAGTGTAGATGGAGAGTAGAGGAGAAGTTCCACAGAGGAAACAATATGTTACTGGGGAAAGGAGAATCCACCCTTGTCAGCAAAAATAGCCTACCCACCACGCTCCCTCAGCAGAGTGGACCTTGCCCCAGAAGACTGCATCTCTCTCATCACAGATAGGTTTGGTGTTGACAGGATTTCAGTCTTCAGAATTAAGCTGGTCGTGTGTCTTCTCTTTAAAGTTCGATGAGATGCCCAGTCTTCAAATGATGCGGGGCATTGCCAGTTTTCGTTGGTAAAATTCTCTAATACTCTGTTCAACATTCTTCTGTCTATAATATGTGTGAACATTGAGGCTGTTCCTTGAAGTACTTTGGAAAATTGAAGTTCAGTTATTTTATGAATTTCATTTTCCTTCTGTTAGCTTTACTTCATTTATAAATTTGTAAATCATATTGCAATCTATTCTTGCAAGTAGATGAGCTGAAAGGTGAGGGATTTTAAATAATACCAGTTTTTGGCAGGTGCGTTCATTAGGGTTTTAAAAGAGCATTATCTTCCTCACTCATGAGAGATGAAAGGCTCAGGCATTGGAGAGTAACTGACTGATATGGAAGATATAACAGTGGTTAGGATCGTACTCGTGCGCCCTGGTGAATAGAAGGCATAGTTAAGGTATTCCCACAAAGGAGTTTACAATCCCGTCTGAGAGGCAGTTCACTCAACAGAAATGCAAATCCATCTCCATTTTCTCACTTGGGGAAGGGAGGAGGCTGGTACTGAAATCACGCATCCTTATGTAGCTCTGAAATTAGCTGTATGAATTCACAAGTCACCTAAAATTTCTGGGCCTTAGTTTCCTTATTTGTAAACTTACAGTGATAGAATGTACCTCATAGGGATGTCTTGAGAATTAGATAAGTTAACATACATTAAAACATTGATAAAAGAAATGGGACACTGGGTATACGTTATTATTATTTGTAGAAAGAGGCATGTGGCCTTATTTTTATTTATTTTAAAAATCATTTTGTTTGGGCGCCTGGGTGGCTCAGTGGGTTAAGCTGCTGCCTTCGGCTCAGGTCATGATCTCGGGGTCCTGGGATCGAGTCCCGCGTCGGGCTCTCTGCTCAGCAGGAAGCCTGCTTCCCTTTCTCTCTCTCTCTGCTTGCCTCTCCATCTAGTTGTGATTTCTCTCTGTCAAATAAATAAATAAATAAAATCTTAAGAAAAAATCATTTTGTTTAACGTAACATGACACATGGTTAAAATTCGACAGAGGAGACACTTTGGTCTTGGTAATGGCAGTAAGCTCATATAAAACTAACCCTTGTGGTGATACAACTGTCAAGTCTGGGAAACTGTTTTTTTTTTTAATTTAATTCTTGTCACTGGAAAATAATCAAAAGCGAGCAGACACGGAGGGCATCCAACTCTTAAAAAAAGGGAACTGCATTGGTCAAGTCACATTTGTAAGTCTTTCCCCTCGGGAACACTTTCCAAATCCTGAACCAAGGCAGAAAGCTAAAGTCCTATCAGCCTGAAGAGTCATAAATAAAAAAGACTTTAGAAAGGCCAGAATGGCTGGAAGCTGAAGAAAGAAATATCAGCAAAGAGAGAGAGAGAGGGAGAAGGAGGAGCTGCAAAATATGATTGAAACTCTCCCCAAATCCTTGCTTGACCCCTGAACTGCACGTGTCCTGGGGAAGTCTCTGGAAAGCCCAGGGAAAAAACACCAGCTGCAAGCGGAAAGAGCTTAGTAAGGATTTTAGCTGATTCCTGCTACTGGCAGAGTTTGAATTTTGAATCCTGTCAAGTTAGAGAATGTTGATGAACTTGTTTCAACTTTCCATGAAAAACCTGTAAGGTCTGCCCTTAGGAATAAATACTATGTATCCAGGCTGAGCTATTTGCCCTAAGAAGACTCAGGGTATACCTAAAATAGGTGTGTCCTCATGAAATATAGAATAAAATTTCAGCTTCGTGAAAATGAGTCACCAGTAATTTAACTGCCTGCTAGTACAACACTCAGCACTCTTCAGAGGAAGACACCAGATTCTAAAATTTTAAATGAAACATTGCCATTTTCAGTTTACAATAAAAAATTACTAGCCCTTGTCGAGAAAAAAAATACTTTCATAGAAACAGACCCACAAATCGTACTGATACTACAATTAGCAGACAAGTACTTTATCATAAATATGTAAAGAGTCTACCGGAAAAGATAGATGTAATCAGAAAAAATGGTGAATTTGAGAAAAAAATTTTAAAAAACACGTAACAGCAAATCAAAGAGAAATCCAAGAACTAAAAAATATGAAAACTGAAATTTAAAAAATAGGGGATGAGATTAATAGACTAGACAGAAGAAGCAACGTACTTGGTGACATAGCAATGAAAATCATCTAAAATGAGGCACAAAAATTAAAAAAAATTCACAGTGATCTGAAGGACTGTATCAAATGGTCTAACACTTTTAATTATAGTCTCAGACAGAAAGAAGAGAGAAAATGAAGAAAAAATTGGTGAATAAACTTTAGCTGAAATTTTTCCAAATTTGGCCTAAAACAGTGAACCACTAGTCCAAAAAAATCTCTGTCAGGGATTAAACGAAAACCATACCTAGGCAGCACATCTTCTCAAATCCCAAGGTAAAAAGAAAATGTTGAAGTCAGCCAGAGGAAAAAGAAACATGACTGGATAAAAATGATAAGAACCTTTTAAGATCCCTGACATATCGTTGGAAACAGAGACCAGACAGAAATGGAATGATACCTTTCAAGTGCTGGGAAAAAAAAAATAACTTGTGAACCTGGAATTCTATATTGAATAAGGTCATATTTGTAAAAATTATAAAAATTAAGGCACAACGAAGACATTTTCAGATAAATAAAACAATTTGTTTTTTGCAGTTCTGCCGTACATTAAAAGTGACTTCTCAAGCTTAAAAGGAAGTGATACCAGATGCATCTACAGCAGTAAATAAATAAATAAATAAATAAGGAAAAGAAAAGGGCATGGTTGATACGTACCTAAATAAAAGATTATTTTAGTTTCTTTTTAAAATAACTTAAAATCAACCAATGTCAGTAGCTAAATTAATGACAATGTATTGTGGAGTTTATAACATGGGCAAGTGTACTTTAAATGACTGAGAGGTCTGTAAATGGAATGACCTTGTCCTTACGTTAAGTTTCAAGGATTGTAATATTGATCCCAGGTAACTGAGCTGGTTAAGAAGGCATGCGCTAATCACTGTGGCAGCAACTAGCAGAGGAGTACGAAGAGGAAATACCAGCATTTTCTGCCGCGATGCTGAGTGGGACTGGAGGGGTTGGCTATTGACTGGCTCTTACACAGACTTCAATTAAATTTACCCATTTCCATTCCTGTGGCTGACTGTCACCTTCTCCCTTTGGTGGTTTAATCTCACATGAGTGGCAACAGCCTGAATCGGATAACTTGATCTGAACTTGGGATTCGTTCCGATCTGTAGGTGATGAACCTGGAGAAGGATCAGAGCAGAAGGCAGTACAGTGTTCAGCCACGCAGGTGAGACGGATGGCTGGTAGTGAGGGCTCCGTGTCCGATGCCCGCGCTCATGCTTCTAAACAAGATTATCTATCAGCGAGTCCTCGTCCTTCAGAAACATTTCCACAGATAAATAACGCAGCAGCCCAAACGTGTTCCAAGTAAGCAGAGCCCACAGCATTTGTGCAAAAGTGTGTTTTCAGGCATTTCACCTGCAGGATGTTAGTACTTAGAGATAAATAGGAGAACAGAACCCAGTAACACACAGTTAACATAAGGACCAGCCCATTTTCTCAGTGACTGGTTTTAGGGACTTTGCCAAAAGGCAAGTTACCAAGTACGTGGTCGCTGTGACCCACCAAACAGAGAGATCCCCAGAGTGTTGATTACGAGGGACACCCATGGCCTAGGACTCAAGGCCAGTCCTGCAGCTACATCTGCCTGTTTCAGGGAGGGTCCTTCATTAGCCAGAACGTAGGCGACACACCACGGAGGACCTGGGGAACGTGGGCGAGGTGCTCCTGCTCTGGAAGGAGGCCTTGATTTCTTCAGATGAAATGAGAGAGGTGTCACGATTTCTGATGTCCCTGTGATGTAGACTCAGGGCTGCAGTCAGCCGCAATGAGCTCCCCTGCCCCCACGGATAACCAGGCGGCTTCCTGCCCTGAGCCTGCCTTTTCCTTGAACTCCTTCCCCAGTAGCCTTGGGTTCCTCGCTCGTCCCACTTCCGTGATGTGTCAGGGCTTGTGCTGAATGACAATGCAAGGCCCCTGGTTCAAATACTTACTGGAATTTCAAGACAGAGATGGCGGAGCGTTAATCCAAACCAGGGCCCTTGTGTTGAGAACTGTGTGACCTGCGTGATTCAGTGGGAAGCCCTCCGTGCTCTCTGGGACTTGGCTATGAACACTTAGGAGTGATACAGGTTTCCCTAAGGGACACATAAGCAAGTATTACAGTTTGCTGTTGGAATATTAACAAGTCATCATTGTATACACCCGCCTCCTCGTAGTGCAAGTTTGTTACCTGGCATGTTAGAGAAGTGGCAGTCACGGTTAATCATAATCATTACCGACTGACGTAACTGCTCGTCATGATACTGCTTTGACAAGAGACTTGAGTTTTTAGGGCAGCTTTAGACGCATAGTGAAATGGAGTGGGAGGTACAGCCATCGGCCACACACCCCTCCCCCACACATGCACAGCCATCCCTATGATCAACAGTCCCCGCAGAGTGGTGCCTGTGTTACAGCCGATGACGCTACCCTGACACTGACATCAGGGTTTGCTTTTGGTGTTGTGTTTTTTTGGATTTCAGCAAATGTGATATACACCCATCATTATGGTATCATGTCGAGTGTTTCACTGGCCTGAAAATTCTCTGTGCTGTCCAGATTTCTTCCTTCCCTCCTCTTCGTCCCTGGCAACCACTGACCTTTTCACTGTCCCCATAGTTTTGCCTTTCCCAGAATGTCATGAAAGTGTGATCATACCACAAGGAATCTTTTCAGACCAGCTTCTTTCCCTTAATAATGTGCACTTACGTTTCTTCCATGTCTTTCCATGACTTGATGGATCATTTCTTTTTATCACTGAATAATATCTCATTTTCTGGAGGCACCACCGTTTACCTAACCATTCACTTGCTGAAGGGCATCTCGGTTGCTTTCACATTCTGGCAATTATGAATAGTGCTGCTCTACAGACTCAGCGTCCAGGTTTTTGTACAGCTGTGAGATTTTAATTCCTTTGGATTGTATCAAGGAGCACGACTACTGGATTGTTTTGGAAGAGTGTAATTTTGTAAAAAAAAATGACCAGATGCTTCCAAAGAGGCCGTTACCAGTTTGCATTCCTACCAACAACGAATGAGAGTTCCTGCGGCTTCACATCCTCATCCACATTTGGTGTCAGTTTTCTGGATTTTGGTCATTCTCAGAGGTGCGTAGTGGTATCTTGTTTCATTTTGCAACTGCCTGATGACATTTAATGGGGGGCATCTTCTCGTGATTATTTGCCGTTTGCGTGTCTTCTTTGGTGAGATGTTTGTTCAGGTCTTTGGCCCATTTTTTTATAAAAATTGGGTTGTTTTCTTGTTGTTAAGTTTTACAAGTTCTTTGTATATTTTGAAAGTAATCTTTTATCAGATGTTTCTTTTGCAAATATTTTCTCTCAGTGTAGGGCTTGTCTTCTCATTTTCTTGACGTTAACTTCTGCAGAGTAGAATATTTTAATTTGAATGACATCCAGCTTATTAATTCGTTTGTTCATGGATTGTGCTGTATCTCAAATGTCATCGCCAGAGCAAAGGTCATCTAGATTTTCTCCTGCCTTACCTTCTAGGAGTTCTTTAGTGATGTTGACTTTTTTTTTTTTTTTTTTAATAACTCTTCACTGTACACAGAATGCTTTTCACCTAATGCAATTATATTGAATTCTTAGAATCCTGTGAACAATGAAGTTATTTTCTGGATTAAGAAACTGAGACAATGAGATAGAAGTGTGATTTTTTTTTTTTTTTTTTTTAAACTCGTGGTTCACATTTCCTTCTATGACATTGTCATACCCCATTACATTCCCTCCCTGCATTGAAGTTTGGGGGGATATAATGATACTTTCATTTGGAAAGTTCAAACTATTCTAGGTACAATTTCACGTGGAAGATTGATTTGACTGCTTTGCATAAATAGGACCGGTACAGCAGCTAAGAGCTTAGCCTCTATTCAGCAAACTTCCATGACTACCAGCCATATGCTGGACAAGCCTTGGCTGCAGGTCTTGTCTGTCCGTCTGTCCATCCTTCCTCCCTCACTCCTTCCCTCCCTCACTGTCTTTTTCTTTCTTTCTTTCTTTCAAAGGAGAGAAAGAGTGATAGCACAAGAGCGGGGGAAAGGAGAAGCAGACTCCCCGCTGCATGGGGAGTGGGCTCCATCCCAGGACCCTGAGATCATGACCTGAGCTGAAGGCAGGCACTTCACCGACTGAGCCACCCAGGTGCCCCAGCAGATCTTTTCTGGTTTCTTCCTGGTCGAGTATAGAGGAGACCTACCTGTGAATGGGTCTGGTCCCCACTGCTTTGTGTTTCTTGCTATTGAGCTAAAGTGATGGGGTCTTTAATTTGAAGTTCAGGAACTGCTAAACTTTACAGTGAAGTTGCTGTTTCAAGGATGAGACAGCCCGATTCCCAAATAATTTTTAAGCTGTATTTTTTTGCTTGATACTATACTATGCCACCTTTTAGTTCATGTTGGATCATGGATAGCCACGTGACTTAGTATACAGGGTTGGAAGTTTAAATTCTAGCTCCATCACTTTCTAATTGTGTGACTTCTGGCGAGTTATTTAACCTCTCTGACCAGAGGTTAAATGACAGTTGAGATGATAGTTGAAGATATTTGAAGAGTTGAAAAATATTCTAAGAGTGATTGTGACTTTTTGAACCAAGTTGAACAAACAATTTGGTGTTTGTTCACCCCCAGGAAGGGGTGAACTGAGGTGAACCATATTCAAAATGGGGCGATAGTGAGGTTGACAGAAATGGAAGGAAAATGGCAAAACCTGAATTTAGGGGAAAGTGACAACAGTAAGGGAACTAACAACAAACAACAAGCCAACAAAAACAAAAAGCTAAATTCAGACAAAAAATAAACCTGAACTGAACTTCAGAAAGGCAAAATCAGTCCAATCAGATTATACAAGAAAATAAACGGCAATTTAGAACAAAAGCAAAATGGCTTTAGAAATTGTTTAAAGCAAATAAAGTTAAGGTAATCTGTGGCCAGATTCAGATTCAGATGGTTATACTTTGGCTTAATATCTGTGTACTCTCGAAATATCTGTAGCTTGTTTCAAAACAATAGGTGATAGCTCTTTTGGCATAGCTATTTCTACTCAGGCGAAAATAAGCTGTAAGCCTATAAATAAGGCGCGATTCCTGCTTCTGGGTAGTCAGGCATATAAAAGTCAATAAACATTGAATTTAATTGAAACACTTAGAGCTTCAGGTAGAGGCTTTCTCTGAGGACGTTTAGTTTGGTTACCATAATTTACCTTTAGCCTGGAATTTACTTATGTTGATGTGCCACCAAAACAGTGTCTACAGTTGGTTGCTTTAGAATCACAGAGTAACGATCCTTGGCGGCCACTCGGTCCCCTGTCCTCTGCTGTCCACACCTTGTACATTGTCAGCGAGGTGTGATTCTCATCTTACACAGCGGTCCCACTAGACAGCTTTCTGTTGAGCAACTATTTATTCTCTTTCTCATCTTATCCTTGGTCTTTGTAATTTGGGAAACAGGGATGTGATTCCCAAGGCTGACCTCCGAAATAGCTCAAGCCAAGTCTGGGGCGGCCCCTTGGGTTGGAAGACCGCCACAAGCTCTCGTGTTCCTCTCCTCTTTCTGTTCACCACTCTTGGCCATTCTTTTTTTTTTTTTTTTCTCTTTCAGGATAGCTGCTCTCATAACCCGTAACAGACTCCAGTAGTTTAAGTGCAGTCCCATGTCCTTAATCTCTTGCTCTGGGTCCTGTTGTCTAGCAACACCCAAGATAGAAAATGTGTTTGGCAATCACATGACATTATGGATTAATTTTCAGGCACTTTATGTTTTTGTGCCTTAGTTTCCTCACCTATAGACTGAGGATGCCAATTATTTACTTCAAGGGTATTGTACAGATTGATACTACAGTTAATAATACATTTTTAAATGATTAGAACAGTGCCTGGTACATGGTAAACCCTCAGTAAATATTAGCTTCTCTTACTATCATGGTTGCTATTATTACTGTTATCAGTGGTCCGTTACAACTCCTAAGTCTTTTTAAAAATTTTTATCTCTTTCCAGTTTCCAGAATTCACTATTTATACCCCACACCCAGTGCTCCGTGCAATCCGTGCCCTCCTTAATCCCCACCACCTGGCTCACCCATCCCCTTACTCGCACCCCCTCCAAAACCCTCAGTTTGTTCCTCAGAGTCCTCAGTCTCTCATGCTTCGTCTCCCCCTCCGATTTCCCCCAATTCACTTTCCTTTCCTTCTCCCCATGTCCTCCATGTTATTCCTTCTGCTCCACAAGTAAGTGAAACCCTATGATAATCAACTGTCTCTCCTTGGCGTCTTTCACTCAGCATAATCTCCTCCAGTCCCATCCATGTTGGGACAAGTCCAAGTCTTAATTGTACTGATGTTCAGTCACGCCCCTCCACCCCGTTTAGTCTTGTAGGGCTTTTGTTTTTACCTTTAAGATGAATTTGGGGTTTATTAAATACCATCATGTTAAAATTCCATTATGGCCTCTTATCTGGATCAAGAGGCTCTCACCCCGTTCAAGCTGTTTTCCTCAGGCTGCGTGTTACTTCGCGGATGGTAAGTGTGTCATCTGTGTGCCCCGAGGATGTCAAGTCACTGCTGAAAGTGTCAGACTGGACAGTGGTTCACACAGCGCCCGGCAGCGGGTCACGAGAGACATCACTGCAGGCTGACGCTGATTTAATAATTAGTTTTCTTCGGGGATAGGTGCTCAACCAGGAACGAGCCACCAGAATTCATTATCCTCCAAGCCATGTTCTGAAGGAAGTTGGTTCTGCTCTCAGGGACCCGGTGCTGGCAGAGGGCAGAGTCTCTGTCTTCAGAGGAGCTCGCAACCCGCCTGACTGGTCACAGGTTTCCGGCAGAGGCTCCGTGACTTCTACAGCAAGTCCTTTCGGAGCCTGACAATGGGTTGTTAAAACAATCACTGTTTCCGTTACCCTCCTGAAGATCCCTCTGTTAATTATGTTTTTAAGTCTCTCAAGGTTTCCTCCCTTTGCCAGATCCCAGAGGCTGGTTGGGAAAGAACAAGTATATTGCAGTTTTGTAAAGATTTTCAGGGTTTTGTTTCTGATTTTGACATGGGGCCGGGGATGGACAGATGGGTGGAGTAGGGAACGTACAGTATACTCTCCACGGGCAGTGTTCCTCTTGGTTGTGGCAGAGCAGACCGCACAGGGATGGGGCTGACTGGGAAGGGCTGAGGATTATAATTAGACCAGCTTGTTGAGGTGCCTATTGTTACTCGAGGCGGCAAATCTGAGACAGGTGTTAGAAGGAAATTCAATCTGTCAGGAAACACACACACACACACACACACACACACACACACACACACACCATGGCAGACAGAATCCGTGTCCTTTGTCCATCTTCCTGGACATTGCCCTGTCCAACAGGCTGCTGGTGTGGCTCTACAAGTGCCCCCCGGTCCGTGGACATCACCGATGCTGTTGTAGCAATCCCATTCCGATGGCCAGGGCTGGTGCAGGTGTGGGCAAGAGATGAGTTGTGTGGGGCAAGGGCCAAACCAGGAGGGTTTTGTCCTCAGCAACATGCAGAAGTCTCACTTTTATTATATTTTACAGAGAAAGCAGAAGGCAAAGATAAGACAGGTCCTGCTCAAAACGTTAAAGAAAAGCATCAGTCTGTGTTTGGTTCTTGAGCGTTGAGCCGTGACTTTTCCCGGTGGTGGCGATTCAGTGACTCTCCCACTTGAGTGTGGTTTATGGACAACTAACTGCGTCTGTTTGTGTTGGAGAGAGAGCAGAATAAGATATAAAATCGTAAAACACTTTTGCTTAAACACCTCACTGGATCATTTTGGTGGGTTCAGCTAATGAACCTTTTGAATGAGCTCATCACGACTCTTTTGGCTATTACTTTTTCAATTTCATTCCCAGCACTTATCACAGCCCGAGATTTCTGGCTTGTTCTCTGTCTCCTCCAGTGGGATGTGGGGCTGCATAAAGATACTGACCTTGTCTGTCTCCTTTCCCAGTGCCTGGATAGGTAGATGCTTGATATATATTCACTGAATGAGCAATTGGATGTTTTCAAGGTTCATTCTTGGCTCATGTGGAAAACAGATTGCAGCGGGGGAATAGTGGCAGCAGAAGACAATGAAGAAACTGGCGTATGAGTTTATGCCTGAGTAATGGTGTGTAGACCAGGGCTGTTCGGAGAACAGAAAGAAAGAGGTATATTTTGGAGGGTGTAGAGTCAACTGAATTTGCCAAGGAGTTAGACATGGGAATGTAAATGTAAAATTACTGTCTGGATTTTCAACTTGAGCATCCAGCTTGAAGCTGTAGGAAGTTAGCTGTCTTGATTCCGCCTCCATTGCCCCATCCAGACTGAATTATCGAGACTCTACCTCAAATTGCTGGTGGGCCTTACGGTGCTTTTCTAAGGAGTTTCCTGGAAGCTAGGGTCCGAAAAATATTCAAGATAGGAGATTCTATAATACTAATTATTTTTTCTCCATTAGCTCATTAGTTCATGAACTAGCAAAAATATTCAAAAATAATGACTAAAGTGAATTTAAGGGACTGGAACGAATCCACTATTGATTCTTGAATTTCATGATCACAGAAAAAAAGAGATGCATCTGTTTTAAACAATTTTACTTTTGTGTACCTATATGTTTATATTATTAATGTAGATATTATTTTAAACTCAATTATTTCTGATAGCAAGACATTCAAATACGAATTTTTAGTGTAAGACATTTTAAAGCCCTCAAACAGTATTTCATTAATGATACAGTATATTATCTCTTTTTATAGCTCATGTAATTGTTGCTCTATAAAAAGCCAATTTAAAACATTAGTGAAAACTCCAGAGATTTCTACCATTAGCATTTCCATTAACATACTCATTCTTTTTTTTTTTTTTCTAGAGGATAGGAAGAAGAAAAAACAACAAAAAGACAATTGAGACAATAGTCTCTTCTCTTCTGTTGATAAATCTAACTGACTTTTAAAGAGAGTTCTCTAAATTGGATTCTTTTGTTTTTAAACATTTCTATTCTAAATTGGCAGACACCACAATTAATGCGCTTTTCAAGTAGGAAGAAAAAGAATGCTATAGTTACTTTTATTTGAAATTTTGCTAGATGAATTTCTCCTTTATTCACAAAGAAGATCATACTGTACCCACCTCAGATTGGTGATATATGCTATATATTTCAAGAACTTACTCATCATATCTCACCCACCCCAACCCAACCCTATGGCCTATCAGAAAGAAAGAATATTCCAGAAAAACCAAACCAAAGCAAACCAATATACCAGAGCTTGGCAAATAAACATAACCCTTTGGCTTTCTTGTTCTCCACCTTTGTCTTCTTCTGGGATCCATTTCATTTCTCCAATTACTTTTTTTCATTGTGTGTTGACTCTGACTCTTAAGGCCCCATTCTTGAGTTGTTCTAAGAGTATTTCTCCTGTGGGGCTCCATCCCTTCCCCTCCACGGATATCCGAATTCTTACCATCTCAGATTCATTGCCCTCTAAAGATTTTCTTGAACTCTTGTCTCCCAAACTTCCCCATTAACACGTATACTCATATGTATCATATGTGTGTATATATGTGTATATATGTGTGTTTGCTCCATATATACAAATGTATACGCACATTTATATACACACAGACTTATATACACACATTTATATGCACACATATATGTACACATATATATACACACACATTTAGTCTATATGTTGAGATCATTGGTTGTTTAAAAGGGTAACAGTAGCTCCTTTTAGGCTTGACCCTTTAGGAAGTTCAGTTCTGTTTCCAATTAACAGAACTTCATGTGGACTATATGTGTTACATCCTTTGGTTGCCAACAGCAGAGCTATCCAAGGAGTTGTAATTTCCATGAGTTAGGACTAGGATTATCCTGCCACTACTGTATCTCCATTATTTAGAAATGTACCTTCCATGAATTAATGACTGAAGGAGAGAAGGAATTTTTTTTTAATTTATTATATTTTAACAGAAAAAAAAATAGAGCTGTAGGATTTAGCCCACTAGTTGGGTAATTGCCCTGTGTATGTCAGTCAGAAGATTGGGATGGTATCAGGCAGAATTCTCGATTTCAAGCTACAGAATATCACTTTGATTGGTTTACACAGAAAGAAATTTGTTGAAAGGATATTATTTGGGACCGTCAGTGCTCATGTAATCAAGGGAACACTGGAGAACCCAGCTTGAAAAGAAGGAGGCACTAAGGTCCATGTAGACGGTCACAATGGTTAAAACTGCAGATGCCTTCTAGAGGGAGGAAAATATTGCAGAATGAAAACATGTCTTGGGTTTGAATGAGAAAAATGCACAGATAAAAGGCAGCAAGAGTAGTACATGGTGAGTGTTTAGAACAAAGCATTTCAGGATGGACACCTCTCTTTGCTAGATTCCTTATATTTTGGTGCTATGGCTCAAATTACTTATCTTTATTATTCTAAAGAGAGACCTGTTTTCTTATTAGGGAAAGGGAAAACATTAAAATTATGTTTGCCTTATACATGAGCTACTTCTAGACTAGTAACTATGCCAACTGATGTTATTTTACTTTCGTTGTTCTCTTTGTGAGTTCCACAGAGCCATGACCAGATAGAGCTCTTTTATCATTGGTATCTATCATCAAAACTGAGTAGAGAGTGGATCTTGATAATGTGTTCATTCATTTGCTCAACATTCACTGAGTCAGATTGTCATGGGAGAAATCCAACTAAGGTGTGTGTGTGTGTTGTGTGTGTGTGTGTGTGTGTGTGTGGTTGCTGAGTTGAAGGACAGAATTAAACCAAATATTTCACATTCTTCAGCCATCTGAGAACTTACATTCTTCTCAAGGAGAGATGTATATAGACAACTACTTGTAGAAATTTTTCTGTAGAGTATAAAGAAAATGGAGTTTGGAGTCACAGAGTTCAGAATTTTGGCTCTGGCTCCTGTGTATGTCTGCCCCAGTAAGATCTGGGGGTGAATCATTGAGACTGAATGAGCCCATGTTTATCACAGAGTGGCTAAGGGGATTAAATGAATTATAGTATATGAAGTACCTGTTAGAATGACTAGCACAAAGTATACACAGAGCTGTTATACATTTTAAGTTCTAATGTACGTATTTTTTTAAAGCTCTGGGTTTTGAAAATGGGGTGGTTTCTTCTGTGAGGATTATACTTGCCTTGCTTTGAAGGATACATACTGTCTTAATGAGTAGAGGCAGAACATTGGAGACAAAAGCATGGCGTTATTAAAGTGCAGGAGATACCACAGGATCAAATGCAAATGGTATGAAGCTATTTCATGGAAAGGAGGCCAGCTGTTGGGCGAAGGCATTTGGTCTTTATTCTGCCTATAATGTAAGGTGGCTGAAGCCATGATCTGACCTGCATGAAGAAAATAAGTTGATTAGAGAATCGGAGATGGAATGCATCAATGTCATTGACAATTAGCAGACCAGTCAGGGAACGTTTGGAATCGTGTGGGCAGGGAGGGACAACTGGTGTAGAGAAGTAGGGGACGAAGGAAGGGATAGAGGCATCTCATTTCAAATGACATGGTGCTAGGAAGAACAAGACTTGGCAAGTGAGCCTGGGGAAAGTTGGTCATTTCAAGATGTCTTACGTGGATCACAAAATGGTAATTAAAGTAGAGAATTTCAAAGAGGGAGAAGGTTCGGGAGGAAAGATGAATTCCTCTTTTCGATAGGTCAAGTTTGATTTATCAGCAGGACTTGAAATGGAGATATCCAACAGGCAGGTGAAAATCTTGGACTGGAGTTGGGGAGAAAAGTCAGGGTTTGGATTTACACTTGAGAGTCATAGAGTTAAAATGATCAGATGAAATTGATCAGAGAAAGAGAATTGAATGAGAATGTGTGAGGTAGGGAGCGTTGAGATCAGGCTGGAATCTTGGACAGTGCCTGCATCCAAAGAATGGGCAGAAACTACACAATGATTGAATAAAGTTCGAATAAAGGGTGGGTGATTGAATAAAGTTCAAGTAGGGTCAGTGTCATGGAAACCAAAGGAGAGGGAGACTTAGGAAAAGGCACTCCGTCGCCCGTGTGTAGTCCTAGAACTGGGCTATGACACAGCTGGAGTCTTGTTGCTCTTAGTGTGCAGATGGGGAAAATGATCACAAGAAGGATGTAAGGAATGGCTGAAGTCAAACGGTGCGTTTTTATTAGAGTCATTGGAATACGGGTTGCTTAACTTCAGCCTGAGCTTGTCAATCTGAAAGATCTTCCAAATGATCAAGTCACGGGAAGAATTTGATCTGGATGTTAGTTGCACAGCTGTGTGGAGTTTGTGAAGACGCAGTGAACTTTACATTTAAGATGTATGTATTTTTCTGCTCATATGCATCAATAAGAAATATTTCTTAATCATGAGAAGGAGACTGGTAGAACGTTTTATGGAAGAGGCAAGGTAATATTTGAGTGTTGCATTAATATGAACCTCAGTTTTATTATTTTCAATTAATAACCTTTTTCAAATAATCTCTTGCGACTCTTTATTATAGATTTGGGTTATAATTTATCAGTACCTGAGATCAATTTCAGCCAGTTTGACGTTGTTACTAATCATCTTAATAAAACTCATCTAGGGATGCCTGGGTGGCTCAGTCGTTAAGCATCTGCCTTCAGCTCAGGTCATGATCACAGGGTTCTAGGATCGAGCCCCACATCGGGCTCCTTGCTCAGCAGAGAGCCTGTTTCTCCCTCTCCCTCTCCCCCGGCTTATGTTCTCTCTCTCGCTATCAAATAAATAAATAAAGTCTTTAAGAAAACCTAACATTTAATACCCATGTTAAAGATTTTTACGTCATATAGTTATATTTACTCTTCATACAAAGAGGAACCCACCTTTGGAAAATGAAAGAACTGAATGCTACGTGACCCACCTAAAGTCTTAACAGCAAGAGCTTGAATTCTTTTTTTTCCTTTAAAAACATTTTAAATTTAAATTCAATTTAATTAACATGTAGTGCATTATTAGTTTCATTGATGAAGTGTAATGATTCATCAGTTGCACTCCACACCCAGTGCTCATTACTTCCAGTGCCCTCCTGAACGCCCGTCCCCCAGTCACCCCATACCCCACCCACCTCCCCTCCAGCAGCCCTCAGTTTATTTCCTAGAGTTAAGAGTCTCTTATGGTTTGCCTCCTTCTCTGTTTTTATCTGACGTATTTTTCTAGTACACTCTAGTTCCAACCACTTTGTTGCGAATGACAAGATTTTATTCTTTTTGATGGCCGAGTAATAGTGATTCAAATGGGTACATGCTCCCAATGTTTATAGCAGCAATGTCCACAACAGTCAAAATACGGAAAGAGCCCAGATGTCCCTTGACAGAGGAATGGGTAAAGGAATGAAAAAAGGGAGAGCTTGAGTTCTGTCCTGTTCTGTGTGATGGCAGTGGATTTCCTCCATTGAGGTTCAGAACCCCATTCTGAGACAGACTAATATCAGTGAAAAATGGCAAAGCGATGTATATTGTTACTACGTGAGGACTGGGAATCATTAAGAGAAACAGAAGAGATACCTGCTGTTGTTTTCATTCTCAGCCTCCTCTCTCATTTCTTCTGGAAACAATACTGTTTTCTTTTGGGGAACTAGCCATCTGTCATTCTGTTTGGTTCTTGCAAGGTTGCTAATTATCCCCACCCGACTCCTCACCCCAAATCTAGGACTGGAATGTGACATGTGTAGCTTTAACACCTGTCTCCCTAGGGTTTTATATTCTGATGCCAGAAGAGAAAATTTCCCTCATTTTGGGAGCCTCACTGGCCGAGATGGTGTAAGCCTAAAGTGTCCATAGCCCTGGCCCCTTATAAGGAATTACATCTGCAGTTGGAGAAAATGAGGCAAAGACATTAAAAACAGGAAATTAGGGGGGCGCCTGGGTGGCTTAGTGGGTTAAAGCCTCTGCCTTCGGCGCGGGTCATGATCCCAGGGTCCTGGGATCGAGCCCCACATGGGGCTCTCTGCTCCACAGGGAGCCTGCTTCCTCCTCTCTCTCTCTCTGCCTGCCTCTCTGCCTACTTGAGATCTCTGTCTGTCAAATAAATAAAGAAAATCTTTAAAAAAAAAACCCAGGAAATAAGGAAGAGAGGGTTGGAGGAAGGGGAGAGAGAGACGATTTAAGTCATAAGTTTATTCATATTTTTATGTTTTGGGGGGGTCATATTGGTTAGCTTAAATCTTTATAGGAATTTGTCCATTTTGTCTAAATTGACTTACAGCTGTTCAAAATAGCCCCTTCTTATTTTTTTATTGTTTACAGGATTTTCTTTTATTGTTGATGATATTTTCTTCCTTTTATTTTTTTATGATTAATGCTGCTAAGTGTTTGTCAGTTACAGTAGTCTTTTCAAAGAACTACCTTTTGTTATCCCTGTATTTTTTTAAAAAGATTTAATTTATTTATTTGACAGAGAGAGAGAGAGAAAGAGAGATCACAAGTAGGCAGAGATATGCAGAGAGGTGGGGAGGAATAGGCTCCCTGCTAAGCAGAGAGCCCGATGCGGGGCTTGATCCCAGGACCCTGAGATCATGTCCCGAGCCGAAGGCAGAGGCTTAACCCACTGAGCCACCCAGGTGCCCCGTTATCCCTGTGTTGTGTGTTTGTTTCTGTTATATTAATTCATACTATTTTTTGTTTCATTTAATACTTTCTTTGCATTAAATATGCCCTTTTAAATTTTCTTGATATTGTTTTATCATTGATTTTCAGCCTTTAATATATTTTTAAAGGTTGTAATTTTCTTTCTGAGCACAGCTTTTTTTTTTTTTTTTTAAGATTTTATTTATTTATTTGACAGACAGAGATCACAAGTAGGCAGAGAGGCAGGCAGAGAGAGAGGAAAGGAAGCAGACTCCCCGCCAAGCAGAGAGCCTGACGCGGGGCTCCACCCAGGACCCTGGGATCATGACCTGAGCTGAAGGCAGAGGCTTTAACCCACTGAGCCACATAAAACCTTTAAGTATTGAGATGCAGTAATTTATTGTTTTATGTAAGTTGTTTTCTAATCCCCCCATAATTACTTCTTTGTTTATGAGTTATCAAAAAAGTGTAGTCTATTTTCCAAGCCCATGGTATTTTCTAGTGATATTTTTAGTCACTTCTAACTTAATTCCACTAGGGTCAGAAAATATGCTCTATAATTCCAAAGCTTTGAAATGACATATGGCCCATTATTTGTTTAATTTTGGTAAATTGCATACTTGGATAGGATGTTATTATATAGTTATTGATTGCAATGTTCTATAAATGTCAACTAGATCAAATTTGTAGTCACATTTTTTGTTATCTTGTGTCTCTTTACTGCTTATTCTTGTTTGCCTGGTGTATTAGCTATGGAGATAAAGGCGCTGAAATCTCCGTCTGTACTATGAATTTGTGTGTATCTCCTTTACTCCTGACAGTTTCCTCCTATATGTTTCCAGGCTGTTTATTAACTGCATACAAATTTTTAAACATTTCTCTTCCTTACAGATTGACTCTTTTCTCGTGAAAAGCCATCTTATCTGTAACAGCTCTTTTTGCATACAGTTTACCTTGAGACTGATCTTTGATGTATCAAATACCATTGATGGATATTTTTATGGTATATGTATCCTATTTTGACTTTCAACCTTTGTATATTCGGCTATTTAAGGTGGGTCTCTTATAAGCAGTATATGATTGCTCTTTTTTTTTAATCCATCCTGAATTTTTTTGTTTTTAATTGAATATTTAGTCCAATTACATTAGATGCTATTATTGATATATTTAGTTTAAAACTATTTATTTTCTAGTTACCTATTCTGTGATGTATTTTTCCTCTCTTACATTCCTTTAGATGAATTTGGTATTATTTACTTTACCATTTCTCCTATATATTAGCTGGTTAGATATACATTCTTTTACAATTATAATATTAGTTACCCTAGTTAATAGAATGCATCCTGGAAATACTGAAGTCTAATATAAGTCTGATATAAATTACTGCTTTTTACTATTACCAACTCAATGCAAGAGCTAGAATATACTTTAATGCCGTTTGCTCACATACTAATTTATATTCTCATGTATTGTCATTTTCTACATATTTAACAGTCCACAAGATATTCTTGGCATAATAGCACAATTATGATTGTTAACACAAGTATTATTGTTGGTTGTATCCAGTCTCTGTATATGTTGTATAGTCAGTATAGATTTGGATTTATTCGCATTATTCCTCATTCCCGTTCCTTGTTACTCCTTTTTGCATAGCCAGACTGCTCATATATCTTTTTCTTCCTGAGGAACACCCTTTAGTATTTTCTTTAGTGTCTGCTGGGTGCTTTCTGTTTGTATTTGTGTGAGAATATCCGTATTTCTTCATTGTATTGAAATACATTTCCAGTACTTTTTAAAAAAAGATTTTATTTATTTGAGAGAAAGAGAGAGCATGAGAAGGCAGAAGGTCAGAGGAAGAAGCAGACCAACTGAGCCACCCAGGCCCCCTCCAACACATTTTTGCAATATCTTTTCAACCTTTATTATAGTTTAGTAGCTTTTCCCCAGCAGCTCCTGATCCTTTCAAGCTATCTTTCCACTGTCTATCCATTCATCTGTTGATGAACAAGATGTGATATATTTATACACTGGAATATTACTCAGCCATCAAAAATGAAATCTTAAGGGACGCCTGGGTGGCTCAGTTGGTTAAGCAGCTGCCTTCGGCTCAGGTCATGATCCCAGCGTCCTGGGATCGAGTCCCGCATCGGGCTCCTTGCTCCACAGGGAGCCTGCTTCTCCCTCTGACTCTGTCTGCCATTCTGTCTGCCTGTGCTCGCTCTCGCTCACTCTCTCTCTGACAAATAAATAAATAAAATCTTTAAAAAAATGAAATCTTAATATTTGCAATGATGGGGATGGAACTAGAGGGTCTTATGCTAAACAAAATCAATCAATCAGAGAAAGACAATTATATGATTTTTCTCATACGTGGAATTTAAGAAATAAAACAAGATCATAGGGGAAAGAGAGAACAATAAAATAAGATGAAATCAGACAGGGAGACAAACCATAAGAGACTCTCACTATAGGAAACAAATAAGAGGGGAGTAGGTAGGGGGATGGGGTAGCTGAGGGTTGGACATTAAAGGGAGCACTGGATGTAATGAGCACTGGGTATTATATGTATCTGATTCCTGAACTCTACCTCTGAAATTTATAATACACTATATGTTAATTAATTTTATTTAAATAAATTTTCAAAACGATATCTTTCCTTTGTCTTCTGACTTTGTTATTTCAGCTGAGAAGTCAGCTCTCAGCTCAATCTTACTGTCCATATTGCCTTGCAGATAATTTACTTTTGCAGGTAGTACAGTGGATCTAGTAGGTAGATCTAGGCCCCTCGTAGGTTATATACTTTTTATCATTGATCTTATTTTATGGCTTTCTCTTTGACTTTGATCTTCAGCAATTTTCTTGTAATGTTCCTAGCTATGTTGTTTTCTTTGTGTTGGTTCTTCTTAAGGCTCACAGCACTTTTTTAAATTAGTAGCTTGCAGTATTTGATTGGTTTTTGAAAATTCTTTTTTTTTCTTTTTAAAGATTTTATTTATTTGACAGACAGAGATCACAAGTAGGCAGAGAGGCAGGCAGAGAGAGAGAGAAAGGAAGAAGCAGGCTCCCTGCTGACCAGAGAGCCCCATGTGGGGCTCAATCCCAGGACCCTGGGATCATGACCCAAGCCGAAGACAGAGACTTAACCCACTGAGCCGCCCAGGCGCCCAGTTTTTGAAAATTATTGATAACCATCTTTTCAGATACTGCCTGTGCCCCTTTTTCTTTCTATTCTCCTACTGAGATTTTAATTACATGTATGTTAATCTTTTTATTGTGCATATCCTACAGATGCTACGTACTCTTCATTTCCTGTCTTTTTTTCCCTCCTTTTTTGGGTCTTAATATTTTTTTCTCACTCATCTTGCATTCACTGATGTTTCCCCCTTAGTTCTATATAATGCTATGTATGTATCTATAAAGTTCTTAATTCAGTTTTAGAATTTATATTATCTTGGTTCTCATCATTTTTAACTCTGCTGGATTTTATCAACTTATTTATTCCTTTAATCACAGTTATTTTGAGTTGCCTATCAGACAAATACAATACCTGGATTTCTCATGGGTCTTGACGTACTCTCTCTTTCCCCCCACTTGTTATTTGGTTGGATCTTTTTATTATGCTGATTATTTTTTACTGAGTGTCTTATATAGTAGATGAAAACTTATAAGATATTTTGGGGCTTATATGAATGTTCTTTCTCCCCGTAGGAGTTAGATTTACTTGTGGCAAGTAGCTTGGTGAGATGCCAATCACCTTAATCCTTTTAGGGGTTGAGCTAACCTAAAGCTTTTCTTAAGTTCTTATGATGGCTGATCTGTTTTCTGTTAACACTCCTAGACTGAAGCGCCCAGGGGTCCCTAATGACATTCTCTGTCTTTACCCAAGGCTAATCATCCCCGGAAGGCTCTGAACTCAAGTTCTTGTTGCCTTTCCCTGTTCGACTTTTAAATATTTCATTCAATCTCTAAGCCTTTCAGCTGCTGCTTTGGGGGTAAACCTCTCGGCTCCCCTTACTCACACTCTTGGCCTCGAAGCTTCTCTTGATCTCCATGACTGATGACTTCATACATACGGTTTTATATTTTGTGTTCATCTTTTATAGTGATTTTCAGCAGGAAATTGGTGAGAAGCAATGTGATTTCCATTGTCAGAAGCAGAAGTCTGCTTCATTTTTGAAGAACAAAAACTTTGGGCGCCTGGGTGGCTCAGTGGGTTAAGCCGCATTGCCTTCGGCTCAGGTCATGATCTCAGGGTCCTGGGGTCGAGTCCCGCATCGGGCTCTCTGCTCGGCGGGGAGCCTGCTTCCCTCTCTCTCTCTCTGCCTGCCTCTCTGTCTACTGTGATCTCTCTCTCTGTCAAATAAATAAATAAAATATTTAAAAGAAAAAAAAAAGAACAAAAACTTTATCTTTGAATGTTTGTTAGATTACCCATTTTCTGAAAGTCACTGGCTTCATTACAATGAAATGATTGACGGTAACCGCTAGAAAGAAATAGTGGTAGGAAACCCCGCTAGTGAATTTTCATGATCCAGGATGTCAGGAGATATCACTGTAGGAGACGTGACCAAACATGGCAGGAGCCAAGCCCTTGTGCTGACACAGGAGGGTGGTAGAGTGAGTTTGAGACTCAGATCCACAGGACCGTCCTACAACACAGCGAGGAATGAATGAGGTTCTGAGGGGAGCTTAGGAGGCCCGTGTTCTTGGATTAGCCGTCTCATTACGGGCTTAAAGAGGATGGATTATTTCTCACTTGATATCCTTCCGGCCTCAGTCAGAATTGGCTTAAGAAGTGATAGCTGATCATCTGGTGTTAGATTGGGTTATAAGGAGCGAGGAAGCCATAGAAAAGGAAGAACGTATGCTTCCCAGTACAAACGTTTGTGTCATGTTTAAATGACACATTTAATACTATCCTAGGAATGTGGCCCATTTTATGTCATTCATTAGAACTTGACTGTTATCATAGTATTTTTTGTATGCAGGTTTTTGAAGGATTCTGAGAGTCTATGCTTTTATACCTTGCTTTTCTCTGTTGTGTTTAGCGTGAGAGTACCCAAAAAGTAAGTGCTTAAAATATATGTCAGAGATAGATAGATAGATGGATAGGTAGAGAATCTCTAGTGGCTAGATTGATGCTGAAGTCAGCCTCAGGATTTACATGAACTCTTGGGACTTTGGGGTCCTACGCTTGCCTTGAGGGAGAGGCAGGAGGAGGGTAAGGAATGACATACAGAAACTCTTCCATTTTCTCCTTTTTCCTACTTTTCTGCTTTCCTCTCTTGAGCTCTCTCCTCATGAGGCACAGCAGACTGCCCACCAAGGGGCAGAGCGTTTGTTCCGTAGGTAAAGATTTATGTTCTGGTCAGTCTATTCAGTGCACCCTAAGTTCATCTCTGTCCATTTGTTTGAAACTAAGCCCTGGATGGTTTCTGTTTCTGGGAGGTAGAACAGGCTTGCTTTTCCCTATTCACCCCACTAAGTACAGCTAAAGAGTCTGAACATTATGTGTGAAACATCCCTAGGAAGACTCTGACAGGTGGAGAAAATAAACAGACTGGTTAGGTTCTTTGGGACCTGAGACACAGTCGCGGTGTGCTTTTAAAGCGCAAGAGCTGGCGTTCCAGAAATGTCCACAGACACAGACCATGCAAAACCAAAACAAAACCCACACTGAACCAAAACAGTAAGAAATGCCTCCTCTCTCTAGTCAGGGGACCAGGAAAGGGCAGTCTTGCATGTCAGAAACCTTTTAGACAATAACCTCTCCACCCCAGCCAAATACCACAGAAAACAACATGGCGCCACCACTACTCATGTCTGTAGAGGCCAAGTGGGAAACCTAAACTTCCACCTTATGAGGCTGTTGTAACGAGGTCACCAAATATCTTCTCCAGCCTGATGACAGAGAAGGCCAGGTCGGGAGCCTGGATTTATATCACCATTCTGGTTGGTAAGAAAGCATCCCTTCTCACCGTAGGAGCAACTTTAACCTACAGATTTAGCAAATGGTCCACTTTGTCATAAAAATAACCACAGCTGTCCCAACGGAATAGACCATTCGAAAGACACTGTAACTATTAAGGAACTTAAATTTGAATTCTGTTACACTGAAAAGAAATTAAAAAAAAAAAAACCCAAAAAACAAAAAATTTAAAAAAAATAAATAAAAATTCCCCCAGACAAAATCTCTAGGCCCAGCTGATTTCACTAGAGAATTCTTCCTAAGGCTTAAAGAAGAATTAACAGCAATTCTGCATATCCTCTTCCAGAAAACAGAGTAAGAAACAATACTTCTTAGTTCATTTTATGAAGCTAGTATCATCCTGATGCCCAAACCAGACAAAGACTGTTCAACAACAATAACAGCAACAAACCATAAACCCCTGTACTGCGTTGGTACAGACGAAAGCATTCTTAATCAAATATTAGCAAATAAAATTCAATAATATATTAAAAAATTATAGTCAATGATCAAGTGGAGTTTATTCCAAAATACAAAGCTAGTCATCATATCAATGGATTTAGGGGAAAAAAAGCATTTTAAAAATTCAATAATTATTTTGATAAAAAGTCTCATAAAAACAATAGAGGGAAATTTTCTCACCTCATAAAAATGTCTACAAGAAACCTCAAAGAAACAAAATAGAGGCCTACAGAGTAGGAAGGAAGAAACAAAAGTCCTACTATTTGCAGATGCAATGACTGCATAGAAAATCCTAATGAATCTACAAAACAATTCCTAAAACCAATTAGTGAGTTCAGTTAAGTAACAGGATATCAGACAAACATACAAAAACCTATCATATTTCTCTATCATAGTAACAAACACATGGATATGAAAATTAAAGAGCTAATGCCTTTTACAATCATTCAAAATTTTAAAGAAGTAAATATTTAGGTATAAATATAACAAAACGTACAAGACTTGTATGCTGAAAACTATATAGTGCTCTGAAAGAAAACACAGAAAATCTACATAAATGGAGAAAAATACTTCTTTTTTTTCTTACTAAGATGGCAAATTTATTCTCTCATAGTTCTGGAGGCTAGATTCTGAAATCAAGATGTCAGTAAGGTTGATTTCTTTCTGGAGGTTCTGTAGGAGAACCTGCTTCTTGTTCCCTTCTGAGCTTTGTCCTTAGTGACAATCCTTGGCATTCTTTGCCTGTAGACTCATTACTCCAATCTGTGCCTCTGTTGTCACATGGTACTCTTACCTCTGAGTGTCTATATCCAAATTTTCTTTCTTTTTTTCTTTTTAAAAGATTTTATTTATTTCAGAGAGGGAATGAGAGCTAGCAAGCATAAGTGGGGGGAGCAGACTCCCTGCTGAGCAGAGAGCCTGATGCGGGGATGTGGCGCTCAATCCCAGGACCCTGGGATCATGACCTGAACCAAGCAGACACTTAACCAACTGAACCAAGCAGACACTTAACCAACCGAGCCACCCAGGTGTCCCAAATTTTCTTTAGTTTATGAAGGTGCCAGACAAGTCATGATTACATTTGCAAAGACTCTATTTCCTGCAAAGATTGTATTTATGGGTTTCAGTGTTAAAATTTCAATGTATCTTTTTGAGGGACACAATTTAACCCATAACAGTATGACTTATTTTTAATTGTACTTTTATGAGTTGAAAGACTCAACATAGTAAAGATATCAAATCTTTCTAAACTGACATACAGATTTAACACAATTCCCAAAAATACTTCCAGCAAGATTTTTATAGGTATAGAGAGAACATTAGTCTAAAACTCATATGGAATTCAAAGGAACTAGAATAGCTAAAAATAATTTGAAAAAGAAGAACAAAGTGGGAAAATCAGTCTACCCGATTTTAAGATTTGGTGTATTGCTACATTATCAAGACTGTGTGTAGGTAACAGTGGGATACACACATAGATCAATGGAACAGAGTAAAGAATTGGAAATATACCCATAAAATTATGACCAGTTGATTTTTGACAAAGCTTTAAAAACAAGTCAGTGAAGAAAAGATGGTCTTTTCAGTAATTAAGACTGGAGCATTTGGATGTCCATAGACCTGCTCCCCCGCTCCCAAAAATGAAAGTCTCAACCAAAGTCTCATAGCTTATACAGAACTCAAGTATATTAACTCCAAGTGGGAGTTATATACAAGATAGGATATACTCCAAGTGGGAGTTAAATACAAGATAGGAATATATAAAATTTTTCTAAGAGTGAGGGAAAAAGGTTCAGTTTCTAGGCCAATGCAAATAAGTGTGAGACTTGATATCAAATCATGATAAATTATAAATCATGCTTTATAAAAGAAAAAAAAATTTTTTCTTTATAAAAGAAAAAAATCAATAAATTGTGGACTTCAACACTGTTGAAATTTTGTTCTGTGAAAGGCCCTGCTAAGAGGGTAAAAAGACAAGCTCCAGGCTAGAAAAAAACAATTGCAAACCCCGTATCTGGCAACGGCCTAGTATCTAGAATATATATACAGAACTTAGAAAACTCAACAGTAAAAAAAGCAAACAGTACAATTAGAACATCAGCAAAGATATGAAGAAGCATTTTACCAAAGACGCAGGTGGCAGACAAGCACATGAAAATACGTCCAACATGATCATCCAGTAGGGAAATAGAGATCAAAACTGCAGGGATACGTTGCTGCACATCTGTCAGGATGGTAAATAGAACAACAACAGGGGTAGCACCAGTTGCTGGTGGGAATGAGGAGGAATGAAAAGACTTGTAGTAGCGTGTGGTAATGTAAAATGGTCTCGTCATTTTTGGAAACAGATTTGGCACTTGAAAAAACTAAACACGCAACGAGTGTCCTGCTGGGCATTTCTCCGAGAAACGATACCATAGGTTCACACCAAAACCTAGACACGGATGTCATAGGACCTTTATTGCCAACAGTTCCAAATGGGAAACCCTTCCGATGTCCTTCAGCGTGTGGTTGGTTAAGCACATTGTGGCACACCCGTACCATGGGCTACTACTCGGCAAGGAAATGAAACAGGTGGTTGGTGTGGGCAGCAACCCGAGTGACCCTTCAGAGAGTTATGCTCCGTGAAGACAGACCAACGAAGAAGTGATGTGCTACGTGATTGCATTTATGTAACATTCTTGATATGCCCACACCAGAGAGATGGAGAATAGATCAGTGGTTGCCAGGAGCTCAGGAGGGCGTGTGGTGAGAGGGATAGGGAGTGTGTGTGACTGTAACAGAGCCACAGGAGGAGTCTGGTGGGGATGGAAGTGATGGAAATGCTCTGTGGCTTCACAGGATCAATGTTAATACCCTGATGGTCCTATAGTTTTGCAGATGTTGCCATTGGGGGAATCTGAGTAAAGGGTGCATGGTATCATTTCTTACAGCTGCATATGAATCTATGATTATCTCAAAATAAAAGTCCTGATTAATCTATAATAATTGGATGAATTGTTAAGAGGAAAAACTGAAACCCACGAATACATTGGAGACAACCACTTGCTGACTGATTTCCTTAATCTCACCTGATTTCTACCTTATCACGGCCCATTTCTTTTTCTTCGGGTGTGTTCTTCGAAGGCATGATCTCAGGGTCGCTGAGGGTAGAGCCTGCTTAATGTTCTCTCTCCCTATGCCCCTGCCCCCTTCAAAAAAATAACAAATAGAAACTTAGAAAATATGCTGACTTTTTTTTAATTTAGCAATTTTTAATGGGAGTCTGTCCGAAATGCGTGTGATTATTTTTACGCTTTTATTTAACTTATGACTGCTTTTGGAAAATGACCTTTGCCAAGATTCAACAGCACTGTTTTGTTGAAACTCAAAACAACAGACAGATCACAAAACATGCATTAAGGTCACAGAGATTGTTTTATTCATCTTTTTTTTTTTTCCTGAATGATAAAATTTACTGTTTTGCATTACAGTTCTGTGAGTTAGCTCAAATGTGGATAGTGATTGAACCACAACCACAAGCAAGCTAGAGAACGGTTCTGTCACCCCAGTAAATTCCCTCATACTCTGCCGTTATCGTCAGTACTTTTCACAGCTCCCTGGAAATCTTTTTTCTACTCTCTGTCCCTATAATTTTCCCTTTCCTAGAATGTTTTATAGGTGGAATTACATATTATAAAGTCTTTTGAGTCTGGCTGCTTGTACTTAGTATAACACATTTGAAGTTTGCTCAGGTGTTCATGTATTAGTATTCTCTCCATTTTTTTGCTGAGTCATACTCTGTTCTGTGGATGCGCCATTGTTGATGAAGAGTCTTTGGGTTGTTTCTAGGTTTTTGAAATTATGAATAAATCATGTATAAACTTCCAGAAACAGGTATTTGGGTGAGCATGAGTTTTTTGAGTAGGTGGGAATGATTTACTATCTAGTTCTTAATATTTTTTAAAATTTATTTTTTATTTTTATTTTTTATAAACATATACTATATTTTTATCCCCAAGGGTACAGGTCTGTGAATCGCCAGGTTTACACACTTCACAGCACTCACCCCAGCACATACCCTCCCCAATGTCCATAACCCCACCCCCTCTCCCAACCCCCCTCCTCCCAGCAACCCTCAGTTTGTTTTGTGAGATTACGAGTCACTTATTAGTTCTTAACATTTTTTGTATATGTGTGGTTGGTGGGAGCCTTTTCTTTCTTTTTTTTAAATTATGTTCAATTAGCTGACATGTAATACATCATTTGTTTTTGATTTAGTGTTTAACAATTCATTAGTTGCTTATAACACCCAGGGCCCGTCACCACACGTGCCCTCCCTAATACCCATCACCCTCTCCTCCCTCCCTTCTCTAACCCTTAGTTTGTTTTCCAGAGTCCAGAGTCTCATGGTTTGTCTCCCTTTCTGATTTCTTCTCATTCAGTTTTCCCTCCCTTCTCCTCACTATTCCTTATGTACCATGTATGAGGGAAATCATAGGATAATGATCTTTCTCTGCTTGACTCAGCGTAACCCCCTCCAGTTCCATCCATGTCGTTGCAAAATGGTGGGTGTCCATCCTTTCTGATGGCTGCGTAATATTCCATTTGTTTATTATCCTTTCAAGATTTGTAAGGTCTAAGTGATGGTCCCTCCCCACAACCCTCAAAACTGGTGATTTATTTCTTGTTTTTCTCTTGATCAAACTGACAAGACAGTTGTCGATTTTACTGATTTTTATTTTTTTTTTTAAGGAACCAGACTTTGATTTTCTCTATTGGTTTTCTGCTTTTGAGTCCATTGATTTGTCCTCTTAACAAATTCCTTCCTTCTCTGTATTTTGGATTTAATTTGCTCTTCTTTTCCCAGCTTTTAAGATAGAAACCTAGATTTTTTTTTTCTTAATTTAAGTGTTAAATGGTATGGATTTTCCCCTAAGCAATGTCATGGTTATATCCCACAATATTTAATATGTTTAGTTTTCATTTTCATTCAATTCAAACTATTTTCTAGGTTTCCTTCTGACTTTCATTGTTGTTGGTTCGTGGTCATTAAGAAGCATGTTTATAAATGTCAAAACATTGGGAGGGCAGTTTTTCTAGCTATCTTTTTGTTACTAATTTTTAGTTTAATTTTTTATGGTTAGAGAATTTGTATGATTGTGATTTTTATGATTTCTTGATGTTTGTTTTATGTCCAGAATATAATACTGCTTTGTAATACCCCAAATGCATTTGGGAAGTGTGTGGGCTCCTCTGTTGTCCTAGAGATGTCACTTTTGTCAGGTTGGTTGGCACCATTGATCAAGTCTTCTGTATTCTTACTTATTTATTATGTTGAAATCTCCTATACACAACTGTGGATTTTTAAATGTCTTCTTTCAGTTCCATTAGTTTTTGCTTCATGGATTTTGAAGCTCTGTTTTTCAGTGATCACAGAGATTTTATATTAAAATTATTTAATTCATATTAAAAAAGAAATCCTACAGACAAGGAGAAACAATAGAATTGTCTATTGATTCCTCTTTAAGAAGTTACTTTAAGGTGCACCTGGGGTGGCTCAGATGGTTAGGCATCTGCCTTTGGCTCAGGTCATGGTCTCCAAGCCCTGGCATCAGGCCCCATTTTGGGCTCCCAGATCAGCAGGGAGTCTGCATCTCCCTCTCCCTCTGCCTCTGCCCCTTCTTGTGCTCTCTCTCTCTCTTTCTCAGATGAATAAATAAATATATGGGAAAAAAAAGGAAGTTACTTTAAAACTTAGCTTCATGTGTAGAGGTGGCTGGTTGGCTAGGTTGGTTAAGCAGCCAACTTTTGGTTTGGCTCAATCATGATCTCAGGTCCTGGGATTGAGCCCCCTACTGGGCTCCAAGCTCAGTGGGAAGTCTGCTTGTGGTTTCTCTCTCTCCCTCTGCCCCTCCCCCTGCTGGCACTTGAGCACTCTCGTTCTTGCACTCTCAAATCAATCTTTAAAAAATTATCTTTGGGGTGCCTGGGTGGCTCAGTGGGTTAAAGCCTCTGCCTTCGGTTCAGGTCATGATCCCAGGGTCCTGGGATTGAGCCCCGCGTCGGGCTCTCTGCTTGGCAGGGAGCCTGCTTCCTCCTCTCTCTCTGCCTGCCTCTTTGCCTACTTGTGATTTCTCTCTGTCAAATAAATAAATAAATAAAATCTTAAAAAAAAATTATCTTCATGCATAGACCATGTAGGCATAGCTTCTTTTGTTCTATCCTTTAGATTGACTTGGTGTTTATCAGACTTGAAAGATAAAAAATACTGCAAGATTTTAGACTCAAATCCCTGTGTACTTCATGGAGGATTTCAGGATCTATATACAAGGATACATTCTACTCTATTGACTTGTTTCTCATGCACTTACTTTAGAACCCAACCTCCTAGAAAAATGAACCAGGACAATTTTTTTTCTCCTTTATTATACTTGGAAATATCCAAATTATAGGTTACTTTCTCAGCCAAATTTCTGTGAACTCCTTTTTCCCCTGGTGGATTAATCTGGGCTTCCATATCTCTTCAATCACATCTCTATGATGGCATCTGAAATCCTATTATTTTTGATCTATCTATGAACTTCCAAGAATAACTTAACCATCTGTTTCTTCATTGCTTGTCATAGCAACCTGACATGTGGTTATGTGTTTAGGAATTGTTTCTAAACAAATGGATAGATACATTAATGTCATTTTCTTTTATCTTCGACAGAGTGGCTAATTTATGTTTTCTTGGCTGTTGACCTCAATAATTATGGAGTCATGAGCGTTAGCAGAATATTTTACTCAGTATATTTTACTCAATGTAATTTTTTGCTGTTTAATTCATGAGAGCTGTTTATAATCTTTGAGTGCACAAATTATCTAGCCAGTTACTTGGTGACATCAGCTATTTCTTCCCTTTTCCCTTTTCTCTGTTGATTGGATGGAGAGTTGTATGGAGGTGTCTTAGCCGTACTTGTAGTCAGTGCTGATGTGCAGCTCCTCACTTCCGTCATCTTTTGCTCTGTCCATCTGCTTTTACGAAGCAACACTACCACTTCTTCTAGCTACTGCTATCTCTTCCCTGAATGATGTCACGAATGTGCCTATGGGATGTCAAGTTCTTTGAAGTCCTTTATATGTGAAGACCATAAAGACGTAGAAAGAACCCTCCTCTTTCATTAATGTTCCACTTTTCCACATGGTTTGCATGTAGTCCTCTGATATCTTCCCATGTTTTTCTACACATAATCTCTCCTTCCCACTCCCTGGTAAAATTCAGACAGGAGGGGTGCCTGGGTGGCCCAATCGATTAAGCGTTTGCCTTTGGCACAGGTCATGATCCCAGGGTTCTGGGATTGAGTCCTGCGTTGGGCACCCTTCTCAATGGGGAATCTGCTTCTCCCTCTCCCTCTGCTTGCCACTCCTCTTTCTGTCTCTCTCTCTGACACATAAAATCTTAAAAATAAACAAAATTCAGACAGGAATATATCAGAAAACTAGACTGGAGGACAGCTTTAAACTCATAGAATCAGTCCTCTTCTTGCTCATCTCGACAGGTTACCTTTGTGCTTGACCCAGGTTGAGTCCTTCCTCGAGAGTGATTTTCCCTGCCAGGAGACTTTTCAGTACCCTGCGTAGACTGACTGCCTGCAGGCCTGACTCACCTGTCTTCCCCACAGACTGAGATGGCTCAATTCCAGGCGTCTTCACAGCTGTGACAAAGGAAGCGTGGTTCATTGTACTTTGGGTAACTACATGGCATATTTAGTTATTGCAAAAGCACGGGCTGGACCAGAAAGCTCCTAGTCTGTCCGCTAAGATGGAGTGAAGGTGGCTCGGCTGAGCCTTTTGCAGGTGCCGATAGTAGAAACCAACCATGACAGACAGTACACACTCAAATCACCCCGCAATCATTGATGGTGTAATAGGCACATGTGTGAAGTCCAAGGACTGGGAAGCCATTGCATGGTTCACTTGTATGTCCAAGTGGGAAGGCGAGTGGTCTTTGGGTGCTCTCTACGAAAGAGAAGGGTGTGGCCAGCAGACTCACTTCTGAGTCTGGGCTTCAGATTTTAGCTAAGGGACCAGCCTGATACTAGCGGAGGATTACCAAAATGAAAGCAAATGAATGGGGACCAGAGTACGTCTGCCTACCCCTTAGCTGTTCCTTTTCTCGAGAGACATTAAAGGGAACCGAAATGGGCCAGGTGCTGTGTTACAAAGAAGCTCATTTAGAAGACCTGACAAAGTAAGGCTGGAGAATGGAATGCGAACTCAATTTCCAGAGCAGAGAAACCACACCGGAGTCAGGAGAGCAACCAACGTAGCTCTGTGCTGATACCTTGGAAGAGTGAGCTGTTGTCTAGAAAGCTTTCCCATCCATACTAACAGGGAGGGAGCCCCTGTTATATGCTGGGAGTTGTGTGTGTGTTAAATGTCCTATATGCATCATTTTATTCAATTCTCTCAACTGCCTGGTGAGATGTGTACTGTTTCCATTTTTAGAGTTGAAGAAACTGATCATCAGTCATATCTGTGACCAATGGAGGATGATTTATTGTTCTTTGGGTTCCTGTGGGGCTTGCTTAGCTTTTTACTACAAAATGAGCCAGGCCAGAAAGGTCTGGGTCCTGTGTGCTGACATGGAACAGGTGGGAGGTGACGGAGTCGAGCCTGTCGCAGGGGCTGGTGACGGGGTAACGAAGTGCCTTGGTCAACGTCCCAAAATTAGGTGACTAGAGGAGAGAGAAAGTCTCCAGCCCTGCTTTTCTTACTCACAATGCCCTTGACTGTGTGGCTGTGATGTGTAAATCCTTGCTGGTCTGCTAAGACATGGGGCACCGTGTCCCCACTGGACGTTCTCCATGAAGCAGTCTTTCAGAATTCTTATGCTTCCTGGCATCCTTCTTCTGTGTTCTCCCATAACATCTTTTCGCTGTAGTATGGCTTCTTCTAGCAGTTCTGACTTTTTTCATTCCAATAAGCAGCTCTGGCTCTTCTGGAGGCTAAGAAACAAGATCATGGTAATAGCTGGTATTTTTTGAGCAAGGGCTAACCTGGCAGGTTCTGTGCTAAGTCTTCTACATGTTTTATCTCATTTAATTCTTTTTTTTTTTTTAAACAAAATACACCAGGTTATTTATTTATTTATATATATTCTGTTCAGTTAGCCAACATATAACACATCATTCATTTCTGATGTAGTGTTCCGTGATTCATCAGTTGCGTTTAACGCCAAGTGCCCATCACCACCCGTGCCCTCCTTAATGCTCATCACCCAGTCACCGATGCCCTCCCCACACCCCTCCATTCTGTAACCCTCAGTTTGGTTCCTGGCGTCCAGTCTTTCATGGTTACTCTATGGTAGGGGTACTAGTCTCTGTTTCACACAGACTTTAGTTTGTGTACATACATACAAAGCCTCCCACAGGATTTACATTCTCCACCAGCGGGCACCTCTGTTACAGTCGGTGAATGTTCATTGACCTGTCCCTGTCACCCGAAGTCCATAGTTTCCATTAGAGTTTACATTCTGTGGATTTAAACAAATGTGTAATGACTTTTCTCCACAATTACAGCATCGTGTGGAATAGTCCCACTGCCCTAAAAAAATCTCCTGTGCTCTGCCTATTCATTTCTCTCCCACTAACCTGTGGAAACCACTTAGCTTTCTACTGTCTTCAGAGTTTCACCTCCTCTGGAATGTGACATGGTTAGAATCCCACACTATGTAACCTTCCCAGGTTGGGGGCTCTCAGTGTCCCCGTGAAACTGCATTTCAGTTTACGGAGGTACTATTCTTCCCAATTTACAGATGAAAAAAAGTAGAGTCTGTAAAAACCGAACTACTTGCTTGGGATTACACAAAAATCGAGTGGCAGATGTGTCTGACTTCAGAGCTGGAGGGCGCTGCTAACTCCCTGTGCTCCTCTTGGAATGATCCTGGAAAGGATTCATGTTCAGTTGGTAGCAGAGTCAGGAGCTTCAACTTCAAACCCATTCTTCTTCTCAGATGAGGTGTTCCTATAATAGAAGAGGGATTATAGAGCTAGAAATCTTTTTCCCTGCTTGGAAACATTGCACCACACCCAAGCTCTTCTCTGTGGAGGTCTGTTTGCAGTGTTGCATTTCCTCGTGGTTGCCATGCAACAAGAAATGGGTCTTGAGGAGGATTTCTCATAGATGATGCTCTGGAACTAATTGTTATTTTAAGGGAGAACAAAACATGTGTACACACTTTATGTTACTGTGTTTATTTTTCACTTTCTGTATTTACCAAAAATTTTACTAAAGATCTTCTCCACCTTATATGTGAGCCACAGTGATTGGAGGGATGACTGTGAATTTTGTGTGACCTCATAACGTTTATTATTTCCCTATTATCATAATGTTGGATTATTACTTAACATCTCATATAATGTAAGGCATCTCCTCAACTAGATGTTAGGACCCCTGAAGGTCAGGAAATGTATCTGTGTATCTTATATTTCTTTATAGCCCTCATGGTGCCCATCAGAGTGTATCATGTGAGTACGATGTAATATATGTTTGCTAGTTAACCTGTCACTAAAACTGAATTGTACTAATAACATACCATATAAAGAAGGAACTCTTGGCAGCTTAATTCTTCTGAGTCATCAGACTGTGATGTCCTATTTTTCTGGAGTTTGGAGGAGACTTGGAGTACTATGCCTTTTAGATAGAATATAAAGCATTAGAATTTCTTTCGGTAATTACTGTATTGAGGGAAACTCTGGGTCACATGCTGTCCATCTGAATCTGTGTGGTAATGAATCGTGTGTTTGTGGAGATTTAATCCATGGTGAGATTATCAATAATGAAAGGCCCTTGTATCTAGAATGGGATTCGCCTGCCTGCAAGACCATGCTTCCTTGTGGCTGCCTTGTCCTAGTATGTCAAATGGGAGCGCTCAATAGCCCTATACTTGCCCGTATTCGGTGCTGCCATGACTCATATCATTGACTGAGGATACGTCACCTCATCGACCAGAGTTTTTGAGAATCTTCATAGCCCTAGACATGTGTTAAATTCTAAGACTGTGTCTGGGAACAGATCAGACATGTTCCCCCCCTCACAGAGCTTATGGCTCAGTGGAAATGGAGCCAGGGAAGCAGTGTGCTGGGAGGCAGTTAGTATGTGTCTTCAGGCTGAGCTACCGTGGAGCAGGCACCTTTAGTGAGCCCTGACGAGATAGAAGTCGTGTGGGCGCATATCAGTTTTACAACAGGAAATATAACTGTTGCACTAGTCATGGTCAAAATGGTGATGAATAAAAAGTTTACTTCTGGGGCTTCTCGCTGGCTTAGTCGGTTGAGAGTCTGACTCAAGTTCAGCTCATGATCTTAGGGCAGTGAGATCGAGCGCCACGTTGGGCTCCACGCTCAGCTCACAGTCTGCTTGTCCCTCTCCTTCGTCCCACTGTGTTCTCTCTCTCTCTCTCTCAAATAAATAAATAAAATCTTTTTAAAAAAAAAGTCTATTGCTGTGATTCCGAACATCTGGTGTGAATACGCGCGTTGTTCCCACCTCAGGACCATTGCACGTGCTCTTCCCTCTGCACCAGATGTCCTTGCCAGACCCTTTGTGTGCTGACTCCTTATCAGTCCAGACTGACATGTTGCCTCCTCAGACAGGCCGTCCGTGGTCAGCTCTGGGAATCAGCATCCTCTCAGTCACTTTTTGACAGGATCTGATGTTCTTCCTTTCACAGACCCTTTCATTTGCTCTTCCCTGATGGTTACAGGCGTCTTTCTCCCTTCAATAGAATGTAAGCTCCTTGAGAGGATGTGCTTGTCCGTATTGCCATCCACTGTTTTGTCCTAGTCAGAGTGTGTCGATGATTTGGCTCCATGCCTCAGTTTGGTGAGTCAGTGACCTGTCGGCTTTACTTGTTGCCATTTTACAACGGGAAAAGTAGAGATGCATAGAGTTTTTTCCACTGGAGCATGCCTCCTGTCCAATCTCAGTATTTCTCAGAGGAGGGAAATGGCACAGGAGGCTACCAGAGGAGCTGCTATCCTGGGACTTCACTCTCCTGAGTTTCCCTCAGGTCATACAGCTTCAGAGTTGAGACTGTTTTCCTCATAAAACTGATCGTAGAGTTAGTCATATCCGAGGCGCACTCTATCCTGTAATGAGGAGACTGTGGAGTATGTGAGCTCTGACTACCCGACGTGCAGCCCCTTTGTGTCTTTTCGTAAACTACAAGCCTCAATCCCCTGTTCCCTGCCCCAGTGGTTGAGTATAAATCTCACGTTCTCCTCCTGAGTATAGAGCCCTCAGCTCTAAAGTTGATCTGACTCTTCTAGGTCATTAACGTTGGTCCAGAGATGCGGGAGGGTGAAATGAGCCCTCGAAAGACACTGAGTCAGAGATAACTAAGCATTCTTTCCTCTATCCTTGACATGAGCTTGGAAACGGGTAACCAAACTAAAATCCCAAGTTTATAAGAGTATTCGGGGCAGGTTTATTCTTTCCAAAGCTTTCCTCCTGGATAGATAACCCCTTTCAAGGCTTTCTGTAGCTTATATATCTTATCTTGGGAAAATATTCAAGTCTGCCTGAGTTCAGCGGGTGACCCCTTCACAGCCTTATCCACATATGTTCAAAGCACGGTGGGATAACAAACGGAGCTGGGGTCAGGCTGCCTGGTGTTCCTGGGCCAGAGTCAAAGGTCCAGTTGTAAAATGGTAATAGTGATGGTTTTTGCCTTATACTGGTAGTACATATTTTATAGCACAGACTAAATAAGATAATTACATGTAAATCACTTAGGATAATTCCTGGTGAAGGATTGCTGTTCTTTTTCTTTTTTTCTTTTTTTTTTTAAGGTGTGTTTATTTGTTTTTGCGAGAGAAAGAGAGAAAGAGCAAGCATGTATGCATGAGACGGGGGAGGGGCAGAGAGAGAAGCAGGGCCCCCATGACTTGGGAGCCCTGTGTGGGACTCAATCCCAGGACCCTGGGCTCATGACCTGAGCTGAAGGCAGACAGTTAACTGACTCAGCCACCCAGGCACCCAAAGATTGCTCTTCTTCAAATGTTAGTTGTTTTTATGTATATCCACTATGCCTTTTAGCTAAATGGGTCGCTAAAAGGGACACATAAAAATCCCTGTTTCAGTGGCTTGTTCATGGCTGTTCTTCTGCCCTGCAGGACCCTCTTTCTCATCCTCCCTGACTATCGCCCCTCACTAAATAAAATTCAGCCATTCTTAAGCATCTGAGCTTTTCATGTTTAAATTTACCGACAGCTTACGCCTCTCTGCCTCCTCTGTCATGGGTTCCTGCCACCGCAGGGCTTGGCACACTCCTGTCTCTGAATTTTCCCGTTTCCCTACTGCCCTCTTGCCGTACTTCCCACCCTCTGCTGGCATGTCGCCACTGGGGCAGCGTCCACTTTTCTTCTCAGACGGCAAGCACGTTGAGGTCTGTGAAAACTCACTCGTCTTGAACCAAAGCCAGTCTTCTCTCTGGAGAGGACTCTTCCACACGCGTAGCGTCTGGAAGACCGCCCAGGGGGCAGCGAGTGAGGAACCCGACACTCACTCAGCTAGATGGGTCCCCACCGCACTGGTGATGGTCAGAGAGTCTCTGCTGTGGCACCTAACTAGTCTGCCTGTCCTTTCTTCTACTGTTCGCTTGCAGGGATGGTATCAAGATGCTAGAGCATCTTACAAGCCACTAATGTGTAACAGGAGACAAAAATGCCTTCTTCTCACGGTCTGCCTTCTGATATTTTCTGTAAATTAGAGTCCAGAAACACATAGGAAACATGGTGCCTTTCAAATACACTGAAAATTTGTTCTTCAGTGTCCACGGAACCACCCGATAGGACCGGTCTTCCTGTTGACCAGAAAGCTGTGGAGGAGAAGGAAGGAGTTGCCCTCGTGTAATGACCTTTTCGCTTCTTTTGTGAAAAGAGTTCAAGACTGCGATAACGTTCTAGCTTCGGTCCACCACCACCTCGCTGTTTTCCTGATGTGTAAAATGCGAATTAGTAATAGCCCCACCTAACGGTGCTTTATGGATTAATTAAAATACTTCATACAAAGCTCTTGGCCCCGTGGTAACGAGGGTGGTTGAGTTGAGATCTCAGAAACAGAAGCGTCCCTTGGGTGTGCCATGCCGTGCCTTACATTCTCATCAGCACTGATGGCTCATTCTGATTCTGTGGCTTTGAACAAATCGGTGTCTTACCTGGTGTTGGGAATAAAAGAAACATTGGCTGCTTTGCAAAGTAAATTTGGGCAAAACAAAGGTTCGCTATCCTAAAGTGGCCTCTTGCTTTCTCACTCTGATTATAACACATAGAAACTGCTTTTCTGGAACATGGCTAAAGCCAGGAGACACTTCCATGTCAGATTTTCAATTTTCCCAACATGGTACCTGGAGGAATGCCCAAGCTCACCATTTTATTTGTTTGTTTGTTTGTTTTGTTTTGTTTTTTCTAGAACTTGGATACCATCTTTTTAATTTCTTAGGATCCCTACAAATGGTGGGCGAGTCCTTCATGGAGTCATGGAAAGGGGTTGAAAAATATTTTTAAGAGTTTATATTTTTTCTTTGGTTTCCCTTCAGTGGAGCAAGTGCTGGAACTCCTATCATATGTGAAGTCAGTGCCTTTGGGAATAATTTGTCCCTTACAGAGTCAGACTCTCTGTGTTCCGTGGGCGTCGGGTTATAACTGACTCAGAAACATGAGCAGTATTTCCTAACTCATTGTAGCTCCAGGATAAATACGAGTAGGTGTTGTGGCTGAGTGTGTTCTGGAAGGATGGGAGCGTGGACCCCTGTGGCCCAGGCCTGTAAACGGGGATTCTCCAGCTTGGCTGGTGCGAGAGCCAGGACGGGGGTTGGGGGGAGCGGGAGACCAAAATCGTGCAATTCCAAACGACCATTACATAACTAACTTAAAGCCAAATACCCACTTTTCTCTCCCCGACTAATCAACCATAGTTCCTGTATGCTCTGAGGTAAAAACTGCTGGCTATCAAACTCCTCAGACATATTTCTATACATTATGATACTCGATATTCATAGCAACCCTGTAGTGTAGGTGAGGCAGCCCTCGTTATTTATTTGTACAGAAAAGGAAAGGAAGAGTCAGGTGATGAAAGTATCAAAATTCACTGAAGACGTGAGCTACGGGAGAGGCCCGAGTGCGTAGTCCACGCCGCGGGTCAAATCCTAGATCTGCCCTGTAGGATGGTGGTTTTTGCCAAGGGATGTAAAACTTCAGCTTATTAATCTGAAAAATGGAGGTATTACATAGTCTTTATGTATGCTTTATTATAAGGAATATAATTTGGAAGCTAAATTTAATATACCAGGTGGTCTAATAATCTCTAAAGGGAAAAAATTGCAATGGCCTATTTATGCCTCCCTTTCTAGGACCACATAGTAATCCCAAGCAAATTCCTGGGCTCCATTTTATTGCAATAATTTGACAGAAAGAAGTTCTGGTTGTTACAGTCCTTTTTTTTTTTTTTTTTTTTTTTTCCTTTTAAAGATTTTATTTATTTATTTGAGAGAGAGAGTGAGAGAGAGAGGGAGCCCGATGCAGGGCTTGATCCCGGGGCTCCAGGATCATGACCTGAGCCAAAGGCAGTCGCTTAACCAGCTGAGCCACCCAGGTACCCCATAACATGTATTCTTAAAGTTGCCTCCCTTTTGTGTTCTTTAAGAGAATATTGTGAATTCTGGAAAACAGAATAATAACAAGAAGAAATAATAGCACAGTTACTGGTAAATAACTCTACTGTTTCTTGCATTCTCTCTGAACTTTGGAAAATAAAGTTTCCTTCCCTGCTGATTTTGTTCTTATCCATTTGACAGAAACAGATGACTCATTTCTCAAGGTTTGAAAATGGCAATGATAAAAGTTTTCATAGTCATCAGTAAATTAGCTGACATCAAAATCAAGGCTGAGTTCAGACACACAAGCAGATTTGCTGTGTCCTTGGGTTGTCAGTTCAAAACCTGGCTAATTCTATCTAATGGGAGTCCAACTTGCTGTGCATATATCATTAAACTAGAGGTAGTACCTTATTTTTAGTCAGTTAAAAAAAAGGCACAGATATCAGTAACCGTATCCTGTTCTTGGCCCTCCTCTTCTCATCCAGTATTGGATTTTAAGATACTATTTTTTCTGTAAGTGACTGCCATTATTTAAAATCTGAATATGATACATCTTTTTATTTTACCATTTCAATCTTTCTATTTTGCCGTCTCCTACCATCATCAGTGTGTTCATTCGTTCAAAAGCATCACCAGCCCTGTCGGAAAAGACCTTGGACTCTATGTTGCCACATAAGCCGGGCCCTTCTTTTGAATCAATAACTTGGCAGAATCAGAAAACAGAAGATAAAACCAGCAAGTATCTTCCCAGCACAGAAGCGATTCTATGATCAGTGCGGACAGTGGAAAAACAGCTTCTAGGGCAGCGGAGTCCTGGTGGAGAAACCCTAGTTTGCTAAGGGCTCTTCTGAAATAAGCTCAGTAAGCTTTCTATGCCACAATTTTCCACTTGTTAAATGTACTTTTTACTGGGTTGGAAAGTGGGATATTTCAAGAAGACCACGTACACGAAATCTACACAATTTTTAAAAAATATTTTATTTATTTAATAGAGAAAGGGAGACGAAACACAAGCAGGGGGGCGGGAGAGGGAGAAGCAGATGCCCCACCCAGTGGGGAGCCCCACACGGGACTGGATCGCAGGATCCTGGGATCCTTACCTGAGCCACCCAGATGCCCTCTAAAGCTGTATAATTTCCAAAGAAATCCACTTGGGGTGGGTGGGAAACCGTGTAGTCAAACCATTTGTCTACAGATGCATTAGCTTTGACTGCATTTTTCTTACCTACTGAACTGAGTAATTAACAAAATGACACAAAGATCTTTTTTTTAATAGATTTTATTTATTTATTTGATATATATAGAGAGAGATTGCAAGTAGGCAGAGAGGCAGGCAGAGAGAGAGAGGGAGAAACAGGCTCCCCACTTAGCAGAGAGCCCGATGCGGGGCTCGATCGCAGGACCCTGAGATCATGACCTGAGCCGAAGGCAGAGGCTTTAACCCACTGAGCCACCCTGGCGCCCTGATACAGAGTTCTTTAAATTAACTAATTATTCTGATGAACATATGGAGGAAGCTGGAATCCTGGAAGCTGGAACCCATTTCATTTACCTGTGTTGATTGTGGGTTAGGTATAAAAATAATCCATTTCTCAAAACACCCAAGCTATTTCCGCATGTAGCTCTATGATAGGTTTTATAAAGTAATTCAAAAACCTCTAGAATAAACTTAGCACTATTAAACTAACCTCTGGAGGATTTTGGAATCATGTTATACTGTGATTATAGATTTACATTCATATTTAAACTGTCTTATATTTTATTTCATGGAACCGTGGCTCATCGTCACGCTCAGTCAATGTGTGCTGAGTGAATGTTCAGGTGGGTAAATGGAGGGAACATTCACAGGAGTTAAAAGAACAGAGTCGTTGACGTCGCTAAGATTAAGGGGCTGCATCTCAGAGGAGTCATCGGTACAAGCGGAATTACCTCTCACTTATGGGATTATGAGAATGAGAAAATGAGAAAAAACTTTGGAAACCATTAAGAACTCTATGCAAACAGAATGTGATGCTTTATTTAGTATGGTTACATTGGATTTTTCCAAGTTATGAGAAAAGGACATGTTTGATGAATGAAATTTCAAGGACTTCACCTATTTAGGTAGCATTAAAAATAACTAATTTGGTGGAAACATTTCTAAAATATAGTACCTGTCTCTTTCTTTTATTAAACAGAACATAATGAGCATGATTTAACCTCATTTAATGACTCATGGCTATTAGTACAAAGTGGGCTGCAAAGCAGCAATTTTTGTCTTGATTATTAAAGTGGAGAGAAAGGATGGCGTCCGTCCGTATCCAGTGGCCCCAGCCTTCTTACTTTGCCTAATTAGGTTATTCCTATCACCTGTCACTTCTCACTATCCTAAAAAGATGACATTATTGCTTCTAATCTTGAGTTCTCCGTAGGCTTGGTTGAGATCAGATTTACAGGAGAAAATAGGGATCTAAGCCTGTTAAGAGTCATATTGGTTTACCTAAAATGCAAAATAAATAATTCCTCCCCTGGGCCCCGAACTGGAGTGGTTCTGTGTCTGTGCACCAATGGAAAAGCGAACCTTCCCCACTGCCTGGGCCACGCCACTCTGATGACGTCGCATAATGGCCCTCGTTTGTCACTTCCGGCCTGCCTTCTCCTCAGTGGCGTGGCAGACGGCACAGGAATCCTAAGCTTTATACCTCACACCACAGCGCCTCACATACCCAGTGCATTTAAAATAAATGTTTGTTTTGGGATGCCTGGCTGGCTCTGTCAGGTGGAACCTGTGACTCTTGCTCTCAGGGTTATGGGTTCAAGCCCCACACTAGGCCTAAGGCCTACTGAAAAGAAAGAAAGAAATAGCTTAAAAAAAAATAAATGTTTCTGGAAATAAGGGCATCTTTTCAGGCTGGTTGCAAAGTTGTCTAGAATTAAACTCTATTAAAAGGTGATTGTTTCTGATTATAATATTCAGGGATGATTCATGAACACTTCACCTTTCAAGGGACATTTTTTGAAAGACATTATCCATGTGATTATGAAACGAGGGAGGTGAGAGAGAAAGGAATATAAATGAAAATTAAATTTATTCATTATTTCAAACCTCTGGAAATTAATTGAAAGCAAAGCCTGAGTTGTTGCTGAAGCATAAATAGGGCCCCTGATGCTCACTGTGATGAGGAATTGGCCTGTCAAGGGAATTCCAGGAAATCTGTATGTGAGGATACGGCTGTTGTGGGTGCCAGTGAGCTCGTGCTGATGAGCCTGCCTGCCTTCCTTTCTTTTTTCAAAGATTTTTTAATTTATTTGTTTGCGAGAGAGCATGGCGGGGGGCGGGGCATGAACGAGGGAGGGGCAGAGGGAGAAGACGACACCCCACAGAGCCGGGAGCCCGATGCGGGGCTCAATCCCAGGACCCCAGGATCATGACCTGAGCCGAAGGCAGACGCCTAACCGACTGAGCCACCCAGGCGCCCCTGATGAGGCCTTCTAAAGTGAGAGCCACATGGTAACTGTCCAGCAGTAATTGCAGAATTTCGTTAGGGATGTCACTAAGAGACCAGTTGACAGTTGGGTATATTCCTTATTGCGGTAGCTACTCATTCTTAGCTGAGCTAATGCCCAAGAAGCACACATATACACACATACATGCACTGTCACATTCACACACACATTTGGATAAAAAAGACTCTTAAGAGGCACCTGATGGGCATTGGGTTAAGTGTGTGCCTCCGGCTCAGGTCATGATCCCAGGGTCCCGGGATCGAGCCCCACATCAGGCTCTCTGCTCCACGGGAAGCCTGGTTCTCCCTCTCCCACTTCCCCCTGCTTGTGTTCCTTCTCACTGTGTCTCTCTCTGTCAAATAAGTAAATAAAATCTAAAAAAAAAAAAGACTCGAATTTTTTTGAAGAGCATAGAATTAAGGAGTATATGCATGTACATATATATGTATGTATGGTTTTATGTGTCAGTTTCTTACGAACATGTCTAACACGTTTCTGTGTGTGTCTGTGTATAGTTTCCTACAGCTGCAAAACAGATTACCACAAGTTTCCTAGCGACTTAAAGCAACACCCACTTATTATCTCTCAGTGTCTGTGGGTTAAAAGGTCAGGAGTCAGGGGACAGCTTACCCGGTTCCTCTGGCCAGGGGCTCACACGACTGCAAGCAAGATATCCTCTGGGCTACGTTCTTATCTGAAGGCTTCACTAGGGAGGGGTCTGCTTCAAAGCTCCCTCAGGTGGTTGGCACCACTCACGTCCTTTATGCTGTGGAACGCGTGCTAGTTTGCTTCCTCTGAGCCAGCGATGGAGAGAGAACATTTGCTGCTTCAAGTCTCTGACCTCTAGATGCTTTTAAAAGGTCAAGTTCATACAGGATAATCTCCCTTCTGATGAACTCAAGAGGAGCTTTAACGACATCGGCAAAATCCCTTAACCTTTGTGGCCCACAGCCTAATGCAGTAAAGGGGGTGACATCCCCATCACATTGGCCATATTCTGTGGGCCAGAAGGAGGTCGCAGGCTCAGCTCACACTCAAGAGGAGGCGACTTTATATAGATAAAGGTACAGATTACAATAACTGGATCATATTCTTTGCCCTCCTCTTCTTATTAAGGATTGGATTTTAAGATATTATTTTTTTCCGTGAGTGAGTGCCATTATTACAAATCCGAATATAGTACATCTTTTTTTTTTTTTTTTTACGATTTTTATTTATTTATTTATTTGACTGCGATCACAGTAGCAAAGACGCAGACAGAGAGAGATGGAAGCAGGCTCCCTGCTGAGCAGAGAGCCTGGTGTGGGGCTCAATCCCAGGACCCTGGGTTCATGACCTGAGCCGAAGGCAGAGGCTTTAACCCACTGAGCCACCCAGGTGCCCCAATTTAGTACATCTTTGTATTTTACCAGTATAGTCTTCTCTTTTGCTTTCTCCTTGTCAAAGTCAGTGTGTTCATTCATCCAAAAAGCAAAATCAGTGATGGCAGGGAAGACATGAGACTCTAGATTGCCACATAAGCTGTGCCTTTTTTTTAATTAACAACTTGGCAGGATCAGAAAACAGAAGATAAAACCAGCAAGTATCTTGACAGCACAGAAGTGATTATATAATCAGTGGGAACAATGGAAAAATAGCTTCCAGGGCAGCTGAATCCTGGTGGGGAAACCCTAATTTGCTAGGGGCTTATATATGTGTATATATATAAACTCACACTTCCTAGAGAAATTTCTGTCCTTCAGTGAATTTGATTAAAGTAAGTATCTTTGGTATTTTCCATGAGTCATAGGCAGTATTTTGTTTCTCTTTTCCTTCAGTCTCCTCATCCAGCTCATCAAACAGTACTGGATTTTATGTCTGAAACATATCACAAATGTATCCCCCTCACCCCACGTGTATCCCCACGACCTTTGTGCAGGTCCCGTCTTCCACATGGGCTGCACTCCTCTCTCTGTCTCCCATCATTCCTTGCACAGTTGGACATATAATGTAAAGTGGGTCCTGTTGTAATTGATGCCTGAAACTCTCATGGGTTGCTAGTGCATTGAGGGTAAAATCTAAGCTCCTTATAATGGCTGAAGGTCTGTACTGGTTACTGTTACATTATCTGCAAATAACAGAAACCCCAGATTGACAAATACATTTTATGTCTTGAAGCATACAGTCCAAGGATCTGTTGCAAGAATTTTTCAATTGCCCACCCTTCCCCCAGATCCCACATCATACCACCCTAGGGTATGGCCCTGGTTCTCTCTGCCCAAGGCAACATTTGGATAATAGCAGGATATAGGAAGGGACAAAACAAAAGGAGATTCAAAGCGTGTAACTTGTATTGGTGTGGATAGCTCTCGGATGATGTCCCGCAACATTTTTATTTATATCATATCGGTGAGAATTTAGGCACCGGGCTCCACCTGACCTCAAGGAAAACTAGACAGTGTGATGCTTATCCTGGGTGGTGACGTGCTCAGCTAGACGTTGATATCTTTGTTACAGTCAAGCATGAGGAGAGCACATAATGGAGGAAATCCAACAACCTTTGCTTTAGTGTGCCCCTGGCCACCCAAATATTTGTGTGTGTTCTTTGTAACACATATTAACACCCCACCCTCCGCAAAGGAGGAAAGTCCACAGTCCTAACCACTTACAGCATCTGGACCGAAGTCCAGGATAATATCTGGGCCATCCTCATGTTCTCTCCCAGGTCTGGACAGTGGGTTTTTGTTTGTTCATTTGTTTGTTTTGGTCTAAAAGACGTTATTTGATCTGCAGCTCACCTCTTCTGCCATGGACTAATGGCATAGGAAACCCTAATAAACACTCTCATTCGTAGAAGAGAATAGGGAACAGAGGCCAGGCCCGGTTCCATTGTAATCATCACATCCGACCGGTCAGGAACAGCAAGGATTTCCTTCCCTGGTAGCTGAGCGTTTTTCTGATTGAGCTTATCCTGCCCTCGGAGAGGAACTCCGCTCTCCAGTGTGTCCGTATCCCCGGACTCAGCCCTCCAGAAGGTTTTCTTCATGCGTTATTGCCCATGACCTCATTCATGGGAGGACACGGCAGAACATGCGCTTCCTGGGGCTGTTCGGTTGATGGTCATTTTAGGGCCCGGGATTCTCTTGAATTCTGAACTTTGACAGGTTTTTGCAGGCTGAGAGTGGGGCTTATTTGGTGGTACGTCTTCCAAAAACTTGGAAGGCTTCTGAACTATTTACTCACGCCTGTCCCTTCGATAAATAACTTCAGCCAAAGGCACTGTCTGGGAAGTTTGTAAATCCTGGACCTCTGGCTCTGCGCATCCGAGCCTACGTTGGCTACAAGGTGACCTTGGAAATCATGGCTTCAGCTTTTCCCTGTCCTCAGCCTCTGGGCTTTTGGAAGCCAGCTGCCTTTCTCCTTGTCAAAGGAGATACTCTGGATCGCTGATTCTGTCTCTTCTCTTTCCATCTCTTCCTGCTCACTGGGCTCCGACCACCAGGACTTCTCTTGCTTCTTTGGATATGCTGACCTCTGACCCCTTACCCTGCTCAGTCATGGCCGCAGGCTGTTTCTCCTCAATCAGAGGATGTGTTCCCCCTCATCCTCTCATTCTTCCTTCTCTCCTTCAGCAACTGACTCTGTCTCACCCGTCACTTCCCAAGTTCAGATGTCACCTGTTAGGAGAGACGGTTCTGTCCACTATATGTCAACAAATTCCCCATTTTTATTCTCTAAATTCTCCATTTTGGCTTTGTGTTTGCTTCATGATGTTCACCCAATGGATGATGTTAAATTTGCTTTCTGTAGGGGGTTGAGTGGGGCCCACTCCATCCCAGCAGGTTTATGTCCAGCCAAATCATTGGAATAAGATGTTATTTGGAAATAGGGTCTTTGCAGATTTAATTAGTTAAGTATCTTGAGATGGAATCATTGTGAATTTAGGGTAGGCCCCAAATTCAGTGGATAGTGTCTTCACAGAAGGACGAAAGCATATGGAGAGATATACCAGGAAGATGTAAGCGGAAATGAGTTATGTTGGGAAAAGTTGGGGGGCTCAGTTGGTTAAGCTTCTGCCTTCAGCTCAGGTTGTGACCCCAGGGTCCTGGGATCGAGTCCCACATCAGGCTTCCTGATTAGTGGGGAGCCAGCTTCTCTCTCTGCCTGCTGCTCCCCCTGCTAGTGCTCTCTCTCTCTCTCTGAAAAATGAATAAATTTTTAAAAGTTTTTTTTTTTTTTAAAGGTATTTATTTATTTGTTTGAGAATGAGAAAGAGAGAGCATTAGAGGGGGAAGGCCGGAGGGAGAAGCAGACTCCCTGCCGAGCAGGGAGCCTGATATGGGACTCAATCCCAGGACTCCAGGATCATGACCCGAGCCGAAGGCAGTAGCTTAACCCACTGAGCTGCCCAGGCCCCCAGTAAATAAAAATCTTTTAAAAATATTGTTTAAAATAAAAAGAAAGAAAGGAGTTATGTTGTCACAAGTCAAGGAATGTCAGGGCCACCAGGAAAGGGAATAGGCAAAGGAACATTTTCCTCTAGAGCCTTTGGTGGGAGCATGACCCTGCCAGCACCTTGGTCTTAGGCTTTTGGACTCTGGAACTATAAGAGAGTTAATTTTGGTTGTTTTAAGCTAGAAAGTTTGGGGGCAGTTTGTTATGACAGCCCTGGGAAACCAATACACTTTCCTTTTTATTTAGTTTTGTTTCACTCAGTCATTCATTCGACAATCCTCTAGAATGTTGCTTCTCAGACATGAGCCTGCATCAGACGCACCACGGAGTCTTCGTGAAACAGATGGCTGGACTCCACCCTCACTGTTCCTAAGGTGGGGCCTGAGAATTCACTTACATTCCTGTTAATTTCTCAGGTCGTGCTGATGCTTCCGGACTGGGGGTGCCATGGGGATCACACTTTGAGAACCCCAGCTCTTAGGTAGAAGTGTTTCAGGGTTAGGACTCGATTTGTCAGCATTATGTGTTCAAGCCCTGGCCCCGGGGCCTGATGCAGGGTATAACCACTAAGTATTTGTTGACTGACATATTAAATCGTTCGGTTAAGAAAAGCACATCTGTGTATGTTACTTGTCCAACATATTCAACTCCCAGAACGAGTACTGGTTAAGCAGAGAGACTTCTGTTCCCCCAAATCAAGTCGTGTACAAACTTAGTACCTATTTCCTGCTATAACAAATAGCTGGGTCTCCTAGCTCTTTAACAAAATAAGTCCATCAGGTGATCAAGGTTCATACACAGAGGGAGGGACTCTTTTACCCAGAGGCTGCTGAGACTTGAATGAAATGGAAATTTGACCCATGACATTGCGTGTAAATGGCAGAACCCACAGCTCTGGTTGTGGTGACGGCCATATGAGTTAGATGATTTTCAGTGGTGTTCAGGTCATTTATGATTTTCTTGGGAACTCTGAGAATAGTTCCTTAAGTTCAGACTACTGAGAAAAAAAGAGGTTTCCTCGATAATAGAATTTATCGATCCCAAGTCCATATTAACACGTGACAGTTGGTGGCCACGGATGGTATCTGCCCAGCAGATGTGTTTTGTTTCGCTTGCAAAGTCTGTGTAAATGTGGAAATCTTCACACACATATAAAGTCCTTGTCAATGGTCTGCCAGATCTCAGTGGCAGCTGCCCCGGTCAGGTGGGTCAAGGGCACCTTACGGTGACATTTACCCCACAGCGCATCTCACACCTGGCTTTCCTTCAGTCACCTTACTTGCTGGGCCCTCCTGTAGACAACTGAATTTTCAACCAGTTGAGTTGTATAACAAACATTAGTGAACACGGGCTCTGTATTAGGAACGGGAATCGGACGCAAAGAGATGATTTAGACAGCCCTGGCCTCTGAGCACGCGAGGTCTGCTGGGAGCGGTGGGTGTTGAAGCAAATGCTTAGGATGGTAGGAGCTCTGTGATGGAGTTTTGTATAAAATATTATAGGAGATACTGTTAGTTATTGTAAAGAATCGAGAGAGAGAGAGAGAGAGAGAGAGAGAGAGAGAGAAACCATCCAGAGGGTTTTGTCCTTTCTTAGATGAGATAACCATAGATGTGAGGAAGATAAAAAACAAACATCCCTGCCGTGTTCCTGACCTTAGCGGAAAAGCTTTCAGTTTTTCTCCATTGAGAATGACTTTTAATCTCACAAAACAAACTGAGGGTTGCTGGGGGGAGGGGGTTTGGGAGAAGGGGGTGGGATTATGGACATTGGGGAGGGTATGTGCTTTGGTGAGTGCTGTGAAGTGTGTAAACCTGGTGATTCACAGACCTGTACCCCTGGGGATAGAGTATGATGCCTCCATCAGAAAGGATGAATACCCAACTTTTGTAGCAACATGGACGGGACTGGAAGAGATTATGCTGAGTGAAATAAGTCAAGCAGAGAGAGTCAATTATCATATGGTTTCACTTATTTGTGGAGCATAACAAATAGCATGGAGGACATGGGGACTTAGAGTGGAGAAGGGAGTTGGGGGAAATTGGAAGGGGAGGTGAACCATGAGAGACTATGGACTCTGAAAAACAATCTGAGGGTTTTGAAGGGACGGGGGGTGGGAGGTTGGGGTACCAGGTGGTGGGTATTATAGAGGGCACGGATTGCATGGAGCACGGGGTGTGGTGCAAAAATAATGAATACTGTTATGCTGGAAATAAAAAAAAAAAAAACAAAAAAAACAAAAAAACAAAAAAACAAAACAAAAAGCAAATGCAGAATGCTTCCCAGCAAAGTGCACGTTTCCACTGGACTTTTCCTTCTCTTTCTCTCTCTCTCTCTCTTTTTTTTCTTCTCTTTTTATATTTAACTGTTCCATTTGTCAAATACATTTAGTCTGTACTCTTCTTATCTTGGAGGCTAGCTATAAGATTATAAGGCTATCGATTCTGGTTTTTCCTTTCTTCATGATGTCAAGCACGTGATAAAGTATTTCATTTCAGAGTACTACTTTTTTGGTGTCACCAGACACAAAGGATAATAAAAAAGAATGAAATAAACAAAGCATCAATGCCAGCACCAACAATATGTTTTACCCTGGCTGACGCGGTGCAAGCCTTTTTTCATCCGCCACTTGGTTTACTTTCCATGGTAATTTTTTTTTTTTTTTTAAAGATTTTATTTATTTATTTGACAGACAGAGATCACAAGTAGGCAGAGAGGCAGGCAGAGAGAGAGAGGAGGAAGCAGGCTCCCCGCCAAGCAGAGAGCCCGATGCGGGGCTCGATCCCAGGACCCTGAGATCATGACCTAAGCCGAAGGCAGAGGCTTCAACCCACTGAGCCACCCAGGCGCCTCCTCCATGGGAGTTTTAACCTGGAGGTCGGCAACGGGGTAATTGCCTGGCTGGTCATGACACAAGTTCTATTCCGTGTAGGATGTGACACAGAAACTCTGGGAGGAATGCCTGGATGTAGTTTGTGATATCATTCATGCATCTTTCTGCTGTGACCTCTGCCTACAGGCCTGTCCTGTTGCCTCTCAGGGATGCGCACCCGATTATCTGTGTCGATTCCTGGTGGAAAGAGAACAAAACGCCAGGGCCAGCACCGAGAGAGGAGAGGGTCTCCGATTTAAAGTCGGTAGATTTTTGTACATGAGGTGATCTTGAACAACTGAATGGGGGTCCACCAACCAAAAATTTTCACCTAAATTAAAGCTGGGTAGTCAGTGTCATTACTGTGTCCAGGGATTTCAAGGTGTTTTTAAAGTGATGGTCTGTGGCAGCCGTTTGACTTGCTGTGAGTCTCATTGCGTGACCACATGTGCTCCATACGCCCGGCACTGATGCCCCTTCTGGCTCTCTCTCTGCCTCTCTGCAGTTCTATTCAGTGTTTCTACTTTCTTCCAGCATGTTCTCTCAAGGGTGCTTCAGTTGTCTTTGCTGTATGTTTTTTGTTGTTGTTGTTCTTTATAAAACAAAGTATTTTTTGCCTCTTACATAAAAAGGTAGTGATTAGAATTAATGTGCTGAAGAGCAGGAAGGAATTAAATACACATTATCATCAGATCGTTACAACCCACTCGAGACTACCCTTAAAATTTCACGGAAGCGTGGCAAATATTTCTTGAAAGTCAGACTCCTGAACCACGAGGACTACCAAGCATTAATTTGTGCTTTCCATGTTCAGAGTACTGTGAATTCATTCGGTGCAGAATATTTCTTTAAAAGGGCGTATCGTCTGGGGTCTGGCTGCACCGAGCCCTGGGAGCTTGTCAGTCTGGTAAGGAGATCCTAGGAGCATGTTGTGAAAAGACCCGCTGTGCTTTTCATTCTTCTGCCTCTCCCTGGGCCTGGCCTCTGGGGTCGGTGCGTGGGAAGGATTGTTATGACTAGAATTGGCCACCGTGTTTGAACATCCAGCTGAGCCAGTGTCCTTTGATTTTCTGCTGACCAGTCTGCATGTTACTTGTACCTGACCAAAATGACATTTTATTTAGAGTGGTAAGCCTCAGGAAGACTCTGAAGGAGGTAGAAGAAGATAGTTGGTGAAAATCACTAACCTTCAAGACAATTAGTCTGATGTGTTGGAGTAAAAGGTGCGATTTGATTGCATCTGGCTTCAGGAGTTTTGAATAGGAGGCAAGAGAGAAGTTCTTGGGGTCCCCAGGCTCTGCTTTTGTCCTGTTCCTAGTCACTGAGCACGACTTCACTGAGTTCAGCCCACTGTGCTCCAGGGCCTAGCTTGGCTCTATGGACTCAGTCCTGTATTTGCCTAGCAGCTAAATACATAGCATCCTGGCTTCTAATACTGGACCTAAAGCAGAACAGAATTTATTAATTTGCAGTGGAAATTGCCAAGAATGCTGCCAACTTGTGTTTTCTAGTCAATTCAAATACTCTTTACAGACAAAATACTTAAGTCGAATTACCAGTGGAAAGCCCGCTGCTGTGAGTGACCTTGTGTTTCAAAAGAAGGGTGTTACCCAGTTATCTCCGCAAAGCCACATTTACCCTTTGTCTGGAAAGGGTTGAGCTAAACCACCCTTTTTTTCCACTGGAAGGGTTGGAATGTCACTCTGAAGGTTTGCTTCCGGCTCCTTCTTTCCCGGCTCCCTCTGTTTGAGCCCTTTTGTCACCCTGCTGAGTGTGCTAAGCCTCGAGTGGTTACACTGTCCTGGCCATGAGGCAAGGAGGCTTTGCACAGGTCTGTGCTGATCATATGGTTTCCATAGTAGTAAGCCCCAGGACAACCTGACTCATCTTTTACAAGTTTCTGGAATGTTCACACTGTCATTTCCAATATACTGACTCTAGGTCTGCATTCTAAACTAAGACAGGCTTTAACGAATGTAACAATGACCAGAACTGGAAACTGGTTTAAAAGCAGCTTCAGATTCTCCTAATCCAAATAACTGCTCAAGTATTTAGCAGCTGTGTAAACTTGACAGAGAGACCAATTGAAGTCTCAGTTTTTCATCTGTAAAATTGGAATAATAATAATGTCTGCTTAATAGAATAGTTATGATCTGTGAGTTGATACACACATGATGTGAAGCATATTTCCTGGCATATATTGAAATAAGCATTAAGTTCAGTGTTAGTTATTACTATTAATACTGATATGGTCCGTGTGTATGGTTTGCGTAAACCTCTTCGTCATGTGTCAAAAACACCATTCAGGTGAAAGCGGGCTGGCCACATCTGAATGGGGATTTTGTTTCTGTCAGTGCAGTGAGCTCCCCAGGTCGGTGCGGACATTTTAGGAGCTTTGTGACTGCTGTTTACAGGTACATGGATAGCTCTGGTCCCTTTTCTTAGCCGAGTCCCATCAAAAGTTTTATTTCAGTTAATCTGACACATCTGCATGTACAGACACACCCTCGGAAGGTTGTAGTCTCGATTTTGAACCTCCTCCTGAAAGAGGGTGCTATATTTTATGAAGATTTCTTCATCATGTGCACAGGTTGTTTGGGTGTCATTAATTCACATCTAACCAAGTTCCAAATGAATTATCCACCATGTTTGTTCTCTGTTCCTTCCGTATTCCATCACCTACCTTAGACCCTTCAAACCACCAACACATGGCAATGGTATGACTGGACTTCGTAAGGTCCTGTTTTGTTGGAGACAGTAATGTCTGGATGGTTTCATGGGGTCAGGAAAAAAAGAAATCAAATTTCACTTAAAAGATTGAATAAGCTGAAACGGTGCAATGAGATAATACATGCCTCCATCATCCCAAGACAGTTTAGATACCAAATGAACTAATCACTATTTTAATTCTGAATTGATTCATTACCTTGATGAAACAGCTCTCATTTATTAGGTATATTGATGATACACATGAAGAGCCAATATATAAAACGCACAGAATTTTTTGAGCATGGAATTGAACAACAGTCTATTTTAAATTCAAGCACCTCGACCACACCATGATTGCTACTGATTTCCCCCGTTTCACAGACCATTCAGGTGATGCGTCACGCGCTGTCCCTCGCTTGGAAGAAGAACAGAGTAATGTCTATCATTTAACATCTGACATGAATTTTATAAAGAGGGTCAGAATCTTACCCAGAGCTCTTTGGACTGCTCAGAAGGATGGTGTTTTGTCAGTATCGAGGGCTGAGTCATGGTCTGCATCCCAAGATGCAGGTAATGATCATTTACAAGTAGCTAAAAAAAAGTAGCTAAAAAAAAAATGATGGAATATTTTTTTTTCCCCCAAAATCACTTCCAGGGCAATGCCTCGCCCAAATGCTTCCAGGTTGATACTTTGCATCTGACAGGTCATAAAAGAAAGAGTTAAAATAGGGGTCTCTGGTCCATATTACTTAATGAAAACATTAAGTTCTGAGTGCTCTATCAAAAGTCTGTCAAAATGGCCCTGAGAAAATGTCTTCTCCCTGCCATGTTCACTCCCCCTTTTCCAGAGGTGTCCTGGTTTCTCACCTCACCTTTGGCTTAGACGACCTTCCCCCCTTCCCGTGCCTCATCCCAGCATGTCCTTAACTCAGCCTTGCCTCCTCTTCACGATGTTTTCTACCCTGGTGCACTTCCGGTCTGACTTACGTGTCTTTCTTCTGTCACTGTCTTTCTTGGTCCCATAACACTTGACTCACACCTCAGTGATCTTATTAATCAAGCAGAAATATCTCATTTTCTTGTCCATTTGTGAGTGTATAGTAGATGCCCAGTATTTTTTTTCCAATAAAATGTAAGTTAATGGATGCATTGAAGTAATGTTTATTTCTCCTTGAGGAATTTGGAAAGTTCCTGCATTTGGATTATTCTAGAAGGATGACTAGGTGTTTGTCAATAAGGAAAGAGAGAAGGGGATTCTGGCGAGAAAGAACAAAGGGCATAGATTTAATGAAAACGTATGGTGAGGGACACAGGGGTGGCTTAGTCAGTTAAGCGTCTGCCTTCGTCTCAGGTCACGATCCCACGGTGCTGGGATGGAGCCCTGTCTCAGGCCCCCCGCTCAGTGGGGAGCCTGCTCCTCCCTCTCCCTTTGCTGCTATCCCTGCTTATACTTTCTCTCACTTTCTCTCCCACTCTCTGTCAAATAAATAAATGAAATCCTAAAGGAAAAAAGAAAAAAGAAAACAAATGGTGAGTAGGGGAAGGCTTACTGGTTTGGTATAGTGAGGCCCATGGATGAGATAGAGTGGAATCCGGGGGGAAATAGAATGTAATGTTGGACAGGTCAGGTGAGATTAAATGATGAAAGGTTCTTAAAGCTAAAATAAGCAGAAAAGAAAGCATTGTAACTCCCAGGGTTATTATCCATTATAAAATGGATTATGTGTTCATAAACGTACAAAAGATAAAAAATATTTATCATTCCTTTGTGAACTTTGACTCTGTACTGTTCAGTATGCCTTGAAAAATGAGAATAAGCATAAGCTCCTAAAAGCTCCTTTGAGAAACACCGCGTAAGTGAATTGATGGAGGGAGAGACAGATAGATGGCTTCATGGGCAGATTTATAACAAATTGGTATGTATGGTTTGCCGGGCTAATAGGAACCCCAGACATTTTTGTATTTAATTGACCTTTACTGTGGCCTTGGGATGGAACATCTCATTTCTTAGTCTCCTGATACCTTTGGCTACATAATTTTGGGCATTGGAAGAGTAAGTGTGATTGTGCCAAAGCCATTGACTCCCAGGGATATACTAAAATTTTGGAAACATTAAGAAAAGGCCAGGGAAAATATTTTCTACCTTACTCTAGGAGGCAGGTCTCCAATAGTCTTTATACGAAGATAGGCGTCATCATAGCTGGCACGTTTCCCTATTGCCTGACTGTTGGAAGATGTAGCCATTCATACACCTCTTCCACATCAAAATGGCTCCCTCTTCTTTGACAAATGTTGTTTTTCCAGCTGCTTACTTAATACAGATATTTGGCCGCAAAAAGATGTGAAGAAAGATAGCCTTTAGGTTTGAGCCTGGATTGGGTCTATAAATCATTGTGTTGTTCTGAGGAAGGTGAGTGGTGTTCCGTGACGAGCTAGTTACTTACAGACGTGTGTTGGTGGCAAGTCCGTCTACGTGAAGACCCAGATTCAGGCATTCACAATGAGGAGATGTATGATATTCTGTCCATGGAACCCCAAGTCCTATAGCTCAGGTGACAGCAAACCTTTTCTGTAAAGCACCAGATAGTGTATGTGTATGGTCTGTGAGCCATAGGACATCTGTCTCAACTTCTCACCTCTGTTATTATAGGGCAAACGCAGCCATAGAAACTATGTAAATGAAGAAGCATGGCTGTGTTCGCATTAAGACTTTATTTATGGGTATTGAAATTTGAATTTCATGTAATTTTCACATATCATGAAACATTACGCTTTTTCTTCTTTTCAACCATTGGAAAACCCAGAAAACTTTTTTTTTTTTTTTTTTAGTTTGTGAGCTCTACAAAAACAGGTTGCAGGCCAGATTGGGCCCATAGGCCAATATTAGCTGAGTCCAGACTGAGACGATCGTGTCTGCCTCTAGAATGGCCATCTGGATCTGCCGGATGGATTACTCCCAAGCTGCATGGGCGAGAAGCATCCTTTCCCCGGAGATCAGTTTTTGCTTGAGTCTTGGTGGGAATGATTCTCACACCAGCTCCTTACCCTTTTCTACAGCAGGTGGTTTACCACATGGAGAAAACCAAGGAACACACTCGGAGTTGTGGAGGGAAGGCGGGGTGGCAGTCCCCCTCCAAAGCTCCCCCAGCCCCAGCTCCTCACCTCCTGAGTTACTGACCCTCCGACTTTTCAGGAGTGGAGCAGTCGGGGGGCCTGGAGGCAGGTAGAAGCAATGGAAAGGGATTTTCAACAGGAACAAGGTGACACTTATTTTTTGGTTCCTTTTTTTCTTCTTCTTCTTTTTCTCTCCTTGTCAAGAGCCGCCAGTGGCATAGGGATGCAGGTTGTCCTAACAGCTGAGTGACAGATGGCATGCTTCCCTTTAATACAAATTTCTTAGACATGCGTGTATGCTCACACATATGTGCATATGTGTACACACATGTATGCCCGTGCAGGAAGCAGGCTGTAGTCACAATCTGGGATATGAAACACTCATGATTAGAAAGTATTCTTGGGTCCAGCATCTGGAGGGGAAGAGAAGGAGGCAGGAGGCAGGAGAGGGAGACTCCAGGCCACAGCGGAGGCCCAGTGACGGAGATCCCCATGCAGAGTGCTGGAATCGGAATGATCTTCAGAGTCGTCCCAGATTGGCCAAGACGAGCAGGTCTTGATGCCCTCACTTGATTGTGTCATTAGATTTTGAGCCACTTGGGAAGGGACATGACCTTGAGTGGGGCAGTTCTGTGCAGCAGGGCGATCCCTGACGTGGTTGACAGCTGAAGGCTTATCTGCTATCTCAGACCGAGGCAGCAAGTCCTTCAGTGCCAGGATCCATCTGTCCATCTGTGTGTCCCCCTACTCACTTGTCTATCTATGTATCAGTCAGTCTAGCGTGTGTGTGTGTATGTGTGTGTGTGTGTGTGTGTATGTGCACACACGTGTGTAAATGTAAGAATTCTAGTATTATAGATCCTAGCGTAGCGGAGAGCACTTGAAATAATTTGCTGGAAGTGTTAATGATGATTTCTATGGTGGTTGCTTTGATTTAGTCATATAGGAAGGACTAAGAAATAATTGAGGCTTAGAGAGAAGAAGAGGAAACTCAAAAGGAGGGCTTCTGACTCATCCTGTGATCCATTTGGCCTTTTTGAAAAGCCAGACAATACCTAAATACTGGATCTGAAGAGTCACACTCCCTGAAACACAGTGTTCGGTGTGTGATTAAGAGTCTCTCTCTGTGTGTCTTTTTCATATTTTTTGAATTAGAAGGCTACTGGAAATCTCGTCTTGGCACTGGGGAACAATTTTACTTTAATGAAACAACCTTATTTTAAAGGGGTTTGGGTTTTTTAATTGGCTAGGGAGCAGAGGCCATTTGGATTATTTTTCCTTAAAGGAGCACACATTTTGGACCATATGCATCTCAGGACTTTCTGACAGTTCTCAAATTTCTTGGTTTCTCATTGGGCCGTGAAAAAGATGGAAGATGCCTTATCCCCACCCCACCCCCCAGCTAACAAATTAGTCTGTGCAGAATCTCCCCCACTGTTAGGGATGCATAATCAACAAGGTTGTATTACAGTATTAACTGGTTAAAAGTATTTATTTTGTTGGCATTTTTAAGCATGGCATTTGTCTTCTGGCAGCTTATCTTGAGGTTGGTGAATTTTCGATAAAGTTTCCTTTGTTGCCTTTATTTTGATTTTCCTTTTTCTGTCTTTCAAGTAATGTAGCCGTTTGGACAGTTTTTTTTTTTTTTTTTTTTTTTTTTCTAGCAAGTTACTGTCATTGTTGACTACATCTCCCTTCAGAGTGATCGTTTGTTAGATGCCCTTATGTCCCATCTCTGCCATCGCCGACAGTGAAATCAGGTCAGTGACCCTGACTTGACTGTCATTCCTCTCTCCTCTTTGCCCTTGTCATCCAATATGTTCCCAAGCTCAGCCAACTTTATCTTCGGATGAGTTTTCAGATTTTGGCATCTGCAATATCTGCCTAGGGCTAGGTTCTAATCATCTTATACCTGAAATATTTTAATGGGCTCTGGCCAGTTTTCTAGAATGTTCTAATCACCTCACTTTCCCTGGGCGCTGCCCCAGCTCTTACCGGCCCTTTCTCAAGGTGTCCCTCCAGCCACCGCCAGCCTATTATCACTTATGTCCTGGGCACCCCCACCCCCAACCCATCTCTTCCTCTCAAGCCATGTTGGTCTCCCGGAAAGCCAGACCCATTTTCCCTCAGGGTGTGTACAGCTGCTCTTCCCGTGTCTGAGATCTTTCTCCCCCTACTCTTTCTGCCTCTGCTCAAACACCCTCCTCACAGACCAGAGTTCCCAACCACCTGTCCAAGAGAGCCAACCTCCAGCATTCTCTGTCTTCTCGCCCTCCTTTAGTTTTACTCACGGGACTCATTAGTATCTAAAAATGTTTTCTATACCTGTCACTTGATTTTGTCTGTCTTCCCCCATTTCAGCGTTGCCCACAAAGGCAGGGTCTGAGTCTGTGCTTTCCACTGTTACCCTCATGTCCCGAGATGGGAGCGTGCGGTCCTTCCACCGATCATCTGGAAAATCACACATTTCGGTCATGTATGTGGAGGCGGTCGAGAGGATTGAAAATGTGTGCAGCTCAGAATGTCCATCCTTGACTTGGTGCCCCAGCACAGCACCCTGGAATGTTCCCTACCCTCCTCGCTTCCAAACCAGGTCTCCTCCTTCCTTCCAAGCTCACCCGGCCTCTCCGTGAGACCGCTCAGCCCCTGGGTGTGACTGCTTACACGTGTGTATTTAATCTAGATGGGATAATCTGCCAAGAAAGGGAAAAATATCAGAATTCTGTTGCTTTGGGGAGTGACTCTCAAAGTGATTTAAAGATGTATTTTACTGGCCCCTTGCCTAGACATTACATGCTGAAACTGTGTGATTTACTTACTTGTGATGGCACTGCTGTCTGCATCATTTATGTCTATCATTGACCAACCTTTTTCTGGTTTTCCGTAATCATAAAATATGGAGAAGGGAAAATTCATTGTGCTTTATAATGGCAGAAGAGCAAGACAGGGAAAGGTAAATGATTTATCCAAGGTCCTATACTATATTCCTTCACAACTGAGAAAATAATCCTACTTCTAGGCTATGGTTTTCTAATCATAGTGAATGATAACAGTGGTCTCTCCCCACAACAGATTGAAATTAATTTTCATTCCTTCCTTTCTTCTTTCTTTTGCAGTTTCCTAAGCAATATTTTTGGTACCAAATAGAGTTTATTTGAGGGATTTTTTTTTTAATTTTTATATTTTTCAGAGCAATATTCTCTCTTTTTTTATTATGTTGTTAGTCACCATACAGTACATCATTACTTTCTAATGTCGTGTTCCATGATTCATTGTTTGTGAATAACACCCAGTGCTCTGTGCAACCCCTGCCCTTCTTAATACCTTAATGCACATCACTGGCTAACCCATCACCTCACCACCCCCCAACCCCGCCAAGACCCTCAGTTTGTTTCCTGGAGTCCAAAGTCTCTCATGGTTCGTCTCTTCCTCCGATTCCTCCCCTTCATTTTTCCCTCCTTCTCCTAGTGTCCTCCACACTGTTCTTTATGCTCCACAAGTAAGTGAAACCATATGATGATTGACTTTCTTTGTTTAACTCATTTCACTCAGCATCATCTCCTCTAGTTCCATCCATGTTGATGCAAACGGTGGGTGTTGATCCTTTCTGATGGAGGCATAATACTCCATTGTATATATGGACCACATCTTCTTTATCCATTCATCTGTTGAAGGGGGTCTCAGCTCTTCCCACAGTTTGGCTATAGTGGACATTGCTGCTGTGAACATTGGGGTGCATATAGCCTTTCTTTTCACTACATCTGTATCTTTGGGGTCAAGACCCAGTAGTGCCAGTGCAATGTCATAGAGTAGCTCTCTTTTTACTTTTTGAGAAACCTCCATACTATTTTCCAATGTGGCTGTACCAACTTGCATTCCTCCCAATGGTGTAAGAGGGTTCCCCTTTTCCCACATCCTGTCCAACATTTGTTTTTTCCCTTCCTTCTCAATTTTTGCCATTCTCACTGGTGTAAGGTAGTATCTCAATGTGGTTTTGATTTGAATTTCCCTGATGGCTAATGATGATGACCATTTTTTTCATGTGTTTGTTAGCCATTTGTATGTCTTGTTTGGAGAAGTGTCTGTTCATGTTTCCTGCCCATTTTTTTACTCGATTCTTTGTTTTTGGGTGTTGGGTTTGAGAAGTTCTTTATAGATCTTGGATACCAGCCCATGATCTGTAGTGTTGTTTTCAAATATCTTTTCCCATTCCCGTGGGTTGCCTCTTTGTTCTGTAGACTGTTTTCCTTTGCTGTGCAGAAGTTTTTATCTTAATGGAGTCCCAAAAGTTCATTTTCGCTTTTGTTTCCCTGGTCTTTGGAGACGTGTCTTCAGGGAAGTTGCTGTGGCCAATGTCAAAGCCTATGTGGCCTATGTTCTCCTCTAGGATGTTGGTGGATTCCTGTCTCATGTTGAAGTTTTTAATCCATTTTGAGTTATCGTTGTGTATGGTGTAAGAGAATTTTTCCCAGCACCATTTATTGAAGAAACTCTCTTTTTCCATTGGATATTTTTTCTGCTTTGTCAAAGATTATTTGATGATAGAGTTGAGGGTCCATATCTGGGCTCTCTACTCTGTTCCATTGATCTCTGTGTCTGTGTGCTAGTAATATGTTGTTATGGTGATCACAGCTTTGTAATATAGTTTGAAATCAGGCAACGTGATGCCCCCAGCTTTGTTTTTCTTTTTCAACGTTTTCTTGGCGATTTGGGGTCTTTTCTGGTTTCATGCAAATTTTAGGATTGTTTGTTCCAGGACTTTGAAAAATGCCATTGGTATTTTGATCAGGATGGCATTGAAAGTATAGATTGCTCTGGGCTGCATAGACATTTTAACACTGTTTATTCTTCTGATCCATGAGCATGGAATGTTTTTCCATCTTTTTGTGTCTTCTTCATTTTCTTTCATGAGTGTTTTATAGAGTATAGATCCTTCACCTCTTTGGGTAGGTTTATTCCAAGGTATCTCATGGCTTTTCACGCTATTGTAAATGGAATCGGTTCTCTAATTCTCCTTCTTTAGTTACATTGTTAGTGTATAAGAAAGCAACTGATTTCTGTGCACTGATTTTGTATCCTGACACATTATTGAATTGCTGTATGAGTTCTAGTAATTTATGGGTGGAATCTTTTGGGTTTCCGTGTAAAGTATCATGTCATCTGCAAAGAGAGAGAGTTTGACTTCCTTTTCCAATTTGAATACCTTTTATTTCTTTTTGTTTTCTGATTGCTGTTGCTAGGGCTTCTAGTACTATGTTGAACAACAGTGACCAGAGTGGGCATCCTTATCATGTTCCTGATCTTAAGAGAAAGGCTCTCAGCTTTTCCCCATTGAGAATGATATTCACTGTGTGCTTTTCATAGATGGCTTTTATGAAATTGAGGATTATTCCCTTTATCCCTACACTCTGAAGAGTTTTAGTCAGGAAGGGATACTATATTTTCTCAAATGTTTTTTCTGCATCAGTTGAGAGGACCATATGGTTCTTCTCTCTCCCATTAGTTTGTTATATCACGTCGATTGACTTCTGCATGTTGAGCCACACTTGCGTTCCAGGGGTAAATCCCACCTGGTCGTGATGGACAATGCTTTTAATGTGCCATTGGATCCTGTTACTGAGGATCATGTCTTTAGCAATTCTTTCCAGAGGTGCCGGAATCTATGTGTATGTGTTAACTATTCTGTGTGGTGGGCTGGAAGCGCTGATAGGCAATACCAGTGATGCTCCGAATATGAAATACTGCAAGTAGAATGACAAAACTTGGCTATTAATGGGGCAAAGGGTGGAATAAAAGAAAAAAAAGAAAGAAAGAAAAGAAAAGGAAAGGAAAGGAAAGGAAAAGAAGCATTGTCTTCTTGGGAAAGACAGTGACTGACGTCTGGGGAAAAAGAAAGTCATTTCTGGTTTTCTTCCTTTGGCATATAATGTATGTTGGGACTCTTGTCCTTAGAGTATTTAGTCAGAGGTCAGCTATTGTAACAGAATCAGGTTTTCCACATATTTCTTCTGATGCTGACATCATACTGAATAAGGGTGAGGCAGCTGTTGTAAGGACTACTCTGCTCCTAGGTTACTACCTCCTGGAAGTGCTTCAGCCCAGAGCACACCTGTCTTCCTTCCTCAGCTTCCTTCTCCGCCCACAAAGAGCAGACCTGTGATTACCTCCTTATCTTCATCCAACCGATAAGAAGAGTTTATCCTCTCAAACTGTGACTATTCCCTTTAAAGAAGAACTTAAGTGAGGGAAATCTTGTAACTTCTGTTTTCCTCAGGCTGGTGAAGAATATCGGGAAATATGCAAGGTTGGAAAAATGTAAATTTCAATCTAATATCACTATTAGAAGTGCTAATTAAACTGGGAATAAGACCGTGCAATCTGAATTTTAAAATGGCAGAAGACTTTGAAGGTTATCCAATCCAACCTTGAACCAGAAATGGGAACCCTTGTCAAAAAGCCTGCTTGAATACTTCCAGAATTGGTAGGGAGGCTCTGCCTCAGGTCAGCAGGCTCCCTTTATAGAGATGGAGTTGGTGTGAGCTTTTGCCTTTAGCCTCTGCTTGGTGCTCCTTCTGGGAGTTTTGGTTCGGGCTCTTTTCCTCTCATGCCCTCACTCCTTATTGGTAGAGAAGTTTTCAACAATCCATAGTCCATCTGGGTAGAGAGCTTCTCTTGTAAAAGCATATGCGCTCTTAAGGTACTTGGGCTTTTTTGGGATAGAGAAAGATGCTCAGGAGACTTTAGGGAAACCAAAGTGTGTCTTTCCCATTTTCAGGCCATTTAGGGTGGACATGGTAGAATTGGCTTCTGTTGTGAGTGACTACAAAGGAAGACAGGGACTGACGAGTCTTCAAGAGAAGCCCCAAATGCTGTGGGATCAGAGAGGAATGGACACTAATGAGTCAGATGTGGCTAAGCAACTACTATAAGATTATTCTTAGTACTAACCTTTTGTTTGTATGCACTTACGTTGCTAGCCTTTCATTTAAAAAAGGAGTTTTGCTTACCCTGTGCGTCAGTCAGGATGCCAGCAAGAAGGAGAATGCACACAGGAAACGTTATATTTGAAGAGAAGGAGTGATGCTCTGTCCAGAGGATAGCAGGTTTAAGGGACCATCATGGAATGGAGAAGAATAGAGAAAAATCATTGCAAAAAGCCCTTCCCTCTGCTGGAGCTAAAGGTGTAAAGGTACGGAAGTCTTGTTGGGAGCTATCAAGGGCATCCAGCCGCAGCAAGGGGCCTGCCTGTCAGGACTGTTCATTAGGAAGGGAAAGGCAGGAGCCACTGCAGCCCACGGGGAGGGAGCAAAGGATATTCCCCTGTCCCACATTCCCCTTGCCCGGGTCCCACGGAGCTTGGCCCAGAGGCCAGCCTCCAGAGCACAGAGCCAGGCGAGAAAGAGCAGAGCAGATGTGGATGGCCAGCAGGAACATCTGGCAGGTCTCTCCACAGGGTTGTTCACATAAGGAGCACCTCAAAAACAAGGTGTTTATTGGATGGAATCTTCTCAGGCTAGCCCCAAGATCATGAGTGTAAATATCACTTGAAGCAAAGCTCCTATGATAAGTAGAGTTTCTTCTGAGGAGGGGATTTAGAATGACAAGAAAGTATTAGTTGAGAGCAGTCTCATGAGTGTCTTTGGAAATGAACACTTTATCTGAAGGTGTGGTGTAAGCACATGAAAAGATGCTGACTGTCAGTAGCCGTTAGAGAAAGGCAAATCAGAATCACAATCAGATGCAGCTACACACAGTACAGTGATTGTCATCAAAAAGACAGACAGTGACAAACACTGGCCGGGATGCAGAGAAACAGGCGTCTTTAAATGCTGGTGGGAATATAAAATGGTGCAACCAGTTTGGGAAACGGTTTGGGAAACAGTCTGAAAAAGCTAAACAGAAGCTTACTGTCTGATCCAGAAATTCCACTCCTGGTCTCTACACAAGAGAAATCAAATATATGACTACCCAAAGAATAGTACATTGATGTTGATTTCAGCATTATTGATAATAGGGTGGAGACAACCCAAGCATCCATCAGAACTGGTAAACAGATAAACAAAATGTGGTACATTCATATATTTGGATGCTACTTGGGAAAAAAAATGAAGGAAGCAAGGAAAGTAGGACGGAAGGAAAGAATGGAACCATCTACTGCTAAAAGACATTATGCTAAGTGAAGAAAGGCGTATACTGTACAATTCCATGTATATGGAATGTCCAGAAAAGACAAACCTATAGTGACAGAATTTTGAACCATGTTTAATCTTTGATGCTATTTCCTTTCTCTTTGGTCCTTAATTGAGTGTTATTGATGACTTATATAGTGATTACAGGAGAGGCCAGAGTTGGTACTCTGCTTAATGTCAGGGGCATTGACTGGGCCCTAATCTCAATTATGGAGATTTTTGATTTTTTAAAAAGCTTATTGAGAATAATTCCACAAAGCTATTTAAGAGAAATAGAAATAATCCCTCCCCCCAACTTTTAGAGAAATATAAAAGAAGTATTGTAAAGAGAACTTCAAGCAGTAAGTGTAAAGAGTGGAAATGCCTTCTTTTTTTCTTTTTTTTAGAGATGACATTTTAAATGGGGGATGTATATAAGCACAATATGTGAAATAAAGAAGACACACAGCCTATGATATTATTTTATCAAATGCTAAGCATATGTAACCCTGCTGTTGCTCTATCAAGTCAATAAATCATCCTTTTAAAATTATTATTATTTTTATTAACATATCATGTATTATTTGCCCTGGGGCACACATCTGTGAATCGTTAGGCTTACACACTTCACAGCACTCACCATAGCACATACCCTCCCCCATGTCCATAACCCCACCACCCTCTCCCGACTCACCTCCACTCCAGCAACCCTCAGTTTGTTCCCTGAGATTAAGTCTTTTATAGTTTGTCTCCCTCCCGGTCCCATCTTATTTCATTTTTTTCCTTCTGTATCCCTCAAAACCCCTGCTCTTCCTCTCAAAGTCCTTATATCGGGGAGATCATATGATAATTGTCTTTCTCTGATTGACTTATTTCGCTCAGCATAATGCCCTCTAGTTCCATCCATGTCATTGCAAATGGCAAGATTTCATTTCTTTTGATGGCTGCATAGTAGTCCATTGTATGTATGTATGTATGCATGTATGTGCATATATGTATATATGTATGTGTATGTATATACACATACATGCATGCATACATACATATATATACCACTTCTTTATCCATTCATCTGTTGGTGGACATCTTGGCTCTTTCCATAGTTTGGCTATTGTGGACATTGCTGCTATAAACATTCGGGTTCACGTGCACCTTCAGATCACTACATTTGTATCTTTAGAGTAAATACCCAGTACTGCGGTTGCTGGGTCATAGGGCAGTTCTATTTTCAACATTTTGAGGAGCCTCCATGCTGTTTTCCAGAGTGGCTGCACCAGCTTGCATTCCCACCAACAGTGACACCTGTCATTTCCTGACTGGTTACTTTTAGGCATTCTGACTGGTGTGAGGTGGTCTCTCACTGTGGTTTTGATTTGTATTTCCCTGATGTTGAGTGATGTGGAGCACTTTTTCATCTGTCTGTTGCCCATCTGAATGTCTTCTTTCCAGCCTCTAATTTAATCTGCATTTTCTCTGATTTATACTCGGAAAAAAAACACAACTTTTGCTCACCTTTGTTTTGAACATTTCCAACATTCAGAAGTGTTGAGGGAATAAGTGGGTGAATATCTATATGCCGCCTCAGTTCAATATTCCTTAACGTCCCATATCCTAGTTTCCCAGAGCTGCGTCACCGCAGTCTTAGTGGACCAGAGCAGCTCGCCTTTCTTAGCACAGAGGTCTCTAAGTCCTCCGTCTAGGGGGCTCAGCAGGATTCTTGCTCATGGTCTCTCAGGGTCAGTCATGGCATCACAGGGCCGCGCTCTGATCTGAGGACGCTGTATAAGAGTTTGCTTTCAGGCCCATTCTGGCTGTAGGCTGACTTCAAGTCCTCGTGGTTAGACTTGGGGGGTGCCGGCTCTCAGCCCCTCCAGGCTGAGGAGAGTTCCCAGCCCTGGGCCTTCTCCTCTACCCTCACGCGATGCCACAGCCCATGCCAGGTTCCTCAGGTGAAAGCCCCTTCATCTTCAAATGTCTCGCTTCCGTTCTCATTTCTCATTCAAGCACTGGAAGAAAACTCTGCTTTTAAAACACCCAAGTGATTAGATGGATAGTCTCCCTCCCTCGAGGTCACTGATTATTAGCTTTTAATTAGATCCACAATTTTTTTCTTTTCTTTTCTTTTTTTGGGGGAGCGGGGGAGAGGTCATATGACCATAACACAATCAGGAGGGAGGAGATCCTGGGAGTTATCTTAGGATGATTGGGGAAGAGAATTTTAAAAATATATAATTTAAATTACTTTAAATCGAAGTAATTACATGTGGCTAGGGGCTGTGCTATTGGATAGCGTAGGGTGAGACGCCTGGTTAGATCTTGGCAGGTACATTTCATGCGTGATTTTGTGGACGTCTTGTCGCGTCCCTTTCTTTCCTGGTTTCTCTCTCTCCTTCCCTCCCTCCCCCTTATTGAGAAATCATGGAAGTTCTTTCAGCTCATTTGAGCCCTTTGATTTTGTTTGATTAGTTTTTGGTACGAGAAACTGTCCCAAGTTCACCTTGTCCTGACCTAAAACTTGGAATCCAGTGGCCCTTGAGCTGTCAGAAAATGTATGCGGAAACCAGGATCAGGGAGCTGAATTTTGTCACTGCGACTGTGTCAGTGTTCCCAAACTTTGCAGTAGAAAGAACCGTGGGAGGAAAATATGTACATATTTTTTAGTTCACACTAATTTTTCTCCAATTTAAATTTAAAGTTGCCAAAAAAAATGAAATGGGAGAAAACTAATATTATGAGTGTTCCTTTCTTGTTTTGTTTTCTGTTCTTTTCTTGCTTTCTTTTCTATTCTTTTCTTGCTGTTTTTTATATTTGTATTTCCTTTCTCTTGGAGTAAATATCATGGTTGCTAATATCAATACACCTACTTAGTTTGTCTATTGTAAGATATGCAGGTCTGAAGATTAGAATATCAATATTGTTACAAACAATAAACCCACTAATAAAATGTAGAGTATATTTGCAGACTTTTTTTTTTTCCCTTAGACTTATATATCACGAAAACTGGACAAACAGCTATATTCAGAAGTTATTTGAAATAATTATTTGTTCTGTGTGGTTGTCAACTTGAAATATAGGTAATCTCATTTCCATTTATAGTCAATTTTAGGTGAAAAAAGGTGCTTATTTTTCTTTAATTTTTCTTTTTACTTGATTTTTAAATTTTTATTACTTTTTTTAACTCTTTACTAATGTAAATAAGCACGATCTGATATTATATTTAACTTGTTACAATGAATTATGATATGATTACAATATTTCACTCTCAGAGCTTTTTCTATGGAGAATCCATTCTTTTAAATTGAGTTATTAAAACCTTTAACAATAAAACCGATTTTTAACTTTGAGATTGCTTGTATTCTATGAAATTTTGGGCTAATAATGTACCTCCCTCAAAAAACCCAAGTAGCTCTTCTCACAGATTTGTACTTGGGGCTCCAAGTGTCCTGCCCATCTGGCAATTTTATTTAATTATTTAGTGGTGTGATCATTTTTTCCTTTGATTAAAAAAAGCATTGACTGAAAGTTTGCTCTTTGTCGGGTGTGTGGTTTTGTTAGTAGCCAGTAGGCGGGGAACTCCACGAGGACAGGGATCTTTTGACCTCCCCAAAGCACAGACCTGGCCCAGGGGAGGTACTCCACAATGATTACTGAGTAATTAATGAATGAACATTTCTCTGGGCTCCATTCTACCTGTGGAGATGAGGGACCCATTCATCAAGTCCATGTGACCTTGTAACAAAATTCCTATGCATTTCTGCCCCAAAAAGATGTCAGCTCCCCAGATTCTCTGCTCTTTAATTATTTCTGTAAGTGGCACATGAGAGCAAGTGTAATCACGTCTACCATCTTCAGGCCTTCAAAAAGGCTTAGACTGTGTCCATGGGAGCTGCTCATTAATGAGGAAGGGAGCAGAGTCCCTAGCTTGCGGACGGTGACAGTCCTTCAGCAGGGACGCGTCACAGACTGCTACTTCTTTTTTTTTTTTTTTTAAAGATTTTATTTATTTATTTGACAGAGAGAAATCACAAGTAGATGGAGAGGCAGGCAGAGAGATAGAGAGGGAAGCAGGCTCCCTGCTGAGCAGAGAGCCCGATGCGGGCCTCGATCCCAGGACTCTGAGATCATGACCTGAGCCGAAGGCAGCGGCTTAACCCACTGAGCCACCCAGGCTGCTACTTCTTTCTTTCCTTTCCCTAAGTCGAACCCATCACATTTTCCAGTTAGCGTGCATGATGATGCCACATTGAGTTTGCAGTATTTTTAAACACCATCTATTCTTAACGGGATATGTAATATGATTCAAGTTGATGTAATGAACTAGACCATTAACAAAATGTCTTTGATTCTCCGCCTGGCTAATAACCATTTCCTCTGCATTTTATTGTGGGGCAGCTAGCAAAGGGAGCCAAATTTTTTTATTTACTTAAAAAAAATATAGTGACATTACATAGGATGTTTGGCAAAGTCATGTCCAGCCTGTACAGTTTTACTGCTTGCATTTGGCCAAAAGTGAGGACTGGATGTAATGAGATTCAAACTCCCTTACATTTCCAAATAACGGTTTGGCTTCTTTCCCTGTGTGCTGTGAGTGTTTAGTATAATTTGACAATCAGTGTGACTCATGCATGATTCTGTAAAGGTGTCTTTATTTTTTAAGGAACAGAGAGTGAAGTCTGAAGGAGAAAAATGTATTTTGTTCAATTTTTTAAAAAATGTGACTCATGTCATTGACATAAAGATGTCATTCTTTAAACTAGTGTTAAATAACTCTGTAATTCAGTTAATGCCACTTTCTAAAATCACTGCCATCACTACTGTGTCACAACCAACTCAGAGCAGAATTACCATGACCTCTTGTTTTCTTTCACTTTGTAATTAAATATTTTTTCATATTATTACACATTTAACTGCTTATTAACAGCTGTCTCCAAAATGATGGGACAGAGAAAGGAGTTTCCCCTCTAGATTATGTCTGGAAGGGATACCAAAGCAAATACCCAGTCCAAACCCTCAGTGGGTCGGGTTAGGAAACCAGCTCTCAGAGAAGCTGAGTGACTTGCAAAATTCAGGTCTTTGGTGGTTTCGCCAGGTTGCTGCTTGGCAACAAAAATCCATTGTTTGTTGTTAACAGTTCTTCACCTAGTTAGAGAAACAGATTTTAGGGTTCCTAAGAAATATTTATTCTTGTCTTCTCCTTTCATATTAACAGACACGGACAACTGAGTTTCCTTAATGACTTGCTCAATGTTGCCAAGCAGAATAGCAGATTCATTCCAGCATTTTTTTTTAAATTTATTTTGCATGTCAAAATGATTCCAGTTCTTAAAAATGCAAATCAACAATGGTCCACAGTACAATTAAAAGCATCAGCACAGGCCTTAGTGGCTTTTTTTCTTTGTTGTTGTTAATCACTTAAAATGGATAATTAACTCTCAGATTAATCCCTGGAAAATTAAAGGAACATCTGGTGAAGGCCATTCTTTTGGACTTTGATATAAAAGTGGTTACCAAGTGGATGCTTGCTGGGCTAGAAAAATTTTAACTTCTACTTCCTTTTATCCACCTTTTTACAGTCAGCCAAGCAATAGTCATTCTTACTAGAAGTTCACTACATCTGCAATGACTCGAACAGTCGTGAAGCAGATTCTTCGTGAGCTGTGGTCGTAACTTCCTGACTGTATTCTTGCCCAGAAGAAACATGGTTATATCACTAATTTGATAGAACAGTTGTTGAAAAACCAAAATCCTACTGAATAAATATGAAGATCTGTTTTTCTTAAATGATCCATGAGTCAGGCAGCAGCCCATGGAGCAAATAGAGGGGAGCTCTGAGGAGTTACACAAAATGGAAGGTTTTCATAGGAAGGAGGGTGGGGCAAGGGAAGTTATGAGCGAATTAAAAAGGGTTGTTCCAGGCTGGGTCACTGTCCTTCAGAGGGGAAGAGCACAGGGTCTTATCGTGGAGATCAACTCATCTTCCTCTGGGCAAAGGAGAAGGCCCATGTGACAGATTACCCCATTGGTGCTTATCAGAAGATTCCTGAGTGATCTGTTGAAACAACTTTTCTGGACAGGGTTGAAATGGCAGTCAGGTTAGGTGTGAGGACTCGGCCTCTATGACTGTTTCATTTAACATAATAATTCTTGAAACACAACTTTAAAATAATACTAAGAGATCTAAGATGAACTTGGCTTGATTACTTGAGTCATTGCCCCTGCCCCTTGGTACCATTATCCCTCGCCCCCTGATATTATCTAGGCTTTCATGTCCCCACATGCTGGCAGGCAGTGCAAATTATGCTTAAAAGGACCAGCACCACTGGGAAGCTCCCTAGAAATGCAAAGTCAAGAGCCTTATCCCTGAAGGCTCACCGCTTTCTGGGAAGAACTCAGAAAGATGTTTTCACAAGCTTTCCACGTAACTCTGCTGTACATTCAGGCTCTCTCTTGAAACATTGCTTTTCTGGGGGTTGTCTTTGGTCCATTGATGGTCTGTTGTCTTTGCTAGTAATTGGCTGGGGAAGCCCATGGAGCCCAAACCTGGCTTATCAGACCTAAAGGGATTTTTTCCTCTGGGGTTGCTAGGAAAACTTTTTAGCTATTTAAGGAGGCCAAAACAAAAGATGAACTTCCCCCGCCCTGTCTTTGGACCATGGTATGTGAGAACATGACGCGTGGAGCCATCTTCTGATGAGGAAGGTCACATGCAGATGGTATAAAACAGAAATATGGGAAGACCCTGCGTTAATGAAATATGGTCACCTTAACTCAGGAGTTAAAAAAAAAAAAACTGCTTAAAGAATTTTAGGTTTAGGTTTTTTGTTTATTTGTTCATTTGTTTCTCGTAGCCAGTAACTTCTGGGTATACTTGAATGCACAAGGTCATTTATGGCATATGTAAGTTAGTCACGTGGCTCATATGACTGTTCTTGAAGGTAGATACTGAGGGTAAGACCTCAGCTCCTTTTGTATCATTTCTGTTTTGAACATGCTTTTTCAAAATGTTAGTAAAGTGGAATTTGGAGAAACTCTTTACAGTTACGTTTACCCTTTCTCCCCAGTGCTAATTGGCTTATAAATAGTAGCTCTCCTTCTGTTAATGTTCCTGGGTAGGAACATCAATATCATTATTTACTTGTTTAATTATTAACCTGTTTAAATTATTTAATCTGTCTTCTTTCCGGTCCCAAGAGGGTATATCCATATGGGAGGAAAACGTGAGCTGTATCTAAGGCTGAAAAATCTTCTGCAAGTGTTACCACTCTTTACATAAGATCCCCTGCTCACTCCCCAGAAGAGCTGCTTCCTTTTTGCTGATTATTCTCATGTCCAGACAGCATTTACATAATCGGTTCCTGAGAAACTGCTTTACAAAATATTTTTTAAATAGTTCCAAGTTATTTATATATACTTACATAGACCCATGTATTCCGTAGTCCAGATTTTTTGTGTTGTGAAATTGTTTTTGAACTTTTTTATAATATACCCCTCTGTACTTCCCCTTACAAATCTCTTCAGCCTCAGTGTTGTTATTTTCAGTTGAAAAATAGTATCTTTATATATTGGTGAAATATGTTATTTGTAGAGAACAATCTCTAAAACTATGCTTTTATATTTAAATATAGCCCCTGGATACTTAGCAGTACTGCCATGTGTAGTCTGTAAGATTTAACTATTTACCTATATTTTAAATTGATAAAATAGCATGGAAAATTATGATTTATAAATGACCATCTAATATGCATTTTTATGTGTTTTAGTAATTGATTTATAGCTTAATAGAATGGTGCTTTCTGGAAGGTTTCAATCCTTGAGATGTGTTGAGACATGCTTTGTGATCTGGTATATGGTTGGTTTTTTTTATCATATGTGAGCTTCCAAAAAACACAGGTATCTGGAAAAAATTCCCCCAAATATTGCAAATATTCTTTGTTTGGGAAATTCCTGTCTATCCTTCAAGATTCAGGTCTAGGACCTCCTCCTCAGAGAAGGCTGTCCTGATGGTTTCAGGTGGAATTAGCTACTCCTTCATCTGGGTTCTTCCTATAATATCACTTTGACAATAAATTTCCATGTATACACTTAATAAACCACAAGATCCTAAATCAAAATCACCTTCTAATTTATCTCTAGTACTCTATCTAATCTTGTACTGTACCATTATCACACAGTAGGCCCCTCAGAGATATTTCTAGAAAGAAGGGAAGGAGGAAAGAAAGAAGGAAAGACAAAGACAGAGGAAGAGACAGGAAAAGAAAGAGGGATGAGAGGAAGAAAGGAAGAGAGAGAAGAAGGGAAAGGAAGAAAGAAAGAAGAAAAGAGAAAGGGAAGACTGGGAAGAAAAGGAAAGAAACAGGGAAGGGGAAACAATAGGTTGGTAATACATCGGAGTTAATCATCTTCTCAGGATTCTGCAAGTTTGGTTTCTATAGTTAGACAATGCTGTCACCCAGACAAAAAAAATCAACGCAGGGTTACTAAATAAAGAATGCACAATTTGAAAAGAAGAAATAATTATAGCTAACACTTTTGTGGTGTTTCTCCGCACCAGACACTTTCCTAAGCTCTATATTGGGTGTAGGGGGGGCTGGGAGTAGGAGGGTGTAAACTCATTTAATGCTCATAATAGCCCTGTAAGGTGGATACTATTATTTATCATTTCTATTTTTCAGAGGCTGAGATTAAAACACTAAAATGTCAGCTGCCTCACCCAGGATCAGCGGCTCGAGAGTAGTTAGCAGAGCTGTGGTTGCTGCCCCAACAGTCTTGTTCTCGAACCTGTGGTTTGAACCCCACACTGTTCTACCTCAATTTTTAGCATTTTTAGCATTTTTTTTTTTTTTTTTGAGAACAGAAGGAGCAAAACTTGAAAAACGTGAGGCAGCCTTGCCTTCTAGCCCTGGAGCTGGGTTTCCAGAACTCGGGGTCCAGCTGACGCTCTGGCCTATGGTCCCCATGGACAAGCTCAGGAGTCCTAACTCACGTGTCTGGGCTCCATCTGGATGCTGGAGACAAGGCGTTTGTTCCCTGCCCTAGGAGCTGCGGGGATTAGTGAGAGAGAGTCTGAAAGCACTTTGGGCTCCTAAGAAGGAGTAAGATGTAGGTAGTGAAGGGGATTCGACATCCGCCTGTCCTAATTCTTTTAAAATTAGCTGGGGAGTATAAACTTTCCCTCAGCCCCAGGCTGCTTCTGTGCCAGGTCACAGTGAAAAGGACCCGACCCAGAGCAAACTGTGCCCCTGTCATAGTCTAAGCACCTACTGTGTGTCTAAATTATTTAGTTTGGAAAACCAGGGAGATTGTTTTATTCTTTTAACAGCTAGCGGGAGAATTCTTCTTAAATACTGAAGAACTTGGGTGGGAAAATTCCTTACTGAGCACACTTCAGGTTGAAGCTGGAAGCTGGGCGTGGGGAAGCTGTTCTCAGGAGAGCAGAGGAAGGGGAGGCCAACGTCAGTGTGTGCAGGTGTGCCCCTGCGTATCTGGACACAGAGAAACTAGATCACCGCTGTAGGACGCAGCCTCTCTGTCACTCCCTCAAATATAAGACGCTGTCACATGATACTGGAGTGAGTAGCATCCTTGTGGAGACCCATGTAGGCTGAGTTTGAGCTCAGTATGATACAGGCACAGAGCAGCGACCCTGGGTTTGGACAGAGCTGAACCAGAAAGGGAATTCACAGACATCTCAGGGTGGCTTTACGACTTCCTCAGATTGTCCTCTGGAGGGTCACAGCAATCCTCCATGAACCTAAGGTTCATGAAGCGAGAAGGCAAGACCGTGCCAAAAATAGGGATGATCTCTAGAAGCATTTTCTGCCTGATGTCTTGGGAGAGGCTGTCTCTAGTCTCTGAACGAGACCATCATCTTCATGTATCCAAACTTCTGCAGTCCCCACCTTTCCGATGGGACAGAGAAGAGGCAATAACCAGCCACAGTTTGGTTTCCAGACACCTCTGGGAGGCCCTGAGATGTGTCTCTTGTGTCCACAGGATCCAGGCAGCTCCCTCAGGCCCTTCCATGGCTCTTTTGGGGACCAAATGGACTCTGACCTGTCCAGTGGGCTGTCTACTGCCACAGTCCAGGCCCTATAGCTCTCGGACACCACACTACTGAAGCTGAGTTTGGGTTCCTCCTAACACTACAGTCCTAATGGAACACTTTTTATTATTTTGTTTTTCTTTGTGTGCCCTCCCACCCCCTCAACATTCTGTAGGAATGAGACAGACTCTAAAGGGAGAACCAGCCGTCCTCGAAAACTCTCTTCCCATCGGTTGACTAATGCTTTGATAAAGCTTGGTAGTGGAAAATGCCTTTTCTCTATTTCTGGTTCTTAAAAGAGGCATTTCCCCAACCATAGCCCTTGCTTTTCGCCACCTCCATCTTCATTGTTGGCTTGGGAAGTTGGCGTGATTAATTTGATCAGTAACTTTTGGAAGGATGACTGAGAATATTAGGTCCAGCTTCCTCTTTATTCTTTCTCTTGGGATAAGCTTCCCATGAGGAATAGAAGACGTCCTCCTTCTCCGGGAGGGCTGGAGGGTGGAGGGGAGAATGGGGGATACTCAGTCCCATGTGGTCACAGCTGGGGAGGAAGATCGGCATCATTCTGGGGCAAAGTATTATCAAGCCTGTTTGGTGTCAAAACCTAAAGCCATGTTCTCTTATCCCTAAGCCTTTGATGGATTGTTTTTTAGGGGGCTACACTTGCCAGGGAGTGGGAAGGGCATCGCGTTCTCTCCGCTAAGTCCATCTGTGATGGTCTGAACCTGCCGGGTAGTTGCTTCATTGACAGAAAGGAGAAGCTGGTTTCGAAAGCCATGGATGACATAGAGTCAATCAAACTTGAAAGCTCCTTAAGAAGGAGAATTAGGAAGGAGCGGGGAGCTGCCGGGTCGGACTGGGTCTAAGATCTCAGAGCCTTGGGTGTTACAGAGTTGGGGGCCTAGTGGTTACAGCAGGGCAGGCATGAACAAGGTCACCCACTGAACAAGGTCACCAGTGGTGCCAGCTGTGTTTGCGCAGGCTCTCCCAAGAGTGACGTGTCAGAAACATGTTGAAGGAGTCTTAGGACAGAGCTTGGGAATTTCCTTGATACAAAGAGTTCCTAATTCCAACACAGGGGGCCTGACATTTCATCTTTCTTCTCGAAACCTCCAAGCTGTAAGGATCCTGACTAGAAATTTAGAGTAGTATGGTCTTCTAGAAGCTTCTCAACAACTTATTTTGCCCCCAGGTCATTCATTCATTCATTTCACTCGTTCATTTATTTATTTACTTATTTATTTATTTTAGAGTGAGAACACGAGAAGGGGGAGGAGCAGACAGTGAAGGAAATCTCAGACGGGCTCTGCCCTGAGCTCAGAGCTGATGCAGGTGTCGACACGGGGCTCCGTCCTGTGATCCTGAGATCATGACCTGAGCGGAAACCTGGAGTCAGACCTGTAACCCGCTGAGGCCTCCCCTGGTGCTCCTTTCCCCAGACTTTTATGTTGGAAATTCAAACCGCAGTTGTCACTTTTGATGTATGGCTGCACCAGTCATGAGATTTGTTTCCAAACTTTCAAATGACGGCTTTGTCTTTGCTGCTTCTTGGGGGGCTTGAGCTTGATTCCTTTTTCTTTAGTTCTGTCATTACCTTCACCTAGACCCATGCATACTCCAGGCTCCCTCCAAGTTTCTTCTACTGAGCATTCCTCCTTGATATTCTGGTACAGAGTGAAATTCTGCAGCCCCACTGTTTCAGGGGCACCTGCCTGCCAGCCTGCTGTCTTAGAGATCTTGGTGCAGGCCAGAAAAGGACGTTCTCTGGAAACCTCATATTGGAGACATCTGTTCCAAATTTTATTTCACCCAGTATCCCCCACACAACTGGGCTCTGAGTCCCATCGGCCAATATCCTCTGTTCACTTCCCAGACCACTAGCATCCGCTGTCTGGGTGTCCTTCCGCGTCTGGACAGACACAAGGGGGCCTAGGCCACGTGTTCAGTGGAGTCAAGACAGTGGCATTCACGGGAATGTGTTGTCCTGGGGTCACGGCTTTCTCCTGGGGTCTAAGCATGCGTGGAATTCTGGCCTCTCGTCTCTCTCTCTCCCGCATTGGAAGTGGTGTGAAGGAGGCTTACTCCATCTGTTTAAGTTGTGCCGACTGGTGCCCTCACACTTCAGATTTTCCATGGGGCCATCAGACTCTGTCGTCTGCTCCTGTGAGGTCTGGAACAGCCCCTTCTGCCCAGCTCCCTGTCCTTATCTGCTTCTATTTATAGGCCTCCGTGTTTCCAGGTCTGAGACCGGTTCCGTGCACCAGCAGGAAGCAGAAGGGAATCCAGGCGATCTCAGGGCCACTCACTCACTCATTCAGCAAGTCCATTTCGGACACAGATGTGCGCTAGGTGAAAAGACTTCTATGTACAATGCAGTTTCTATCCATAAGAAATTCATAGTCTATGGGGAGAGAAGCATAAACCACCAATACAATATCAGACGGTAAGGACCGTACCGGAGGGCCAGGTGCACAAGGGAAAGTGCCGTATAACCACGGACTTGAGCTGAATCTTGCGGGATAAGAGGAATTATTCCCGGGGGCTGGGGGTGGGGGCAGGTCATGCCAAGGACTGCAGGCTTGAGGACAGCTCACTTGGGGGCGGGACTGAAAACCTCAGCGTGGGAAGGAGTCGCAGTGCGGGGAGGGCCTCAGACAACGAAGAGCGCTTTGAGTTTAAGCCGGAAGACAAGGGAGAAACACCAAAGCATAATGACCAAATTCACTCACAGCGCCTCGTCCCACCCACGGTGCCCACAGCCCACAGGGTGAGGCTGGCTTTGATGGGGTTGAGGCTGCGGACTCCAGGGCCAGGGCACTCTGGGGAAAGCCCATCATTCTTTGATGGGCAAGTGCGACCCGGTCTCCTTCTTCAAGGAACCTCGTTGTTACTTGAGAAAATGACTGAAGGACAGGTCATTGTTTCAGACTGCAGTGTTTGGCAGGCTTGTTCATTTATTTTTAATGAACAAAATGAGGAATTCTGATTCAACTCAAAAGGAACAACTGACAGTATTTGATAGTGAAGACTTCTCATTAGATCGGTGGCAATAGGAACGGGCATCATTTTTTTTTTTTTTTAAGATTTCATTTATTTATCTGACAGACAGAGATCACAAATAGGCAAAGAGGCAGGCAGAGAGAGAGAGGAAGGGAAGCAGGCTCCCTGCTGAGCAGAGAGAGGGACGCACGTCATTTTTGATACTCTTTCGTGGAATGTGTCAGTATTTGAAAGATCTTCCGAATTCAGGGAACTGATAATTCCCAAAGGACTATCAGCACTTTATCCCTGGGTAAGATATCCATTCCAAGTGCAGAGTAGACCAGTGGGTTTTAGTGTAATCGAGAATGAGAAGTTCATGATAAGGTTTTAGAGTCTACAGCCCAAGTAACCATTTAGAAACTACTACCTATAGTGTTTATCCTCAAGTATCTGAAAAGGCTATTAAAATAGCTCTTCTTTTTCAAAGTATTTTCTGGGTGAGGCCAAATTTTCTTCAACCAAAAATATATTGATGTTTACCAGAGGGGAGGTTGGTGTGTGTGGGGGGGGTGTGAAACAGGTGATGGGGATTAAGGAGTGCACCTGCTGTGATGCGTACCAGGTGTTGTATGCAAGTGTGGAAACACTGTATTGTACCCCTGATACTAACGTAACAGTGTATGTTAACTAAGTGGGATTAAAATTTTTAAAAGTTAATAAATTTAAAAATACTTGTATCTTCAATATATATCTAATATCATACATATGCAACAGATTGAGTGCTGGATATGAAAATCCAATAATTGAAGGAGTCTTGGGACAGAGCTTGGGAATTTCCTTGATACAAAGAGTTCCTAATTCCAACACAGGGGGCCTGACATTTCATCTTTCTTCTCGAAACCTCCAAGCTGTAAGGATCCTGACTAGAAATTTAGAGTAGTATGGTCTTCTAGAAGCTTCTCAACAACTTATTTTGTCCCCAGGTCATTCATTCATTCATTTCACTCGTTCATTTATTTATTTATTTTAGAGTGAGAACACGAGAAGGGGGAGGAGCAGACAGTGAAGGAATCTCAGACGGGCTCTGCCCTGAGCTCAGCGCTGATGCAGGTGTCGACACGGGGCTCCGTCCTGTGATCCTGAGATCATGACCTGAGCGGAAACCAGGAGTCAGCCCCGGGAATAATTGATTGTTTGGAAACAAACTTCCTCTCTTAAGCCAACTTTATTATTTTTTTACAATATTTATATATTTCATTTATTTTTATTAGGTTACATTAGTCACCATACAGTATACATTAGTTTTTGATGTCGTGTTCCATGATTCACTGTTTGTGTGTAACACCCAGTGCTCCATGCAGGTCATGCCCTCCTTAATAGCCATCACCGGGCTCACCCATCCCCGCACCCCCCTCCCCTCTGAAACCCTGAGTTTGTTTCCTACAGTCCATAGTCTCTCATGGTTCATCTCCCCCTCTGATTTCCCTCCCCTTCATTTTTCCCTTCTGTTTCCTAATGTCCTCCATGCTGTTCCTTATGTTCCGCATGTAAGTGAAACCACATAATTGTCTTCTTCACTTACTTCTCTGCTTGACTTACTTCACTCAGCAAAAACCCTCCAGTTCCATCCGTGTTGATGCAAACGGTGGATGTTCATCCTTCCTGATGATAAGCCAAATCTTAAAAAGATTTGCAGAAATGTAAAATAATGTCACTCCTCTCACTAAGTGTGTTCTGGGAAATGCAGGTTTTTTTTTTTTTTTTTGGATAAACATTTAGGGTAGCATATAATGGATTTATACTTATAATTTTGATGACATAAGTACATGTATACACACATGTATTACAGGTTATTCAGTTTTAATTTACTAATGTTCAATATTAATAGATATAACCCATTTGATCATAAACCTTTAGAGTTCTCAATAATTCTATAAAAGTGTGAATGGGTCCTAAGATCAAAAAGTTTGAGGACTGCTTGGCTGGGGACTTCTTTCTAAAAGGCAAGAGGTTTGACCTTACATAAAATGAGATGAAAGAGTGGCCAGAGGAGGACAGGGAGTTGTTTGTTTGTTTGTTTCATTTCTGTGATTGGTGCATCTTAGGGATGGAGACTACGTGCTTATGTTTAATTCCTCCTGGAATGCGCCCTGTAGATTAGTAGCTTATAAACTGCCTGTTGAATTATGTTCCATTCGTAGGTCATGAAAACACTTGAGAAAGTTCTAACTAGTGTTTTTACTTTAATGTGCTGAAATAGAATGGAAAATGCCAGAGGGTAGAGTAGGGTAAGTATTGCTTTGTGGAACATTTATTTCAATTAAATCTAGGTATTGAGGAATATGCACATTTGTACTGTGTCACAGTGGAAAATGTTTATCCTTCTGTAGGTTGCTGTTCAAGTTTGAAAGCCTTTGCAAGAGAGAATCTTTTATTATTTTTATTAATGGTCATGTTAGCCCAGCCTTGGCTTGGATCTGACCTCCTGCTGTCTTGGTTCTCTGCGGTGCTGGCTCTTGTTCCCAAACCCATTACCCATTCTCTTGCCCACGGTCCTTTCTGTCTCTGTTGACTTCTCCATCAAGAAGTTGGGGTATCCACACTGAATTCTATGGCAACTTTTCTTTCTTTTCTTTTCTTTCTTTTTTTTTTTTTTTAAGATTTTATTCATTCATTTGACAGAAATCACAAGTAGGCAGAGAGGCAGGCAGAGAGAGAGGAGGAAGCAGGCTCCACGCTGAGCAGAGAGCCCAATGTGGGGCTCGATCCAAGGACCCTGGGATCATAACCTGAGCCGAAGGCAGAGGCTTTAACCCACTGAGCCACCCAGGCGCCCCTATTGCAGCTTTTCTTTTTCTTATGGCTGTTTTCTCTCTATCACCCCTGTCAGATGTCTGCTCAAGGCTGTGTGTAATGCTCTTGGATTTAATACTACAGATAGTGGCCCACAAGCTCTTCCGGTCAAGTTCACCTGAGGCCCCGTCATTGCCATAGTTCTGCCGAATCCCCCCATGCGGTGTCTCTGATTGGTCCTCAGGGCCAGACGCACAGCTCCAAGTGCCCCTTCTCTGAGACGTCATTCCTTCCCTCCTTTCCTGTCACAAACCACAGGCCACAACAGGCGTTTAACCTTTTACCATGGTAGATTCACAGTAACTACCAGCTACTTCAGCGAGGCATTTCGAGAAAATCGTTACACACTTGTTTTAACAACTGCCATGTGGATCGAATGACGTGGGTTCTGTAGAGTTGCAAAAATTATATTAGTCCTAGCAGCGCTCCCACAGGATGTATGAGGCCAGGCAACACGTGAAGTGAGAGCATTTCAGGGTCTCAGGCGACAGGCAGAGGACTGCTGTCATTGTGTGCGATCCAACGGAAAGTTTTCAGGATGGTAGACATGTTTCCCCCGAATTTCCCTGAGAGGAGACTATATTCCAAAAACATTTGTATGTTATTTGAAGAACAAATGATGTTCATTTTTCTTTTTTTCTTTTTTTTTTTTTTTTGGCAGTGTAGAGATTTTTTTGAGATATTCTTCATTGCCCTCTTTTGCACATGTGTCTTCACTGGAGGGTCCATTCCTTACCAATGTGTAACCTTGAGTCTGTTCTTGAGTCAGCTGCTTGGATTTCCATTCTCTCAGTTCCAACATTTGTACAAAGGAGTTAATAAAAATTACGTTATCTATGAATGCCTATAAAAGTAGAGAACAAATTTTACTTTATTTGTGTGCGAATTACTCTCTTTTGCTCATTAAATAATGTCACATCTGGTGCCAGAGTATCCACAGGGGTAGGAGGCCAGAAGCCAAAGCATGGTACATGAGCCCAGTCACTTTTTTGTTTAAAGTAGGCTCCAGGCCCAGCATGGAGCCCAACATGGAGCTTTAACTCACAACCCTGAGATCACGGCCTGAGCTGAGATCAAGAGTCGGATGCTTAACCAACTGACCCACTGTGCTTTCCTAGAATCATTCAACAAGGGACAGACCCGAGAGTCTCACCTGGTTCTCCTGGACCACGAAGGTCACATCCTCCCTACCCCTTGTTCCCAAAGCTGGGTATCCATGACAGTGTCCAAATGTTAAGGCACCAGATACAGGTTTACTTTCGATATTTTTATTTTTCCTTTAAAACAATAAAATCCAAAGCTCTTTTTTTTGTTGGTTTGTTTTTTTATTTGACAGACAGGGATCACAAGTAGGCAGAGAGAGAGGAAGGAAAGCAGGCTCCCTGCCAAGCAGAGAGCCTGATGCGGGGCTCGATCCCAGGACCCTGAGATCATGACCTGAGCCGAAGGCAGAGGCTTTAACCCACTGAGCCACCCAGGGGCCCCCAAAGCTGTCGTTTTCTTTATCCAAACCACAGAAAGTAAAGCTCACAAGCTTTTCCTGACTGGCGGAGACCTGCAGAAATTCATGACTCTCAGTGGAGGGGGTCAGACTTTCTGGGAGTCCCTGGGGCTTACACTTGCCAAAGGAGGAGGTTATTGTCAGTAGTTGGACATCACTGTGGTCTCGTACAGTCATGCAGGTGGATGCACAGCTGTGTATCCTTGGGCAGGTCCCAGCCGAACCTCTTCTCTCCTCTGTAGCTGGAGACGATACTACATGTGGCAAATTCTGAGCAGGCCGGGCCCCCCTCGCCCGCTCATCTGACCTCTGGTGAATATACTTCAGAAAAAGTTACCACTTAGGGTATTTGTTAAAAATATGCTTTTTTGGAGTTGGATTACAATCCTAGCTAATGTTTCAGTTGTAAATAATCATTGAATGTATGTTAAATGCATTTGCCTCTTTTACAAATTCCATTACGTAACCTTGATAAGTGTCTGCAAGGGACAGCGACTGAGCGTGTGTCGGTGTGACGTGTCGTGGAGGACATGTTATCTCCACATGGTCAGGGACTTGGTAAGACTTCGTGTGTAAGGACGCCTGTCTTTTCTGGTAGATAATTATTGAGGAGTTGTCAACTGACATTTAATCATATTCAGTAATCCCTAATTTGTAGTTGCTGTGGATATGGAATGAAATAATGTGATGTGTGCAGGGTACCTGGCTTGTGTTTCATGCACAATAAATACTCCTTTCCCCTTCCCTGGATCAAGCTTAATTAAAAGTTCTAGAGACTCGGGACACTCAAGGTTAGTTCAGTCGGTATGGTAGTCCATGATGAGGTGATTCTTAAATATATGTGTTTCTTGTTGGAGTGCCCTTAGCTATAATCCCCAATGAGGTCCTTACTGTTTGCTCAGTAGACATTCGATCAAACAATGAAGCAATGAAAAAACTAAACAAAGATTGTGTGTGTGTGTGTGTGTGTGTATGTTATGTGTGCACATATACACATACACATATATGCATGTATGTGAGGCAGGTTGCCTGGGCGGCTCAGCTGGTTAAACACCTGCCTTTGGCCTGGGTCCTGATCCCGGGGTCTTGGCTTTGAGTCCTGTGTGGGGCTCTCTGTTCCCAGAGGCACCTGCTTCTCCCTCTGCCTCTGCTTCTCTCTCTGTGTGTCTCATGAATAAATAAATAAAATCTTTAAAAAAAAAAAAAGATAAACTGAGACATGTTAAAAGTCTGAAGAGTTACCTGAACAGAAATTGATTCCAGTAGGCCATCACCAGACCATGGCTCGTTCGCAGCACCCTGCAGATGGGAGCGGCAAGGGACTTCTCTAGACAAGGTCCAGCATCAAACAAAGGAAACTGACCAGCTATAGCTTCAAGCCTTCTTACTTGGCTGTTTGCGATTGGCTGCCCTTAGCATTTGCCCTCCTTGGGAAGGGTAGTTAGCTGACTGTGACTGGTTGGCCTCAGGTTTCAGTTCCTTAACACTGAGGTAATTATAGGCCTAGGTTTTGGTTGGTTTACAAAAGCCACAAAAGTATTAGTATTCTGGTCTAATGGCCTCCTTGTTTAATTTTATTTTCTTAATGACTAGTTAAGAAAATTATTAGTGGCCAATTAATAAATTAATATTAATAAAAAGGTGAGTATTAATTAAGAAACTAAATTATAACACATGTGTATGGACAATATGTCAAATCCCAAACACTTGGAGATAAAAAAAAAATACAGTAGATATTTTAATTAATTAATTAATTAATTTAACAAATTTATTTAACAAATACAGTAGAAATTTTAATGATTTTATTTATTTATTTGAAAGAGAGAGCATGAGCGGGAGAAGGGCAGGGGGAGAGAATCTCAAGCAGACTCCCCACAGAGTGTGGAACCCGATGCGGGGCTCAATCTCAGGACCCTGAGATCATGACCCCAGCCAATTTCAGCTGCTTAACCTTCTGAGCCACCCAAGTGCCCCAAAACATAAAAGAAATGTTAACTCATACTGAATTCCATCAGCAGTGTGGAGCCATTGAAGGTTTTCAGGTGTGTGCTTAGTGGTGGGGCACATACAGTGAACCCACCGGCACAGGCTTTGACCTGTGCTTCAGAAAAATTGATCTGGCAGGATTATCCAGAAGGAAATGATTGGAGGAAGCAGTGGCTGGGAATGGGAGAGTAATCAGGAGTGTGTGGCTGCCTGTGGGTGGGGTAGTAACATCATGGTGGCAACAGTAGCAAGAGAAGAAGGATCAGATGCCACAAAGTGTGTATGTTGAGATGGAGACGAGGGCGGGTCACCAGAAACCCGGTGTTGAGCTGGAGGCGAGGACGACAGAAACCCAAGGCTTCATTGAAATCGCAGCAGGGGTGCGGTGGAAAACGGTGTAAGCATAGAAGAGCGTGTATGTGTGTGCATGTGTGTCGCAGGGCACATTCTTAAGTCATCACCACGATGTAGACCTGTCTCTGCTCTGGAATGGTTCTCCTTTACCCTCAACGACAGCCACATTCTCAGCACTTCTATCTGGGTGTATGGGGACTTTTCCACACCAAACAGTTGCGTAAGACACCCTCTGAGTGTCCTACGATTCAACAATGACAGTAACCGGAGCCAGTGAAGACCTCACAGGTCAAGGGCTCAATCCTGTGAGAGCCTCCATCTTAGATGTTCATCCCAAGTAGTGGGTCCCAAGGTTACCCACAACCTCTGGCCCTGGACCCTTCCCCTACTTGGATGCAGTTATTTGCTAGAACAGTTCACACAGCTCAAGTAAACCCATTTACTGGTTTATTATATAGTAATGAATATGCTATGATAGAGGTTACAGGTGAACAGCCAGGTGAAGAGATGTGTAGGGCAAGGTTTGGAGGTATCCTCAGAGCAGAAGAAACCCGTCCCCTTGGATTGAGATGGGCTGTCTTCCTGGCATGTAGGTTTGTTCCCCAACCTAGAAGCTGCCTGAACCCCATACTACTGGGGTTTTGGAGTGGTGGATCATTATCTCCATTTCCAGCCCCTCTCCCCTGGAGAATGGGGAGTGGAACTGAAAATTCTAAGCTTCTCATCATGGCTTGGTCTTCCTGGTGGCCAGTGCAGCTCCCACCCAGGAGGAACCCATCAAGAGTCACCTGATTAGAACAAAAGACTCTCCATCACCCAGAAAATTCCAGAGGATTTAGGAGCTCTGTGTCAGGAACCCAGGGCAGAGACCCGCATGTATTTTTTCCTATTATTTCACTCCTGTGCTTGAAAAACATGAGCATCCCATTAACACCCACCCACCCTCCAAAAAGATGCATGCACATTTCTGTATGCATGCAATGTGGAGGAAGATCTTGTTCTCCCTGTGTAGCTGTGATTCCCGGTTTATCACAACTGTCCCCTTCATGGCCCCTCGCCTGTGACTTCCTTCACCAGGACTCTTTCTTCTGGTCATACAACCATGTTGCATAATCACACTACGCCATCTTTCACCTTCCTTCTTTGTAATGCTAGGTAATTGTCCAAGGTTAATTTCTATTTTCCCTGCTTGGCATATAGTTCTGTTGTTGCCTTGGCAACCTGTGCATTATACAGCATGTGATACCATGCGTTGTAATGAGGAATGTTGGCTAAAAGGAGAAAAGTGCTATGTAATGAAAGGTGCATCCTGGCAAGGGTTTAGACGTGCATAAAGGACTTGGAGATCGTTCCCAGTCTTTTAGGTGAACTGATGCTTTTGGCATTTATCTAACATTTATCGTTTCCTCCGTAATTTCTATCTGCCATTCAGCCACATTCCTTGGAAGAAATGGAATGCATTTAGAACTGAATAAGTTAGTAGATACGAATGAAAAAAAGGAATAATTACCTTATAAATTTTGTATACACACTCAATCAATCCTATTCCATTTTGCTAGGAATATGACTTTGTTATTAGTAGTACATGGTGTTATACATGGGTTTAACATGCAAGGAAGCACTTTACAGATTATAGAAAATAGACTGTTTTGCCTGTGGGACACTGTTATAATGTTGCTTTTAGCATATTAATTGCATATATTTCAGGGCAAGTTAAACCCCTGAGACCTAACCTAAACCTGACACGCCTTATAGAATCTGGAAGGGAAATAATGTTTATTTAAGGACTGTTCCTGCGAACCAGTATGAAAAATGATTACGTTCCAGGACACCTGGGCAGCTCAGTCAGTTAAACGTTTGACTCCTGATTTCAGCTCAGGTCATGACTCAGGGTCCTGAGATCAAGCCCTGCATCAGGCTTTGGGCTCAGCGAGGAGACTGCTTGAGATTCTCTCTCTCCCTCTGCCCCTCCTGCTCATGGCTCTCTCTCTCTCTGTCTTTCATATAAAGAAATAAATCTTTTAAAAATGATTACATTCCATGATTATGTTAGATACATATAAATATAACAATTTGAACTATTTTTGGAGTGGTGTATGTGCCCCTGCCAGCAGTCAGATACAATTAGGATTTCAGATTAAGATTTTTGGCTAGGGCCGTGGGACATCAGCAAGCCAACCATAGTTGCTGAGTCGGCCGTGACCTTGTGAAATCCGTGTTTTCACTGTAAGATAATAGACACAGGCTATCTAGCGATAAGAAAGGCAACCACCCCCCCAGCTTCTTACCCCCCACTTTTTCATGAAATTGTTGAGAACGGTTGTCAGGAAGAAGGCAACCAGGAGTTCCGATTTCCTCGGTATGGTGAAAACAAAATCATGGGGGATATAAAAGAAAGTTACTGGACTGGAAGGTCTCTATTTGCATGTCTATGCTCAGACCTGGTTGCTTAGGGACTTTGTATAAACGAATCTACCATGCATCCTAATTGCTCTCTTAAGAGTATGGGGGAATGAATGGACAGTGGCAGTAAGCCCTGTACAGAGAACTTTCTTTCACAGATGGACCAGCCAGGAGGCGACTTTGCCAACTCTCCACCTCCAGCCTTGCCCATGCATAGGATGAACCAGAAAAGTCCCACTGAGTTTTCCCCTTTTAAGAACCAACTGTTCAGTGGGTTGGGAAGATCAATATGCCTGTTAAATGCATCTGAAAAATAAAAGTCCACTTTAACTTTATAGAGCCTTGAGTTTGGCAGCACGAGCAAAGGTACAGTTAAAGGGGGCAGTTCTTTCCCTTTTGCCTTTCTATAATTTATTCATCGATCTCGAAAGAATTCTAGGAAACTGAACTTTAAAAATCAATCTATGAAATAAGCAAATCGAGGAATGTCAGGCAGAGGAAAAGGTCAAGCTCGTCAGCAGCAAAAACCGATTTAAAACCTTGAAAACATGAAACATAAGGCAAGTAGCCAAACCCACATACATACATTTATTTTTAGTGTGTGCATCTGAAGTAGTCATCATAGTCACTGGCGTGATTATGCTTTTGTCCTCCTAAAGTGCTTTTGCCTTACATTTAGTTTCTAATCCTTTTTTTTTTAGAAAAAAATGTTTTTGAATGAGAGTCACAGGCAGGGTATTAATTCTTAGACTAAGCAGACTGGACGGACCCCAAGCACTAATCGTATACAGGTGTTGCCAATTTTAGAAATTTTATGCCACTTCGCTTTTATGAAAGACCTACATTAGTACCTGTTTTTACTAACCAAAATAAATGTGAAGATGAGTTTTGCTTTACGAGAAAAGGCAAAAAGTGGGGTGGTTTTGCCGCAAGCCCTTGCAGAGGCAGCAAGAGTGGCACCGCCTAGTGCCTTCCCCGGGAACTGCACGCGGTGTCTGCACATCAGGCCACCAGAACTTCGAATTGTACGTGTGACCATCTGTGTTTTCCCTCCATCTATTTTATGGATCTTTTGGCAAGATGTGACCTAAGATTTCAGAAAAGCCTAGGAGAGCTTACTATGGGGGGTCTGAAAATGTCCAGAAGACTTTCCTAATAAACTAATGGTAGTGGTTTCTTCCCTTGAAGCCGCTTTGGCTTACAAGAGGTTTCGTGGGTGTGCTACTTTCTGATAACGGGGAACCGGTATGTGGTGGAGGTGACTGTGGGCCATCCTTTTGATCACTCCTGGCCAAGCTACACCAAAATTGTCTTAGAGACATCTCTGAGGCTCTATGTTACAAAAGAACTTGCCATAAAGTAGGTTACTTAAGTTGTATATCATTGTACCCCATCACTGAAAGTATCTGCTTTTAGCTCTTCTGCCTACACTTAAGTCAAAGCCCTTGTGCTTCTTCTCAGTGGAATTTAGAACTAGTTTGTGGCTGTTGCTTTTGGACTCCAGGCACTGACAGGTCTTGCCCAGAGCAGCGCTCCCGACCTGGATTTTCTGAGAATATTCAGCCCTCATTGCCAGAGGGAGCCATTGTATGCGATAAATTAAACTCTCTCCTATGCATCTGGAATGCTGCTAGTCCTCTGCCAACCTTGAGAGAATTGAGAAAATAACACTCTTTTTCTGAAGGGCTTCATTCTCTTACAGAACCCTGTCAAGAAAGGAGGCTGCATAGGGCATGACGTCATTTGGTTTCGTCTGCATTTTTACGAAAGCAGCATCTAACCCAGCTGAACCTGCACATCATTGAAACCACTGGATGGACATCTTGTCCTCATCCTTAGAAAGGACCCCACACCCCTGTCTCCTGGCCCTGACAATACTGTTCAGATTCTAGGTTTTCCAACAGGTGTGTGGGCGAAGAGCTGTCTGGGGGTTCCAGGTTGGAAAACAGTGCATTCCAGGGTGAACACAGATGCCTGGTCTCTCTAACTGGGAAAATTTGCCATGTTTTCCCATCATGATCAATGCTGTGAGATCATGTGTCTCTTATATTCCCTCACTCACTACATCTTCCTTTCTTGATGGAAGGTTCAAGAGGTCTTAAACCTCTTGATTTTCTTCTGTATCCAAAGTCTCCCTGGTGGTGAGCGGACCCTGAGAACTTCCCACACATTCCTAGCTCTAAGCAGCCTAAAGGGACAGAAAGGACCAAAAAAAAAAAAAAAAAAAGTGAGCTTACAATGGATCAGAGATCAAGCTCTTTGTTATTGTAAGTACTCTTTTCACTAATCATACTTGATAGTTTTTGAAACTGTGTATCATATACATCTATATCATTTGATCCTCAAATGAGATGAGCAGAATTGTCTCCATTTAATGGATAAAGCCTACAGAGGCTTAAGATGGGAAGCTTTCCCATGATGATTGAACTAGTATGTTTCCCAGCTGAATCTTTAACTTTGCCTCATTTCATTGTTTCACATTTGGACTGGACTACACAGCACCCTCTACAGTCCCTAGACATTTGGTGGGCTCTGGAGTTTTACCCGTTCAAACTTATTATACAGGGATGCCTGGGTGGCTCAGTGGGTTAAGCGGCTACCTCTGGGTCAGGTCATGATCCCAGGGTCCTTGGATCGAGTCCAGCATCAGGCTTCCTGCTCATCGGGGAGCCTGCTTCTCCTGGTTGCTGCTCCCCCAACTCGTGCGCACACGCTCGCCCTCTCTCTCTCTCTCTGACAAATGAGTAAGTAAGTTTAAAAAAAAAAAAACACAAAAAAATGAATCATACAGACTTCTTGCCTTCTCTGTCTATCCCAGTGTTCCCAGGTTTGTTCCGCATAATGCCAAGTGTCCTTAGGTAAATTGTGTAATGACGAGAGACCTTGAAAGAAGAACTTTCAGGTCCTTCTCTGAAAATCTCTATAGATTTGAGTACGAATAATGACTATGTGGTCCTCTCTTTCTTGGAATGATGAAACACAGTATCCCTATTCCTATGTTTACTTTATTCTACACTTTTATCCGCCTTATCCCCTAACCAAACATACTGTTATGTGTATGATGTGTTACGATAGGAGAGCTCCTGAAAGAGGCTAAGAGGAAGAAGGAAGGGAGTAAATAAAGTCAGGTTTTATCATCTTTCTTGTTATTTCAACTTCAATATGTCCAATCAGTGACATTTTTTTTGTTCACAAATATTAGATGCTAATTGAATTCATGGAAGGGTGGACTTCAGTACATTTTATGGTTTGTAGATGACCCCCAAGTTGAAACTGAATTATAAGCTAAATAATTGATGTTTTAAAATAACTGCTAAAATGAGTCTAATGTCTCCTGACTTAAATTCCATCTTCCCTTCATAGCCATTCCTGTCTCTGTTACTCTTATGAATTCTTATGAATTTATATTCATCGAAATCTTTTTGAAGCCATTCAGATTTTCTGTAATCAAGTGAAGACTTCAATGACTGATGATTTTGACATAATATTTTTATCTAAGAACTCAAAAATGTATCACTCACCTCTTTGAGCAGTAGGTATGAATGTCCTTACGCCATAATAGATTTTAACATTAATGATCCCTGAAAACATAGGTACACAGGGCAGAGCGGCTTTCTCCTGAGGGATGTCTGAGGAGAGGTGAAGAGGCCTTAGCAGAGAGAAAGGATGAAGGGCGAAATGGATAATGATAGGAGCATCATTTGTTTTAACATGAAATCTGCCATGGGCCATTTTGTGATGTGTTTCAAGAGTCACGGGCATGTACTAGGCCTTCAGCCGATGTGGCGTCTTCTGAATCACAAAACACCATGATGAGGGTTCTTTCTGCCGCTGGCGAAGTCTCTGATCCCAGTGCCTTTCTGTGGATGGCTGCGATACACAAGTTCTTCATCTCTGGTTGTCAGTGAAGGAGGGAGAAGGGAGTAAGCGTGTATTTCTGTTCTGCCAAGTGTGAAGTATTGGAGGAAGGGAGAGTTTATTTCGTAGGCTCCTGGAAATGGGTCTGTGGTGCCCAGGGGTCAACAATAGACCAGGCTTTTTTTTTCTCATTATCAGTAGGGCTGGCAATGCCAAGGGAGGAGCTCTGTGCAGAGCTATGCGAGAGGACGGGTCTCCTTATCACAGAAAGGGGATGAGACAGGGTGAGAATTCATTGATTTATGCATAATGAATACGGTAAACCAGGTCTTAGTCACGGAATCCTCATTTTATAATGAGGGCATAACTTTTATTTTGCTTATTTATTTTGTTAAGTAGGCTCCATGCAAGGCATGTGGAGCCCAACATGGGGCCCAAACTCACCCCCCTGGGATCAAGACCTATGCTGGTACCACGTGTCAGATGCTCAACCAACTGAGACACCCAGGTTCCCCAAAGTCACGTCTTTTAACTTGGGTGAGGCAAATATTGAGTAATAGGAGCTATGACTTCAAGTAGCAGGTTATTTGGTTACAGAATTTCTTACCCAAGGAGCCACAGAACTTAAATGGCTTCAGAAAGATTTGGATGAATTTATGAACACTGACGACATACATGACTATAGAGAGAAGCCAAGATTTTTTTTTTCTTAAGATTTTTATTTATTTGACAGAGAGAGAGAAATCACAAGTAGGCAGAGAGGCAGGCAGAGAGAGAGGAGGAAGCAGGCTCCCTGCAGAGCAGAGAGCCCGACGTGGGGCTCGATCCCAGGACCCTGGGACCACGACCTGAGCCAAAGGCAGAGGCTTTAACCCACTGAGCCACCCAGGCGCCCCGAGAAGCCAAGATTTAATGAAAGAACTGAAACACTAGAGTAGAGGAATTCTTACATTCCAAAGGCGTTGTTGAGCTGTTGTGCTCTTTGACAGTATTGAGAGGCCCTTTCCGTTAGTGGGACTATGTTAAAATGGCAAGCTCATTCAAGAGCCCTGTGGCGTCTCTTGTTGGTCCTTCCTGCTAAATATCAGAGGATTAGTAAATCGAGGGCATGTTCTGAATTCTCTGCCTTTTTCTTCTCACCCAAACCAATGGCTGTCTTCACATGATTTGCTTCCTAAGTATTCACCATTGAGTTATTTTAAGAGAATGACTAGTCTGCCAAACCCTAGAGGTTGAGGAATTTCAAGTTAATTCCAGAAGCTAAAATAGGAAAAGAGCTCATCCAGAATCAGGTATCTGCATCATGGAGAAAGTTATCAAGAAAGACTTTCCACTTACCAGGATTTTTCCTGTGCCCTGAGTAAGGGCTAATGATTAGACTATTGATTCTGTCTACTAGGGTGATAATGAGGTGTGACTAATTTAAAATGAATATAAACAGTTTAGTCCATTAGCTCTGAATTTAAAAGACAGGAAAGAAAAAAAAAAAGGTAATTTCTGGGTAGACCAGTTGAGTTACTGAAGCCTGCCAGTCACTGCACAGAATGTTTACAATATAGTATATGACAATAGGCAACTGGGGACATTTGACCCAAAATGTGTGACAGGAGATGTTTGAATGAAGAGTTTACAGTATAAGATTTTAATCCCATTAAAGTGAGCATTCTCAAATAACCCAAATTTCTAATGAAAAAAATAGTGACAAAGGTAATACGTGCTCATGGTTAAAACACACACAAGCATACAAATAGTGCATAAATATATACCGTGAAAAATAAGAAGACCTCTGCCACCAATTCCTTATGGTGTCTGCCCCAGATAGCAAGATAGCCAAGGTGGGGGCTCATCATCAAAAAATTTATGCTCTAGCACGTATTGCACGGAGCCCTGGGTGTGGTACATAAACAATGACTCTTGGAACACTGAAAAAATAAAATAAAATTTAAAAAATATTTATACTTTAAAAGGAATGATAAATAGGTACAGAATTAGCTTATACAAAAGTCATACGAAGTAAAGTGGGGGGAAATACTGAAAAAGAATCCCAATAAAGTTCTGCGTTCCAGAGGAGCGAGTATTATATTCAATTGGTAGGAGAGAGGCAGAGGAAGGGATTAGGAATGATTTTGGTTAGAAAGCCAATGCTGAGATTATCCTAGAAGCCTGATCAGATCTCCCCAGACAAGGTAGGAAAAGGAAGGTAGAACTCGAAGGGAGGAGGTGAGGGAGTGAGCCATAGCCGGGCATGGGGGGCGTAAGGTGTTGTGAGGACCGTGGGGAGTTACAAGGCTGGAATGCTGGTTTGGGGCCTTCCCATGGAGAAACTTGAGGGGTCACTTAACTTACTGAGGGTTCGTGGGGTTGTCAGGTCAGTCAAAATTTTTGAGACAGGACGACCTAAACAACTCATTCCTGAGTTCATCTGTCAGGGGAGCAGACTAAGGCTGGGTACAGACGGGAGTCCATTACAGAGAGAATGCCAAGCAGCCTACCCGACAACCATGGAGATGTATTTGGGACTCATGTCAGAAAGGTGGACACAGCTCGATGCGGGCGGAGGAGGAGGAGGAGGAGTTCTGGAAAGGTCATCACTGTCAGCAGGAGTCCCGCTCGTCTTCATCTTAAAGCCAGGGTGAAGCAACTGACCCAGGATTCGAGAATGTTCTGCGCGCTTCTTCTCTTGCCATCGCTTAATCCTGGCTACCTCTAGGCTCAGCCCAGTCTTGCCTCTCTCAGGAAGCCTTTCCCAGGCTCTGGAAGCGCGCTTCTTTGAGCTCTGGCTGCAGGAGCAAGTAGTCATTAAGGCTCTTTTGGAATTTAATTGACACCTCAGAGGAACCAAAAAATTCTGAAAACTTAAGTTACTCTGTCATAGATATTTAATATTCTTGCATTTTTTGACCTCATGGGCAAATAATACCATGGCCAAATAGTATATGTAAATTGACCAAGCATCTCCTTTCCCTTTTACGGCTGTAAAAACTACTTCCGTGGATTTGCTTGTCTGCCCCATTGTTATTCCCTGCATTACTTTTTGTCTTTGGCTCTCTCTCAGTTTGCAGGAGGTCGGCTTCTCTCTCTCCCCTAGTCTTCTCTTATATATTTTTGTCTACTCTACAGCTCGATTCCTCTGACTTTCAGTAGGTTTTTCCTATTGAGTAAAACTGGTGAATGCCATTGTTTTATCTGACAACCCCTAACATTATAGAGGATAGTTTGGGCCCCAAATTCAGGTATGGGAATGAGAGAGAGAAGTAATTTCTCCCTGGGATTCCGGACTGTAAACTAGAAAACTCACAAGCGAGGATTACCATGCTTCCTGCTCTGTGCATTGGAGAACTAGGGGAAGCTTCTGGTCGGTGGAGAGACGTGAGGCAGACACAAGAGGGGACAGGATGGGAGGCAGAGAGAGCGTTCTCCAGGTCAGCTCTGCCTGAGACCCACTCACATTCTGATCTTCGAGTTACACAAAGGATTCCACAAGGCTTACACTCATTGATTTAAGTCAGAACGCGATCACTTGTAACCCAAATAATCCTAACGAATCTAACAAGCATAGTTTTTATTTAATGGATTAATTTAGAAGAGCGGTTATATTCCTTGACATTGATGAGAGCATTGCTTTATTTAAAAACAAAGGAAAATAACATGTATAAACTAGAAAAAGCCTTTCTCAGGACACCTGGATGGCTCAGTCTGCTAAGTGTCCAGTTCTTGATTTCTGCTGAGATTGTGATCTCGGGGTTGTGAGATGAAGCCCGGTGGTGTCGCCAGACTCTTACTGGGTGTGGAGCCTGCTGGAGGTCATCTCTCTCTCCCTGTTTCAGAAGACTGTGCGGACTCTGCCCCATGGTTCTTCCCTGAATCACTTTTTGTCTTTGGCTCTCTGTTGTTATGTAGGAGGTCTCTTTCAACAGTAACAAAACAACAACAACAACAACAAAAGAAAGAAAGAAAGAAATCTTTATTTCTGTAAAATCACAAAAGCATAAAATCTCTACCTTTTCCCGTTAGTTACTGCTTTTAAAAAAATAAATCTGCATTCAAGATGAACTAGGACAGATTTACATGTACCTGGATTTTATGTGTGTATTTTTTAAGTCATCATTATTCATGAAAATGGTTGCTTTTTCACAGGAAAAAAGTAATTAATTCTGATTTGAGATACTGACAACCATCAACTGTAACGTGAGGGAAAATCGTCCCAATTAGAAGCAGCTTTAATTGAATTATTGTAGCAGAAAACAGTTGGGTTGCAAATTTTAACCTCATGATTCTTATTGAACCTTCGTTAGAAGTTGACTCTGCTTTCTCTCTGTCACCGCTGACTTCGGAAATGCAAATCATATTCTTCTTTAGCAAGGCTTCTTGAAGGAAAAAGAATTAATAGGCAGGTTTAAATTATGTAATAGCTGCCACCGCCTGATTTCTAAGGTATCTGAAAACCACTCAACTCCTCCTTTAGCCGGCACATGAAGTGATGGCAGCACACGGTAATTCCAAAGTGTGTGCACGTAGGAAAAAAAAATTCAATATGCCTATTCAGGCTCTCATTTATATTTCCAAATGCCCGTGCTTAATGTTGGAGTAGAAGAAGTTGGAAAACTTCCTTTGAGATTTTTGATTAATTCATTTCTCCTTCGCCTACAGGCAGGGTGTCTCTGCGTAGAGCTGCTGGCTTAATGAAATCAGTCGTCCTGATATTACGATCACGTTCTGGCAAACATAACCACAAGTAAATTTAATTAAACTGCCATCATTGTTTAGAATGTTATGAAACTGGTACGGTTTCAAGGCAGAGATTTTTGTTTTCATCGGTATGTGGGTGTCCCCTGTCTGGCAGGCCCCTTTTGAATTAGTAATGCTCTTCCAAGATGCACCTGCATAATTCGCTTTCTCTTTCATTCCGCCGAGTGTGAGGGCGGGAGCTGTTTAACCTGAGCAGTATTTGAAATATATCACAAACATTGAAATGACATCTAAACTCTTCCAAAGGAAAGGCTAATTATGAATTCCCGGAAAAAGAGCCGTGTGCTGGAGTTCAATGGCGCCTTTTATCTCAGGAGCTCATGCACGACAGTGAACTTGAATCTCACAGCCACGAGCAGGAAGACAGCCTCACAAACAGCCTCTGATTTTCCCTCCTGTTTTGAAGGAAGAAATTCCTCTCATAAACTAGCTGAAGAATCCCTGCATGAAATGAAACAAAAATGATAATGTTTTAGTTTATTGTCCACTAAGCTCTTCTGTCCCAGTATTTCTGACCCAGCCTATTTTTTCCAACATGTTAGATAAAAGGTAAACAACAACACACACACACACACACAAACAAAAACCAACCATTTTCAACATCTCAAGCATCTCAAACAATTTAACATGCACTTTTTGCATTGTGTCTCGGAAAAATTAACATGTGCTATAAACAAAAATTCAATGCAACCCCCCCTTTTTTTTTGAACCTTCCCTATGGGCCAGGCCTTTTATACATTAGCAAAACAAAAATGAGTGAGATAAGATTTCTTTTTTCAAGAAGTTCACATCTAAGGGGGAAAGGCAGTTATAAGATAATAATTAAATGTGAAGATTTTGTAATCTTCAAGTTTTTGAACAGGTTTTGATAATCTCAAAACTACTTTGCAAGAGACAATAATTTTACCCTTTAACACAACATAGAGGATCAGTTTGCACAGGGAAAAAGATGACTTTTGCAGAGGCCTGGATCTCAATTCAATTTTTCGACCCTTTAAACTTCAAGAGGCAAATTCATCAAGAAGCTGTGACAGCAGAGATATTTTCACTTTGTCAAAAGTGAGTGCAATCTCATTTCTCCCTTTCCTCTAAATATTATCTTTCCATAGTTTACATAGTCCTTGTTTATATGCGAAAATATTTTTCCTGACATTTCTTCTAATCAAATCCCTTATCTTTGGGGGGACAACACAAACCCAGTCTTCTATAAGAAATCTGAGAGAGAGCTTGTCCATGGGTATCTCTTGTCTACTTCGTGATTGACAGTTGGTTGCTTCTAATAAATATTTGGCATTTAACCACAGCTGTCTTTGCCAGCTGGATTGTCAAAGAAAGGAAAAGGACTTGGGGCTTCCTAGTGCTGTGATGAGGGAAGAAACTTATGTTGATGAGGACAAAGATGATGGTGATGATAATGGTAGCACTATGGGTAAACATTTCATTAACATTGTTTCATCAGTCCTCAGCCCTGATAAGGTATTTAATGCTATCATCTCCATTTTACAGATGAGAAAACCGAGTCTCAGAGTTTTAAAGTATCTTTCGTGTTTGTACAGTTTGCAGGTAGCACAGCCGGGATTCAGAGTTACGTCTGACCGGCCTCAGTGTGTTCTTAATCACGTTGCTATCTGCATTGCTATTAAAAGGTGCTGACAGTGGGCAGCCATCTCTGAAAGGTCCTGGTCAATTTAACGGGCTCATCTCTTTGTCTCTGATGGGGAACTGGCTCTTTGACTTCAGTGAGGAGACCTAACCAGTTCTAAACAGTGATGATTATTTCCAGACTTATGTAATTTTGTAGCTAGAAGAAATCTTACCAATCTAACTTCTTATTGGAAAGGGAAGAAAGTTAAGACTCAGAGAGAGCCTCAGTGCCCAGCGATGCCCAGCCAGAGCTCAGTGTTCTGCCCTCCCAAGCTGAAATTTTCCTCACCTAGAAATGGGCTAAGAGAGTGGAAACAGCCTAACCGTTTGCAATTCAGTGGCACACGGATAAAGATGACAGGTAACCGAGGGATCGGTCAGTAGATGTGGGGTGTGTCAGTATCTTCACGGGGACGTTTGCGGCATCTGAGTCCTTTGGCCTTACATTTAAATTGTCCCAAAGAATTTTGGTACTTAGTACTGTTACTTTGCAGAACATCATATTCCCTCTTGCTGCCCAGCTTGCTCTATCCGTTTGTCTGCTTTTAACGTTCTCTTTCTCACCCGATTTGCTCTTGCCAGTAGTGGGAAAGCAGATAGATCCAGTGTGTTCAAGCCACGCTTAATATAAACAGAAATAGACTCCAGCTGGGTGTGGAAGGAAACTGCATTAACTAAGATGGATGTGTTGGTATGTAGGTAGTAGGTATATGTTTTAGAGATTTATTTATCTGAGAGAGAGAGAGAATAAGCAGGCGGGGCAGAAGGAGAGGGAGAAAGAGCCCCGGGCAGACTCCTCATTGAGCCTGGAACCCTGCTTGGGGCTCATCCCCATCACCATGAGATCGCCACCTGAGCCAAAACCAAGAGTTGGACACTTAACTGTCCCAGGAGGTGCCCCAAGGGTGTGTTTTTATATGTGGCCTTTTGGACTGATTTCAGCTTCTGGAAACCAGATCATTCTTGTCTTTGTCTTCCCTTTTGTGTTTTCTTTTATTGTTTTGTTTTTAGCTGATTCTAGGCCACGGTAAAGTTCATGATGATAAGTCATATCTGAACAGAGATAAAAACACCTGACTGCATTTCAGTGACCACACTTTCAGTTTAGAACACAAATCCTGTTTTTATGTGGAGCTTAACTTTTTTTCTGTTATGGAAATTATGGCTCAGAAAGATTAAAACTTTTCAAGTACAAGCACAGAGCTCACTCTCAGTTCCCAGATTCCTGATCTTGTTCCTTCCGGATCCAGTGATCCACTGACCCGAGAGGTGATGTGACTACAGAGAAAACACCTCTCTCTACTCCTAGCAACTTTAGTTGAGTTCCAGTATCACAGGTGATTGTTGCCACAGCCTGAGGCACAGAGGTATTAAGCGGCATCAGAGGAGTTTCCCCATCTGTCTGATCTGACCTGGTTTAAACTGTTAAATGAATAATGCAGGAGTCCGCAGGCTGGCACTAGACAAGGTGAGGTACCTCTTCTTCATTCCTGGACACTGTCAGGTGAATGAAAGGCAAACAGTAACAAAACAAACAAAAAAGTATGACTATTTTTGTGTTTCCGTACTTAGACAAGATGTGTTTATTGCATGAAAAGATCTAGCTACTGCTGGGCTCCTTGGAGGGCAAATAAAAACAAAAAACAAAAAACAAACAAAAAAACCCCCAAACAACAAAAACAACAACAACAAAAACCTTCCTTTTTCTGAATTACAAACCAGTTGAGAATCACAATCAAAGCATGAGGCAGAAAGGGTCAGAGTATCACCTGCATTGCTGTGATGATCAAGCTATTTTTGAAGAATGTTGGCACAGACATAAAACTCTAATCCCCAAACTCAATCCTGATCCCTCGGAGTCCCTCACTAGGGCAGGCCTTTCCCACCAGCCGGGGGGCATGCGGGCTTCCCCACTGAAGGGGGATGGGCCTATGACCAGTTTCTCATTCCCAACCCTTCCACCTGGTAAGTCGGCCCAATTTCCCTGGAATGGCAGGTGTGAGGCACAGGAAGAGGCAGGGGAGTGAGACGGTGGTCCTCCCTCTACATAATAAATACATACATACATACATACATACAAAAATAATATAAAATACAAAATACAAATACACAATAAAATACAAAAAAATAAAATAAAAACAAAACCCCAAAAACGTGAGGAATGGGGAATAAACATCCCTAAGCAATGGGGCGGGGGGAGCAGGTTGTAGACACTTGAAGTCCAAGGTTTATCGTCTATGTACGGTGCTTTATATATGTTGTATCATTTAACCTTAAAATACTTTACCCCCCACCCAGCCCCAGCCCTACCTTACACACACTGAAGGAGTTGCCTATAATATTAGTATCACCATTTAAAGGTGAGGAAGCGGCCTTAGGTCGCTCACCTTGCTCAAACCAGGTGAACGCGGTGGTCACAAGAGGAGCAGAGTCCCACGCAGACCTGACTTAGGAACCCATTCTCCCCACATCTCGAGTCTCTGGTGAACCATTTCTCATGTTAATACATCTGAAAGGACTTATCCAGGAAAGTAAGATGTCTTCGTTGAAAGACATTCTGAAACCGTGTTGATAGGAATTCGGTAGTTCACCAATACAAAGTTTAGACTGTGATTTTGTTAACGTTTTGGGGGGGATAACTTTAAACTTACAGAAAAGATACAAAAATAGATGTAGAATTCCCACATGCCCTTCACACAGCTTCCCCTAACGTAAACATCTTCTAGAATCCTAGCAAAATTACCAAAAACAGGTTATTGATACCGGTACAACATTATTGGGTCAACTACAAACCTTACTCAAATTGTACCATGGTTTTCAATATGGACTGTGACTTCTTTTGAGGACAGCAGCTGTATTATATTCACTTTCATATCCACCGTGCCCACTGGGAAGTCTGGTCTGAAGTTGGTGATCCAGAATGAGTAAATGATCTGTTTGTGGAATGAGTAAATGAGTGAATGGATGTCGAGCTCCATAATACGACTTCGGTGTGTTTGTGGACATACGCGTGCCACAGCATAGAAACACACAGGAATTGTGATCAGAACAAATGATATTCAGATCTGAATTCTACATTAGGCTTTGTAAAGTATAGTTTGTTACAATGGTGAGAAGTTTTCAAAAGTAAAAGAGAGTCTACTAACCAGAAATAACCAGATACAGCAGAATTCATGAAATGATCAGAAAGAGTGTTAACATTCATTTTATCGTGAGTGTGAGAGTGTGTGTGTGTGTGTGTGTTTCGTGTCACACTTCTGTAAATGCCCAGGCGGGAGAATCAGCAGTTTCTGGCAATCGGTCTTGCATTTATGGGCAGGTTAAAGAAGTTCACATTGAACCAAATTACAGAAACTCTCTTTCTGGAGGAGGAACTCCACACAGATGCTTTTCAGGCTTCTATTTTCTTTTGCACTGAGTTCCACAGAGATAACATTAATGAAGTGAGAATTTCGCTGTGACAGTGGTTTCTGACAGCTTCAAAAATAAACACTCTTTTATCTCAACCTTTATACCCGAGGAATGTGAAACCAGGAGAAAAGTAATATTCAAAGCACAGAATTCCTTTTAGTAGCTTATTGGACCTTGAAATGGTCAACTTCTTATTGTTTTCTCCATCATCTTTTAACCAAACTAAAAATATCAACGTGAAAAAGTGTAGAAAGGCAAGGATATGGCATTACACTTAGTTGGGCAAGACTGGTATTAATGTTGTTATGAGAACTGATTTCTCTGAAAAAGTTCAACTTTTAAAAGGCTTTAATTATTTTATTGTTGTTACTTAGATGGAAGACGTCATAGCACGCATGCAAGATGAAAAAAATGGAATTCCCATCCGTACCGTCAAAAGCTTTCTTTCCAAGATACCTAGCGTCTTCTCTGGTAAGTGTGCGTTCAGCACAGAACTGCTTTTTTTCTCTAGCACCTTCAGCATAACCGTTGAAAATCAATTCTTGCCACTCAGTGTAGAAACCCTCTGACTCATTTGTCCAGTAGCTCTTAGGAAATACCCATGCCGTGTTCCATATCATGTGAGATCCTTGGAGTGATAGTAAAACAAAACAAAAAAGTGAAAATCATGACCTTACCTCACTCCGGGTCAGTGGCACAGATATGATGAGCAAATGGGAAATAATAGAACATGATCTTAAAGATGTACGAAGCAACACGGTGAGATTATGTATAAAATGAGGAGGACGAGGGGTGTGTGGGTGGCTCAGTGGGTTAAGCATCCGACTCAGGGTCTCAGCTCAGGTCTTGATCTCAGGGTCATATGTTTAGGCCCTAAGAGGATGAAAACCATCAGTCAGAGAGGGATTCCTGAACAGCGGTGATGGGTGAGCAGAGTTTGGTGAGTGAGTAGCCCTGTCAGCTTCAAGACCTCCAGCTGTGGCTGCAGATCGGGTGACTGGGGTGAGGATGTGTAGAGAGAGAAATGTGTGGAAAGGCTGGAACAGATGGTCTGCGGTCGGACGATGAGGGTCTTTGAAAGTCAACCCAAGAGTCTAACTCTGATGTATGGAGAGTCTTCCCACTCTCGCAGAGCACATTATGATGAAGGTGCTTGGGGCAAAATGGCGTTCAGTGAGGGCCATTGTCACCATGATGCCCAAGGCCTGTGTAGGAAGAGTTTGGGTCCAACATTCTCATATCCAGGGAGTGAAGAGTTAGAGGGGAAGCAGGAGCGTCTGTTAAATAACTGGCATGTAGGCTATAAGAGGACACAACCCGGGGGGGGGGTTTGTTTTTTAATTGGGTGACTGTGAGACTAAGGAGTCCTTAGCAGCAGTAGGGAATCCTCGCGGTTGGATTGGAAGTGACTAGAGGAAATGGTGGTTAGAAATCTGTGCTCCAGCTCCGGGAGACGGGCGATGCCCAAGCTGTGGGACTGAGGCGTGCTAGGCCTGGGCTAGCGTGGCACGGAGAAGCAGCAGAATCAGACAGACCAGAGCCTTCACGGCGCGTCAGCAGGGGAAGGACGCTGGGCTGGGCCCGTGGAGGATTTGCTTGGTGGGGTTCCTGAGCAAGGGTTCCGTGCGGTTCCTGAGCAAGGGTTCCGTGGGGTTCCTGAGCAAGGGTTCCGTGGGGTTCCTGAGCAAGGGTTCCGTGGGGTTCCTGAGCAAGGGTTCCGTGCGGTTCCTGAGCAAGGGTTCCGTGGGGTTCCTGAGCAAGGGTTCCGTTGTACTTCCTCGTGAACAAGAGTTGAAAGAAGAATGATGGTCAGCAGGCCCTCAGCCTCGGTGAGAGGGTAATGGGACCAGAATACAAACAGGCAGGCCCCGTTGCTGGGGTTTGGGGGCTGCGTTGTTCTTTGATGAATGGGAGAGAGAACAGGGACCAGACGAGACATGGGGTCTCACAAAATACACCCTCTTTTTCCTGCCACTGCCTTCCACGCCCACTTGGTCCCAGTTTCTTGCTCTCCTCTGATGATGGCCTGTGTCATCTCGCGTCCGGGGCCTTCTGCCTTCTCACTGACTCACTTCCTGACTTCTGGGTCATTTCAAGATGAAATTCTGTCCATTCTTTAGAAGCTAGTTCAGAGAGCTCTTTGGAGAAAACTATCCTGAGCCTTCATTCTCTGTGCTCTCAAAAACAAAAAGCAAAACCTTGTTATTTGCTTCACTCATAGCAGTTATTATGCTCTACTTTGGCTTATATTTTTGTATCCTGTCCTGCATCCTCTAGAAGATCGTAAAAGCACCTTGGAGTCAGCGACTTACAGAGTTAACTTTGTACCTAAACCCAGACATGAACAGCACTCCTATTTTGATGACCAGTGAGAGAAGTGACCTCCTGCAGTTCCCACGTGCAGAGGTTGCACACTGAAATGCAGTCAGAATCCGGCAGATGGGAGCTGTGAGTTACCCAGCCCTCTGCCCCAGGAACAACGGCCAGGTCCCCCGCACATGGCCTGTGTGAGGGCGTGGCAGTTCAGCAGTGTTTGATGACGAGATCCATAGACACAAATGGCCGCACAAGAAAAGTTTAGCTCTTCAGATTAAGCGGGGCTGCAGGTTCGAGTTACCTGTTTTCACGGTGAATCTAAAATTTTTGGTTGAGTTCTTCAAGGAGCAGTAAATACCTCACTTGTGCCATTCCCCTACGGTTCCGTAAAATTTCATACAGCTCCGATGTAGCATCCTCCTGGAAGAAAGTTCAGCTGACAGAATTAAGATCTTAATTAAAAAGTAAGATGGGGGGGCGCCTGGGTGGCTCAGTGGGTTAAAGCCTCTGCCTTCAGCTCAGGTCATGATCCCAGGGTCCTGGGATCGAGCCCCACATCCGGCTCTCTGCTCCTCCGAAAGCCTGCTTTCTCCTCTCTCTCTGCCTGCTTGTGATCTCTGTCTGTCAAATAAATAAATAAAATCTTTTAAAAAGAAAAAAAGTAAGATGGGACATATAGATCGAGAAGGAACCAGGGGACTTGTTTTAACGTTCATTGGCATGAAACAAGGTGGTCCTTATATAAGGACAGTATTGATGACGTCTTCATATTAATGTAATGAGTTTCTACTTTTCATTCTGTGTTTCTTAGAGACTTTTCCTGAGCTCTGCCTCCCGGTTTGATGATCTGTTTTGCTGCAGATTTAACTGACATAATAGTATTAACATCTAGGATTTACCAACCTCTCTGTCACGATAGCCCCGCATTGTAACGGTCTGAAGCCCTGTCTGCTTCTCTAGCAGTTTTTAGTCTGTGGTGATCATTTTCCTCCCCAGATACTTCCTGCAGGGATGAGGGATGAATCCCCAGGTCCTTTGGTGGTCCCCTCGCCACCTGCCGCTCGCTCTCCCGCCTGCCCGCCCCTCCCCCCTCCCTCCAGGCGTGCCTCACGGTCTACCGTGGTCTACCGCAGCGCTCCTAGAGAAGGAGCGCATCTGCTGACGTCCCGGCCCTTAGCACAACCGGAAACGGATTGTGGTGAATGAGCGACGTCATGTGTGAGAGGAGGGTGGTGGGCGTCTCTGGTACTGTGAATCTGGTTCTCTCAGGTTTCCCACGGAAGCTCCCTGAAGCCTTGATGCTCAAAACATGGCCCAGGGACCAGTAGCGTCGGCCTCATCTGGAAATCTACTTAGAAATGTAATGGGTGAGCCCACCCAAACCCACCACATCAGAACCTCAGCCTTAACACTGACGCGCAAGAGTAGGGTCCCAGGGCTGGCCGGGGCTCCAGGTCAACACCTGTGTTTTACCCAGGGCGCTGGGTGCAGTGGCCAGCTTGCTTGTGCGGATCTTTCTAGGGTTTTCACAGGCCCTGATTATTATTATTCATTTTTTCTTTTCTACAATCTGACCTCAGTCAAACCTATCCCAGCCCATTAAATGTTTTTTGTTTTTGTTTTTGTTTTTGTTTTAAGATTTTATTTATTTCTTTGACAGACAGAGATCACAAGTAGGCAGAGAGGCAGGCAGAGAGAGGTGGTGAAGCAGGCTCCCCGCTGAGCAGAGAGCCCGATGCGGGGCTCAATCCCAGAACCCTGGGATCATGACCTGAGCGGAAGGCAGAGGCTTTAACCGACTGAGCCACCCAGGTGCCCCTGTTTTTGTTTTTTGTTTTTTTCTCTTGTGTTTGTTTTGCTTGGGGGAAGGAGAAGGGATTTGGACGAAGAATCTGGTTCCTTTACTCCCCACCCAAGAACCTGCTCAGCATCTCAGGTTGTGGAGCGACGGACACTGTCCAGCGACCCCTGGCAGCGCCTGTGCATGACATGTATGTCACGGCGGCCAAGGAAGGCCCCCACCTGCCTCTGGTGAGGACAGCTCTGATGAGAAAGCGATCATGCCATCCTACCCTCTCACAACATCGCAGATCCAGACCCCGATCCCATCAAAGAATCTTATGACACAGATAATATAGATGTGATTTGGGCTTTTGGGTTTTCATTTCTTTACTTTATCCCGTCCTGATAAATGCATTTCCTCCAACTAAACATCCAAGCCTTTTTTTTTTTTTTTTTTTTTTTTTTAGTTATTTAAGTCTTAGAACTTTTAATTTTGGCCTCCTGGTTTCTGCAGTGCCAAGATCGGGAGGAAAGTCTTTGAATGAACCCCCACGCTAACCCTTGAACTGGGGGGTAGGAGATAGCTTTGGGTGGAGCGATCCCACTGTGTCTCCCCCAGGTTGCTTCGTGGAGTAGGAGTAGCTCAGGCGGTTCTGATGGTGGTTCTGACAGGTGGTTCCGCCGGTTTAGGGGGTGAGCTCGGAGGTAAAGGCCGACCAGAGCTTGGCCTGTCCGTTCTCTTTCCCGGGATTCTTTCTGTTGCGTCTCCCAAACTTCAGCTCCGTGTGTGCGTGTCTGGCGCTGAGATCATGTAAAGTTGGGGGCTGGAGAGTGGGCCGGTGCGGAGAGAGGCGACGCGGACCTGTCTGACGCCCGAGAGCAACGGACCACGGGAGGAGAGGAGAAGAGGGGCAGAAAGTCCTGGGCGTCCCGGGGCTGTGCAGCCCTTGTCCCAGCCTTCTGGGACCCAGTGCTGGGACCTCACGCGCTTCCGGTGGGACTGCACGGCCCCTCCCCCACCCCAGCACACGCACACACACACATACACACACACCCACCCCGCCCCGTAAAACCTCTACCTGTCGTTTTGCTCAGTTCTTCGCTTCCCGTTTCTGTTTCGGACTTCTGCATCTGGAGCAGATTCCGTGGGGAGGCTCTTAGGAATGCAAGTTTCCGAGCCCCCCCTGCAGGTGCCTAGGGCTGAAACGCATCCAGGCAACCTGTATTTCCGAGCTGAAAATATGGGTACAGATGGGATTGGCGTCTTCTAGTCTTGGAGACCCGATAACTATTTTTCTTAAGGATTTTTATTTCAGGTAAAATTTTTATTTCAGGATTTTTATTTCACTGTTTTATCTACGCTACCGGGTTTTGCGGGCTAATGTTCTAATATTAGTGGGAAATAGACATATTGCGTATGTGTTGGTGTTCAAGGTTCAACCAAGTACAATCAATCAGGTGAGTTCTCTTCACAGCAGTTAAAAAAGTCAGTTGTGAGGTGGGCACCTGGGTGGGTCGGTGGTTAACCATCTGTCTTTGGCTCAGATCATGGTCCCAGGGTCGTGGGATCGAGCCCCACATCGGGCTCCTGCTCTGAGGGAAGCCTGCTTCTCCCTCCCCCACTCCACCTACTGTGCTCCCTCTCTCACTGTGTCTCTGTCAAATAAATAAAATGGAATCTTTAAGATTGGTGGTGGGGAGTCAGTTGTGGGAGCAAAACTGCTTAAATGCCTTCACTTTGTAATTGGATCTTCAACCAAGAACCCTAATTACATGTCCTGAATTGCCAAAAGAAATATCTTTATGAAGTTAGGGTATAATGATGAAGAAGCCTTTAGAGTAGGCAGAGAAATGATTATTTACATACTACTTTGTTAACTTTTGCAAAATATAAATCAAGGGCATTTACATCAAGTTCATTAAGTTGCTTAGGAGAGGACCCATAGATCTCATATATTTGTTAAGTAATAAATACTAAGAAAATTTTGTCTTTGAAGATAAACTTGACTTTTTCCATTTTTTAAAACAATAAGAAATGTGTAACCCATATTTTCCTTTTCCTGATTCCTCTCATTTCTAGGAAGCTCATTTGCTAAATTGAACATTTTATTGGTACTTTCTCACCTCACTCCTCACTGATGTATAACTTTCTTTTTTTCTTTGAATTGTTTTTTTTGTCTGTAAAAGACACAAGATAAAAGATCACTGTTGTTGTTTTCATCTGGGGTCTATTTGTGTGTGTGAAACAGAACGAGTGGGAGGGATTAATACTGTAAATTGCTTCGAGTCATGTTCTGAAGGTAAATAAGAATCCAGAAGTATCTGAGAAGTGTCTGTATACTTAGGAGTTGTTCTGCCCAGAATCCTCACCATTCAGCTGGGGCTCCATCTTGCCTTTGACCTGAAGCTCTCCATCACAGTATGAAAGATGAAGCTCAAATATTATTGCAAAAGAAGCGTCACGAAAGTGCTCATGCAATTTTTATACAATTGTGTCTTCAAATTGGAAAAATAGCTATGAAGCTAAAAATACAATATTTGTAAATTTTGCTGAGGATTTTCTCTGAATGACTCTCATAAGCCTTATTCCCGTGAGTAACTATTGTCCTAGAATTCATATCCTGTAACTTACAGTGCTTATTTATCTCTTGCCTGAAAATCTTCAGTAAGGCAAACTATGACACTCACATCAGCCACAAATCCTTTGTATTTCAGCCCAGAATGGAAGCAGAATATAGATCCAAATCCAGATGGAGCACGAGCCTGTGAATAAGAGGAAATGATTAATTTTACATTTTTCATAACATTTGGTCCATCTTTGATAGTATTTACTACTGTCATTTGCCGTGGCTACATGCATATCTGAATGATTTAAAACTGACAACGTAGTTTTTCAGATGCTTAAGATCAAGAGGTTGAAATAGGGCTTTTTTTTTTTTTTGGTACTTTATTTCTGGAAAATATGTTATAATAATATTGAATATTATTTACATGTAGATTTTTTATTGATTCACAATCATGGACATTTATAGAGTTTTAGAGTCTAATAAACCAAGAACATCTAACACAGGAGATGTTCACTAAATATTTGTTAAGTGGGTAACTAATAATTGTAATTTTAGAGGACATATTTGCATTCATATGGATTGTGAAGGGAGTTACACTATTGTGTGGCTTCATCAACACATGAAGATTATTTGGATTTTTTAAAAAGAACTTTTCTCAGTGTTTTTGGCCTCTCCATTGTGTAAAATTTTGTCTCTGAAGTCTAATGATATTATCTTGATTTATAACATAAACCACAAGAACAAGAACCTGGGCACAAATTCCATGGTGTTTTGAGGTGGGTCTCTAGATTTCTATTCGTTAATAACATATTACACAGGCCTCAGGAGCCTCTTGTGTTGTGGACATTTTGCCAGGCCTGGAGATATGGAGACGTAAGACATTGTTTCTGCCCTTGAGGAGGCCACTCTCCAGTGAGGAGACAACAAGGTGAAATAATTTTGGTGACAGGATACGCCCCGAGTGCTGAGGAGTGTGTGAAGTCTAACCCCGGCTTTTGCGGTCAGAGGCATTTCTTGGAGAAGATGACATCTGAGATTCATTGTGAAGGATGAATCAGAGTTAGCCAGACCAAAGGGGAGCAGTTGTTCAGAAATTCAAGGTGTGAAAGGGTCGTGTAAGCTCAGAGAACTTCCCAGATTGCATTGACCTTGACCCAGGGTGAGGCATGTGGGTTCCAGAGGGGAAGTCAGAACTGAAAGCAGTAGTACGAATCTTGAGGGATCCGACTTTTATCCTGTAACGAGTGAGGGGCATTTGGTGACTTTTAAGCAGGGAAATGGGGTCACCAAATTTTTTTCGTGGTGGTTTCTCTGGGGAAATGGAGGGAGTAAATATTTGTTTGTAGAGAAGGGAGACAAGGGTGGGAGCTGGGGCTGCGGACTGGAGCAAAGATGCTGACAACCTGACCCACCGGGCCAGTGGAATTGAAAAAAAAAATCAGATGTATAAGAAATTGTGAGGGCTTAGAAGGGACTTCATTAGTTCAGTACCAGGATTCAAGATGGGGGCCGGTGAGGGGGAGGGATTAGTGAGAGGCCAGATGGGTTAATCAAGAAGCCACTGCCCACAAAGACACCCATATTTATGACCTGACAGTGAATGCACAATGATACGTTCTACACATGAACTGGCAAACACAGGAATTTTCTTTCTCTGTATTTTTGTGGAGATGATGGAGAAGTGATGGTAAGTTTTGAACACCTTGAGTTTCAGATCCTCATAGAACAACCCTGTGAAGTGTCCAGCTGTTGAATATACATCTATATCTGGAATTCATGGGTATTTAGCAATACAACGAGTAGATGAGATCTAGTCTGGGTGGATTGTTGGTGAGAAGCAGAGTAGATGAGGTCTCTTCTGGAGTTTTGCGTGGAAGGAGAAAATCAGGGGACCAGAGACGGACCTCTGTGGAGCAGAAGCACTTAGGGCTGCACAGAATATGTGGCTCATATATGCTTGCTCTTTGAGTCCTGGCCTGCAGGATTGTTGCCTCAGTTCACTTGGGCCAGCAAGAAATATGGGTTCAAGGTGAACCCTAAAGTCCTCATTTAAGTGACTGGACATCACACTATTCTATGCCTGGAGATCTGACTCTAAGGGATAAAGACTCCAGTGGTTTTCTTTGAGAATCAGTCAGCACATGAAATCTAAACTCTCCCATCAACCTGCTTTATTCAAAATGGGTCATGCTCTATGCACTATGGAAGACTGTGGGATGAGGCCATCGCTGTGTTTATGATAGATAAGCTTAAAACCAACACTTGGCCAAACCTCAGGTAATATCTCTAGAAATACCCACTACCCTCTAGATTTCAATTATTCTAGATTGTGATGAAATAAATAAGCCTTTGCCTATTCTATGACTCCATTTCCTTCAATCAGTTGTGAAATTACTGGGTTTCCAGTGTTATTTTCTGTAGCAAGAACTAAACCAGAATACTCTTCTCAATTTTTTGTAAGTGGTGTAGGGTTTCATTAAACCTGAATTGGACCATGCCCGTGAAGCAGTCCACTGAGATCAGAAAAGTCTGCAGGACTGCCTGTTGGCAGCCATCAAATAAAAATATTCCCATTAAATCAGGTTATTTAACATGTTTGAAGATTGAACTTATGAACAAATTCTTAGGAGCCAAAAAGGTTGCTGCCTATTCTAAATCATCAAGCACTGTATATGGAGGAGAAAATGGTAGAAATTAGAGGGAGTTCTGCTCAGCCATTTCGACATTTTGTCTATTTCTATCTTTTGTCTTTTATTAGCTTGAGAAGGTTCTCCATCACAAGCATGTTGATAATTATGGGGTTGAATCTTGTTGCTATCCTTCTTTTGCCACTTAATTCCATCCCTCATCTGAAGCGGTCACTTTTAACAACAACTTACCACTGATTGGCAAGACCAAAGTTTGCGGTCAGAAAAGTTGTTTAATAGTCCTTATGTTGTGTGGCTTTGGCTGGCCTCAGGTCTTTTTTGCGTTTTAAGCTGCTTTATGTATGTGGGTATTAGTAACATTGAAAAGCTGTACATATTCAATGTAGACAACTTGATGACGTTGGAGATAAGTGTAAACCAGTGAAACCATCAGCAGTATCTGTGCTGTAAATGTATCTATCACCTTCCAAAGTTTCCTCCTGTCTTATTTATTTATTTATTTGGGGGGGGGGTGATGAGAACATTTAACATGAGAGCTACCCTCTTAACAGATTTTGAAGTACCCAGTATTGTTGTGTTTAGGAACTGTGATCTCCAGGATTTATTCATCTTGCGTAACTGAAACTTTGTACCCTTTGATGAGTACCTCTCCACTTCCCCCCTTTCCCCAGTCCCTGACAAGCCTTGTTCTACTCTCTGCGTCTGGTTTCCCCAGGTTAGACTCCTCACATTCATGACGTCCTGTATCTGTTCTTTTGTGTTCTGGCTTATTTCACTTAGCATAATGTTCTCCAGGTCCATGCCTGTTGTCACAAAAAGTCAAGATTTCTTTCTTTTCCAAGACTGAATAATATTCTGTCGGTCTCAAGCCTTAAGGCTCAGAAAAGTATTTAAATTCTCTGGAGTTCATTCTGACCATTTTTTGTTTCTTCCCCCTCTCTGTCCTACTCTTCCTCTTGACATGGTTAATATCAATGGAAGTGACATGTTGAGTCACTCCAATTGCATAGAAATAGAAACTGCGATATTTTATAATCACTGGATGTGGAACCACTTATATTTTATTATTAATTTGATTATCTAATAATGTACACAGTTCTCTGTGGTGCCTTAGTCATCTGTATGAAAACTGGGCAGTATATGTGTGCTTAAACATCAAGTTGCCTTTGGGGCATCTGGGCGGCTCTGTCAGCTAAGCATCTGACTCTTGGTTTTGGCTCAGGTCATGATCTCAGGGTGGTGAGATCAAGCCCCGTGTTGGGCTCTGTACTCAGCATGGGGTCTGTTTCAGATTCTCTCTCTTCCTCTCTTTCCCCCACACCCTCCCACCCTAGTTGCCCATGCTCTCTCTAAAATAAATGAGTAAATGAAAAGATCAAGTTGCCTTTAAATGTAATAGTTAAAATATGTCTTGCCTCTTTTCCTTTATTCCTCTAAGGGTCGTATGCATATTTGCTAGAGTCATGGAGGCCCAACCTGTGTAGGTTTAAACTTCCCATGTGGATAGTTGCAGAGGTAAGAAGAGAAAAGAGCAAGCTTGATTATATATGCACAGGCCAATGCAAGTTTTAGTAAGTATGTATTTTGCTTCTAAATGTTTTCGAGAGAAACTTTCAAAATGGCTAATATGACTTAACCCAACCTTATTTATATTTAAAGACAGGAAGGATGAGTCATCTCGAATGAACCCGTAAGCCTAGCTAGGTAATTCTAAGATGCTTCTAAATGTCTAAGGTGCTCCTTTCTGAAACTGACAGCTTACTGTGAAATTTATATTTATTTTTTTAATCTACCATTGGAATGGCTATCATGGGATATACAGAAATTCAGAAAGAGATTGATTTTGAAAATAATTCTAAAGTATGTTGGCAGAAATTATACTTGTCATCTCTTGTTTTTATGATACCCCAAAGAAAAGTAGAGAATGCAGAGGGGAACTTTATACATGGTAAATAAAAAAGAAAAATGTACTCTAAAAATATTGGCAGTTCTTAAAAGTTGAGTTCTGAAAACAACAACCACAACCACAGCAACAAGTGCTTGGAGAAAACAAGAAATGTTAACCAGATCCACAATCTGAACATGAACGTTTGCAAGAAGCCTATCCTTTCTTTGTCATCTCCTCACCACACTTCTCTGATCAAGTGACGAAGTCACTGGCACATAGTAACTCCGTAGTCAGCCAAGCTGGGGAACAAGAGAGAGGCCGGGCTGTCACATCGTCAGGTAGGCATTTAAATGATCTTTGCCGTGAAAGATTCTTCACCCCCTCTTGACTGTCACTCATTCCTTATTATAAAACAGCACCCATACGTGATTAGAAATAGTAAAGAATCTAATCTCAGCTGCTTGGACTCTCTGGCATAGGTTCTAGATACTTATTTTTCTGGAAACTCCGTACTATTGGGAAGTGATAAGGTTAGACATTTATTGGGCTCTTGCTATATTTGTAGAGAAATGATTTCTTTTATAATATGGATGGACCAATTTAATATGACCAACACGAAAGGCAAGTTTTTATTTATTTTCACCAGAATGCTAGAAGAAATATTACAAGTTGAGGAATATCCAGATGCTTTGAATTTGGCTTTAGCTTTTTGGGTAGATGTATCGACTAGGACCAGGACCTGTTTCTTCTTTCCAGGTAAGGGGAAGATAGTGGTTCCCTGCTTCCCTGTAGGGCCTTCTGAACATCTGATTTTGCTATTTTATATTAAGTGACTATTATTGTGATTGGAGTTGATTTTGTCCTCCAAATAACTCCATTCCAGGGTAGGAAAACTGCGTCTGAATACAAAAAGTGTGTCTGTCGAGTCCACACAGAAGACTTCTGACTGCCAGCCATGTTGGTTGTCTAGAATAGTTCTGTTGCCTTATCTTATACTCAGAATACCATAGCTTTTCCCTATGATGTTCCTCCTAGACGAGAACCTCTTTCTAACATTTTATTGCTGTATGACCAACAGCATGTAAATACATCTCTGGAGAGGGATTTCTTTACTTAAGATTCTGAAGAGACCTCAAGAGTAAATCATTAGCAGTGGGCCAAAATGAGTAATTTACTGGACAATACACCTGTGCCTACAGATTACTGGATTTCTATTCTTAAGGAGCACCCTAAAGAGAGACCTCTAGTTCTCCTATCCCTCCCTAGGAATCTGACAGGATTCCTAGTTAAGTACAGACTGAATGGGCAAATGTGTCACCAAGATTCTACCAGGAAATATTAGCCTCACTGATCTTGTAACTTTTTTTTAAGATGTCATGAAAGAGCAATTGGTATACTTTATTTAGAGTTTCCAAAAATTATCACTATATTTCTACAAAAAAAAAAAAAATAAAAGAGAGAGAGAGAGAGACTATGCATGGCAATGTTGGGACTATTTTGTCCTGGTTAAGGGATAATAGAAAAGGAAGAAAACATAGTATGGTCGTGAACAAACAATGTTCTGGAGGTCTGGAGAATCCCAGCTGGTGCTGAATTTTATCTTAGCATTTAAGTGTTATCTTTTTAGGCATCTAGATTCTTTAGATTTACAGATGATGCCAAATTGTACTAAAAAGTGAAAATTTGAGCCAAAAAAAATACGAAGATGAGAATGCCAGGATATGTGAATTATCATATCACTATCACCAGGAATGAATTTTATCAATACCAATAAGCTTTAGCCACATAGAAAGTAATACCTTTTTAAAAAGTAACACAAATCAATCTTCTTAGGAAGACAGGCTCAGTACTATAGTTGAGACCCTTGCAAGGACCAGAAGGCCACCAATAGTCTGGTCTCCTAAAGTCACTGCTCCATTGTGCTCCTTTGATGAAGGAGACCAGATACAGTTTTGATTAAGGTGCTTAATATAAAAAAGGGGGAGGAAATTGGACAGAAGGTGAAAACAGTGCTACCCATATTCAAAACCAAATGAGTATGAGCTTCTCAGAGTTTGGACCATTTCACACCTTTAATCCAACCTCAAAGTCAACAACAGAGTTTGAAAAAGAGTCAGTACAAGGGTGCCCCTTAAAAGGCAACTTTTACATGAAAGATACAAAGAATTTGTATGGCCTCAGTAATTACAGAATAGAACTTGTTATTGGTCCTGTGTTAAAAATAGTTCGAAAAGGGTTAGGTAACTAGGCATAGTACATGCCCAGGAGATAACAAGAGAAGAAGGGCGATTTAGCCTTAGCGTTTTTTTTTTTTTTTTTTTTTTGAATGTTGATGTTACTGGGAAACTCACTATTTCTGCATGTGATATGTAGAAAATGAACAATTATAAATGGAGACATTATTATAGTTATTTTATTATGATGATTTTTATTATCCCTTTAGAGGCTTGGTTTAGGCCCAGATTTGGAATTCTCTTCCCTGCTAGGTAGCTAAGCTATTGCAAAATCAAGGAATTACCTATATTGGGAAGCTCTGTAGCTTCTGCTCCAAGGTTTTCCAAGTATGTGCTCAAAAGCTATTAGTTTAAGTCCTATTAGTTTCATCAAATAATAATCATTCTTCACATTCTCAAGGTACCTTATAGCTCTCAATACTCTTTTTTTTAATGATGATATGTTAGTCACCATACAGTACCTCATTAGTTTTTGTAGTGTCCCCTGATTCATTGTTTGCGTATAACATCAATACTCAGTACTCTTTACTGTGTCTCATCTTTTACTCCTCACAACAAATAACTATATATATATATATATATATATCAGAGTGAAATCTTGGGACACAAAGTTTTGTGAGTAGCTCTTTTCATATCTTATCATAGATTATTACGTACTGATATTGGTGTTCTGCCTTAAGTAAATCACATTTTTACATACTTCACTAATCTCTGTGTTATTATAATGTCAGCACTCAGTGGGTTGTGCCATCTGGACAATTACTGAAAGAATAAAATAGTGAAAGTCACAGGCAGGCTTGCAAATTTATCTCGGGAGATTTCACGGACGCAGACGTATTAAATTTTCATTTTATAGTAATCCACTCTGGAAATTATTTCTCACAAATGTCATCTTTTCTTTAAGTCAACAGACCCGAAAAGCTTAATTTTGTTCCTTGGTGAGTTATTTTCTAAAACCCTGGAAATGATAGGTTGCTAAAGAAAAACCCATTAAAGAGGAGCTTACTTCTTTGAATGAATCCATTAGCACGGCTTTCTTTGGAGAGAAACAAATTCACCCTTGAGTGAGATGGTGAGTTAGGGTGACACTGAAGTCTTCATTATCCCCGAGTGTGAATAAATCTTGATGACTGAACTGCTGGTGTGGGTGTGTTTTTTGCAATAACGAATTGGTACACATGTTCAAGGTGCAGCTGTCACCTACTGTTTGGTGCCGCCTTTTGATCCTGATGACACCATCTGGTTTTTCCCCTTCCTCTCTCTCTCTCTCTCAGAACAGATGGAGAATGGCTCTAGATTCTCAGCTCCCCGAATTCTAGGACCGAGAACTGTCTCATCCAGACCCTCTCCCACCCCGTCCCCACCCCTACACCAACCGCCATTTATCATTCGTAACCCTGTGGATTTTGCTGGCACTGCGTTCTTCTTCATGAAATTTATTTTACCTGACATTTTATCCTCAGTGGGAATGGATGGGGCTCTTACTAGAAGCTGTAAGCATTTGGTGAACAAGAATAATGTCTCCTTTCAATCTGTATCCTCCATGCACTCAGCGCCTGGTACCTGGAAGACAGTCAGCAAATGGTAATACTTCTCCTAGGGCAGGGGATGTCCTGGGCATTCAGGTACATTCACAAATTTCACTTCTCGATTCGTGGGCACTGGAAAGAGCACTCAGTCTAATCCTATGCTCTGTTGGCCTCTGGCGCTGGACCATGTGTTTATCTCAGCGGGAGCCCTGGACCCACGGCAGCTCGGCTCCGCTGTCTATTACGGCCTTAGATGGGTTTCAAGATGGAGAATCAGGAAATTGAACACAATTTTCAAATTCCTCCAAGGTCCGAAACACACTCGATTTAAATGTTATTATTGGGTTTATACTGAGTTTGCAGAACGATGGACATTCCCATATTCAAGTGTAAATATTCTTCCGAGCCTGTCTGGAATAGTGGAAGGAGTATAGACTGGTAGGAAACAGACCTGGGTTTTAGTCCCATTTCTCCTGGGCCAGCGAGGAGCACCGTACGTTGCATGACAGTTCCGGTTCTGAGGCATAGATGGATATGAATCCATCTGGGTCCAAACGACTATCATAGCAACTACTAGCATTTACTGAGTTCTTACAATGTAGTTGGCCCTCAGTCAATATTAACGTTTTAGATGTATTATTTCATGTAACAGTGTCCTTACAAAGGTAAGTAAAAGAGCAGGTCAATGACTTGCTCCAGGTAAAGCCATTAGTAAGCAGGAGAGCGGACATTTGAATTTAGGTTAATTTAATAATGTGTCTATATCTGTACATATCATTATAATATGTATCATATATTATTATGATATGTAATATATATTATATAACACATAGCTCAATATTATATGTAATTATAATGTATATCACAATCTGTTTCCCTGAAATAATTTGAATTATTTATCCTTCCTTATTTCATTTTGCATTCAGCTTCGAAAATGTCTCTTTCTTCATAGAGAAGTCAGTCCAGTGAGAGATTTGACATGAGTGGTAATCAAATGGCTTTTCCTTTTTGGTTTCGAGACTTGACTCTAAGTATCAGTCTGCTCCCCTCAGGACCCTGGTGCTTTATTTGGTAAGAAAGTGGCACGTTTTCTTAGGAGCAGGAGCAGTCCGTGAGGAAGGAGGAAAAACGACGTGCCGAGCGACCCGTGCTGCGGAAGTGTGGTGTGGGGCAGAGAAACAGAGCAAAAAGGAACAGAACGGGGGCTGCAGGGCTAACGGTGTAAACTTCCTTGGGGCCCCTTCACTGGACCAGAAGCACTGGACGCTCCCCCTTTCGCCGTCCGTTCCTCGTCCCCCTCCACGGACGGAGCAGCCGACACAGGAGCAAAGTCTCCACATTGCACAGCAGCGTGACCCCCACCTCCCTCCAGAAACCACACTTATCACATTACGCAGTTCTCAGACTTCTCGTTCTTTGTCATTTTTATTATGATGATCCGTTCGCCGCTGTACAGTACATCATTAGTTCTTGATGCAGTGGTCAGTGATTCATTAGTTGTGAATGATTCGCAGTTGTCAGTGATTCACCATAGCACGGGCCCTCCTCATTACCCACCACCCTGTAACCCCCTCCTCTCACACTCCTCTCTTCTGAAACCCCCAGATTGTTTCTTGGGGTCCATAGTCTCTCATGGTTCCTCTCCCTCTCTGGTGCCTCCCCGTTTGGATTTCCCTCCCTTCCCCTGTGGTCCTCTGTGCTATTGCTAATGTTCCACATACAGGTGAGACCATACGATAATTGTCTGTCTCTGCTTGATGTAACTTCATTCGACTTAATCCCCTCCAGTCCCATTCATGTTGATGCAAACGTTGGGTATTCATCCTTTCTGATGGCTGCGTAATACTCCATGGTATATATGGACCACATCTTCTTCATCCATTCATCTGTTTGGGGGCATCTCAGCTCCTTCCACAGTTTGGCTGTTGTCACCATTGCTGCTATGAACGTTGGGGTACAGATGCCCCTTCTTTTCACTACATCTGTATCTTTGGGGTAGATACCGAGTAGCACAATTGCCAACTTGTTCTTACTGCTGATCACCACGGAACATATGTGTATCCTCATTAGCCACTTTTGTCTCTTTCATTTATTCTCTGGGTCAGATTTCTACGAACTCATGTCATTTGCATAACTGCTCCACCTGTTTCCAGGGAAACAGCTGTGCTTTCTGTATAAATATGAGATTGTTTGTCCTAACTGCCCTTTGCCACATTTTGTTACAATGAAATATTTTGGGGAGTTGTTTATTTTTCAATTTCTTCTTCAAAAATTATGTACTAAGTTATTTTTCCCATACCAATCCCTTTTTTTCCTCTGTACCCAAGGACTCTGTTAAGAAAGGAGAGCAGTTGATTTTAGAGGGTTTGTTGGAACCAGGGAGAGTCAGAAGAGGAAAGTTACGGGGTTGGGCTTTTAATTCAGTCTCTAGCCTGTGCTGTGGCATGGACTTAGAGCATGACCTCTCTCTCTTTTTGGCTGGAGATTGGGGAATGATTTACACAAGGTCACATTTTACCCTGTGAGCAAAAATGACAGTTTCTAAAACTACAGCCTTTCTTTTGTGGCATTGGAGTTCCTCACTGAGCAAAACTGTCCCCCGTGTTTATTGCAGAGTGCCGAATTCCCATGTGAAAGTACCTAATGTTCAAAGAATTACCAAGATGTACATAAAAAATTGCTTGGCCATTAAGTGTAGCACAGATGAGGGACAAGATGTTCTTGCTTTAAACAGAAACTGTACACTCAAGACTCAAACTAAATAGATACTAAATTAAGCCCAGAGATCACTTTAATGTGATTTTTGGTCTAATTATCGTTGGTATAAGCAGAATAATTCTCACCTCATACTACTACTGGGAACTTAAACTTTAGTAATCATCCAAACCTAAATGTAGTGGGAGCGCCCGTGGATGGGAGGGTCACGTCATCTGCTCAGAGATTGCCCCATAAAGCGTCAAAACAGAAAATGCTTGGCACAGCCATACAGAAATTCCTGTGAGAATAAAATTTCACACTTGACACAGTGAGGGAAGAATGTAAGATGATATGTTGTTAAAGACTGAATTGTTTGTGCCTTGGGGTTCAGAGTGGTGGGGAGTCATCAGTCAGGAGGGGCTGGGATGGTCAACAAAAGACTCATCAATAAAGAGGAGAGAGATGCGGAAGCAAATGAAGAGTGTCCTAGGAGAGACTCAGTCTGAGAAGCGTCACACCTGAATCAAATGGAAACATCTGTCCCACACATCTTGGCCGCTAAAGATTACCCTCTGGGGTCCTCCAGGGGGACTCCCCACGAGCGCTATAATCTCAGGATGGCTTTGCATGCTCAGTCACTGTAAGTTGAAATGGAAAACTGCCAACTTCAAGTGAATTCGGAGTTGAGTTTGGTGATGGATGTACCATTCCAAGACTTGGAAGATGCATTCAAAGGAGTTGTGCTGATGATTTAAAATGTTTGCAAGGAAGCCTGACAAAAATCTGATGCCAAGAATCACTGACCTCTTGGTCACCCCATAAATGCCTATCTTAAAATGACAAACTAATCTAGTAGCTCTTTTCAAAAATGACAGTTTTCATGGCCCGCACATCTGTCTTTGTGAGATCATGTGCTTTTAGTGACCTTCCGTTCTCAGAACAAATTCCCTTTTGGAAATTTTCTAGGACCCATATGTGGACAATACCGAGGTTAGAGAGGACCAGATCGCACATGGAAAACCTGCTTTCTCATTCCCTCCCCTTTATCAAGGACTTGTTAGTGTAGGGTTAACAAGCCCTGGGTATAAAACATTTGGTTTTGAAAGCTTTTTGCTGCCAGACCTATTTCTCCTCTTAGCCTAAGCCTTAGGAAACCTAAAAAGGGAGTTAAAAATAGAACTAACATTTTCGTTAGAAATTTAAGGCATCTTCCTCTTTTGGATGAGAGCAAAGTTTCCTTTAATATTTGACTTTTTCCCCTTCTCTTTTCGGCAGCCTTCAGATGTACAAATCTCATTGAAGTCATTCCAGGCTGAAAGCATTTTATGATCAAATACCAGAAAGCTAAAAATAAGTATTCTACCCTCTCTCTAGAGGTCACTGAATATTTCTCTTAACCTTTCTGGTCAGGTGGCCTTTTAGCAGGAGAGGGATGTTAATGGTTGATGCGGTGGAAGATCAGTAAATAATCCAAAAATAGCTGCACTCAGACCCAGCCCACGGTGCTAGGCGGCCTGGCTTGTTGAAGAACTTAAGGAGTTTTTGAAAATGGTGACGCAGCCCAAACTCCAAGGCCAGTGTTATCTTACAGCAATTAGTAGCTATCATATTTGATGGCTCAAAAGCCATCCCTTCTTTTCTTGGCACCACTGATTCGGATTTCCGCTGGGTAACTACCTCACCAGGCTCTCTGTCCACGTGGTGTGAGGGAGCACAGCCTCATCCCTGGATCAAGGGTGAGGGGAGCGAACGTGACTCAGGGTTGGGAAATCGGAAACTCACGGCTGGTGCTTTTGCTAGAAAAGACTCTCTGTTCCCACGTGTTGCTAAGGTGGCAGATGTAAACCTCAAAGAGAAAAAATCTCTGGAAAGGAAGCTAGTGCAGAAGAAAGCAGAGCCATTTGCTCCTGAAAACAACTTTTAAGCACCTGGATCCAGTGGTTCCTAAAACTTTTCAGCTACCGAGCTGGTAAATTCCCACTTTACTTAAGTTAGCTTCACCTGCTTCTCTGGTCATGAGCCTAGAATAATGCGTTCCTTATAATTGTCCTCAAATCTCAACTGTTTCCCAGAGCTTCTTTGTACATGGCACCAAACTTGGGTTTTTTTTTTTTCCTTTGGGTGAAAAATTCCTTTTAAAGTGGCACTTTTTCGCCTTTAGGTTGAAACACCAAAATAAAGCACCATTTTTTCCCCTCTTAAAATTAAACAAGCTAAGATATAAAGACAGCTAATCATCTGCTTCTGTCATTGGGGTCTTCGGCTGCCCTTAACTTTCTAGTTGTAGCAACTCAAACAATCAAGATGGCATCTGTGAAGGAAAATCAATCCCATTGGCTATCGGCCATTAACTTTTAAACTATCTGACTATAATCTGGTTTCTGCCCCTCTCTGTTCCTCCCAGATGCTAAAAACCAACCCTAGGAATACGCCTGGGTGAGGTACACTCTTGTTCACACTGTAATTTTGCAGACTTTGGAATTTTGAAACTTTCCAAGGGGTTTCCACCACAATGTGGATCATGGGAGGCAAGAGTCAATTTTTTTTTTTTTAAGATTTTATTTATTTATTTGACAGAGATCACAAGTAGGCAGAGAGGCAGGCAGAGAGAGAGAGAGAGGAGGAAACAGGCTCCCCGCTGAGCAGAGAGCCCGATGCAGGACTTGATCCTAGGACCCTGGGATCATGACCTGAGCCAAAGGCAGAAGCTTTAACCCACTGAGCCACCCAGGCACCCAAGAGTCGTGGGGTTTTTGTTGTTGTTTTTGTTGTTGTTTGCCCTCATATCCACTCTGTGGTCCTGATATGGAATAAGTGCTCAGAAAATATTTATGAAGCCAAACCAGTCTATGTCACTTTGTAGTCGAAGTATACATTTGCCCTCCATGGCTGCCTATTTAGTGAGAGTTCTCGTTGAGCACCTCCTAGGGTCAGACACTGTGAGATGCGTGCATGACCCAAAAATCAGAAGGCATGCTCCACCCGACTGCACTGGGACTTTCTCATTATACTTGGAAAATTGGCATGTAGAATTCCTCTTCTGCTCTTCCTTAAATACACAAAAGTGGCAATAGAGGAATGTTCAAAAGGCATTAATCCACAAAGACAAGGAGGACAGGCAGGAGAGAAGGAAAAAATGGGTGACATATGCAATTTTTTTTTTCTGGTTTGGAATAAGGGAAGTGATGGAAGAGAAGTGTCCACTCTTAGTAGAGTAGACTTAACTGTAACCCAGTTTCCAACAGAGACACCAGTGGGAAATGAGCCAGTTTGCCCCCAAAGAACCTTGTGCCATGGAAGACTTAGTTAAGGAGTAGGGCTGAAAAATGATGGAGTCATTGGAAGAATGGATCTAGAGCAACTGGACCCTATGCAACTTTCAACGAAGTCAGAGTTTTATTTTATGGTTACTTGGGGAATCTTCTGGTATGAGAATATCAGGTCCAGTATGGAGGGTTGCGGTAGAAAAGGCAAGTAAATGGAAATCTATGTTACTGAACTTAGACTTTGGCCCCCCTTTCCCAGCCTGCTTCCTGAATACTGACAATCATATGCAGGCTACCTAGCTGGGATCTTAGGGGACACCCACCTGAAGACATTTACTGGCCCTAGAGCAGTGGCCTTCCTGTACTGGTATTTGTTTCAGTCTTAAATTTATTCAGAAAAAGAAAGGAATAACAGTATACAGAAAGACAGGTTCACATATATGCACACCTGGAGAAAGCTGATGATTCAGCTTCAGTAATTCAGCAAATATTTCTTGGAGTTGATAACAGTGCACATCTTGTGGAATCACAGGTACCAGCAGGTAAGAGAATTTCTAGGACTGGCCAGGAAGGGAAGTATATGCTCTTTTAAAAAAAATTATTATTATTATTATTATTATTATTATTATTATTATTATTATGTTCAGTTAGCCAACATGTAATACATTGTTGGTTTTTGATGTAGTGTTCAATGATTCATTACTTGTGTATAATACCCAGTGCCCATCACCACATGTGCCCTCCTTAATACCCATCCCCCGGTCACCCCATCCCCCACCCCCTTCCCTTCTGTAACCCTCAGTTTGGTTCCTGGAGTCCAAAGTCTCTCATGGTTTGTCTCCCTCTCTGATTTCTTCCCATTCAGTTTTCCTTACCTTCCCCTGTGGTCCTCCACGCTATTCCTTGTGTTCCACATACGCGTGAAACCATATGATAATTATCTTTCTCCGCTTGACTTATTTCATGCAGCATAATCTCCTCCAGTCCCACCCATGTTGATACAAAAGTTGGGTATTCATCCTTTCTGATGGAGGCATAATATTCCATTGTGTATATGGGCCACATCTTCTTTATCCATTCATCCACTGAAGGGCATCTTGGCTCTTTCCACAGTTTCGCTATTGCGGACATTAACGCTATGAACATTGAGGTGCATGTACCTCTTATTTTCACTATATCTGTATCTTTGGGGCAAATACCCAGTAGTGCAGTTGCTGGCTTGCAGGTGTCTCTATTTTAAATGTCTTGAGGAACCTCCATACTGTTTTCCAAGTGTCTGTTCCAGCTTACATTCCCACCAGCAGTGTAAGGGTTCTTCTTTCTCTGTTTCCTCGTCAACTCTCGTTGCTTCCCGTCTTATTAATTTTGGCCATTCTAACTGGTGTAAGGTGGTATCTCATTGTGGTTTTGATTTGTATTTCCCTGATAGCTACTGATGTTGACCATTTTTTCATGTGTCTGTTAGCCATTTGAATGTCTTGTTTGGAGAAGTGTCTGTTCATGTCTTCTGCCCATTTCTTGACTGAATTCTCTGGTTTTTTGGGTGTTGAGTTTGAGAATTTCTTTATAGATCTTGGATACCAGCCTTTTGTCTGTAATATCATTTGCAAATATCTTCTCCCATTCCATGAGTCGCCTCTTAGTTTTGTTGACTGTTTCCTTTGCTGTGAAAAAGCTTTTTATATTCTCTTTTTTGAATCAAGAGAGCAAATGATGGAATTTAATACCTGTTTACCTGTATATCCCCAATAATTTAAAACTCTACACTTCTAAACTTTTAACTTACAGGTACTATAGTTTTAATTGAAAGAAAGAGTTCTGGGTTTACATAATTCAAAGACAGCTTAAGCTTTGTATACATTTTCCTGCTTCTAAAACATTTTTTTATGCATTACTTTTTTCTTAAAATTTTTAAAAATCACTTTCATCTTCTTATATTTATGATCATCCCTTCTAATTTTTTGTCTATCCAGTGTTCATTTCTATTTTGTTAATTTTGGTCCGCAAATTCCCTGAGATTAGGACTAGATCTCACCCACTTCTGTATTCCCACATACAGAGATGCCAAGTCAATGCTTTTTAATTTTTTTTTAAATTTTATTTATTTGGCACAGAGATCACAAGTAGGCAGAGAGGCAGGCAGAGAGAGAAAAGGAAGCAGGCTTCCTCCTGAGCAGAGAGCAAGATGCTGGGCTCGGTCCCAGGACAGTGGGATCATGACCTGAGCTGAAGGCAGAGGCTTTAACCCACTGAGCCACGCAGGTGTCCCTAATTTTTTTTTTTATTTATCTATTGTTGAACAGTTAAGCAGTCCTTAAGCAATAGCTTCTTGATGGCTACTAGTATGGTGTGTTAGCCATATTTTTATTTCCTGTATTTTCTGGCACTTTGACATCTTGGGGCCTTTCTACCAGGAGACACTGCCACCCCCAGAGCTAGTAAAGGTCTGGCCTGCCAGTACCTTTCACATGCAAACCAGCCAATCCAAATCCCTCACCCCACACCCCTGCTCTGTCTGACTGTCACAGAGCTTTGCAGCTCCCGGGCCACTACCTGCCACTACCTGCCACCGCCGGGTGCCAGACACCTCAGGACAGCCCCTACTCCTCAGCCTCCTGAAATTATCCAAACCAGGCAATCCTGATTCTGCTGATCTCGTTTTACCTTGGCTTCCCCCTGAACATGACAATAAGGCTCTTCCCCATGCTTTCCCCCTCACCCTCTCTGCCTCCTGACTGACCCTGGTACTTCCCTGTGTGGCCCTACGTGGCATAGAGGTCCCCCTGCTGCAGGGAACTGTGAGTAAAAATGTTTTCCTTCTTGACCGTCATTTCTGTCTCTGCCTGTCTTACCACATCTGATTACAATGATGCCTGCGAATATTTTAGAACACTTGGCTTGGGGTGCCTGGGTGGCTCAGTTGGTTAAACAACTGCCTTTGGCTCGGGTCATGGTCCCAGAGTTCTAGGATCAAGTCCTGCATCAGGCTCCCAGCTTCATGGGGAGTCTGCTTCTCCCTCTGACTTTCTCCCCTCTCATGCTCTCTCTCTCTCTCAAATAAATAGATAAAATCTTTAAAAAACAAATAAAAAAACACTTGGCTTATCTCATGTCCGTAGATCTGGCTAGTAAGACAGCAAGACTAAGTGTTTGCAGAAAGTACTTATCTACACAGAGAGCAAAAGCAAGGCTAGCATGGTGTCCGCTCCCGACATCCCTGTTCCCCAGAACACCACCAAACCCAGGGGACCAGATGACACAGGCCATGGGTGGCAAGTCATCCATCCTGTCGTTGAGAAGTCAATTCCACACTGCAGCCGAGTGCTTGTATGATCTGCGGCCTTGCCCAGAGGACAAAGTGCAAAATTTCATGCCTCGCTGGAACCAGAGGGGTGGGTAGAAAGCAATCCCGTGGCAGCTTCTCATGGGACGGAGAGTCGGCTGTGGGATCGGCTGCATCGAAGCCTCACACAGCCCATCATCTCGCCATGTTCCCGGCAGAATGGCAAAGAGCATTCGGCTAGACGAGGTTCCGGCTGCTGTTGAAGGAGCCTCGCTGCTGGGTCTCTGTGGGCACGTGCCGGTCCCAGGGCACTCCGCACCGCTGTTCCCTCAACTCGTCACTTCTCGAGGCCTGGGTGTCTGGTGCTGTGATATTTTAAGGACCGTTTTAGTTTACCTCTCTTCAGCTTAACTTCTCAGATGTGCCGTGGGTTTGTTTGATGCCTCCCAAAAATGTCACAAATATTAGCTTCTAGTTCTACCCAGGTCTTAAACTAGTGATTTCTACTTTCACTCTTTTTGTGTCATCTGAAAGGGACGATCATTTCTTCAGGAACCGCAAAATGCTAGTTAAGAATAGCTATCGTATAGTTCTTACATTTCTTTTTTTAAGATTTTATTTATTTGATGTGGGGAAGAGTGGGGGCACGAGTGGTGGAGAAGGCAAAGGAAGAGGGAGAAGCAGACTCCCTGCTGAGCTGGGAGCCGGACCCGGGGCTCGATCCCAGGACCCTGAGATGAGGACCTGAGCCGAGGGTGGATGCTTAATTGACTGAGCCACCCACGCCCCTGAGCACTTCATTTCTCATATGAAGATCTTCCTTCTCCCTCTCTCCTTCTCTCCTTCCTCATTTCTCCCTCTTTTCCTTTGATCCTTACTCTCTCCTTTATCTTTGCCTTCATTTGGGTGGGTGGTGGTGTCCCGCCGACGTCCTGCAGAATGGGAGTTAGCTGACTTTGAAGAGTGAGAGTGAGAATGTATTGTACACTTCAACATCTGTCCCAAGTTTCTTGATTGTTAATTGTTGTTTTTTGTTTTTGTTTTTGCCTTTGTCTGGTTCATTTAATCAGATGAGGTTTAGGAATATATGGAAATTTAAGTGGCACAGCATGCTTTTATGAGTTCTTAAAATACATAGCTTAAAATTATACCTTAAAATTAGTTTAGCGTGGGGTGTCTGGGTGGCTCAGTCGTTAAGCGTCTGCCTTCAGCTCGGGTCATGATGCCAGGGTCCTGGGATGGAGCCCCACATTGGGCTCCCTGCTTGGCAGGAAGCCTGCTTCTCCCTCTCCCACTCCCCCGGATTGTGTTCCCTCTCTCACTGTGTCTCTCTCTGTTAAATAAAATCTTTAAAAAAATTAATTTAGCACATAAAGTGAAGCTTAGCTGATTCTTTTGCCGTTTTATAGCAAAATAACTGAAAACCAGAGGACAAAAGTGTCTTGACCAAAAGCACACTGCTAGTAAGTATGGAAAAAAGACTTGAACATAGGCCCAACGTATGTTTGCTCAGTTAGACTTATCCTTAATCTCATACATATTCTCTAAGGCACAGTTTTGCATGGGTATCTTTATCAAAAGAGATTAGGGGACACAGCGAGAGAGAGAGAGAGAGAGAGAGAGAGAGAGAGAGAGAGAGAGAAGGGACAGGTGCATGCAGAGAAAAGTTCATGTGAGGACATAGTGAGGGGGCCATCTCCACACCAAGGGGAGAGGCCGCAGGAAAGACTATGTCACCATGGTTGAAGCATCGGATCTGTCGTATTTTGTTATGATGCTCCAGCAAAGTAACACAGGTGTAGAACAGCAACTTCGGAATTCAGGAACTCAACCACGTTCTGTATTCCTCGTAAACTAGTCTTCTCTTTAGGGCCAGTTCCTAACACAAATCATGTAGGTCTACTAAATTAATGCTATGAAAGGTGAATGGATATCTTTTCATATTTGTGATGATTTTCAAAATATCTGGCCAGGCATGCTGGCTCCGAGCTAAGCCCATCACCTAGGATGTCATGGGTCCAGTCCAACACCCCCCATCTGGAGAGGGAAGTAGGAAGCTAGAAAGGCAGTGTGTGGTATGTTCCTCCAGCGACAAACTAAGCTGAAGTTCCTACAGAGAGAGAGAGGGCTGAAAGTGGCCATAAATGCCAGGTTTTTCTAGGAAATGCCACCTGTAACCAAGGTGACTTGAGAATACATGTTTAGTAAATGACTATCAGTAAGAGGAAGGCAGTTGAGCTCGTTTTATTCATTTTCCCCAGGAAGCGCACCTCATGGAAACCCAAAGCTCTTGTCAGAGTTCTTGAGAAGAGTGGGAATTTTTATGCTCATCATTGTTATGCCATCTGAGTTATGTGGATATGACGGATTCTCTCCCATTTTCTCCTCTAACCAAAGAGCATTCCCACTGTCCTCAAGGGCCGGTCCCCACAGACGTGGACCCCCATTGGGCTGTTCTCATAGTATTTTCCTGCAGCAACTTGCCAAATTCTGTGCCTAATATAAATAGCCCCCCTTTCCCCACTCACCTTCCCTGCTGTCTGGACTTGCTCCTGTGCCTGCTTCCCAGTGGGCAGCTCAGGCCATAGTGGCTTGTCCTTTGCTAGCCTGACTTGGCCCTTACGAAGGCTCGAGAAGGCGTTGTCTTTTGCCACTCACAGCTGTGTGGAAAACAGCGTTTCCTCAGCTTGGTAAAGCATTTTGTGAGATCATCACAAGGTCAAGGTGAACTTAAAGGCAGCTTTGCACAGGCGTTTGAAGACAGTTGCTTGACTAACCCTGGAAGATCTCAAATTCTCTACCTTCTAGAAGTGTCAGATCAGAAACGAGTTGATTTTGTTTGCCCTACTCTAATGACTTCTTGGGTGGAGACTCTCACAATACTGCCAAGCTGTGGAGACGCCCACAGGTTTATGTGGATTACTGGGCTGTCCACAATAGAACTGCAGATTATCAATAAGCAACTGATCAATTTACCTTTTGTTACAGTGGCCAGTTCGGCTGTGCTGACCCCCAGGTGAAGGGGCAGTGGGCAGACTTCAGAAGGCACTGAAGAGGGTCTGCCCATTGCTCCCTCGCCTGGGGGTCGGGGAGCAGGTGTGCGAGCAGAGAGAATGTCCTCCGTCTTTGGATGACCCTGTGTTGTGGCAGACAATCCTTAGGGAAACCTGCCTAACGCCGCAAAAGTATGTAGTATATCTGGGACTCAATTTACTCATCAGTAAAATGAAGGAAAGAATACCTTTCTGATAAAGTTGTTATAAACATTAAATGATCATGTGTGTGTGTGAAGTACGGATATTACACGTAAATATGTAAATATAAATACACATACATACATACTCACTGAGTATAAGGTACTCATGTTACGTGAATTGCTCCTAATACAGATTCTATTTGTCTTTTTTTTTTTTTTCCCTGTCATCTACTTTTATTACAGTGTAATTTTCCAATATCCTGGTCCTGGTCCAGGTCTGTCAAGGGCACTTTTTTCTTTTTAATTTTCTTTTTATTGAGTTAACTGTGTCACTGACCTTCTACAGCATTTTGCCCAATTCTGGATTCAGCTTATTTCCCTAGGTCCACCTAGGAATAATGCAGTGATACAATTTTATATGTAATGATAGGCCCATAACTTTACATCAGAATCACTTCTTGTTATTTTCTGCCAGATCCACCCCTACATCAGTGATAGCATTTTAACTGATTTTCATATAGTTTTTTAAGTAAAGAAGTTGTTTGCTCTTGAGGAAACGCACGTATCATTTACACCAGTGGGGCAGGACTCAGAATACCGCATAATTGGTCTTGCACAGACATCGGATGGTGAAGCCAGAAGCTGGCTGTCTGTGAGATTCGACTGCTGGACTGGAGAGGGACATGGGCAGCAGGTGCGGGAAGGACTTTCTGGGGTAGCAGCTTTTCCCCTGTTTGTATATGGCAGTGACCCAGTAAATGACAGGGGAAGAAGGTGTTCCAGTGTGCTGACAGTCCAGGAGCTCTACCCACATCGAGGGTATCTTGGGCTAGCACAAATTCACATATCTCAGAAATAAGTCAGCAAGGAACCCAAGTATGTTTCTCTTGCATTTTCATACAGCCCAGAATGTCATGTTCACCCATGGCCTCACAGATGGTTTACCATTTCAGTAGTACAAAAAAACCACATATGAAAAATGGAGTGAATGGGACAGGTGTTACATTTTCTCCTCTTCCCCAAAGAGATCCAATGTCAGTGTACAATTACTTTTCCTCAGTAGGGTGGCCCCTCCATGTAATACTTTTAATACTTGGAAGATTTGCCAAAATGGAAGTGGTTCTACTGGTAATTTGCATTAGCATATTTTCCTGTTCCTGCTTATTACTCTGAGGTACTAGAGTATCTTTGGAGCATCTGGCAGTATTTCAAGGCACCCACTACAGGGGATAATGCTTTTAAGTTAGTGCTTCTGCTTCTTCATCTGCAAAAAGGGGGTGAGAGTAATTATGATAAGAATATGCGTAATGTATTACTGTACCATCTGGCTGGTTGGTAAATGCTTGGGGGGTTGTTGGCTCTCATAGAGCAGAATAAGGAAGACAGGTCAAAGGAGGTCCACGGTGTCCATGTTCCTTTAGCTTTGGTTGACATATGGGTCTTTAAAGAGTATTAGATTGACAAACTGTGTGTGTGTGTGTGTGTACCTCAATCTGCTGTGCGCTGCTAGAGAACAACAAAACTCATGAGCTGCTGTCAAGCATGCTGCTTTCTATACTGTTGCTTTTCTGAAAACCTCTGTGTGAGGCTTCACGCTCACGATTCGATCTTCTCAGCTCAGTGTATCCATCCTACTGTGTCTAGGTCATTTAGGTGGGAGCAGTTACCTTTGCAGCGAACGTACTGGCCAGAAGTAGTTACAGAAAATGTACTGTTTTATTATTCTGATTATAACAATCTCTAATTATTAACCTATTTTCTGATCTTGTTCTTAGAAAAAAATTCTCATTTCTCAGTTTTCTCATGAATATTCATTAACTGGGTGTGTAGGTGTTCAGAGCCCTGGAGAGGTCATTTTCAGTGGTCATCATGCAGTCTCTGCTTATTTAACAAACATGGATTGAGGGTCTACTGAATGCCAAAATGGGATCAGAGAATACAGATTTAAATCAAGTGCAATCCTGAAACTTACAAAGTTTCTAGCTAGTGGGGACAGAGAGATACACAGTGATCATAATACAATGTCACAAAAATGTTACAGTAGAAAGGAGGATGCAACTAAGTCAAGCCCTAATACGTCATAGAGATCTTTCCTTTAGTGTCGTTTAACTGCTGTGGCATCTCACCGGAAGAGGGAGCATTCAGGCTTAACAGCACTCAAGAGCACCTTCACACAGCAGTTAGCAGCTTAGCCCTTTGGAAAACGCAAATCTCTGATGCTCAGATGTACAGACTTGGACCCACCATATTCAATCCAGGAAGGAAACGTTTCTTCTCTTTCCACCACAAATCGGTTATTTCACTGATCCCAGAGACTCCTTAACAACCAACTTTGTCCAAAGACTCTATCTTATTTTCTCCCACAACAAGAAAAGTAAAGGACAAACCATTCAGTTTCACCTGAACTGCCAGGAAGTCTTGAAATAAGGATCCACACAATAAAATAAATTCCAGTTACGGTGTTCCTGTTCCTGAGTCAATCAAATGCTGTAATTTAAAAGCTCCCATGAGTGTCTTTAAAGTGGGCCTCAGATGTAATAGTGATTATTATTTAAGGAGCAAGAGAAGAGAAGTAGATAGTTGGGCTCCTCTGAGGATATGAGGGTCCTTAGAAGGCTGTAAGAACTATGCCTTGAGAGTACAGTGTTGCTAAATGAAAATATTAAATCAAGATCTCACACGGAGATTTTTAATGGTAACGAACCTGGTGTGTGAGTAGAGACAAGGAAACAAAGTGAGCTGTTCAGCTAACCACCTCATCGCAAGAGTGCTGGGAGTGTAGTTCCTTCATCTGCATTTCTTATGCTAGGGAGACAGAGAAAGCCAGGACTAGAAGTGCCTCCTTTTCTCCCGGGTGATCTGTTTGAGTGCGGACCATCCTAGAATGGACTAGATGCTTCAGAGGTCTACTGATCTTCATAACACAGGTCAATGGGACAGGGATCAATGCATGTGTATTTCTGGTTCCTCATCCATTCGCTCCCGTAGACAGTCTCCAGGAGGCTGAGGAATGCCCCCTTGGGTGATGGGTCAGAGCTAGCCTTGATACCAAGATCATATCAAGGTGGTAGTTGAGTTTTCTTGCATGAGATAAAGGAGAATATCATTTACTAGATTACTCATTTATAACATATGCGTTATATTACACTTAGTTCATGTAAGCTTTGGGGCAGTTCACATGCCCCTTTACCGTGTATCTTCAGCAACTACTCTTTGTGTGGAAAATACTACTAAATAGCATTGTTAGAGTGCATCCCAAACTGCCAGATAGCACTCTAAGTGCTACATACAATTTGTTTTATTTAATTCCCACAACAATTCTAAGAGAGAGGTACTATTATCAACCTAATTTAATACTTCAGGAGTTTGAGGCTAAGAAATGGTTCATCCCATATCACTCAGCCAATAAATGAGGTTTCTTTACACCCAAGCTCTTCTGCTTGACAATACACCCTCTCAAGAAATCTATTGAATGGCTAAAAAAATGTTGAGTAAGTACATTTAAAAAATAAATAAATATAAGCAATCTAGAGAAAGTAAGACGTGTTTCTGTTACTGAGTATTAATGTTGTAACCTAACTTTGTGGTAACTTAAGGTAAAGGAAACTGTGGTAGTTTAAATAATTCCTATTGATGATAAATAGAGACAATGTTTAACCAAAACAAGGAACTTGATCCTTGTACCCCATTCTATAGGAAATTTAACACTGGGTATTTCACGAACATGAAGGCCAATATCTTCAAGATAAAAAGAAATTTTCTATGGCTACTCTATGAAAGCTGGCAAAACTGGGGAGGGGTGTGGCTTAAAATTTGGAGAGCATGCAGTGTAAACCAACTCCTTGGCCAGGTGTTTATCTGTCAGTCTCTTAATTCGAACAACCCTTGTCATTATCCGTGCCATCGCCCCAGGTTTATAGATAAGAAAACCAAGACTGATGCGTTAGCTTGTCAGGTGTACACAGCGAGTGAGTAGTGGCCGTGTATCTTTCTGATTCTGAAATCCATGCTTATTCCACTGTGCCATGTCTAAAATACGGTGGGTCAAGTTATAGTCTCATAGATGGGACTTTTTGCTGATGTTACACTGAAAAGAAGTGATTTTCAAAAACACTTTAGCACCGAAATCCATTTTTTTTTTCAAGCCTTCACGCAGGAGCCCCAGTAAAGACTTAAGAGTGGGGGTCATCCTGTTGAAGGGCTTCTATGCAGAGCCCCATCCACCAGGCCTTTTGAGGAGATTCCTAGGACATGTTAGTCACACAGAGAACACCAGGACCACTGGTTGGAAATGCAGATTCCTGGGCCATGAGCCCAGATAGTCTGGCTTGGACCTATGAGTCTACATCTTAAACACACACTTCCAGAGATTCTGAAACAGAATCTTTAAAAAATGCTAACCTACAAAATGCACACCCTGCCCCTTATCTGCTTTCCTTCAAGTACTGGTTGCCCTGCCTAAGAGATAAGATCTCTTAGATTCTTCAGTATAGGTAAATTCTTCTTGGGTCCCAAAAGCAAATGATGATTTCATTTATTACAATACACTCGTATTTGCAAGTATACTGTAAAACCAGCCCAGTGCCTGACTGTCAAGACTACTTGCCAAGTGGATGGTTGCATAAATATGCTACTTATATAATTTATTATAATATATAATAGCAAGAAACTGCTCCATGTTGGAAAATAGGAAGACACTCAGTCCATGAGTTCAGTGAAAATGAATATTAAATTGAGTCGGGGTGCTCAGACAGAAAAACAGAAGTTTGTCATGGATCAGCATCTGAGTTTTTATACCTATGATTTCCTGTGAGTGATTGTTTTTTCTATTTTGAATATTGGCAGTAATTTACAATGAGATGAATAATCACCTTTACTGAAATTCGGTAAAGTCGTAACGTTGAGATCCTATTAATTCTCTAGGTATTTGCTGCTTTTAAGCAGATCCTGGGAATAGAAGATGCTCAAAAGAAAAGAATGTCAGGTGAAAACAGGCTGTTTTAAATGGCTGCCAAGTAAATCCTGTGCCTTTAGAGAGAACAGGTCCCATGTTTAAAATAGTCGCTTGGGAGGCCTATTAACTAAATCACCTGTCCCCTGGTATTCCCATGTTGCAAACCTATAATTCTGCCCCGAATGTCTGCGCGGGAGCCTGCAGCTCTTCCCGGCGGTTGGCTGGGTCCTAATCCAAGCCAGAAACAACTTTGTATGAAGGAGAATATCGAGTGAGTGTCTAGCAATTGGACATCCCCTTTATGCTCGCCGTCAACCCCGTAATGGAATGTCTGCTTGGAGTGCAGCGTGCTGGGTCAGTACTAGCGTTCTCCTTTCTAAGAATTTCTATTTTTATTTTTGCTTCTTTTGCATTTAAGCAGTAACCTCTACAATTATTAAAGTCGGGAGAAACTCCATGAGGTCCTAGAAATAAACACTTTGCATTGAAGAACTCTCTGCTCTGTGCTCGAATACAATAGACATCAACAGGATATTTGCTACTTTATGCTTCTATATAAAGTGAAAATAAATGCTTCAGGCTGCACAGGACCTCTCTGTCAGCCTATGAATTCAATGGAGGGAGCAACAGAGACAGCGTTTCCCAATCCAGTGTGCCATGCAGTAATGTTTCCAGGGATATTGTTGGGGGAGAAAATCCATTCTCACTTACACTTGTGAAATGAGGGGCTTGACCAAGTAAAACTAGACTATTCCCTGAGATAGTGCAGCCTTTAACATGCCAGTGTTCCTCGTGCATGTCCAAACCAGGGCTGTACAGGGCGGTGTTTCCCAAAGCAATTTTCAAAAGAAGCCTTTTCTCTAGAACATCTCAGAAGATCCCTGGTCTATGGGATACATGTTATGAAATATCACCCGTGTATTCACAGGGGAGCAAAGAGTGATGAAGGAAAAAGTGGATCGCGTTTGTTTATTTTCCTTTTCAGTAAGAGCTGAAAAACATATGAGCAGCCTCAGGAGACAATTCAGGAACTGCAGATTCTCGTGGAAACAACTTCCATTTCAGGTCATCTGTTGTGATATTGTTCCCATATGAAATGCTCTAATTCTTTGAAACTATTAAATTCTATCAAGAGATTTAAGTAATTTCCTACTCTGCTCACTCTGGTCAGAATTTTGCCAGTCATCTAATGTCGGTGAGAAACTGTGACAGAGTAAGGCTAGATAAAAACTGAGGATGTGATGAGCCACTGTGCCCAGACTGTGTAGGTGCTGTACCGGGCATTTGAGATGACGACGGGGACAAATGAAGCAATGAAAGGTTGAATACCTTCAGCTGAGAAGTTAACAGTCATGGCTGAATGACATTAATTATCATTGGGGATGCAGATACCTATTTTCTTTGAATATATATTTATGAATATACAATTCTAAATAATATGCATTGATTGCTTTTCACCTGGGGAGCCTGGCTTGCTCAGTTGGAAGAAGTGTGACTCTTGATCTCAGGGTCATGAGTTCAAGCCCCCATACTGGGTGTAAAGATTACTTAAATAAACAAACAAACAAACAAACAAAAACTAAAAAAATTGGAAGGAAGGAAGCCTTCAACTGCATGTTCCATCCACTGTGGAAGACTTCTTAAGGAAGAGAATTTTAAATGAGGTTTTGGAAGATCATGATGATGCAAGCTGACATTTGTTTAATGATGAAAAGAAGTGCGGGTGATTACTTATTTTCTTTAAAGATTTTATTTATTTATTTGACAGAGAGAGAGAGATCACAAGTAGGCAGAGAGGCAGGCAGAGAGAGGGGGAAGCAGGCTCCCTGCTGAGCAGAGAACCCAATGCGGGGCTGGATCCCAGGACCCTGAGATCATGACCCGAGCCAAAGGCAGAGGCTTTAACCCACTGAGCCACCCAGGCGCCCCAGTACATGTGATTATTGACATAATAGCAAAGTAGAAACTGTGAGCAGACCAGCCTCCATGGGATGAGTGTTGGGACACAGCCAAGGATGGGGCTTGCAAGCCACCTAAACCTTGGAGGTGGTGTAGACTCAGCAGTAGGCAGTGAGGAAAGGTTCAACAGGGCAGATTGAATAGATAACGGAGAGATAAGGGATAATGGTCTAGGCTAGCAGGAAGTATTGAAGATCTGATTAAATGTAATGAAAAAATCTCACCAAGGGGTTGCCTGTGTCTCCTAGCTCCTCCAGCCTTCACCTGGCTCATTTGTCCCACAACACTTACCCTACACGGCACTTCCTGTAAAATGTCTTCTTTTCTGTAGCCTATCCTCTCCTGCCTTCATGTGATTGTCTTCTTGTAGGCCCCATAACTTCCTGTTTATGTCTCTATCTTAGCACTTCCTAGAGATGGATTGAGACTCTTAGAGACCCTTCGTATTGGGAGGATTAGACTATTGTGTAATCCTCTGTGTAATAGAAAAAATAGTATGAAATAGTGACATGTGGTTAGGAAGTTCCCAGAGATCTGCGTCTGTTGGATCTTATTTGTCTTCCTTTGTACTAATTCGTCTGACTTGTTTTCTCAATGTCCGTAGGGCTGCACTAGACTGATGCCCTACCTATGAGTTTAATCTTCCTGTTGAAGAATACTTTTTTACTTAAACAACTCATTTGCATATTCATTTCCACCAAGGTACAGTGTGATTCCTTAAAGGGAAAGAGCGCATGCTCTCTGGTTCCTCACTGTATGCCAAAAGTTTGTCAATAAACATTTGTAGAGATGGACTTAACTGAACCTTGACAGACAATCGAGAACAGGGGCACTGAGTCCATCCGTAGGCTTCCGTGAGCTGACTCTTAAGGTGTGGAACATCTCCAGGTCTTAAGAAGGAAACCGGGGAGTGAAGGACGGGTAGCACGAAGAACTTCCCTCAGAGACAGAGAATGGGAAGTAAGATGGGAATGCGGCATTCAGTGTTAGGGCCCCAAAAGCAGCAGGGGTGATTTAATGCTGAGCCTAAAAGTGTTATATCACTGCTCCTTAAACCCACACGACTCCTTTCCCCCAACTTAGATTGCTAATTGGTTCTAGAAGCCAGGTTGAAAATACCGTCTTGCTGGTTGAATTCTTTCATCTGCTCAACAGTAGCTGTGTGTAGATCAAGCTAGGAGCTAAGGGTACAAAGGTTGACACTGACAGGCCCAAGCTACAACATCACAGACTAATAGGGATGGGGTCACACAACCTGGCTTGTTCCAAGTGGTGTTTACAGTGGTTTCTCACTGTTAACAGATGTTCTGACTAGTTGGTGTCTATACTATTAAGAGTTAGGTGTTTTGAATATGACCCACATATTACAATGACTAAATACAGCATAATCAGAATACAGATTTCCATTTTATGAGTCACTGATGTATAGAGAATAAAGTAGAAGAGAGTAGAAGAGCCAAGACAGGTGACAGAAAAAGGCAGACCGAAGGTCACTGTTGTAACCCAGGAAAGAGAAGAATTATTGGCTTAGATTTGGGAAGCGCCTTTGAGATGGGGAGAAATGGGTAGATCAGAGATGATTTCGGTGATAGAATTGATGGAATGTGGTAATTGGTTGAATGTGGGAGATGAGAGAATGGGAGAAATTAATAGTAATGTCCAGATGTCTGGTTCAGACCAGAGCAAATGTGGGTACATTCACTGAGAATATAAAAGAACCTTCAAGGGAAAGAGCAAGTTCATGCAAAGATGATCAGTTTGGCTTGGGACAAGTTAAACTTAAGCTACAAAGCATATCCAGTAAGTGTTCAAGATGCATGAAATCTCTTTTAAACTTTGTGTCTGGTAGGACCAGTAACTTGACTTAGAGAGTCTAGTCAGATGACAGCATTCTTCATGAAGAGGAAAGAACTTTCTCAAACATTGGCATCTAAGCGAGCCCTCTGAGGTACACTGCTATAATAGGAAACAGTTATGAAGCCACTTCTGGAAAGGATCCTTAGTTAACTTCAAATGTTAGTTATCTGTCCCTGGATTATGGATTCTTTATTTGGATGCATCAGATGCTAACCCACTCCCCACATACATTGCACCGTCTAGACTGAAGTATTCTTAGAGTAAGTTCTCAGGTTTTTTTTTTTTTTTAAAGATTTTGTTTATTTATTTGACAGAGATCACAAGTAGGCAGAGAAGCAGGCAGAGAGAGAGACGAGGAAGCAGGCTCCCGCTGAGCAGAGAGCCCGATGCGGGGCTCGATCCCAGGACCCCGAGATCATGACCTGAGCCGAAGGCAGAGGCTTTAATCCACTGAGCCACATACTAGGTCTGGAGCTCTTGAGAGAGAACCACACTGGAGGAATAGATTTAAAAATCATTAGTGTTTAGATGATAGAGCAAAGCCAAGGAAACAAATACAGTGCTCAGAGGATAACATGTGACATGAGTAGAGGAGGGCCTATGAGTCGGCCTTGGGAGAGGCTGATATTACAGGTACAAGGTAGGGAGAGTGGATCCTGAAGTGGAGACCAAGCATATCACCCTGGGATAGTGATATAAGCTGGGCTGGTGCTGTGTCACCCAGGCCAGGAAAGATGAGTGCTGTAAGAAAAACGGAGCAGTCAGAAACATCAAATGACCTCAGACAAGATTGTAAACGAGGATGAGAAACTCTTGAAGTTTGTTTTTCACTTTGGCGAAAGCAATTTCAATGGCATGAATGGGGTGAAAACCACATTGCAGTGGATTGAAGAGTAGGTCAGAGGTGAGTTCATGTAGACCCAGCCAGTCCCTTCAAGAAGAGAATTCAACACCTGGATCATAGACTCTCAAAAAGGACCTTAGATTCAACCTAGTTTTTCTCAAAACTGTAGCTTGAATCGATCTCCATCACTGACAAATTTTAAAGAATTTTTTTTTTAAGATTTTATTTAATTATCAGAGAGAGAGAGAAGGGGAGAGAGCGAGCACAGGCAGACAGAATGACAGGCAGAGGCAGAGGGAGAAGCAGGCTCCCCGCCGAGCAAGGAGCCTGATGTGGGACTCGATCCCAGCACGCTGGGATCATGACCTGAGCCGAAGGCAGCCGCCCAACCAACTGAGCCACCCAGGCGTCCCAATCACTGACAAATTTTAAAGTGACTGTTGAATCCTACCACATGGAAGGGACTAGGCCGAATGCCCCTGAATTCAAACATGGCTGTTGTCTCTCCATTTAGGAACACTGGGTGTGGTGCATAAAGAATGGGTTTTGGAGCACTGAAAATAAAATAAAATAAAATAAAATAAAAATAGTTTGCAATCTGCTGGATGAATGAAGCAAGTATACAGTGGGCTGACATAAGATGCAAGGATTTAAAGCTTGTCAGTGTAGCTCCTAGAGATGGACAAGACTGTAGATCCTGTAGAAACAGAGGTGAACAGGGAGTGGGTTCTGGACTCAGACTACCCTGCTTCAAACCACCTCTACCGTGGAACCATCTGTGCTATTTACTCTGTCTGCCTCCTTTTTCTCATATGGAAAATGGGAAGATTCATGCAACCCACTTTAGAAGGTTTGGGTGAGGATTAACTAAGGATTGATTTAAAATAGCTCTTGGGATACAGTGACTCCCAATAAATAGTAGGATTTTTTAAACCTAAGTTGGTGTCTTATTTTAAGATGAGAATAGTGAGGCTCAAGGAATTTAAGTGACTTATCCAAACATTTCAGCTAGTTAAGACGAGAGCTAGAGCCAGGGCATGAAGTAATTGGCTTCTCACCTTCTGCTCCTATCAATTTTTAATGAACCAGGTTCCATCTACTTTCAGTGGAAATCCAGGGAAAACAAAGCTTATACAATGTGTATTATATAAAATTACCAGTTTGGCTAATTCTCTATGATGAGTTATAAAACTACTTAGTGCCTAAAATAATATTAACTAAATCAGTAATACCAGAGAAGAAGTCACCGTCTTGGAAGTAAATCACTAGAATAAAGAGTTATTTTGATCGTAGCAGTGGTGTGCATGTTTGCATGAGCTAGGAAATCAGTTGTGAGGAAGAGCAAAAAAGGACTCCTTATTCTAAGCAGGTAGTATGCATGAGAGTGACTAAAAAGAAATGCAATCCATTTAGTCAGTCTGTCCTAGTTTTAAATAAATAGCTTTATTTATATATGTGTTTGTGCAGTTTTAATAGTGATTGCCCTGAAAGAAATCACTGCCTATTAAATGACTATTTAATAATAACTATTTATGCTTTCTACATAATGGAAGGAGAAGGCAGGCCCCATAATTAACAGTTTAACGTGCTGAAATGAATGGCCTCTTGGACTGAAGACAAAGCCAAAGGGAGGAGTTTGGAATACTAATCCCACTGCTTCCTCATCTCTCAGTGGAGCCCTGAGAAGCCCAGGAGAGACCACGGATCTTACTTGCTAAGGCTCAGATGAGGAGAATTGGCCTTTATTTTCCTTTCCTTTCCTGTTCAACAAATACTTACTGAGCACTCTCTGTACTATAAACACTGTCTTTGCACTGAAGGCAAAGTGATAAATAAGATGAATGTAACTAACCCCTGAACTCATGGAGGTTTACAATCCAGTAAAGAGAGGAGGAAACTGATACAAATAAGTGAATGGATAAAATGATATGGCTACAGTGTCAAGAGGAGGTTTAAATAGAGTGATGTGATAGTCATAGGGCACATCACAGAAAGGAAGGTTTCACTTTGGATAGGACACCTATTAAGGCTTGACTCTTGAATTGGGAGCAATAATAAGAAAGAACCAGCCATGTAAAAATCTGAAGATAAATCATTGCAAGCAGAGGAAGTAGTATCTGCAAAGGTCCTGAGGCAAGGATGAGTTTGTTTGATTTAGGACTAGAATGAAGGTCAGTGGGGGTGCAATGAAACAAGATAGAATGTGGTGTGAGAAAAGATTGGAGAGGTGGGCATGAGCCAGATCATGTAGGTCAGGGGCTTGCAAACATGTTTTTTTTAGATGCTACTCATATTAAGATATATATTATAGGGATGCCTGGGTAGCACAGTCAGTTAAGCACCTCACTCCTTTTTTTTTCCCCTTAAGATTTATTTATTTGAGAGAGAGAGACAGAACAGGAATGTAGGGAGGGGCAGAGGGAGAGGGAGAGAGAAAATCTTTAGTGGGCTCCGCACCCAGTGCAGAGCCTGATGTGGGACTTGATTGCACAACCCTGAGATCATGATTGTTAAGCCACCCATGTGCCCCAAGCACCCAACTCTTGGTTTCAGCTCAGGGCATAATCTCAGGATCATCCCACCCCCCAAATAAATAAATAAATAAATCTTAAAAAAAAAAAACAAAAACACTTAACCCTACTACATATGATATGCATGGCATTTTTTTAGTCTACACTAATTTTTTTTTTTAACATGGGCCATAATGTGCCAGACTGATAGGATTAATTGTTCATGATTTATTAGAGTGGAGTCTTGCAGAGCATAGTAAGAAAGTTTGGATTTTATTTGGTTAGTAATGGGAAGTCAGTTGGAATGTTTTCAGTGGAGTGCTGATTTAAGTTTTGTTTTTTTTTTTTAAAAGATTTTATTTATTTATTTGACAGAGAGAGATCACAAACAGGCAGAGAGAGGAGGAAGCAGGCTCCCCGCTGAGCAGAGAGCCCGATGCAGGGCTCGATCCCAGGACCCTGGGATCACGACCCGAGCTGAAGGCAGTGGCTTAACCCACTGAGCCACCCAGGCGCCCCTGATTTAAGTTTTTGAAAAGACAATTTTGCTTGTTGGATAGCAGGCTTGCAGAAGTGGGAGCAGGGAGGGCAGCTGAGAGAGAGAGAGAATGGTGACTTGCACAAAGGCGGGGACAGTGGTCTGGGTGAGAAGTCAGTGAGTGAATTTGATGCTGACAAATTACGCTGATGAACTGGATATGGACAATAAAGAAGAAAAGAAGGGTCAAGGATGACTCTTAGGTTTTGGTCAAAGCAGCTGGCTGGACTTGGACATCTTTAATGGATATGTCGGATACTGTGGAAGTACCGGGGGATATTTGGGAATATTTGAGAGAGTTTGAGAGTTCTGTTTAGGGCATGTTATACATTTGAACTGCCTACTAGGTGGTCAGATTTTCAAATCAAGTGCTCAAGGGGGAGGTTGACATTAGCTGGGAATCATTGGTATGTGCCCTATGGACCTGAATGCAGATGGAAGTGAGAATGATGAGGACTAAAGCCTGGAAATCTCCAGCATTTGGAGTCTGAGAGAGGGAAGGAGCAGCACTGGAGCTTGGCCACCTTGAGAGCTAGAGGTTTTGCCTTTTACACAGTTATCCTGCCGTGTACTTCCGTCTGACTGTTCTGCAGACGGTCTCCTCCTTTGCTGAACTGTCCTAACCAAATCACACTTGAGCACTTCGTTGTATTTCTGTTGTTCTGGGATCAGTTATGAGTCCTGTTGTATATATTCTTTCCCTAATTTTATTATAAGTCTAATGAGACCAAGACCTCTCTTCTACTTTTATTTCTGTCATGCCCATTAAATCAATACACATTTGCTAAGCCGGTCGGCCGTAGGTCATAGAACATTTCTGAGCATAGAGGAATGGATGCTTAAAATATATCTTATGTGTCAAAAAACTCATGATGACAATAGCGAGCAGTGAGCACCTTCTTACTAGGTAGGATCTCCAAAGGTAGAATTATTTAAATATATTCATAGTCAATCTAGAAATAATAGGTGGCCAAAAGGTACATTGTATTAAAACTGGTATTTGCTATATTCTTCAACAAATAATGATGGGAATTTCATTTTTAAATCGCCAAAATCAACTTTATAAGTTTCCTACTCCCCTAGGAAAATCCTCTAACTTCTGTGGTCAGTGTGGTCAGTAATCACTAAAACAAATTAAGCAGAAACCTACAAGGTCATGATGGAGAATATCCAGCAGATGTCTGCTTGCCCTGGAAGGCGGGTGTCTTTCCCGCATAACCTCGCTATAGGCATTTGAGGGAGGAGCTGAAATTTTGTTTTGTGTGGCCAAGAAAGGAGGGAGGTCTAAGAACAAGAAGGAGAGAATGCTATTTTGGTTAGAAAGTTTATTTGGCCTCAATTTTCACTGAGTTCTGGGCAATTACTTCGCCGTATGACATCAATCTTCATTTTATTCCTGAAAGTCTAAATATGTGTCAAGAGGTATTTTCAGTATTGCTGCTTTCTGATCATGGATTTCGCTTCCAGATTCCTATGCCGTCAGGAAGAAAGAGTATACATGTTTGAAACACCTGGAATTTATGTAGGTGTCTTTCAAATCAAGCGGAGGATGGTGTGAAGTAGGGTGAAAAAATGTCATATTCTGGCAGACAGATGACATGATTAGGCTGTGTAGGCTCAGCTGCACAGTTTTCTTCTACTCATTTCCCAAAATCAGTGTACTGTCAAAAAAAAAAAAAAAAAGCAGCTACACTATGCAGTAAAATTCAAGTTTTTAAGACCATTTCTCCAGAGGGAATTGCTTTGTCTCAAGGGAGAGCCATTCTTTAATACTTTTTCTTGGGAGTTGCTAAGAATTAAGGCAGGTTTCTTGTGGGATTCCCTCAGGTAAATCATCTGAGCCAATTTGGAAATAAAGTAGATGGTTTCCAACCTTGACATGAAGCATCAGGGGAGGAGTGACTCCATCACGCGTCTGTGTAGAGAAGGTGCACTGAGACATGTGGGTTCGGAAAGTGGATGGCAACGGTTCGCATGCCGCTCCATGGGTGGGACGTGCTTCCCAAGCCACGGGGCCTCGGTGTTGCTGTTATCTCTCAGTGGAAATACCTCCCCTCCCTCTTCACCTTGTAGTCAGGCATTAAGATCCATATCGGGGAAACCTTAATCCCTATTCCTTTTCTCCTCAGCAATGTTGGCAGAGAACCTCTGCATCAGGCTTCTGGAATGTTCTCTGCATACCTCTGTCCTAGCCCTTAAAACACTGAATTAACATCTCATAGTATTTCCATCTTCCCTAGGAAACTAGGAGGTTGTAAGGAACATGGACATTTGCTTGTTCCTATTAGTGTTCCCGGCATCTAATCCAGGCCCTGGTGCATGGTAAGGTCTCAGGGACACACTGAACGGATTTAGACCAGCTGGCCACGGCTGCTGTGTATTATTTGTTTGTGGAAGGCAGACACATCCCTGGGTATGTGATGATTCATGGGTCAGATCAGAGTGAAACCACACCGTGTGGGCCAACAGCACGGCCATGAGGGGCTCAGCGTGGGCGTCTAGAGGCTGGTTTGAGGACTGACTTTTCCACTTCGTACTCAGTCTAGTAATCTGTCCCAAGTGTCCTCATCTGTGAAACGAGCCAGGAAAAATAACGGTCCCTAATGAATAAGGAGACTGAAGGAGAGAGTAAGATAACACATGTAAATTGCTTAGAAAGGTGTCCGATATCAATACTCAGCATACATTAGCCGTTAACTTGTTACTCGGAGGTAAAGTCTGATTTCCTGTGTGACTCGGAAAATCTGTTTAGTTCCTGTATGTGTATTTTACGCACTCTCTGCCCACCAGTTTGAGCTGGTTGTCTAGGTAAGCATGTGAGGAAGAGGGAGAGGAAGGGAGAAAGGTGAAAGAGAGACACACAGAGAGGCAGAGAGACTGGCATTCTGTTTCACCGGGAAAAGGAGCCGTCCCCCAGGGCTTGGCAGAATCAGGGCTCCTGGGGTGCCTGGCTGGCTCAGTGGGTAGAGAGTGCAACTCTTGATCTGAGGGTTTGGAGTTCAAGCCCCACATTGGATGTAGGGACTACTTTAAACAAATAAAATCTTAAAAAAAAAAAAGAATCAGGCTCCCTAACTTATCTGTCCCCAGACCCCAGGATCTATGATCCACTGGGTTCCATGGTGGGGGGGATTAAAGCTGTTAGTCAGTTCTCCTTGAGATGGGAGCCGGCAGTGTTCCCAGGGAGGGCGGGACAGTGAAATCAAAATGGTCCCTACGCAAGAGAGTTGGAGAGAAGGCCCTGTGACAAAGCCGCCCCTGGAGAGACTGGATATGAGGTCAGAATGGCCAAGGAGCCAAGACAGTCACAAAAAGCTGGAAGAGAGGGGCGCTTGGGTAGCTCAGTGGGTTAAGCTAATCACGACCTAAGGTCATGATCCCAGTGTCCTGGACCCCGCATCGGGCTCTATGCTCAGCAGGGAGCCTGCCTCCCCCTCTTTCTCTACCTCTCTTGCCTGCTTGTGATCTCTCTCTCAGATAAACAAATAAATAAAATCCGTAAAAATATAAATAAAAATAAAAAGCTGGAAAAAACAAGGGAAGTTCTTTTCCACACCCCTAGAGGGAAAGTAGCCTTGCCAACAACTTGATTTTAACCCCGTAAGACCAGCTTCAGACCTCTAGTCTCCAGGCCTATAAGAAAATAAGCTTGAGTGTCTATAGCCCCATGTTTTCTGTGGGAACGCATTATCCTCCGTCTGAGGCGGTTCCATCTGTTGAAGGGAGATGAAGCTTTGGTGTCGTGTCTGGTCTGAATAGACTGTCACCATCTACTTTTCTTAAAACTGAGGCAGATTATTAATCTTTCTGAATCTCAGTTTCCTCAGTTATGAAATGAAGACAACAGCATGTAACTTACTGGGGGCATTAAACAGGACACGAATCATCAGACACATGGCACAAGCTTTTTCCAGTTTCCTCCCATTGTGGTATGGCTGATGTGTCCATGCCAGCCTTTTGGTGGAGGGCCCATGTTTCCTTATGAATAACGATCATTTCAAACCCTGGTTCTTGAGGACTAATAGCTTAATTTGAACATGGTGTAGCTAGATTAATTCCAAACTTTTTCTACAAAACAAACCCAAGCTGCTTGTAATAGAGGAAAAAGAAGCTTCCATGTATGTATATGGTGTATTTCTTAGGTCTGCTGTATTTTCTCCAATGTTCTAAAGTCAAAGAGTGGTTACTAGACTCTGAATTTAAAATAATTTTCTGAATTTCCGTTTTTTTCTATATTTTCTATCAATGTCAGGTTTGACCACATGTTAGTAAGTATTCACTGGGGTTACTTAGATCACCTCACCATTAAAGAGCATCACTCTAGTCAAGATCAGTTTGGATCTTATTAATATAACATTTCGTTTTTTATCTTAATGCTTATGGGTATAAAAAAATGCAACCTAGGTATTAGCAAAATGGAAAGTGGGAAAATTATGTAAAAGGTTTCAGTGAAAAAAACCTGGTAAGATAAGTAAATAATGAAGCCAAGTCCTGTCTTTCTTAATATGCATGTTTTCCTTAAAAAGAAAGAGAGAGAGAGAGGCATGTTTTCCTCAAGATCCCAACCACTTCAGATTTAAAGCCAAGGCTCCAGTGAATGCAGTAGTGAGGGGAGCTTGGGGATTGCATGCTCTGGGACAGGGGCTTCTGTGCAAGTCCCCAGCCCACGGTCCTTGAAGTAGGTGCATCTCTGAATGGTCCTGGCAGGTCTTACCAGAAAAGTCAGAACAGCCTCAGTTAAGCGATCATGGACATTGCTGCTATGAACATGGGGGTGCCTGTGGCCCTTCTTTGGACTACATCTGTATGTTTGGAGTAAATGCCCAGTAGTGCAATTGCTGAGTCATAGGGTAGCCCTGTTTTTAACATCTTGAGGAACATCCATATTATTTTCCAGAGTATCTGTACTAGCTTGGATTCCTAACAACAGTGTAAGAGGGTTCCCCTTTCTCCACATCCTCAGCAATATTTGTTGTTTCTTGCCTTAATTTTGGCCATTCTTAGAGGTGTAAGGTGGTTTTCTCCAATGAACCACATCTCATTGTGGTTTTGATTTGTATTTCCATGATGGTTAGTGACGTTGAACATTTTTTCATGTGTCTATTAGCCATGTGTACATAGTGTTTGGAGAAGAGGCTGTTCTTTTCTGCCCATATCTTGACTGGATTCTTTGCTTTTTGGGTGTTGATTTGAGAAATTCTTTATAGGTCTTGGATACCAGCCCTTTTTCTGTAATGTCATTTGCAAATATCCTCTCCCATTCCATGGGTTGCCTCTTAGTCCTTCAACAGGTGAATGGGTAAAGATGTAGTCCATATATATATACACAATGGAACATTACTCAGCCATCAGAAAGGATTAACACTCACCATTTGCATCAACATGGATGGGACTGTAGATTATGCTAAGTGAAATAAGTCAAGCAGAGAAAGACAATTATTATATGGTTTCATATCATAAGGAATAGCATGGAAGATCACAGGGGAAGGGAGGGAAGACTGAATGGAAAGAAATCAGGGAGACAAAACATGAACTCCTCTGAACTCCAAGAAACAAACTTAGGGTTGCAGAAGGGAGGGAGAGGGGGGATGGGGTGACTGGGGGATGGGTATTAAGGAGGGCACGTGTGGTGATGGGCACTGAGTGTTATACACAACTAATGAATCACTGGACACTACATCAACAACTAACCATGTGCTGTATTATATGTTGGGTAATTGAACATTAAAAAAAAAAAAAAACCAGCATAAGTTAAAAGAGAAATAGCTGAAACTCCATGGTGATTCGATTGATTTGTGTGAACTCTAGAATCTGGTTAAGATAAAAGGAAATGAAAATCATTCTTCCAATAATAATACTCACTGCAGAAGGAATGTTAGGTAGAGATGTGAACATGAGTAGTAGCCATTATTTTCTAATAAAAGTGATGACTAGTGGCAGGCACCATGGGGATGAGGAGACACCATGAAACACAATGAGGAGAAAGGACCTCAACTAATTCTAGACCCACCCTTAACATTTGCAGGACAGAGGCCCAAATAGGTACCCTCATATTCTAGGCTTAAATATTGAGTTATAAGTCAAGCAAAAAAAAAGTTCAGTGATACATGTTCCTCCCATCTTGACTAGTCTGTCTTCATTTAATGACTGGGAAGCATTTTGTGTTTGTGATTTTGACACTCCTCAGACTTCCATGATGGTTGGAGTGTCATTCACTGTCCTGATGCCTACTCCTGTTTCTCTTTCTACCTCAAAAATGTATGGATGCTCCATTCTGCATATCTTTTTTTTTTTTTTTTCTTTTTTAGAGAGATCAAGTAAGTGGGGAGGGGCAAAGAGAGAGTGAGAGAATTTTAAGCAGACTCTGCTGAACACAGAGCATGATTTGGGGCTCCATCTCCCAACCCTGAGATTATGACCTGAGCCAAAATCAAGAGTCAGATGCTCAACCCAGTGAGCCACCCAGGCACTGCCATTCTGCTTATCTAAGCACTATCTGTACCGCCTCTTCAATGAATAGCCACCCCTGGCCACGTTTCAAGCCTGCTGTATGCATACTGATGAGCCATCTGCCATCATGATGAAAAATTAGGGGCCTGGACCTGGGAAGACCATAGATGTAGAATCAACTCTGTTTGGGCAGAGAACTTCTGTCTACCAAAAGCATGGCATAGAATTAAGAGCATAAGCGTGAGGTGACCCATTCCCTTAGTTGTGTGGAACCTTCACCTGATGGGGGTCCAGAGACATGGGCCACAGCCTGATGAAACCAGATGCCAGACCCATCTTGCCCAGGTCTGAGGGAAGTTCTGGATATGCCCAAGTAACAGATGCCTTCTGTGCCTCAGTGTCTTATGGAGAGTCTCTTAGTGTTCATAAAATGGTTCTTTTGATCAATACTAACTGAACCGCCCCCACCACCACAGATCTCAGACTTCAGACCCAAGGATCTGGAGGCAAAACAGAGGCATTGAACTTACTAATATATTCATCAACTCTCTATTGTATGACCAGAACTTTCTTTCTGTCTAAGTTCACGGGGCCAAGCTTCATCTTCCCCTCCAAGAATTTCTTATTTTTTTTTTTCAAGATTTTGTTAATTTATTTGACAGACATCACAAGTAGAGAGGCAGAGAGAGAGTAGGGGAAGCAGGTTCCCCGCTGAGCAGAGAGCCTCATGTGGGGCTCGATCCCAGGACCCTGAGATCAGGAACTGAGCCGAAGGCAGAAGCTTAACCCACTGAGCCACCCAGGCGCCTCCCCTCCAAGAATTTCTTACAGGAAGAAATTGTTACAAATTATAGTTGTTATAAATTACAAACTGTTGGCTACCACTGCTTTACCAACACTTTGCCAGATGCACCAAACTGATGATCCTCTCACTTATGGTCAATTCAAGTCTTCTGCAACATTGGGATGCAAGCCATTATAAAAGATGTTCACAGTAAATTGTGACTAAAGAGAGAAAAAGCCCTTTTTCCTGGCCACCTAGTATAATAAGATATTAGGACACTTTAATAGAAGCACGAGGACTAAGATGTCTCTTGAGATTTGAGCTGCCTGGATAGTATATCTATTTTTAGTTGTATTAAAAAGGTAAAGGAATGTCTAATGGAATAAAAATTGCTGCTAATGCATCTATATCATGAATGAGAAGTTACAAAGACAGCTCAAAATTCTAGAAACCTGTATATGGGATACCATCAGTTACAACCGGTTCATTGTAAAAGGCGTAAAAAACAGATTTCGAGGAACACATTCAAATATATTTAACTCAATGAGACCGGTTTTCCAATCCTAGTGAATGTTGTAGGTTGAGTTGTATTTCCCAAAAAAGGTACGTTAAAGATCTAACCCTCAGTTCTTGTGACTATGGCCTTATTTGGAAAGTGGGTCTTTGCTGATGTGATCAAGTTAAGCTGAGGTCACTGGAGTGGGCCATAATCCAATATGCCTGATGTTCTTATGTGAAGAGACGAAACACAGGCACAGAAGGAGCAGTGGACACCACAGTGTTGAAGTGTTGTAGCTCTAAGCCGAGCAATGCCAAGGATTGTCAACAAAGCCCCAGAAGCTAGGGAGATGCAAGGAAGAATTCTCCTATATGTTTCAGAGGTAGTGTGGCCCTGCTGACATGTTCATTTGGGATTTCTAACCTCCATAATGGTAAGACAATACCCCTTGTCTGGCTTTAAGCCAACCAGTTTGTGGCATTTTGTTATGGCAGCCCTAGAACAATGGGACGAAGAGACCAGAGAAGCACAAAATCTTGCATGGGCCATTCTCTTAGAAGCATGGGACGTTAGCTCAGAGGGACAGTAGCAGTACTCTCCCTAGGCTTCTTGATTGATTGGTTACCCCGGAAAGTAAGTGACTCACCCAGGTGATGAACTCATGGTGTATGGGACAGAGTGCTGGAATTCAGATGTCCTGACCACAACTGTTGTGCGCTCTTCCCACTTGAGCAGGTGCCATCTCCCGTCATAGATGTTATTAAATAACCCTGATGAAAAGTGTAGAGTCTCGCAGGTGCAGAGATTTGCTAAATGTTATTTGATACGGATATGATTTTTCCCCCCATGAAATGGGGTATAAATTTAGTAGCAAACTTTCTAGCTGCATCCAAGATGTTATAAATGATTTAGCATTATTTAGCAAATTCAGAAACAAGTATGCAGCACACTTATGTAAGATCTTCTAGAGCAAGTGAGTAAAAAGGGGACACCACATCATATTATTAATAACAGTGACGTCACAGTGACACTGTGACCTGTGGGTAAGAGGTTGGGAGGTCATGCCCTCCTGTGGCCATCTGTCCTCAGATTGATGCAGACATCAACTGAAGGGTGGGGCAGAGGAATTAGGAAGCAAGTGGATTCATTTACTCCTTAAGAAAACTGTCGAAAAGTGTTGTTTTTTTTTTTTTAATTCTTAATAATTCTTTAGAGATTATAAGAGTTGATATTGAACTTACTTTAATATTTTGTTTCTGTGCTTCATTTGGCTCACATAGGAAGGAAGTTGAGTCTGGTTTCCAGATTACTGACCCTGTCCTGGGTTATAAATATAGATGGACCTAAAGCAGGGACATGGGAACATCATTTGGACCGTCTGTCCTGAGTCAAGGGAGTACCTTCTAGACTCTTTCTCCTGAGACTTGGTAGTGACTCCTACCTGCACACACACAAACAATGATGGTTTCACAGGCCATTCACAAGCCGTTGGGACCTGTCAACCATTGCTCCAGAAGATTTGAATGGTGCATAGTTTCTAATGGCTTGAATATCTGTGTAATGAGTTAATTTGTCCGTAAGAGAGCACTCCCCGTCTTGTATTAAGTGGTTAAGCACTGTTGGTGACAATTGGATAGAGAGTTTCCTGTCTGAAATACTTGAGTATAACAAAGGATATAATATAAAGGTGTGAACTGAAGCACATTTGCCAGACCATGTGCCAATCTGACCCTCGCTGGAAGAGAAGAGGAAGTGGGAGGGAGGGGAGGGGGAGGGGGGAAGGGAGGGTGAGTGGAAGTGGCTTAGATGCCAGTGCACGTCTGCGAGAAGTTCAACAGGGCCACTTGGAAGTTCTCAGGCTAAAGTCATAGTGAGAAATGAACTGTGTCTCCCAGGACCGGCCTGTTGTAGTAACGCCATCCCTCCTTCGTTGTCCGACAGTAACCTGGGGAGTGGGGAGCATATGGCCACAGTGCAAAGCTCCCAGTTCGCTCTGTAACATCTCCTCTTGCTCTGAGGAAAAGGTCATCAAGACCCTAAGTACAGGCTTTACATCCCAGCAGCCCTCTGCCTCTAGGCAGAGCTGAGACTTGGGGCCTGCTGGCTGCTCAGAAACCTTGCTGCTGTTGGAAGAACAAGCCCCTGGAGGAATGCTAGCATTTATCTGCCTCCTGCTTCTTCTGAGCTCATCTGGGGACCTAGGGGTGGTAAAATCCAAACGTGTGTGAATCATAACCACACTGTTGGCTGCTGCTGCATATCCCTGTTTTGAGAAGGAGGCCAAAGAAGAAGAAGAAAGCCTAGTGGCTTTAGAGTAGCGTAAAGACGTCCTGTCTACAGACTTAAAGTATAGACCCTCTGAGTTACCCTCCAAGGGAGAATTAATCTTTACACTGAGCACCTGGGTGTGCTGCTTACCACCTGCATGACTCTGAGCAAGTTACTCGACTGTGCTCTGCCTCAGTTTCCTCATCTGGAAAGAATGAACATTAATGGCTTTTTTCTCCTGGCATCTTAAGGAGAATTACGTACCATGTGTTTACTAAATAAAACCTAGAGGATGGCTTTGATATAAAATTGAGCTTAGAGACAACTTAAAAAAGAGAGAGAGAGAGAAAGAGAGAGAGAGAGAGTGTGCGTACCTGGGCACTGAGAGTACAGAGATCAGTAGAGTGTTGTCCGACCGGAAGTGAGAGTTACAGTTTAGTGAGAAAGACGTGTGTGAGCAGATGATCACAAGGACTGTGGGGAGTGCTAAGACAGAATCATACACGGGATTCCTTGGGTGCCCAAGGGAGCTGGTGTAACCCAAAGGGTCACAGGAAGTTTCTAGCAGGAAATGACTTCTCAGCTGAGTCTTATTATTATGTTTTTACTTGACAATTACTGTTTTTGGAAAATAATTTGACCTCTTTCCCTCTTAAAGCCCAAAACTTCGTAAGTATTTTCTTGCACAGTGAACTTTAAATATTCACTGAGATGTGCGCCAAGCCCTTGTTGGAGACTGGAAACCGCTACATGGTCTCTCCCGTGACCTCACTTTTCTTGTAATGGTAGAATTATTGATAAATGAACAAGTTGAGGTAGTAACATGATGAGTAAAAAAACTATTATTAAAAATGAAACCCTTTAAAAAAAAATAGTCCCTTAAAAAAAAAATAGTCCCAACTCTTTAGAGAAGTGATTTTCCTGCAAAGTAAGTAGGAATAAGTGAGGGAAGATAAGTATTTTCCCTTTATTTAAAAGGCTTACATCTTGTAAGAGATAAAGGAATTCTCACAAAACAACAGCATGATACAGACAAGTGCCCAACCGTTAACAGATTTCATTCATAAGTTATTTTGTCATCTTTTAGAAAAAATGCATTTCCCCATAATGGGTCATTAATAGAATTTCATTTTTTTAGGCCAGCCCACAAAATGACACAAGACATCTAAATGTAGCACTAACAGTCCTGATGAGTAATTGGTCCAGAGTCCTCAGGCGGCAACTGTGAGCCTGTCGGTTTAGCTGTTTGCCAGCAGCATGGCAGAGTTAGGAGGAGGAAGAAATTTTCCGTAAGAAACACTGTGGGTTGTAGGCTCCTGATCTGTAGGAATGACACTGGATTTATGAAAAGGCCTATTTGCAGGGACAGTCGGGATCAGACGAGACACTTCCAGAAAGGAAAGGCAGGCAGTGAGTCCAACAAACACGGGGGTTGGGGAGAGAATCTAGGAACAGTTCCTTCAGCAGACGTCAGTGAAACTTCTTCTCTTCTGATATGCCCAGTTGTCTCCCTCTCATTTATAACATTTTCTGAGTATTAAGAAATGTCAGGAAAACTTCCAGAAAGTTTTACACTATGTAAGCTCATAGTGTCCCTCTCTTACGAAGCTTTGAAACAATAGAAAGGAGTAATATAAATACTTTTTTAATGCATCTTCATCTTCAAGAAAGTTCTCAGCAGCATGCTGCACACTTTCAATATCACTACAGAATAATTTATATCAAATTAAAAGAAAGACGAGCACGTGGGAGATTGTTCCTCTTTGGAGAGATCGCTGCAGTAGGAGGGAGTCTTAGAAAAGAATTCTGAATACACCGTCACCAGTGTTCTCTAATTTTGGGAGACTGGAGTATTCAAGGTGTGGGCAGTTTCAAGGAAGATGTGGAATAATTCAAAACTCTTCCTTCCCACTAAAGACAGTGTTTCAACGCCTTCCCTGGAATGGCACAAAAAAATTGACCACTTTGCCTCTTTGGCCAGCTAAGAGACATATCTTTAGGGATCAAATGTTTCTACCCAAAAAGTCAGCAAAAAATGAAATGGTTTGGAGATTAGGAAAAATTCTTAAATTGCAAACCACAAGGAGACCACAAAATGTTTGGCCGCTCTGCCCCAAGTAGAGAAAGAAGTCACGATCTCAGAGGTACTTTCTACCAAATCCCAGGGCACATTTCCAGCTTTGTGGAGCTGGTCCTTGTTGCTGGGGATTCAGACTAGAGGTTGGAGGAAAGAGAAGGCCATCTCCGGACCAGAACTACCCACGGCCCTTCTCCCTTCCCTTACAAATTCCGTCTTTTGTTGTTGTTGTTGTTGTTGTTGTTGTTGTTTTTAATTTTCAGCATAACAGTATTCGTTGTTTTTGCACCACACCCAGTGCTTCACGTCCTCTCCAATACCCACCACCTGGTTCCCCCAACCTCCCTCCCCTGCCTGCTGCTTCAAACCCTTCAGGTTGTTTTTCAGAGTCTATAGTCTCTCATGGTTCACCTCCTTACAAATTCCTTCTTGAAAGGTTTTTGGTTTGTTTTTGTTTTTGTTTTTTTTGTTTTTTGTTTTTTAAAGAGTAGAAACCACAAATTCTAGCCCTCCAAGCTCATATTCTAAAGAGATTTCCCAAACAGTAGACAGAGAAACAAGGTTGAATTTAAAGGAAAATCCACCCATCTTTGTTTGGGGCAAAAGCCAGGCTTGCATGGACTAACCCTCACTATTCAAATATGCCCAGACATACTATAACCTACCTATATTAAGTGTCTGCAAAAATGTCCCAAAAGTAAAACAACAGAGACTGGCATGGAAGAGATTGTTTAAGAACACATTTTGAGAAAGCATACACAAAGAATTAGAAGAAATTTTTGGAAAAGTATTTTACATCTTGAGGGAATTTAATAAGATTTAAAGCATATCAGCTAAGGTTCTGAAGGAGGAGATCAAAGATGACATGATAATACAAGAGAATTCGGTATAAAGGGAGCTAACCGTATTAGGGAAAGAAACTGAAGAGAAAGTAATTGCCATGGCAGAAATTAAAAACGCATTAGAAATTCGAAGTGAAGAATTACCACTGCAGAGCTGAGTCAGTGATAGGGAGAGCCCAGACCAAGAATCAGCTTGGATAGAGGAAAAAAGGAGAGGCTGAAGCAATCAGTTTTATTAATGATTAATATTTCAAGCGCTCAGTCTGAGAAACTAACCTTGTGTTAACTTATTTAATTAGACAAAAGATTATAGATGTGGAGGCAAGAAATGAGTAACAAACCTGTAGATTATGGTTATACCATCAGACCAAAAAAAGAAAAAAAGATTTTTAGAAATAAATTAACCTCCCCCACCAAAAAACAGACAAACAACAACAACAATAACAACAACAACAAACAGAAATAAATTCAGGCCCAAATCTGTAGATCAAAATGAGTCAGGATGTTTCAGGCATATTTATTAAAAAGCAATATTTTTATTAAAAAACACCAAAATAAGGCAATGAAATTGAGGTAAGGAAATTGAGTCCTAAATAAAAAATCTCCCATATTAGAAAAGTCCAGGACTAGATGGCTTCATTGATGACTTCTACCACCATTTGAAGAATTAATACCTATCCTTCTCAAACTCTTCCAAAAAATTGAAAAGGAGATAATACTTCCTAATTTATTTTATGAGGCTAGCCTTACCCAGATATCAAAATCAGACAAGGATACTACAAGAAAAGGAAATTACAGACCAATACCGCTGATGAACATAGATGTATAAACCCTCAGTAAAATACTAACAAAGCACATAGATCAACCAAGTAAAAGGATTATACACTATGCTCAAGTGAGATTTACCCTTGTGTTGCAAGAATGGTTTAACATACAAAAATCAATAACTGTGATACACCATGTTAACAGAATAAAGGACAAATATCATAAGATCATCATAATAGATGCAGAAAAAGCATTTTACTAAATTCAACATCCTTTCATGATAAAAGTTTTCAACACGTTATATATAGAAGGAATATGCCTCATCGTAATATGACAAGCCCACAGCTAACATCATACTCAACGATGAAGAACTGAGATCTTTTCCTCTATGATTAGGAACACGACATGAACTCTCACTGTTACCACTTCTATTCCACATCATATGGGAAGTTATAGCCAGAGCAGTTAGGTAAAGAAAAGAAATAAAGGCATCAAACCATAAATCTAGAAATAAAATTTTCCATCTACAGATGATAGTATCTACTTAGAGAAAACCCAAAAGACTCCACCTAAAAACTGTTAGAACCAATAAAGTAATTCAGTAAAGTTGTAGGACACAAAACCAATGTAAAGAAATAAGTTGCAGTTCTATATACTAACATGAAACTATTTGAAAGGGAAATTGGATGAATAATCCTATTTACAATAATAGTAAAAGCAATTAAATACTTAGAAATGAATTTAACCAAGGAGATGATGAAGGAGATATGTGAAGGGAATGAAATCAGGATCTTGGAGAGGTATCTGCACTCCGATATTAACTGGAGAGGTATTCACAATAGCCAAGCTGTGGAAACCTAAGTGTCCATCAGGGGAAAAGAAAATGGGTTAGAGAGGAATGGAATGTGTACACACACACACACACACACACACACACACACACACTGCCATGCTAATCAGCCTTAAAGGAAATCCTGCCATTTGTGACATCATGGATGAAATGGAGGACATAATGATAAGTGAAAGAAACCAGAGAGAAAAAGACAACTATTTTCTGATCCCACTTTTGTGGAATCTAAGGGGGGAAAGAATGTGAATTCTCATATGAACAGAGAGTAGAATAATGGTTGCCAAGAACTGGGGGAGGTGACAACAGAAAATGTTGATCAGTGGGAACAAATTTCAGTTATAAGGTAAATGAGATCCAGTGGTCCAATATACAGTGTGGTGACCGGAGTTAACAATACTGTATTGTAGGGGCACCTGGGTGGCTCATCCGGTTAAGCGTCCAACTCTTGATTTCAGCTCAGGTCATGATCATAGGGTCATGAGATCACCTCTGCCCTTCTCCGCTCTCTCTCAAATAATAATAATAATAACAACAACAACAATAATACTGTATTGTATACTTGACATATGCTAAGAAAGGAGATCTTAAGTGTTCTCACACACATGATAAATACGTGAGGTAGTGAAAATGTTAAAAAACTTGATTGTGATAACCATTTTACAATGTACACATATATCAAATCATCACATTGCTTATGTATACAATTTTATTTGTCAATTATACCTCAATAAAGCTAGAAAAAGAAAAAAGACACTTGTGGTAAGTTGTGGGAATGTAAGGATCTGTCGATATTTCTGTAAGAATCCATGCAAAAGGAATTATAAAGGAAAAGACTACGTTGGATTCAGACTTTTTCCTTTGCAACATTGTATCACAAAAGACAACACAACAAGATGGAGAAAATCTGAGGTAAAATTGTGTATTTAAATTATATTATAACCAGCTGTGCTGTTGTCCATATAAAAAGAAAATAGAGGGCTCCTGAGTGGCTCAGTGGGTTAAAGCCTCTGACTTTGGCTCGGATCATGATCTCAGGGTCCTGGGATCGAGCCCCGCATCGGGCTCTCTGCTCAGCGGGGAGCCTGTTTCCCCCCCTCTCTCTCTGCCTGCCTCTCTGCCTACTCATGATCTCTCTTTCTGTCAAATAAACAAATAAAATCTTAAAAAAAAAAAGAAAGAAAATCGAAGTACGCAAACTCAAAGATTCAGAGCATTTCAGACTCAAGAAATACACCAGAAGGTGTAGTTTAGTGACTGAAAGTGGATAATAATTTTAAAAACTCACTTGTGGAATGAATGGACTAATAATGAGCATTTGAAATCATTTGAACATAGAATTTTTCACAATGTCTATTAAAAAGACCAACTGTACCAAAGAAGGCAGTGTTATAATACAACAATTAATGGTAATTTCCTACGTAAGAGGGTATATAAATCTCAGGTGCGCTACAATGAAGTGGAGATGAGAGGAAATGTAAGTAAACTATTCTTAGTCTTTTATATTTTTTTCAGAAAAGTATTACTTTATATTTGAACTTAATAAATTAAGAACTTTATTATCTACCGCTTACGAAACAAAATGAGCAGAGGGACGAGAGAGAGAAAGACAAAACAAGAAACAGACTCTTAACTATAGAGAACATACCGATGGTTACCAGAGTGGAGTTGGTGGGCGGATGGATTCAGTTGGAGCTGGAGATTAAGGAGGACACTCGCCCTCGTGAGCGCTGGGTGAGGCACTGAAGTGTTGAATCAGTATATTGTACGCCTGAACCTAACATAACACTATCAACCAACTGGAATTAAAATTTTAAAAATGTACTATTTAAAGCTATAAAGGTAACCAACCACTAGCAAAATTAAAAAGACACAGATCCCCTTCATTTTACAAGAGGAAGTACAAATCATACAGCAAGAACAGAAATAAAAATAAATTATAGGAACCATAAACATGGACATACCTAAAAAGACTTACCTGGAAAGATGCTTACACAAATGTTGGTGGGAGTTTTTGTTTGTTTGTTTGTTTTCTGAGTGGTAGACTCTGAGGGATTTGTACTTCTTTATAATCTCTTCTTATGTTACCTGAATTTCCTATGGCAAGTGTGGTGCATATTTGCTAAACAAACCAAATGCAGAGTTTATTCTTAACAGAGGGTCTATACTTACCTTGTCCTGCACATATGACAGGATTCACTTGGAAAAAACTGTAGCAGCATTCTTTTCCTCCTAAGCATTTTCTGTCTCTGCATTATATGGGGAATTCATTTCATTGTAGCTAATTTAGGAACAGCAAATGTTGCATTGTATTATCTTAGACATAATGGTTGGTCAAGGATGTCTTGACTTATTTCTTATTTACTCCATCATCCCACAGACATTTTCAGAAAGCCCCCTATGTCCCAGTACTTGATAGATTCTAGGGATACAACAAATACGGCCCACTTCCATTCCTCTGGAAATTCAATATCTAGTAGGACACCTTGTTGTTCTCAAAGGATATCATCTCTCCTTTATCAAAGATGGCACTGAGTTCTCAGTTAGGATCCTGAGCTTCTGAGTGTGAGTGCTGGGAGCCTCTCAAATCCAGGAGTGGTAGGTAACGTGAACCTCCAGTTTCTCTTTGCCCTGCTTTGTGATTGAGAGTTTGTAGCTGTGACATCAGACTGGTTTGGGGTCTGATGCCTGGTGGCTGCATTTCTGCAGATGACATATGCATGAGGGGACTCGAGAAAGTGGAGTTTTGAGGTCAAATATAATAGGAACACCTTTGCCACTGGAGGGAGAACTTTGCAGAAAATACCAACGTTTGGGGCTTAACTTAAAATAGGGGGCAAAGCTCCATTCTAGGGGTCATTGCCATGTTAACTGTTCACCAGAAAGATTGATGGTGTATCACCCAGGGACATAGAATCAGATAAGCTTGTACAGGTAGTTCTTCCAGGTCTCAGCATATCCAGCTAACCCAGTAAGAAATGAGGTGAGAAGAAAGCAGAGTACATAACACCAAAGTCTGGATTTCGAAGTGATTGGAATTAATTTGACATTAGTGAAAGATCATTATAGTTAAACTTAATTCCCAGTAATGCCAGAGGAACTCATAAAATCAAAAAAAATTGAAGCAGTAGAAGTAATAAGCCCCTTGTCAATTTTTCCAAAAGTGCTTATAGTTTACCATTTTTTTTCTTTCACTTCCCTCTCAAAAGGTAATAATCAGATTAAAAATATGCCTTTAAAAGCATATTTTCAGAGAGTCTCACAATTCAACTTTGAATCCATGAATTCTCGCACAGTCTTCTACGTCCGCCTCTGAACTGCAAATGTAATTGAATTATACACACCTGTGCACGTGCACACACGCACAAGTGCACACACGCACGGGAGCTTGAGTAAAGGAGAGTTGCAGAGACTTGTCCCTGTGGAAGTATAATATGGACTGTTGGTTATTTAGAACAAGATTTATAACAGCCAAGGCAAAATTTCTGAGACTAGGAGAACGTTTTTAAAAAGGTGAAAATGTGAGTCCCCATATTTTTCCGTGATTATCTACACATGTCAAGCTGCTCTCAAGAAAACCCTGGGGGAAAAGGACATTCAGTAGAAAAAGCTGTTCATTAAACACCCCATGTCTGTGCATGTCAAATATATTTAGGAACACATTTGTCAAAATCAATAAGACTCTTTGGAAAAGAAACTTCGTCTAGTGGCTTGGGCACAGATGAGGCCTCTTTATGTTTCTGATGACTCTAGCACATTGAGGTTTCGTTGGATCTTTTCTAAAGAATAGACTTGGTCTACAGCAGACACTGAAAGGCCGAAAAGAGTGGCCTTAAGAAGATGTGACCACCTTGAGTTATTCTTCATAGTTGTGTGACTAAGAAAGAAGTGTGACTGATTTCTGTCCTTCCAAGTGTATCATCCATAGTACAACTTAGGGTAGGACATAGGAGAAGCAGCAGTCGGGGCCTTGAAATTATTTTATGTTTAATTTTCTTTTAGCACACCTTAACCCTACCTCTAATCCTAAACTTAGTGTCTTAATACAACAGAAGTTTATTGCACATATAATCCAAGGCAGGTGTCCGTGATCAGCAGGCAGCTCTCCTCCAAGTGTGATTCGTGTGGCCAGCGCTCTCCCATCTTAGGGCTCCGCTGTGGTCGCCAGGTGGCCTTCAAGGTCTCTGGCTTGTGTGCATCATGCTACAGAAGGAAAGCAGGTGGACTGTCACATCCAGGAGATTTGGGAGGCCAGATCCAGAAAGCAGCACACATCCTGCACTCATTCCCCTCGGCTGGCGCTCAGTTTTCCACCACAATGAATGGCAAATGGTGATGAGAAGTATAATCCAGCCGCGTGCCGAAGGAGAAGAGATGTGCCAACTAGAGCCAGTGGTGATCGACACAGCTGTGAATCTAACTTTCCTTATCTACTCCCCAGAGCATTTAGTTGGTCTTCATGTCACTGCACACAGTGGACTTAAATGCTCCCCAAATAACACAGATTTCCCTCTTTCCAGCCTCAGGAACTTATTTCCTAGCCATGTCCTCTGTGACGACCAAGCCAGTTGAAGGTTTTTATTATAGTAACATCTCACTTCCAGATGCCAACTTCTGTGTTTGGCTGCTCTAAGAGATGAGCCCTCAAATCTTAGTGGATCAGTTGCTTCATTATAATAAAAAAATTTTCCTTATTCATACAAAGTCCAAAACAGTTGTCCCAGTTGGCTTTTTTCCAGGTTGATTGAGGCATTCAAGCTCCTTCTATCTTGTCCTTTTCTTCAGCTTAGCACAATAGGGGTCTAAATACCACACTGAAAGAAAGATGGAATAATTGTTCTACTGGATATTTATACATCATATTCTCAACTTCCTACCTATTTCTCTTCATTAGTCATGCCACTAAAGGTATAAAGGACAAAGAAGGGTCATCTAGAAAGCAGCTTGCAAATCGAAAATCTGCAACTTTTCTTCAGCTTTCCTTTGTGACTCCCGTGATCACCATGTCTGTCCATGGATTCAAACTGGAAAATGCCCAAAGGTTCATACATGGGCAGTTTTTATGAGCCAGGCCTGGAAATTTCTGCTTAGCATACACTGGTTAGTTCTCAGTCACACGACCACAATTGCAGGGGAAGCTGGTCGTGTGTGTCCCTGTGTCCAGGAAGACGTGATTAGCTAATCTCTACTACGGTGCACTTAGGCACATCGTTAGATCCCTTCTTCCGGTTATTTATATTGGTAAAACAGACCGGTGAATCACTGACCACCTAATTTAAAAACTTCTTTGGGAAGCCATGTCGGTTACTCAGATCAAACCAGGTAAACGCATTTTTGGAATGCAAAGCACACTACCTTTGTTTGTGCTTTAGAATTAGTCAGGTTTTCGATTTGCAAGCTGTTTTCTAGATGACCCTTCTTTGTCCTTTATACCTTTAGTGGCATGACTAATGAAGAGAAATAGGTAGGAAGTTGAGAATATGACGTATAAATATCCAGTAGCACAATTATTCCATCTTTCTTTCAGTATGGTATGTACTTAGACCCCTATTGTGCTAATCATCAGCTCATATTTTGCTGTCACAACTAGTAAGATTCATTTGTAATTTGTTCTTTATTTTCCGGGAATTTTGAAGATCCACAGTCTGACATAAGGTAAATGAAGGTAATTAATTGACCTCTTTGAAGGACATAGCTAAAGGCATGTTTATATTTCAAATGACAGCAAATCTTAAAAAAAATTAGATCTTTAGCATTATATTTTTACCTTGTCTATTTACAGAATAAAGATTAGTGTGCAGTTACTAGAAGCTGGGCTCCCTGAGAGGCATAGGGTGGAACCAGGCAAAGTATCTTCTTTAAGAAAGTCAGTAAGTAACATATCTGTATCACAATGTGGAATTATGTTCTTTTCCTTTAAAGACTGAGTTTCTAGAGGAAGAGAAAATCTCACTGGACGGAGGGAAAGGGCATGTCCGCTGAAAAAAATTTTTTTTATGATTTTTTAAATTTATTTATTTAACAGACAGAGATCACAAGTAGGCAGAGAGGCAGAGAGAGAGAGAGGAGGAAGCAGGCTCCCCGCCGAGCAGAGAGCCCGATGTGGGACTCCATCCCAGGACCCCGAGATCATGACCTGAGCTGAAGGCAGCAGCTTAACCCACTGAGCCACCCAGGTGCCCTGAAATTTTGAAGGAAGTTTATCTTTTACACCAAGAGTTAATTCATGTAAAGTGTTAAGAATAAGGATAAGCACATAGTAAGTATTTTATCTGTGCTATAATACTCATTCGCTACAACGATGGCCAGGGTGATGATGATGATGGTGACAGTAGAATTGGTGATTATATGGGTTGATTTGGCTGTCACTTCTAGAAGAAAATTTAGCACATCCTTAGAGCTTTCAGTCATTGAGAAAGCATACTACATTATTATTTTGAGTGTATTTTGCACTGTAACCCAGTTCTGAAATTTTTCCTAATCATCCAGAAATGGTGGCTTACTCTGGATCCTTCTTTGGCATGATCTTGGAGTGTTGTCATTACTGCCGTCATCGTCTTAGTATCCCTCTGTGTTCGAGGGCTGATGGTAAATGCACTGTGCACACACCCGGAGAAATTCTGCCTCCTTCCTTTCTTCCATATTTCAGTGAACGATCTGGCCTGGAAATTCTAGGGGTAAACTTAGATGTTCCCTTTACATCCCATCATTTGATTTCAGAGCAAGTGCTGAGCTACGTACTACCTGTTGCCTATCTGCTGTGCCCTAGCCTTGCTCTTCTGATTCCCTGTCTCTAGACACGACCCCAACGAGAGAGGATGCATTCCCCTGTATCCAGAGACCTACAGCCACACTTCCATCCTGAGTCCACAGCAAAAACCCCTCTCCCTCCCAACAGTCCATCCTGTTCAGTGCTTTCTCTCTTAAAATAGTGGCCATTCTACCCTGAGCTATCTTAATATTAAGCATAAGAAGCCCTGGAGGGTTAGAAGGGAACACAATGGATGTCCCTATCTTGCTAAATGAGCATTGCTTCATACGATCGTTTCTATCAGTGATACAGATATTTCCTAACATCTGTCATTACACTGGTTTGCATTTTTTGCCGCTTGCCCAGTCTTTTTCCATTGATATATTGTCTCCCTCACTTCTCCATACGGCCTCAAGAAATCCCATCTGCACGAATCAATCAGAACCCCTTTTGCCATTCCTGGTGTGACACAACATAAGACTTCTACAGACGAGTACTAGTTATAGAACTACTTGTGTCCACTTATGTAACCAGCATAACTTTATAGCAAGAAGCATGTTACTTGGTATTTTGTAAAGTATTTGTTGTTACCTTCCACAGAGGAGCTGTCTAACTGTCTCATGATTCTTTGTCATTGAATTGACCTTGTTAGCTCTAATCTGCAGGTACGGGAAGGATAGCTTCTAACATCCTGTTCCATCACAAGTTTCCAAGCCTCTTGCTTTATTCAGTCCTTGATATTTGAAGAGATTTTTTTTTTCCAGACTACCACTGCCTGGTGATTCATGACAGCTACTCTGGCAATGGTAGTAGAACTTGGTCTAAAGATACTGTTTCAGATTCATACAGAGACCTTATATTTCAGTTTTATATACATATATATATATATATATACACATATGTATATGCATATATATATACACACATACATATATACATATATCCTTTCGGAGGATATGAGGATATATATACATATATCCTTTAGGAGGTGAATGAGAATTATTTTGGGGTTTTGTTTTCTGTTTGTTTTTTACAAGTGTGCAGACCAAGCTAAAAAAAAAAGAATATTTTGCAAATACTAACCTGGTAGTGGGTATTAAGGAGGGCACATATTGCATGGAGTACTGGGTATGGTGTATAAACGATAAATCTCGGAACACTGAAAAAATAAAATAGAATTTAAAAAATACTAAGGTAGTAGTCAAGGGTGATATGTCACTAAGAATTTACATTTAATTTCACTAGTGTTTCTTAGTTTCCTGTTTTTATAAAAAGTATAATGATGCCTTTATATTTACTAGCAAACATCAAATATTTGATGAAGTGTTTCATGTGTCTCTAGATTAGCAGTTCCTAGGATAAATCTCGCAAGATGATTCTTCATGAGGTCATGGTGGGATATGCTATACACTGAATCTTTTTTGGGAGGGATTCACAATGTACATTAGCTTTTTTAAGGTTCTGATAAGTCCTGTAGGAGTATAACTTCTTTTTTTCTTATAATATTTTTAACCCAGAACTTCTGAGCATATTTGACAATAAACCAGCTTCTCTTATCCCTTTTTGGGAGGCAACATAAATAGCAGTTTAAAATGCACTTGGGGGGTGGTGCATGGGTGACTCAGTGGGTTAAAGCCTCTGCCTTTGGCTCAGGTCATTATCCCAGGGTCCTGGGATTGAACCCTGCATCAGGCTCCCTGCTCAACAGGGAGTCTACTTCCCCCTCTCTCTCTGCCTGCCTCTCTGCCTACTTGTGATCTCTATCAAATAAATAAATAATTAAAATCTTTAAAATGCACTTTGGAAGTGTGTGTTCTAAATTAAGGATTCCCAAAGTTTTGGGTATTAGGAACAAGTAAAATTAAGTAATATACTTAGGGACGGTCATAGTGTTGCTAACCTTATTTTCTCAAATAAAGAAATCAAAAGAAAACTGCGATCTGCTATTGCTGTAATTTATTGGAAGGAAGGACATTTTATCACCCCCCAAAAAATTATAATAGTAAAAAAGCAGGAAATTTTAAGAATTGATTGTATTTAGCTTTACAAAAATTTCAATGGCGGGGGAGGCCTGGGTGGCTCAGTTGGTTAAGCATCTGACTTCTGATTTTAGCTCAGGTCATGATCTCAGGTTCCTGAGATTGAGCTCTCCCTGCCCCCGCACCCCCCCACCCCAGTCAGGCTCCACATTGAACCAGGAACCTGCTTGAGATTCTCTCTCCTTCTGCCTCTCCCTCCATGTGTGCGTTCGCTCTCTCTCTCTCTCAAAAAATGTTTTTAAAATTTCAATGTGTCATATTTGTTTTTCTGATTTTATTTTGAGCCAGTGAGAATTTCATCATGAGCATGTAATACATATCCATTATTCTTGACTGAGGAGCATTTCTTTCCCTTTCTTTTGATACCAGCACACCCACTTTTCTATAAGGAGAATTCACTCAACGGTTAGTCTGAGGTGTTGTGTGTGGGGGAGTGGCTCACTGTGTTTATTCGTCAAAGGGGTGGGGTGGGACCTGGGCTGGCCCAGTTGAGCCCACCATCCCCCAATCACAATCTTGGACTGTCAGTCTCTATCTTTGATAATATGTGGAGGTTTTCTAAAGGAGCATTTGAGAAGATCGCTTCGGCTGTTACGTGGAGATTGGCTTTACAAGGAAGAGGGGAAGCCGGGAGACCCATGAAGAGGCCCATGGAGAGATGATGGTGGCTTAGACTAGGGTGGGCACAGAGAAGGTGAGAATGAATCAGGTTTGGAGATTTTTGTACTCACAGAGCCAATAGACCTGGTGGTGGGTCAATGACGAAAAGAGAGGCACAACAAGGAGGCTGTAGGTTAGGATTTGAATAGCGGGATAAGAGGTGAAACCACCTACTGGGGGGGTATACATTTTCTTTTCTTTCTTTCTTTCTTTCTTTCTTTCTTTCTTTCTTTCTTTCTTTTTTTTATTTTTTTTTTTTTGAGAGAGAGAGAGAATGTGCACATTCACGGGCGGGGGCAAAGGGAGAAAAGGGAGAGAGAGAATCCTAAGCAGTTCAGCACAGAGCCCAACTCGCGCTCAGCCTCACAACCCTGAGGTCATGACCTGAGCTGAAATCTAGGGTCAGATACTTAACTGACTGAACCACCCAGCTGCCCCAGCACATTTTTTAAAATTCCATGAGCTGTGACAAAACCAGACCAACTTTAAATAAATGTATAACTGTGCGCTGGGGACAATAGAAATCCCCATCCCTCTACCACGATCCGATGCACCTGTTGTCTCAAGACCGTGGTGAGGCAGAAGAAAATAGAACCCACTGGGAAGCCTCACAGTCCATCCAATGCCACCATTGCCTTGATAACAGGAGGTAAAGCACAACACCCAGTGTGCTTCTTTACATAAACCGTCAGCGGAGAAGAGTCATCTGTACAGTCAGCCTACTAGTTGAATCAAATGCTCGTGGATAAACACGGCTGCTGAGTGTTGGGTCATGCATCATTGGGGAGCGCCTTCAGCGGAAGCTCTAGAACCTTCACTCACATAGTGGAGGGGGCTCCTGTTTGCATGTCTCTGTTTCACGTATTGCCACAGCCAATTTCATTGAAAAAGGTGACCGCCACCGAAGAGAAATGAAATAAGGTTAGGTTAATGCAGTCTCTTTGGCAGCTGTGGCTTACGTCAGACCTGGTGCCCATAAACCACTGTTTCTGGGTGTATATTTGTGTATCCGTGCTGTAAAATCAGGGAGTTTAGGGACAAGTTGTCAGTAAGAGCATGCTACACGCTTTAGGGAGAATTATTCAATTTACCTGTAAACAGATCAACATGCTGGGAAAACTGATGGTAAATAAGACCCGGGGATGCCAGGTAATGGAATAATCATGGCATTTATTCTCGTTCAGATGTTGTAACATTCATCTTGAAAGCTTAAAGTATTAAATCTCTTATTTTTCACATGTGTCGCCCTCTGAATGTTCTGCTCGAATGGCAGCAGCAGGTTCTGTAGCAAATTCGTGGGAACTCATTTCTAGCATGTTTGACTTGCCACCCAAATTGTCTTAAACTACAATCACAAGACCCTTGTCAGCCTTTTTTTTTTTTCCTTACTAAGAAGCTAGACTTCTAAAAAACAAAACAAAAACAAACAAACAAAAAAAAACAACGAGATTTTGTAGTGGGGCCTTGTTTAAAATGAGTGAATATAATTATGTTATTTCTTTTTAATTTCATAAAGCAGCACTGAAAATAAGTATTGGTGTTTGTACCTGAAGCTAAAAGAATTCGATGCCATGCATTTTACTGATTGCTACTCTTTGGTCCCCCCATGCTAAGTGTCATGTCAGTGAGAAAATAGTCAGATTTGTGCCACCTTACAGAACATCTTCCTTTAGTTTCTGCTTATTTTTCCCATTTCAAAAACCTTGCCCTAGAACCCTACTTAGCTACCTCAAGATAGGTGTCCTGGTATTCTCTGCTTCTTCAATCAGATCCTCCATTTTCTTGAGGAAAAAAAAAAAAAAAATCCCCGTGGCAACCCAGAAAGATGAACTAATTTTTCCCACTTACGCACACCGGTCACACACCTTGCCCAGAACATTCTTTCTCCTTCCTGTCATCTGAGTCCCAATTTCTTGAAAACCAGGATCAAGTCTTGTATCCTTGGACGCTGTGCTGGCTGCCCAGCTCGTCATTCTCTTGGGCTCTTCTGCATCACGGATGGCACTTGACTATATAGTTGGATGTTTGTTTTAAGGTCTATCTCATGAGGACATCCTGTCTTGCTTCCTAGACGGGGAGCCCCTCAAAGACAAGAATATTGCCAGGGACCGTGTTGACTGTTTTGTGTCTCTTTACTTGTCCTCTGCTTTTTTCCCTATCCAAAGATATTTGCACCCTCAACAAAATTCACCGGGCTTGGGGCACCTGGGGGCGCCTGGTGGCTCTGTTGGCTAAGCATCAGACTCCTGATTTCAGCTCAGGTCATGATCTCAGGGTCATGAGATTGAGCCCCTCGTTGGGCTCAGCTCAGGTCATGATCTCAGGGTCATGAGATTGAGCCCCTCGTTGGGCTCAGCTCAGAGTCTGCTCAGAGATTCCCCCCTCTCCCACTCCCTCTGCCCCACGCCTGCTGAAATAAATGAAAAAAATAAGATCATTTAAAAAGGAATGAAAAAACAAACCCTTACTGACTATGCCTGTCTAGGCTCTCACAGGTCTCCAGCTTCTTTGCTTTCATCTTGCCTGGCTCATAAGCAGTATCTCTTGGCAGAAACACTTCGGCTGGTTGGCTTTTGTAAAGACTTGCCCTCCTGCTCCCCTGTGTGTCATCCTCGGTCTCCTGGCTCAAACTCTAATATGGAAGTGAGTTCAGGGGCTCCGGCCGTGTCGGAGGCTCTCCATTTCCATTCTAACGACACATCATCTCTAACAAGTGTAATACTGCAACACTCAAATTCTGGCTATGCATATATTGTAAAGGCATGTGTTTCTGTAAACGGAGCGTGCATTCCAAACTCTTACCTAGCAAACACCTAAAGTAGACACTTTAAATTCAAGAAAGTGATTTCTTGGCCAGATGGAAGATTATTACCCTACCCCCCTCACCTCGTGATTCCTCCCAGAGTATCCTTTTGATTTTCTCTATGGTATTTAATATCTGAAGTAGTTTCCTTCACGCACGGCTACAGTTATCTCTCTGCATTCACTATAATGTGTGCAGGTGCTGTCCAAGCCTGACTCTGCCTCTCTGCATCACTGTTAGAAGCACGGTTACTGTCCCTCTGGGGCTTACTGTTCAAATAGTAGAGATAGACACTAAACAAATCATTGTTCAGTTAATTATTTATGAATTGTTTGAGTGCTAGGAGAAGTTAAAAACTACGTTCAAGAGGTAACAGTATCCACCCGGACTGCTACAATTAGAATGCTTGCCTCTGTCCCCACGTGCAGTTCGTTGTTTGGGCCAAATCAACAATCTGGAAAATTTAGACATATTTTACCTGAGGGGTTTGTCTTCCTGTTGTGATTCCATTTTTAACACCAGTCTACCCTTGCTCCTAGGAGGTTGGTGCACTGTCCATTATATTTCTGCTATTGGCTTTGTTCATTATCTGGTAGACATCTGAGTGTTCGGTTCTGTCTTCCCCTCCAGTAGCTGCATTGGGTAACTGAAGTCATTGGAAATGATCCTTGTGATAGTGATGCTCTTACTATGAATTGTCATACCCTCCACTCAAAGAAAAGCTTTTCCAATTTCCCATGCTTTTCCCCTCTGGCTTTCCAGGCACAGATAAAAACAAAGGACAGTGCTCTCTCCCATGAATTTGGTCTTTGTGATTTTTTGCAGTACAGAATATGAAGCGCTCCCTGCCACAATTCTAATTCCCATAGGCACTCCAGCAGTTAAAAAAGCATGAACCTAGTATCAGCCCGTGGGTTCATATCTCATCTGTTTAGCTGTGACCTTGGACAAATGACTGGAGTTCTCTGTTTTACTTTTCTTGGCTGTAGCAGGGAATAATGATAGCATCTGAAAGATTGTTGTAAGGATTCAAGTGCCTAACACGTGTAAGGCCTTTCAGCCAGTCATAGGCACTTAGTAAGTGTTCAATAAAGCTTGGATGTCACTATCCCGTTACTCCTGTTGCACACTTACCACTGGCCTATTATTGTCGACTGTGCTATATTTTTACTTTCCTTAAAGGCTGGTCGCCTCAACTCCTTTTGGCATTTAAGAGCACATTACATAATCTAAAATAGTTTGCCTTTCATAATTTGAAATGTGTTTTCTCCACCGCTTTCAGACTTCCTGGGAGCATTTTAGACTTAAATTTATTAAATTGGTTTAGAGTCTGAAACCAACTGACCCTTGAGGCAAACTCCTGGGGACTCCATAGAATGAAAGTGTCTCAGGCACTTGAAAGTTTCTAAAATCAGTAGCTCTCAGTAGGAATTTCTCAAAAATTCAAATGGGGGAGAAATTAGCATTTTAATTTGCAATCAGTGGTTGCTTTGACTTATTCTAGTTCTTGATAAAGGGTTGGGAGTGTCACATTTGCTTTTCTAATATGGGCACAATACAAAGCTTGCCTAAATTATCCTCAATAGAAATTAATACATAAGCATTTCAAATCAATGAGCTACAAGATCTTTTTGAGCATAAATACACATGTGTCTCCGCAGTTTCCTCTGTCCTCTGTGTTCATGCGCTACTTTCTTGACCGAACTTGACTTTGCGCTCCGTCATTTAGTCTTCCATTTGGCATCCTTAAACTATCAAATGACGGGTAGATTGGATTTGATTATCTTTAAAATGTGCCAATTCACATTTCTTTCTTGACCTTAGTAAGTTATGTGGTGAGATACCACCCAGAAAGACTGTCACCCACACTAGCTCGTCATCCTTCAATGATGTTTGTGCTTCCGGTCGGATGGTCCAGAGAATGGTAAAGCCAGTGGAGGTAAGCAGGACACTTGTACTCCACTCAGCCAGAAGGACAGACAGGCACAAACACCAGGGACTGTTCCTATGATCATCTAAGGCTCCAGGGTTACTGAGAGGATCCTCCGGACCTAAACCCGATCTACTTGACTTGAGTCATACTCTCTCTTTTTGCTCCTCATAGGTGTGGCGTTCAGCTTTCAAGTACCTATTAGGTAAAGGCATAGATTTTCCCATAATGAATATGCTTTTCCCTTTGAGTATAACAACTCATGCATGACTCTAAAACTAGACTGCGAGTTCTTAGCCCTGGCTCTACCAATCATGTGATCTTGGGAGAATTAGTTCGTCTTTGTGCTTCAGGATTCTTATCCTTAAAACGGGGATCAAAAGCACTATCAAAGAAAAAAATTGCACTGGGCAAATTTAAACAGGTAAGGACAATTTCCTTCAGGCTGTTACAATATGGAGAGAAACAGGAAAGCCATCTCAACTCAACTCCCCTGAAACAAAGTTGGGAGAGTTTTTAAGAGCTGGGTGAGGAAGCTCATAGCTCCTATGTGTTTGCCAGTTGAACTTATCCAAAGAGAAAGTCATCTTTCTTGTGCTTTTCTGACAGGAGATAGTTGTACAGCGTGGAGCAAGACTCCACCAAGGTTAGGCTCTTATCCTCTCACAGGGACTGGGACTTGGGGTGGGGGCAGTCTTTCTTGATGATGACATTTCATGGGATGGCTCCCCACTCTTTGAGAAAGACAAGCCTAAATTGTAAAGTAGACAAGAGTTGTTAAAAATATTTATACCCCCAAAGGTCAGAGAAAGGATTTAGAATTACATGTTATCAAAGGTAAATGCTCTAAGAAAAGGGAGGTTGGGGGCTAAGGGTCAGGACGAAGCCCGTCTAACTTCGGTCAAGCCAAGGAAAATATCCTGGCCATCTTGGTCAGTACCTATATCCTGTAGTTGTTATACTTATTAAATGGATAAAACAATGTAAAATACTAAAAACGATGCCACACGTGCTAAAAAAAAAAAAAAAAAAAAAAAAAGGATGACGAATTATTCATGATAGGTATTACGTCTGTGGTTTAGAGGATGAGGTTTGGAACCAAACAGATCTGCCATAAATTCTGGCTTAGCGAGGCCATTGGCAAGTTACTTGACCTTTTAAGCCTTTATGAGATTGAAAGTATTTACCTGATAGGGCTGTTGTGAAGATTCATGAGGTCTTGAATATTAAAAACTTTATGTATAATCAGTTCTCAAGAAAGGGCAACCTATGTTGTCATAGGTCCCTCACAGGCCCTACAATGGCCTCCTTAAATAGTACAGGAGAGCCTACAGTTACCAGCGAGAGCCCACAAGGCCACAGGCCACCTTCCCGGTCACTGTTCTCACCCCCACCTCAGACCATCCTTTCCCACCATTTTTCTCAGGTTGAACAGAGCACATAATTGTGTGCCGAAAAGTAAAGTAGGGCTTTGGTGTTCAGACACCACGTGATCCATGATGAACGGAAACAAATAGGTTTTCTTAAGGTGCAAAACTGGGATGTTATCATATCCTCTAGGAATGTTTCCTCCTACATTTTTAATAGTAAAGATAAAAACACTCAATCCTAGTGAGTAGTCTACCCTTCACTTCCTTTTTTTCCTGTATGGAAGAGATTCTGCTGAGTGAAATAAGTCAACCAGAGAGAGTCAGTTATCATATGGTTTCACTTATTTGTGGAGCATAACAAATAGCATGGAGGACAAGGGGAGTTAGAGAGAAGGGAGTTGAGGGAAATTGGAAGAGGAGGTGAACCATGAGAGACTATGGACTCTGAAAAACAATCTGAGGGGTTTGAAGGGGTGGGGGGGTGGGAGGTTGGGGGAACCAGGTGGTGGGTATTGGAGAGGGCACGGATTGCATGGAGCACTGGGTGTGGTGCAAAAACAATGAATACTGTTATGCTGAAAATAAATAAAAAATTAATTAATTAATTAATTTTTTAAAAAAAGAAGTTTGGAGAGAAAACCTGAAAGTGTCTAAATTCCACAGAGTCAGCGAATACCTAGTTCTTACCCTGAAACTGGATGAATGCTCTCGGGCATCCCTCCTTCCAGTAGGATGTGTAATTTGGCATGACTGCACCAATCAGAGGCGTGTTTCTGTCCAAATGCTATGTGTATTCTCAGAACGGAAGCCAAAGCATCATATCCAAGAGAGTATCTAAACGTTTTACAGATGAATTACACACCTTGGAAATTAAGACAGTTGCTGGATTTTGAAACAACCTTTTTTGTTTAGAAATGGAACGCTGTTGTTCCCTTGTTCTCATGCTTACCCAGTCCTCCCACTCTGCCCAACCAGCCCCCCCACCCCGCCCACCCCCTTACCCCCTCCACTCCCCCGCCCCGCCCCCTCCCCACCAGTGCGGAACCAATGAGGAAGAAAACAGCAAACCTGCTTATCCCAGTAGAATGAGGGCTCCCCAGCAGCTGCTGTGTTTTTACAGACAAAGATAGCCAAGTGCAAATTACTCATTGTTACTGATGCACGCAAAATAGAACTTCTTTGGTTCTGAAGCCCAGATTGAAATTTGAGAAAGAAAACACGAAGATGAGGCAGAGTGGGTCTGTGGACAGCACTAATAGGGACTCTACCAACACTGCAAGTCTTGCCATCAGCATTTCTAATTAAACTGTAAACATTAACTGGGTTACCCTTCCGACTTAATTTTCCATTTACAACATAAGACCCATATTATTTGCTTCCTCTCTATGCGAAGGAATCATCTAAAATTGCCTCTGAAGATAAAATATTGTGACCCACTCTGTGGAAAAAAAGAAACAAAACAGTAAAAAAGAAAGAAAAAAAAAAGGAAACAGTAAGTTGATAAATTGATCATGTTTTTAGCCCTGATCCCTGATCAGGATCTAGCCCTGATGATTGTATCACAGAATCCACAGGAATGAACAAAGAATAAAACAACCCTCTCTGTTCTTTTGGGGCAATGGAGGACTTTATATAGAACTTTAGTTCTTTAACCAAACTGATAGGTTTGCCCAGCGCAACAGCTAATGTACCTAATGCCTTTTAGTGGGTCCAATGATTGACTTCCCCAAATATGAGCCCCAGGACCTGTGAATATGAACTTATTTGGAAAAAGGGTCTTTGTCGATGTAATGAAGGTAGGAATCTTGAGATGAGGTCATGCTGGATTAACTGGGTGGACCATCAATTTAATGACTGGTGGGCCCTTATCAAGAGACAAGAAAGCAGAGGGCATGGAGGAGAAGGCTAGGTACAGATGGAGGCAGAGATCGGAATTAGGCAACAAGTCCCAGGAGTGCCTGGCACTGCCAGAAGCTGGAAAAGCAGGGAAGGATTTTCCCTGAGAGCCTTCAGAGGGAACGTGGCCCTGCCGACACCTTGATTTTGGACTTCTGGCCTCCAGAACTCGGAGAGAATAAATTCCTCTTTATTTAAGCCCCCACATTTGTGGTCATTTCTATGGTAGCTCTAGGAGAGGGCCTCTTTTATTGACTAGACAGACAGCATCACTGGAAAGAAAGAAAGCAGGGGCATCAGAAGAGAAATTAATGAAGATTAAAATAAAATTGTTCCTTTTTTTATTCTTAATTCATCTAAACTATGACCTTTTTTGAAGCAATAGTAGTAAAAATACGTTGGGTGGCTGTAGCATCCGGGTAAGTGGATTAGGTGACAGCAGTGTCACAAGGGACAGGCCGAATTTGGAATTCTTGGTTATAAGGTCCTGCCCTTGTAATAAAGTAGGATCGTGTTATCGAAGGAGGGTCTAGAGGATTTTGTTTATAAGCAGATCTGCAGAGGCGGAGAGGCAGTTAGTTTTCTAGGGCTGTCGGTGAGAGTTGGGGATAGATTCAGACTGACGGATAATGGGGTCGGGTTTCTATGTGGTGTGACTGAAATGTCGTAAAATCGTGGGAAAGGATGCCCAACTCAGTGACCATGCTAAAACTACCAAAACTGTATACCTTATAATGGTGAATGTTATGATACATGAAAGTTAAAAAAAATAAGGACCCGCAAGAAATATGCCCAAACACTAATGAAGTTTGTGTTATTAGAAATAGTGGGTGGGGCGCCTGGGTGCCTCAGTCAGTTCAGCGCCTTCGACTCAGGTCATGATCCCAGGGTCCTGCGCTTGAGTCCCCCGTCGGGCTTCTTGCTCAGGGGGAGTCTGCTTCCTCCCACCCCGCCCCACTTGCTCACTCGCTCTTGCTCTCTCTCAAGTAAATAAATAAAATCTTAAAAAAAAAAAAAAAGTAGTGTTAACTATGAACAGTGTTGACTCTGCACCAAGCACTGGTATAAGAGCTTTACAGAAATTCACTCATTATTCATTACAGCTCAAGGAAGCAGGTGCTGTTCCAGTACCATTTTGACACAGGAGGAATCTAAGGCAGAGAAAGATACACAGTGTGGATGTGAGTCAGGGAGACGGGGCCGGAGTCTGTGCTCTTCACTATGGCCCCGCGTGCCCTCAGCACCAAGGTCTTGAATGTCGTCTTTCTTCAGCATCTTCCGAATTTGTTTCCCACAGTTCTGGTATGATAAGAAAGATGTAAATAAAGCTTAGTTTGTCCTTTCCAAAAAAAAAAAAAATGTGGATTTAGATTATTGAAAAATGTATATTGTCTAGTGTAGGACAACCACTAAAAATGAAACCACTAAAAATGAAAAATAGGCATCAGTTATGTACACCACGAGAGGGGATAACATAGAATAATATAAAATGCTCAATTAAATGAAGAGAAGGCAGTGAAAGGGAAGAGAAACAAATAATAAGGGCAATGAGAGGAAAATAGGTACCAGGATGGTAGATTTTAATCCAAATATACAAACAAACACTTTAAATGTGAATAGTATGAAAATGCAGGCACAGACAGAGATTGTCTGATTAGATTTTAAAAAATTAGATCCAACAATATGTTGTCTTTAAAAAACCCACTGAAAACATAAAGACTCAGAAAAATACTGCATAGCCCCAAAGAGAAAGAGATCCTTCTAGTCTGGATTCTCTCCCTAAATTGGTATGCATTACAAAGTCACTTAATCTTTCCAGACTTAATTTCCTTCTCTGTACTCATTTTCGTGTTATGAGTTTTCACATAACATTTTTGTTGAGGAATTTAAGCCTGCTCTGGTGAGACATCGGCACCATCGCATCCTCGTTCTGCATACGCACCGTATCCCATCCTGTCCAATACCCGACATGTGACCTCTTCCATAGTCTTCTGAGTTAGCTCTGCCTAATTTCTGTTTAATAATTTTTAGATGAACACTCTTCTGGTGACCTTATAAATGAAATAATGAATTCAGACCCCCTTGTGGACTGAGCAAACAGCATGACTAAATCACATAGCGGTCTTAAAATTCTGTGATTTTATCTATATGGGAGTATTCTAACTATAGTACAAGACAGAACTTGGTCATTTTTAAATTATTTATTTATTTATTTATTTAATAAACATATAATGTATTTTTATCCCCAGGGGTACAGGTCTGTGAATTGTCAGGTTTACATACTTCACAGCACTCACCATAGCACATACCCTCCCCAATGTCCATAACTTCACCCCCCTCTCCCAACCCCCTCCCCCCAGCAACCATCAGTTTGTTTTGTGAGATTAAGAGTCACTTATGGTTTGTCTCCCTCCCAATCCCATCTTGTTTCATTTATTCTTCTCCTACCCACTTAAGCCCCCATGTTGCATCTCCACTTCCTCATATCAGGGAGATCATATGATAGTTGTCTTTCTCCGATTGACTTATTTCACTAAGCATGATACCCTCTAGTTCCATCCATGTCATCGCAAATGGCAAGATTTCATTTCTTTTGATGGCTGCATAGTATTCCATTGTGTATATATACCACATCTTCTTGATCCATTCATCTGTTGATGGACATCTAGGTTCTTCCCATAATTTGGCTATTGTAGACACTGCTGCTATAAACATTCGGGTGCACGTGCCCCTTCGGATCACTACATTTGTATCTTTAGGGTAAATACCCAGTAGTGTGATTGCTGCGTCATAAGGTAGCTCTATTTTCAAATTTTTGAGGAACCTCCATGCTGTTTTCCAGAGTGGCTGCCCCAGCTTGCATTCCCACCAACAATGTAGGAGGGTTCCCCTTTCTCTGCATCCTCACCAGCATCTGTCATTTCCTGACTTGTTAATTTTAGCCATTCTGACTGGTGTGAGATGATATCACATTGTGGTTTTGATTTGTACTTCCCTGATGCCGAGTGATGTGGAGCACTTTTTCATGTGTCTGTTGGCCATCTGGATGTCATTTTTCAACTTGAAGAGATAACTGAAATGGAGAATGAGAACAACCCAATGTCTTATTCTGATCAGACTCAATTCTAGTAACAGTTATTATCTTAGTGTTAATCACTGGAAAGAAAGAAAATATTTGTTCTTAAAAAGATGAAGTATCTGGGGGTGCCTGGGTGGCTCCGTTGGTAAGGGTCTGCCTTCTGCTTAGGTCGTGGTCCCAGGGTCCTGGGATGGAACCCCTTGTCTGACTCCCTGCTCAGCAGGGAGATTGCTTCTCCCTCCGCCCCTCCCCCTACTTGTGCCCTCTTGCTTGCTCTCTCCTTCTCTCTCTCAAATAAATAATTAAAAAAAAAAAAAGATGAAACATCTAAATGGAATTATCCCAAATATTTAATGTCATTTCTTTAATTAAATTAATTTATTTAAATCAATTCAGTTAATATTGGTCGACCAAATTTTTGAGGAAACTGACATGAAAAAAAATGGAGGTTGACATGTTTCGGTATTGTCAATCAGTATAAGATCAATCGTTTAATCCACAATTTACAAGGCTTAACCTTTTGGGAAGCAAATTTAGCTCAAAGCAGATGCTTTGGTTCTAAGTATCTCTGTGAAATCAGGCCTTAAATGTCAATGGGTTAGTGCCCTATTATTAGATTTTTTAATTGTGAGAGACAATATTAGGCAAATTGAATACAGTTTATCTCTTTAGCAACCAAGAAAAATTGGTGAAAATCTTAACTCAGAATGGGAAGTCTTTTTTTTTTTTAAAGATTTTATTTATTTGACAGATAGAAATCACAAGTGGGCAGAGAGGCAGGCAGAGAGAGAGAGAGGAGGAAGCAGGCTCCCCGTGGAGCAGAGAGCCTGACGTGGGGCTCGACCCCAGGACCCTGGGATCATGACCTGAGCCAAAGGCAGAGGCTTTAACTCACTGAGCCATCCAGGCATCCCCAGAATGGGAAGTCTTATTGAATGATTCTTGCAGTTTATTTTGTCTTCTAAGCTGTAGCAGAACAATGAGACTAGGAGATGACCATAATGAAACTTAAAATTTCAAGAAAATGAAAATGTATCATTGAAAGTTGTGGCTTTCCCTCAGCTTCCAAAAGATGGCTTGGACTTTCTGCAAGGGCTTGGAGATGAAACATGCAAAGCTTTTGAAACTGTGGATGTTTGTATTTAGAGGTATTTTAATCATGAATTAAGAACATGGGAGAAATTTTCAACTCACTATTCAGTGATTAGAAACATACAGGAGCGGGGCACCTGGGTGGCTCAGTGGGTTAAAGCCTCAACCTTTGGCTTGGGTAGTGGTCCCTGGGTCTTGGGATGGAGCCCTGCATTGGGCTTTCTGCTCAGCAGGGAGCCTGCTTCCTCCTCTCCCTCTGCCTGCCTCTCTGCCTTTTTGTGGTCTCTGTCAAATGAATAAATAAAACCTTAAAAAATAAAAACATACAGGAGAGGGCTGGCTCAGTGGGTATAGCATGTGACTCTTGATCTTAAGGTTTTAAATTCGAGCCCCACACTGGGTGTAGAGATTTCCTGAAATAAAACCTTAAAAAACCATACAGAAGAATGAAGGAGTCTTCTGAAATCTGGCAGCTTTTTTAGTTTTATCTCACACTATATCCCATCCGAATTGAACTATGCGGCATTTCCATTAAAAATTTTTGCCTCTAGTGCACCTGTGGAACCTGCTTTTCTCCATGCTCTGGTTTCATCTCCATCTGCTGAAAACCTCGTCACCCATCAAGGCCACCTGAAATGCCCTTTCTCATCACCAGAGGCAGGAAGAATTTGTTTCCCCCAAGAGTTCCACAGTTATTTCTACCACTCATATGCGAACGTTCATGTTGTCTTTATTCTTCCTAGGGATCTTAGTATCATGGTACTTCCTGGAACATAGTCTGTGTTCAAAGAATCTTAATGAATATGCAAATAGGAACGCCTGGGTGGCTCAGCCAGTGAAGCCCCTGCCTTCAGCTCAGGTCATGATCCCAGGGTCCTGGGATCGAGCCCCGCATCGGGCTCCTTGCTCAGCAGGAAGCCTGCTTCTCCCTCTGCCTGACTCTCTGCCTACTCTTATGTGTGTCCTCTCTCTCTCTCTCTCTCTCTCTCTGACAAATAAATAAACAAATAAAATCTTAAAAAAAAAAGAATGTACAAGGGAGTTGAGCAGGTTTTCTGTGTAGGAACTGACTGTATACTTACGAGGTTAGCCAGGAATTTCTGTTGATTCTCCGCCAGAATGACTGGAGGGAACCTGAAAAGTTTAATTTTGTTGCTACCTCTAGACAGATAATAAAGAGTTCATTTATCCAGTGGATTTAAAATTGATACGTGCTGTGCGACCCATTAATGTTTGAAGGTTGATCTTTAGGTAGCATTGCATGAAAGGCTAATCCGATAACTAAGCATAGATACTATCCCGACAGTGCTGCCTGACCGACCGCCAGATTCACGCCCTGTACATGGAGGGGTGGGCGCAAACAGAGAACAGACACAGAAGGAAGTAATTCTGGGACGCCTGGGTGGCTCAGTTGGTTGGACGACTGCCTTCGGCTCAGGTCATGATCCCGGAGTCCCGGGATCGAGTCCCGCATCGGGCTCCCAGCTCCATGGGGAGTCTGCTTCGCTCTCTGACCTTCTCCTCGCTCATGCTCTCTCTCACTGTTTCTCTCTCAAATAAATAAATAAAATCTTTAAAAAAAAAAAAAAAAAAAAGAAGGAAGTAATTCTGATTTTCTGTGTTAGGTGCTGTAGCGCTGCCTAGCTTTTGCTTTTTAAGACTTCAGATTAAATAAATGTAGAATACAAAGAACTGTGAAGGAAAAGAGAAATTATTTCATGACAAAAAGAAGGAGAAAATGCAGGGTGTGGATGTGATATTTGACAGCTAAGCCCTTTATAAAAACAGGGTCTTAAAGTCTTTTATCCGGAGTAAACCATCAGCATCATTCCTCAGGTTAGCGCACTGTGAGTTAGTGCCCTGTTTGCTAGTGCCAATGAGGTTTATTGGAGAGGGACGACCTCTTAGTAGCTCCCAGTCCTTGGAATTTCACTGAGAGTTAGATTTCACAAGGTTAGTTACGTTTTTTTTTTTTTTTTTTAAAGATTTTATTTATTTACTTGAGAGAGAGACAGGGAGAGAGAGCATGAGCGAAGAGAAGGTCAGAGAGAGAAGCAGACTCCCCATGGAGCTGGGAGTCCGATGCGGGACTCGATCCCGGGACTCCAGGATCATGACCTGAGCCGAAGGCAGTCGTCCAACCAACTGAGCCACCCAGGCGTCCCGGTTAGTTACGTTTTCAGGCAGAAAGTTCTCATGGCCTCAGAAACGACATGGCCTTACTTTGTCCCCTTCTGCCAAGATGTCTTTTACGAATACGATACGGCAGAGACATTTTAGTCATGCAGTGTAACACTAAGGAACTGGATGTGGTTCCATTTGAAGGTAACGGCTTCTTAAATTCGTTGTTGGGGTCATTTCCTTTGACTCTGCGTGGGAGAGCTCTGCAGATGAAGAGGCTCGTTATCGAGCTGGGTTTTCTCACCAGCAGGGAGAAGGCAGTAGGCAAGCCTTCTGAGCTAGAACATGGAAAGAAACTTCCCTTTCAGATTCCGAGTCCAGCTTTTAAAATTCACCCCAACATAAGGACGTTGAGCACAGTATACATCTTTTTATTTCTGTAAAACGGACCTGAACTTCCTCATGAACCTTATTTCTATTCATAGACAAAGGGTCAGGAAGACAGAGAGTGAAAGACGGGGACTGTGGCTTAATCTTGCCCATTATATAAAACTGAATCACTTCCTGTTTATACTGTCACTTCCCTGGAGACTTACTGTCATTTTGGGTAAAGGCTCTTTCCAAGTCCCTTTCCCTTTTTTTTTTTCCTTTTCTTAGGTGACATACTGATCTAGCCCAATAAATGAGCCTCTCCCCACTCTTGCAGAACAAACAGCAATGACCCTTGTTAATAGATTTAAAAAGTCATGACTCTAAAACAGAACAATAGAGACAGTACCTACATCCCTTAGTGTTACGGCTGCACAATTAGGTTACATGACGTCATGCCTTTGCACAGGGGTCTTGAACCTCTCGCAGGCTTCTTGTTCTTGTTTGCCCCTCAGGCTCTCACTGATCTTCCTGAGCTGTCTTGTCCTCCTGTGTCTGTGGGTGCCGCCCTCCAGCCTGGCCACACCCACCGTTCCCAGCGTGGGTGCAGCCTTCGGTCTACGGTGAGGGTATGATCCGTGTAAGGCACGCCCTCCCCCCCCCCCGCCCCCCGACCCACCACACTGCTGGTGATTTAATGGGCCACCCTCATCGGCAGTTACCTTATCCCACACTGGCCAGAACCCCAATAAGCAACAGAATTCTTAATTCTCATCTGGTCTCCATGCCTAACACCCAGAGTTCTCAAAAACTTTCTGGCTGTCTTTTTCTGCCTGTCTTTCACCTCACCCAGATTGTTCAGGAGCAGACGGGCCAGGGGCTGTGGTTTACCGCGGAGGCTGTTCCACTTTGCGGTCAGCTGTTCCACGAGGCTGGCCCCTGGCCTGGAACTAAGCAGGGGCACATGCAACTTTCTGCCTTTGGACCCACAAACCTGTCTGAGCTATTCTGGAATGATGAGTTCTGTCCTTTTATTCCAGTCAGCTGTACTGTCTGCTGAATGTTGCAATCCAAGACTCGGGGGAAAGATCCTTTCCTGTTACTCAGACTAACCCAAAAAATTAACTCTCCCAGGGACATACTCTTTTATAGGCTTTTCTCTGCTTGAGACCATACAAACCTTACTTTCATATCACTAGAGTCATGTGCTCCATCTTAGTTAAACACATAGAGTTCTGGTTAGAGCCAAAACAATCTGTTTGTTGCTTGTACAATTTATGGAAACTGTCTCATTATACAGATTTTCTAGGCCTTGGGGCCACATCAAGTGAAGGGAGTCCGATGTGGGAAGGGAGATAATAGGATCTAGATGTGGTGGAACTCCCCACTCCTCCTGGGGAGCCAGACTGCACATTTTCCCTGTTACAGCATCCCAGGGGCTGAGACACCCAGGCGGGATCCACTGATAGGATCAGCAGGAGATTGACCTTCAGCTAAAGAAGGACGTTGACTTAAAGTCACGCAGCCACAAAGGGGCCAGTCTTATGAACGTTAACCAGTGTGGGGATGCATTTCTGGAATCAAGTTAAGCTCTTGCTCCATGGGTTTCAATGTAATTTCTGCCTTTGGGTCTCCTCTTCTAGGAAGGAGGAGAGAACAGAGAATAGAAGATTCTAAAACGCAGTTCTCTTCTTGGCATCTTACAGATTGTCAGCAGTGGTTCTGTTCTAGGTGTTGGACTTGTCACAGAGAGATCATTATGAAGCAGAGCTCTTAATCCATTTGGGGCTTTCTCCTGGTGTGTTTAGATTAGAGACACAAAAGGTTAAGTTGCCCATTTTTTTACCTTAAACACGTACGTCCATGGAAATGTTTGTATTTTGTTGCCAGTGGGAGTCTCTAGAGGATCCCCAGTGCTCTGGCTCTCCAACAAGCACGTGGTCAGAGATGCATCGCACACCAGTGGGTAACTGCCGCAGGGCCGGACAGCCACAGCACACCTCCCACACCATCACGCGAGGCCTGACCCAGGTGCCTTCGTATCTACTCTGTTGGTTGCTTGGGCTGCCGTTACAGGGTACCGGACTAGCCGCCTTTGACAACAGGAGTGTGTTGTTTTGGGGTTCTGGAAACCATGTGTCGGAGATCAGAGCATCTGCAGGGTTTGCTTCAGCGGGGCCTCTCTGACTTATGAGTGGGCGCCCTCCCCTTATCTCCACACGGTTTTCCTCCGAGTAGACCCTCATTTCCACTGGTTGCTGGGGCCCACCCTAATGACCGGACTTAACTTTAATTACCTCTTTAAATACCTCAGGTCACACTCTGAGGTACTGGGGATTAGGACTCCAACATGGGAACTCGGGGGCCGTGGGGGGGAGGGGCACAGTTCCAGCCCATCCCGTTTCCTGAACTCTGCAGTTTTGGGCTCTACTGTGACCCAGTCCTTCGACCTTCTGTCCTGTGCCCCGCTGCCGGCTCTGCTTCCCGCTGTGTACAGGGCGCCTTCCAGCATGCCTACCCTGTTAGAACGGCGACCCAGAGGTGCACGTCCCATTTCTGGGTCTACTGTCATACGTCAGTCCACCCCTGGAGGACTGGCTAACGCTGCCCGTTGTTCTCAACTCAGTAACAACGGGAGGCCTCTGGGGATGGCACCTCCGATCGCAAGTGTAATCTCCCAAGCTGTCGAGCAGTCTTGGAATTCGATCAGGCAGCTGCTATACCGTAGACACCCAGAGGACCTGCTGTGTTCCTTTTGCTCTTCCTCAAGTCTGGCACCTTCTCTTCCTAGATGCTCCAACACAGAAACGCCATTACGTCACTCAGCACCGACTGACACTCCTCCGGTGGTCCAGACCCTTGCTGTTCAAGGGCTGCAGCAGACCCCCACCTGGGAACTTGTTAGAAATGCAGAGTCTCAGGCCCAACCTAGATTCACTGAGTCAGAATCTGCATTTCAGAACATGATGTTAACAGGCTGATTCACGCACACCGTGCTGGCCTCAGTAAAACTTTCCATCATTCAAGAGGAGACAAACTAGGGTTTTATGTCAGTTACTGAATCTTGCTTTCAAGTTCCGTCTCTTTATAGAAGAGTCTTGTAGATCCCTGGCCTTAGCAGAAACTCCGTCTTTCCTGAAGGACGCCGTACTCTTCGCCAGTGTGTACAGTGAAGGTTGACATGTGCCCATACATCACCTATCTGTGTGTTTGCTATGGGCCCGGAAGAATGACAGAATTTTCCTAACTTTATTATCACTTCAAAATTTTTTTTTAAAGATTTTATTTATTTAACAGAGAGAGATCACAAGTAGGCAGAGAGGCAGGCAGAGAGAGGAGGAAGCAGGCTCCCCGCTGAGCAAAGAGCCGGATGCGGGGCTCGATCCCAGGACCCTGGGATCATGACCTGAGCCGAAGGCAGAGGCTTTAACCCACTGAGCCACCCAGGTGCCCCATCACTTCAAAATTTTTGAATTTCCTCTTATAGCAGTTTCCCTCGGTCCCTCAACCAATGAATGACTTCCAGGGCTTGTCCTTGCGCCCCTTACACCTTGAAAACCCCCTGCTGCCTCTGAGCATTTGTGCCTGCACAACTGAGAGCTGTGTGTGTGTGTTTGTGTGTGTGTGTGTGTGTGTGTGTGTCTGGGTTGGGGGGAGGAACGGGGGGATGGGGAGGGGGAATGATACAGGGTTGGCAGGTTGGAGGGTTGGGGGTGATGGAGTAATGGGAAGGGCAGCAGGTTGGGGTGATGGAGATTGACAAGGGCTTGGCAGGGTGGGGGTGATGGGGGTGATGGGGGTTGGCAGGGTGGAGGGTGGGGAGGAGTGTTGGGGGTTGGCGCAGTGGGAGGTGATGGGGAGGGATGGGGTTGGCGGGGTGACGCAGAGGGGAGAATGATGGGGTTACTGATGAGGGGGTAGGGAGGCCGTCCAGAGCCCGGATCCCGTGCTCCCCACCTGCCCCGGCCAAGCGTCTCAGCAGACCCTGCACTGCTGCTGCCCCCGCAGCCTCTCCTGCTTGTCTTCTCATGCAGGCGCTTTCAGTTCTTCCCGTCTTTCTTCAAATTCCAAGTGTTCCCCACAGCTGCCTCAAGTAACTGTTACGCTTCCCAGTGCAGAGGAAAAGTTGAGGCATCCACATACCAATTTCCACTTTTTAAAATACCTTCACTTTCTAGTCGTACTTTTTCTTTCCATCTCAAAAAAGGATTTTGTTTCCCTTCCTGCCTACATTGCATCCCTTGGACTTTCATTCTGATTCTGCCCTCTCTGTTCCGGGGCCTTCCGTGGCTGTAATCTAACCCCCCCCCCCCCCCGCCACAGTGCAACACTTTCTATCCAGGTGCTCAGAGAAGCCCCCCAAGCTTGCAGAGTAAATCGGGATTCTTTGTTTTCATCTTTCCTTGTTCCCTTTACTTTGCATTCACAACATTTGTCACTTTCGTTATATATTTAATTGTAGAATTGTTTGTGCAATATCTTCTCACTTGCTGGAGTGCGAGGGCCGTACTGTTGTCTTTGAAGTTTTGTTTTTTTTAAATATGGAAAAGACTTGAGGGCAAAGTACAGTAAAGTTCTTGGGGAGATGGAAAATAAGAAGACAAGGAGGGGGTTGCCTTGGACGGGAAAGTAGAAGCCTCTTCCTCAAAAAAAGGGGAGAAAAGAAGAGAGGGTGGAATTAAAAACAGATATATTCATCCTGAAGGCAGTATATTGATGGAGTTAATACTTGTTAAGCTCCATATTTTAATAGAAGTGAGAGGCAATGGGACATTATAATTCAGGCCACTTGAGTATCAGACTGAGATTTGTTTGACCCACTCATACTACTGGCATTTTCATTACCACCTTTGGACTTTTAGGGCTCAGAAATACTACGTTCTCTGTTTTGTCAAAAGCTGACGGAAGGTATTCACAGAAATAAAAAAAAGAAAAGAAAATGAAAACATATGTCCCCATTAAGACATGCACATGAATGTTTACAGCAGTTTTATTTACAATGACCACAAACCAGAAATAGCGCGAGGGTCTATAAACAAACTGTAATATATTCATTCAACGGAAACAACTCAGCACTTAGAAGGACCACTGGTGCATACAATAATACAATGACTATCAAAACTTGTTTATTGAGCAAAAAGAAGCCAGACACAAGCAAGTACATACCGTGACATTTTGTTTTGTAAAGTTCGGGGAATATGGTGCTAGAAATGAGAATCCTGGTGTTCTCTGCCAGTGCATGGGGCCATCTTGACTGGAAGCAACCATATGGGTATTTAAGTTAGTATGATGATGCTAATGTCCTGTACTTAATTGAGCTGGTTTGTACATTTGTCAGAATTTACCGGATTTTATACTTAACATCAGTGTGTATAAATTATACCTTAGTAAAAATAGGGCTATACGCTTTAGTTACCTTAAGCTTCCATATTTTGCTTTCATTTTTGAGCAACTTCATAGAGAAATTTGAACCAGCAGAGCAAGATTGGAACAGCTCCATAAAGAATGGGGTGGGAGCCAACCATGGTATTTCCTCTCCACCTTCTCTCTCAATCCATGTTAGGGACCCCGTGTACTTGACCCCGTGTACTTGCTCTGCAGAGGGCTGTTCTTAGATCTACCACAACTTTTGCCACATTGTGACATACCATCAGTTCCCTTGCCTCAATTACAGTTCGGTTAGCTCTTTGTGAGTTACCATCATATTCATTTTACCTTTTCTTTCCAGGGTGTCAGTGTTCCCATTATTACATAGTACGTATGCATGAACAAATAAATGAATTAGTACCAATAAGAAAGGTAGAGACTGCAAATGTGTATTGGAGCTCTACAAGTTATATGACTTCTTCAGGGTTTCCAGCTCTGAATTGGAATAAAGGCTTAGGGTCAGAATGGTCCAACTTCTCACTCCTTTATTTCCTCTTACTAAGAAGTAGACCTCTTCTGGAAAGAAATAATGTTTTTCTTATCTTATTTTCATGTTGCCTGGAGGAGTGCTAAATGAATTTTCTTTAAAGATCAAGTGAGTAGATTCTTAAATGCTTTGCTTTGAGGCAGGTCCAAGAGTGGGAGGGAGACCCCAAAAAGGTAATAATACAGGCAGGTTGAAAATTAGAAGTAGGAGAAAGATATCATGCAGTGTTTAAGTGAAGAAACCTGGAGTAAGTATAATAATTTCACACAACAGACTTCACCACAAGGAAAAGTACAGAGGTAAGGAGGGGTATTGAATAAAGAGTTTAATCAAACATGAGTGTTTAAGATAAGTGAGACAACATGGATAGAACTGAATGAAAAATTAAACAACTCCACTATGACAACTGAAAGCTTTGATACTCTTTTAACAGTAATTGAGAGATCAAGCAGGAAGAATATCCTCCTTGGATTTTCTTATCCAATCTTATCCATGTGTAAAAAAGTAGATAGCGTGAACAACACTATCAGTCAACTTGATATAATTGGCATTTGTAGGATATTCCAACCAACAACAGCAAAGCACAGACTTTCACCAGGCTCATATGAAACATTTACCAAACAGACCAAATTGTGGGCAGTATAACATAACAGAATAATCTTAAAAGCATAGAAGTTATACAAAGTCTATTCTCCAACCATAATAGAATCAAATGAGAAATCAGAAATAGAAAGCTAAAAGGAAAATCGATGAATAGTTTCAAATGAAACATGTTCTGCATCAATGTGTCAACACGAACATCTCAAGGAAAATTTAAAAAATACGTTGAACCAAAAGAAAATGAAAATACAACATGCTAAAATTTGTGGGACATTGCTAATGAAGCACTGAGAAAGAAATTTATAACCTAAATATATACATTATAAAAGAGGAAATGTTTCAGATCGGTAATTTGTACTCTCCACTCAAGAATCTAGAAAAAGAAGAGTAAAGTGAACCCGAAGCAAGCAGAAGGAAGGAAATGAGGATAAGTGCGTAAATCAATGAAATTGGATACAGAAAAAAATTAAGGAAATCAATGAAACAAAGAGCTGTGTTTTTTGTTTGTTTAAAGATTACTTCAACAAATCTGTAGTAAAGCTGACAAAGAAAAAAGAGAGAAGGCACAAATTACCATTGTCAGGAATGAACCAGGAAATGAGTACAAACCCTGCAGACATCAAAAGGTTAAAAGACAAACCGTGAGAGACTGTGGACTTGAGAAACAAATTGAGGGCTTTGGAGGGGAGCGGGGTGGGTGTTGGGTGACCCTGGTGGTGGATATTGAGGAGGACACCTATTGCATGGAGCACTGGGTATGGTGCATAAACAATGGAACATTGAAAAGAACTTGGAACTTTAGTAACATTGAAAAAAAAAATGAAATAAAATTTTAAAAAAAAGGTTTAAAGAATACTACAAAGCACTCTGCACATATAATTTGAAAACTTACACAGAATGGATCAATTCCTTAAAAAAACAAACTATCATAACTCAGGCAACATGAAACAAATAATTTGAGTAATAGTTTTGAAAACTATTAAGAAAATTTAATTCACAATTTAAAAATTTCTAAAAAGGAAATCTGCAGGTCCATATGGCTTCACTGGGGAATTCTACCAAATATTTTAAGAAAGAATTAATGTTGATTTTATGTAATCTCTTCCAGAAGACCGAAGAGGTGGAAACCCTCCCCATTAATCTTAGGAAGATGATAGTATCACCTTGATGCCAAAACCAGAGAAAGAAAATAAAATACAAAAAGAACACTACAGACAAATATTTCATGAATATAGATGTAATTCTTAGCAAAATTTTAGCAATGTATAAAAATAATTACAGGCAATGACCACTGGGTTTATGTCAGTCATGCGGACTGGTTAAATATGCAAAAATTAATCAATGTAATCCACCATTATAATAGGCTTGAAAATCACAAAATTATATCAATCAATACAGTAAGGTTTTTAGACAAATGTCAACACTCATTTATAACAAAAAATTAAAAGTGGGAGTAGAAGAAAGAACTCCCTCACCTCGATAAAGAGCATTTACAAAACAGAAGTACAGCTTACATTCTTCATAATGGTAAAGTCTGAATACTGTACCCAGAAGATTAGGAATAAGGCAGAATTACAACATAATGCTATAAGTTCTAAACAGGACAATAAGACAAGAAAGTGAAATAAAAAACATACACATCAGAAAGGGAAATAATAAAAAAAGAAAAAACCAGGATGCCTGGGTAGCACAGTCAGTTAAATGGCTGCCTTCAGCTCAGATCATGATCCTAGGGTCCTGGGATCGAGTCCTACATCAGGCTCCTTGCTTGGTGGGAAGCCCGCTTCTCCCTCTGCCTGTTCTTCCAGCTGTTCCCCCTGCTTGTGCATGCTCTCTGTCTTTCTCTCTCTCTCTGTTAAATAAATAGATTAAATTGCTTTAAAAAAACTTTCCCTATTTTGCAAATAATATAATTTTCTACATAGAATATCCCAAGGCATTTACAAAAACTCCTGTAGCCAAAAATTGAATCTAACAGGTTTGTAGGATATACCTTAAATATGTAAAAGTGAGTTGTATTTCTGTATGTTAACAAAGACCATGTAGATGCTGGAATTAAAAATATAATAGCATTTACAAGCACTCAGAAGTTAAATACTTACTTATGAATCTAATAAAATATGTACAGGACTTGTATTCTGAAACTGTAAAATACTGAAAGAAGAAATAAAAGAAGATATAAATACATGGAGAGATATACTATGTTCATAGATTTGAAGACAGAACCTTGTAAAGATACCAGTTCTCCTCAAATGGATATAAAAGTTTAGTGCAATTTCTATCAAAATCCTAAAAAGATTATTTTGTAGATATAGGCAAGAGGATTCTAAAATTTATATGGAGAGCAAAGGAAATAGAATAACTAGAACACTTTTGAAAAAGAATAATGTGAGAGAACTTTATTACGTATTTATATTATATAATCCAGACTTATCATGTAACTATAATAATCAGTACTGTTTGGTATTTGTGGAGGGAAACCTAAAGATCAATGAAAGAGACTAGAGAACCAACAAACAGACCCACACCAATAAGCCCAATGGATTTTTGACAGAGGTAGAAAAGCAATTTAATTGAAGAAAGATCTACCTTTAAACACTCGTGATGGAACAATTAGACATTCAGAAGCCAATTAAAAAAAGGGGGGGTGCCTGGGTGGCTAAGTGGGTTAAGTCTCTGCTTTTGGCTCAGGTCATGATCTCAGGGTCCTGGGATCGATCCCCACATCGGGCTCTCTGCTCAGCAGGGAGCCTGCTTCTCCCTCTCTCTCTGCCTGCCTCTCTGCCTACTTGTGATCTGTCTGTCAAATAAATAAATAAAATCTTAAAAAAAAAAAAAGAAAAAGAACCTCAACCTAAGTCTTATGCAACATTTATGCAAGCATGAACACAAAATAAATCATGGACTTAATATATAAAAATTGAAACAAACATTTAATAAGTGAAATAAGAAATTTTGGGGTCTCTAGTGGCAAAGAGTTCTTAGATTTGACACTGAAAACATTATGTATAAAAGAAAACTTGATAAATTGGATTTCATAAAAATTGAATAACTTTGTTCTGCTGAAGACCTTGTTAAAAGGGTGAGAAGAGGGGCACCTGGGAGGCTTTGTTGGTTAAGCGTCCAACTCTTGGTTTCATGGGCAGAGGATGGAGCCCTGTGGTAGGTTCTGTGCTCAGCAGGGTATCTGTTTCAGGATTCTCTCCCTCTGCCCCTCCCCTCCTCTCTCAAATAAATAAGGAAATCCTTCAAAAAATTAAAAATTAATAAAAAGACAAACAACACAATGAAAGCAGATATTTGCAAGCTGTATCTCCAAGATTCTAATATCTAGAATACGTAAAGAACTCTGAAAAATCAACAGTTCAAGAAACCAACCAATCCAATTAGAAAATAAACCAAGACATGAAAGAGACATTTCGACCAAAAATGATATACCTTCATCAAATGAGCATATGAAAACACGCTGGCATCATTAGCCATCAAGAAGATGCAAATTAAAATGACGGTGAGCTATTGCCATTGTCAGAACGGCTGTGGAAAGTAGACACTATGGAAAATTATTTGGCCATTTCTTTACCAAAAACAAACAAACAAACAAAAACACCTGCAGTTGCAGGTGTTTATCCCAGAGAAATAAAAAGATTTATACAAAAGTCTGCCCAGAAATGTGTATAGCTTCTGCATCTTTATCCGTAATACCCCAAACTGACAAATATGCCCTTCTACAGGTGGATGATTAAATAAACTGGTCCACTCATACCACAGTGTTAATACTCAGCAATAAAAAGGAATGAACTGTTGGTATTTGCAACAACTTGGGCAAATCTCCAGTGACATGCTGAGTAAGTGAAAAATTCACCATCGAAAAATTATGTACTGTATGATTCCATTTAAAAATACTCTTAAAAAAATAAAAATACTCTTAAAATAACAAAGTTGCAGAAAGAGGGAATAGGTTCATGGTTGCCGGGGGTTAATAGCAATTGAGTGTGACTATAAAAGAGCATGGCAAGGGACACTTGTAGCAATGGAGATGTTCTTTATCTTCTCTGTATCAGTGTCACAATCCTGGTTGTGATATTGTAATATAGTTTTGCAATATGTTATCTTTTGGTGGAAGTTGTGTAAAGGATACATGAGATCTCTCTGTATTACTTCTTAAAACTGTGTGAATCTATAAATACCTAGAAATTAGAAGCTTAATTAAGAAAAACTTAGGTATAAATCTAAACAGTGTGTGTGGAATATCCGTATGAGGAAAACTAATACTTGATGGAAGAAATCAAAAAAGAACTAAATAAAGGAAAGGAGATTCCCCATTCATGGGTAGGAAGATTCAGTATTGCTGGGGTATCAGTTCTTCCCAACTGGATCTATAATCCCAATCAGAACCCCAATGAGTTAGTTCATGGTTATGAACAAATTGATTCTAAAATGTACATGGAGAGGTGAAAGATCCAAAATAGCTGACATAACTTTGAAAGAGGAGAACAGATTTGGACGACTGACTTCCAGACTTACTATAAAGGTATAGTAAACAAGGCAGTGTGGTATTGGTGAAGGAATAGACAAATATATCAGTGGAACAGAACAGAGGTCCCAGAAACAGATCCATGTAAATGTAGTCAGCTGATTCTTGCCAAAGGAGCAAAGGCAGTATGATGAGACAAAGATAGTCCTTAGCAATAGTGCTGGGACAACTGGATATCCACCTGCTAAAATGATAATAATCGTAAAAATAACAATAATAATAACTAGACACAGACCTTTTACCCTTCAGAAAAGTTAACTCAAAATAGATCACAGAACTTAAAATCAAAATGCACAACTATAAAAGTTCTAGAAGATACACTGGAGAAAACCTAGATGACCTTTGGTATGGCAAGGACTTTTGAGATACAACACTAAAGCCATGATCCATTGAAGATATTATTGATAAGCTGGACATTATTAAAATTAAAGACTTGTGTTAAAGACAGTATCAAGAGAATGAGAAGATAAGACATAGCCTAGAAGAAAAATAGTAGCAGAAGACACATCTGATAAAGGACTGTTACCCAAAATATACAAAGAATTCTTAAACCTTAAACAGCCTGATTAAAAAATGAGCCAAAGACCTTAACAGATACTTCACCAAGGAAGATATACAAATGGCAAATAAGCATGTGAAATGCTATTCCACATCGTATGCCATCAAAAAATGTAAATTAAAGCAAGATACCACTATACACCCACTAGAACAGCCAAAATCCAGAGCAGTGATAATACCGAATGCAGAACAATAGGAGGTCACATTCATTGCTAGTGCAATGGTATATCTACCCAAATGCCCCATACTCACCTACTGTGCATGTATGACAGCAAGACCTTAACTCTGAGAGAAAGGCAGAAACAGAGAGAGAAAAAATACCATTTGTATACCATGTAAAATGGTACAGCCACTTTGGAAAATGGATTGGTGATTTCTTACAAAACTAAACATGCACGTACCCTACAATCACACAATTGCATTCCATTGTATTTACTCAAAGGAATTGTAAACTTACATCCCCACAAAATCTGCTCATAGATACTTTTAGCAACTTTAGTCATAGTTGCCAAACCTGGAACTTGTCCTTCATCTTAGGTAGCTCAGGCTTAGTCACCATAAACTGGATAGCTTATAGCAGCAGAAATTTATTTTTCATAGTTCTGGAGACTGGAAGTCCAAGATCGGGGTGCCAACCTGGTTGGGTTCTGGTAAGAGCCGTCTTCCAGACTACCGACTGCCCACTTGTTCTGTCCTCACCTGACAGAGAAGATTAGGGAGTTCTCTTCCCTTTTCTTGTATTTACTCTTCCACTTAAGCTTTATTGAGGTGAAACAAAAATTGTATATATTTAAGGTATACAATGTGATTTTTGTTTAAGATTTTATTTATTTATTTGACAGAGAGAGATCACAAGTAGACAGAGCAGCAGGCAGAGAGGGGGAAGCAGGCTCCCTGCCGAGCAGAGAGCCCAGTACGGGGCTCAATCCCAGGACCCTGAGATCATGACCTGAGCCGAAGGCAGAAGCTTAACCCACTGAGCTACCCAGGCGCCCCCAATGTGATCTTTTGATATGTATATACATTGTGAAATGATTATTACAATCACGCTAGTTAACATATCTGTCCCCTCATATGGTGACATTCTATGTTGTGAGAACACTTCAGATATACTCTTGTAGCAAATTTCAGGTATACAAAACAGAACTATTAACTATAGTGGCCATGCTATATACTAGCTCTCCAGAATGTATCTGTAGTGTATAACTGAAACTTGGTGCCCTTTGGTCAATTTGTTTCCGTTCTCACACCTCCCAGCCTCTAGTCCCTAGCAGCTACCATTCTGTTCTCTGCTTTTCTGAGTCCCAACTTTTTTAGCTTGCAGGTGTAAGCGAGGCCTTGCACTATTCGTATCTTTAGGTCTGGCTTATTTCACATATCATAATGTTCTTCTGTGTCTTGCAAATAGCAGGATTTCCTTCTTTTTTCTTTCTTTCTTTTTTTTTTTTGTTTGTTTGTTTGTTTGTTTGTTTAAAGGCTGAATACTATCCTATCATACCTCTTCTTTATTCCTCTATTAGTAGACACTTGGGTTGTTTCCGTGGTTTGCTTCTTGTGAGTGATGCTGCAGTGAACGTGGGAGGGAACATCTCTCTCTGCAGCACTGATTTTATTTCCTCTGGGTGTATAACCAGACAACGGATTGCTGGATCATATGGTAGTTTTATTTTTAATTTTTTGAGGAATCTCCATGCTGTTTTCCCTATTGTCTGTACCAACTTACATTCCCATCGGCAGTGTAGAAGGGTTCCCTTTTCTCCACATCTTGTTATAGTTTATTTATTCATTTTATAACAGCCATCCTAACAGTTGTGAGGTGATAATCTCATTGTGGTTCTGATTTGCATTTCTCTGACGACCGAGAAACTTTTCTTCTTATTTTTTAAATATTTTATTTATTTGAGGGAGAGAGAGAGAGAGAGAGGGAACACGTGCACAGAAGGAGAGGGAAATGCATACTTCCTGTTGAGCAGAAAGCCCATTCTCGGCAAAAGCCTTTTCATAATGCTTGCTGACCATCTGTATGTCTTCTTTCAAAAATTATCTGCTCTGGTCATTTGCTCATAATTTAGTTAAGTTGTTAACTTTTTTTTTCTGTTGAGATGAATGAGTCTTATATATTTTGGATATTAACCCCTTATGATGAGGTATATAGTTTGTAAATATTTTCTCCCAGGAAATAGATGATGTGTTCATTTTGTTCATTCTTTTCTTTGCTGCTCAGATGGTTTTCATTTTGATCTATTTCCACTTACTTATTTTTGCTTTCATTGCCTGAGCTTTCGGTATCACACACAGAAAATTATTGCCAAGGCTAATGTTGAGGAAGCTTTTCCCTGTGTTTTCTAAAAAGATTTTTATGGTTTTAGGATATATATTCAAATCTTTAAGCCATTTTGAGTTGATATTCATGTATGGTATAATACAGGGGTCTAACTTCATTCTTTTGCATGTGACTCTCTAGTTTTCCAAGCATGGAAGAGATTATCTTTTCCCCATTGTGTTTCTTGGCACCCTCAAGCAATGTAATAATATTCAGTGCTAGGAAAGAAATGAGCTATCAAGCCATGAAAAGACATGAAAGAAATTCAGATGCATATTACTAACTGTAGAAGTCAATCTGTAAAGTCTACATATTGCATGATTCCAACTATATAGCATTCTGAAAAGTGCAAAACCCGGGAGACAATTAAGAGATCAGTAGTTGACGGAGGTTAGCGGAGACGGTGCGGTGAGGATTTTCGGGGTGGTAAAGCTATTCGGTATGATGCAAGGTGGTGGACGTGTGCCGTTACAAATTTATCTAAACCCACAGAATGTCGAACACTGAGAGTGAGTTATATAAACTGGGGACTCTGGGTGATAATGAAGGGTCAATGCAGGTTCATCAAATATAATAAATGTAGGGATGGGGCGTTGATCCTAGGAAGGGCTATGCCTGTGCGAGAGCAGGAGGTGTATGGGAAATTTCTGCACTTTCTGTTCAATATCATGTGAACCTTAAACTTCTCTAGAACGTAGGTCTATTCTTAAAAAGTTTAATGATGCATCATGCTTTTGCTTGCTCGATTTTAAAATCAGTATATACAAGGAAATATACTAGCATTAGGAATAGAATTTTTAAAGTATACAAAACGTCCTGATCAATGCAGATGTGAATGGGATGAAAAATATATATATAACAATGTAAATAATTCCAATAAATTAGAAAAAGAGCAAATGTTAAAGTATTAAAATGATTGAAAAAAATATGAAATTGCCAAAATGTAGTGTGGGCCTCAGTGTAATTACTTTTCAACTCTGAATGTATTAAATTCATTGACCAAATGTGGCAAAGTAGACGTGTTTAAGTATAAATATCGTTGACAACAGGACACATCTATTTATCTATATAGAACTATTCTTATTTTTCAAAATGGAGGCTTTCTAGTTTAAAAGGTACTGTTCAAATTTAACTGTAGCTTATTAGAAGTTTGATTATTTTACAAGATATTCTTCATCCAAAGATACCAAGTGACTCTTAGTTTTATAGCATTGAAAGTATAAAGCTTGTTTCAGTAGCCATGATCGCTAAGGAATCTCAATAACTAGCTCAAAACACAGGAAGATTACAAAGTGTTAAGGAGCACTATATTCCGAGTTCAGTCTTTGAGAAATGCAGTTCAAATCCTGACTTGTAGGTCTTGAGACTCTATTGGGTACCGTGCTCAAGTCCTTGAGGATTTTACAACCTAGTGGTGTAGATACTATGTATTCAACATAGGAAGTGGATATGATATTGTCTTGAGTGGAGGAAGCTGTTCCAACTGGAATATACAGTGTCTATAAAAGCCCAGAGTATTAAGCATCAGGATATGTATGGTTAAAGAAGTTCAGGTTGATTCTCTTCAAGTTATAAAATCCAGGAGGGGGAAGTGTGGGAGCTGAGGCTGAGAGGTAGAAAAAGGAGGTAAGCCAGGAAGGACCTTATGTGCCATGCAAGTCCTCAGACTCTATCCAGGTGCCGAGAAGGTCTTTGCAAACTTCCATTAGGAGAGAGGCGTATTTGGATATGCATTTTGGATGGTTCATTCCTATTTTGGTTCTGGACATTTTCATTTGTTGCATTTCTGAAAATTTACTATTGAAATCTGAAGTAGAGATTTTTCATGGAAATGTATGCGAAATACCCTATTCTGCAGGAAAAACTCAGGAAATGTCAATTTATTCCAACTTCCTGTGGCAGCTGAGACTGCACTAACAGAAAGTTTTATCAATCAGTACGTGTTTTCTCCATCTCATATGTCCCTCAGAGACACCATTAACAGCTAGACATGGCCTCTTTCTACTTTTAAGGGGTTTATGTTCTCAGAACAAGAATGGTCTCAAATCTCTTCTTTATGCCTAGCAGCTTAATTAATTGATTAATCAATCAATCACTCATTTATGATTGGTAAGTTCTAGTGTATTACCTAATGCAAAATTTATATTTGCACACTTAACACTTTTATTACTTATTGCATCTTTTGTGAGTCTAAAGAATTGTGAAATGAAAAAAATATAAAATTTTAAAAATGTTCTTCAGAAGGATCCCATATCCTCTGTTCCGAGGGAACATTGCAATCTCATCCTTCTCTTGATTTTTCACAATGTTCTTTATCTCAATAAAGGCCACATCAAGGAACCACTTCTCCCTTCCTTGGCCTAATTCCACAGCGTTTCCCACAGGTCCCCACACCATCTCATACACAAGACAGGGGATGGTGCTCAGAACACCCTTTGGAAAAAATCTGCTCTGTTTGGTCAGTAATCTTCTTGATTCTGGGAGAGGGTGGGCGGCCGTCCTTAGGATCATCTCGATGTCCTTGTGTCTTTGGATTATTGTCATCTTTGCTGTTTGCCATTTCTGCTGCCTTTCCTTTCAGCTTGTTAGGCTTTGAAGGGGCCCCAGAATCCTTGCTTTGTGCCTGAAGAAATCTTTTTATGGCTTATGGAACTTACACAACAAAGTTTAAAAATCCAGGGGGCGCCTGGGTGGCTCAGTGGGTTAAAGCCTCTGCCTTCGGCTCAGGTCATGATCCCAGGGTCCTGGGATCTAGCCCAGCACTGGGTTCTCTGCTCAGCAGGGAGCCTGCTTCCTCCCCTCTCTCTCTGCCTACCTCTCTGCCTACTTGTGATCTGTCTGTCAAATAAATAAATAAAATCTTTAAAAGAAAAAAAGTTTAAAAATCCAGATAAATTGTCATGATCTAAATTAAAGATCTGCTCGGAAAAACAACCCAGGAGCTCTGCCTCAAGCCAAAAAAAAAAAAAAAAAAAAAAGCCTATATATTTTCCTGAAAGAGAAATATTCAAAAGGTCAGTGCCTTTACCTCAGGAATATTTCAGCCTCTTCCGCCGATTAAAAGCTAAAGTTTTCACAAATGGCTTTAGCAGAACTTACAAAAAGAGATTATTTTGTAAAGGATATACACCAAAAGTATAACCATTCTGGTGGCTTACAAAGTCTTCCGATATCATAGGTACAAACATTTCACAGTATTTTCCTGTTTGTGAACCTGCAGTTGAGGGTCTGGTTGGCTGTGGCCGACACTTGTAGCTGAGAGTGTGTCCTCATCCGTAGGAGGAGCACAGCTGCCGTGGGAGTGATGCGGGCTCAGGACACAGGGTCTGGCTCCGCCGCGTCTCTTGGCAGCACAGCAGAGTGGGGGAGCCCTTTTGCACTCAGGTTTCGGTGAGAAATAATACTGGGGTCTAGACATCGTTCACTGCTTTGCTTTCATCATGGGTGGAGGGGTAAAGGGTTAGCACTGACCTGGGAAAATTATCACCGCGACAGGTGATTATGAGCGATGAAAATTTCATGCCGGCCAAATATCCTTTGCATGATGGATACCATCTTTTTGTAAAGTTTTTTCAAGAATGGTCTGGAGAGGGAACCTTGTTATCAATTCATACATTTCTTTAACGTCTTACTAATCTGCTTTGACACGTCAGACACTGGGCTGGGTGCTTGGGATCCAAAGACGAATGACAGCCTCCTGCGGGCAGGGTGGGGTGAGCAGCTTCCTGGAGTCGTTACTGTGTGACCTGAACTGTCTGGACTGAGTTGGAATCGGCTGAAGGAACTGGGATGGGGGCGGAATAGCATCAGCAAATCATCGAAGTCAGAAACAGTGCAGCACGTGGGCAACGCTGAGCAGTGTGCCAGGAACTCCCTTGCCTGTTTGTTTTGCTGGTTTTCATTGTTCAAATCAGATTCCTGGGACTGCGCCATAATAAAACCTCTACTTCTTCTGCTAAGGAGAGGGAGCATGTAATTTTGTAACTGTGAGAGCTACAGGAGTAACCTCTAAGAATTCAAAGCAAGAGTGTAGATACTGCTCAGGGTTCAAGTTCCCAATAGCTGTAGTCATACAGGTTTTTCTTTTATTTCTCGGGGTTTAAGATATTATTGCATTTCTCAACAAACTTCATGTTGTAGCTATTCAAGAGCCCTTCTGCCATTTTTTTAAGATTTTGTTTATTTATTTGACAGACAGAGATCACAAGTAGGCAGAGAGGCAGGCAGAGAGAGAGGGAGGAAGCAGGCTCCCTGCTGAGCAGAGAGCCTGATGCAGAGCTCGATCCCAGGACCCTGGGATCATGACCTGAGCCGAAGCCAGAGGCTTTAACCCACTGAGCCACCCAGGTTCCCCAATTGCCATTTTTTAAAGAAAAGAAAGAACACCAAAAAAGCAAAAAAGACAACAAAAAATTCTCTATTTTACTGCAAAGCCCTCAGAAAAAAAGATGGATGGAAGTCTAAAATACTCCGGATGTGTACATTTACACAAATCTGTTCATCTATTCGTTAGACAAAGGCTGGGATGTTGCTGGAAATGTGCCTTTCTTTCCTACACCCTCCTGTCTGTAAGGCACCCCTTTTAAATCTGAATTGTCATTCTCAAGGTGCCTGCGATACCACATTTTTCTTTCAGTGTTCTGGTTCCATCCAGATGCTGACATTTTTCTCTCTCTGTGTCTGCCTCTCTCTGAGAGTTAAGGTCTTGCTCTCATGCATGCACGACAGGCGAATATGGTGGATTTGGGTATATATTTAACCATAAAGTCATTCATAATGTTCTAACTTCAAACCATAAGGATACTGGGGTGACACACAACAATAAAACGGCTCTAAGAACATCTCCTAAGTGATATTGCCATTGGTCCAGTGATCCCTTTCAGAGCTTCCCTAAGAACATGACCATAACAGAAGTGCTCAAATCGAGGCTAGGAAAGAAAGTTTCCTGTTTCCTGAGTTAAATGTAGTTTCAAATTAAGCTTCTTTGTATTTCTTTCTGCTCAGAAAAGAAAAAAGAAGAAACCTTAAAAAAAAAAAAAAACTTTCCCTAAAAGCATTTTTAAATCATTTTTCACACTAAGAGAAAATTATAGTCTTGGAACCAGTGTTTGGCTCTCTTCAAAAGAATGGAAAATTTCCAGCGGCTGCTCACATATGTTCCCCAAGTCGATGCTCAAATATGGAAAATGAGCAAGGTACCTGGAAATAGTGCGTGAGATTTGGGTACCTGGAATTCTGCAGGGGTCAAGTATCGATACGTACCTAGTTGAAAAACTGAGTCCCCCTCCTATTTTTTATAGGGATGACAATGGCTCAAGATAAGTTAGGTTATAAGGCTGAACATAACACTGAGAAATATCTGTGTTCTTGTGAGCAGTCTCCCTCCCTGCCTTCCCTTAGAGCTGCTTTAGGATCGAGGTGACTCCATCTTCGTCCCCGGGATGAAGTTGTAATGGCAGTTGTAAAAGTAACCGTTGTAAAAGAATCCAAGTGATTCAACACATGAAGTCATTTAAAAAATGCACACACATCTTATTTTTTTTATTTATTTATTTTTTTTTTTTTTTAAAGATTGTATTTATTTATTTGACAGAGAGAAATTACAAGTACACTGAGAGGCAGGCAGAGAGAGAGGAGGAAGCAGGCTCCCTGCTGAGCAGAGAGCCCGATGTGGGACTCGATCCCAGGACCCTGAGATCATGACCTCAGCCGAAGGCAGCGGCTTAACCCACTGAGCCACCCAGGCGCCCCTATTTTTTTATTTTTATTTTTAAAGATTTTTTAAAGTAATCTTTACACCCAACATAGGGTTCCAACTCACCACCCCAAGATCAAGAGCTGCGTGCTCTACTGACACAGCCGCCAGGTGCCCCAAGTTTATTCTGAAGATAGTTTTGAACTTTTCTGCAGGAAGCAGCAAGAATTATGTAGCCGCTGTGAATGTCAGTCATGGGCTGCGTCTCAGGCGCGATGGAAGCCAGGTTCTGAGAGGTGGGAGTGGAATTTTAGGTCACACAAAATTTCATCATTCATTTCATGATGAGGCTTACTATACATGCACAACTATTTTCAAATGGATTTTTGGCTGTTTTTTGTTGAAATGAATGATGCTGAAAACCAAATTTAAGTAGAGAGGAATATTTTGGGTAAATCAAGGCGTCTTCATGATTCTCCCATTCTGCTCATATTTTCACCATTCTTTCCATCCACGTTGCATCCTGCCCTGGGAACCCTGAGTTCCCCTCCTGGTCTCCCACTGGCCACCCCCATGCCTAACTAGTCATAAAGTCCTGAAGCGAGACTCTCATTTTGCTTTAATTCACTTGTACCTGGAACTGGTTCAGTAATTTTCCTTTCAATCATGGATCTCAACCAGTGGAAATTTGGCTTCCCTGCTTTCTCTCTGACCGGCCCAAAGAACTCCCACATGCATTGCCAATCGATTTCCTTGAACTTGTTTTGATAAGGTCGTTCTTCTGTTTAAAACAAAACACAGCAGAACGTTCCATGTCTCCCTTCCTCTGCCCAATTTATAGGAAAAAATCTTAGTTCTTTCTCCTGGAATTCAAGATGTGCTGAACACACTGTGAATGCTCTTATTCGTGTCCCGTCCCTGTTATTCCCCGCACGGGGTGTGAAGAAAGAATGCAGTCATTCTTGCTGCCTACTGGCCCCCTTCTAACTTTGACACGGGCCTTCAGTAACTACATTTTGTATTTTTCATATATCCAGATCTAGCTCAAACATTATATTTTCCGCAGACCCTGCCTCCCGTATTCTGTATGAACTGAAAACCTATATTTGCTCATTTTTTTTTCATCGCACATTATCAAACACTTGCTTTTTTCCAAATGCAGAAAGATGAATATGACGCCTCACTTGGTACTCAAGGACTTTATTCAGATAAACAGTTGCAACATTGTGTTATCTGTGCCACCATACAGGACTACACAGATAACATTTCACTTTCAATGGAGGTTGCTTAAACTCAGTGGACAGAAATGAGGGCCAAGGAAAGTTCTATTGTGTAAATGAATCTTGAGTGTCTTGAAAATAGTGGTAAGACATTTCGGTCAAAGAGAATAGTCCTGTAAAGACACGGACACTTGAAACACAGAGGAGTTTTCAAAAGCTAAGAAAAAATCTGGTTTGGCTTGAGAGTAGGTAAAAGGACCATCTTACAAAGTACTGGCGGTCCCATGCTAAGAACTCTGCTTCACACATAGTGGACACTCAATAAGCAATCATCCAGTGAACAGATGAATGAATCGTTTTGTCCAGTACCGGCATATTAAACCTTCGTGTTTAAATATTTCATGTTAAATAGTTTACTAGTTTACACCTGGGCGCCTCTTCACATTTGCAAGATGGATGGACCTCCACGGGGGTATTACACGGAGTGACATAAGTCCGACAAAGGAAGACAAATGCTGTAGGATTGCACTAATAGGTGGAATCCTGAAACAAAGCAGAAAGAGACTCAGAGGAATACATGCCGAGAACCAACTGGTGATGATTGCCAGAGGAGAGAGCAGAGGAGGGATGGCCGAATGGCCGAAGGGGAGTGGAAGAGACAGACTTCCGGTTACACCATTAATAAGTCATGGGGAAGAACGGTATGCGGGGGGATGTAGTCGGTGGAATTATCATGGTGTCGGATGGGGACAGGTGGAGCCACATCCATGACACGCGGACTCGCTGAGTCACTGTATTGTACGCCTGAAACTGGGGTAGCCTCGTGTGTCAACTGTACTTTGATTTAAAAAAAAAAAAAAGATCTATGCGAAAACTAAAACAAACTTTCCTACTAATATGAGTGCCAAAAGTTGAGCGTTCTTAAAGTTAACATGTATAAACAAATGTTCACAAGTATTTGTGTTTTTCTTTTTTCTTTTTCTAGGGTCAGACATTGTTCAGTGGTTAATAAAGAACTTAACTATAGAAGATCCAGGTAAATAAATCATTTTCCCATTGATAGAATTATTTTCTTTGTGGTTTTAAGAAATATGTTTTTCTTAGGGCTGATATGGCAAGCAAGCAAATCTTAAAGATGACCGTTATATTTAAAGTATGCTTTCTGTATCTATACAAATGTTACAGTAGTCAACAAAATGTAACTGAAATTTACTTAGTAGGTTTTAACAATTTTTCCCATATTTAATGTTCCATTTCATAACATTTGATTCAGCTGATTGACAACTGTAGACTGGGTAAATGATGTATGTGTTCATAAATAATTATAGATATATAGCCAGTGATTATAAAGTAATGAGATTTCCCTTTATAAAACACATAAAGGTAAAGCTCATTAATTTATAATTTTCCCTAACTCTGTTTTTGCATGAGGTTTGAAAAAAATGTTATTTGTGATTTTTATTCCTTCGATCATGCCTTCATGATTTTTTTTTAATGCTCTTATGTAAGTCATGGAGCCATTCACTGTGGTGAACATTATGTCTGCTCTACTTCGCTAAGCTAATTTCCAGAGTTTGGGAACAGTTTCTACCAGCCCCCCCTTGTACATTGCCTAGAACAAATTCCTACACATGGAAGGCATTTAATGACTTTTTAAAAATGTCACTTAAAAGCTTTCACATGAGAAACCAACTTACATCCCTCGAGTGAAAGTGAGATGTATTGTTTAGAGAAGATGTGACGGAAACAAACAAAAAGCTTATGAAAATTGGTATTACAGTGACCAAGAATGACACAGTAGTGAACAGTGACAATACACCAACCACTATACACAACAAACCATATAATTTGACACATAAATGCCTTTGCCTACCCCCTGCTCATTTGTACATGAGCGCTTAGAATACCTCTCCCAGCAGGTTAAAAAGGATTAAACCAAGTCAAGATGAAGCACCTGTTGCCCGCATCATATTTGTTACTAAGTGAAAAGAGCAGATGATTCCTGGGGCCGGAGTCACAGTCTTACAAGATTTACATTCTAGTCTCAACTCAGGCTCACTTCACATACTGGAGCACCAGACAAAAGCCTCCAATGTTTTTTATTTATTTATTTACTTATTATTATTATTTTTTTTTTTAAAGAAAAGGAAAGAAAGAAAGAAAACAGATTGTCAGAGTCATGGACAACCAAGAAACTACTGTTTTACTAAAAATTCTCTTGCTCAGAGAGTGAAGTGGATTCAAGAGTATTTCTTGTGAGTTAAGACCAGCAGGGCTCTTCAGTGATAGTCTGGGAAGCAGGGAAAAGGTACATGATAAGCTAATTAGAAGCATCGTTTATAATTTGCACCTGAGATACTGTTTTAGCTATAACTTGTATGAAAAACTGATTTTTTTTTTGCTCACTCAGCAGTTTAAGGAAGTTGTAAAGCTTTGTTAGGAGGTATATGGAAAGGTAAAACGGATCATATTCAGGAAAGAATGTCCATGTTCTTCATTCATATTTATAACTGGCTGAAAGACTCATGGTTGGTTGATGGGTTGGTTTGAATGAACTAGCTCAACCTCTGCAGAGTAAGCAGCTAGATTTTGAGAAAAGTGGGAAGCTTTGATGACTATTCTAATGATATAACAGATTTGCACACAGAAA